>NC_141204.1:6792500-9192500 GCF_054491065.1 Syngnathus leptorhynchus | reverse complement strand
ATTTAAACCAAAAACTCAAATGCTAGGTTCATAATGACATCCGGTGAATGTACAGTACATGTCATTTTTTGCATGTATACTGGGATAGTGATGTTCAGATTATGTTGAGCTAGAACCAAGTACTCTCCAACCTTCTGAGAATCCAACTGCTCACAGGCTCGCTGACTTCGTCTAAGGTCACCTTCAATTTTTCGTTCCTCCCTCTCGGTTCTTACTCTTGACCTTGGAAGGAGACATCATGAGCAAAGACAAACAATAAGACACTGGGATCGCTGGGCGTATCTTTGCTCAGAGCCGTAGATTCATTTGGTCATCACCTAAAGTTTTCCAGTGATTTGGTCTCATTTTGTTGATTGGCCAGTACTTTCTTTCTATACTGATCCAGCTCCTCCTCAGCTTTTCTCTTCTTTGCCTCTTCCATCCCAATGCCACCTCTGTCTGGTTCGTTAAAGGAAAAAAATATTAAGAGAACATACTGTAATCTGAGTTATATCATAAACACAGCAAAATGCCTTCTTACCGGTTTTAATATTCAATGGAATTGGATCAACTCTGCCAGCCCCTAAATTAGTAAAAAAAAAAAAAAAAATCATCAACTCATGCACATAATATAGCAGCAGATCAAATTTTAGTAAAGCAGATAAGAAAACTTGCCTTGTTTGCCAAGGCCTTGTCCAGCTTTGTAACCCATTTTCTGCAATAGTGCAAATCCCTTATTATCATTACTGATGGAACTCTGTAAAGCCGTTTCACGGCTTTCCTTTTCTTGCTCCTTGAAGGTTTTTTGACGGTTTTTAATGTTGCTCTCTTTGTGCTTTTCTTCCCGTTTCATTGCCTCTTTTACTCGCCTTACCATGGAGACACCTGGTTTAACATCTTGACTGCCACAGAAGAAAACGAATGTTATTGTAGTAACAAAGTGCAATTTACAGTAATTAGAAGATGAACATCTTATTATAATTCTATGTGTGCACGTTTACAGTTTAAGGCTCAATTTGTGAGGATAAAACGGTTCGGATAATGATGGTTTCATATATGATGGATTTGTAAGGTTCATGCACAACATTTCGTTGTCCCATATTTACCCTGCCATAAATTGTTGGACTTTATTGTATTGTGAGCAAAGACCAAAAGAAACCATTTACGTACGCGTAAACACTATACAGCGTGTAGGAACCAAACCAAAACAACAATATCGAGACTCGTTTAAATTCAAATAGCCTACCGTCCCAAAAAAACCCACTTACATTTGACTGAGGAACGTATCGGACATATAATCATCTTCACCATCGGCCATTATTATAGTTTAAGAAAAGAAAGAAAGAAAGGTAATGCCAAAATGCTTTATTACTCCAACTCCGTGAATGGATTGATGAGAGTGACATTCGGGAGTTCCGCCAATGTTTGGTTCTTTGACAATACAGTCC
Organism: Syngnathus leptorhynchus; assembly: GCF_054491065.1. NCBI lineage: Eukaryota > Metazoa > Chordata > Actinopteri > Syngnathiformes > Syngnathidae > Syngnathus > Syngnathus leptorhynchus. Next base: position 9,191,073 of record NC_141204.1, on the reverse strand, counting down.
GACTAACAACAAATTAAACGTGAATAAACTATTTTGTCTATGCAAATCCAATAATGCAGTCATCTTGTGGTTTGTATGCATTATAAAATATGTTGCAACAGTTAAATAATTATGATTACTACTTTCTAGTTTATTTTGAGGCAGAGTAAGCTACTGGGTCTTTATTAGGTTTTTTTTTTGTCTCATCGGACGAGTGTCTCTGTAACACCATCGACACTCACCGTAATTCTCGCCAGGATATGAGAGCATGGATTAATGTTCGTGAAGTTGCTATCTGAAACAAACAAATGTATTAAAGGTGGTGGTAAGGGGGGCATTCATTCAGAGTTGAAGTCTTTTACCGAATTGTGTCTTTTGATCGTAAGCATTCGCTAGCTTAAGGTTGCTAACAGCTGGGGGAAGCTGTCAACACACAAGAAGAGAAACATTGGAACGACGAGACATACGGTAAAATGGCTTACATTTAACATGGCAATTAGAACGACCGGGCGTATGTTTATTGCTTTTTCCATAAAATTAGATGCGTTAACGTTGTGCTACGATAACAAAAACAAGATGTTTTTTTTAAGCAGCCGGCTAGCTTGTTCTGACACGAGTCACTAATGCAGAGTGGACTGTCGATTAAGAAGTTGCGAGGACATCTGTGAATATCCTTGCGATGGAGCTGGCTCACAGTCTCTTGCTCAACGAGGAAGCGTTGGCCCAGATCACTGAGGCAAAGAGGCCTGTCTTCATCTTCGAATGGCTCCGTTTCTTGGATAAGGTTGTTGTAGCCGCAAATAAGGTGACTGAAAGACTTTTCAAACCGATCGCTGTGTGTGTTGATGATATGGTAGACAAAGACGTTGTTTTTGAACAACAGGTGGATGTAAAGGAGAAGCAGAAAAAGCTTGTTGAACAACTGACAGGACTGATCAGCAGTGCTCCTGGTCCTCCAACAAGAAAGCTACTTGCCAAAAACCTTGCCACACTCTACAGCATTGGTGACACATTCCCGGTTTTCCAGACTCTGGATAAATGCAATGATATCATAAAAAGCAAAGATGACACACCTGCATACCTGCCAACAAAACTGTAAGTTGAAACAGAATGAAAAGTTTTATTTTTTCAACATATATTGTACTGACGGGTTTACATCCATTTACTTCAAAACATGTGCTCTGCAGTATTTCTCCGTTCATAGGATTTAGTACTAAGCCAAATGGTTCATATTCTAATGGAGGAGGATTAAGCATACAAGGAGATCTGTGGAAAGCATTAATGCACCCTGATAATGACCATCCCAGTGTCTGGCCCATTTGTATCTGTAGAGCGTAACTGTGAGGAGACTGGATAAGGGACAGACAATTGACCAAAATGTGTTTGGAGAAATATTCGTACGAATTTAATTGAATAACTTTTGGGATGTAATCTCTGTGAATGTTTCGAGTTCCTGTTTTGTTGTTGCTTTGTTAAATTGTGTCATACTGATTGTCTTGTGGCTTTAGTTCAACGTCCCATAACTGACATAATATTCTTCTTTCACCACACATTTGTTGTGACTGTGCTTGTACAGTGCTTTTAGTTCTAAGTGCTGAAGGAAACCTCAATGAACTCAATCAAACTACTGAATTCCTAACAATTCAATTCTTATTTCCATCCATAGTCTGCACTACATAGTCTTGAAATAGTGACCAGTAAGCTTTCCAGTTGGATCGAGCTAATTGCATTAATATGCCTTATTGAATAATTGTTACACACCAATGAAAATGTTAAAAAGTTATGTGATAAATATATATGAGAATAAAATATCTACTAGACTCATCTAATGGATTTTGTTATTGGTTTCCTTAGTGCTGCGGTGGCATGTGTTGGTGCTTTTTATGAGAAGATGGGAAGGATGCTTGGAAGTTCCTTTCCAGACACCATCAATAATCTTTTAAAGGCATTGAAAAGTGCAGAGGTATGACGTTATTCGCCAATCATAACAACATCTTTTTGACTACAATGGAAATATAGACTGATGAATTTACTTACCGTTTTGCCTTGTTATTGTAATTCTATCTTCACAATATGTGTAGTCCCAAGGCAGAGGAGAAATACTCATCAGTTTGCAGAAGGTGCTCAGCGGACTAGGTGGCGCTGCAGCTTCATGTCACAGAGACATCTACAAGAATGCCCGCTCTTTACTCACAGACAGGTCAATGGCTGTGCGCTGTGCCGTGGCAAAGGTAAGTGCCATTGTCTTCACAATGTAATATACAGCATAAAGCTCACTTTGGACAATAAAAAATAAGTAATCATTTCACCCATTTGTTGCTTTTTCTCAAGCATAGATCACCAACTTGATGTTATGTTCAGACATTCTCTCACCAAACCCTCTTATTCTTGTGACCATGATAAATTATTCCCCTTGTGTGTATCACTTACTGAGTGTAAAAAAAAGAAATTCCTTTATTGTAATGGGGATTATGATGTTACGCTTAAAAAATATTGTTGTATATCTATGACTATCTCAATGAGAAATGGGTTCGCAAGAGAGAAAAAAAAAATGCTTTGCTGATAAGATACGACTAACATGACTCCATCTTGATTTTATTTACCAGTGTTTGTTGGAGCTGCAGAATGAAGCAGTATTCATGTGGACGACAGAACTGGAGAACATGGCCACACTGTGTTTCAAGGCCCTAGAGGGTTCCAACTACGGGGTTCGGGTTTCTGTGGCCAAGCTCCTCGGGACCGTCATGGCTACGGCTCTTATGCCGAAACAAGCTGCTGGTTAGATATGAATTTTGTAGCCAATTTGGTAATTTTATATGAATACAACAGTGTGCTCACCAATGTTTTTTTTTCTTTTCTTTCAGTGATGCGTCAGAATGTAAAACGGGCGACGCTTGAGGAAGTTTTGGAGTTACTGGCCACAGGTTTTCTACGTGGTGGATCTGGTTTCTTGAAGAGTGGAGGGGAAATGTTGAAGGGAGGCGGTTCTGTCAGCAGAGAAGTCCGTGTGGGTGTCACACAGGTCAGCTTAATTCTTTTAGCAAAATACAGTTTGGTACCTTTTCTTGCCACCTTACATATAAAATCTTCTTTTCCTTAGGCTTACGTTGTGTTTGTGACTACGCTCGGTGGTCAGTGGCTGGAGCGCAACTTTGCCACCTTTCTCTCCCATGTTTTGGACCTTGTGTCCCATCCTCGGGCTACACAGACACATGTTGAAGCTGTGTACTCGCGGCGCTGTGTCTCCTTTATGCTGCGTGCCACTCTGGGAGGCTTACTTGGCGAGAAGGCGCAGATAGCAGCCGGGAAAGAAATCTGCCAAGCTATCAGCAAGCAAATGAGGGCTGTGGGTAAGGAGGATTGGGGGGGGGCATTTCACGGTTCAAAGCATTACAGACCACTTATCAGTCCTTATCAGATGTCAATCACTTTCCATTCAGCTGTCTAATATTTCAGACGGTTTGAGCTTGAGTTGCATACTGTTTCTTTTTTATCCTGTGTGTGGCACTGGTAATAATACCTTCTGCACTTCTTATTTTCTTATCTGCTTCAATCATCATTCTATGACCAAAATTCAAATCTGAATTTGGCATATCTTTCAAAGTCATCTGCCATTTGTGATCTTTTTGTCTTAAGGTTTATTACACATCAGCAGATCACTTAAGCGTCACTGATCAAAACATAGCTGTCTTGGCCACTAAATTTGCACACTCATAGTAGGAACACGCCACTTCTGCTTAAATGAGTCAAAGATCTTCACGTATAGATCTATCAGATTTCATTGGTTCTGTTTCTCTACATAGACTTGAACACTAAACAAAAACAGAAAATGGCATTTCAGTTCTTCAGTTCACTCGGGTTGCTCTGTAACCTTCACACTGTGCAAATGTGCAATAATTTGCTTTTGATTTTTTTGTATAGACAATACTTGAATAATATTATGAAATGTGTGTACCGTGTAATACTAATCTGCACAAAACACAACGGTTTCCAGCAGCAGGAAAAAAATAAAGCTTACATTTTACAAAGCAGCTTTAAAATATATTCCGTAAGTATTAAAACACTAAAAATATGAGAGGCCCCAGGACACCCAAAACAGTCATGTGCTTAAGCAGGAGAGAAAATGCACGCATGGCAAACTATGTGAGTTGGATATATTTAATTAAGGTCTTGGGAATTCTGGACACCTTTTGTGGTTGCAGAAATGTAAACCGATTTGACAAGCTATTTAATACGATAACATATTTTTAAAATTAGATCTTTATGCAGTTACGTCAAGACGATTTTTCGGCTAATTTACTTTCTAGTCTGGCCTATGTCATTATCACTACAGGTCACATTATTGATATATGCAGGTTATCTTGAGAAAAGGTTAATGTATTGTCTTTCTCTGCTCCTTGTTAATCCAGAGACAGTTGTCAATGACCTCAATGGAGAAAACAAGACTGGTGCTGCTGATGTTTCGGCCAGCCAGCATGTTATGGTTTGTGCCCTAAAAGAGTTGGGCAGCCTTGTTCAAAGCTTGAGTGCCACAGCTTCGCCTCTCATCCAGGAGCCTTCCATTGGTACCACATGCATATTTTGTGATCCTCCTACTGTGGTCCTTTCCTAATAAACAGAATGTGCTTGTGACAGCCAAAATATATGTAATTGTTTTTCAATGGCATCTCCCTTAGGACTTCTTGAAACAGTAACCTCAGTGCTGCTACACCCGAGCATGGCCGCTCGTTTGGCTGCTGCTTGGTGCCTGCGCTGTGTTGCTGTGGCACTGCCCTATCAGTTCACGCCGCTGCTCGACCGCTGTGCTGAGAGAATCAACAATCTCAAGAGTTCACCAGAGGCTGTCGGTGGATACAGCTTTGCGGTGGCAGCTCTCCTTGGAGGTGTACACCAGTGCTCTCTGGGAATCCCTCACTCTAAGGGCATGGTATGTACACACGTGACTGTGAAACCGCAATTCAACGTTCTACTGTATCTTCCACTCATGTCTGTATTTCAGTTAATTTTTTTAGTCCTTAATGTCGATTTAAAGTTTAATATCTGTTGTTTCCCTGTAGTTGGTGGTAAGCATAGCTGAAGACCTCCTTCGGACAGCGGCTCAGAACAGTCGACTGTCTTTGCAGCGCACACAAGCTGGATGGCTGCTGCTGGGCGCCCTCATGACCTTGGGTGAGTTACCCACAAATGGTATCTCACTCGAGATTTGTCGACTATCCTCTCTTTGTCTGATGCAGTCTCCTTTCTGTTTGATTTGTATGTATTCAAAGGTCCGTCCCTGGTGCGTTACCACCTTCCCAAAATGCTGCTCCTGTGGAGGAATGTGTTTCCTCGGTCCCAGAAGGAGTTGGAGGCAGAAAAGACAAGGGGAGACGCATTTACTTGGCAGGTCACCCTCGAAGGCCGAGCTGGAGCACTATGTGGTACACTAATGTCCTTCGACCTCTTTACAAACATGCGCTAAATATCAGCACGCTCGCTTCTAATTCTGTCACTTGCTGTTTAGCTATGCGTAGTTTTGTGGCACACTGTCCTGAGCTCCTGACAGAGGATGTCATTCGGAGGTTGATGACACCCATTGAATGCGCTATGACGATGATATCGCAGTAAGTATGATGCCTTCACCCAGACTTTTTTTTAGAGATATGGTTAAGTTGTGTAAAAGTGTATGGAAATATTAATTTAAAAGCAATGTCATAACTTAATGTCTGCTCTTCAGAGTCCCTGCCATCATCAAAGTTCACGGGGCACATCTGAAAGCAAGTGCAGCAATGGTGAGACTCAGGCTCTACGACATCTTGGCTCTCTTGCCTCCTAAAACATACGAAGGTAAGATAAATTAAGTTTTCTTTATTTTATTGTCCGCTATACACCCTCTAAATTTCACTAAATCCCACTTTCCACTATAGCTTTTTTTTTTTTTTTTTTTGCTGGCAGTGGTCAAATACATCACAGACTTCCCTCTTGGAGCAAGTGAAAATCTTTTCAATTTTTAATTTATTGCTCTGCTCTTCCAGGTACCTTCAATGCCCTCCTCAGAGAGCTAGTGGCAGAATTCACTTTGACTGACAACTCATCCAACACCACCACTTCTTTGCTGCGCTCTCTCTGTCACTACGACGACAGTGTTCTCATGGGCTCGTGGCTGCAGGAAACCGACCACAAGTCTATAGAGGACCAGGTGATGAGAAATAAAAATGCCCGTTGTCTTTTTTTTTTTTTTTTATTTCAGTTAAATCAAAGGATTGTCTTCCAAACAGCTGCAGCCTAACAGTGCATCTGGCAGTGGCGCTTTGGAGCATGATCCCTCCTCCATTTACCTGCGAGTGCCTGTCGGTGAAGCCATCCCAGGTCCTCTTCCTTTGGGAGTATCAGTCATTGATGCCTCTGTGGCTTTGTTTGGTGTAGTTTTCCCTCACGTGTCTTTCAAACACAGGTGAGCTATTTACTATAGTATACTTGGAACTCACGTTAGATTTGAAAACGATCTGAATTTCTGACTTTGGTTCATCTGTGTCTGTGTCACTGCTGTTTAAAAAAAAAAAAGTTTAAATTTGGTCTTGTCTTCATAAATCAGATTGCAGATGCTAGACCACTTTGCAGAATGTATCAAGCAGGCTAAAGGAGTTCGGCAGCAAGCCGTTCAGCTTAACATCTTTACTGCTGTGCTGAGTGCCCTCAAGGTGAGAATCAATTGATCCCTTTATAAGGCTTCCATGTTCCTTCATTTGAGACATTGCATCTTTCCCTGTCTTACTTTAAGGGTTTGGCAGAGAACAAGAGTACTTTGGGCCCAGAGGAGGTCCGTAAGTCAGCCCTGGCACTGGTGATGGGGGCCCTGGACAATCCCAATCCAATTTTGCGCTGCGCTGCCGGTGAGGCCCTTGGCAGGATGGCGCAAGTAGTGGGAGAGGCTACTTTCATTGCAAGAATGGCACAGACCAGCTTTGACAAGTAAGCATTTTTCTGCAGGTCAAGACTGTACAGCCGACTGTACAATTTTTTGGGTGGGGAAAACACAGTTTGAATATTTCAAATATTAATTTCAAGCAAAAAGATGTGAATGTGAATGTGAACATGAAACCGGTCATTCATATACTCTATTCTTTGCAGACTTAAGTCAGCACGTGACGTCGTGTCAAGGACGGGACATTCGCTGGCTCTCGGATGTCTTCATCGATATGTTGGAGGAATTGGCTCTGGTCAGCACTTAAAGACTAGTGTCAGTATTCTGCTGGCGCTGGCCCAGGATGGATCCTCTCATGAAGTCCAGGTAGAGTATGACATCAATCGCAATTCAATTTGAAAATATTTTGCAATTTCCCGAGATGTTTGTTTGCTTGGTTTTCTTTGATTCTGAAGTGAATTGGCAAACATTTACATATTGCGACACTTATCTCTTCACTTCATTCAGCTTTATACAAATATTTTTTTCTTCTTGACAGACATGGGCTCTGCACTCCTTGGCTCTCATTGTGGACTCAAGTGGTCCTATGTATAGAGGCTACGTGGAACCCACCTTGTCCTTAGTCCTTACCTTGCTTCTCACTGTGCCCCCATCACACACAGAGGTGCATCAGTGTTTGGGGCGCTGCTTGGGAGCTCTCATCACTACCGTTGGACCAGAATTACAAGGTAAATCTATCGGAGAGTATGTCCTGTATTGTATTCGGGGTTCATTCGCCAGCAGGTGGTAGTATTGTTAATCTTAATCCACAGACGCTAACAATTTTGTCATTCCCATTTACACTGCCCCCAATATGTATTATGAAGGGAACGGTGCCACCATCTCCACCATCCGCTCGTCTTGCCTGGTTGGCTGTGCAATAATGCAGGATCACTCCGACTCGCTGGTGCAGGCAGCTGCCATTTCGTGTTTGCAACAGCTGCACATGTTTGCTCCTCGCCACGTCAACCTTTCCAGCTTGGTGCCGTGTCTTTGTGTAAGACCAGTTGGAATTTATTATAACATTTTCACTTTGTATATATGTGAATTTCTTTTTCTGTGAGGTCTCCACATTAGTTTATAACGACGTATATTTCACATTGTTGCGGTAATATCATTTTGCAGGTGCACTTATGTAGCTCTCACCTGTTGCTGCGCCGCGCTGCTGTAGCCTGCTTGAGACAGCTTGCTCAGAGAGAGGCCTCCGAGGTCTGTGAGTATGCCATGAGCCTTGCAAAGAAGGCAGGTAATGGCAAGGACACTGCAATAAGTGAGTGCATACCTGGACAAGAACAACAATATGTCGTAGTGACGTAAGGAGACACTGATGTTTTACTTGCCGATTCAGATCTGAACATCACTGAGACGGGTCTTGAGGGGGCACTATTTGGTATGCTGGATCACGAAACAGACAGGAAGCTGTGCTCCGATATTCATGACACGTTAGGTCACATGCTGTCATCGCTTGCCGTGGAGAAGCTTTCTCATTGGCTTAAATTATGCAAGGATGTTCTTGCAGCAACAACAGGTGACTACAAAGAAGAATAAAATGGCCCATTATTATTGTCTCTAGAAAATTCCAAAGTCTTCAGTTTTGCATGCCTCAGCATGTCTGTCTTTTTTTTGTCAGATGTTGGAGGAGCTGTTACATTTGAGGTGGAAAAAGATGACGATTCTGAGAAAAAAGACGAGCTGGACGACGACATCATGTTTACAGGTTTAGGCGACGATGACAAATCTAAGCCATCAGTGGCACCTCGCTGGGTGACGCGAGTGTTTGCTGCAGATTGCTTGTGCCGCATCATCCTTCTGTGTGAGAACACAGACAAAGCACATTTTGACCTGGCAACTGCCCGTTCCACACGAACAAAAAACCCGAAAGGTATAATGTAATTCTGCAAAACACTTGACACATTATCTTGAACAAGAAATGCTCTCTGTCTGTCAGCAAGATTATGCTAAAAAAGTCGAACATGCCTGTTTTCTCAAAACCTGACTGAAGCGTCTGTGAAATGTATTTACTTGACTACAATTGTACTCTGTCATACTGAGAGGTCCTCCTAAAAATAGCTTCCCCTAAATAGTTTGAGAGGTGGAAAAATAGAAACAGATTTCTCTTTGAAATGCATTTCAACTCCACTACAAATTATCTCCACGATAATAAACCTATTTAATTAATACATTCCTGACGACAGTTTTTAACTCAAAATTAGGCATAAGAATGCAGCATGGGAAAGTATGGAGCCCAGATGAGAGTCGTCCGGCTGTCATCTGAATATGAGCCCATGGCCTAACCAACCGATGGTTCAAGTGTCACATGAGTGTACAGTGACGTGAAAAAGTGTTTCCACCCTTCTCAAATTCTTATTTGTTTCCCCACTTTATTGTTTGAAATCATCAGACTGAAAGATAATCCAAGTAAACAAAATGTAGCTTTTAATTTATTTTATTTAGGCAAAAAATGAAACTACTAATTATAAACCTAACCAGACCTGTGTGAAAAAGTAGTTACCCCCAAATCCTAATAAGTGTTTGGGCCATCCTCAGCAGTCATGCGACAGTACATCAATTGGGAGAGATTTTTTCACAGGTTGGTCTTGGTAAATTTAGCTATACATTGTACAAATGAATAAAATGCCTTTGCATTTATTCAATAGTCATATCTCTGTTTTTCTAGGAGAACTGCTGGTGCTTCATTTGTCTGACCTCATCCGGATGGCTTTCATGGCTGCCACAGACCACAGTAACCAGTTGAGAATGGCCGGTCTGCAGGCCCTGGAAGACATCATTAAGAAGTTTGCGCGTGTGCCCGAGCCTGAGTTCCCTGGGCATGTTATCTTGGAACAATACCAGGCCAATGTGAGTCAAGACTACATTGTAGGAATTCAGTTTGTAATCGCCAAAATAATTGAACTGCCAGTTTTGTGTGTTAAGGTTGGAGCTGCACTGAGACCAGCTTTTTCACCTGATACACCATCTGACATAACAGCTAAAGCATGCCAGGTAAGAAACTTTGTGATTTCTTCTTTTAAAGAAATATATTCCAATTAATTTGTTTTTCCATTTCCTTTTGCTCTGTTTGATTTAAATTGTGTTATCTATTAGGCAGAAGTAATCCCAATGATCACTCTTTGTATCAGAAATCCATTGCAAACTGTTTAAATAATATTTCAACATATGCTCAAAAAGAGAGCAAGAGCTGTAAAAAGGACTTCAATGTAGTCTGGGTACCTTTCATCTTTGAACGTGTGTCCATAGGTATGTAGCACCTGGATTGGTAGTGGTGTAGTAAGTGACCTCAATGACCTGCGGCGAGTCCACAACCTTCTCGTGTCATCACTGGACAAAGTGCAAGCTGGGAAGGGTTCCTCCAGTCAACTGTACAGTGAGAGTGCCACCACCATGGAGAAGCTGGCTGTACTCAAAGCATGGGCGGAGGTGAGACTCTGCTGCTGTGTTGAGCTTTAAATTGTGTAAAATAATACTTGTGTAACCAAATGCTTGTTGTGTTGTCATGGCTATTATTAACAGGTTTATGTGGTAGCGATGAAGATCAAGAAAGAGGCAGAATCAAAGCCTGTCAAACCGGTTCGAAGCGGAGATGAGGATGAGGATGATATGGGTGCAGATGTGCTTCCACCTGACAGTCTCATCACTTTAGTGCAGCCTGAACTGCCCTCGCTTAGTCGACTGTGGTTGGCCATGCTCCGAGACTATGCCCTGCTTACTCTGCCTGCAGAGTTTTCCAGCCAGCTGCCCCCTGATGGTACAACACAACTGTGCCTTTTGATTACTGAATATCACAATGCAATGTTTGAGACTTTCTTTGTCTAATGTCTGGTCCCCATCCCTTCTTGCATGCGGATGCGCACAAGTGCAGTTTATTGGTCTTTGGTCTATTTTCGGGTCAACTTTTAAAGAGAGTTACTCCACTATGAATGCTTAAAATGGAATTCACACTGTGTGTTCAGGTGGAGCATTTTATACTCCAGAGACGATAGACACAGCAAGGCTCCATTACCGCAACTCATGGGCTCCTGTACTGCATGCCGTGGCCTTGTGGCTAAGCAGCACTGGCTTTGGAGTTTGTGAAGAAAAAGAAAAGGTTTCTCCAGCACTCTCCAGGGCTCCTGTCCTCAATACAGGATCCTCACCGACCGTTAAGACCTTTGAAGAGTCGGTCAAAGACAGGATGCACCTAATGTTAGGTAAAGACACAGATATTAAATGTACTTGAAAGTGTTTCTCTTACTTAAAATTTTTAACAATTATTTTTAACCTGGCTAAAATAAAATTGTTACTCAGCACTCACATTTTTTTAACACGAGGGTGTTATTGTTTTTGTTTTGTCTCTCCTGCCACTTGCACTTGCAAAAAGTGAATCAATTGCTGAAAAATTAAGGAATAGTGTGAACATGCCCCAAATCCAGTTTTTCCTCTGTCTCCCAGGTGTCAGTATAGAGTTTCTTTGCTTTCCCCGGCCCGAGGAACCTATGGAGCATGTCATGTCCTGCCTGCTTGCCTTGTCCACTCTGCTTGAGTCTCCCTGTGCAAAGACCCACATCGCAAAAGACCAAGTAAGGTTGTCATTGTTGGGGTAATAAAGAAAACAATAGATGAGCAAGGAATATTAGGGAATGGGATGAGGAAATTGGATTTAGATTGAAGAGGGTCTTGCAGCCGGTAGGTAACTTGTTGTAAAATGCTGTGTCGTGGCTTTATTTAAAGTAGGGGTGTCCAAACTATCCTTCCTGTTTTCATGTCTCCCTGCTGCAATTCACCAGAATGAATTTTGAAATGAAATTGCAAAGGCCACAATAAATTTGTGTGATTGTCAAGACTGCAGTGTCTGTTTTCTTTTCCGAGTGTAATTGAGTGTTACTTTTCTTCTAGCTGCTGGCGGTGGAGCTCCTCAATGTACTTCACAGACTGTTGTTAACCCGTGACCCTCCTGCCATCCAGCTCCAGGTGACCACTGTAGTACAGGAGACCATAAGAGCTGCACTGGACCATCTTCAGCAACAACATAACAAAGGTCATGAGTTGACACATTGTAATCTTTGGTTTACTTGTCCACATGACAGAACACACTTTTCCATACTGTTTTTACAGAAAATGTGATCAAACAACTACAAGTGTCAATTTTAAATATTTGGTTGTAGGTTTAAGCAAGTGAGAATGTGACTGTGTATGGTTCTTGGTCTAAATGTGCCCCGCGATTGGGCAATCAGACCAGAGTGTACGTCGCCTCCTGCCTGAGGTTAGCTGCGACTCTAATTAAGGACAAGCGCTAGAGAAACTGGGAGGATGGGTTATTGGATTGCTTTATACTGACAGAGCGGTAATATGATGTGTCAGTTTTACTGATCTAGGTCATGATGATATTTTGCACAGGCAAAGAGGAGGAAGGCCATAAAGATTCTCAAGTCGCCCTCGGGGAAGGGGGAGAAACGGGCGAGCTGGTCCCTGGCACCTCTCTGGTGTTTGCCGCAATGGAGCTGTTGGTTTTCATCCTGGTTCGCCACTTACCACAGCTCAATACACGTGTGAAGGAGTCACCCAGCCACGTGCCCATCAGGCCTCAACGACTACCTGAGGAGAGTGCACGCCTGGTGGCAAACACTGTCTCCATTCTGGCAGAACTGCCCTCGCTCTGCTCCCCAGCTGGTAAGACACGGACGGACACGCACATGAAAACAATGTTGAGTTTGTTCACGATGGACATTTTCCTCTGCTGTACCGTGTTAGTGCTTCTTCGATATTACCGGAAAACCTTCTTCTTCTTTTTTTTTTTTACTCACCATGAAAATGATGCCCATGTTCTTGTGGTTTCTGTTCTCAGGAAGCATGACCATCCTACCCACTGTTCTCTTCCTAATCACCGGTGTGCTGAGGGAAACTGCAGTTAAGACTGCTGACAACTCTGTGCCCCCATGTGCATCTGCAGCCCTGCAGGGCATCAAGACCATCATCACATCCCCATTAGCTCGAGTGGACAGTCTCCAGACACAGTGGACTGCTCTTGTGAGAAGCAGCCTGGCTTCTGTACTCGAGGACTCACAGCCAGGTTTGTGCATACAAACCTATACAAAATGATGATGACTCATCAACAACATGCTATATATGTCAAACATAATGTGTTTTTCTTTAGATGAGTCCAGACCTGATTTGGATGAGATCAGTATGTTGACAGCAATTACACTCTTCCTATTGTCGGCTAGTAGTGAACTTGTAGGAGTTACCGTTCTTCAAAAGGGCTGCGTAGACTGTTTCCGCAATGCCCTCAACTCTTGTGATGCTTGGGTAAGTGCTTGCATCATGCACATTCTAAATTCTGGATGTGCTTTGTTCATTTTTCATTCCATTTTGTTTGCTTCGTTCCAGGTTCAGGCACGGTGTTACCAGTTGCTCTTGTCGGTGTTTCAACATCCCAGCCGTCACCTTTCTACCCCATACATTCACGCTCTGGCTCCACTCATGGTGGAGAAACTGAAAGCGGTGGAGCGCAGTCGGCCAAAGACTGCCGCTGAGCTGCAGGCTGTGCAGGAGGGCATCAGGGTCCTGGAGAATCTTGTTGGCATGGGTGAAGAGCAGAACCGTGAGTGTCTTTATGCTTAATGGATCACTAATGTGTTCTGTGTTTTTCCATTAAAGTGTTTAGTTCAGTGGCTGTAAATGTGTGCTGTTGGTGATAAGAGCATCAAAGGCTATTTTTAGAGTGCTTACTACAGCTTACTGGCATTTATGCTGTTATTGTATTCTATTAATATTCATACATTTCTTTTTTATGTCCTCTGGTGGATGTGTCCAATAGGAGTCCAGTTGGTGGCTCTTCTTGTTCCAACCCTTATCTCATACCTTTTGGATGAAAATGCACTTCCTTCTGCATCCCAAGTCTCCAAAGGCTTGCATGACTTTGCCCTTCAGAACTTAATGCGCATCGGCCCTCTATATCCAGCTGCCTTCAAGATGGTCATTGGTGCAGCACCCGAGCTTAAAACCCGTCTGGAGTCTGCTGTCCGGGCAAACCAAGCCAGCAGCAAAGCTAAAGATGCAGCACGCCATGCTCAGCCAATCGTCCAAGTTGCACCAACCATCAAACTCAAAACTAGTTTCTTCTAAACCCTCAAATGTTCTCATATAGATTTGTTTGCTTTGAATGTCTGGATCAAGTAAAAACAAACAAATATTGTTTTTGTTTTAAATCTCTTCTGACTTAAACAAGAGATCCTTGCAAAGTCCTTAAAATGTCTTTGAATGTTCAATGAAAAGATTGTCCCTGTTGTACATGTTGATCACAACGATATATTGTCTTCTGATTTGATACACATTTGTTTTGTGACATGTGGTACTTTTGCCACTAGTACCTTTCACCCCCCAACCCTCTTTCTTACTTTTACATTACTCTACGCCTTGCAGTAATAGTTTCCGTCACATTTTAAGTTGAATTGTATTACAATGCCGTGCTTTTCTCATAATCATTCTGAGAAGTGATGCATCAGGCTTTTTGATTGTGTAATTATCTGATTACACCGAATGTGAATTCTTATCCCATACAAATGTTTATAATAAGCCTATATAAGAGCTTTGATGATGTTGAGCTGTCTGTCACACTTAAATTGAAGATTTGTTAACGCCCATAGTAAAGATCAGAGATAAACAATATGGTGACATGCTCACCAGGTAACCCTTAGGATCACATGAGTAGCCTCTTCTAAAAATACTGATGGGACATTATGGTTTTATATTAATGATGTATAACTCATTTCAAAATGTAAACACTTGCAGAGGTTTATAGAAATAAAGTGTCGCATATTGATATTTGTTTCCAGCTTTGGACATTTTTTTTTTAATCATTATTATGTCATTAATGCCGGAGTATTCACATCGATTCATATCTTTAATTATTAATGATGACACAATTACAGGTCAGATGTGCAAATATGCTAGTTCAGGAGTGTATCAAACTGGTAGACCTTGCATTAATCACCATACAAGCGGGAGCTCGGTTTCAAGGTTAGTCTATGTATAGATTATTTAATAGCACAAATATAATTCAGATAATCGTTCATAGTTATGTTGATTGTTAGTTGAAATTGTAATGCTTGTATTTTGATCATTGCCAATTACTCATGCTCAAGTGTCGATTGTGAGAGAATGTCATCGATGAGAGTCTGCCCCCCACCCAACTAGCGCGTAGGCGGGGCCTGGGAGATGACGTCATTCAATGACAGCTAGCTGTCAGAAAGTGAGTTCATTCCCCGGACTCGAGAAGACGGACGGTACGCCGTCGAAAGGTCGGTGCCCGTTTGCTTACATTTAGCGTCAAGAAACGGTGAGACAGAGGAAAGATCAGCCCACCGAGCCCGGCCATGGACGAACAGGCGGGCCCCGGCGTGTTCTTCAACAACAATAACAACTCGGTTTTACCCGGCGCTGGTAAAGGACCTCTGCCTGATGGCGACGCAGGGGAGGCGGCTCGGGCGCAGTACAGTATCCCGGGGATCTTACACTTCCTGCAGCACGAATGGGCCCGCTTCGAAGTGGAGAGGGCACAATGGGACGTGGAGCGTGCAGAATTACAGGTGAAATCCACCATATTTTGCACACTCGGGACTATTTTGTCGTGACAATCTCGAGGCATAACGTAATTCCATTCCGTTTGCGCTTCTGGAAATGATTGTCCTCGTTACTAGGCTAGCTTGTTAGCTTTCGCTTAGAAGCTAAATGCTCTAAGCCCCCCCCCCCCCCCCCCCCCATCCTGTTCTGACCGACAGAACGACGGCTGTTTTCGACCTAGTTACTGAATCCACACTGAACTCGATGTGTGTTAGATGACTGCGTTTATATATGCGAGTGTTCGATTATGGACTTAAATCAAGATGTATTGATTTCCTGTAGCTAAGTGATACTGTTGTTAGCAAGCCATGGCTAACTTAACTGGGCGCTGTACGTCTACGTTGTTTTTATATGTTAACGAAATGTCGAGAAGACCCTTCAATAAATCCAGGTTTCTATGGTGCATTGGTTATGATGACAAAGTGCATATTTAGTTGTCGGTCATTTGTTCTGTTAATAGCTTGCCTCTACAAAACACCACATACCAGACTCCGGAGTCATAATATATCGGATCGGATTGTATAGCTAACTCTGCCACTCCCCAGGATCAAGGGGATAAGATAAGATAAACGTTTTAAGATAAATTTCACCGACTATAGATTGCACTTGTTATATCAATTCTACTTTAACTCACTTTAAATATAGGCCATAAAATGGATTCTGAGACCTGGCTAAAAATATGGTTGTCCATGGTGGGGCCCCCACAACCACATAACCGATTTTATATTTCTTCTGACATATTTCGACACGATGATCGGTGAAACATGACGTTTAGATGTCTTACCAGTTTGAAAACAAACCACGTAATTGACTTCCTGCAGTAGATTGGCCTATATAGCAGGTTTCATTTCATGATTGAATTTTGGCTTCAGGCTGAAAGTTTTATCCTAGATGTTTATTTCTATTATTTTGACACTTCATGTGAGGGGGTTGCACAAAAACAGTGCTTTGTAGTCTTGTGGGAGAACTGTCCTCAAATTATGTTGCTCTCTGTGTGGCCACTGCTGTTTTTTAACTTCCTGCCTGTCTGCAGCAACAAATCTTGCAAAGCACAGTGAGGTTACTGAATGGCTTGTAGGGTAGTTTTGCTTGTGGCGGCAAACTGCCACACAATCAATTTGGAATGTTTGTGTCTTTAATGACTGGTTGATATTCTGGGCATCATCTTAAACTCTGGTTTGTGCAGTGCTGCACACTTAGCACTTCAGCGTTTCAGAGGGCAGTTTTTAGTTTGAATAAAATTGTTCCATATTTGGGGGCATAACCCTCACTCGTAATCACTGCATCATTATTTTTTCTTTTTTTTTCAGGGAATTTTTCCCTTTTGTATCTTCCCCAGGAGGTGAAATGCATGCTCTGTTGGGTTAAGGTCTGGTGATTGAATTGGCCAGTCTAAAACCTTATTCTTCATGTTTGCGTAACAGCAAATGCAGTTTTCAGTGAAACCCAAAGCAAAAACCAACTACTATTTAGTATTTAAATATTCATTCTAAATGCAACACCCGACCGAGCAAGTAGAAACACCCATTGATCACATGTTCCAATCATTTTGCTTGGGTTCAAACAAAGGTTGCTCTGTCCTGAGTTGTCCAAGACAACTAGATGTAAATAGCTGATCTTTTTGTCTCGTGCATTTATTTTATCTGAACCCCAAATGTCTTCAGTACTCCACAGAAACAAAGGAAGTGACCTTGCCGTTGTAATACCTTTAGGAGGCACTTTATATCCACTCACTCTTGTGTACACTTAAGAGTGGACGGGGTTCATATGATTTCTTCTCAAAACCCAAATTACAAATTTGGTTCCCCTGGACCCAAATGTACAAAAGTATATTATTTATTGCCTAACATAAAAATTTATAGTACAACAATTGAGAAATTGATTGTAATTTCTGTCATTATTTGCTTTTAATATTTAACTGAGGCTATTTGACACCACATGTCTTATTTTTCTTTGTTTGGGCTGAAGGCAAGCCCCACAGTTTTCAAGAATGCTGCCCAGCAAGCCTGATAGGTCCTGGAAAGATGAAGAGCCACTCCTCTTTAGCCGGGGCGCCCCGAAGCTGACTGTACACTACTGTACATGTCAGCTTCTCAAATTGCAGAGTTGAAAGCAGAGGCTCCTGTCCGCTAAGATTAGACTCAAGTCATGTGCTCATAATTAATCACTAAATTGATTTGATAGGTCCAATTGTTTTGCTTGTGGAAGTTTGCATCTCATTTTATTCTCTGGTATATCTCTGTATACTTTTTATTTTTGTTTGTTTGTGGGTTGCTTCATATTGATGAACGTGTAAGAAATGCTGAGCTCCACGTTCAGTCTACTTGTGTAAAAGGATTTAATCAGTACATATTTTCAAACTTCTTTTTAAATTGTCTAGGATGCAATTCAATGTTCATAGTTTACCTTCGACAGGTGAAAATGTTTGAAAACACTCTAGAAGTCTGTGTTGATAGTCATTTCAAATTATTTTCAATGGAGCTACCGGAACTAGGGCTGGGCATTGCTCAGAATCAACTTTAACAGAACTGTACAGTATTCTTGGCACATGTGTGCAGTCTCTGATGCTTCGGTCTTCTAGCACATTTCATAACAACCATTACTATTCCTTTAATCAAATTAAAAGGAAGAACACGACAGTTCTCATCAAGTTGTAATATCGTGTCCTTATCACGCAGCAATTGGAGCCACATGGAATGATGAGCACCTTTCTGTCAACTGTGTCTTGTGTACGTTGTTGTGACTGCAAAGCCTCGCTAAACATTACTAGCCAAAGTAAACAAGTGAGGCTGGTTGATTTTGTGTTTACGTGGGGATGAGAAAATGATGCAGCTCTGCTTTTGTTTATTGGCTTTTGAGGCCAATCTTGAGGAAATAACAATATTTTTTTAATTTAGTTTGTTACTTGTTATGATGCAAAAATGTTCATTGCTGACTTATAAGTCCAGCGAAGATAGAAAGAAGCAATATTTTAGCCACATCAGTCATTCTTATGTTGATAAAATGGGATACACGATTTTTGTCAAGATTGTCACATTATTTAAATCACATTTCTGAGGTCATTGACATCCTCTTTGGATGTATGAGCAGAAAATAAACTCCTGCACACGATGACCCTCAACAGCCTTTTAGTTATGGGGAAATCCCTGCTCCACGATATATATCTCTTTGCCTTAACAATCTGTCAGCTTCTATAATTTGACACCCTGAGAAGGTTGAAGGTGAATCATGGTGTGAGATGGCTCCCAGTGTGTGTAGTGTGAAACATGAACCCTATTTGAAATGCCAATCTCATTCCAAAATAGGAAAAGTGTGTTTATGGTCAAAGATTGTCAGTAACAACTGCAGGTAGCTGCAGATAAGATTAGTATGAGTGAGCCACGATTAAATGACTTATTAGAATGCGCTTAGGTTGACTTGCTGTTAAGACATAAAGCTGGCCAGTTTGGCTCGACAGCACAGGAAAAACAAGCACTGTGCCAAGCTCAAACAGGCTTGCACTCAACTATGGCATTCAAAAATGGCTTGTCACTGTCGTTCCTTGGTCAACTCAATATTTCGGTTCACTACCCAGGCCATTGTTATTTTTACTTTCCAGTATTTGCATCGGCTTGAAAAAGCTAACAAGCAAAATTTCAAGAGTTGTGATTAACCAAAGTCAGACTACTTGTGTTCTTTCTCTCGTAAGCAGGCCACAAACTCATAGCTTTAACAAGACCGTCATTAGAGCTACCACATAGCGGTTGTTGCAATGACAAATAGCCACTGCGGACAAATAACAGCGAATCCTATAAAATATCATTTTTAAAGCCAGTTTCTTTGGGCTTAACATTCCACACTGGGCGTAGTTTCTCTGATAAAAAAATAAGAATTTATTTCCTTGCCACAATGAATCCCGAGTCTCCTCGTGCTCCAAAATGATTTGTCAAACTCTACGGTGGCGGCTGCATGAGAATGAAATGTATGCCAAACAGTCTCATGCTGAAAGGTAATCCAAATAGTGATGGCCTTCTCTGTTCGGCCACATGATTTGTTCCCATCATTTTTAAGTACGTACTTGTATTATGTATAGTGCTGTTGAGCACTTCTGACAAACGTGTGAATTATTTTTCTTGCTCTCGATCAGTTCCATTCGACAAGGCCCTGTTTGTATAACCAAATACAGCACACAGCCTCCAGCTGTGCAATTGCATTACAATGTTATTATTAAATATAGATATTGTTTTGCTCTGGATCTGAATTGTGATGGAGATAGTATTTTTTTTTAATCCCCACTCTGACTACAAATGACTGTGAATCTCACACATAGCAACAGTATTACAATGTTGTTGTTTTTTCTAAAGCGGGTGTAGCTGTGTTGTTCTGAAGCCTAAATTTCCCCAAATGACATTAATATTGCTTTTATTCATATGAGAAATGTTAACTTTATTGATGATGTTTTGTTTTGATTTATTCCCAAAGAAATTCCTGCTCGATTCCAGCTGGAATGAGTGTGTTTACTACCACTTTCGACTGATGGATGCCTCGCACCTGTATTGCTTCTGGAGTTCTGCAGCTTTTTTTCCCCCTTGTTGCTGTCAGTGTGATGGAATGTGTGGAATGTACTTGGCGAATTATCAGGTCAACCATCATGTTGATCGTGGTGGGCTACTGTGAATTAACTGCACTCAACCAAAGAAAGCCTCTTTGCATTGTAAATATGGGATTTACACTAGCCCCTGTTCCTCCTCGGGTCGCAAAGGGTCACCATGTGTGGAAGCCCCGTGGCCATATGAGGAGAGGAGTCTTGTGAAATCCTGTAAAATGGAGTAAACAAAAGCCTTGTCAGACTGTAATTCACTGTGTTGATTGTGTCGACCTTGATCAGTGGATTCTTTGTCAGTATAGTCCTTATTGTTAGTCTCACTTATGTCTAGAACTAAGAAAATCCCAAAAATAATATTAATAAAAAGTATATATTGGCTATAGGTGTCAAAATCATCAGCTAATCGACTACCAACTTAATGTATTTTAATAACTAAGTCATCATTTAGGACCATTGTTTAACTTAAAATGGTCCAGCTCCTCTGGATTCAGCCTCGACAGTAATGATTCTCTGATTTAATGTAGTTCTCATAAAAGCAAATTGATTATCTTATATGTTTAATCAAATAGTCTTTTGCATATTTAAGACAATGACCAAACCAGTAACTGAATTAGTTTCAAAAAAGATCATGAGTACAACATCAATCCCTCTCTTGTGTGATTTTGTTAATTGTGAGGCACCTTGTTACAAAATACAAATTTATCTGATTAATCTCTGGAATAATACATTGAATCTAAAAAATATTTGATTGTGACAGCCCTAATATTGACTAATTTGCTGGACATTAAGATTGACATGTAAAAGTGGAGACTCCTGTCTTGTCTGACCTAGCAGGATTATCTATGTTCTATCTTGTGTTCATCTGTAGCCATTAGCCTATCACCATGCCCTCCTTTGACCCCCCCCAAACACTCTAGATGCCCCATCCTCATGTCCCTCACTCGGGCACACTGAGGAGCTCTTATCCCGCAGCCCAATAATGGAGTCATTGTGAGGCCAGGATTAAATGCTTCCTGTGTCTCTTAACAGCCTTGGTTGACTCATTACATTCCTCCTAAGGTTAATGTTTGATCAGGGTGTAGATGGCAAGCCAGGGATTCACAGAGCTTCACTTCTCACTCTCTAGCAACCTAGAACACCAGCCAGGAGTCTTCGTACAAGTGCTTTAATGGAGATAAGGAGGCGAACGTTTCAACAAGTTCTTTGTAACCACATTCAGGCTAATTGAAGTGACAATTGGTGACATGGTTGTCATTTGTGCAGGATGCATTTGAATGCATCTATCCAGCTCATTGTGAAGGAATTGTAGACTGCAGACAGAGTGGTGGATTTTATATGTTGCTTCTGAAGATCCGTTGTTGATATTTAGGAATGGAAAGTCTACATTTAGCATTATTTTCGGAAAAATGACTGCCACAGTGCAGTTGTTGGTATGTATGCACAAAGCTGTGGATGTTTCGAATGCTGCTTCCAATGTGAGGCCGACTGAAGTGCAGTCATGACTCATTGTTGCGGGCTACAGTAGCTCCGCTTGCTATTCGTGTGAACTCGTCATCCAGCCCACTCAAACTCACACCGCCCTCTGCATATAGATTCCAATGCAGAAATTCTATTTCGTTTCCTCTGGGAAGTTAACACCAAGCTAACAAAAAAATCGACGAGTTCCCATCCTGATTTAGCATTACAATTTTTTTTCTTGTCGATTTTTTTTTTTCATTAGCATCGCATCTATGTTTTCTTAAGCATAAAGCTGCACCTAAACTTAAGTTCACTTTGTGAGTGTGTGTGAAAGGTTGGAGACCAAACTATGTCAGCAACCCTGCCTCTTTAAAAGAGACTCTTAATGTCGAGTGAAAATATTTTGACGAAAGGTTGTGTAAGAGTGTGAGTAGGTAAGGTGTATTATTTCCTATCCTGCCACACATATTGATTTGACATTGTACTATTTTAGTCTCAACAAAAGCAGCTGCTCTCAGATGTGCTGTCTTTATTCCAAGAAAGAACATTTTATAACGATGATGCGAGCAAATCAAATTAAAAAGTCTCTTTTTATTGACATATCGCAAATTTGCCTCCCACTCCTTTAAAACGTCACCTATCTTTGCATTTGCAGGCACAGATCGCCTTCCTACAAGGAGAACGGAAAGGCCAGGAAAATCTCAAGAAAGACCTTGTGAGGAGGATCAAAATGTTGGAGTATGCGCTGAAGCAAGAGAGGTGAGTGCCATCACTATTGCGACTTTATTTTGCTTCGAAAAATAACTATTGTGTGCATTTTAAGAGCCCATGCAGTCAAAAGTCATTCACATTAAATATATACAAGCACAATGTCAGCAGAATCAGCTGTGGTGTGAGATTCTCCTGGGTTTAGCTGTCTGGTGTCTTGGGGAACATGTTAGCAAAAAGGTCCACGTTGGAATTTTAACATGCTAAAAAAATGAGGGCAAGAATGGCGAATTCCTCCTCCAGCCGAAATGAGGTCAGCGCCATAGCTTTCTCTTGTTGGAAAGATTTTGTTTTCGTTTCGTTTGTGCACCAGCTTGTCATACTCTCACTCCTCCTCCTCATTTATTTCGCCAACGTTTTCATTGTTCGGAACATCAGATACTACTTTTGGAACTGTATGAGTTAGAGGCCATTTTTTTTTTTAAATGACCGCATCGGTTTGTTTTTTATTTTTTTATTTTTTTTGAGCCAACCTACTGCGATCTCAGAGCACAGGGGGTCAAAGACAGTGTGTTGAAAACAGACCCTTATATTATATTTACTTACTTCTGCCTAGATAGGAGATAATTAGGTAGTCTCTCAGTGTTGACCAGGCCACTTTTGTGATCTTATTAACAAGTGCTCTTGACCACCTCAAGTTGTTGACTCGAGCTGTCGGGTGTTGATCACTCTGTGTGAATCATACCGTCGTGAGTGTCAACAGTTTACAAAGAACTGAGAGAGTTGCTCTGATTTCCTCTGCCATCTCAGGTGTCACTTACCCTTTGCCTTCCTTTCCAGTGTGAGGAATTCCACTGGCCAATCTTTCACGCGTGGGGTTGTCCTGTAGCTCTTTTTAATGCGTATTCATCTACTTTTCCCTTGCGAGAGAGCACACGACTGCCTCAGGAGCGACGCTTGTAACCCAGAATTACTACCACTTCCCGCTGGTTGCTAAGCAACCACTCACATCACCACGAACATCTTAAAAGCAGTGTGAGATTTTCATGAGGGGAGCTTCTTCTGGATGGGGGCTGGAGTCACGAGCTGGAGCCGTGTGAATTGAAAGGTGTTAGTGTACGCTTTGTACTGAGCTGATACATTTGGATCTGCTTGTAATGAGAGGGTTTTTATTCTTTCATTATCACTTTGTCGATGAAGCATGTTACAATACTAGTAAATTGATGAATTAAAGAGTTGCACTTATGTGACAACTAGTAGTATTGTCTTTCATACAATAATTAAAATGTTATTTGATGGATGAATATGTAAAATACACTGACTTCATGCAAATTTGTTTTGTCAACCATGTTTATTTACCTGTACACGCTTGTATTTGTTTGACTTACAGAGCAAAGTACCATAAGTTAAAATACGGGACAGAGTTAAATCAAGGTGACGTGAAACCTCCAAGCTACGATTCCGGTAAGTTTGCAGTCACCTCCACCTGCTCGTCTGAATTACTGTTATTGTTATGCTCACATACTTTGCGTGACATCACCTTTTTGCTCGTCAAAGCCTCATTCATGTCAGATCTTGTTTGCCTCCATAGTTTCCGTGTCCTTCCTTGACTAATGAACCTGTTTATTCCATTGTGAAAACCGTGCTCTGTGAAAACAATATGTCTAACTAAACTCCTCTTTCAATGTAGAATATTTTGAATTTCTTGCAGCGATGTAACAGTAAAGCAGAGTAAAAACAAATAAAATAACACCGTCTACTACCGTTTAAACTCTACACCCTTTATTTTGTTTTGAACATCAATTTATGAAACGTCATTAACTAACACATATCAAAACTTACAATATTGTGAGGCAGACAGGCTAACCTTTATTTGACTGGTACCCACCTGTGACTTATTTCGGCAAAGTAGCTGAAAGGTCAGCACTCTTTCACATCGGCATGCTAATTAAAGTGCGGTAGCCTTTAAAGCTTTGTTTCCGCAGTGTAAACAAAAAAAAATAACTTTGTAGCATTCTGTGAGTGTAATAGCGTTGTCTTCGTGGGTGTTTTGAATGGTTTCTAATGTTCAAGTCTTTAACCATCAAGTCATATTTGGACGATTCCTCTCCGATTTCCTCATCTATTTTTACGAGGACTGTTCAAAGATCACAAGCCCTTGAAGTGTTGATGCAGGCAGGAGGTGAGGGAAGACTTGTTAGGTGGTGAGGGTGGGTGGCGAGGCCTGAAAGGAGTGGGAAGTGTTGCTCATATGGTGACACGGCTGCCAATCGCTCACCTTCTTGACATGTGACCCACTTCTTCAGCAACTAGCAATATTTGACGCCACAACTCCGGCCACTGTGACACACTTGTGTCAGCACCATCCAAGTGTTTATTAACATGCGTCTGGCCCATGCTAGAGTCCCAAGTGACTCACATGTGGAGCGTAAACGTAGATGACTATGACTCTGAGCTTCAGCGGCATAGTGGATGTGAGCGGTTCGGGATGCAGCCTTGATCAAGCATCCATATTAAGAAGTATATGTGCTAATAATTGTTATTATTTAAAAGAACTACAATCGCAAATAAATCAATATTTCAATTTTATACCAGATGTAATCATGAGTTGATCGAAAAATTTCATTGACACACGTAAGTAACCGAAAGCTTAATGTCTCTTCTCCTTTAGACGATACGAATGAGAACGACACTTCTGGATCGCTGAACAATCAGCTGTCCTGGAAACAAGGCCGGCAGCTCCTCAGGCAGTAAGAGCACATATCTTTAGATTTTCCTCGTAAACATTTCTTTATTTAGCTACAAAACACACATGATGTGTGACTTGAATTGCCCGGCTGTTCAGAATGCTCCCTGGTACATATCGTATGGCTGACTTCATGCAAATTACAGTTGGCGCATGATGATGCACTTCTTTGTCAGCAGTGTTGAGGCCCCAAAAGTGTGGACGGGAGCTCCCTCACATGGGCAGCATCAGTCATTACCTGCTCTATCTTTTTAATAACCTGATTTAAGTGCATGTTATTGGGAACTTAAAAAAAAAAAAAAAAAAGGTTCATCTGATCGAATCTTTCAATATGACAAAAATTACATTGTAAGGTCAGGACCTGTCACATGAACTAAAGATGCATTGCAATGTGGCCCAGATTAAAATTGAACACGGAAAACTCTATTCAACGCAGTTATTACTTTTTGTGGCCAACTCATTATACCTTATATCATTTTGTAAGTGATACTCTTTGGTGAAGGTCCGTCCTCTACATGTTCATGCCTATTATGTGGCCCCTTAGTTAAGGAAAATGTGATCAATTCAGCGCACTGCAGCCTCTCATGTCATCTGCTTTACATCCTGGCAGCCCAGATTTCTTGAGAAACAAAGTGCTAATTTTGTCTGAATCATATTGACTAAAATGCTTTGAATCCAATTTGTGCTCGCTGATGAAGCAAGAGTAGCAAGAATCTGTTTCTGCATCTTTGATCACATTTATGTCTCTGCAGTATCTGGTCAACATCTCTATTCCCCCAAGACATGTTTTTTTTTTTTTTTTATGTCACCCTTGTTCAATTTTGCCTACAACTCAAACAACCCATTTGTCATTTTCTAGGTACCTGCAGGAAGTGGGTTACACCGACACCATCTTAGATGTGAAGTCGCAACGTGTCCGAGCGCTGCTAGGACTAGCCGGCGATGGAAGCGCAAAAACGGTTGAACGTATGAGTACGGAGCCTTTAGTGAATGGGACAGACACGTCAACAAAGGGCATGGGGACTAGAGTGTAAGTAATAACCAAAAGTTAAATGAATAGCAAGCTCCTAGATACCGATGACTTGCTTGTAAATCACATTGTAAAACAGTCAAACTCTTATTGCAGCCGTGACTTTATGGATGTATTCATATTCAACAGGAAAGCTGAGCTCTCAGACACAAGCGCCGTGCTGGAGGCCTTCAAGTTCATCGAGAATGCGGCAGCTGAGTTCAGTGATGACGATGACGATGAGGACAGTGAGGGGAAGGACAGGACTAACGTGGAGTCCAGAACGGTAAAATAAAAGCCTACCTTCACTTGCTAAATGCTTTTATATCTTGACGATTCATGTTCCTGCATGCTCCCTCCAGATCATTAGGAAGAAGCCATCATCATCAACGCCGCCAGCCAGTATGGACATTAGTGAGGACCCCGACACAGAAGATGCCCTCAAGGGCTTTGATTTCTTATCAAGTCCTGATGAGATGGACATCTCACCAGAGTGCAGAGGCACAGGGGATGGCACTGACTGGGGTGAGTCTGCTGAAACTGGTAGCGTTTTGAACAAAAGGAAAACACATCAGCATGCAGGTTTTAGAAAACATGAAGAAAACATGAAGCTTTCTAATTTGACTGTTAATGTGATTTATTGTTTTTCCTAACACTTTTCATTCATTTGTCTTGTGTACATAAATCACAACCTATGGAGTTAATATCATATTGTCCGATGTCATCCACTCTGTGTTCCTGAAGCTAGCCTGTGACTAGAATTTCTCACATCTTGTGTGTTTTAATCAGTCTAATGTTTGTCTTCCACCGGTCCTCAGATTAAAGCCAGAAAAAAAATGGGCTCAATAATATACTGAGCTGTTTCTTTATAACGGGGTCCTGGATTGTGCCAGTGTTTGGGATTTTATGGCATTTCAGCATGCTTGCAACCAAAACTGTCTTTAAAAAACAGCTAAGGACATCTAAATTACACACATGTATGGAAACACTGAACAGTCTGCAATTTTGACATCATTTCTGGGCTGCACAGTATCATAATTGCCTGGAAGAGGTCTGTGGAAATGGAGAGTTAATCCTAACAAAATGCAAATTTTTAGTTTGAAGCGTGTCTGCGCCTTATCAATCCTACACGCTGGCATCCAATTAATAATAATAAAAAACAATATCCTTTTGTTCATTGTTTCGCTGGGATCCAATTAATAATTGGAAAAAAAAAAAACATTTTGTGACAAACGTCTTTATGATAGGAAACTCTAAATATTCAAATTAGAACATGCAAAGAATACTAAATGCATGAAGTCTTTCAAAGAAAAGGCGTTCATGCTGTCTACTGTGACCCTTGAGGAAACCTTCACATTAGGAGCAAATGGAAAGATGGCTCTGTAGCTCTCCCACCCTGCCAGGCCTTTTAAGGCTCACTACTTGGCAGTTCCTCAGCAGCCTCTCCGTTTGGTTTTGTCCCCCCTGTGTAGACAAGAACGAGCACGGTCCCATTTCTGAGGCCTGGGACGTGGACCCGGGCTTGATAACCAAACTCAAGGAGCAGTACAGAAAGGAGCGCAAGGGGAAAAAAGGGGTGAAGCGTAAGTCCTGCCAGGCGTCGCTGCCTCCCTTCGTCTCTCTTTGTAGAGTCTCACTTCCTTGAGTTCATTCGAAAAGCTCCAGTCAAATGCCCTTTACTTGGCTTTGCTCTGACCTATTCTTGTCTGTCATTTCATTCTGAATGCTTTCTGTTCTTTGTGCCGCATACTCCATATTTGTCCCTTTTCCTTTTACTGGCTTGCTGCATGCTGTACCGCCCCGCTCTAATGTCACCGATATCACAGAGCAATATAAAAGGTGGTCCATTTGAGGATCAAGTCATTTCCCCCAGTCTTTTTGTGTCAGCGCTACTTTCCGTAATGATCATAACGTCATTATCGCTATTGCAACCATCTTGGTCTGTCAGCCTTGATGCTTCTGTAATAGTTGCAGCACTTCACAATTGTCTCAAACTGCTCTTAGGGAAACGCACTCAAGTTGTCATAGTCTACTTCACTCGGCAGGGTTTTTTTTCTCTCGCCTTGATTGAAAAAGGAAATTAAGGCCATTCTCGTTCTACTTCATTTCATTCGATGCTGCTTTTATTACTTGTCTGCTTTCAGTACAGATTAGTTTTACTCTTCACTCTGTGGCCGAGGTCAAAGTAAGTAGATGTAGTTTTAGGTTTGGCTTCAGAGTGTTGCTTTGTGTGGTTCAATGGACAAGGTGTATTGAGCATTTTTTCAGAATGATCAGATATTTTGATCACATGGTTTTGACACAAAATGACAAATTATATCACATTATACATAGCTTATTTCATACCCATTTTGAAGGGGCAGCCCCGTCCTGTGCAATGCTTTTCCGCCTGCCTTATATGCTGATGGCCCAATGGCTGGTATGGATTCCATTACCATGCTGATCAGGGTGAGGCTAGTGGGCTGAAATAGGCCAGCTGCCTCTACTTGTGGAAGTGGAGCCCTGACTGTGTGTGTGTTTGTGGACAGCAAGCGTAAAGACAATAAATAATTGTGTCACTATGTAAATTAGCTCCACTGCTTCACGAAAAAGTCATCTGATGGAAATTGAGAAAAGTACACCCAAGGACTCATTTTCAGAGATTGGCAGATAATCAAATATTTACTCGTCGTTTAATTACAACACTTGATGTTTGGGCAGATACTCCTGAGGCCCAACTATACTTAATACACAAGGAATTTAAAAGTCAATTGTTTTCTAGTATGTGCCCATGAATTAAAATGTAAGTCAATATTGCTTTTGACCCCATCCACACAAGTCTGCATTTAATGTCAAAAGAACATCAAGCACCTTTTTTTTCACCTTTGTGCTGCTGACCTCCATTCTATCCCATGTATCTTTTCTGCCTCCCTTATTTTTATTGCTTTTCGATGCTACCTTTCCGTTCTTTTCATGTTTATCTCATGTCTCTTAATCTTTTTGATGGGATGATTTCAACAGGACCCAACCGGTCCAAGCTCCAGGACATGCTGGCTAATCTGAGAGATGCTGAGGACGTGTCCCACATGCAGCCTCCGTCCGCCACTCAATCGCGATCCAACGTCGTACGCTTCAACGAGGTCGACGGCAACCGAACAGATGAAGGTCAGCGAGGCTTTTAGTTTCTACATGCCAAATATGCCTCAGCCTGCCTGTAATTGTCTATACCGTTGTGATGACTCGAGCTCTGTGTTTATTTCTAGTGGAGGCGCTGACCTTCCCGCCCACTTCAGGGAAGTCGTTCATTATGAGCTCCGATGAGGCCATGGAGAGTGAGCTGGGCCTGGGCGAGCTAGCCGGGCTCACTGTTGCCAATGAGGCCGACAGCCTGGCGTACGATGTGAGTAGGAGGGAGCCAAAAATCCCACAAGGCCATCATTCTGGCCACAACTATTTCTGAGCATTTGATGATTGGAACTTAGAGTGTATCTGGCCATGTTTCTCTAACATAGAATTCATATATATAGCCAATATTCAGATACATCACAAGCTTCTACTTTTGCTTTAGTTTTGATAGTGCATTTATAAACGTTCCTGACTAGAGACTCTTTCCTCAGATTGGCAACAATAAAGATGCAATGAGAAAAACCTGGAATCCTAAATTTACCCTGCGGAGCCATTTCGACGCAATTCGAGCGCTGACCTTCCATCCTGTTGAGCCTGTCCTTGTCACTGCCTCAGAGGATCACACCCTCAAGATGTGGAATCTTCAAAAGACAACTCCAGCCAAAAAGTAGGAGAACATGAGAAGAAAGACACTCTTGTATCTGTGAAGATGCTTGCTTTCCATTGGGTTGACATCTGCCGGGAATTGTTCTCACTCATCAAAGTGATTTCGCAGCACAGCTCTGCCACACTCCCACGCGCTGTCTACTGGGAGTCATTCAGAGTAAACACTTCTGGATCAGTACAACTTGTTAAGCTACACTTTTATAATGTCAAGAGATGCCAGCCCTATCATCGACTTTCAGGAACATTCTGGATATTTTGTCTGGAACATATTGTTTTGGACACGTACCACCAGAAAGACAGGTTGTACCCTTGTTTAAAAGAAAAGTATAAACGATATGGAATGTTTTTTTTTTTTTTTGTCCACAGGAGTACATCTTTAGATGTGGAGCCAATCTACACCTTCAGGGCCCACAGGTACAAATAGTGCTGTCAAATAAAATCATGTTTTTAGTGTTGCCTGACAAACATCTGATCATACTGGAACCCACAGGGGGGCTGTGTTGAGTGTGGTCATGAGCAGCTCCGGGGAGCAGTGCTTTAGCGGCGGGGTGGACGGCACCATCCAATGCTGGAACATGCCCAACCCCAACATCGACCCCTACGATTCCTACGGTAACGCGGGCACGGAATTTGTTCTGAAATAAATTCATACGAGAATGGAATTTAGTGGGATTGATTGAGTTTGTGCTGTGCGATAGACTCGTCAGTGCTGCGTGGGGAACTTTGTGGACACACAGACTCCATTTGGGGCTTAGTGTACAGCAACGCACACCAGCGCCTCCTTTCCTGCTCGGCTGATGGGACTGTGAGACTGTGGGATGCCAACAGCATTTCCCCCGCTCTCACTGTGTTCAACGAAAATAAGAGTAATCATTCAAAATCCCGTAATTGTGAGTTATCCACAGTGACTGATTGCTTTTGTGTAACCCATGGCTGCTTATGTTTGTATCAGAGATGGGAGTTCCCTCTTCAGTGGACCTGGTGTGTAGTGAACCAGCTCACTTGGTCACATCCTTCACCAGCGGGGAAATTGGCCTCTTCAACATGGAGACGAGTCAACTTGTCCTCAGCCTGGAGTCCAATTTGGAGCAAGGTCTGTTTGGAAATGCTATTAATAGGCTTTATTTATATCAATTATGTTTTTATTATAATGATATTAATTCTAAAAATAATTATTTGATAGTCTCACTAACAATTAAAGGACGCTTAATGGGAAACATTGTGTTTTGTTTCCACACACGTATTTCTAGTTCTACCCGATTGCATCAGTGTGTTCACTCTCATTCAGGTCCTCCCATTCACATCAACAAGATCCTCAGCCACCCCACGCTCCCCATCACCATCACAGCACAGGAAGACCGACACATCAAATTCTACGACAACAACACTGGCAAACTGATACACTCCATGGTGGCACACCTGGATGCCGTCACCAGCTTAGCTGTGGACCCCAACGGATTGTATCTCATGTCGGGCAGTAAGTGTTTAAATTAGTGCTGAACGGGAAAAATCACAATCAGATTACTTTTACACGTACCGCCCAGGGATGACGTTATGAACATTGCTCAATTGGGATACAGTGCAGATGCACACCATCACAACTACAATAAGTTTTAGTGCAGTTTCTCTGATCTGCTTCTGTTGGTATCTGATAACTTTTTTATCCAGGTCACGACTGCTCCATCCGCTTGTGGAATCTGGAGAGTAAAACCTGCATCCAGGAATTCACGGCTCACCGAAAGAAGTTCGAGGAATCCATTCATGATGTGGCTTTTCATCCCTCCAAATGCTACATCGCGAGCGCCGGGTCAGACGCTCTGGCTAAGGTGTTCGTATGACGCAGTGCGACATCTCTCCCCATAGCCCCCTCCCCCGAATCCGCCTCCACTGATCAGGGACCAATTGAGGCGCCAGAGGGGAATTGACCTTCAGGCACGGGTCCAATGTCACCCCCTACCGCCCGCCCACTGGTTTCCCGTCGGACCGGCAGACACTGTTGCTGCTAACAGGCCAGGGATCTCCACATGAAGGTCAGGCTAGGAGAACTGTCCTCCTGCCCTCCCCCTCATCTAGCATCCAGGCAGGCCTGGGTGTGACCGCTTGCAGCAACTCAGACTTCACCTCCACAGCCAGGAGGCTCAGGACGAGTGTGAAAATAAGTGAGGAGTTAAGAAACACGGTTCCGAGTCGCTTTTCTGCTCTCCGACGTCAGCCCCGCCCGCGCCCCTCTCCTCCCCATCAACGGACCAGACCCGCTACAAGATCAGGTTTTGCGTCGTCGGTCAAGATTCACTTCTCCTTCGCTTTTCGGACTGACTCTGCTTGCTGGCCTGCCTTGATTTTCCTTTTTAAAACACTTGTTGACAAATGTGCCTTTGCTTTAAAAGGCCTTGGAAATGATATTTTAACAAGCTTGTTTTGGGGGAGTGGGGAGGGAGGGACCGACTTGAGAAACAGATCTGGTTGACAGTGTTGCTCATTTGGGTGTAAAATGACAAATGCTTATAATAAACAAACTATATATTCAGTCTTAAAATTAACTGTGTAGTGTGAATTGAGTGCTCCTTTTTGATAAATGTATTTGGGGAATCGGGTTTGTGCTTTTCCAGGCAAAGCTGGTAGTGTGACGCAGAGCAGATGCATTATATGGTCTGTTTGTTAGATTATTGTACACTTGATAAGTAAGATTAGCGTACAAATATGTGTCTAAAGTAAACCATTTTGGTTATACTATTACAATTCAAAGTTGGTTATCGGTGTTCATTTTAGAAATAACTAATTGATTTTGGCCAGTTTACTCTTGTTCCAATTAAATGGCTTGTACTGTTTGTAGTTCCCTCTCCCCACCGGACATGCTTGATTACAACGTGATGTGTCATGTCCACTTATTGACAGTAGTCCAGTGTTTAGCAGGAACTTAGTCCAGTACTTTTGACATAACACGTTCACCATCTAACACAGAATGAGCTGACGTTTCCTGCAACTTCTAATCCTACTGTAAACTGCGAGGAGACGTTCCGAGGGTTTGAATCAAATGACGGGAGAGTGCAGCGTCCAACGAGCCATTTTCTCATTCACTGGTTTGTAAATCAAAGCAATGTTCAAAAATAAAACCTGCTGTAAACTATTAACTTGGCTCTGATATCCGTCATATTTATGCTTGCTTATAAAACACATTTGCCCCTTCAATGTTTTCTTCATTTTCTTTATTTTATCAAAAACTTGCAAACAAAAAAAGATCATTATGAGCAAATGCTTTTATATGAATATGTACAAATAGGGAGACAATCATAAATACTCTTGAAACAACAGATGTTTAAAAAGGGACCGCAATGATAAGGAAATAACGCAGCGCGCGTGAGACGCATGCCAAAGACTAATAGTTTGCGAAAGGAACTGACACAATGTCCCCACTAACAAATCTCTCCTGTTAGGAAGAAAACATACCTCCAACAGAAAGCGCAAGGAAGCCTCAAGAGATGTATGCCTTTCTGCAAGAACCACATCACAATAAGATCGATCGTATCGACTTACATTTCGGTACCACCTTTAAATAACCACCTTTAAAGAACAGTTACCATTATAATGCTACACAGACTTTACAGGTGCATCTTAATATACATACAAATATCATAGAATGTTAATTTCAGTCATTTCAAAAAGCGAAACTCATTCTCGTAGAGCCACTACACATAGAGAAACCTTTCATGATAATTACAGTTTACAACAAATGTAAACCAAAAATCAACCAGCATAAGCAGTGGTCTCCAACCACCGGGCCGTGGACAGGGGGGTCACTTGGTACCGGGCCGCCAAGCCGCACAGGAGAAAAAAAAAAAGTATATATATATATTTTTTTTTTTCTTCCTGTTTGTTTAGTCTAATGAGTTTCACTATGAAATGCACTTGTACGGATTGAGTTTTTATGGATTATTTCATTCAAATTGGTGATGGATATTGGTGGGAAAAAATGGTTTCTATTATATTGATTAATACACACTAATGTACACGAGAGAGTGCTGTTTTCCTTTCATTGTAATATTTACTGTATAATTGATTGACAAGGGGTAGAAACCCTTGGATTGAGTGGTACTGTTCATAAAAGGTGATTAGAGAGTGGTACATCAGAAAAGGATGAGGCATGTAGGCCACTGCTGCTTTCTTCAATGCAAGCCAAAAGACAAATAACACATACACTATGTTTCTATTATTAGCACCACTGGTAGGGGAACAAATACTGATTCTGAAAAATTTGTTCTGTGGTAGAATGAGCGCTCCCCTCAGTTCAAATACGGCACGTGTGGCTAGCAGAAAAAAAAAAGTAAGATAAAAGTCAGTGTTCTGATAGAACAGCCCATGTTTCGCCCTCAGTTTCTTGGCTGGGAGTTGAACTCTTGACAGATGTTTTGGACGATCTTGGGCACAAATTTGTACAAGTTGTCAAACTCATCCACAAAGAAAGAGTGCTCCTTGTCTGGGTCCGTAGCGATGTACTCCAATTCATCCTGGGCGGCCCAGGCGATTCCGATGGAGTAGGCGATCACACCTGGAATGCAGGTAAGGAGGGGAAGAGTCAAATAAATCATGAAAACACACAATGGAAAAATTCTGTACAGATGTAACACTGCTTAACAGCACACTTGAATCCAAAAGGTTTCTTTAGTTCTACATTTTGGTCTCCCTATCTGTGTCTCTTATAGGTGCGGTCACAATATGGTTGTTGATGTTGTTTCTATTGTTGTGGTTATTGCCAGGGATGCTGATGAATGGATAACCACCACCAGAGAAGAATAGTAATATTCCAGATTTTTAAACTGTCTTTTGGCTTGAAGGTAAAACAAGAAGGTTTCCAGATGTCACAATTTAACCATCAGAGACTTAAAGCAGGTCTTCACCTTGGCTATGCACTGCCAGCGCAGGTGCTCTGACATCATCATATGAGCGTCCATCTGTGATAACGATCAATATTTTGCGTTTGTTGGGTTTGGACTTGCTGAAGAGTTGCTCGGCGGCGTAAGTGATGGCAGCTCCCGTGCTGGTGCCGCCGCTCCAGTAGTCGATGCGTTTGATGGCGTTGAGCAGTTCGGCCTTGGTGTTGTACTGTCCAAAGGCGAACTCTAACCTCTGCTCGTAGGTGTACTGCACGGCGCCCACTCGCGTATCCGTGTCGGAGATCTCAAACTCTCGTGTAATGTTGGCCACAAACTGCAAGACGGTGCGGAAGTTGCCCGTGCCCACGCTGCTGGAGCCATCGATGACGAATGCGATGTCATTGGCGTTGAGGCAGGTTTTGCTGCAAAACAGTCGATCTGTGTCGCACACTCGCTTCACCAGAGGCTGTACGCTTTTCCTCAGAGCGAACCAGCTGGACACGGGCAAGGAGTAGAAGCCGTTGGTGCGACACACGGCCTGCGGGACCACAAGACAAAACAGTTTTTCAGATACAACTTTTTGACTGTCAGTTCCTAATCTTTTGAACTCACAAATTTACCTAGTCTGAAATCTGTTCTGCCATAATAAGTAAATGTTCATTCACTATAACTCACTAATGGTCCCACCTTGTCTACAAAATTAGGCTCCACTAGGTTTTGCTTCTCGTTGTCATCGGCACCCTCGATGGTGACAAAAAAGATGTTGATGCCGGACTCTCTGGCCAGCCGGGATGCCTCCTCCACCTTGTCTGTGGGCCAGCCGTCCACCAGCACCACAGCAACGTTTGGAGCGCCTCCTCGGTTCCCGTTGGCATCACTGAAGTAGAGCTTGTTGATGTAGGACAGGGCTTTACCTGTTTGGACACCAGGGGGCAGCAACGTGAAGAAGAACAATACATCTTCCTGTTTTTAGACTCAGGGCTGACCTGGAGCCTATCCCAACTAGCTTTTTGAGGTATATCTATTTCAGTTTTATACAAATTATAACGTATTGCTTCTTTTACAATTGTGAGACAGATGTGCCACTACTTTTAAAATGCTGCACGTGTCGTGGTACAATTAAAACTAATGGTAGATATGAACATAGTACAATAAGCAGATAAAGGTGTCGTTTCAAAAACACTGGGGGGGAAAAAACCCTCCAGATTTATGCTGATGAATAAAAGTAACTTATGAAATACTTGAGGCTTTGAGAACCTGCATGTTCTAAATATATAGTGAGGACAAACTCTCACTTGATCAAATACTTGTGGTTTTGAAGTTGTGACTGTGTTTGCTAACCATGCCTGATTCCACTGTATTTCACACAATAAAACTATAATCAGCATGTGTAGCCTTATTTCTTATCGTAGTCCACACGAGTATGTCTACGTATAAACGATATAGCACCAGCTTTAGCCTGTCATTTACCAGGCTGTTCTAAAAATGGTGAAACAGCAGACGCTTTGTTAGTGACTTTTATAACTCGTCACACGTTTGCATGATTTGAGAGCGAGCAAACAAACAATGCTATTTGTATTCGTGCGCAATGTTTAAAACGAGGCCCAAAGCCACATGTGGTAGTAGACGCAACTCTAAGTCATTGAAAGCCCCCCACAAGTCCACCCTCACACTCCTCAAACCAATTTCTTTCTGGTCTGAGCCAAAGAAAAACACTGTTTACAGATGCAAGACTGTATTTAACTAACAGTGTACGGCAGCAAATTTAGATCTAATTCTATCCTTGCGTGAGAAAATTGCATCCGGCTCATGAGCCAAACAATAACAGCATCCTTTTCCATTTCACATTTTGTGTCCTGCAGGCACGGCACTCACCCACATTGGAGAGGCCTCCCTTTTGGACAATCTTGCCGATGCTCGTCTTCACGTCTCTTGAGTTGGAGTGACTCTTAAGGCTGATCTCTGTGACAGCGTCGTCTCTGCGCACCAAGCAATAGACACAGACTTTTTTTTTTTTCCCCCATTTGAAAATGCTTTGATTTCTATGGCAAGAGAGGAGAAAACTAACCCGTATTGAACGACGCCCATTATGGGTCCGGCCACACCAATGTTGATAACCTGAGCCACCTCGGTCAGGAAGTCCTTTTGGATCTTAAAACGCCGCTTCCCGATGCTCCAGCTCCCGTCCATCAAGAATACCAGATCCACCTTGCAAGCTAAGGACACATCACAAAAATCACCATTCTAATCAACATGGAAATATACTTGAAAATAAGGTCTTCTCAAGCTTGAAGTGCTTGAAAACACAATCTCAAATGGCAAACGTGGTGTGAAATTGTTCCTACACATACCTGGGTCTCCCTGTGACACAGATTCAGGTGCTCTGGGTGCAGGTGGCTGTTCTCTCATGCTGAAGCCTGCAAAGAAAAGTGAGACTTCATCAAATCTCAACCACTAATGCATGGTAGGTTTTGTTTTGGTTCATGCTTCTAAAATTTTAGTCAAATCAGATTTCATCTACTGAATGGAAAAACATATTGGAATGTTAAATATTATTAACTTATGTCTTATATAGAGGAGTACATCCATATTATTAAATGGTGCCTGCACTGGGGTAAACATGTTCAAAAAATAGTTCAGCAGTGATTGGACATTGTCATTTCCTAGGAATGTTGTAAAACTGAGTGTTTGAACATGTGAACAATATCAAAGATACATGAACATAAATTGTTGCTTATTATAGTTTAGTTTCCAACCTTGTTAAATTCTTTTTACACAATGTTGACAACATTTTTGAATTTTTTTGCCAACAACGTAGAAATCAATAAATTTTCAACTTTGCAAAAAATCTAAATTCCAGATGCACTGGACCTTCCTTCCCAAAGCATTGAAATATGTTGATCAGAAAGAAAGAAAAAACAGTCAAGAACCGAAAAGTTAATTTTATCATGGAATTTTCCCAAATAACAGCAGCTGTCTGCCTTCTAATGTGTGTATGTGTATTGCGTAAACCCAATCAGGGGTCACTTTGATCATAAGCCATCATGCTGTTTGACATTATCTCCACATCCCTTCAATTAGAGGTCTGCCACAAAGCCAAATGCGTTTTCCTTGGATAACCTCAGCTTGGTTTGTACTTACGCTTTACCCAGGCGACTTAATTGTTGCCAAGACAACTCCACTGAGAGTCAGAAATAAATATCGATAAGAATCTCACCTGATTGATAAAGGTTTGCGTCAGGCCTCCATTCATCCACTGTTTCCACTGCACAGATATCACGCAAGCAAATCACTACCGGCAATACTCACGAAAGGCTTGGCATGATATGTCACATGTCAACTGAGATGATCTTTATAATTGTCATGTGTTTTTTTTTTTTTTTTTTTCCAAGCTAATGCCGGACTGGATACAAGCAGGTGTTTTGCAGCCACGTTGACCGCAGCTCACCTCTCGTAGCGGTTGTATCCAGCGGCGCTTGGCGGTTGCCATCCAAGTCAGTGGCTCGGGACACTAAAAGGAACACATGTTCAGTCATCGCACATCTGTGACACGCATCTCATGCCAAACACAAATATCACGGCTGGTTGGCCCACTCCTACTGGCTTTGGTTCC
Source organism: Syngnathus leptorhynchus (assembly GCF_054491065.1). Taxonomy (NCBI): domain Eukaryota; kingdom Metazoa; phylum Chordata; class Actinopteri; order Syngnathiformes; family Syngnathidae; genus Syngnathus; species Syngnathus leptorhynchus. The sequence goes on along the minus strand of NC_141204.1, from coordinate 9,152,771 downwards.
CATCTGGTAGGATGCGTGGTAGAAATTTAGTGGCGCATGCCGGGAAGGAATTTCCTTTCTTTTAAGATTGCTTTTGCGGGCGTCTTCAAACAGCTACAACCTGTAATCGGGAACCGATGGCTGTTTGCTCAACGATTTGGGCCTTGCCAATGAGCCATAACTGAGCCTATAAACAAATGGAATGACTTTGCCCTTAAACGTACTTAAGGGAGTACTTCTGGACGACTTCTATAACTCTACACACGATACTCCAGTCTTACATCATTCAAAGAACAATGTCACTTTTGACCTTACAAATAAGACACGATTTTATTGCAAACAGATGACATCAAATTGTTCATCCGTCCGCCTGTCCATCCGTCCGTCCAGCCATCCATCCATTCATCCATCTTCTGTACCACTCAAGGGCGTGCTGGAGCCTATCCCAGCAGTCATCGGGCAGTAGGTGTAGGACACCTTGAACCAATCGCAGGGCACACAGAGACAATCCGTACTCACACTCAAACCTGCGGGCAATTTGGAGTGCTCAATCAGCCTACCATGCATGTTTTTGGGAAGTGGGAGGTAACCGGAGTGCCTGGAGAAAACCCACACAGGCACGAGGAGAATATGCAAACTCCACACAGAACCCGCACCCTCTGAACTGTGAGGCGGACGTGCTAACCAGTGCGCCACCGTGCCACCACACCAATTGTTAAATAAATAGATACTGAAAGGAAAACACAACATAAGTGCCAGTAGAATCTTAGAGGCAAAAAATGTTAACATGTTATGTTGCCAGTTATTAGTGTGACAAATCCAATTGTTAAATAAATAAATAAATAAATAAATAAATACACACATACACACATACACACATACATACATACATACATACATACATACATACATACATACATACATACATACATACATACATACATACATACATACATACATCTTGAAAGGAAAACAACATAAGTGCCAGTAGAATCTAGCAAAGAGGCAAAAATGTTGTCAAAGTTATTAGTTACCACTCCAAAAGATGTTTTACTGGTAGCTCTGCATTAGTCACACCACATATGGCTTTATACAAGAATCTTTTATGACTTTATATGAGATCCAATCCAGGATTGAAACTCCCCCCGCCCCCCCCAGACCTGTTAGTTGGCTTTGAACAGAAGAGAAAAACACTTACGGTATGATCCAATGTTATAATACCAGCGCTCAAAGTCTGAGATATCGGGCCTGTGATCCTGAACTAGAGGAGGATGGTTTAAAACCTGTTAGTGTTCCCATAATAAACTTCAGAAGGAAAGCACTTGTTTCCATGGCTACGATTGGTTATGTCATGCTTCATAGCCAATCCCACACCAGTGAAAACATCATAATGCTCAATTTGCGGCCTGCTTCTGCACGTCACATTACAGCTCTTTACTTAAGAGCAACTACGGCACCCATTCAACACATTCATGCTCTTCACATGTCCAACTGTATCAGTCACATGATCATGCATGATGCTATGTGCACATGCAGCATGCAATGATACAAACAAGTTGCTGTCCGAGACTTACCTGTCATCTCCGGTGTGTCCGTTTCACTCCAAGTGTATCCTGAGTCTGGCGCTGCATAAACAACATCTAAATATACAGCAGAGGGTTCCAGTTAAGGTGCTTGTCCCCTTACAAATGATTAGCGTGACTTCTATCGTTAAACACAGTTCAAGTCTATTCTATTGAATCATTATCATCAGAGCACTGATGTTCTGCTCTGCGTTGGAGTACCTGATGATCGTCTGGCACCAGGGAACCACTCAGGACGAGGGAAGGACGGAGGGGTCCAGTCCCTCCTTGGAAAAACTGTGCAGGGGAAGATAAGAGCATGAGGGAGAGCATACTTGTGACCTCCACTCAAGCTTTTGCGCCATTAGTGGAGTGTGCACAAGATGTTCAGCCTTGAGTCAGACATGAAACATACCGTAGTGACTCAGACAGCTGAGCCTCTACGATTGTTTGCATTACGCTAGATAGAGGAAGGTACGAAGAATGCGCAAAACCAACATGCATCTACGTATACTTACCAAGTTGTGGGTCTCCATTAATCAGTTCCATCCTACTCACAATGAATACTTCATTGTGAAATTAGTCTGGATCTACTAGTTTCTGTTTGGTTTTTTGTTAAGCTGCTGTAATTGCTAACTGGTTTTCTACGGATCAAAATCCTTTTCCATTATGAAAAAAAAAACAGTTGCTTGAGAATTGTAGTTTACTATATTACACAATACCTCATGACCATCTTGCTCTGAACAAACATTCTATTAATGAACAAAAATACAACCAAGACCAAAACTAAGCATTTTTGGTAAAAATCAAAACTAATAAAAAATGTTCTAAAAACTAATTTAAACTGTCTGAATTAAAAAAACTCATGTCAAAACAAAATACGATAAAAACTATAATAAAAAAAAATCTGTTGACTAACAAAAATGATGTTAACTCTTATATAGCTACAGTAACTGTTCAAACATACAGAGCAGAACATCACATGAGTCTCAACGGACTAAAGCCACTTCAGTGCACACTCCGTGCAACAAATGGCTAGCTTACACAAGCGCACAGCCTAGGCTCAGGGTTCCCATCCTGTGGCAGCGAGCAGGCCAGCTCTGTGTTGACTCTCTGCTCACTGGAGCATGGGAGTATTATTTTAAAGTTGGGACAGTGTAGACAAAAAAATAACCCAAAAAAACACCAGCGGTCACAAGGTCAGAGTGCCACATTTGGTGTGTGTTGGTATTGGAGTATGTGTTTCTTTTGTTTTTTTAAATCACCTTAAATTCAAAAAGTCAGGTAATCATTAAAGCTTTAAAAAGATGCTTATGTATTATGGCAGCAAAACTTTATATTGCTGCTTTGCATTCAATTCTGTTTACAAATTTCGTCATGTACTTTATTTCATATACTGATGAAGATTGTTATTAACAGTAACATTTTCGAATAGGGGGGGGGGGAAGTCATAAATCATCACTATTTGAGCACTTCATCCCCTCGCGTGGCTGATCTCCACCTCTGACCTTCCAACTCTGACCTTCAGAATTTCCCTGTCAGGTACACAATTTGCCTCTTTGCGCTCTTACCCAGCCTTTAACTGTCATTACCGCTGCTAATAAACTTCACAAGCAGATAAACGTTATTTAATTATCATGGAGATGGATTGGACTGGATGGATTGTATTGTATTGGATGCTGTTCAATTCCACACAAGTAAAAACAGAGGCACTTCCACGTCAAGACAAAAAGCCTTTTGGTTTGAACCCAGCAAGGAAATAAAATCACAGTGGATGCAAAACCGGATCTCTCTCTCTCTCTCTCTGCAAGCATTTACAAGGAATGGGAAGAGGCTCGGCCTGATGGACTCTCTTGGAAGGTACAATTACTACTTTACTGAGAGAGAGCCTTTCTCATCACAGTCTTATCTTCTTCAGTGCAGATATGGCACGAGATGAATGCTTTTTATCTTCACGTCAGTCATCCCAGAGGCACTTAAAGCTCATTTTTCATGTCTCCCCTCTTATACTGAGCCACAGCAAGTCTCAGATAGCTAAATGCATTTATCTAGATTCAAATTCTTCGAGAGTACGATTACAAAAATATCAGCAATAAAAAGCAGTAATTTTATCACTTTGAATGTTACTGTTAATCTGTAAGTGGAAACAGGAACTTAGCCCAAAACAAATTTTTAAAAAGTATATAGTACAGGAAGATCAAAAAATAAAAACAGCCTCCTTGGCCACCTATTAGTGTGTCTGCTGGTACTATTCACTGGTCACTTACCAGGATTGGATTGGCTCATGATTGGAGTCCGCTCCTTTGGGGTCGGCTGACCTCTGTTAAAAGCTGCTTGGAGCAATAAGAAACAGAAAAAAATATATAAAGCAGAAGACATGGAGAGCAGGAAGATGACAAATCATTGGGAAAGAGGAAGCACAGGCTACATCCATCATTTCAGCTAGTAATCTGTTTTACTGTTGTCCTTGAAGCATATATAATATTGTCTCTTTTAAAAAAAAAAAAAAAAAAAAAGCTGAATTTGAGGATGCGGCCGATAACAAGAGTAGCTACTGGGAAAGGAATGTGAGCTTGATTTGGTGGATTAGCGGCAGTTTTAGGGTGAGGATAGCAGAGCATTATGGGTGTGGACATCAAGGGCACTCTAACAGCATCTCCAACATTCTTGTTCAAGCACCACTGACCTTCACCTACATTCCACGTTGGTTCCACCAGGTCTACCTTTACGTGTGTGTGGGTGCGTGTGTATAGAATGAGACTGACCCGGCCCAACTGGAGACGACGATTGTCTCCTCATAGGCGAACCTGCCTCTGGTCTACGCAAACCTGTGAGCAAACAAAAACAGAAAGAGATCATATGAAATAACACATGAGGCCTTTAGGTCTAATCAAAAGGTGTATTTTTTTCTGAAATGAATATTTTTATATTCCTTTGTAATGCATAATACTTACTAGTTAAGCATGAAGCAAGCTGAAAACAGTCACTGAGTGGTATTGAAAAAAAAACACAACAAAAACATTTTGGCCAAAAAAGCAGCACCAAAAGTTCATGCAAAGTTAGTAAGAAGGGAAAGCAAACAAAAATATCGTCAGGGATATTGAAAAGGTGTCTTTACAGTACCTGCGTTGGCACGCTGCGGGTATCTATTTGGATAGGCGCTCCCACGGAATACTTAGAAGAAACATCATGATATCGTCAAAGATTTGCCACATGTGGCATGAAGGATTTTCTAAGAGCTGCAGAGTCAGTCGACTACCTTGGCTGGGACTGTTGCCTTGAGCACTCTGTGATTGCCCTACATCAGTGTTAGAATAACATAAATACATTTAGGCAACAATCAACGGAACACCCACCAGGTTATGATCATCTCAAATTCACAAATTATGTCATAGCGCATTACATTTGAGTTCTAGACTACGCGAGCCTTTTTCACAGAAGACAACTTGCGACTCAAAGCTATTTAACTTGACTTAACTCATTAAGTCACTTGCCTATCCTTCACAATTATCTCCTAAAGATGTGAAATGTTTCACTCCATACATTGTACTCCTCCACTTAAAATAGAAGCTAGATTAATTTGAGTCAGTTGTCCACCGACTTTGTGAAAAAAGCTTTTGCTGAACGGCGCCTCTAAGAAGCAAATACTTAATGCTCGCCATCGATTATTTTGCTGTGCGGAAATGGGCTCTATAAATCACGTCATGCCACCATGACGTAACGTTACTTTGCTTCACTCACTTGAACTAGAAGCTGCTACATGGGCAAGATATGGGTGGCCGCTGCCTAAATAAAAGAAAGGCAAATTGAGCATGGAGAGAAAACATCATGAGTTGAAAAGATGTTTTCCAGCATGTGAGCCACACATTACTTTAGCACACAGCTCCTTTGAGGACTCACTGTGGCTGCTTTTGTTCCCAAAGTGTTTGATAATGTTTACATGTATTTGAGGTGGTGAGAGGTACGATCGAATGAGCTTTAGGTCAGTTAGTCCAAATAGCAGCACAAGTGCAAGGCAGTGCGGCAGCCATTTGTCATGACAACACTTGCTGCCATCACATAAATAAAGGCCTGTTTTGGCAGAAAAAAAAAAAAAAGAGCTAGTAGTGACACACTGCTGTTCAGATGTTAGTTAGGCAGCACGATGGATCGTCTGTGTGGACTGTGGAATTTCACGTAACATGCATTGATCCATCAGAAAACACCCAACACGGGCGATGTTTGATTTGGGTCACCTGCATCTCTGACTTTATGAACGGCAGTGCGGCTTTTGAGAGTGGTAGGGGGCGGTGGGGGAGGAGGCGTGGTGGTGGTGGTGGGAGCCTGGGTCGTGGGGACGACTGTGGTAGGTTCAGGTGTTGTGGTGGTGGTAGTAGTAGTGGTGGTGGTGGTGGGTGCAGGTGTCGTTGTTGTCGGAAGAGCAGTGGGTGCTTTGTCCTTTTGACCTAAGAGGAGATGACAAATGAAGGCCGTCATCTACAAGATGGATGAGCACAAAGAATGTTTACCCTAGGCCTGGGACTTTGATTCATTCATAACATTTTGCCTGAAGCTTCCAGAAACTTTATTTAGAAGGAACTCATCCTTCCTCTTACTTGTCTTCACATAAGTTGGTCTTGAAGGAACAAAGTTGAGGGTAGCTGGGTAGATTACACCTTTCTTGGGCTTCCCCTCTAAAGAAAGCAGCAAGGTAAGTTAAACTGGTTATGTTGGGTTAACGAAAATGAATTGCTGTTACGCATACCTGTGACAACAAAGGATTCTCTCCATTTCGGAAGTGACAGAGAGCGAACACCATTGGAGTTGCTGCCTTTATAGATGTTCTGGCCTGCCATTTTCCTCACAATCACCTTTCCTCCCGAATTGGTGATGATGCCACTGTTGGCAGATATGCATTTTCCCTTTCAGCTTCTTCTGTAAGCCTTCAATCTCTTAATAATCATCATCAATGCGGCTTCTATGTACCTGTGGATAGCGGCGTTGCAGATGCTGGAGATGGAAGCGAACACACCTGTTCCATACACCTGTTGCTTGGTCTCCCGACAGTGCGGGGGGCATTTGACTATAAATTCCGGGAGACTAATCTTTCCGGCTCTGACGTCGCATTCAATGGCCGGAACCACTAGGGTTAGAGGAGACGTGTACTTACTGTATATGGTAGTTACCTGTTGTTTTGACAACATTGCAATTGCTAAAACGATGAGCCGATTATTTGTTAAGTAGATACGCATATTAAGCGGATTGTAATCAGCAATTCTTACAATCAATTCATTGTCACAGCAAACAATTTAATTGGGGATTTGTTGCGAGGATTTAGTCTGCATTATAATTTACTCCATTGGATGACATGACTTTTGTCTTGGAAAAATACATGTGGTACCCATTTCAGTAAAATGCAGCATTATCCGTTGAGTAAGCCAATACTGTATTTACAGTTCACCTGAAATCTAATACAGTGTCAGCGTTGACATTATGAAATTATTTATGTGGTAAAAAGTGAGAAGGCGGAGACAACAATGTTATAACTGACGTTGCGAGCCAATGATCGTTACCTTGCTTTGGTTTCTTAGTCTTTGACCCGTTCGGCTTGGCCCGACAAGTGCAGGACAGAAGGAGTGCTGTGTGTGAAATAAAGGAAGATTATCATGACAATTATATGATAATAAAATTGATCATTCATTGAGCATCCAAACCCTCAGCCAGAGAAACTTAAAATGATATGTGCCCCTCAACACAACTTAAAAAGAAATACAAAAAGCATCATTGATCATAAAAACACTCGGATATGTGTGTTTTGGGGCTCAAAAACTTGAACGCAACATTTCTTCAGTTCAAAGGGAAAAGAAACAAAATTGCATTATGAAGCCTGTGAGACCTTGTAACATTAACTCAACTTAAAGTGTGAAAGTATTTGTGTGTGTTTTGGCATCAGTTACAGTGTTAACAATCTTCCCAATCTGTAAAACTGCTTTTGTGGAATCTTGCCGTACGTCTTTTTACATTAAGTGAAAGAAAACCCATTTAACTCACCGAGGCAGACGACAGTTACTGATGTTCTGATCATGGTTGAGTGTGTGTTGGTTTCCGTGGGCCAGATGTCCTTGTGTAAACTCTTTGAAAAGTGAGCAAAACCAGAACTTAACATTTGAGTATACTTCTCCCACTGAGCAAGACGACGACGTATACCTGGACTAAAAGCTGCATACCTCCTCAACCACACAAGACGATTAAATATAACACGGCTTGTGCTTGCTTGGATGTATTGACAAACAAACAAAAAAAGAAGCTCCACACCTCACAGCTGGCAATTGTTACAAACTTGTTTGTCGCAAAAGAATACAAATGACATCAAGCAGAGTCAATTAGAGAGTAGTGCAAGCAAAATTAGATTGAACAGATCAGATGGCTGTGATGACCACATGAAGATGGGTGTCAGTTATTTATGTCTGGCGTGAACACAAGCAAAAATGGAATCCACACTGCAGGTCAGCTGAAGTATTGATTCAAGCCTTGATAAGGAGCCACAAAGGCCTTTGAGCTACTTTCACCTGCTTTTCACCTACAGACTGTTGGATGAACTCGCTGTTGGCGTTCCCTGTTAACACTGGAATGCCATACCACCCACGAAGGTGATTTCTCGTCACACACAGGTCAATGTGAAAGAGGACCAATGTGACCATCTCATTGTCACACTGAGGTTCACTGATATTAATATTTTGATAAACTTATTCAACCATGTAAAAGAAACAAACTATTATGTGACACAAGATAGCTTGCTCTACGTGACTGCAGCCAACAATCACATTGATATAGACCGCCAATCAAAACATATTTGTCAGAAAGAATACACAATAAAATATTATTGGTTTTATGGGTTTTATATGTTTGTTTATATTTATACATAGTTGTACTAAGTTCCTTCCTATGTTTCCTTTTTTCAATCACTTTTTTGGTTCTTTTATCACAAACAGGATTTTTACATGTTTTTTTGGTTTCATTTTTTTTATTGATCACTAAACAATATCTAACAACAGTAATTGGTCAATAAAGAGTAACTGGACAGAAAAAAAGCTTGGAAACCCAATACACAGTAACTAAATACTACGAATCCTTTCCACCCTCTTTGATCTGCATAGTTTTTACTGAGAACATTGTTCCTGTTTAACTTCTCATACAGCAGCGGTAAAACATGCCCGATTTGGCTAAACATTTTGATCTCACATTCATGAGCACTGACTTCATTTTTCCACTGAACTGCGTTTCGACATGAAAGTCTGATGACTTCTTCTGCATCTGACCATTTCTCTCATGTATGAGTTGAGTTTAGCAAGCTGGGGCAGATACTCTGCTACTAAAAGGCAGGCCTGCATTGGGAGTGGAGGACAATTCATCACACTTTGCTCAGTTAAGTCAACTATTGCAAGGAAGGTACTTGTCAAAGTCTTTCTCATTCAATTTCCTACTGCGGACCTCTCTTCATTGTTTGCATACCATTGACCTAATAGAAAAAAATGACAATGTAAAAATAGTTGTCTACAGCTCATATTGCTTCTCTCCAATCAAAGAAAAAAATTCAAACTGCAGCCGTTGTTACCTATTTTGATAGGTCTTTGTTTACTAGTAGAGATCCCTCCACAGATGCAACAGAAAGGGAACGGAAATGACAGAGGAATTTTCCCCAACCAATTCAGAAGGTGAAAGGTTCTCACTTATTTTGTAGTAAACCTGTCAGCTCAGACAGACCACATAACTGAAGGAATTATAGCACATTCATCAGGGTAACCCCCTCGCCACAAAGTGGATTAAGAGCGCCAAACAGAATTGAACTAACTTCTCAAACTTTCATGCATTACTGCACGAGGAGTAAAAATTTGCTGCAGGGGTATTTCCATTTGATGCACTATCAGCAGGAATCGGCTTGTGCTTCTTGATAAGGGACACCTGGAAATCAGGTGCAAAGACGCTGCAAACAGGATGAAGGCTAGCTGCCCAACCCTTTTTTCAAAGAGCGATCCAGTCAAAAGTTCATCGGTCGGCATACAGTACACCTGCATTGTACACACTTGAGGTGTTGAAAGGGCCTTTTATACACTCCCGCTCCTTAAATAAATACGAAAGACTCACAGTCAAAAGGGACAAGGTGGAAAAAATGTATATTTTGTCCCAAATTGACCCACTTTGCCAGTATAAATAAAAGTAACTTCAGTGCCATGGTAACTTAACATTGCACACAAGTGCATATTCATCCTCTGGTTAGAGATGACAAAGATACACACGTACACCAGGGATGTGCTGGTTTTGCTAAATCCCAGCATACACTGGTGTCACAGTTGTATTGTAAGCATGTTTCATGTGCCAAGTGCTGTATCAACAAATCAAGTGAAAGCATCATGGGAGTGCTCCTCTAAAAGCTTTGACCAAACATACTTTTATTGGGTCAGCGATTTTTGCCTTTGGGTAAAATGCTTTATTTTATTGATCATTAACACACATTGGTGTGGTGCGTGGGTGTGTCCAGACTTTCAGCTTTCATTGAAGGGCTGTCACATAAATAATAATGTAATTGAAAATATTATAATTATAGCCATTTTATCCTCTTAGTACTTTTGCTGGGCTTAATTATACACACTGACATACACTTGTAAATGTAACTATGACACTTACTACTGGATGTTATGACAGTAAAATGATTTATTTGAGGGAGGTTTGGAAAGGAAAAAAATGAGAAAATATAGGACGGCCTAATCTACAAAGTTATCTCTAAAGCCTCGAGCGAACGTGGGCCCTGTTTGGTGATCAGACCCTGTACAGCTTGGAATACTTTAATACCTGGCACTGCTCTCTGTGCAAGCCACAGCCTGCTCCAGTCTGCTTCCAGACGTTTTGTTTACACACCAACATTTCCCTGATCTAACTTAATACAGTACAGTGCAAGAAATGTGTGCAATGCATGAACATTAAAAAAAAATAATTCTCAAAGTTCAGTCTTTCAATATAGAGGTAAAAATTAATCACCAGTCATGAAAGGTTGTTCTCTTTGAATGGTTGCTTTGGACAACTTAATTCACTCTATTTAAAATAATTCAAAAACGTGGGAGGATCTTTGCTGTAAATAAATAAATAAATAAATAAATAAATAAATAAATAGAAAAAAATAATTTTGCAGTCTTTAAATAAATATTGATGTTAAAATAAAAATGAAACCGTTTTTGTAACACTAACAGGTTCAAAACAAAAGCCAAAAAAAAACAAAAACAAGACAAAAAAACAGAGAAAGAAAGAAAGAAAGAAAGAAAGAAAGAAAGAAAGAAAGAAAGAAAGAAAGAAAGAAAGAAAGAAAGAAAGAAAGAAAGAATAAATAACTTTCATTCAGCCAAATTTGCCATCATCCACCAAGTCATTAAAAATAACTTACCCAATGAGTTCAAGTAATCTCGGAGCAACGCACGTTGCGAAAGTAAATCCTTGCGCACTAGTTTGACGCGTCCATTCAAGTGAGTGAAGCCTCCACCTGGACTTTTTTAGTCGTGCATGATCGGAGCTGCTGATTAAAAGTGGAGAAGTGGATGGAGCCAGAGTTTCCTCACTTGCCCGTCCCACTTGAGACGCGCAAGGATGCGTTGAGCCTGCCTGCCTGCCTGCCTTCAGCCATGCAGCATGTCAGCGCATTGCAAAGATCATCTTTACTTGTAAGTCTTTGTCTACTTGTGTTTTTCTGTTGCACAGGAGAGAAACCATATTTGAATGTGTCACTCTCGCCACATTCATCAACGCCTCCTCTTCCACACGCACTCTCACAGACACACACCGATCAACACTTGCTTGACAGACGCACTCTTCAATTCATATCCACTATCACTTAAGTGGTCACGTTACGTCACACCTACATAAACATACACACAGTGTTGGAGGTGTACGATGTCAATAGCAATTGCAATATTAATTTTGCAATATTAATTTTGCAACATACATAATAGTGGTAGGATATGTTTTATAGTAATCCCTCGTTTATCGCGGATAATTGGTTAAAAAAAACACCCGCGATTAGTGAAATCCGCAAAGTATGGTCACCAACAAGAAGTACTGGGCAGGCTAAGGAGTTAGTGGAAAGATGGTAATTCACGATCGTGCTATATCATGCAAAAACGGACTTCTAAAGGAATGTAAACGAACATTTGGAGTAATGCGACATTGTTCTAAAGGTTAGACACGTTTCCTCAATTTAGAAGCTTTATTTTGACAAAGTCCAGGTTTACTAAAAATGATCATGAAAAAAAAAACCCAATAGATTTCATGTCCTCCCTTTGCAGACGTAATAGGGCCATTATGGGCCATTTATCAAGAATAACCATGAAAAAGTCAGAGGTCACAGATATTAGTTGAGGAGATCTCGCTCACAATTGCAGTTGAGGTGTCTTGGAAAGGTGTTTGGTGTGCCTTCAACTCCTACCAAAGCTGAACAGCAAACTCATCCAGCCATTTTTATGGAGCTTAGTTTGTGCGAGAAAAAAGCCTTTTTCATAAACATTTCCCCAAAAACAGAATGACAGTTTGCCTTTTCCAAACTGATTGCTCATGTAGGAAACTCCTTTGTCACTTTAAATCATAAAGTTGAATGTTTACATTTATTGTTCTTTGGGGAGAATCCAGTTGTGATTAGCCGTAGATTGTGAGTACAAGACTTGACCAGTGTCAAACAAAGAACCCCTGACAGTGTTAATGAAAGGTTCTTTTTAGTGGCGCAGACACCATACCCACACGGTCTGGAGAATGCGGGATGTAGGAAGTACGTGAGCATGAGGAGCCAGAGGCAGCCTGTGCTTGAGTGCCATCACATACTTGGGATGAGCTGGAGACAGTTTCCAGATGTTTTGGTGCCAATGAGCAACTTTGAAGCAGCATACGTTCTGGTCCGAGCCTTAAAACACGATTCTGTCTTCGTAACACATTTTGGAATGTATTACCTTTACAATTTTATGGGAACATTTTCAGTTCTTACCTGACGTATGGATCAATATTTGGATGACAGTTGGAATAATGAGAGACAACACAAATTGACCCTTCAGACAAAAAATTATTTATTGAGAGTAATAATGGATTTTACATCCTTATAAAGTTGGATAAGAGCAAAAAAAAAATAGAAAAATCTCTTTAATCTTCCCTCATAAGTCATATATGTGTTTAAGTAGAATGGCCCGGTCTTTAGAGTCTGTCACAGCAATACTCTGATGTTTCGATATGCGAGGGCAAATTAATATGGAAGATCTCTTGTTTCTCAAACGGAGGAGTCCGAGGAGGACTGTTGACTCCCGAGTCACTGTCAGGATTATATCTCATCATGTCTTTCGCTGTGTATTTGGCCTCCAGTACCTGGGCAGGAAGTGGTGCGGGTGGAGGGGCAGCCTGAGCCTTAAGCTTGATGTTTTTAAAGCGTTGCAGACGGATCACATCCCTGTTTTCCCCGACGCACGGCAGGAGGGTGCACACGTCCTTACGAAATTTGGAGCTCATGCCGAAATAGATGAGCGGGTTGTAGAAGCTGGCCGACTTGGCAAAGAGGCGAGTGATGATGCTGGTTGTGTTTGGCACATGGAACCCCCAAGCAGACCACATGGAGACGACCGCGTACGGTGACCAGGCCATGATGAAAGCTGTGCAAATTACAATGGAAATCTGGAAAGAGGAACATGAGTCAGGATTACCAGAAGACATTGAGAACATCAGGGCTGTGTACTTTACAGTAAGTGAATTGAATGCAAGTTGACTTCCTCTCTATTGGTCACCAGGCAGGAACTGTTTCGTAAGATTGAATCAAACCACTCTGGATATGTCCACCCATTTTGTATTCTCCTTTTCTACAATAATAGTGCATAACTCGCATTCACACCTAAGTATTAAACTAAGTATGTTTTGGGAATGTGGAAGCTTGGCTCCCCGGAGAAAGCCATTTAATCCCCAGGAGAGCCTACAAACTGGAGCCAAAATTTGAACTCTTAACCTCAGAACTGTGACTCAGACATGTTAACCAGCATGACTTTTGGGGAGGGTGGGGTGAGTTTGCGTACCCTTGTCACGTCTCTCTCCACCTTCCTCTGGCGCGCGGTGAGGTAACCTTCGGCTGACATGGCGTTAGTGCTTTTGACAGTGTTGATGATGGAAACGTAGGAGGAGAGCATGATCATTACAGGAATGAAGAAGCAGAAGATGAGAATGGAGATGATGTAAGACTTGTGGATAGTGGAGTAATTGGCTTTGGACCAGTCCACCTCACAAGTTCCATATCCACGATCTGCAGGGTCAGACATGTAGTTTATGAATATATCAAGGTGATCATCTTTTAAGTGAAGTATCCTCCGTCAACAGACCCGTGTAACTGCCCCACCCCAGCAATGGTGCAATAGACCAAAATGCTGCTCCGGTCCAGATGCAGATGAGTGATATTGCAATGGTGTTCATGCTGATGCAACAACCTACAAAAAATAAAATTACTTGTATTAATTATACAATGAATTATTATGCAACTTCACCTCCAAGAAGCTCCCATGAATAAGTGAAGGCGAGTCAGACAAATAACAGACTTAACAAGGAAAATTCTTGTCTTGTTATCAATTTCAGAATGTGTCAATAATGGGTTCTTTCTTATGGTAACAACCTCAGCAAACAGAAGGGAATAAAAAAACAAGACCTGTGTTGACTTGGTACACGCAGCTTTGTGTTCTTTGGAAAAAAAGTACTTCTCCATGCTAGGCTCACTTATCATATGTCAATAAGTCGTTTGACATACAGTAAAGTTTGCGGTACGTTTTGTTGATGTTGCCGCAACTACTGCATGGCGGCTAACAGTTCCAACCCAAAAGCAAGAATATGCTTGGGAGCTACACTCCCTGAGATGCACATAAAATGTTGATCCCACATATACCACACATTTAACCACCAATGTTAAAAGACAGATTTGTCTTTTATGAACGACCGCAAACACAAGCACGATTAAAACATTCGCCGCTGTCACAGACTCAAAAATAGAAACTTTAAGGAACTTAATGACATGTTGGCACGTGGAATCACAGGGGACAAGTGGTGGTTGTTTTCACCGCTGAAGTTGGTATTAAGGTTTTGTTAGTCCCCTGTCTCAGGCAGGAACTAGTGGAATGTGAAGACTGTACTGTGGACATGGGTGAGAAGCTTGTTTGGTGTGAGAGCAGAATCAAACCTTTGTTGGGGTGGCATCCCTTGATGTATCTGGTGACACTGATAACGGTCAAAGTGTTGATACTCGCCAGCCCAAACAGCAATGTGAAGAAACCATCCACCTAGATGGAAGCACAAAGATGGGTAGAAGAATGACTTTTTTTTAATTTATTTTTTTTAGATTTTTGTCATGATTTTGTAGAATTTTGTACATTTTAACATGTACTTTGGAATCTCCAAATTTGAACATGATTCCTTTTGAAATGCTTCTGATTTGTTCAAATTTGCAAATACATTTTCACATTCATATGTACTGGATATACATTTTTTAAGGTTACATTTTAATTGTGTAACTGGCCATAAAATTACAAAAACACAACAGAATGTTAAAAATGCCTATTTTACTGTAAACTCTGCTGATTCTTCAAACCCTGGTTCCCAAGGCAACAGCAACAGAAAGAATCACTCCGAATACTATGTACACAACGTTGGATGGCACAGTCAACTTTTACCACCAAATTCTGTTGATCTTCTTTGAGACACTTGCTAGGAATCTACAGAAGTTTGATAAAAGAAGCATCCTGCTTTGTGTGGTTTTAGTCAAGGATTTTCTTTTTTACTTCTATGAGTCGATTGTTTAGAAAGACAAATGCTTGATTATCTTTGAATCCCCAATCTCTTTAATGATACTATGATTCTGTGTGGCTTTAACTGTGCTCCCCGTTGTGTTTGCCGGTGATTTGAACCAGTTATGGTCTCGTACTTGATCCCTTTCTTGATCTCTCTTAGTTGTAATCCTATTACTGTCCGTCATCACGTTACCTTCACCCTTCACATTGTGCGGAGCCTACTTGTCTGATTTTACCTTTGACATTAAATCATTGAAATCTAATTAGGTACAGTAGCTGCAGTATTCAAATTGTGTAAGCACCCTGTTTTGACCCATTTGTAGGAAATGAAATGCAGGATTCACGGATTAAGCAGAGCTCCTCCCTTTCTCTTTCTCAGGTAAAACAGAGATTAAGATCTACAATTTTTTTCTCCATCACAGTTGAATGTATACGAGATGAGATCACTTCGTCCAACTTTGGGGGTTCATGCATGTTCGAGGTGCAGTATAACCAACATTTAGGAAGGTTATGCAACAATTCTACAGCATCTTTTGATCTGTTTTTTACGTTTGCTTGTGATCAGAGTTCCGGCGTGTAAAAGGCTCCACATTTTGTAATCTTATTACAGATTTAACCTTCAGCTCACATGCATGCAACTACGCTCAAAATCCCTTTCACACACATAGATCCACAGCACCACTTGACTCAAAGACAGATTCCACTAATTTACTTCATTAGTTGTGATTAGGGAAATGAAGAAAGCAGATGAATACAGGTGGCATCACTGAGCCACGAGGGTTTGCGGCCATTGGGATTTTGTCAGGGTTACTAAAAGGTTGCAAACAGTTTTTCTTTCTCAACAAAAACTATTGAAGACTATTAAAACTGTCTTTGCGACTTTACGACCTTACGACCTTGAATGAACCCTGGTGAAAAATCAACATTCAGGCCTTGTGCGAAGCTTGGCTAACCCTCGATGCTCAGTGGGATACAGGCTTTGAGATCATGATTGGCTAAGTGAGCTCAACAGACTGGGGTAACGAAGGAATCTTTTTGTCCTGGACTGGTTGTTTTACCTGACAGGTCCAAATCCAGGAGATTAGAAAACCATCATCCTTGAAGATATTGAATATTTCCAAAATCCCTCTGGAGTAACCAAATACTGAGATGCTGGCATCCGAGATGGCGAGATTTAAAGTGAGGAAATCTGTCGGTTGTAGAGAAGCCCTTTGTCGGTACAAGACAAACATCACGAGGCTGTTTCCAAACCAGGACAGCCAGCCTGTGAAAGGACAGATTGTGATTATCTGTGAAGTTATACTGGATAGTGGCGTCAAATATTATTAATTCATTGGAATGTGTATAAGATAGGTCCTTTATAAGCAACTCAATTAAATACTTGAATGAGACACCGAACCACTGAAGTTCTGTATTAACAACTGACCTACCTAAGACCAGCAGGTAGACTCCAATGATGGTCTCTCCATGTTCAGACAGCGGAGGCTCTGAATTCAGATTACTCAGGTTGTTATTCCTCCAAGGAATATTGACAACCTTCATAGGAAAAGCCTTTAGTGTTATTTCCATGGCCTGAATGTCGATGCCAAGGCATGAAGTCTTGCTGCGTTCCCTTCTCCTTCCACTCGACACTCCTGCGATCTTCCAGTCAAGACGAACGGTCTGTTCGTTTTAAATCCAGCTTAGACACGGCCACTAATACCTCAGCGCTCACTGTCCCAATGATTGTAGAGCTAATCCTTGCTATTTGTTAACAGCTAAGCAGATAGACTTTTTGGGGCAAAATCCTTCCCAACAGGGAATAATAGTTCAGTCAATCACTAGGATTCTTTTTTGCAGACAATATTTTTTAGTCCATGGCATACAAAAGTCTGCAAGCATATGACAATCTTTCTCTGAGTGGAGAAGACAAATGAAAGGTCATGTTTATATGCATTTGGAATGTACGTACTTCAACACGTGAACAATCAGATCGAAATATTGAAAGAGATGGTCTCCTTGAGCAAGGCACACCAAACCGGTCTCCTGCAAGCCTTCACAAAATACACTGACTTAACTTTTGATTAAATTATACATTAAATAAAATAAAATATAGTGTTTAGGAATCAAACTTTGTAATCTGTGGGTATATTTTTATTTGAGTCGGAGTCAGCAGCATAGATAGAAAAACAAAGTACCTGTCAAACCTATTCCCAACATAACGTGCATCCTGGTTGTTTGGATTAACTCGGAGGAGTAATATCGATTAAACCCTTAAGACAAAGCCACGCAAGCAGCTTCCGTCTGTTTGGAGCCCTCCCACAAGGACGCCATCCTGCAGCTGGCCCTTCTGGCTCTGCGCTTGGACGTGACTGCGGTGAACATCCTCTCATGTTACTCGAGGCAAACAAGCAGCTGTTCCCTCAGCTGAACTGACACTGCCAAGTAACAACACAGATTTTCAAGAGAGGTACAGGAAAAACATCTTGTCACTTTGCATCATCCCACCATGGAGGAAGTCATTAACAGAACTGCTACACAAAGGTCCCACACTGAGTTGTGTGGTCTGGCAGCAATTTCATTCCTGTCCAATCCATTATTAAAACCTTTTTTTTTCATGGCATACAACATATGTTTTCCTCAAGAGAGGTGAAATCACTTCAACTTGACAAGGTGTGTGATGGCTTACGTCACACTTACGTGGCTGCAGTTGATGTCAGAATGGTCACGGCTCGTCGGATTGATTAGATGATTATCGATGATGGTGGGATCGTCTGCAAGCCGCATCGGTAAACAAGAACAGTCCTGGGTGATTGGTTATTTGGGATGATTTAACATTCTTTTGTTCAATGTAAATTTCATCATCCCCTCCTGCTCCCTTCTCATGGTAATACTCTCTGAGGTAACCTGAGGCGCCCACCCCATTCATTCTGTGTTTAAGTCACAGTGTGCACCTTGTTTCATTTTGCTGCCCGCCACAGAGCCGCCCTGCCGGCCCTCAGGATGTGGACGGGAAGGCCGCTGCTGCTGCCAGACGCCTCGGAGCTTCCGAAGTCCCTTCCATCAAATCCTTTCTTTGAGCCGCTGGGTCGTCGGGCCGAGAGAGAGAAATGGAGCTAAGAGGAAAAAGAACCTCTGACCCGAGCTGTCACCCATCCAGCAGCAAACACAAGAGCCCAGTCATCACTCGGCCTACGCCTTCAGCCGAGAGACATAGCGTGACAAACAAGCCCGCCACTGATCGCTGTGTGTGCAGCACCACAGAATCACGCAGCTTGTCTGATTCCTCAGAGGAACGAGCTTTCCAGTTAAAATAATGTCATAACGCTTTCACACTGGAACCATGCTCATAGTGCCAAATGCTAATGTGCAGCAGGAATGATCAAGTTGCTGGTATAGATATTGGAGAGATGTTAGTTCTGTTCCTGTGATGGATCACAGTGAGGAAGCTCATTTTTAATTCAGGTCTGTCAGAGAAAAAAATTGGGAAATATCCCCCCCAAAAAAATCACCTTTGTGGATTTAATTCGGTTTATTAAAATTGAGTAACTTCAACCACGGAAAGTAAGTAGCAATGGCGTGTCAGTGAAAGTGTGTGCTGCATGTCGGTGCTGAGGACAGCTGCGAACGAGATTACACTGTCGCTAAACTAAAAGGTCAACGTTCAACAGGGAAAACAGCGATTAGCAGGTGTGGCACATGACTGAAGTACTTAGCGCTGTCTGTGTTGTCAGTCCAACACTCACTTTGATGTTAAGATACAAAAAGGTGAGACTGGATACCAAAGTGTGCACCAACAGTGAGCCACTGTAACTTTTGCATTTAAGATGATTACTTTCTCTCGAGTTTACTCTGTCCCACTAAAGCCCGGGATATGACATTATAAACGTAGTTTTCCAAATGGAAAAGCATAGACATAGATACTATTATGGAGGTGTGTTAAAGGGGTGCAAACTGTGAAACGGCGACAAAGTCTCTCTTCACACTGGGACATAGACTCGCTGGAGAAGGCAATACAGGATCTCCTTGAAAAGGTCCATACACTTTTTTTTTTTTTTTTTTATCCTTGTCTCCAAACGAGGCTGCTCCAACACAGAGAGTGCTTGTTCCAAACGTCCACATAGTGGCCTGTCTGTCAATTTGGGCTTGGCCCTTGTATGATATTGGTAAGGTGTCATTTCTTGTCAAAATAGAACGACACTCAATGAGGCGCGGATCTCCACTGAGGCAGAACTGTCAACAAAAGTGACAAAGTGTTTGTTTGTCCATCTATGTGTACAAATGCAGGCCACTTCCTGGTTGACTTAAGGGTGACCATTTCTTTCATTTATGTGCTGTATTCTCAAATAGCTAAATTTATTATTGTCTGTTCATTAGGTTAACTTGTGATTTTTGCATAATAAGTGCTTGGAAATATATATTTTCATTTGCAAGTGAAGGCTGCAGGAACGACCCCATTGGCAACTGGCTAAATAAGAAAATGAAATCCTCTTATAAAAGGGAAAATTGTAAAACAGTATACATCAATTTGTTCATTAGCGGGCTATAAATCATCAGATAATAAAGAATGATGTGACATAGACATTAGCATGACAGAGAACTTTAGGATTTGTATTTTGATGTGTGGGGGACAGTCCCTTTGGCACATACATAGATTAAAAGCAAAATAAGGATACGTGCTTTTATGATAAAAATAAAACTTGTTAAAAACATCAATTACACTTTTGCCCTTGAGGAAAATGTGATGATAAACAGGAGTGAAAACTTCCTGGAACTGTCACCATATTAGCGGCAATTCTTCCTTCCGCACAGGGTTCTGAAGGAGTGGTGGACTAATACAGACAGACATTCAGCTGGCCTTTAGCTGAGAATGGCAAACGTCCAATAACAAAAACTTATAAACCACAACTTCCTGACCTGGGCATGTTCACACCTCCTCAAAGAACCCAAATCCCTGAGGAGTTGTGTCAGATGTTGACGGTCGACGCCGTCATAGCATTTTTGTCGTTCATGTTACAGCAGTGCTTCACGTGGACAAGGTTTTGCCGCAAATGCCTTGCACTTGATGCAATCAGGATATTGCACTGAACATGATATGCACTCTGAGAGCTCCTCAGCTCCTTTAAAGCTAGTCTTCCATGTGTGAAGCTCACGGTTCAGGCAATGACTCAGCCTCATGTACAAAAAGTCGATTGTTTTTCATTTGCCGCCAAAGTTCGAAGCCGCTGCTTTTACATACAATTACTTGAAATCTGTGAGCACTGTAGTTTGGCTGGCAGACTAAGTTGCTTGAAACTGCAGGCAGCAAAGAAACACTTTGGGCTCTATGTCTGAACCCGGCACAGGTTTAGCACAAAGTATGTGTGCAAGGGTGGGGAGTTCTCTTTCTTTTGCTATTTATCTGGCTCGGCTAAAAAGGGGCATTTGCGCCGTTGAGGGAGCGAACGCGACTTACTTGTTACTTGCCTTGGGATAATAATGAAGATGCAATAGTTTTTACGTAAAGTGTGACGAGCTCCCAAATTTGTGCCTTTTGTGTTTTTGTATTTATCTGATACAGAAAAAAGTGTACTTTTGTTTGAAAATAAATAAACATTGAGGAATTCCCAATGATGGAAAAATAGGGCAATTGTTAAGCATGTCTCGTGTGGCGAGGTGAGGTAGGATGCTTATGTGGCCCAAAACCATAGACAAACATTTATTTGGGCAAGTTTGAACATTTCTCCTCTGTGTGTTTGCCTAAGCAGGTTACTTATGTAAGGAGCTCTAATTAAGGGTGGAAAACATACTTTTTCCCTGAGGTCTGCACATGGCCCCTGACACGTGGGGATATTTACAAAAAATATGAAGAGATTTCCATGCGGAAATAGGACTCTGCGACTAAGATGTTTCTTGCCCAGATTTTCTTACTCCTGTTGCTTTTTATGCAGGAACATAAATGTTTTTGTTGTCCGAGCTGCTAATAATGAGCAGCTTAGGAAGTGACACTGTCCTCTGTGGATCCTGTTCTCAGACCGTCTGTGGATTGAGAAGATTAGTGACCTCGCTCTTCTGCAGCTGCGTGAGCCTGAACGCACCTTGTGACCCCTACGTTCTTGTGATCACTGTCGCTCAAAGTAATGCGTTATGACACGAGGCTGCCTCTGTCTATGGTGCGAAAAGATTCACCGAGCGTGACGACTCCAGTCACGTTCAAAGTCGTATCACGCAAGCGTTTCAAATCTATTCTAAAACATCTGACCCCATCAATAACACCTTAGCAGGCCTGACATCCTGTTGGGGTCATTGGGCCGACCTGTGTGTGATGGGTGGTTAGAGGGTTGCTGCCTCACTTAAAAAATGTCTACACAAAGATGACATCCTGACTGCGAGCGTTGACCCAGGAGACATGCCTGCGCCTATTTAAGAAGACAACACTTAGCCACCCTTTGGACCTTTACGTGTATGTGGCCCCTTCAAGATCCTTATTAGGCCTCTGGACATTTTTTTACTTAACAAATTCCACAATGGACTTCACCCTGCGGACAGAGATTTCAGGATTAAATCTTATTTTGTTCGTTTCATTAAAGAGTTTACATGTTCTCTCTGTGCTTGTGTTAGTTTTCTCTGAGAACTTCCATCTTCCTCCCACATGACAAAACCATGTGTTCAATTCGAAAAAATATCTAATTTTAACTTTAAAGTAAAAAACCCCAACTTTCAGATTGAAAGAATCTATTCTTGCTATAAATTTTTCTTTCAAAATTGGATTAATTTTGCAGGAAATGGACACATTCATGTCAGTCATACTACTTTTATGTATGGAAGGTCTAAGTCCCCTGTCATATGTCAGCCTGATATATCAGATATGCCAACATGTTCAGATCTGCAAGGCCTCAAGCCTGAAAACCCCCTCAGTCCTTTCAGGCCTAACCCTAATGCCAACGTTGGAATGTGAGGTTTGCTTGACTCTTTCTGTACTTGCTAAAACGGCTAGTCACAATCTCATAAGTAGCAGCCGTACCACATCCTGCATAAATCAAATATGTCTGAGCTTTAATGTATAAATATATATATATATCAAAACAATATAGCATAGTTGCAGACAGACTTGAGAATCCCGTGCATGCCATGGTTATGCTTTCTTGACAATAAAATCATAATGACTGTGGTTGTGTTGAGCTTAGGCAAGTGCGTATCAACACCTTCCAGTGATCTTCAAGCTGCAAATGTGTAAAGAGGGCCGCCCCGTTCACTTCAAAAGCTCACTAAAGTGCAGCCGAAGTTCATCATCACCTCAAACATGCTGACGACTGCCTTTTATTTTTAGTTTTATTTACATATGCATGCTAGTTTCTGTGCCCATGGAAATGCGCTGATTGCACGATTGCTGTACAATTAACCTGATTGAGGTCAGAGCTTCTCCCTGCACGAATGGCGACAGAAGGACAGCAAAGAGGAACATGATGGCGAGTGTGTTGTCCTTGCAGCACGTTTGCTTCTAACGGAGAGTCCTGGCTGCACATGAGCTGAAGGAATGCACCATTAGATCGCCTGCAGCATGACAGGACTGTGCCTTATTTCCCTTCGTATCAAAGCGCCGTCCTGACACGTCCATCTCCGACCTACTTTAAATGTGGATCTTCAAACGTCACATGGAAAATATAGTCTGCATCCAAATAAGCCCTTCTCATAACAAATACAGTCTCTGTTTACACAAAAGTGATGCGTCTCAAAAGGTCAATGCTTGCAGCCCAACTCTATATGATCTCTCAGACGTTACCAAGATTATGGCTTTGCAAGCCGTTTGGAGGCACGGCTGTGAGTTTCATTCTTGTGTCCCCACATTTTGCAGCTTTGTGGTTTTGATTGGAGAGAAAATACATATAATTAGCTTGCTTCACTTCAAGGAATGGCGATAAATTATATATACTGTCTAAAAGAATTTGGATCAAGTTCCAATCATAAAAACACAAGGGACCCCGATAAGTACCATGATGTACACCAATATGTCTCTTAAGGAGCACAGCAATGTAACTATAGTCCGAACAAACAGAGAAAGCCGAAATTTCTCGTGTGTGTGTCGTGTGGTTTAGAACAGTAAATCAATATGTATATAATATGTTCCATTCTTATATTTGAAACAACTGATTAAGCTACTCTGTGTTGACAATGATTGATGCATTACTATTTAAATTTCTTTTTGACGATGATTGTAATAATTAAACACAGAAGAGTTCAACATTGCAGGACATGTATTGTTTTCATGCAGACATTTGGATGAAAACATCAATATCAGTGCTGAGAGCTGACTTGGCTTGGTTTGGCATAAATGAAAAGGAAGCACGCTGAGCTTGTCTCTGCGGGTTAGTAGACATAGGATGACAACAGAAACAAACCACAACATGTTGGATTCCAACTGCAGTTTCTCAAGGCAATATTTAATGATTGTGTACATGCAGCAGTCATTACAACTATTTTAAAACAACTGTAGTGAGGATAAGCAGTTTTGAAAATGGATGGATGTAATTGCATAAAAAATTGGTCACATTTAAAAGTACTCACATCTAACCATCTAAGACAAGTGTGAAGTCGACTGCCCATATGTGCATATATATCGGAATAGCGGCGACACTCGTTTTTTTCACGCTGACCCACCCACATATAGTAAATAAACACAGTAGGAAAAATAAATGTGCTCATAAAAGACAGATGTTGCTATTGGATACACGATTAGGTTTGGTTCTAGGCTCCCATGAGACATCATGATAACAGTCCCAAGGTGAATGAAAGGACATATTAGGTGAGCAAGCCCACTGGAACAGAAGCAGCCAGTAGTGGAAAGTGGATACATGTCACTCCTGAAGGCCCTTCATTGTGCTAAGCCTGAATCTATAACCTCATGGTAATAAAAGCGGCCGGAATATAAGAAATCGTTCAATTTTAGCAATGAATTTAAGCATTTCTTGCCTCTCTGCGAATTATCCACTGTATGACATGAGCAACATGTCATGTTTTGTTAATAGTTCACAAAGTCAACCACAGTTGGTGCTGGTCGACCTCCATCTGTCTATCCATCCATCTATGATTGTTCGGTTTCTGCGTTTTTGCACAACTTCAAGGGCATATTCCCAGACTGTAATTAATTCCTCCACACAAAACAATCCTTACAGCTCTCGAAACGTTCGAGTGACGCACATGTAGCACATTTCAACGAGACCCTCCCAACCACATATCATTCTTGAGGAGCCACTTGAAGAAACACTCCCAGACTGTTTGTTCAAGTAGAGAGGGGTTCTTGCTGCGTTGACTATTATTCGAACGTCTACAGGGTGGGCTCTTTCACTTGGCAGTATCAAATGATTACCTATTCTGTATTTCCTTAAAATGGATGTTGTGGTCAAAGCATCAATGAGGCACTGTAGAGGTGGAAGCCTCTGACATGCAACCATGAAGGAAGGCAGTCAGTCATCCCAAAGGCATATGGATAAAAGTTTAGGGACACCTGGAAAGGAACGTAGATTGAAATGTGGACCTGGTCATTCCATGTGTCATCACACCTTCACTTGATGTGGTTAAATCAGTCAATGGAATCATCAGTGAATGCATTAATTTTCAAGCCTAGGGAGTACCACAATCATCATCTGTCAGGTCCAACAGCTTGCATAAATACAGATTATTTGTGCATCAATTCTTTGCAGTAATGTTTGAGGCCACAAACTACAGCGCCACCTGTACATCCGTGTGTTGTTTACAGAGACGTGGTGGAAAACATCATGAGGTCATTCATCATGTCTGTCTTTAAGGACCATGTGTTTGCTTTGCTGGATGGACTCAGTGAAAACAGGGAGGATGCTAAATACTCTGAAAGAAGCTCTTCAGACATGACGTGTTAGTTAAAAAAAAAAAAAACGCCCATGGTGTATTCATGCATTTGTTTGACAAGCAACAGCAGAGTGCAAATACTAATCCGAGGACAGTATTGTGGCACTAAATCATTAAGCATAAATAAATGTTTGCATTTTTCACAGTGAGTAAACATTCTCAAAGATGATGATGCAGCTGCCGGACCACGTGAACCGCATTTAATACCACAGTTTGACCACAGGAAGGCCAGTGGGAATCACGTCACATTTGGTTCAAGTTTTAAGAGGGAAAAAGTAGCACTAAATTAAAACTCTCTGACCACACACATTTAATACAGCCCACTTAACTATTCCACAACACTTAACAATTAAACGAGCACCTTCATCTGCAAACTGGTTGTTCTCTTTTTGGCTCGATGTGCATAAATTCAATTATCACCTCTGTGATCTGTTCTACATGTATGTGCATGAACACACGACAGACTCTCAAAACATATTTCTTCAGTGGCCAGTATCCAAGCGGATATTTATTTTCAATTTCACAGCATTACACTCATCTGTAGCTATACTTGTGAGAAAGGTTTATTCCAGATGCAGCAAGATCAGAGTAGAAGAGAAGCTTCAGACATATCTGCAGCAAGCTCAGATTCGACCAGTAATGCAATTATTGAAATTTAAATACTCAAATGTATGTTTTGGACACATGACCAGAGACATTTTTATACAGGTTACTCAAATGGTGTAATTGTAACAAGGAATATACTGAAGAAAATACTAAACAAAGTAAGATTTCAGTCCCATTTTATTCCTTCGGAAAAAAAAAAAACTTTTTGCACAAAATAACATTCTGGTACAGAGCGATTCAAACTTACAACAGTGTGCTGCCCTCTTGTGGAAAGTCAACAATAGACCGTTCTTGAAAATAAAATACAAGAAGTTTCTTAGTATAACACTATATTGAAAGTCATAGAAAATGTCGGACACATTTTCCTTGTATTACAAGAAATGCAAATTTGTACTCCAAATCAAATAAGTATAGTACAAGCATAAGTTTGCCAAACAATATGTTGTATTTATCTACATTATTTATTAATATTACATTATTTTGAAACGCAAATGATTCAAATTCAAAATGCAGTTGTGTCACCAAAGTCCTTGTTCCATTTGTTGTACATATTGAGAGTTGCTGGGCTAACACTGGGCTTGATGCGCTTCAGGGAATCCTCAAAGTCTTTTATCTTGATGTTGCGCATCTTGAAAATGTGAGGAGGATATCTTAGCTTAACTTCCAAACTAAGTAGAAGGAACATCATTGATTGCACATACTAACCTCACTAGCAGCCATGTGACGAACTTGGTCTGGTCCCAGTTCTGTGTGAGAAGATTTTCACATGAAATAACGTAAATCTTACCTACGGGACAAGATGCGATCATTCATCAGTTGTAAGGTTCCTACCTCTGATTGGCCCCAGTGCAGCATCTTTAGCCAAGGATGTCAGATCACTTCCAGAATACCCTGCAGTTGCTCTATTAATAAAGAAAGGGTGGCACGTTCATCATAAAATCTTGCGGGGTAAAGTTGTGAATATGGACATGGTGACTATAATAAACTCACTTTGCAAGCCAGTTCAACTCATTATTGTGGAGTGGACTCCCATGCTTTGCTAAAAGATGTTGCAGAAGTGCGACTCTCGTCTGACAAAATATAACATCAACATTTATAGGCTGACAGCAAAAGAAACCTTGACTTTGGTAGGGATGGTAAATACCTTCTCATCAGGCAATGCCACGTAGACTCTTTTTGCAAAGCGCCTGCAGGATATACCAGAGAACATTGATGATCCGAACAAAAAAAAAAAAAAAAACTAACAGGAGTGATGGTTGTGCAGAACAGAAGGGGACAGTGCGTTACCTTAACACTGCTTCATCTAGTTCCTGAGGTCTGTTGGTGGCTCCCATGACAAGCACCCTGTCATCTCCTCCAGACTGCACCTGACCCACAAAAGCACACCGACATGACAATAAGGATGCAGCAATAACTGCAACACGTAACTTGCATAGTAAGCATTAAATGTCCTAAACCTCTTACCCCATCAAATTCAATGAGGAACTCTGTTTTTAAACGACGTGAGAACTCCTGCTCTCCTTCCCGTCTCTCACAGAGCAAACTGTCCACTTCATCTAAAAATGGATGCAAAATCAGAATATGGCTGTTCAAATATAAATATAAAGGGGGTCTAATTTGGGTCCAGTCCAAGTGTACAATACCAACCAATGAAGATGACAGAGGGCTGTAACTCCCTGGCAGCAGAAAACAATGCTCGGACAAGCTTCTCGCTCTCTCCCACCTGAAAGGATGGTGAACATCACACTAAATATATTGCAGGGGGAAAAAAAAGTACAAACTAAAATGATCACATGTACAAAGTTGACTCCACTTACGTATTTTGACGTCAAACTGGCTGCACTCATGTTGAAGAATGTGCTGTTTGACTCTGCCGCAACTGCTTTTGCCTGGTAAAGGAAGCAAAAAATGCATTCAATTGCTGACTGAACACAAAAACAACAAAATTGGTTTTGGTGTCAGAGTCAAGTGCATTCATGTTTCTTTTTGCATGGAAAAAAAAAATACACCACTCATTATTAATTCACTCACCAGCATAGTTTTCCCATTTCCTGGTGGGCCGAATAAGAGCAAACCTCGTGCAGGAGCTCTCAACCCAGTGAAAAGCTACACAGGGAAAGATTAACCAATCATGAAATGTGGTGCATATTACGGTGACCATGACCCATATTTAGATGTTCACCTCCGGTCTTAAGGCAGGAAGAATGACAATCTCCTGGAGTGCTTGTTTGGCCAGATCTTGGCCAGCAATATCATTAAATGTTACAGATGCCCCACTGAAATGAAGGACATGAAAACACAGAATAACTACAGAATCTTTTCCTGAAAAGTACATGATTTCAACTTACGTGTCTACAATTTCATTCAGGATCATGTTTGCCAGTTTGCTGTCCACATTCTTGAAATTTTTCAGCTGCTTCTTTTGGGGCTGCTTTGAATGTCTACCCACTTGTGGTGTTACCTTCGCAACAACAAATAATATCTCAACCTCCATCATAACAAGACACATGAAAGTCATTTACCTTTAAATCGGGGGCTCTATAAGGTGGTCTTCCTGCTGTGGAGGGCCTGGTGTTTTTGGACATCCCTTGGACCGCAAGCTGACTTTTAGGTTTTGTTTGTTTTGGAACATTTTCTGAAGCATTCTGGGGTTTAATCTTTCCTTTGGAAGCCAATGTGCTCTCTGTACAGACAGCAACAGTACTAATTATTATTATTATGTATTTTTTTGTCAAGCAGATACAGCATGCATGAGACCCTAACATATTTGTTAGAAAAACATTGACAAAAAGGGGATAATATGCAAACCCCACACAGAAAGGCTGAGAACTGGACAGATGACGTGCCTGTAGGAAAATTATATGGGACAAAATCAAATTGTCTCTTACCTAAAAGAGCAAGTCTGTCCTTAGCCATGGTAAGGTTGGTGATCATTTTATCCTGAAGTCTCTTGGCCCGCTCATACTGCTCCCCTGTTGACAGCTAAATTAGCGTAAAAGCAAGAATACACTATTGTCCTGATTGCTCGGTTCCTACCTTGTGCCGTAATCGTCACAGCGATGCCGCTTTCGAGCTCAACAATTCCCCTCTTGTACCACTGTAGAGCTTCCTCCTTCTCTCCTGCCACCACACAAGAGTTCTTAGAAAGCTGTCACAGAACCGCAAACAAGTAAGATGGTACCCATGGGCACCGTAAACATACCTGTATCATCTTCATCGATCCTCAGTGCTTTGGATATATACTCAAACGCTTGCTTATGATGGTTTTTAACCACTTCGCCAGTATCTCTGCCGTTACTCGCATTTGTTTTGACCGACATCACTCCTTTTGTAAATCTACAGCTCAGACTTTAGCATATTATTTTGCACAAAGCGGGGAAGTTGGTCTTAAACTATTGTAGTCAGATCGACATCTGGCTTTTAAAATACATCGGCATCAATATAGTTACAATAACTCATCGGAAGACTATCCCAAAAATAGTACTGTATTCTTGTTCATAGTGATCTATGATACCGTTTGGAGGTACGGTATTGATTTCCGAAAATGATCATTAACTTCCGCGTTCACGTTCAAGCCCCGCCCTCTTGTCCTATCGTGTAGCAAATAAAGAGTACTTCCGTAAATATTTTCAAAATAATAGCATTTTTACGTTTGTTTTGGAGTCGGAAATAGAATGCAGCACACTTAAAAGAAACAAAACGAAACAGTGGTTTAATAGTATGGGGATAAATGCTTTTTGAGATATTTCTTAATTTTTCCGTTCATTTTTCATGGTGATGTGTTCAAGACAATTCAACTGATTAAATTCCTTTTACAAATATGGAACTCTGCAACTGATTTAGAAAGGGTCAGGCTTACCACATAGCGATATGTGGTAGGAAATATGCGTTTTGACACACCACACTACGTGTTTGTGTAAAAAATAAAATACAAAATAAATATAAAAAAAATAATATAAACAAAAATTAATGGTTGCCAGCAGGTACGTCACGTCCGAGACTCCGCCCATGTGTCTCAGCCAATCACAGTTGTTGAAAGTCATCAGTAGGACAACTTTGGCGACGCCTCTTGGCTGACTTGCTCATCAATCAAACCAACATTTTCCTCGGTATTTTTTTTTATTTTATTTTTTTTACCGTGACAACTATCTGAAATTCTAGTGTTGTCCTTTCTGATTGCGCCCGATGTGTTTCAATTTTTGTACTTTGCAATTTGAGCTGCTTGTCTGAACGTAGGTTCCCTCTCGCGACGAACCGGTCAATAGCAGCTGACGGAACACCTTAGCCCGCACAAGCCTCTGAGCCGACTATTTCCCCAGTCCCAACTGTTCTTTGTCTCTTCTCCATTAACAAGTTAGCCACAGCCATCAATTCCCAGACGTGTTTGCTGACACTGGCTTACAATTAGATTTTAATCGACTGACAAGACCTAAATACACCAAAATAGGCGGCTTTGGAACCAAGATGTCCAATCGAGTGGTGTGCAGAGAAGCAAGTCACGCCGGGAGCTGGTACTCTGCTTCGGGTAATTGTCAACACAGCACCGGCCGTTAGCACACCGTGTGATAGCTGCCTTTTGTCTTTGATCTCCCCCCCCAGCACTATATGTTCTGCCTTGGTTAGCATTTTATAGTTTTGTCTTTAATACCCAGTGAGAGCAATCCCCCAAATCGAGAGTTTTAGACAACGTTTCATTTGTTGATGGAGATAAGATAGCTAACATTTAGCAGTAGCTTGTCTTGCTCGCTCATTGTCATTCGATAATTTCTACCATTTACTCTCATTTGTGTTTAACAAGATATTTACAGTTCAAGATTTTCCAACAATTCGAGCAAAAAAAGGCCAGCGTGACAGTCTTGCTAAATAAAACATGGCCGCAACTCTTGATGCCAAGAAGATAACATTTCAGTCTTGTTATGACCTCGTTTAGTAGTGTGCAACACTGGAATGCTTTTAGTTATGCCGTTAAACAGTCCCTGCTGAGAGACAAACAGATAGGTTAGGGTAACAACATCGCGCATCCACGTTCCCCCCTTCCCCCATCTCAGCAGCCAGTTATCCCTTTAAGCCTCCCTGACTGCATTGTAATGATAGCTAGTTTGTTCTATATGTCGTTTCCTCTGCTCGATGAGAAAAATCTGCATCATCACTGTATTCAGAATTGATGCACCCACAAAACTGTTGATTTAACTTGAATATGTAAATATGCAGGGCTGGTATCCTCAACCAATATTTTGTTTGTGCACCCTGGATGCAGTTTGGGCACACCTATTAAAACTACTACTACTAATTTTAAATATCTATTTCAACACAGGCATTTCAGGTTTTTATTAATTTAGCTACATAAGACGGTTCAGTTTTAGAAACACCTCAGTCTCTTGCAGTGCAGTTACGTACCTCTGCAAAGTATAACCGCTAAGGGTGTGCCTCTTTCCAAAAAAAATAGTGGTGTGCAACTACTGCATAGTTTGATATTAATCCGATACCAAGAAAATACAGGCCCAGTATCGCCAAGATGTATACTGATACAAATACTTATATAAATAAGATGGAAGTATCATTGATTTACTAAATCTCAATTGCTGTATCAACATTATTGTCCAAAACAGTTAGTTTGAGTTTGACCTGAATCCTTCATGAACAACAGTCTGATTGGATTGATGTAAACAATATAGTTGCCATTTCAAAGTATTTTTAGCTGAAACAATATTAATATAAGTATGCCATCTTTTATTAGTCTTTTCATTCTATTTTCAGGAGCCCAGCTGAATGCACAACTAGAAGGCTGGTTGTCGCAAGCACAGTCTACAATCAAACCCGCCAGAGCCATCATAGCTCCGTAATCACATTGAAAAACTGAAGAGAAATGTTATCTGGGCTTCCAAGCCATCTCATTTGTGTTGCAATTTTTTTTTGCAGGCATGCAGGGTATACCTACTGTGGTGCTTGTGCCGCACATGCCTACAAGCAGGTTGACCCTTCTGTTACGTAAGTCTTTGATGAGTCTTTGTTGAAAAGTACAGTGAAACCTCTCAGGTCAAATCCAGAGACTTGCTCAGTCAGTATTGCGTGAAATCAAGCTTGAAAAAACCTTTTATGACTTTGCCCTCCAAATGATACAACTTGACAGGCACTTTTGAGGTTCTGGTACTGTGGAGTGACACGATGTCTTTTATTCTTCAGTCGTAGGGTGTTCATCCTGGGACCCTCTCACCATGTGCCCCTCTCCCGCTGTGCCCTATCAACAGCAGACGTCTACAGGACACCTTTGTATGACCTGAGAATCGACCAGAAGGGTATGATAAGATGATTAGAACAAATGGAAAATCACCTTTTTGTAACTGCTATTTGAGCCTTTTTGACTATCCGATTAATTACAATTATTCTTTGATTTTCAGTTTATGCTGACCTCTGGAAAACAGGGTTGTTTGAAAGGATGAGCATGCAGACGGACGAAGATGAGCACAGTATTGAAATGCACTTGCCTTATACTGCTAAAGCCATGGAGAGGTAATTCATGTTTCATGACAAAATAATAGGCTGGATGTAAACAAAGGCTGAATGGACACAAATCTGGGTGTATCGTGGCAGCACATAGGGGATCATTTTGTGGAACGTGTGCTTGTGGGTTGTTTCATGTATTCAGATACTGCCATTATAAGAGCTCTTTACAGCACATGCTTGAAAATGAATCACATTGGTGCAATCATTTCCCTTAAATTACTGCACCCCGAGTGGTTTCACGGATTGATTCCAAATTCTTGTCAGCTACAAAGATGACTTCAGCATCGTGCCCGTGCTAGTGGGAGCTCTGAGCGAGTCCAAGGAACAAGAGTACGGGAAGCTGCTCAGCAAGTACCTGGCAGACCCTTCCAACCTTTTCGTTATCTCATCGGATTTCTGCCACTGGGGTCAGTTCCGATAAACATAAGGAATGGAAATGAGGCGCATATATACGTATGCATTTTAGCGATTCTTAAAAAGGTTGACTTATTTTTGTTTGTTAAGGTCAGCGGTTCCGATACACATATTATGATCAATCTCAAGGGGAAATCTACAGGTCAATTGAACATCTTGACAAAATGGTAAATCATGTCAGCCTTTGGAGTGTGTTCTTTTCAGAAAGAATTGTTTTCAGAATAGAATGCACTCCTACTGAAAGTCATCCATTGTGTGTTATCTGTTTGTCTTGAAAGGGGATGGGCATTATAGAACAGTTGGATCCCATGCCGTTCACCAACTACCTGAAAAAGTACCGCAATACCATCTGTGGGCGTCACCCCATTGGAGTGCTGCTAAATGTGAGTCAATGAGGATGAATATACTGTTTAACAAATAGACATAGTTGCCCCATGGTTCACCGCCAGAACACTCTACGCCATCAAATGGTGTTATTAAAAAAATGGATGGATGTATATACATAAGCAAGTTGAAATGTACTGGAAGTGAAGTTCATGAGATTTTTTTTGCAAACGGTCAAGGAACATGAAAGAAAAGCACGCCAAGATGAGAACACTTGAGCGCATGTTCAGTCAGCGCATGTGTGTTTTGATGTCTTTCAGGCTGTGGCGGAGCTGAGGAAGAACGGTATAGACATGAACTTCAGTTTTCTGAACTACGCTCAGTCGAGCGAGTGCCGAAACTGGCAGGACAGCTCTGTGAGCTACGCTGCGGGGGCGCTCATCGTTCATTGAGGTCGATGATCGCAGGGGTCACTGCATCATCGCAGCCCTGCCGTTTATTATCTATTGCCATTACCAGATCTATACACGCTTGCCCCCCCCTACCTTAACCCCCACCTCTCAAAAAAAAAAAAAAAAAAGCAAAGCCTTCTATTTGCAGGAAGGACTCAGCCTCGTCACCCTCCCAGTGCTCCTGTCTTTTCTCCCCACTATCCTCCCAGTTTGCTGTCAGTCTCAGAATATTAGGTGGAATATTTCAGTTTCAAAGCGACATTCTGAGACAACAGGTCGATGGAAAAATTTAGAGGTCAGATAAGGTTTAACATGATTATGGTTTGAATTAAGTGGCGATCTTATTTGGGCTCTTGTGAGGGCCCCAGTCGTCCCCTGTCCCTCTGAACTCAATGGATTTTGAGTTGTGATAAGCAATCAACATCGGACACTTGGTGGTTCATACTCGTGTAATCTTCCTCAGATAAATAATGAAGACAACAACTCTGCGGAACATGGAAATCAAAAATAATGATATATTGCAGGAAAGCTAAAGAGGTTTTTTCAGCTGTGTCAAACCAGTTTCACATAGTATTTTGGCATTTTGAACAAAAGGGCTGCATTTAGTTGCGTTCACCAACCCCCTGCTTTACAAAACCAAAAACAGATAAAGCTCACATTACTTAAACTTGTTTTAATCTATTTTATTTTTAACAAAATCTTATTTATCTCCTATCTAGTTTTAGTAGTTGTGGTATTTACTGATTACTGTGTGGATTTGGACACAAGCAGTGCTGTCATAGATGCTTTTTAGTCCTCAACTTAATTTTCCCCATTAAACCAGTGGTGCGACAAAGCGTTCCATTTTAGAGATACAAATTCCGATCAAGTGTGCAAATTGCCAATTATGTTGTGAAAAAGATGGTTGTTTACGCCCTGTCCGTTTACTGTAGGATCTTGTCGAACATTACCAGCATTTGTTTGAATGTTTTGGTCCAATTTCAAATTTGGAATCACCAGACTGTTAACATGTGACAACAGAAAGGATTGGGACTGTTTGAATTTAATCATGAGTGGCATTAAAGCTTTTTACTTTATCTGCACAAAGCCATAATGCTTGGCTGTAGTTGGAATTTAGCAGTTACATCTGCTAAATGAAATGTGCCCCATAATGAGGCGGTTAAGTGCATACAGAAACAGAATGCCAGCAGTTGGTTAATTGTGACGGGAGCATTGACTCATGGCAATATATTTCTGGCAGCACACGGTTTCCATCATCCTGCCGTTTTTGACACGGGGATTCTCCTCTTTCCATTTAAAAAAAAATGTTGAACTTAAATGAGTATATTAACCCCACCCCACTC
The DNA here is from genome assembly GCF_054491065.1 of Syngnathus leptorhynchus. Lineage (NCBI taxonomy): Eukaryota > Metazoa > Chordata > Actinopteri > Syngnathiformes > Syngnathidae > Syngnathus > Syngnathus leptorhynchus. The sequence goes on along the minus strand of NC_141204.1, from coordinate 9,117,927 downwards.
ACACACACACACTTTTAAAGAGGAAGCTTTAGCCACTTCTCAATGAACACTAGAAGAAGTTTCCGGAGTTGATGACAATTAGGTGGGTAAATTCTTGTGAACTGAGCAATTTTCTAATCTGAAATTGTAATGTGGTGTGTCCACATTTTGAAAAAGATAGTTGGGGGGAAACAAACTAAAGTTGGAAGACACTCAAAAGTATTCCAAGAATAGTTGAGCTGTAATCTTGTATACAGCTCACTGTAGGTGATGCAGTCCTCTCGACGTTTGTTGTCCTCACCACCATATGAAAGTAAAGAAAATACTTTTGTTTGAAACAATGTGGCCACAGACTGCAAGTTGAGTCACCAGTCACTTAGTCTGGTGTTGATTTCAAACCAGTAAAGCATGACACACTGTGTTGTTGTGCCTTTTTATCAATGTTGAACAAACACATTTATAGTGTATTCTCACAAATAGTCTTTTTTTTTTAGAAAGTGTAAACGTTTAATCGCTATGTGCCCTGCCTACCACACCCCACCCTGGCCTTCTTTACCTGGTGCCCGAAAATGCCACCTTCAGTCCACTTGTGTGTGTGTGAAGACCCCCCCCCCCCATCCGTTGGTCTCCAGTGCCACCAATTGTTTCCCATTTGCTTTCTTCAGCAGGGAGTGGTGATTGTCCCCCCTGCCACCTCACCCAATTCCTGTACTAAGACAAAGCCTGAACCTCAACACTGTTCTTTTGCTTTCTAATATTTGTATTTTAGATTTTCTTTTCTGTGTATTTTTTATTTTTTTCTTGTTGAGAACACGCTAACTTACATCATTTTCCGAAAATATACTACTCCCGAAACGGAGTTTTTTGATCTCAGGTTCAACTGGCAAAGCATCGCAAGAGATTCTCCAGATAAGGCAAAGGATTTATGTTACAAACCAAGTAAAATATACTGAAAAGCAAATATGTTGTCTTGTATTTCCTTATATACACTTATAAATCCAAATGGAATAAGTGACAGTACTGCTCAAAATATGTAATCTGATGAAATGCAGATATCAAAGATGATAGAACATAAAGATAGAATACAGAGAACATTGTGCTTACGCTTTAAAGTAAACAATGGAATCTCAAATTACTTAAACCAAAGGAAAAAAAAGTCCTACCTGGATACTGTAAGTCACTGACTGTGCTGCTCCTAAATTGATTTCTAAGCTTCTATAGATATTCAAAGTTGTTTATTTTTGTGTGTGATTCCTCTCCAACAGGAAGTTCAGGTACCCGGGAGGTTTGACTGTAGATTAGGCAATTGAACCTATTAAACTGCCCTTTGTTTGAAAAGGTAAACTCCAAACCTATTTAAAACAACATTAACCATAATGTTATGCATTAAATTAAGAGTACTATTACGTAAGATGTTGTTGCTACAGGTATTTTTTTTTTTTTTTTTAGGCCAATGTCTTCAAAGAGTGAAAAAAAAAATTAATTCACATTTGTATATGCACACAAAGTCATAATGGACACACCTCTCTTTGCTTTTGAGAGCTTTCACGGTGGCTGGTTGACATTTCTGAAGACTTCACAATAGGGAAAGAAATAAAATAGACTAAACAGTATGTACTGCAATAAGGATTTGCTTAACTATCTCAGCTTTAGCATGGTCTTGGCAGGACTATGGCACCTCTACCACCACAAGAAAATCCAAACCTGCTATGGCCGCCACATGGAACACACACCTCACATCAGGTTGGTGCCAGCCAGTCTGGCTTGGTTCCTTCAGGAGTTACCAGCTATTCTGATCCCAATACTTCTGATGCTCATTCCGCAAAAACCCAACAATATGGGAAAGATGCTTCTACTTGGAACCTTTTGCCTACACTATTTTCACAGGTAAAAGAAAAGGAGTCGTGAAGAGCTTCGTCTCCAGATAACAGTACATGACATAACTAGATTTTATTGGCAAGAGTGCAAGCAAAACAATTACAGTAAGGAACCAGATGTTAGTTCATTAAGAGCACAAATATTTCAACAAAAGTGATAAATAACGGCAGATACTGTAAATGTTCAACTTGCTTTGTCTTTCAACCCCTTAGGACATTCATCTATTCACTTCTGATCAGAGGACAATCTTACCCATTGAATGTGATGATGGGAGCAATGATGTTTACATCTGCAAATGGGTTCTTGCAGGGACATTACCTATTGCATTGTGCACAGCTGGACCAATGGAAAACCGATTGTCGTCTTAAAATTGGTGGGTATCACGTAGGCTATATTTTGTTACATTGTATTATAAAGTAAATCCTTCATTTAGATGTGCAATGCTTTATAGCTAAACTATAATCCTGGGGACTTCTTTTAGGTTTATTATTTTTTTACACTGGAATGGCAATCAATTTGCACAGTGATTATTGTCTACGTAAGTTGAGGAAAAAGGGGGAAGTGATTTACAAGATACCCAAAGGTAAGTACAAGTTTATACCCCAGTTAACTCGTATAGTATTAGCTATGTGTGGAATTATTTTTTCATGTTTTCTTTCAGGAGGCCTTTTCGAGTATGTATCTGCTCCAAATTACTTTGGAGAGATTATCGAGTGGTTTGGCTATGCTATAGCCACATGGGGCCTTCCATCACTCTCATTTGCTGTATATACGACATGCTTCGTTGGTCCAAGAGCTATTTACCATCACAGGTGATAATTACTAGAAGCTTAGCAGTGTGGAAAAAAAATCACATTCCAACTGAGTGACAGAATTTGCTGTTTTTTTTCTTTTAGGTTTTACAAGGGTAAATTCAAGGACTACCCCAAGTCACGAAAGGCTCTCATTCCATATTTACTTTGAGGAATTTTGATAAGACAATGGAGAAAGAGCTGCAGAATTTGCTACTTTTATTTTGTTCATGTTTAAAAGCTGGTTTACTGGTCAAAAGTCTATTGCTGGCATTAAGAGCTAAATACATTTACAGTCTGTCACTTGGAAAGATCCAAACTATACTGTAACTTTTAAGTTAATTTCCCTTGTAGGATAGATACGCCTTGCCTCACAGGTATTTTTGGATAAAACATTCACTTTTTATGCTTCAAAAGGTTCTGGCTTGAAAATGATTAGAGATAAAGGCATACTGTAAGTGTTGCTTGATGCAATTTTGCTACTCTGGCATTTATGTAGATGGTTAGTTAACTAAGGGGCCTCAGGCAAGGTCTGGGAAAACAAGGAGTGTTGAAACTCTGCAAAGCAAATGTTCCATTTTTCCCCATATTCAGTCACGGTGATCAATCTTATGGCACACATTTAGTTGATAAACCAAAGCGATTCGTATGTTCTTCTTAGGAAACCAGAAGTTGTTTTTAATGTTTTGTAAATTGATAGTTCATAATATAAATTTCCCTCATTTACTTGTATTGCTTTGAATTAAAAGGGAAGGGGAAAACACAAAATTTGTGTTATGCTATAGGGTCCATCCATCCATCCATCCATCCATCCATCCATCCATCCATCCATCCATCCATCCATCCATCCATCCATCCATCCATCCATCCATCCATCCATCCATCCATCCATCCATCCATCCATCCATCCATCCATCCATCCATCCATCCATCCATCCATCCATTTCCCTCCGCTTATCTGGAGTTAAGTCGTGGGGGCAGCAGTTTTAGCTGCCCAGATGTTCCTCTCCCCAACCACTTTATCCAGCTATTCTGGGGGGAATTTGAAGATGTTCCCAGGCCAGCCAACGTGTCCTGAGTCTTCCACGAGGTCTCCTCGCAGTGGTACGTGCTTGAAGCATCTCCAACTCAGTGCATTTGAATCTCTATGCGGTTTGTGATCAACCGGTGGCGAGTCCAGGGTGTAGTTTTGTTCTTGTTGTCATAAACCACTTTTTAATATTTTGAGTCAGTTCATATCTTGTATTGTATATCGTATATCGAGGACAACATTTGCAGTTTCTACAGCAACTTGTAAAGCATTTAGTTTTGCTGTGAAGGAGTCAATCACATCTACATGCACAGCTCCATCTTGAGACAAGGATGCAGGTGAGAAGACTGCATATTTGGTATTCAAGTGACACCAATTCTTAGTCTGGTTCCTCTTCATCAGCCCACAGCCACACTTGCTGTCTAAACTCTCAATGTCCTCTTGTGTCACATCTTTTGGAAGAGTCCAGTGGTGAGCACAAGTCAAATCAATGAGAGAATCCCGAGTGTCATGCTGTAGTGCTGCAGCCACGGACTCAAGAGAGCTGCAGAAAGCCTCCACGCCATGAAGGTACTCCGTTTGCAGGCAACCTAACACTGATGCGCTTGACGTGGTGGCACACTAGGATTATAATGGGGGGGGGGGGGGGGGATCAGTCGAGGAAATAGAGACAGCAATTAAGACAAAATAAAAATCACTCTTACTTGATGTCTGATGTAAGCAGCTAAGTGGGTCTCAGTGCATCCGCCTCCAAGTAAAGCAAACGGTTCCCTCAGGGTAAGTCGGAGCACGTGCTCGGTCTTCTGACATGCCACCTTTCAAGACCACACAAACAAAAATAAATATTTGGTTATGGCATTGTGTATCCACTTTTTTTTTTTTTTAATCGTACCTTCAGTTCATTTAACATAGTCTCATTCCTGTGACAGAGGACTGTGGTACAAATCACAGACTCCTCAGCAGGGTATAAATGCAGCATAGTCTTAGATCCAAAATGTCTTGAGGTTACATTCCTCACTTTTCCGTAGACTTTGTGTGGGATTGTTGTGTGTAATGTTGCCACAGGTTGAGCCCCTGTAGAGGTAAACAAAAAGTGTGATGAATAAAGCCACAGATACAATTCACATTTAACTAAAGAAAATTGTAAACATTTACCTAGATCTCTGATATTACTAGAAATGATTTAATATATTTCCAGAATTAGACCAATTACATACTGTATGCAATATTTGAGGGCTGTAAATTAATAGCTGACATTGCAATAATGTCTTAAATCGTGGATACCTGTGAGTTGAGTAAGCGGCTCCATGAGATTAATTCCCACCCTCTCCACGACTATGATGCCGTGACTCCTTAGGTATTGCTGCAGAACTGGATGGATAACCTTCTGACAAACACATAGCTTCACGTCATCTTTCAATGCCTGTTTTCCTATGTCGAGGAGGTGATCCAGGATCTGAGATTCCATGTCAACGCCGTATTGGACCTCAATCGGTCCATCTCCTATTTCAGAAAGGTCACCAGCAAGGGATGTGCTGAACAATACCACACGGAGCGGTTCACATGGTTGAGTCATCACCTCCAAGCTCTCAAAACCATCTGGAATGTCAATTAATAATCCTGGAAACACTGCAGATTCCATTACAGAAACACCCTCAATGGACACAATTACTGTCTTGCCCAGAGTTACTGTACCAGAGCTGTTAGATGGTACAGTTAGTAAAAAGGCTTGCACTGCCAACTTGCTGATGTGAAATGCTTCATACTCTGTTAGCATACTGGCTGGTTTGCTGCAGAGAATACAGTAAGCCAACTTGATTAAGTTTTGGCTACTGCAAAAGTCGAGCTTCACTTTACAACCACACGCTTCTTGGTGAAGGTAATCGGTACACAGACCCAAAAGGTATTTATTTATCCTGATAGCTTCATTTTGTCCTAGACCAGACAGTTTGACTTTTTCAATAAGAGTCACACATAGTATAGCTGCAAACAACCCGCAGTCACTAAAACGAGATACGTGACTGCGAATGGAGGCTAAAATTAGATTTAGTAACGGTGTTGATGAATAAATGGCTGGAAGTAGCACTGATGATGTTGAGGTGGTCACAACTTGCCCTCCGATGTTGTTATGAATGTGTTTCAGTCTACCCGATGGACCATAACAAGATCTGAGAAGCTGACCCAAAAGATGAAGCTTGTTCAAAATGTCACTGTTTTCCAATGGTTGATCCGTGCAAAGCGCTGGGGATTTCTTAACGAGTCGAGACATCGTATTTCCCTTAAATGTTCATTTGAACACCAAAATCGGGAAATGTGGTTCTTGAGGATGAATTGGTTGACAAATTTGCAGAGTTTAAAAAAAGTGTTGCAAACTACGGCATTGCCTGATTGTAATTTAAAGTACATCGGAAAATGAGGGTTCAGTCACGTTAACATAAAAACAAAACAAAAACAGCATTATTTTTTGGACCACATATAATTTAATGATGACCATACTTGAAGAGGCTTAAATCAATTAAATTATTACTTTAATCAAATGCAATACAGGCTTCTATATAGAATACTCGTTTCCATGGCAGTTGCCAAAGCGTCGGGTCCTGCTGGTCCTAGTTGTTCGGTGGTCGCATAAATAAAAATATTTCAAACCTACGGGTATAATAAATTTGCGTAAAAATTCAAGCGATAGCAAACTCATAAAGAAAATGATCGTCGTACGCGGTTTAGTTGCCTTAAAAGCGACCTCGTTTACACTGGTTTTCGTCGCAAGATTACGCTAAGGAAATGTGACGTCATCTTCAGCAGCCCAATGACAGCACAGAAATTCAAAACTGTCAGCGGTAGGAAACGGAGGAAATATCTTAAAATTTACTGTAGATGCATGCCATTAGTACAAAATATTTGCAAAGTACAAAATATATGCAAAGGAACACAGCTGTTTACAGGATTTATATTGAATTGAAAATTCGTAAACGTTAATCCTGCACTGCAGTGAAGCGAAAACCAGCCTTCTCCATTAACTGCAATGGCACCTCTCAAATTTGTCATTAAGGTAAGTGGAAAGAAATTGTTATACTGTATGCAGAGTTCTAACATAGCTGGTTATTGCCTTTCGAGTACAGTATTTACTTAACCTAACATGCATGTTTCTGCTATGTGGCATGAAGCTGAAAACCACGCAAGCATGGAGAAAACTTGCAAACTCCACACGGGACGGCTTGATTCTGGATTTGAACCTCGGAGCCACGAAGCTAGTCATTCTTTTTCATTGGGAAACTAACTGTTCCTTACATACCGTATGTGCACAGAATACTATAGCCTCTAAAGTCCGTATCACAGCCAAAGGTTGTACCTGCTTCTATTTCCACCAAGGAACACAGGTGAAACCACAAAATATATTTTATGTACTTGCAGAAATGTTTATCTGTCTATATAGAATGTAGATAGGTTTCAGTAAGATTCTATTAACTTTATTGTAGTGACAATATTTGACCGCTAGAGGGAAGCAGTACCACACGTTTAACGTCTACCATACAAGCTTGACTGTTTTGTGCCACTTAATTTCGAGCGCTGGTCAACTTTGGTGCAAATGTCAAACATGGATTGCCTCCACCTGAATCTTTACGAGGGAGAATGTCAATGCATACCAGACAGGAAACGACTTCTATTAAAAAAAATCGGAGTTGTTCATCCTCAGTTTGATTCTTTGTCGGCAATAATGCAACTCAGATGTTTTTGTTAAGTGCAGGCAAAGCTGATGATCTCTCTCATGTTGATGTTTCATTTATTGAGAGTTTTGAACAAGGGCTTCAGACATTTTGCACTGATCTCCACATCCTCAACTCTTCCATGTGTGCTTTGCTGACCAGATATTACATTCACTCCTCTTTATTTGTTTCATATGCATGCCTGCATACAGGGCCACCCACCACCCCCCCAACCGTCAGTTGGTTGTGGGAGAGTAAAACGCCAGAGGTTCACGGCGGGTTCCTTCCCACTGGGCACATAATGACACAGTTGTGTTATTCTCCCTGAGAAAATGCTCAGAGGCTCAACCACACTCAACCAACTAACCACAAACAAGCATGTAAGAAGAGATCAGGCTAAACAATAGCATTTATGCCACTGCAACTGGCTCTTCTTTCACAAAAGCAACACCACTGTCACCGTGGTTTTAATGAACGGATTATGTTCTGGGACAACATTCTCCATGGTAACGTTATATTTTGGAATGTATGTAAATCACTTTGCCTGTTGCAGTTTCCGAGTCCAGTGAAAGCGTTTGTGCATCATGTTCTCTGATCCACAGTGCTATGTTTACTAGGCTGTTCACTGGTAAGTTTTATGATCCTTTCTTTTTTTTTTTTTTTCTCCTTTTTTCAAAGGAGCTCCCACCCTCGTCTGCAAAACTGAAAGGGGTGCACTTTCTTATAGGCCTAGACCATGTAGTCACCCGCCACTTCACAGACCTCCCGAAAAGGGCCTTCAGGCAAAAAAACATTGAAGTGCTGGCTGCCAGGACATTACCACTCGAGAACCCTGCAATCTGCCTTTTATTAGCAAAATGCACCACCGACATTTAAACATCTGATGTAGAAAGCGGTGGCAGAAACCCAGTTGTTGTTGGTTTGTTTTGTTTTGTTTTTTTGTTAGTAGAAAAGATTTGAGGCACCGCAGAACATTTTCATGTCAGAGGTTTTATGCACTGTTTAGTGTTGTTGTCACTTTGTAGATGAGCCCATGTGGGACCACACATCATGTCTCTGTACACTATCAGAGCAAACATTTTGACGTTTTCCAACATTGCGAATCCATCTTAAGTAGCCAAAGGAGCTGACATTGAGCAGGAAAAAAAAAAACCACTGCTTCATAGTGTACGTAATTTACTTTTCATCAGGAAACCAAACACCCATTTTCTGAAGGCACTGTCTGCCTGAGTTTTATTTGCTGTACTTTTCCTGGAGATATTCTTGTCCGTTCTTGCTGTTTAAATTCCACCCCTGGGTTGTGTCTCTTTTTTTATGATCAAAAAAGGTGTGCTGACATTCACCTGCATGAAGACTATTTTGCACACAAATCATTTACACACTATGCATGCACAAACACACAGAATAGTAATAACAATACATTCTTGAGTCTCATCACTCTATATCTCTGGCAGTTTGAAACATCTAAGTGCAGAACTTTGTTTCTTTTCTTTTTTTTCACGGGGAAACCCAGGTGACTCACAGAGAGAGTTTAGAATGAGTCAAATAAAGCCTGTGGAATAGATGTCACACCCACAGATCAAGTGCACTACACCACATTGTTTGTAGACTACAGACAGAGAGAGAAAGTCCGAAAAAGGGAGAGATGTAAGTTTTCCCGAACGAGACCACATCTGCTGCCCCTTCTCATCTAATGTAAACATCTGTGGCTGGTTAGTGTTAGCCTCTGAGCTAAGTGCAGTCTGAGAAGGTCTGGCTCTTATATGTCGCGATAGCAAAGGCAAAAGGGCAACGAGGTGGGGAAGCGGATGAAGCCGCTCGTAATGTTCGGGCCCTGTGCCCATCTCGAAGCAGTGAGAGCGGACGGCCAGGTCTGGAAGGGAGATAAGGAAAGGTAGAGAGTGTTTTTGGAACTGAAAGTGATATAGTCCAGAGCCCCGTAGAACAGAAGGGAAACATCAGTGGGTTCATGACAGGAATTGTTTATTTACGGGCTGAAAATATAATGGAGTTGTTTTGATTCTTGTTTTGCCTGCGGTGGACAGCGGTGAGCTTATGTTTAAGATATTTCTGTTGTCTGTTTTCTGTTTTATACAGACCACGGTTATAAGATTGACAGCAGGGAGAATTAGGATCGAGAGCTTTAGCTCTGCCTGTAGGAAGACGCACTCCTATTCATGCACATTGTGTCAGCACACAAAAGATGGCACAACAAAGGATTTGGTATTAAATAGCGTTTTTTTTTCTGTTGTTGCCGCTTCTCATTCAGCCTTCAGCTTACATCCATAATGTGAAAAGGCCTGTGCAAGAGAGAGAACAAAGCAGTGCCGGCTCTCTTTAGTATGCATGAAAAGAGTAACTTCCTCTCAAACTTGGACCGTTATCAAAGGTTTTTTTTTTCTCCCCCAACCGATGAAACAGTCTCACAGACAATTACCTTCAAAATACACTCAAAATAATTGGTGGATTTGATTTATGAATATGGCAGGTTAATTAAACTCTTGGGTTAATGCCTGTGATAGAAAGGCATGTGCGGCAATAATGGCTGAGATTGCTCCTTTAAAAGGTTGCAGCATTCAACAATCACATTTTTTTTTTTTCGGTTCTTGTGTGCCGTCACTCAAACCTCGTGCTGCTTGTAGATATATCACTAAAAAGGGGGTCACAAGTGTAGGTCATAGTTCATGGCAGAGTTCACCTCAGAGATCCACTGGTCACTCTTTGTTCAAGAAAATGGCAAACCTAGACCACATGATAGGAAGGTGAAGACTTTTTGGGTCAAGTTAGATTCTGTCACTTGTATCCTTCTTCTTTCTGTCACACACTCACCACCAACGGTAAAATCTCAACCCACTCCTTGAATGTTATCACCGAAAGGGGAATTCTGTGCCTCCGTCTTTGCTTGATGAATTAATTGTTTTCTCAGTCATTAGTGTGATTGCATTAGTTTACATTCCGGTTTTCCCCTAAGTCTCGGAGAAGAAATCACATGCTGTTTGTGAGCGAAGAGTAGACTGATGCTTATCATGAATGCCTTATTTCCATCAGGTCTTGTTTGCTCCTCTAATGTGATAAAAAAAGAAGTTAGTCTAACGTTTGCTAGATATCTAGCTGTTTGCCCAAGTAAAAGATTCAATCAAAGGTTAAGAAATATCTTGAGGGGATTCACCCAGCAAGGCCTCTTCTTTTTTTCATGAAACCTTACTGCTCCCTTTAAGATATTGATCAAATTGACCTTGTCTTCTTCTTTAGAGCTCACATTAGCTCGTCTAAATTGAAGCCATGCATCTAATAGATCTTGTGATCCCTGCTAGGATATGTACAGCACCTTGTGTCAGTGTAGATGTATAGCGTTCAGTTCAGTGCTATACTAACAGTCTCTATTTTAGTGTGTGTGTGTGTGTGTGTGTCTTTGTTGCATCAACTTTCTGAGGTCTGAATTGTGAAAGGTTTAGATACCTAACCCAGCTGAGCTAATGTTAAATGCAGCTCAAAAACTCACCGTGGGACTCCTCCTTGTCTTTCTGTCAGTTTTGACGGACAAGGTCTGATCCTCTGTTGCTAGGTTTTCTTTCCCACGCACTCGTAATTGTTGGAGGCAGTCAGCTGAGACCGCCAGTCAACCGTGGACCGATGAGAGACAAAGAGCAAAGAGTGGAAAAGAATACTGATGTGTAAAGAAGAGCTGACGTTCATAGGCAGGAGCTTGCTCACATTTCTACAAATGATTTTGGTGCATCACTGTGACTGGCTGGGATTATGCCCCAGCTCCGTGATCCTGAACAGATGAAATGTTTTGGGGTGTTTGGTAATTTATCAGTGTTATTATTGGACATTTCCAAAGACAAATAGAGGCAATGTGCTGATGCTGAATCAAATGACGGAACTGTCGACAGTAAAGACAAAATTCAAGATGGTTGGGTTTGCCAGATGTGTGTCTTTGTATATACGCTTTATTGCTCATTAACTGCTGCTTGCCACCAAGTCTTTCCCACCTCTAGAAGAACATAAAAAGATCATTTAAGAATATGAATGATATCATTGAGACAGTAAATTATTGGAACCAGGAATCACATTTCGTCTTGACAATGTATTGAGTTTAACCAGACAAATGGAGGGTTTGGTTTTGGCTTGCATCCGAAATTTCAACCTTACCCCTGTTAATTTCTTCACTTACGTCATTCTGAGTACAAGGCCTTGGGAACATACCTCAGGACTAGGTTGTTGAGTTTAGTGTGCAACCTAAGCCCGGGGGATTGGCCTGGCTCAAAACAAAGCTTTGAGTGTGCCGTTTTCGTCTATGGACACAGCAGGACACAACAAACCTGAAATCTTTTTTTCTGGAACTTGTTGTATTTCTCCCCTTTTTTTTTCTTCTTCTTCTTTCAGTTTGCTGTATTTTCGTGTATTATGGTTAAAGGACAATGCTTTCTGCTACTGTTTTAGTTGTAGGTGGTGTCAGTCCTTGATTGTCTTGTCCAGGGAGAGGCGAGCTTCACACGAGCCCCATAATCAGTTGCACTCTGCAACAGACAGATTCATGTGTAAACCATAATCAGACCAGCTTGAGAAAGATATATCAGCAAGTTAACTAGCCGCATCAATTCTGGCCTGCCCGTCCCTTGTAGCTTATTGTCATTGACACAATTTGGCTGAGCTTCTGAAATCCACTAAGCATCCGCGTTCTTAGGCCTCTACAATATACTACAGATGCAGTTTTTCAAGACAGTGTTTTATTACTGTTGCGCCAAAGCATGCATTTTACATGAGACAAATCTCTTGACACGGCATCAAATAAAAATTTGAAATAACAATGATCATGTATCAACTGACACACAACTTTGATAAAGCTTTGCAGACTTGGCAAACCAGAAGCCAATTTTTTTATGCTGTGAGAGAAAACATAAGGCAACAGACAGCACCTAATTTAAGTTTAGATGATTGGATAAGAGATCAGAGATTTTTCCCGAGAGAGAAAGAAGAGTGAAGCGACTGCTATGAAAGCCCCGGGGTGATGTTGGAGTTGGGGCGGGGAGGTCGTTTGTGGTTTGTTTCGCTGTCAATCACTCACACTCTGATTTCCTTTGTTGTCTTTGAGCTCAATGGCCTACAGCAACCTGCGGCTGTCCTTCCTCTTTGTCTTGCAGTGTGGGAACTTTGCCGTGCTGGTGGATCTCCACGTCCTGCCCCTGGGCAGCCAAGAGGACGCCAGCTGGTTTACTACAAGCGACATCGAGGTAGGGAGACAATGAGATGGGCGTGCGTGTGATTAAGCGTGTGTGTGAACATCTAGTGTCTGTACTGCTTTGGGGCTTGAAAGGAAAACAGTAGCGTGGAATGTGAAATGACTTTGGGCTTTGTGTCCATTCTTCTTCCGGGGCTTTTTTGTTCCTCACCTAACTTCTTGAACAGACCTTCACACTGGCTGTCTGTCCACTGTCACAAATGCAATCACAACATGCATGTTGCAAAATGTAATGAAATGTCCCTGTTTTGTAGGAAGTAACAGCTCTGATTCGTGATGCTGTGGACCAAAGAGTTAAGCAGTACACTGAATCCTTAGAAAAAGGAAGACAGCCAAAACACAAAAAGGAGCTAGCACCTGCTTCAGCTTTTGTTGTGAAAGGTAATCATTTTATGATGCACATTTCAATGGTTTGGCAATAAATATTTTGCTGCCTTTCATTATGGCAGTGATCGCCACCTGTTTTGTGGCACAAACTGGTTACACATAGACATTTTAAATTTAGAAAAACAACAAGAAAAATCCCACAACCGAGTATACATTTAACCATTCTACTAAATGTACTTTTTAAATAGTGGGGACCCTGTGCTCGTTTGTTCTGAACAAGCAGGTCCAATCCTGACTATTTTTTTTCCCCTTTAAAAAAATAAACTTCAAATGCTTGAACTTTAATGCCAGTGTCATGGAAAAATCTGTGACCTGTCAGAATGGGTGACCCAAGTAGCTGATGTCGCCCAAGGCGTGTTTGAGACTTTGACAGCTTACGAGAAGAATACTTCCATTAATAGTGTAAACAAGGTTTTGTCAGACTCTGTGACTCCAGGGAGCACTATTGTATGAGCTGTTATTAAGTCTGCTGTCAGCATTCAGTCCTTGCCCTCCTCTCAAAATTTCCCTGCTTCAATTTTTGGGATCATCAAATGAATGTAAATATCAGATAAAGATAACCCACATAAAAAAACAAAAGGCAGTTTAAAATCAGAACTTAAATGTTTTGGGATAGCAGTACCGTATTTTCCGGACTATAAGGTGCACCGGACTATCAGGCGCATCTTCAATGAATGGCCCATTTTAAAACTTTGTCCTTATATAAGGCGTACCGGACTATAAGGCGCACCATTAATGCATCATGTCAGATTTTTAATCCAAATCAAATCATTCTCCCATTTTATCTTTTTAATTTCAACTTCAGATGCAACAAATTACTTTATAATCACAAAATAATGATCCATAGTCTTTTTGATTCATGATTCATAGTCTTCAGCGGGCCACTTATGATTGATTTCATGACACAATGCTTCGGGCCAGTTTAAATTTAGGAATTTGGTCCATATATAAGGCGCACCGGACTACAAGGCGCACTGTCGGCTTTTCAGAAAATTTTGGGTTTTTAGGTGCGCCTTATAGTCCGAAAAATACGGTAGCTTATCTGGGAAACATCACTAATGATGACCACAGGCAGATGCCCTTGTCAACAGACAGCCACAAACATACACTCTCTGTTGCGTGAACAACTAATGTGTGACTACCAATGTGTCTCAGCAGTGAAATATGCATGTAAAAATGATTAAGCGTCTTGTCGTAATGCCAGAAAGAATGTAAGCAGTGGAACATGACTCCATACAAACACTATCTGCGTGTTCACTTCTCAGAACATGAAAAAGTCTAGCGCCTCAAATGGGACTATGTGGCTCCATTAAAGGTCTTAAGTGAGTGTAATGACATTTCTGGCCCTTTCATTGTCCCTTGTGAGTGAGGTAGATCAACAGGAAAGGGGGAGACTGTGCGAAGTCAGCAGGCAGGCATAAAAAGAGGACGACAGATGAGGCTTAGCCAACCTAACCTCAGAGTAGGTTTTAAATATTCGGAACATCAGTTGTGCAAACAAGTGAAATGCTAGCCCGCAAATCCTCTCACCGAGGTTCTTGTAGGTTATCTGTTGGTGTGAAGGGGCATTGTTGTTCTTGTAGCATTTAAGTTAATGTAACAATCTCAGTTGTTGGCACTTCAAATAAGTCATCAACAGCTTTTGACATTCCAAGGACCTTCTGTGCAAGTTTTTCTGTGGAACCTTTTTGTATGGAACATTATTCTTCCAGAAGATGGGCGTTCTTTGATAATTGTGAAGACAGTGATTAGTAAACATCTGATTATGACAAAACATTCGTTTTCTACTTATCTTAACAATAAGTGCCCCCCCCCCTCCCCAATATATAAATACCATTTGGATGTTGTTATTTTTTCTCTTGGATTTGACTCAGCAGCTAAATTGGGATAGATAAGAGCCTATCCATGTATTCAGAGAACTTTACCACTCATTTTTTACTAAGGCTACTTGACTCCATGATTAGCTCATGGTGATGTGATTTATTTGTTTTCAGAGGGATGAACAGAGAGAACTTTTCCCACCAAACAGTTTGGCTCTGTACAAGAAGAATGAGCAAGCCCGACTTTTAGAAGGCTAGAAACATTACATACTGGGAAGGCTGCCGATCTCCTTGACGCACAACAGTGTTTCTTTGAGTAATTGCATATTAAAATTGAACGGATAATAGGGACCCTGATAAGATACTGTATGTAAGGAATTGAGTGATTATTTTCTGTGATGACTGAGCAATTCTCATCTATGTGGATGCTCGATTACCAAATAGGGGCTGAACGATTTCAGAAAAAGACTGAAATGCAGTTTTTCTGATAACGATTGCAATCTCCATGTTTTCGATCCCAGGTCAAGCTTCACGCTTTACATTTTAAACGTCTCAACAAAGTTAATGTCAGGTATTTCTCTTGATGACCCTTTGCAAATCCAACTATTCATCACAGAACCATATATCTTTCATGTGCTACTGTATGTTGCAAAGGTTATCTTATCTTTCAATGTAAGACCTCTTAGCTCATGTAACGGCATGTTTGAGTGGCTGTGACAATGGCTCTTAGTGGTACTTACAGTCGAGTTCATTTCAGCCCGTGGCAGAGCCGGCCCGGGTACTTCTTGCTCTTCCTGCACAGGTGCCAGGGCTTAGAGGGGAGGGAACACCTGCCAGCCTCTTTCCCCATGGTCACTACAGGCTGTAAAGGCATTTTCCCAGGCTCCCCAGATGAATGGTCACTAATAGCCGTGGGAGAGGGCTTTGCGAGTGCTGCTCAGTGTACCACTGACTCCTCTTGGCAGCTCTGTGAAGGGGGCTTAAGGCAGCCTGACCATGGTCATTGTAGCAAAAGCACAAGTGTTGTTAGATTTCTTTACTCTTGGAAAATGTGTTACAAATGACCAATAAAGGAAGCGGATGTCTTATGTGGATTTTGTCAATTAAAAAAAAAAAACTGCATTTCAGCGCCATCAGATTCCTTCTATATCCCTTCAACAAAACTGTTCTTTCTTCGTTGGAGGTCTGTTTTCTAGGAAATAAAGATTCAACTCTTCCAATTATTTTCCTCTTTGTTTCGCCCTTAGCCACCACAACTCTTACTATTTATGTGAGTGGCTGCCATGTCTGTAAATAGAGAGGCATGCCAGTGGCAGATTTACCTGGCCTGCTCTATGTTACCAGGGCGCATGGCAGTCTAAGATTAAGCCAAGGGTGAAAGAGAGACGTGTGACGGGAACAAAGGAATTCCAAGGCCCAGGCTCAAAATGGATCTTGATCGGCGTAGGCGCTGCAGCGAGCGTTCTCTTCTTCCTGCTCACCCTCCTGTCTCTGGCCCCTGCTGGGCAACCCCCATCCTCCCAGTGCTATGTGCTGTTGATGTGGCTCTTAAGAAGCTGGCCTGAATGTGCCCTGTCTTTCTTATACGTCAATCTGACTCTACTCTACAGCCCAATAAATAATCACACACGCCGTTTGCTTTTTTTGCTACTTGCACTTTTTGGGCATATCCTCTCTTGTTATATTCCTGAGTTCCTCTCATGTTCTTACTTCAAGTTTTCTCACTTTTTCTTCTTAACCTCGTCCTTGGGGTCAGCTGCAGTTTCTTAACACATAACCACAATCCCTACCATAGCTGTCACACTACACTCTTTTCCCATATAATTAGGGCCTGAGCCTTAGCACGAATCACATTCATGTGACCGTTCACCACAAACTATGCGGGAGTACTGCACACACTCTCTTGAACTTAAGTGTTTTCTTGTTTTCCTTTTCTGCTTGTTACTTTAAGGGCTGGAGAAATGTCCCTTTGGCCGTGTGACTTTGCTTGTGGACAGGTGTCACTTCAGGGCAGTGCGCTAAATTTGCCCCACGTTCTACAGTACGGAAATGACAAAGTGTTCATAGTGCCCCTATAACACATTGGACCAAAATTCTACCATGCTCTTCAAATATTTTTAGTTCATCGATTGCTTTACAAAGTTTCATTATAATTAATTCAACTACATTGGTAGCCAAACCTTGGAGTTCCATGTTTGTTAGGGTTTCTTTTTATGGACTAAATCAGTGATTCTCTCAACACCCAGGGATGCTGTGGTAAATGACCGACTTTGTCAGAAATGAAACTAGTTGGACTGTTTTTCATCCTGCACCCAGAAAGTAGATACACTCTTATCCAAGGAGAGTTAGCTTATGAGTTTTCGACTGCAACACACTGCATAAATTAAATTCAAAAACAAAATGGATCCTCCTGTCTTATGTCCATAACATAAAAACAACATATAATATAGACTCATTAGGTTTTGCAGAAATGTTGCAAAATACTCTCCACCACTTTGGTCACATGCTTCATTATGGGCTGGCCTGAGCTACCATGCTGGGGTGTGTTTTGTAACTGCGTCAAAGGGGTCACCCAAATGTTAAAATGAGCCTTGGTGCAAATATTGATTCAGGTGGTCGTGCAGGACGATAAGGCAGAGTGCTCTGCTACAACAGTTACACGCAGGGTGATGTCCTTCCAGGAAAGCCCCCACTTCCATGTGGGTAACTTCCTCATGTTCTCTCATCCTTCCCTCCGTCATTTCTCACTCGCTGTAAGCTCCAACTCTCCACCCACACTTGAGGACTGAGGGAGGGGGCCCACTTCAAAGCTGATAAGTCAAAAGAGCAGGATTCTTAGGTGCTGATGTCTAGCTGTCTTGCTGATTCCTCTCCTGTTCAAAAAGGAGTCCACATGATTTTGTTTTCCCAACATGTCATGACTTAAGGGTGTAACAAAAACAGATTGGAATCGTAAAATCGGTTCTGATGTAAAAGATGTGAGCGCATTGATACACGAAATAATGAATCCACCTCAGAAAGTTCTACAGTAATTTGGCAGGAATCAGGTTCATGTTTCTGATCATTTGTTGCTTCTTAAAGATAAAAAAAAAATGTACAAGCACACTTCTATCGATATATGTTTTGAAAAGTCTTAATTGGAGAGATATCCAACTTTGGTCATGGCATTTTCCTGCATTCTGGAAATCATAAAGTTAAAGGTTTCATTTATACTTTTGAGACGGTAAAAGCTCCATAAAGCCTGCAACTATGGAATTTGTTCTTCTTCATCCATAGAAAAAAATGTTACTCATTAGTTTTAGGTCCAATCCTACTCAAGAATTCGTTCCAACATGCGTTTATTCACAGAGAACCAAGAGAAGGACAAATCCTGCTATTCAAACATTTCTTTTGTAGATCATAAGACGTGCCCGCACAGGTGTGTCAAAAATGATCACCTACACCATAGTTAGACTAAAGCCTAATACAAACAGGCAACAAAAAAAAAAAAACTCTAAGAATGCCACACCTTGTTGTAAGATTAGACTACATAAGAGCTGCAGCATAGGTCGTAGCTGCAACAGGATCTGGCAGGAATGAGGGTGGTGACATCTTGACTATGCTGTGACTGTGCTCAAATGTATCAGGATAGAACTACAACACGTGAAGTCTAATCCCGTTCCTGGCTTTTGACTAACTTTGAATGACTCGGTCTTACAGTATGTGTGTTGCATTTTATTGGTCTCATTAGACTGTTTGCCTTTTTGATTTGTTGACTTTCCTCTCATTGTTTTGAAGGAAGTGGTGAAAGCTGGAAGGATATGCGCTTGTTTGTGTGTACGTGTGCCTCAAGTACAGTTTTTAAGCCTCGGCACCAGTGGGCTTTCTTTATTTGTCTTGTGATATATTACGCCACGGCTAGAGTCCGTCCAAATAAGTGGTTACAACGTCATCTACCACATGACTTAAAACTTACAGTTTGATTAACCCAACATAATATTGTTGTGTACGGGGGTTTCAAAAGATTTAAACAATCATATCCGTTCTTAAATCGTGTACCAATGATTGCATTTTTGTGTTCTTCACCACTGTCGGCCACAGTTGCCACAAAATGGGACCTCACATTGTCAAAAGGAGGTACCGAGAAAATATTTGTGGGAGAGAAACATGAATGTAAGCTTAGCATGAGAGAACCTGGGCAGAAGGCCAAAAGCAACTCTGTGATGTGCAGAGCGTTATGAAGTTGGAGGAACAGCTGATGTCTCTGGCCTTGCTGTTTCACTGGTTCCCAACTCTGTGTCCAGACTTCCCCATCAAGCTTGTCCTGGGAATTGGCAAACTCAAGCCACTAAGGAATGCAATGAGAATAGACATAAAACTAATGGATTAAATTGAAGCTTCTAAAAACATAGGAAGCCTTGAATGTGCAAGGAAACTCGAGCTGGAACGGTCACTGTTGCTTTTATGGCCCGGGAAAACGACCCAGAAATATAAATCTGCATTCCAGATGAATAGACCTCCAGAATGGTTAATAGGCATCTTATAATTCCTGAATAAATTGATTGATCTTATGATCTGAATGTTGCTCAGCATAAATGTGTGAAAAAATATTCATTTGATCAAATTTGGACGATTCGCGTGTGACCTTGTGCATCTTGCACTGTAGTACTAAACTTTTTAGGTCTTAATTCTTTTTAATATTCCTGAGTGGCCACATTTATTTCATGATTATTTTTATTCAACCACTGCTGTGATAATCAATATAAAGGGGCTATTCAATTGTTTTCCCCTGGGGGCCCCACCTTCCCTTTCAATTTCCTCTTTTTTTTTTTTGAGAACAGTAGTAACATTGCTCACAGATAGACATCGTATTACAATAATTGTTCCTGTCATGTCTTCAAAGATGTTTTGTGGAATCTCATTTGAGCAAAGAAGTATTATCCAGTGCCATTTCTGGGGGATAAGATTGTATGTTCTGTTGACTGAGTTCTCCAAATTGCGTTTGGCTCTAGGCGTCGTGCCTAAAATCGCAGATGAGATCAGAAACATTCCAGTAAGGTCTAACTTGACGTGTTCTGTCACATATTGACAGCAAGCTTATTCTTCCAAATCATTTATCACTAGGCAGTGAACTTAATTGTACACCTTTGAGAATATTGTGGCTCACTATCTGAGTAACTGTACACCATTATCCAAAGAATCTCTAAACAACTTTTCGTTTTCCTTTTTTTGAAGCTGATAATTAGAGGTTTTGTGCTGGATCAGATAACAGAGAAACGGAAAATAGTCAAACATGCATCTTCACGCTCTTCAAGCCTGGTTGTTGTGTTAAAAACTGATTCATGTTAAACAAGGGCCATTTTCTTAAGCCTCATAGGGGAAGTCAAGTCATTTTTTTTGGACAATTACTGTATGTCTTCTATGTGGCACCGTTAGTCTAACCACAGTATTCTATTTAATGCTGCCTTTGTGGACTCTGAATTATGCAAACAAATCCACAAGTTTTATCCATCTCAAGTGGTCACCATTTTATCATTTGCTGTTGACTGAAAATGACGCTCCATTCACGTGACAGAAATTTGGAGGTTGAAATAAGTATGTATATTTTTTCCTCCAATGGGCGTCATCAGTAATTTTTCTTTTTCATAGGCCGACCCGATCAGTATCCTTGGTGAATAGCGGGGGTCGACTGTACTAATATAAATCTAATACGTAAACGGGTACAAGGATGTTTAAGTTAGTCAACTTACTTAAGTTAACTTTTCCATGCGATGAGCCAGCTCACTTGAGTACTCAGAGCTAGTTTACAAAGACGTACTGTATAGCTTGTTAGCTGGACTCTTGCTTTTAGTCAACAAATTCCTAGCAGATTAGGCAACAGGCCACTGTGTCTACCCGGCGTATCTTGCATAACTTGAGGAAAATTCCATGAGAAATAGAGCTGAGGCCTTGGAAAAAGTTTCTAAGATCACGCCTACTGTTGAGGTTTGTTTATGACAACAAAGCTTTTCCAATAATTATTAGAGAATGATCTTGGCAGTGGGTGTGTATTCACATCACTAGACATGCCTATACGACATTCAACCTAGCAATAAAATTCTCAAGTGGAAGTGGTAGCATTTTAAGATATGGGTAACAAATGAAGGTAAAAATATTTTTGGGATATAATATGAATTGATTTAAGATTTTTAGTCAGTGGTTTGGGCCATTGCGGGACTTGAGCAGCTACAATATGGCTATGTTGTTTCTGCAAGTCTCTCAAGGGAGAAAATGATTTACTAAAACATCCCTCAGTCTGTGATTGGTCAAGGAGTGCTGGTCCAAATTCTGTTCTGGGTGCTGAGTTTCATTGGATGAAGCATTCATCCATTCATTCATGTTCTGTGCTGCTTATCCTACTCAGCCTGTCAGTCAAGCAGCTCTGTCCAGTCAACCGCAAATAATGTACTGTATCCTAAGTGCCTCAAATTTTCCATCCTTACTCTTCTTGTTCTATGAAATCCTCAAAGTTAGGTCTAAACTCATCTTTGTTTTTTCTTGTAGGGAAAAATTTCAACCTAGTCGCCAATTTTCTGAAGCGCCACTTCAACCTTCGATGTATTTTCATGCAGCACCAGGGTGGTATGTAACTTGTATGTTTTCAAATCAATTACCACTGAATCAGAAATTTCAATGACTCATGTTCAGCCAAATTTCCCACCGAAAGACCCAAGTCATTTGGACTCTCCATGTTGATGTTTCTCCCCCTCACTTACTTTTATGTCCTGTCTCTACCTGCTCTGGGTGTTGTTGGGAACCAGCACACATTAAGTGGTTCCCTCGAGAGGCCACTGTGAGACGGCGAGTGAGAGAAATTGTCTACAAGTGCAGTGGAAATGTAGCTCCATGGCCCATGGAGTGTCCGTGACCCTTAGCCACCTTTTCATGGGACCAACACAGTTCCCTTCCTGTCAGCAAACTTAAAATCTGCTCCCTCTGGGAGGGGATGTTAAGATGATACTGACCTGCTGCAGAATGAGATGATGGTTTTTGCCGCAGGTCTGTTACAAATCAAATTAGTCAGTCCTTTGGGGTCAGAGGTTGTCTAATTGGGTCCACAGTGATGTACTGGTACATTATTTTCAGCCCATTTAAAATTTACAGATCTGTTTGGTGTCTTATACTGGTTATATGGAAAAAGTATTTTTACATATAAAATAATTTGGACTCATTTGAAATTCAATGTAACTTAAAACAAGCAGAATTTAGATTATTATTTGCAAGGAAATTCCTTTTAGATGAATGAAGGACAAAATCGGATGCAGTTGTGGCAATACGGTTTTGTTTTAAATGATGGAAAGTAACACTCTTGAGAACTAATTTTCTTTCTCATAAAACATAGCGGCTGGAGACATACGCTGTCACTTTCTATATTTTCTGAGGGAATGTAACTGGTATTGGTTTGTCCCTCCCACCACATTTTGTTCTGTCTGACATTGATTCATGATCAAAGATGAGACCACACTATTTACTATTATGATCTGTGTTACTACTTTTCCTGCCTGCAGAATTGCGTGTGTTTCCTGAGCGCTACGTTGTGTGTGTAAGCCGTCCAGAGGATGCCGCAGTGCACTATACAAAACCGAGCTCAACCACAGTGAGTGTTGTTTATATTATATTTCCTGTTCTAGGCGCCTGGCAGAAGACTCTGCAAAAAAAAAAAAGTTGTTGCCAAGCATTGCTGTCATTTTATATATGGTGGTCTTGACAGGGAGTTAAGGACTGTTTCAAGAATGTTTAAAATGTTAGAAAAGTTTTCTAAGAAAAATAAAAAATCTCAAAATGTAAAGCCAAGGAGAGACAGCAGGAGGTACATGAGGAATTTGCACCCTGCTTGGAAAATGATGACAGGAAACAGCAAAGCTACGGATCTCTTCATAACGCCAGAATGGAAATCTTCATTTAGCCTTTTTTTTTTTTTTTTTAAGTTTTAGAGCCTTGCTCAAAAGCACCACACCAGCGCTTTGCTGCAAAAATATATTTTGGCAGCAGTCAAGTTACATATTTTGATCCCTGGCAGCTCCAAAGCATATGCTTGTGGTCTCCAAGTCAAGAAGAATAATAATAAAAAGGAAAAACCCCTAATGGTAACGGAAATAATTTCAAATTAGTCTGGGTACCCATGATTGAAGTACCCATGTTCCACATTCCGTTGAAACAGTCATTGCAATCAAATAATTTCTGAAACGTGAGACATCTGCACTGGTTGACATGTATTTCATGACATTTTTTGTAAACTGACATTTGAAGGGCATTTTAAAGGAGCTCTTCTGACATGGGCTTTGCAGCAATGACAACATCCATCCTCTGGTCGCCTTTCTACTGTATCAAAACAAAATTTTGTCTCGTTGTAAAATGACAGGCTCTACCAGAAAGGTCTATTGCTCGCTTCTCATTGATTGAGTGGATTTTGGTGGGCCCCTCTTGAGTGACCATTGTGGGATTTTCTTTCCTTAACTCAAAATGACCAACAATTTATCCTCCATACGTAAGACATTTAAATACACAGCGTAATAACAAACTGTCCATTCACCCCATGAAATGTCACAACTCCTAGCAGGATACACGCTACTTATAAAAGTCATTTGTACTTTGAATATACAATGCATACTGTCGTAGTTTTAAAGAAGTATTTGGCAGATTCAATTGGCTGAAGTGAGATATTATGTGGTTTGCTTACAGTATTTCCTGTTGGAGTGCATGCAGCATATGTCATGTTACACTCTTGCCAATATTACAAGCCCCTCAAGTTCTTTCTTGTCCATTCATATTACGGACAACAATCCTTTTGGCCGGTGCTCATTTGATCTCAAACTCCCCAGTGCACTCTGAGAAATCGCTGGTGTAGCTTCTCACCTTGGCACTCACATCAAGGATGGACATCTCTCCCATTACATTCCACGACCAACAGCCCGCTGCTTTTTGTGAGCTTTTTTTTTCTGTTGTTTCTCTTTGAAATGTCTCCGCACTCTCCGCAGTTTGGCCTTCAATGAAAGCGGCGATTGTAATATTTTTGGTGGAGCACAGTCATCAGTGAAAAGTTCAGTGCAACCAATTTTTCCAGTTCAAGGAGGCCTTGGTGTCGATGGCGTTCCCTTCTCCAGGATGTGGTTCTTGGGCTAATACAGTACATACAGTGAAATTGGAGAGCAGAAGTTTTGTGGTGGACCTCGCACTTGGTTGACAAAAACAATTATTTGTTTACATCGCAGGCAGTTTTTCATGTTTTTTCCATGTTAAACTTAAATACTTAATGAAAACAATTCAGGGACATTTAGAATTGGTGTAAAGACTTGATTGTCCTGCTGTCTAAAATAAACATAGTCTTTTTGTGGTCTATATTGTAGTAAAACATGACATGTTGCCTTTTATGCTCTACACACACACAAAAAAATTCTCCTGTTAAAACGACAACAAATGAACACTGATTGCCGAAGTTGCCATAATTATTCAGGAACAGTTGGATATTTTGCTGTCTCTATAATTTTGGGTTTTTGTCTGTTTATGAAATACAAATACTAAAAGTAGTTACGCAATGTTCAACTTCTTAGCGGATTCATTTTGTAAACACATAAATAAGTAAATGCCACCTCCACAGATTTTTATAGATTCAGACAACAGGAAAGGGGCCTGGAATTGAAACTGTGAAGGCTTCAGCATACCAAATAGATTTTGCACAATTCTATGCTTCCAACATTGTGGCCCGTTTCTTGTTCAAACACGATTGCACACCAGAGCACAAAGCAAGGTTCATAAAGACGTGGCTGACGGAATTTGGTGTGGGCGAACTTGATGAGCCAAGATAAAATCCTGACCTCAACCCATTAGAACATCTTTTTGATGACCTCATAAATGCACTTCTGGAAAAATGGTCAAAATAATTCCATAAACACTCCCCTTATCCTTATGGAAGAGTCGAAGCTGTTCTAGCTGCAAAGGTTGGACTGGAAGAGTTGAAACTGTTCTAGCTGCAAAGGTTGGACTGTGATATTAATCTTTGGATTAAGAATGGAATGCCATTCAAATGTATACACAAATCAAAACAGGTAAGCAAATACTTTGGGGAATATGAATCCATTTTGTTGTATTCATCAAAAAGCACTAGTGAAGTGCAGCACTTTGCACACACGAGGCACAGACTTTGCTATGAGAGTTTCCCTTGACCTTTCTCCACTCAAATCCTGTTTAAAGAATCGCTCCTATGGTGAGTCAGCACCAGCAGTGGGTAGGGCAGCATGGGAAGGAAGAGCAAGTGTTTAGCGTTGTGGCCGATTGTTTTCTAGTCTGGCGCAGAGTGGGCAGCGGAGGTGAGCGGCGTGCTGGGCTGCAGAAGTTTGGATCAAAGGCAGAGCAGATGTGTTTCCAGTTCAGCCCCCCACCCTCCACACTCCACCACTTCTTCTGGACGAGCCTTTATGTTTACTCATCACCTCAGAACGCCTCAGTTGTTGCTGTCTCACAACAGCCTGCGCTGCAATTTTCCCAAGGGACCGGAGCGCGCGATCTCCACCTGGGCCGAGTGCAGGCAGAAGATTACACGTGGTTCTGTCCCGTCTCGTGTCATATGGCAGCCTTGATTGTTTTGCACAACAAGTGCATACTGGTGGGCTTACGTTAATCCTTACAGTATGGGTGTATCCACCAACACCAGTCCATGCCCAAGCATGTTTGTTGATTTTGTGCAAGGGAGATGTGGTGAGTTTAGACAAACAGGGCATTCTTCTTCACTAGTATGAGGGACGGAGGCAGTGGACTCGCTTCTCTGCGGGAGATATTTTCTGCTCCAGCAGTGAAAGTTTTTCTTCTTCTTATCATCATTATTATTGGTGCCAATGTAATCCTTTTGTATGCTTGCCATGATAATTTTGCTCTCAGGCATTTGAATGAAAACTATTTCAAAAGTCCACTTGAGTGAGGGATTAAATTGTTTCAATGTGTGTTTTCTTTTTTTTTTTTGGGTCATGTCAGGCCTATAATCATCATTATCATCAAAATATCTGTAGTTAATTTTCCATTGAATTAAGAAGCCTCAGGGGAATGCAGAGCCTCACTATAAACAATAGAACTGACATTACAGGTTGAAATGTTATGGCAATGTGGGGACACATTATTATTATCATTATTATTATTATTATCATTATTATCATTATTATTATTATTGCTCCAACTAATCTTTTTTTTTCCCTCCACCAATTGATACAAAGTGAAATTTCTGGACACCCCTGGTGATGAACCATCGTGGGCCATCCCGTTTCCGTCGCCGACTTTCTGTCTCTATCTTTCTGTCTCTATATATATCCAACTTCTTTCTCTTTCCTTCCTTCTTCTACTCTTTTGAAGTTGCGCCGAAGCAAAAAGACGGGCATCGTTCTCAGAGTAGAAGTTCCTATCGGCTTCTTGTTGATTTTTCTTTCAAGTTTATTTTCAAGCGCCGTTTATTCATAGTAAACGGATGAAAGGACATTGAGGGCTTTGCAGTGCACTTGACTGCACCCACACCTTTCTCAGAATTGTTATTGGTGTGCTGGCTGGGAATGGGCTTGTATTTGGGTCATTGTCCCCAATCCAAAGGCTGTCATCCCCCCAGTGAATAACAAAACCATCGTAAAAGACTGACATTCTGCCTACACGTCGTGACTCAATCTGTGCACAAAGGGCAATCTGTGGAAGACTTCCTGTGAGAGAATTCTTGTTTGTGGGCAAGATGGAGAGCTTGCTGGCAGTGGTCAAACTCAGGGAATACCTTTCCTAATGTGAGCCACCCCCACCCCCTCCAAATTTCACTTTTCCATTTTATTCTGTGTTATCTTGTCCCATTTGTAGCTTGGTGTTCCGTGTCACATTCTTCACCTCCATTCGGTCCAGAACACAACAAATAATATGAATGCATTTCAAGTCTTTTTTTTTTTTTGGTCACAGACTCCATGCCCCAGTTTCCGTATTCCTTCTTCCATTTCATGTAACTGTCACAAACAATTTTTCCTCTAATGTGTTTGGAGACTGGAGACAGTTTGGCAAGCCAGAGCTCACCACATTGGCTTTTCTCATATTGGATTGATCAGTTTACCAACCACTTTATAGTCTAGCAATGATCTGAAAAATAATGTTTTAACCATAGCATGGTTTTCTTTTCATTTGGTTCAAGGACACAGAATTATGTCAACATATAGTAATTGTATGATAATTGAATATAGTACACCCACAAATAGCTTTCGAGACCTTTGTTACATTTTTTCCACTTTCTGACTTTTGTTGAAAGGGTTCTAATTTTAAATATACTAGCTAGGATACCATGCCTGTGATATTCGCAAGAATCCAGTATCCATGGTCTTATTTTATTTTATTATTATTTTTAAATAGCCTTATGGCCATTTAAAAAAAGTATTGGTCTTTTTATATATTTTTTTTAAACCGTACTATACAAAAAAAAAAGGCCTTACCATACATGGTCATTAAAAAAAGCCTAAAGCCATGGAAGTGTAAATGGTAATAATCTCAGGGGGCACAGGGCTTCAATTCTGACTTTAGTATTCCAGTGACATGTAGCGAGGGTTAAAATACAATGAAAAAGTTGAATATACTTAATAATAACGGTAATAACAGTTTGTTGCTTTACACACACCTTTTCAAACTATATTATTATTCAAACTATAAATTTACGTATTCCTATTCAGTGCAGGTTTTTGGGTTTGACTTGATCTAGTTGTGTGTGTTTTTCTTTGAATGCATTCTGTTGAATGTTGTCCGACACTGCTAGAAGATGACAGCTGTCTGCAGCGGAGCCAAAACTTTCCCAAGGTTTCCAGGGATAATATTTTTTGTTTACACGGATTCTGTTTGTCCTCTCTAGACCGAGCTGAGCGAACAAAGCAGATCGGAATATTTTTCCAGAGAGGGAGAAATCCAAGAGTCTTTCAACTGCGCCACAAAAATAAAGAAGACTGCGCTTCAAAAGATGTAAGTATGATCTAATTCAGAACTTTCCGACCCCTCCAGTCAGACAGGATGCTCAAGTATCTGCTTGTCTTGTTCAGAGCCCAAAAATCGAATGTCCAGCAAGAGCACCGGGATCCCATTGAGGGGGATCAGCAAGTTGAGCAAAGAGCCTGCGTTGAAGACCAAAGCGGGACACGTGATGCTCAGAACTCCTACACAAGCTCAACAGTGAGTGTCTGCAGTACTGGAAGTATGGCCCCTCAGAAACCTGAGCAACAGCTACCCTGCTCCAATGCTGTGACTCAGAACCAAAGCCTGACCTATCAGAGGAAAAATGATAATTGTTCCCCAGACAACACGAAGAAACCAAACTTGGCCTCAGCAGTTTTGTACCCACTTGAAATCAGTCCAGGAACCAGGCGGAGCAAGAGAGGTAAACCCAGCGATTCCGAAGACCCTCGCCCACTGAAGGCCAAGAGGACAGGCCTCGAAGGACCTCCAGCCGCAATGCCAACCCGCGCCAGTGAGCGCTTGACGCAAACATCCGAACACGAGCCTCTTCCGCCGCCGCCCCTTTCTTCAGACGAAACCAAGGCAGCGTCCAAGGCTTTCCCAGTCGCAGAGTACAAGGAAACCACAGCGCAAGTAGAGCTGCTTACTCCAGGGAAACGGAACCAAAGGCTCCCCCTCGCAAGCAATAACACAGCACAGACGAACCAAAACAGGCCGGCCGCAAGTCGGAGGGGCCTATCTGTCAAGCTTGCATCCTCAGGCGCCTCTATTAGTTCCAGATTCACAGGCGGGGAGGAGGGAAGTGAAAATGTGCCCAGAACCTCGAGATTACGACGAGTGAAGAGGTCCTGAGGGGGACAGTGAAGCTACAGTAAAAATGCCTGACGCCATCCAGATCGAAACAAAATTGTGTCAGGCTCCATCAGCCCCCGCCCACCCTTGCAATTGTACACACACATGGCCCTTTACTACAATTACTATTCTTTTCACACAAAACCACACATGCAGCTCCAATACAGAGCACATAATTGATACATGAGCGTTTTGAGTTATGTTTTGTCAAATACTTGAAACAGACTTCGCCTCCACCCATAAGTAGTGGTGGTCAAGAGAGGCTTGCAAATGAAAGTCAAAAACCCTTAATTGGAGTTTAGACTCGGGTTTTGTGTTAAAGATTGGGGATTTCAGACAGGCAGGAGCCATGCAGTATGTCATGGCTTTTAGGCTGAAATACTGGCTCCCATGTGTCTGTAAACTGTCCGCTTTCCCTCCTCAAGCTCTGCTGTGATTGATTGCTGTTTCCAGATTTATTTCATCTGTTTGATTTTTCTCTCTCTCTCTCTCTCTCTCTCTCTCTCTCTCTCTCTCTCTCTCTCTCTCTCTCTCTCTCTCTCTCTCTCTCTCTCTCTCTCTCTCTCTCTCTCTCTCTCTCTCTCTCTCTCTTTTTTATTGTTAGATCGTTTTCATTCATACGTCTTTTTTAACAAAAATACGGGAATTACACGTCACCTCATTTGTGTGGTTTTTAGTTTGTATAGACTTTTAGCTTGTATTTTTGATCTTTTTGGCACTTTGAAATTTCATTGTACATGTGACAATGACAATAAAGATCTATTCTATTCATTTCCATTCATACTCATGTCTGCACTTACGATTCCCAACATGAAATGCACAGTGACGCCACCAATGTGGCCAGACCTTTCACTTGTACTGCGGCATAAGACTTAAGTTTCAGTCAATAGACACGATTGAAATGTGTGCTTTTATTTGTTAGTACCAAGGCGTTTGACACTCAACTCTAGGAAGAAATCAAGATCCACAGTCTGTGCCAGCTGAGCATCTGTCAAGAGTCACACGTTCTTTAAGAGTGCAGGGTAACGACAGTCCAATAGGCACTCCTAACTCAATTGAAAACTTATGATGCTCTACTCGATGACATGTCACTCTATAATATACTCTTTTAATAAACCTTGGTTTTACTGGACAGACATTTTATAGTCTGAATAAATCATTTTTTTTTCCCAGGGTAAAAAAAAAAACCTGACAGACACGTAAATTGCCCAGTTGTCATTGGAAAACAACCATGATGATATATGATAGAGATCTGTTCAATGTCTTACTCATGCGTTCCAGGAGCCTGATGCTCGTAACACATTGACAGTAAAAGTTTGTCCAACACTAACCATCAGATCAGTAGTGGCTTCCTCAGAAGGAACTGATGTAATTGGAGCTAATATAAAGTGCCCAAATCTTATAAAGACAGCGCAAATATGGTGTTTTTGAGAAACCCACTCAAGTGTTTAAGCTTTCATGTGTTTTAAGTCGTTCTCGAGAGGTAAGAAGCTTATGAACTTGTTAAAGCCCCTCAAACTAGCGAGTCTGCAGGGCGTAATTAAATGAAGCCTACAAAGACATTGTTAAAATTATATTTACAACTGGCTTGGAATATAAAATGGCTTACAGCAATAATAATTAGAAGAAAATAAGACTGACAAAATATTTCTATGGCGTTACCATTTTCACTGTATTATTGTATATGTATATACCAGTGACGTGCTGTGAGGTTCATGACTGGGGAAGCACTGACGACACCGCCGCCCCCCCGGTAAGATTTGACCGGCACTAGTGATGTGCATTCCCGTTATTTTAAGTGAAGTGAATCTTTAGAATCAGTTCACTCAAAAGACGCGAATCCCCCCCCCACACACACACTGATGCCTTTTTAATTTTTCATTTTTATAAATCAAATAATCAAAAATCATAGTCAAAGCTTCACGGAAAGTGCAAAGTGCCACACCCGCCCTCACCACCACTTTCTGATTGGCTGGTTGATCCGTGACGTCATTCCGACGCTCTATTAGGTGCAACCCCATTTTCAGGTGTACCTAATAACAGGCCACTTCATTAGGGAACAAGCTTAAGTGAAAGTGAAAAGTGCCACACCCGCCCTCACCCCCACTTTCTGATTGGCTGTTTGATGTGTGACGTCTCTCGGACACTCCATTAGGTACACCACCATTTTCAGGTGTACCTAATCACAGGCCACTTCATTAGGGAAAAGTCATGGTCAAAGCTTAAATGAAAGTGAAAAGTGCCACACCCAAACAACCCCCCACTTTCTGATTGGCTGTTTGATCTGTGACGTCTCTCGGACACTCCATTAGGTACACCGCCATTTTCAGGTGTACCTAATCACAGGCCACTTCATTAGGGAAAAGTCATGGTCAAAGCTTAAATGAAAGTGAAAAGTGCCACACCCAAACAACCCCCCACTTTCTGATTGGCTGTTTGATCTGTGACGTCATTTGGACACTCCATTAGGTACACCACCATTTTCAGGTGTACCTAATCACAGGCCACTTCATTAGGGAAAAGTCATGGTCAAAGCTTAAATGAAAGTGAAAAGTGCCACACCCAAACAACCCCCCACTTTCTGATTGGTTGTTTGATCTGTGACGTCTCTCGGACACTCCATTAGGTACACCGCCATTTTCAGGTGTACCTAATCACAGGCCACTTCATTAGGGAAAAGTCATGGTCAAAGCTTAAATGAAAGTGAAAAGTGCCACACCCAAACAACCCCCCACTTTCTGATTGGCTGTTTGATCTGTGACGTCATTTGGACACTCCATTAGGTACACCGCCATTTTCAGGTGTACCTAATCACAGGCCACTTCATTAGGGAAAAGTCATGGTCAAAGCTTAAATGAAAGTGAAAAGTGCCACACCCAAACAACCCCCCACTTTCTGATTGGCTGTTTGATCTGTGACGTCATTTGGACACTCCATTAGGTACACCACCATTTTCAGGTGTACCTAATCACAGGCCACTTCATTAGGGAAAAGTCATGGTCAAAGCTTAAATGAAAGTGAAAAGTGCCACACCCAAACAACCCCCCACTTTCTGATTGGCTGTTTGATCTGTGACGTCTCTCGGACACTCCATTAGGTACACCGCCATTTTCAGGTGTACCTAATCACAGGCCACTTCATTAGGGAAAAGTCATGGTCAAAGCTTAAATGAAAGTGAAAAGTGCCACACCCAAACAACCCCCCACTTTCTGATTGGCTGTTTGATCTGTGACGTCATTTGGACACTCCATTAGGTACACCGCCATTTTCAGGTGTACCTAATCACAGGCCACTTCATTAGGGAAAAGTCATGGTCAAAGCTTAAATGAAAGTGAAAAGTGCCACACCCAAACAACCCCCCACTTTCTGATTGGCTGTTTGATCTGTGACGTCATTTGGACACTCCATTAGGTACACCACCATTTTCAGGTGTACCTAATCACAGGCCACTTCATTAGGGAAAAGTCATGGTCAAAGCTTAAATGAAAGTGAAAAGTGCCACACCCAAACAACCCCCCACTTTCTGATTGGCTGTTTGATCTGTGACGTCTCTCGGACACTCCATTAGGTACACCGCCATTTTCAGGTGTACCTAATCACAGGCCACTTCATTAGGGAAAAGTCATGGTCAAAGCTTAAATGAAAGTGAAAAGTGCCACACCCAAACAACCCCCCACTTTCTGATTGGCTGTTTGATCTGTGACGTCATTTGGACACTCCATTAGGTACACCGCCATTTTCAGGTGTACCTAATCACAGGCCACTTCATTAGGGAAAAGTCATGGTCAAAGCTTAAATGAAAGTAAAAAGTGCCACACCCAAACAACCCCCCACTTTCTGATTGGCTGTTTGATCTGTGACGTCATTTGGACACTCCATTAGGTACACTGCCATTTTCAGGTGTACCTAATAAGAGGCCACTTCATTAGGGAAAAGTCATGGTCAAAGCTTGAATGAAAGTGAAAAGTGCCACACCCAAACAACCCCCCACTTTCTGATTGGCTGTTTGATCTGTGACGTCATTTGGACAATCCATTAGGTACACCACCATTTTCAGGTGTTCCTAAACACAGGCCATTTCATTAGGGGAAAATCAGCAATTTTGGTGCACAATGATACAAAACTATTGAAATTAAAAGGAAAATGACAAGAAAAACTTATTTGTTTTTCCCCTTTTCATGATGGGAGTGAAGGCCTCCTCTGACCTCACGTCCCTGGTATATACTACTGACAGAATAATCTATAACTGACAGAATAGAAATGTTTTAGGCGAGTTCAGAAATGAGTAAGCCTTGGCTTTTTCAGCACTTAAATGTATTCAAAGCCCAAATGCCCGAGAGACTCACGCTCATCACACACACGCTATCTAGAACAAAGACATCTTTAATTCTCTTTTCATACAAAATATTTAATAAATACAACTTTCAAAAATATATTGCCAGATCAACACATTGTTCTCAAGTTCAAACAAGTCAAAAATGGACAAAAATGTTGCCATGATCTCAAAAGGGTGAACAAATGAGATTAACATGTTTGTCTTAGGAGCCTCATTAAAAAGAAGTGTGCTCAGAAACAAATCAAATCAAAAACTTTGTCAAGGGAGGCAGTGTCTTTAATGTGGTTGGTTCTACAGTGTTCCCATCGCCAATCTACTCTTCAAGTACTCACAGTCTAGCTTATGATATCATGCTGACTAATGCGGATGGGAATCCTTGTTTGACGTAGTCATGTGACCTGCCTTGTCATGTTGCCGGATCTCGACAGCCTTTGAAATGTGAGAGTGAAACTTTTGAGGCTGCGTTTGGACATTTTTGTTCCCTTACTGTCTGATGGCAAGCAATATGTCTGCCACCATGTCCATCCCTCACAGCAAGAAGCCTTTATTTATCTGCCCTTGCCTTCAGTCAATGTCCTGGCAATAAATGAACAAAATGTCAAATGTGTAAAAAATAAGTCTTAGGCCAAAAGTGCCTGTAGTTTGTCTCTGAAATGCTGACATTTGGCTTTATAGAACGCATTGGAAGAAAACGGTCATTGAAAGAAATGGTAAGCTTCCACAGCTATCAAAACCTTCAAACTAGACAGAACATATAAATAAAAAGGAATGATATCTTAAGGCTCTTGATTATTAAATTAATAAATCACATATACACAATGATTAATAAAAAAAATGTACATATCTACATGTTCTAAATCAACATAAATTCTTCATATTGGCAGCAATTGCTGACATTAAACCCACCCCGTCCTCCTCTCTACCACTCATCCTCCCCCCCCAAATAAAAATAAATAATAAAGTTGATCTTTTTTTCTTTTCTTTTTTTTTCTCATTTGACAGTGGCGAAATCTAAAGCTGAAAAAAGGCACTTTCTCCAAAACGGTACTAAAAAAAAAACAAATTTCAAAGAACACACGCTAAAATGATTAGCTCTAGTGCTGAACACAACAGGGTTGTTTTAGTCATTGTACAACTATTACAACAGGAGCCCATTCCATGTGTCCACTAAATGAAAAAAATACAAAAATGGAGGAGGGCAGGCTGGGGGTGGGACTTAAATGTAATGGAGTAAACTTAACATTCTACAGTGAAATGTATACCAGTGCTTTGTGTTTCCAGCCAACCAAAGCAACCGTCACTGCCAGTGTAAGCCAGCTTGTCAAAACTTAAATTAACACGGGCAAAATGGGCAAATACTGTGGGGTCACCACTGACATGATAGTTTACCAACCAGGCATGCCAAAGCTCCCCTCGTTCACCCACCACCGGGGTGCGAAGACGTTTAAGGCTCGGTTGCACAGCAACACAGCTGTCCGCTATACTATGTAGTCCATTCTGTTTATGCTGTTTGCCGTCTCCAAGTCTCTGTTGTCCTGTTTATTAGTCCAATTTGGGTGTTTGGATGTCGAGTTAGGGCTGGAGATCTTCTCATCCCGCTCCACTAGCGTGTACGCTGGCTGTTTGGCAAAGCGGCTTTTCTGGAGGTGCCTCTCCTTGTCGTCCTCGTCCCCCTCGGGGTGATTTGTCCTAATATTGGCAATGATGGAATTCTTGTTTTCGTAGTCTTTGATGGCCACCGAGAGGCCCACGTGTTTCTCGATGGGGTTCTTGATCTGGTTCAGCTGCTCGCGCACATTGTTGGTGGTGTTGTCCTCCGAGCTGGAGGCCGCTGCGCCGCCTGCCCCGCCGCCGGGGTTGCTCTGTTTCCGCCGTCGACGCATGCACCACAGTAAGAGGGAGATGAGCACAAGGACCCAGAGGACGATGAAGACGGAGCTGAGGAGGGGCACCAAGTAGTCTGGAGACACGAGAAATTTAACGGTCAGCCAGAGATTCAAAAAGTGAAAAAGGATAACGGGGCTTTTAACGTATTACTGCTCCTGCCAGCGCAACCTGACCTCGGAACTGCGAGCGGGGGAGGGGATTCTTTTAGTTGTCAGCCCGGTGATGAATGGCGGACATGTGGGAGTCTTACGAGCCGGCCAACGCAACGCCGCAAAGCCGAGCAGCTCTGCTCTTTCCACGCACAGTTTTAGACGGCATTCTTTTCAAACTCAATTACGCTCGACATGACATAGCACTCGACGGCAGGAATGTGTTGCTGCCGGTGTTGATTCATTTTCTTTTCAAAACAAGTGTGTGCACGCCTGACAAAACTCTCAGGTGGATGGATGCGTGTGTTTTTGTTGACGGTTCGTACCAGTTTTGCTGGGGCTTGGCACGCGCACTTCCACGATGGAAGCGATGATGGTGTTGTTCCCGTTGCGTTTGCTAACCAGGTCGATTATTTGCTCGGTAATCTCTTTGATGGGGCTCCCGTCCAAACGCTGGTCCTCCGTTGACTACATGTGCAAGGGGGGAAAAAAAGAATTAGGTTTCACTTCTGTGGCATCATTATTATCAAAGTGATGACATAACACATTTCAACCTGAAGACTGACGCCGGGTGCTGTCAATCAAACACGACTAACAGCTTTAAGTTTGACGACAAGCGCCAGGAGCTACTCACGATGCAAACGTGGATCTCGTTGCTGGCCGAGAATGACGGGTCACAGGTTATGGACACGGAATGCTCCAAGGAGAAATTTTTGACCACGTACAAGCGCCTCAGCTGGTTACACACATTCTCCACCGTCAAGCTCTGCCCCCCCTGGGGAAAAGAAATGAGGCAAATGTTAGTGGAAATAGAAAGCAGAGGGCCAAACAGGAAGTGGGAGGGGAAAAAGGGAAAAGCTTGGTAAGTGTTTTGGCAGTATGTTCTACAAGCTTGCTGGTTGAGATGAAAGACCACAAATGCATGTAGCCTCTATCTTCTGTCATGCTTGTGAGTGATGAGCACATGTGGCCATCGTCGCCAATGTTCCTGTAACTCACTGGTGTCAAACTCAAGGTCCTGGAGCCAGATACGGCCCACCACATCATTTTATGTGGCCCGCGAAGACAAATTGTGCATCAAATTTGTCTTATTACTAGAATTACAAATTGTCTTCACTTTGAATAATATCTTTTATTTTTAAATACAGAAAACAGAAAAAGATTCTAGCTAAATAAAAAAGCTCACCCTTGTCAAGATGTCCTTGTTAAAGGTGAAGGTGATGTTGGCGCAGCTATTGTCCTGGTAACCGGAATTGGGGTGACATTTGGGTGTTGGCGGGACCGGGCTGGAACGCCAGCACTCCCCGAATCCGAGGCAGGGCTTGACGAAACAGTGGCCCTCCCTGATGGGGAGGCAGCTCTGGCCTGAAGGACACCCGCCTTGAACTGAGGCGCCAAGATGACAAGTCATTGGACCGCACCACATCTGGAAAGAACATAAAGACAGAAATCCAATGAAGAGAATCCAGCCTCAACATTACATATACACCAAAATGTAATATACCGTCAGAATAAAAACAGAAGAGGGTCTTTAGCTTTTTTTTTTCCTCCCGCATCGCTTCTCGATACAAGCGTCATTAAAATCGTTTGAGAAGCGTGATTAACTTTTACATTTTTACGGCAGCTACGGCAGTGTGCCTCTGGATTTTGATTTAAATGCTCGACTTCAAACAGGATTTTCTTTTTTTTTCTTATCACTGGCTGACATGTAAGTCTTTAAATCTCTACAGATGATGGTTCAGGACTTGCTGACTTTCACCCCATGATGCATTTCCTCTGAGGTTAAATGCCACCAGTTTCATTTAATGCTTAAATGGGAACGAGAACTTCCGGCCTTGTCTGTTATCAAATGACTCATCTGCCCCAGTGCGAGTGTGGGAGATGTGAAACTGGCATAAAACCAGTGCCATTGTGTTTCCTTTCAAAACAAATGACATCATCGTGTCGAGAATGTGACACCGTGGAGCAAAAGCTGCTCCGCATGACTGAATATTAGTGGCTCGACCTAAGATCTTTTTTCTGCTGCCTCACATCCACTGCTTCTAATCCTGTCATTGTTCACGCACACGTTCTCCCAATAGACAACATTAACACTCGGTGACACACGCGTGGTCCATTCTTCACATACCTTTGTGCATACGACTTTCCCATTGGAACAGTGGCAAGTGTTGCAGTCTTCATCCCATTTGACCCCATCTGAGATCACATGTCCGTTAACTGAGCAGGCTTTTCTTGTCACTGAGAGGAAATAAAAAAAAAAAAAAAACACAATAAAAATGTAGCATAAATAGAGCAGCAATGGTTTTCATAATGGGTCTGTTAGCTTGAAGGAACAAAGTACCTTCTTGACAGTGCGTCCCACTCCTGTCTGGCGGGCACACACATCGGTAGCCATTAATTTCATCAATACAGGTTGAGCCGAAGGAGCATGGGGAGGACTGGCATTCATTGATATCTACAACCAGAAAAGAAAAGGCTCCTTAGCGGAATAAAGATACCCAGACAGAATGCAAACATTGGGGATAATCAGTCAGCAAACAAGTCTAATTCTCTAGCTAAGTTCACCGAGGTCATGTGTCATTTGAACAGCACAGACAACAACACAATAGTTAATTAGAAAAAACAACCTTACATTAAATGGGCTCTGTCCACCCACCACATTATTCAACTTTAAAAGCGGCACCACTCGCAAGTATGCAGGAGCTACAGGCTGGACTTAACGGAACAAAGGGCTCGCAATGGGAAAGAATGTGGCCATCTGAAAGCCTTTAAGAGGGAAAACAATCTGTGTAATCAGTGTCAGAGAGCATGGCTGATTAGCTGTTGGCACACTAAGCCGCTTTCCCCCGGGGACAGTGGTGGAGCCTGGTGGAGTGACACCGAAATGGCTCGGGCTGGCCCGTAGCCCAACGCCCAGATAATTGGCCGGCTAGACCTGCCGTTTGTAGTAGGCCCGTCGCCCGCCTGCACTGTATGTGATGGCTCAAATGCGGATCAGGGACGAGGGATACTGGTGAAATGGGTGCACGTGGGGCTGAAGATTACTCACTGATTCGACAGTCTGGACCAGCAAAGCCTGGGGCGCACTCGCAGCGGTACCAGTTGTCTCCGTCAACGCAGGTTCCACTGTTGTAGCTATAGAAGAGGAGAAAAGTTATTTTTATAGCTTTTTATTTTACATTTATGTCTGTTCTCATTATTAAACACATTACTACAATGGTTTCTATTACAGTTCTGGATTGTGTTTCCGACCGGGACACCCAACGTCAACATGACACTGTGTATTACCCTAATGTAAGCGTATACAATTGAATGTATGTATGCACAAACACACACACAAACACACACACGCACACACTTTTCACACGTGTGAGCAATTTTGAGTATGCTGTACATTTAATTTTGCCTTCAGCTTCAACTTACCATGGGTGGGGACTGCAGTCGTTGGTGTCTGAAAAAGAGAGTAGGAAGTAATAATGAGTGTGTGGGGTTTTTTTTTTGTTTAGTTTTTTTTTTTTTTCATTTTCTGACGTCAGTGTTTGGTACACATAATGCCAAAGAGCACGTCCGGGCTTGCGTGTGCACCGGGTCCCTCAGACGGCGCTCCAATGGTTTTGTCTTATTAACCACACAGTGAGAGCTCACTCCTCCTTTCCACCACCATCACCACAACAACTCCACACACCCAGATTCACAACCACAATCTCCCCCGCCTCCTTTTGTTTTTTTTCCCCCTCAAATGTCGGGGAATTTCTGTTTTGGAGTGCATGAGCGGAGGGGCAGGGCGGCCGGTGAAAGAGCAGGGCTGCAGAACAAGCAGACATGTCACTGTTTGGACAAGAATGCAACAAGGAGAGGGGGAAGAGAGGGGTGTGATTTGGACAAGGGGGAGAAACATCTGTCTCCACTTTCCTAAGGTTGAGCTCCTTTCTCTCTTTTTTAGTCTTATGGAGCGCTGCAGACATGTTTTTATTTTATTTACATAAACATCATGAAGGACTTACATCCCTCAGGTTTTGTCCATACGGGTGTTTTGCCTACAATTCAACATCATTACTCTTTTAATACATCTACTAGGCTTTATGTTTATGATTGACAT
Source organism: Syngnathus leptorhynchus (assembly GCF_054491065.1). Lineage (NCBI taxonomy): Eukaryota > Metazoa > Chordata > Actinopteri > Syngnathiformes > Syngnathidae > Syngnathus > Syngnathus leptorhynchus. The sequence goes on along the minus strand of NC_141204.1, from coordinate 9,078,804 downwards.
GATCCCCATTGAATTTCATTGATACTTCACACTTGACCATCATACAATTTCATTTTTTTTTTGCGACTTAAAGCAATCCCCAATTTGTATGAGTCAGGGGAAATTGCGACCAATTGCTTGTGATCCTGGAAAACTTTGACATTCATCATCATCATAGCCTGTCACGCCAAACAACCAACCATTCTAGGGAGTTCTGGTTCACATTCAGCAAGTCAGCATTGTTCAAGCTGCATGATAAGGGGGACGCTCGGAGTTGTATTATTATTATTGATTATCGACATTATTAACGTGAGTCAAAAACATGTAGCACTTACTTTGGGTGCACGTGGGACCCTCCCAGCCCTCTTTGCAGACACAGGAGAAAGACTCCCCAGTCACTACGCAGGTGCCACCATTCTCACAAGGGTTTGGAAGACAACTTGAGTTCTTAGCTGAGGGAAAACAAAAAAATTAAGCATTATAGTTATGTCTGGGAATACTAAGATGCTTATCAAGAAGAGCAATCTGCACAGGTTGCTCCATTCTAACTTCAAAATCACAGCGCATTGCCATTGGTTTGGGCTATTTTGACTAGGGATCCCTTTCCTGGGTGAAGTCTGCATTCCAAAACATTGAAGGGTATTGTTAGTGGCGCAATGGGGGTATTTAAGCATCCGTCTGTCGGCACTCGTGGGAGGGAAAAATGGGCAGACCCCGAGAGAGTGTTGAAAGAACGAAGAGCTAAAATCTACTTGTGGATCTAACTGAGACAAGACAAACTACCACACAAGCATCTTCACCTGGTCCACTGTGAACGTGGGACTCACCTATGTTGCATGTTGTTCCCTCCCACCCCGGTAAGCACTTGCACTGGAACGTGTCGCCTTCATCGTGGCAGGTGCCTCCGTTGTTGCAAGTGGCTTCATCGCACTGGCTTTCGCCTGGAGGAAGCATTTAAAAAATAATTACTAAGCAGATACATAATACCAAATATACATCGACTACGTTGTCGACTAAAAACTCATACAGCCATCAGCACTTACATACCACAAGTTTGCACAGGCAGACTAAAAGCGTGTAAAGGGAACCCCCCCGCGAAAAAAATCGTAGGCGGGAGCTTACGGGAGTGGCACGTTTTTCCCTTCCAGCCATTCTTGCACTCGCAAAAGAAATCAGTCACCAGGTCCCGACACGTCCCGCCATTATGACAGGGGTTGGTGCTGCAGTCGTCAATGTCTGGTGCCGCATGGGAGACGGGTGGAATTAATGTGGCGCACCTCAAAAGCATCATTAAACAGTCTTTGATGTTGCAGTTATGTACTCACTAATCTCACAATGGTCGCCCTCCCAGCCATCAGCGCAGATACACTGGTACACGCTAACTTTGTCAATGCAGGTGCCACCATTGCGGCATGGGCTGCTCTCACAGTCATTAATATCTTAAATACAAATAACGCAATTGGAACATTAGCTGACATAGCCCGACTGTATGTTCATTTGATTTGGATTAGGAGGTCTTACTCTCGTGGCAGTAGGTTCCTCTGAAGCCTTCTTGACATTCACAGCTGAACTGACCACCAGCTTGACTCCGGCACCGGCCATGAGGTCCACACACATTGGATGAAATGTAGCGCTCTCCTCCCGGTGTACTGTTGGATGCCACTGCCACGGTGCAACTATCTATCACTGCACACAAAGTGAGGGAGAAATCCCTGCTGTCAATACTCAAACAACTGAGACCAACATCAAAATATGGCTTACAGCTCCACACGGGTATAGAAATTGAAGAAGTCCCATTACAGGATTGTGGATATAGAAAGTTTGATATACTCCAACTGATCAGGAAGTGATTTTTTTTATATGTGTTGAGATATTAAGCTACTGTGATGTAAATATGTTCAATAAACAACAGATATATATAAGCATGTCATTTGTTGATGTTTACATGGGTATTTTAGTCATACATTAGGAATTGCAAGGAACACATTTGGGGTCAACTGCTATGTGGAACTGATTGGAAAGCAATTTCACGAATGGGTTGAGGTCTTCGGGACTCTTGTGTGGACAATTGTGTTAATTAACACGTCTCTTTACAATCCAATTATTTTCTGCACATAATATAAAAAGACATGAGAATAAGAAAATTGTAAGAAAAGAAAAAATGTTATGCTATCATAACCAATTTCCCAGTGATTCAGGCCACTTTGCACTGAGATCCTTTCCTTTTCCCTTGTCTGATCGGGTTAGGCGAGTGGGCTGGATGTGCTCCGCTGTAATCACTTAATTCTTGCCAAGAGCAGAAAGAATCTCACCGTCTGGTATCTGACTCCGTGGTTGGTCGCCTCACTCAATTAGACACACACACGCACACACAATGTGCAGATTCATTGAGGAAGAAAAAGAAGTGGTCGCCCACCAAGTCATTCCCAGGAACACACACACAGTACGATGTGCCTTTTGCCAGATTTTCAGGGACTCCGAGGGGAATCAACGGAAAAGATTTGCAAAGGAGATGGAGGTGGAGTGTCTTCACCTTGGCCAAGAAAATTGAGCACAAGAACAACAACGAAAAGCAGGTATCGTACTCATGGGAAGAATATAGCTCAAGTGTTCCAATCTTCATTTATGCAGTGAATATAAAAATGTGTATCACTTTACAGGAAATTCCTAAAAGGAAAAAAAAAAAAAATGCTGCTTCGTAGACGTACCTTTACACGTGGTGGTACGACAGTGGTCTTTGAGGTGAGAGCAGTTCTTGCCCTCGTAGTCTTCGGGGCAGGCGCAGTAGTAGTCTGTGGCCAGGTTGAAGCAAGGTGCTCCGTTCTGACACGGGTTGGGCGAGCAATAATCGATATCCAGCTAGGGTAGAGAAAGTATAGAATATAGAGAGGTTAACCTGATAGCTGATATAGTTCTCTTACACTAAACAGAGCAAAAAGCCGCAGCATCCTCCCCACAAACCGTGCCAGGAAACGACACACACACACACACACAAAATACATAAAGGAAGAGGGGAAAAACAAGCCAGAGACATAGGAGCCGTCCTCTGAGTCTGGGCTTCAGCACTGAGGAATGCATTCCACTTAATCCAAGGGAAGCTTCAACAAAGCATTCACTTAAAAAAGAAAAAAAATACAGCAGGGCAGCCATGTCGGAGGGTGGGAAGACACCGACCGGGATGCTGGCAGACAACGGCTGGACAGAAATGATGGCTTACCTGGCATAGATTCCCCGAAAATCTGGCCAGACAAAGACACTGGAAGCCGTTAACTTCATCCTGACAGCGCCCCCCGTTCAGACACGGCGAACTGGAGCACTCGTCGATGTCCCTCTCGCAGTGCTCGCCGACGAAGCCAGGGGGACACACACAGCGATAGCCATTCACCAAGTCCTGTTTGAATCATCAATACACCAAAAATGTCTTTCAGTGCTTTATCAGGTTGAATTCATGGGGTTGAATTGAGCAGGTAGAAAGTTTAAGATGGTTTCCCACAGGTCGGTTATGCATAAAAGTAATATATCTATATATTCTACCAAGATGGGTTTGAAACGAACCTTGCAGATTCCCCCGTTTTGGCACTGGTCCTTGCAGTCGTTTATATCTATGTAGGAAAATAAAAAATAAAAAAACATTTGGAGAGTTAAATCTGCAATCATTGGATGAAGCAAAAAGGAGTTCATGACACTGTAGAATCGCTTGGGTGGGGAAGCGAAACGTGGCAGCAGCAGAACCAGTGCAAAGAGCACAGAGTGTTGAGCAACCCGGTTCTGTAGCCAAGCGAAACTAGTCCTGGGGATTGTTTGAAAACCACAGATCTGGGCCACACAAGGGCCTGAGAGCAATACAAAAGCTTCGTTTGGGCTGCAGTGACAGACGCATTTATGTAGCTCTTTTTCTTTCATATTAGAACAAGGCAGGAATTTTATACAGCCACTGCGTCGGGACCGGAACGAGATAAAAAAAAAAAAAAGGCAGGGCTGTTGGTGGGGTGCGCAGCTGCAGCTGACAGCTGTCAACTTACTGAAGTCGCAGTTCTGCCCCGTCCAACCAGGGATGCAGTCGCAGAAGTATCCGCCAATCAGGTTGCGGCATGAGTTGGCATTCAAGCAGGGCTTGGCGTCACATTCGTTGGCATCTAGCAGGGGGGGGATCGGGTTGGCATTTACATGTGTCGTTGACAGCTATGTACAGTGGTGGCAGAGTGAAGTAAAAAAAGTTGATAGAGAGGCTCACCGATCAAACATGTCTTCCCAGTCCACTGCGCGGGACAAACACACTTGTAGCTGTTGACTAGATCTTGGCAGGTCCCTCCGTGATTACAAGGGTTTGGAGAGCAGTCGTCAATGTCTGCATGGGAGGAGACCAGTCAGAATATATAGCAAGGTATACCATTTGAACAAAAGTCAGAGTACAAACCAATTATTTGATTCATTTTTACAAATACATTTCAGAAATGTATCTCCATATGAGTGTTACTCACTGAGAGTGCAGGAAGGGCCGCTCCATCCTGGCACACAGTGACATTCATAACCGTGACTGGTTTCTGAGCACCTCCCGCCATTTGAGCAGGGGTTGGACAAACAGGCATGTTCCGCTAGAAAGCAAAAGGACAGGTTACACAATCACGCCCCGGCAGAACACGCCCATCTGACTCATTCCGCCCCACCTCCAATTAAGCTTTTCTTTTTCTGTAATTACATCTCTTTGAAGGGAGCGTTCAAGTCAAAGCAAAAAATATACATCGGAACGCATAGTTCATGCCAATGACTTGAATGTCAAACAGCACCGCAAATATCACATTCATTACCCGCCCGACAAGCAGAGCGGCCAGGAAATCATCTTTCATGCTAAGTTGACCTGCCCAACACACTGTGACTTTCCAATGACTGAGTGGGGGCACCAGATGAGAGTGGAGGGAGAGCAAAGCGGAGGGTGGGGAGCTATGAAAGAGTGGATGGGAAAAGAGGGGGAGGCATCTGTCCAAGTAACTTTATGTTGATCAAGTTTGGGATGAGCGAGTCACAAAATGAATCTTAAATGAATGATTTACTCAGGAGGTGACTGGGCAATCAAGCTGATCATTGAATGAGGAGGTAAGAGGACATCCTCTCTGCGCTGACATGTCGACGTCCCCCGTCCCCCCCCCCCCCCCCCTTCCCCACCTCCCATCACGGAGGGCACGGTTTCCTGACATGTCTGCAGTTAAGCTGTCAGCACCCAGGGAGGCTCACGTTTAATGAGCAAAGAACCATCATCTCCATGGTAAGTGTTTGCAGCAGCTGAACATTAGCATTACTGTCTGCTTCTAAGGAGGGAAGGGGGTGGGGGGGACGTGACAATTGGCCCCAGAGGACCACACAATTTTTTTTTTTTTGGGGGGGGGGGCACTTGTGCTGGAGTGGACACGGATTACGGCAGTCTCAGAGTCACCTGATGGCAAATTCTAAGAACCTCAATCTGACGTCAACACAACTTTCTCACATTTAAATGAGATCAACTCACCCGTCAACCTCGTCAGAGAGCAAACACTGTGCCGTTGCTTGTTTGCTAGCAGATTTGCATTAAAAACAATAAACCTAATAAAATGAGTGGTGGCTATTGAATTGTTATTGTTACAAAAAAATTAAAGAGTGTCTTTTCACATAGCCAGTGAATAATGGACAAATCCTGAGAACAAAATAAGATAGTTTGGCCCTGGTAAAGGTCATGCTTTCATTCTTCGGTTCCAAATGTGCCATGACTTGGTTGTGTCTGGTTTCTCTTCGAAAACCAATCACTTCTGTAAACGCAGCTTTAACAACATTTTATTCTTCCACCAGTATAAACAGAGTTACAAACATGTTAAAACTAGTTGACATTTTACTATTTGGTTTTCTGGTGCTTGCCAACAAACAGTTTACCAACATTTTAAGGAGCGTCAGACCAAGAGCCAACCACAACATGAGCAGGAATGTTTTCTCAAGAGGGATTTTAAGATTAGGCTTCAAATGTCAAACAGGATCAGGCAGAGGGCACCATTATTACAACAAATTAAAACAATTTACAACACATTAAAACACATCAAACTTTCCGACTTTCAAAGATCATGGTCAAACACCACAACCTTACCCTTTCTTTCTTTTCAAGCCATCAAAATTATTATTATTACATAGAGAGAACACTGAGAGCTTTTTGATCTAACTTCCTTGTATGTAAAATTTAAGAAACAAAAATACAGTGGAAGCTTGGCTCATTTGTTTAAATGGTTCTGTCCCAGTAGCAAATAATTTCCTTATCAAAATATCATTAATCTTGTGCAGCCCCTCACCAACACACATAAAACATTGCTTTTGCAAGACTTTTAATTAAAAAAACAAAAACACAACCATATCACTTGACTTGTAGTTTGTAACTCAAATTTTGGCTTGCAAGACGCACGCACAAAAAAAGTAATTAATTAAAAAACTCCTTGCTGGATTGTAACCCAGAATGAGTACATTGGAGCACATGAAAATTTGAGCGCCGCGACTTTTGAACTTTAATTGAGCCCTATCATCTTTCCAACAGTAATTTTTCCACTGGCTATAATTAGTGAAAGTGTACAAGGTGGAACTAAGTGAATGTTTCAAGCTTAATGACTCCACTCAAAGACTTTTAGTTGTTACACAACACTTAAACACCATCTGAGCGGGAATTTTTCATGATGGCTCCAATCAACGCTAATCTTTCAGCACTCACCTCTCTCACAGTTGGCTCCAGAGTAGCCCTCAACACACGAACACTGGTACTTGTCCGGTCCCGTGTTGATGCAAGTCCCTCCGTTCATGCACGGCTGGTGAGTGCCACAGTAATTCAGATCTGGGATATGAAGGGGTTCACAGGGATTTAGTTTGCTATGTTGCAAAGTCAAAAAATTCGGATTCAAGGCGCTGCAATACAAAATGGGAACCTTTGTCGCAAAGATGTCCGCCCCAGTTGGTGTCACAGAGACACTGCCAGGGCTCCACACAGGTGCCATGTACACAGCCGGGGTGGGACATACACTTGTCGCAGTATTGGCCTTGCCAACCATACAAGCACCTGCAGGAAACAAAAGACATGCTCTCAGTCTCCTATGCGCACACACACACACTGGGTCTAAAAGCCTTTTCATTTGTTTAGTCCACACTGCTAAATAAGTACCAATAATCTGGATTTAACTCGTGTTGCACAGCAAACAAAGAGGCATTATTTCCGTCTTGACTGCTGCATCTTAAGGCCACACATACAACTTAAATGAAACACTGCTTATGCAACAACGCTTTAGGTCCAAACACTAAATTCCACTTCCAACGACCTTTGCCACGGCTAACATTAGCATCGGAACACTCCCTGACCGACAGTGTGTTTGCGGCTTGGCAGGCAAACCAGAGAACAGCGTGGATCCCACCGGACTCTTCATAGTCCCGGTTCCCATGAGTCAGGAGTTACGCTTTTGCCTCAGGCCAGGGGAGGAGGCGGAAAGCTCTCTTTCTTGCGGACCGCCGACATGTCCAGGTCCATAATTACACAGATAATGTTGCACTCTCGTCCCGGGTTTCATAATAAAACCTGGCTGAGAGGTGCGCTCCCGAAAGAGGTGGCTGAGTGGTGACAGGGCTGCAAATCGAGTGTTCTCTCTGGGATAGCCGCATGGTGATTAGCCCCCAGAAATGGATTGTAAAAATAAAGCTGTGGTTAAGTAAACCTCACTGTGTGATTAAGGAGGCTATTCTTAAAAGCGTGCTAATCTTCTCTCAATAAGTAGTGGTGGAGGATTCCCCAGCAAGCTCTCAAATGATTTTGTTAATACAAAGCTAAATTACTGGGGGATGCTGCCGTACTTTGGGCAGCAGCTCTGACGCACGCTACTCGACATCAAGATGGAAACACGGGCCATTTGAGTGTGTGCACTTTGCTAAACAAAAGTTTACAAGTAACCCTGTAACCAATCCATTTAGTGACTCCAAAATATTCCCACAGTATCAGCAGCAGTTGCAGCTTCCCCTGCCTACAGGCAGCTTGGATACAAGCTATGATGAGAAACACAAGCAAGTCAGATCCAAACACAGCCACACCTGTGTGAGAAAACATTTTAAGCTCTTTTTTCAGCCAGTGGCCACACAAGCACTTACAAGAAACCCGATTGAGTTCAAAAGCTTGTGGAACAACAACAAGGCTTATGCAAATGAAACCAACCCTACATTCTCTGCACTTGATATGGGGCCAAAGCAGACAGAAGAGAAGGCAACTAATGTCTGACTGTGAGGAGAGCTGCACAGAGCAGGGGTCTTCGTACAGGATGATGCACACAATGCCCGTGCGCCGATACCCATCTGCGCCTGGCTCTTCCTCTGGCTGTGTGCATAAACAGCATTAGGAAGCCATTAGCTGCGCAAACAATACGCTTTTAAAAACGCCCACCCCAAATGTTACACATGATTGGACTGATAACGCCAGCCTAATGAGCGGGAGGGGGGGAAAACAACATTTCCAACTTGGATTCTTGGCAGTTAACCCTGTTTTTCCTCAAGCAAGCTGCCCTTAGAGAGGAGGAAGTAGCTCAACCTGTGTTTGTTAGAACGAGTTGTCACTTATCAAGACAACACCTGCACAATCAAGAGCTTTAGAAAAGACAAGTGTTTTTGGAGATAGTTATCCTTTAACAGTACATTAGTGCTCCGTCATATTGTTTGTACTCACAGTTTTATTTTACACAAAGTGGACAGGACAATTTGGACCACTTACGTGCATCCGCCTGGCTCCTGACACGATCCGTGTATGGTGCTGCAACCTTGTCGGCATATTGCTAAAAAAGAGAAGAGGAAAAAGTACACGTTGGTGTCCTATATTGTATGTTGAGCACTTTAGTCTGAATATACATATATTTCCCTTGAGATTAATCCCGTCAACATTTAGGACTCAGGAAACGAGTAAGCAGAAAATGAGGACAAGATTATTTAGTCATGCTGATGACAACATTTGAATGGAAATATAAAGGGGGGGTGGAGTATTTATACAAACAAAGTCATCCATTCAGTAACATTGACCCAGCAACCATGTATCAGCATGAGTCACATTGCAGTCTGGCTGCTTTTTTTTCACATCATACATAATTTAGACTTTCTCAAGCTTCTCTTAAGACGTTAGTTAATATATTATGCCGTGATGTCACTCATTAATCCGCATGTACAACTCATAACGCCTTACCCGTGCTGCACTCTGGTCCCGACCAGCCTTCCAGACAAGTCTTGTTCCCGTTGTTGTCGCACGTGTAATGCCCAAAGAACTCATCCCTGGGTCGACAGAACTTGTTGCAGCCGAAGCCATAGTAGTGCTCATCGCAGCTGACCCGGATCTGGTACTCAAACTGAGCAACGGGGCCGTTGTGAGTCAGCTTCTGCCAGTGCGGGCTGGGGTTGATCATGCCCGAGTGCGAAGATTTCGCTATCGCCTTCCTATCTGCACCTTGAACACGACAACAAGTGAGAGCATCAACACCAGCTGCAAGGTTCGTGCTCCAAGGAATCCAGCGTGTTTCGCTGCAAGTGTTCTGGAATGTACTACCCATTTCAAAGCGCACAACAGAGACCTTGCAGTGGCTTACCGAAAATGCTTGAGCACAAATCGCAGAAGATAGCTGATTATATGTAATCAAAGCAACTATGTGTACTGGTGAGCGAAAGTAGTTACAGGAAATGCAAAAACGAAAAGGCGGCTTTTAATGAGCACTTGAAACTGCTTTTTTTTGCCCTCACTCACACTCGCTTACCAAGTGTCCCAAGTCGGTTTCCAACTCAGGTTTACAGCTTCATGCTACCCATCGCATCTGCTCGGGCCAGGACAGAACCGCAGTCACCAGAAATTATAGTGTGAAGACACCAACGCCACATTCAGTGCTGGAGTGAAAGCCAGCATGCCCATCAGCACTTTTTTTTCCCCCCCGAGTTCACAAACAAATTTCAAAGTGTCTACAGTCAACCCCTTTTCCCCCTGCGATATTCGCTAACGAATGTCTGACCATGTCGTTGACAACATTAAACCGATACCACACGCAGTTCAAACATGAGGGGGGTCACGGCTCTGTCAAGAGGACAAGGACTAAGGTAGACCACTGGACTCCACACGATCCAAAATGAGTCATTGGGGAGCTCAGCACAGAGACTCTGCTGTACAGCACGTACAGGACATGCACACACAACTATTCTTGTGAATCTTTCACCTGAGAGAGAATGAAAAATGTGTCAGAGATGTTATTTACTGCAGGGGGGGGGGGTTAACCACGGGAGCGTGTCGCTCCCCCGTGTAGTATGATGCAATGGAGCTGAACCTGAGTGGAAAGGGTGGCTTGCTGTCATTTATTTACCATGTGAGCGGCGCGTACGGGATGGCAGCGGGGCGGTGTTTGAATAGTGCAATCACAGTGAGCGGCAAAATTTCGCAGGGGCTTGAAATCTAGTGCTTCAGCTATGTGGCACTTCTCTACTGAGAAGCGGCCCGCAGTGTTGGGGCTAGCACATCCCCGCTAAGTGTTGCCTCGCTCGAGGCAGAGCGTAAAAGAGGTAAGACAAATTTGCAGAGGCCTCACTCCAACCCGAGACATCACGGCACTCAGAAGGTATTAACTTTTGAAAGCAAACGGGGCCTTTTTTTCCTCACATACTTCATGGAAATCTATCTGAGGATTGGCAATGAAATAAGCAAGCACTTCTGACTCGGTATGAAAAAAACCTGCTTGCAGAGGGGCTTTGGCGGCACTGAGTGTACGTTCAAATGGGCTCTTCACACCAGTGCCCTAATGGTTCTCTGGGAAGCGCCAAATACGGCAGAAAAGACCGAAACCTTGTTGACCTCATACGAAGTGAGTTGCACAAATAAGCACGGGCTCAAAACTGTAGTCAGCGTGCACGGCATTGCCAATGAGCGGCGAACAGTCAGCGCAGTAAATCACATCAGAAGTGACGCTTCACTGCACGCCCAGCTTCTCGAGCCTAGCTTGACTAACAAGCTGCTCCTATAGATCAAGACAACCACCTGTCCCTTCTTTTCTGTGGGAGCATGCTGGCAGCAGGGGCGGTGGACCAGGGGGTGGCCGGATGAACCCGGCGTTTCACGCCCGGGTGAGAGTGAGACTGCGTGACCCAGACCCTGGCGGGCGGCACCTGCCATCACTCATCGAGGCAGAATGCAAACATTTTCACTTCGTTTTTCTCCTATCCCCTGCTTTCGCCCCTTGCATCCACCTGTCAACACACTTTCTTCTTTCAGACACATGCTGGGCTAGGATATTGTGTGGAAAGCGGGTGGGTAGGGGGCACGGAAACAAATAACTTCCTTTCCGAGCCTTCCAGACACCATTAAGGACAAGAGAGAAAACGAAGGAAATGGGGGGGGGGGGGGGGGGCTCAATATATCTTACTCACCATTGGTTTCATTGTTGAAGTCCAAAGCTTCTACTATCAAAGTGTAGGATCTCTGTAGGAAAAGAGAACATTATTATTATTGGATGACATTTTAAAGAATATCTGGATATACACATTTTGTCAGAATGGTTCAGTGGTGATAATTCAAATAAGGATGTCACAAAACTTTTTTTAAACTTGTTTCAAAATAAGCATCACCTCACATTGAGAGCTACCAAAGCAACTATTGGTGTAACAGACCTAATTGGCCTAATTAAGGGAAGCTAAGCTTGTTTATTTTTTTGGGGAGGGGGGGGCAAAAGCAGACAAATGTCAGGAAAGATGAGCAGACAATCCCCGTAGGAGGGAGCCTGATGCACCGCAACTAAAGCGCCCTCCCTCACCCCAGTGACCCAGCCGGATGACACGACACAGACTCTACAGTTACGACTCCAACAAGTCATAATAAAATAAAAAAAGTACACAAAGAGGGATAATACAGATAGCCATGCCAACAATATGTCTTCATCTCAGCCACAGAAAGCTTGCTCGCTTTTGAAAACCGATTTCCCCCCCCAAATAAAGTTTTCCACATGTTTACAAAATGTGGCCAGATACGTCAGCGGATGATTTCCAAAGTTCTGAGAAAGCAGGTCTGTTTTGCAGTCTATATGAGATTTGCAATTTCATGCCAATTTAAAACGTGGCGCTACGAAGGCTGGGAACCACCCGCGCTTGTTTTATTTTTATTTTTTTTAAAGATGAGCGTCACAAAAAGACAGGCAGACAAAATAATAATAACAAAGATGATAACTAAAGGAGGCATATGGCCAAACAGGAAGAATCCTGCATTTTGGCGGGCTTCTCTGCACTCCCGAAACACGAGGACTGATCAGTGTCGGTAGCACTCGCACTGATATCAGCTTACACTTTCTCACGGGTCACCACATTCACGAGGGAGCCCACGGCACGTCTGCAAGCGCACACAACAGCGTACTCTCACATCCACAAGGCATGTTTAATCGTCACATTTTCACCCACACACTCTTCTTGGAGGCACCCGCCGTCATCATGATGACCTCATGGAGTACACACCTGCTCCGAGGAAAACCCCTGAGTGAGGGTAGAGTGGCAATGAGTCAATTTTTTTTTTTTCTCTTCACGGCTTTGCCCTATTTTGTCAGCCATTAAACTTTCCATCTCTCCGGGAGACATTTGTCTCATCATGTGCCAGCGTCTCCTGCAATCAGAGTGGCTATTATTTGAAACACAGCACTCATCATCATCATGCATGGCAGACTCTGACTCACAACTTGGCTGCAAGCACAACACACGCAGACCAAGTAACAATGGAAATCCAAGCCCTAATCAACAAGTATTGCCGCCCAGCATGCAACTACATTATTAGAAACAAGGGTCCACTAGACGCCCTCCCCTCCCCACTTTAACATTTAACAGCGTTGTTACTTTGGTGTTCCCCTCATGTGTTCTCACTTAGCCTCTTGGACCACAACTCCTTTTTTCATCACGGGAGACATTCTACATCAATTCAACTCAACATCGCTGTTCAAGCTAATAGTGTGTAGTACCACATTATGTGTTAAATGGTGCCCACTTGGCATCCATTGCAGCCTGGTTATTCTGGAAGGGGGATTCCCCCAATCTATGGTCCCCACTTGCTGTCAACTAAAAATGACATCACTGTTGCTCAGGTCTATGGTAAAGACCTGCTCGGCTTGTGTCACATGACCAAATTAAGGAAACAGGTAAGCACTGATTGGTTGTTACCTGAGTCTTGAGAAATTCAGACATCAATTTTCTCGTTGAAGACATTGTTTTTTGCGGCTTAATTCATATTCCACAAGTATAATATTAATCTGAATCACATGTTTACACAAGTGTGGGTGCATAGAACATATTGCAAAGAAATTTCACGAGATTACTTAGTTTCTCTTCAAAGATCAGTTAATAGATTATTATGATAAACATTACCAGGGACTTGGATTTTTTTTTATTTTTTTTTAATCAAAGGCGCTTGTTCAATTTGACAACTTTGTTAATGTGACCATTCCTTTCAAAAAAGGGGAAACTCAAATCAACACAGAAGCCACGGAGATTACCCACCTCCCAAAAATATCAACATTAGTCATGGTTGCGACATCATCAGTGACGCAGAAGCCGGGGTTGATGGGAGTAACCAGGACTAACTTTTGGTTTTTGTATAGTTGACTTTAAAGCTGCTCTGAAACAAATCTTTCGATCAAGTTTTGAAGAGCTATCGTCTTACAAAAGCACAACAATGGTTGGAAAACCAGAAACTTCCCTGCGGCGCCATGAAACTTCCCAGTCCCCCACCCCCCTCCCCCCAAAAATGAGGGGGATTAATGTGATGCACAGTGTTTAATGCTTTGCGATCAAATTCCCTTTTAAGGTCGATCTCCAACACACCCTTCTCTTTCACGACTGAGGACTTGCCTCAACATGGAGGCAAGAAATCTTAACAGGACTTTTACATGCGAGTACTCAGGGCCCTTGGGCTAACAAGAAACACGCAAAATGAGGCTCTATATTCACATAATTGCTGTAAGATTTGTTAACACCTACCCTAAATATTGCCATAACTGAGCCAAAACTTTGATTAAATGCAACATGCCCAAGTGAGGGTTGAAATATGCTGGCTCCAGGTAACATCCTGTTTGTAAAATGAATTGCAGTTGTGGCAAACAATGCATTACCCAGTAGCAACCAGCATGTCTCCCAATGTGTTGTTTGTTCAAAAGTGTTGAGGCAAATCCAGAATTGGTGGTTGATTTTTTTTTCCTGGACACTTTCTATTGGACAGCAAAGATAATGTGGACACAAACATGTGCAAAGTTCAGTGAGAACAACGTCAGCAGTAACTTAATCTTAAATAGCTTTGCCATTAATGTGGTTCCAGACCAAATAACTGCTTGCTGAAACCAAGATAGGGACCAGGCCCTCACTCCATCACACCATAACTCCGAGCCCGTTATCAGCTTGTCTGCCATTGCCAGGTTCACTTTTCCCAGACTCCCAGCTGACTTCAAGCTTGTCTTTGAACTGCAGTGTGCATGCTCCCAAGCAAAGTGAGTGAGTGTGGCAATCTTATCTTTTCTGACCAAACAGCCACTATCCAACAAGACAAGTTACATAGAGTAAGCAGCCAAGATCACTCCAGTTCAACTCACAAAAATAACACTAGTCTCACCACAAAGGGGATTTTTTCCAAATGCTGAGCCTTCTCTTGGAGATAGCTGATGTATGCTCCCAAGGTAGTGTATTTGAATAAAAAAGCAAGGTAAGTCTTACAGCTCACAGGCAAATGACCCCAAAAAAAGGCAAGCCAGGAGAGATAAGACAAGATCAGAGGAAATGTAAACAGTTGTGTCAACAAAATGTTGACCTTCTCTATCAGTTTTCCTGAGTCAATCACATCAGGAGCATCAACCTGAGATCAAACCAATGACAGAGGCCACTGAGTAACACACGTTTGTCGTCATATTCCGACGGTCACAATAAAGGCAACTCTGAGAATCATCCGCTAAGCCGACGATGGCACTGATGGCCTGGCAGAAAGGAATGTTCTGTTTGCACAAAGATTTTCATCACAACAAGGACTTGAGAGGAAAACAGCATTGTACAATCAACAGCTTACTAAACATCCTGCAAAGGTATGTCAACTGGCATGGGGGGGAAAAAAAAAAAGAATCTTTCTTTGTGCCAACGAAAACAGAAATACTACGCAAGGGACTCCAAAGGCCATCCAGCCCTGAACCCAGGAGCACGAATGAAAGCCATATAAACAATTGAAGCAAAACAAGCAGCGTGGACCTTGGTCCTCAGTGAGGGTCACTGGGCTTATAGGGAAACAAAAACAACTGAATCCAATTAAACGTGTTGTTTTCTATGCATGTTTCCATGCAGTTTGAAGCCACCCAGTAAAGCGGCTATTACGTAACTGTCACAAACACCACACAAACAGTTTAAAAAATGGCCCAGCTAAAAGAACGAATTTATTCTTACACTTGAGTCATTTGCACTTGAGCGCCACATCAGAGCAGCCTCTAGAAAACAAACATATCATTACCCCCCCCCTCCCACCACACTTAGTTGAGGTGTTCACCTCTTGAGGTTGAGCCCACTATTGACTGACTAGTCCCACTTCATCAATCACTGAAATGCCAAAACAAGACTGAAAGACAGCAGAAAATGACTCTAAGGGGGGGAAAAAACAAAACAAAAAAAGTTTAACATTTTTGAAAAATTGTCTCGTCTACCAAGCTTTCTTGTTGAAAAATATCCTCCAGTTGCACTAAACTGTAATGGTTATTCCTCAAAATTTGCGGCAACCAACTGGACTATTTTAGTAACATAGAAACTAAGGATGCGCATATACATCAAATATTCTTGTCATTAAAATAACATTTTCTGTCCACTCCAGTTGGATCCGAGCAGGAAATACCTAAACATGGGAAAAGCCTTTAAAGCCAACCATTTGAACACCTGCACTCGGTTCATCCCATTTAAAAAGTCTTCTTTATGGATGCACATGCTAAAGATATTTCAGAGACATAGTTCCAGTTTGCCTGCGAGGTAACGTCATCCACTGCTGAGTCCTCTACAACTGCTTCCTGTTGCTTGTCCTGCATCGCCGCCATTGTGCTAAGTAATCCTCACTGTAGTCACCGAGGGCACACCATTGTCTCACAGCCATACACACAGCGAGGGTCCGCCTGGCTGGGCTCGCACACTGAATGAAAGCGCGGCGTAAAACGGTCGAATCAACACGGGGCAGCATGGCAACTCTTGTTGAAAGACGTCCGGCCCATGGCATGCAGCTGGATGCTTGGCTTTCACCCTACCTGATCTAAGCACATGTGTGCAGCCTCATTAAGTGCAGCAGTTGCTGTGGGTGGCAAGGTTAAAGTGATGAAATGCCTGGGGTCCAACCGAGCGTGACTTAAACAAAGACCCTGCTCGGACAAGAGGCCAGCTTCATGAAAGAAAATGAAGAGGTGGAGGGGGAGACTTCAGGAACCCGAGGTTCCCAACAACCCGATTGCACCACACTGCTAGTATCCGTTCACAGCAGACAATCAACTGATGAAAAGTGTGATGTGATATATTGAGGCTGACAATTGGTAATGTGCACTGAAGTAAAGCACATTTCTTCCAGTGATGGATGAGCGAAGCGATCAAGAGATTTGTTTTATCTTTTGAACGCTTCCTTCAGAAAAAAAAACAAAAAACGCAGCTATTCCCAAAAGTGCTTCATTCGAACAGGAAATACACTGGAATCCAAACCATTTATGGATTCGATTTGAATACGGAACCAAAGTGATGGCTCAGAATGTTGCCTTTGTCTGGATGCATTTTAATGCCCCTCCAATTGAATTCCAACTTCTGACACAATTTTCATCTGGCACTGAAATGCCCATTACCTCAGCATTCCCATAAAGGGAGCCTAAACAGAGACAGACATTTGTCTTTTTACCTTTAAAATTCCCCAGTTTGAAATAAAGAAAGGCCACGGAACTTTACTGTAAACAATGTATATTTTGTCTTTAAGTGATTACCTATCTCAATTAACATAAAATAGAAATTTATATGAATGGGCACATCTGTTAAAAAAGCAGGACAGCCTTCTCTATCGAAACAGCTCAATTCATTTTGAAGATAAGTGACTTAATGGTTTTAGTACTTAGTGGTAGCTTCTGTCATCAATCTGACAAATTCAGTCAAAGGGTCCTAGACTAAAACTAGGGTGAAAGGATGGGGAGAAAAAAAAAAGTGTGAGGCGCCAGAAGATATCAAATAACACGCAACCCCGCTGAGAACATTGTTTAACTGACTATTAGATCATAGAAAATGTCTCTCTTTCTGCCTTTAAGTTGGAACTGGCTGCTGAAACGCATATAAAAAAAGGACATGAGAAGGAACTTCACTCAAAATGTGGCCCTTTGTGTGCCAATGACGTGAATGTACAAAAAAAAAACAACTGTCATTTCCATCTCGATTGAGACAAAAATAGTTTTGATGTAATTGGACACATACACAGATCTGCCGGTCCTTTCACCCGTCAGGCCGCTGTGTGTGTTTGCGTGTGTGTGTGTGTTTGTGTGTGCGTGTCGAGTTGTTTGCGGGCCAAGCTGTGGGGCCAGTCAGTCTGTGCAGTCAACATTCAAATGCACTCCAGCATGGCAAATCATCTTGCACAAAGCTACAACATTCCCACAGGCCGAGCTGTGAGAAAGAGCTGACACTTGAGGAAACCAAGAATTGAGGTTTTACTGTTTTGAACATGACCAGCTTCCAGGGCGGCAGAGAATCGACACGGCACTGGAAAACCAATGTTGTTCTTTTAACTACAAATTGCATGTGATTGCTGAGAAATGCTATCCCGTGACCAAAATGCCAGACAAGTGCTGGTTACACATCGCAGTATTTTACAGCAACCGGTAGTTGTTGTTTTTTGCGTCGATTCCTGCGTTATGTGAATGCCGGGCTGGAATGCATCACAGCCCAGTGAGTCCCTATTGACGTGTGCTGTGGAAATTGCCTAACTTCACTTAACTGGGCTGAAAATTATTATCTATGGCCAAGAGTATATTCCACTAGATGGCAGAATACATAACCTGCATTTTTTTGTTAGGAGATGTGACATGGGATACTTTTCTATTTTCTAATGCCTTTACTCATTAAAAACTGGGAGACATTTTTTTTTTGCACCATCGTTACTCATTTCTAAATTAAGCAAAACAACACTGAAATAGACCAATATTTTTGGAGGCAATTGTCAGACTTATTTATGATGGAAAGAGAACCTTGAATATGCAGACTGTCAGCCTTAGGCCGTCTTGAGAAAAAATACTGCTGCACCTGGTTAATTGGTGCAGATAATGGGAACAGGGGGGGTCAGTCCTTCCTTGCCGGATTCACATTGTTGTGCTTTCTTGAGGGATCGACAGACAGTAATTGCGCACAATTGCCTTGTAAACAATGCACCCCCCGCCCCCAATCGGTCATACTGCTTTATTTATTTTTGTTTGTTTGTTTGTTTGTTTGTTTGTTTTGCCTCAACTCACCGGCCAGGCGAAGCTGAAGGGCAAAACTATCCTGGCCTTGTCATTCCTGACCGAGCTTCTAAAAGAAAAGGTATTCCCTCCGAGGACAGGCGTAGATCCCATTCCGAAACTGCACGGCCCCTCCGCTGAAACCCTTGACTGGTATTCCTTGAGGCAAACTTTAAAAAAGGTACTGCACTCTCCCCGTGTGCATTTGGTGTCCGCCGTGTTCCGTGTGCCGTGGCAACACGCTCCGCTTAGTAACTCTCCGTTTAGGTTGTGCGTGGACAAGATTTGCAACTCGAACTGTCCCGATCCATCTGACACCTGTTGACGACAGAGCAGCGCCATATTAGAGAAGTGCTTAAACAATCGAAAGGTACCATGCTGTTTGCAAACTTTCTTGTGCCTTGCACGCTTTATGTCAATTTATCATGGCCACATTAAAGCGACAATCGAAGTTTATGAACCGAGGTTGAACCGCGTGACCTTTCCCGTGCATAGAGCGCCTTCCTAAAAATAAAATAAAATAAAAAAAAGAGCCGCAAACCACCGCTACGTACCTTTAGGAGAAAAGAGAGTAAGAAGGCTGCAAAGACGGCGACCCGTTTCCAAGTCATGCCTGCGGACTGAGGTGGCCGCTGCTCGAACTACTCGTCTGGCCGACACTCGGCACCACGGCGCTCCGATTTAAACATGCACGACACGCCAATAAAGACGTCACAATTCAAGCCAAGCACTGGATCCTCTTCCCTCGCACTGTCCCGTGTTTTGTCCGTCCTCGTCGGGAGACAAGATTCCACTTGTTAGTGAGGAAAGTCGGCGCAAACACAAGCCATGCGGTGGTGCGCGTTTGCAGATTGCCCGACTGACGCACTGAGTGACTTGACAGAGAACTGGTGAGAGGAGCGAGGCAGCCCTGCACAAGTTCAACCGAGAGGGAGTGTCTGTGGGTGAGTGTGCGCGTCCTCACATATTCATGAGCGACACGCCGGGTCCGCCCATCGCCTTTGCGACGACCAGCTCACAAACCGCCAAGGTTGGCGCGTCAAAACCAATACCCCACAACTATGAAACTTTATGAACCATCAGAGGTTGGTGGCACGGTCAAAAATTGTAGTCAAGGCACAATATTATGTCTCATATAAAAGTATAATGTAACCAAGACATTTGCAAACGTCTGCTTTTACAACAGAAAACAATAACCGCACCAATAAATGAATCAGTTTCAAAATCTTTGGTGAGTAAAGGCATTTTTTTCCAGATAAGGCCAACATATTTCTATTTTCTTAGACAGGTGCACTTGTCCTCTCCACAAAAACGGTCATATCTTGATTTTCATGTCTACTTTGTTGTGTTTGGGAATTTGCCAGACTGCATAGCAAAAACTTTGTTGAAAGTAGAATTAAACTAAAAGGAGGTCAAAGTTGTGGCGAAGGCTGTGCAATGTGGATTGGATTGAGGTTCACGCACAAAGACTGGAACAAGGACGCACGATCGGGGGTTGAAGGCTTTTTCCAAGTGCCCACTCCACAGCGGACATCGTTTTGTTTTTTTTTTTTATGTATTGGCACGTTCCAATTTAATGAATGGACTCCATCAAGTCCTTTTACTATGTAAACCACTCATGCGCTGAATTTAAAGGGAATGAGGGGCGCGGCTGGTTTTCCTCTCACTACAGCATACAGCAGCGCAAGCACCCCTCCCACCTGTGCCCATCGGCCACAATACTAAAAAAAAAAAAAGAAAACACCAAGGTTAGACTGTGATTTGTGCAATATTGCGCCAGGCACAAAATTGGGGCCCGTGGTCTCCAGCAGAAACTGCACAACATACGTGCAGCTAATGCTTTATGACTTTTGGATTGAAATTTTGCGTTTGGTATTAAAATTCATGGCTGCATTGATGGATTTAATCTCCTACTATTGTGGAAGAAAGCAAACCCCAAATTATTTGCGGACTACTTTATAAACACAGTAACTTGTATTGGAGGCTGTCCACAGTGACATCCAAATCAGACAGGACAAAAAACAAAAAAAACATTTTGCACAATTGCTTCAACTGTTAATAATTTTATATTAATATGCCAAAATACTGAGTAATTTTATTTCTGAAAATTATTACAGAGAGCTTGCATTTTTTTCTCGAATGTACTACTTTCATAAGATGACGACTTTCATGTTGAAGTTTATTTTGTTTTCTCAGCGTGGTGCTCCTGCATTGCCAAATTGATTGTCATCTCGGTCAGTGGCTGAAGGGCTTTCTGATAAATGACAAGAATCCTCACCATCTAAATGCACTAAATTCCATTTATGAAATAATCAGAAGGCCTTCTATGTTCTTGCCTATTTTCTTACTGGAATGCCCTTTGGAGATATGTGTAACTTGTCAAGAGAAAAACAAGCTGGGTGCACATGTTCATTGCTCCACGGTCCACACAAGATTTTCCACATTTAAAGCACAAACATGGAGGCAATTACCAATGTTTATTACCAAAAGAATTGGTGAAAAATATTGTCCGTTTATGCTTTGATGGAGGCCCTTTTTTTTTTTTTTTAGAAGGGCAATTGAGGCCAGGTGTATCTTTGGGAGGAGGTCATACAGACAAGAAGATGGAAACCTCCTCTTACCCTGTGGTTAGTGATTTGTGTGAAGCAATTACACAGGTCAGTCACTGGGTCACAAAAAACGGAAACACAGTTGGGAGCTGTAGCGGACTGTATCAATCAGTAACCATGTCGAGTTTCACCATTACACTTTACTGCTCTTTATGAGAGTCACACATCTTTGTATAGTTCTACCACAAAAGATCCAAACAATCACATCATTGATAACATAAAGCATATATATATATATATATATATATATATATATATATATATATAGCATATATATATGCTTTATGTTATCAATACAAAAAGAACAATCTTGTCGATGTGACGGCCTTCAAGAATCACACCAAATGTTCCCTTTTGGTCATAGCGTAGGTTCATTTAAACTTGTGTGTTTTAAAGAGCAGTGTGCTCATTCCATCATTTTAAATCACTGCTGTCAATATCTAAATGCCACATTTCCTGTGGTTGAACTTCAAGATGAAAGGTATCGCTTCCTCACTGCCCGTCTGAGCTGATAGACATCTCAGGTTACAGGCCTCATTGAAAAACTCCGTCTGGGTAATTAGGGTTAATTGGAGAAGTTTTTAACCCTGGGGGGAATTTTTTGTTCCCTTGACGGCAAAAGGCGAATTTAAGTCTAGAATGTGTGGATGGGTGTGTGTTATGGCCCCATGACCTGCCCAGAGGTAATGGTTAGTTTAGAATGATAAAGCGATATGATCAATGTGGGAAAAAAATCATGTGAGAACAAAAGAAAAAAAAAAAGCAAAGATTTCTGTTATAAAATGCTTAAAAAAATCAGATTAAAAGCATTACCCTTGCTTTTTTTTATTCCTTCCATCTTTTACCAGTAGGGCAGTCAAGCTGTCTTTAGTCTCCTGTTAAGCACGGTGGCAAGTAAGGTTTCTCCTCTGAGGCCATGGTGCTAATCTCCTGCAGCCTTAATGTGATTATGGTAATGATCACACAAATGACCCCTGGGCTTTGGGAGAGAAGGGGTGGTGGTTTCCGAGGTTCACGCATCCTCACACAGGCACTGTGGCCCGGGACACGCAGGGGAGACCACCAGACTGATCCCATCCTGGTGGCCCTCTCCCTGTCCTTCTCTCCTCGCTGAGCTTGGAAGAGTAGTGTGAATGAGCAAATACATTCCAGTCGTCAACAAAAGCGCTAAACAACCACGAGGGAGATGGATTTCTTTTGTTGTCTGACACTCAATGGCGTATTCCAATCCAATTACCTCCGCCTTTTGCAATCCGTCCCGTCGCCATGCCAAGCATTGAAGCCTGTCTGAATTCTTGCTCAGGTTCAGAGCAAGAGTTTGGTGGATTAGGTACGCCGAGAATGTTGCCCTCCCCCTACTTCTCTTGTTCACCAAAAGACACAGATGCGGAATTACACCACACCATATTCTGTCTTTTATCCAAATGTTATTTGGGCTACATACCACCACAGCTTGTTTCGGTTATGAGTCAGGTTTCACAACTTGTTTTTTTCCAAAACAAAGTGAGCAATTACAAATATTACTCTCCAAAGCAACATAACGGTCTGTACTTCATGTGACATCCTGTTTCAAAATCACTGGTTGTAATAATAAGAAAGTCGTATCTCTGTCACTGCTCAGCTCGCCAAATGGTGATCCATAATAGTTATGGACCTGTCTGGACACATTCTGTGCTCAAATTGGATATTTTTTTTCAGCGTTTGAACAAACATTTCAGCACGCTAAAATGATAAGAGTATATAACGGCATATGTGAATCAACTTGAAATTTAATAATCAACTGTTCGTATACTGTTTGTATGTGTGAACATCCGTCATGCGGTTAATGCTTAGAGGGAGCAGCTGAAACAGAAGGTCGGAAAAGATGGGACTACAGGACAGCGGGTTTGACCACAAGAGTAGATGTTTGTTGATTTAAAGTGAATTTAATTGCTGTGAGGATGATGCCGGTGACTCACCCATGTGGTGTTTATACGAGTTGTCTTTGCCTTTTTGTTCCCAAAGGGTCATCATTTATGTAATTTTGGCAATGTCCACACTTATATGGATGCTTTTAAAAAACACATTTCCCACACCATGAGTAAAACAAAATAGCAGTGCACACAAATGATATTTTAAGAAAATCACTGTTCACATGAAGGCACTTTTGCTGTTAGTCAGGCAAAGAAACAAGCGGCAGTATAATCAGACCATTCTCGCCGATCACATGACCCTAAAAAAAAGTCTTTTCTGGAAAATGCATATGAACTTGCCCTTGCAAGCCCAAATGATCACAACACGGGCGTGTACTAAGTAACAAGGAGTATATGTTTGAGAAGCAACTAGGTTGTATCATCTCATGTAGTGGCTTGAGTGAAAATGACTTTAAACTAACACACACACAAAAAGTTACACACTGCAGCTTTAAAGGTGAGATGCGTTTGAACCTGTTTTGGAGGCGGAGGCCCGGCCGGGGATTCTAAATCACATTATCCCTGCCTACAAATCATGAGCATCAGTTCCAAGGGCCAACAACGCTTCATTCACCAAGGCCTTGCGATCATGTGATAAAGTAACGTATACTGTTGCTATGTGTGTGTCTGTGCTTGCTTGTTTGTGTGCAACACGACAAAATACAATGGGCAAATATGACAATATTTCAGATCGCAGTTCAAGCGGGGAGATTAGAGATGTCAATCCATCGAATGAGATGAGCCAGCATGTGTTACTCTGAGGTTCAGTGGATCAGAACAGTGCTCTCTTCAAACAGGATATTGACTTAACGTGACTACAGTCAATTACCCGAACTTCCTATCTGGAGGAGGTGACACTGATAGAGGTCTTCTTCTCTTTTGTCCCTGATTGTTGGTCACAGTTCACTTTTGATAATGCAGATATGTGTCAACAACATAGTCTTCCCTCTTCAAACTCAAAAGAATGATTTATAGGGAGGAACTAGAACATACACTTAAATTCTGTCGGATTTACCATCGCTGCCAGCCTCCGAGGAAAATATTAATGCTGGCCATGTCTGATGTCCTATGCACCATGACGTCGTGGTTTTTCCATGACACATTTCAAGATTGCTTCCAAATGGGCCTGTCAGTTTGAATATAGGCGACTCAGGCATTTCAATTTTCTCTAAAGTCAATAAGATCTGCTGGTTCTCCCACACATGGATAGAAAGTGGCCTCATGGACCAAGAATAAGTCTTGAGATAGAACAGGAATTTGCTTGCTGAAATGTGTTTTCATGGCTAATCGTATCAGTGTTGAGTGAGCAGGTTGAACTCGTATTATTTTTGGGGAAGGTTGCGGATAGAAAGCCACAATGGCACAGAAGAAAATGCTTGTAATTCCATCATAAACAACAGACCGCAACATTACTACCACCTTTTATTATCATGGCGGTACTTTGCGATGGTGTACACACGCCCTGACAAATACAGTAAGTCTAAAAAAAAGTAAACATTGTCAGTTATAAATATTCTTAAACAAATCATTCTTTGACTGTCAAGCCAATTAAATTGTTTTGCCCTTGTATTTAATCTTATTAGACAATGAAAGCAGTCATAATGTGTGCCTTTTGCCTATAATATGAGTGACGAGAAAATTAACTTTATAAGAAAATGTGGACTCACGTTCTCACAGTAACAAGTCAGAAGACTGCCTACTGTTGCCGTGAAACGAATTTGCTATTTCATTTCCTCGACATATTTACTCACAGGCAGTTAAATTATCAACTGAGGCACAGACAATGTTCAGTTTGTGCTGCTGCAGAGAAGCAGAACCATCACAAACATGAAACGGTGCGGCAACAACTCATTTACAAGAAACAAGGCAAAGCTGAGAATCCATCTCACCGGAGCGCGTCACCTCCTTGTTAATGCTAAACTAATGAGCCCGTTTCCATCCTCATTGTGCTCAGGCTGTTAGTGTAAAGGCTTCAGCACATGATGTAAATCACCAGTGAAGGTTGGCATTCTTTAAAATAACTTCATGATGTTCGTTTGCTTTGCCTGCTGAGTGATGGATGAGGATGTCAGTGCAAATGTTGGCAGGAAAGAAAACTTGGAGCTAAAAGCATCCTTTCTCAGGATGTTGAATTGTTAGTTTAAAGTGGCAAACCTAATGCATTGTTTTTACGTGTGTGTTTGTGTTAAAACATGCACACATCAATTAGGGTAGTAAATCACACAGGTCAACAGTAAATTTTAATCAGAGAGGGATTTACGTGTCCCTAAATGTGTTTTTGAGGCTGATTCAAAATTGTCACTTTTTTGTCGTGCATCAGTTTTTGGAGATATTTATATATATATATATATATATATATATATATATATATATTTTTTTTTTTTTTTTTTATTTTTTTTTTTTACCTGCAAAAGCTTGTGCAATACAGATTTCACTATGGGTTGTAAGTTACGATAAATATATATAGGTTTTTTTTAGATTATGGAAAAAAATAGAACTAATATGTCTTGTGTCACTTCACAGTCTTCCTGATGAAATCCCTAAATGAGAAACATTCTTAAACTGTTTATTTACTGCAGTTGTTCAGAAAGTGGTAAATCACAACCCATCCTTGTGAACAATTGAGCCTGTTGAGCCTTTTTGTACCCAATCATGATACTCATTAGGTTCCAATTAACCTGTTCACCCATGGAATGCTCCAAACAGGTGTTTTTTTAGCATTCCTCAATTATTACTGACTTTTGTTGCACTTTACCCAGCTTGTTTGGAACATGTTAAAGACATGATATTAAAAATAAGAGAACATTTGCAAAAAAAAAAAAAACCAAAAAAACAATAACAATCAGTTTGAACATTAAATGTCATCTTTGAAGCGTATTCAATAGAACACAGTTGTCAAACACCGATCCTCGAGGGATGCTATCCTGCTTGTTTAGATGTTCCTCCAACAAGAAGGGAACTCTAAAACATAGGATGAAGGCCTTCGGGGACAAGGTTTGACATATTTTATTTACATTTTACATACTATACACTATTTTGGTTTAGAGAGACTGATAATTGCTAATGAATATCAACAGTTTATAGAGGGTTGATGTGCAACAGGAGTGTTTCTCCTCTTTCTTTGTCTTCCCCGCAAGTTTAAAAAGCATCATAATTTAGTTGTAAATCCGTCAGTAGCTGCAATATTTTCCACACAGCATGACAAATAGTACACAGTCAGTGCAAGAGTGGGTGTCGTACATACCTCAACATAACGCAGTGTGTAATTATTTTCAAAAATGTCTGTTTGGCTCCAAAGATTATAGACGAAGCGCCTCTCACTCTGTTTTGGTAGCTGAAAAGAAAAATAATAACAATTCTTGATTGGACATCGAACCAATAATCACATAAGACAAGTGGGAAGGGAACCATTTCAAAGAGCAATACAGCATTGTATGATAAACTTGCAAAATTGTTGTCGCTTTTATAGCTCGAAACTACACACTTCTAATTCTATCACATTCAAACTTGATTATGCTCTCCCAAATGCTCTATGAGGAAAAGCATCAACTATCTACAAATTTCATGGCCAGACTAATGATTTATAAACGTGTTTAAATGTTCTCTCACCACTACACAATCTCATTTGATACTGAAGAAGGCAACTTTTGATTTTTGTGTGTGTGTGTGGGGGGGGAGCCGCCATTATCTCTTACACGGCAGTTTGAGAAACCTTGGTCTACACTCGTCTGTGTCACTATTGTTAGGGTTTATAAACTATCTTGATCGTATGATTGTTCGAACATTGCTGTACCTACAGTAACGAACAAACTCTCCACTTGCAAGTGTTCAAAGGGCATACTTTCTCCCGTGTGGTTCTTGCAAAATAAGTTAAGTCAGAACATCTCTAACAACTATTAAAGGTCATTAGCTTGTCCGGCTGTGACAATGACAATGACTTGAATGGTCACACTTCATTCACAAAAAGCTCACGTGTTGAAAGTCATTAATTTGTAGAGGTGTTAAAAAAAAAAAAAAAAAAAAAAGAACTCAGGCCAGTGCATGCATGTATGAAAGTGATGACTGGGCTCCTATTTACATTTCTACCATAAGTAACATGTGCTGTGATGAATCAGTGCATATGTCAGCGATACAGAGGGTAAGAGTGTAACTGTGGCTGGCTGCCTGCTGTCTGAGGTTGCTGCAGACTGGCAGCAGCAGACAATGTTTTGACATGAGGGTGCCTGTCTTTCACTGACTGACTCAACTTGTGCTGAAAGAAGCCGGACTGCTGGAAAGTCTCACAATAAGTGCAACTGAGGGGGGTCTGCCTTCACTACAAAAGGGGTTCGGTATTATCACAAGCTAAGATGCTGCCTGGACAAAATAGCATCCATCCAGGACTTTTGTTATTTTTATGATGAGCTTATAAAATCTCCTCTCAGTATGTCATATTGATCGAGATAGTAACAGGACTAGTTGGCATTCTCACATTCTCATCTTGAGGAATTCGAAAGCACTTTCCTTTTGTGTACGTGTGGTTAGAGCATATTCATTTTGAACTGCTTGTAAGGGTCAATATGTTTGCAAAGCAGTTGAAAGTGAGAGGTTGCTCTCATTAGCAGGCTCACGACGAGCCCCGAACTTAATCATGTGTGCCTTGCCAAAAAGAAAAAAAAAAAATCTCATTAATGCAGGGCACCATGAACATTTAGTCATGGTTACTGGACATTATTACCTTGTTTCTATGCCAACCAAAACTGAAAAAGTTCACATTAAGTCTGGCTCAATTAATACAGAGTGCATTCACGTTAACCAGTAATCATAACGCTTCAGTGATCTAAGGGCCATTGTCACAGAGGCACTTGAAGCAGTCTTTTGTGCAACAGAAGAATGGCCGAGTGACCCCCGGCCGTGCCGAGCAAGACCAAGGAGACGTGCGTCTCTTTGGCCCCTCCACCCGCTCCTCTCAACAGCCCGGGGTAAAATTTCAGGGTCCAAGTGGCCATGAGCGTTGCTGAGTGATAGGTGGAGAGCCCAAACCCAATCGCTTTGATGATGGAAACAAAACACAGAGTCCCTCCAGACTTCTGCAGTCCAGTGACTACAGTAGACATGCTTGTATGGGGGTCATAGATGATGTGATTCACACTCTATGTGAGTCAATGAGTGCATGCTATAAACTCTCCCCAGTGGCTTGCAAAAAGACAGACTTTTCTGTTTGCAAGTTGACACGCCGTGCAACACTGAACTGCCCAGACTTGGCTCTGACATTTCAGATTAAAATGGGTCGGAGGTCCATTTGATTCATTTGACCCTTTTGGAAAAATGCAGTGGATTCTTTTTTGCAATCGCTTGTAAAAAGATGTTTGATTTCTGTGAGGTTTGTTCCCAGGAGACCACAGGGGATGTTTGAGGGTGGTTCACGTGCTGAGTCTCCCACATGCTGGCGGCTTCAACAAAGCACTTCAACACCTCACCTGCATGCTTTGACATTAAACGCTCAAACAAGAACAGGAACTCTTCATTACCTTAGCAAAGAGTGACAAAGAGTAAAAACAACTACCATAACAGGATCAATAGTGGCTCTTATTTTGAAATCATATTGTATATTTTAGGGTAAATAAATAACATATATATTTTTTGTAATATCCAAATGTTATTTGGATGGATGGATGGATGGATGGATAGATGGATGGATGGAGAAATGGAGGGATGGAGAAATGGAGGGATGAAGAGATGGAGGCGTAGAGGGATAGATGGATAGATAGTTCAATAAATACATGAATGCTAAAGAATGGGCGGGCGTTGTAACGACTCAAAGGTCTGAGATATGATATGGGAGCACAAAAACATTGCAATGTTCAAGTGTTCAAGATTCGTCTAAAGCTGTTGATGTTGCTCAATCAAAAAGCAGATAGTGGCTCCTGCTCGTTTTATTGCCCTGTAGAAACATACCCAGGGTATTATGTTATCAAGCTGGGAAAGGGAGGGAGCGCACAGACGGCTGAACAAAGGCAAGGCTAACAGCTGTGCCAGTGTAAACAGAGGTTAGATTATTGGAGAGTGCAAAGTTAAGCGACTCTCACTCACATAAGGCATTCAACAGAGATGTTTTTTTTTTCTATGACACAGCATCTTACTGAGATCAATTTCGATGATGCTAATGAACTATTTTTGTCCCACTGATATTTGTCATTTGCATGAGTCTGTTTTTGGCCCTGAAGTAAAGAGACTAACATTGGAGTTCAGTGATTCCCCTTGTGTAGTACATTATTTACCTGGGATTTACCTGATCACCTTTTCTTATGATATCATGTCACGATTGTAGACACCTTAAATACTACACAAAAATACAATAAAACAGGATAGAACTCATTAGAAATGCTGACCATTATTATATTGTAAATATGACCAATATTATATTAATGTGTACAGATCACTGCCAATGTGTTCAATGAGTCAAAGTCGGCTCACTGTCAACAGCCAATCAGAGGACAGAAATTGTTTATGTTATTTTGGGCCAATCAGCTCTGCAATTTGAAATCTGATTGGGCAAAAAAAAAAAAGTCCCATTGCTAATATAGTTTACATTACATCTACCAGGAGTACTTTTTCTGAAGACATCCAAGTCAGATTAGATTGAAGTGGCAGCACATAGGGTCTGAAATCTGATTGGACAAAAACAAAACTATCATCATATACGTACTGGAAGCAGTGCAGCCAAGAGAAACTCTTTGGTATGAAAAGAATAGACTGTTCCAGATGACCACAATTTCATTGAACAAATTTAGGTTCTGAATGTGATCTGCAGATCAGTGCTTGTCAACACGTTTAGGCAAGGAAGGTTTTATTGGCACTAATGGTCCACCACTGACACCTGTACTGTACTCTGAGGGACAAACACAAGCTCAACCTATGATTGTTTACCTATTCGACTCATCTAAAATACAGCAGCTTGCCTTGTCTCTTCAAATGGATGTTTCTCAGACTCCAGTTTCCCATTTGAGGTGGCTGGCTGCAGTAGGAGGAGTGTTGATACAGCTGATCGCTGTTATTCCAAGTGAAATATATGGCCCTGTTTGTTTTAAGAGATAGAACAAGTTCATATTTATCCACAAGTTCATATTTATCTATCAAGTCAAATATTCCACGGTTTGTGCTTTGCAAAGTGTCTACTCTTGCTGAAACAACCGGTGTCCCTTTGTTACATGCTAAAAACAACCTAATTGCTATGTGGCAAATGAATGTTGGATGACTCTTACTGCTTTGCTCACTTTATTGAGCTCAGAAATAGTCCACCGCACCCACAATTATGCACAATCAAGTTCCTTTGAACTCTTTCTGATGAGAGGTGTTTTTTTTTTTTTTTTTTTTAATGAGCCTTGTTGTCATACTAACATCTCTGCCGGCAGTGTGATCGCCCTAAAGGTGTATGTAGAATGTATGCCAGGGACCGTGGAGAACGGTAATTTCAGAGTTGCGTGCAAGCGGTACCTCGAGGAGCTGCTGCATACCCATGTGACGGATTTCCCCTGGAGAATTTTGGATCAGTATCTGTTCTGACTAAATCCATTGTGCGCCACTCATGACAAGAGATAAGGTAATTTCTTCTTTTGACTTTCCACAGTCTGTTGCTACAGTCATGTTCATTGATTGGCTAGGCAAATTACATATCCAAATACATGTATTTGGATATGTAATCTCTCGCAACATCGCGGTTCGATTATCGCGGCTTCAGTACATTGCAGATCCCCCCCCAATTTTTTTTTCACAAATTCAAAATAAACCTTCTAAATTGAGGTATTATGGCACCAAGGTTGCCCACACAGTTTCCTGACAGTGACTTTTGAAATGACATTTCTTTTTTAACCTTTAATCATTATTTTGAGTGAATATGCCATGGCCTGATTGTTGGACGTCTCCAAACATCCTGAGTAGTTATGCTGTGGTGTGGGGTATATTCCGAGTTATTTTCATCACAGATCTGCTTGGAATACGGTCAGAGCAAAGAACTGTGAACATTAAACCTGTTAAATACTTCAATTCAAAGTCATTGTGTTTGTGGACAACGCTGAGATCAGCCAAGCCACGGACTTTGTTACAGTGATGTAAAACATAATGGTCTTCTGGGAAGCAACACATGAAAACAGGAGCCGCTATATGTGGTCAGTGTTCGTCTAATGTGTTTCCAAAGTCATTCAGTACAATAAAACTAACAATGATTAACATTTGCAACCACAATGTATTTACCAGAGAAGGTAAAAATTAGCTCAGCTTCTTCACTTTCTTCTTTGACAACTACTGTTTCATCTGTCACAAGTGTCATAGTGGAGCTGTCATTTGGTTTGGAGGCAGAGCCCACACGGACTTCCAGATTTTCCTTGTTCTGTATAAAAGTCTCTCATATTTTACAAAATCGAGACTTATCGCTAAATGGTGGGTTGTGAGGATTGTGGATGATCATTTATCTGAGAAATACCTTCATTGTTGGCAATGGCCACAATTGCGTGATGTCTTCAATGCTACACTAAACTGATTCATGATGGTGTTCCTCATTATTTTGTGTGCAAATACATACAATTTCTACGCACTGTATGTTCTCAAACTATATGGTGTGCACTTATAGGACAGTGTGGGTTTGACTTTGCAGTATTCGGTTGAAGTCATGATATTACCTCAGTGGTTCATGAGGCAATACAGTATCCCTCTATGTCTTTGGAGGAAATGGGAAGTCCCCATGTCTGTGTGCTCTTTGACTGGACTGGTTGAGTAATGCAGCCTGGGATTAGGTGGAGTAGCCTCACAGCAGCAAACCCTCCCTCGCACTGGACTGTGAGGGCCCATACGCTCGGAACCTCTGGATCAGAACTGCAGCTGGCTTATGTCCTTCTAATGTGTCAAACCTCTTGTGCTGCAAAATGCAAGGTCTTGTTAGAAAATTCTCTAAAGGACTAAATGAGATATAATTGAAAATAATAAATATAACATAAAATAATTTATAAATGAATAAATAAATAAATAAATATATACGTATATATATATATATATATATATATACATACATACATACACACACAAACGCATGCATGCACACACACACACACACACACACACACACACACACACACACACACACACACACACACACACACACACACACACACACACACACACACACACGCACACACACTGCCTCTGACATTTGTTTGCTCAAAAGTGGTTTTGGATGGTATTGGTAAAATGTTGTGGTACAATTTCTATACACATCCTGTGGTTGCATTTCCTGAAGGTGTGGTCCACTTTGTGGTTGCAGTGGTATAAGGTCGCAAAGTTCTCAATGGATGAACTCAATGCTGGATGTTGATTTGAGTGACAGCTTATCAAGATCACGAATGTAAGAGGGTGGGGCTAACATACTGTTACCATATTGAAAATAGAGCTGTAGTGCAATACCCATTTCAATAAGATTTAAGTCACTAGTGACCTAGACTTTTGTTCATTTTTGTCCACGGTAGTATTTTCTGCAGCATTATGATAATGGAAAACATCTTTTGGGATACGTTCAACAAAAAACTGACAAAAATCAAACATGAATTTTTCAATGCCGATTGAGTTAGGTTTTTTTTTTTTTGGAGGGGGGGGACTATGATTGTTAAATTATGTCCATTTTAGAACACTATTACGTATTTAGCCAAAGCTTTGGTAAAACAAAGACTCTTCTGTTTGGATTAACGTGTTCATAAATCTAATCAAATTTCCTTATATTAGATCTGACATAAGAAAGGCTGATTTGGTGTAAATCAATTATTATATGTTATTACATTAGTGTTTAACAGTGGCAGGAAAACCAACACATGACAACGTTAAATCATGTCACAGATGTTATGGGTGGAATAAAATGATTGATGCAGTGACATGACGAATGCAAATTCACGATCATGACAGAAGGGTTTAAATAAATACAGTAACTCTTAAAGTGTCAAAAAACTAAAGATGCCTCCTCCCTGCAGCATTTTAACAGAACACAAATCAACGTGTAATTGGCATATAAAGCTGTTCAAAAGAAGTCTCTAATGAAAACACAAGTAATGAGGAGACCAGCGCAAAGTGACAGAGTGAAGACGAGTCCAAAAAAGAAAGGTACACTGTTTGCCATATCCTCTCCTGCGCTTCAAAAGGTTCCACCATTTGCAGAAATGATTTTAAATATCAACACTGCCGTTGGTATCTGCAAACTTCCCGGAATCTTACACATGATGGATGAAATGATCGAAGAAGTGGAAGGCTCTGTGAGCGTCCGTATACATATCAAACAGAAAGCACAAATGAGTCATCAGCAAAACTGACTTTAAGACTCGGGCTTATACTAATGCCAACTGTCATCTTGGCATACATTCAACTGTGGTTGATGCCCGAACAAACAGATGTACAAATACAAATACAGCACTTTTTCATTGTTCCGTTTTTTTCTACGTTCGAGTAAGTGACATTGTAGTCAAGTGTACATGATCATCATAGCACGACTAACAAAAACAAAATACAAGCGTGACTAGACGAGTGACTTTTATTTGCATTTATTTGGATACACACTCAATGGAGGAGTTATTAATATGTGTTGTATCTCTCTGCTCTATATTATCTTGCCAATGCCCCAAATAACTCTCAAGTCAGAGGATGGTCGTGTGTAAGAGTATCACACAGCACGCAGCTGCTTTGAGGGTTTCCGAGACGACGGCTGCTCCAGTTTAATGTCCTTGGAAGGGCTCAGCTTGACTCCTGTGTCCGGTCCTTAGTCTCAGCATGCACTGGTGCAGACTGACAGATTGCAATGTTGAAAGAATTGTTTAACCCGTGTCTCCCTTTCAATTAACAAACATGTGTCCCGTATCCTAAAATACCTCTCTTATTGAAGAAGGGCATTGACTGATGATAAGAGTGACATTCATATATTCATATTCTGTGTCAAAACCCAAGCATTGAATTATATATACGGTAGCCCTCATACTCATTTTATTTTACATTAGGGCTCCTATTTGCTAGCTTTAATTTAAAGAAAATCCTCTGTGATCAACAATAGGGCAGGATTTATTGGAGAACGATATTGTTGGCGTGTCCTATTAGTCAAGCCATCTGATGGCCCATCTTTTAACCAGGTATTATTAGGATGGGTCACAGGTAACCCACAGATGACAAAGAGAATATAAGTTCACCCTGGAGATCCTCAACAAAACTATCACTTTACTCATTGATATTCATACTACACTGATGCAATTATTACAAAATATTACCTGAATTAATTAAGAATAATTATTTAGACATCCATCCATTATCTGAATCACTTTTTCTTCACTTTTTTTCATTACAGTCAATGAATTTTTAATGTCACAATTTAGAAAACTGCTCATATTTGGTTCTTTCATTTTGTTTCGAACACTACCCAAGATATCCATGAGAAACACTAAACTGAAGGTTGACCACATTTTGGCCTATTAGTTATGTTTATTTTAATTCGGCACAACAACAAAAGCCCCGTCATCTGACTTTCAAGGGAGATTTTGGGGTGTGCTCTGAGGAAAACGCAACCACTTATTAAAGTCTAGACGCAACATAAAACCATCAGAAGTCCTGCAGTAAGCACTCAAAAAGCTCTCATGTACTGAAAAGTCAGTGTGTGCCCAACCGCCATGGTTTTCTCATGCCGCCTGAACAGTGTTGAAAGGATATTGTGTGCAAATATCAGTGCATCCAGTCAAATGGGTGGTGTCAGAGCAAAAGGAAGTCCCGTCACATTACGCTTTGTAAAGACAATAACATACCAAAACCAAGGTCCACCAAAATGATTCCTCTGAAGAAAACTAATGTTCGTTTTTCTTGGCTATTATGAAACATTTACCACGGTGCCTTACAGTACTGCCAAGACATTCCATGTCATTTTCAAGATTGGATCTGATCTTGTGTGTAGCCCAGTGGAGATTGGTGAAAGCAATCTACACACTCGACTGGATCCAAGTCAATCAGGCATTGAGAGGGATCCCATATCAACTGTGTGAAAGTCTCAAACATCTAACTGCAAAGTATCTATCAGTCCTTTCTCTACTGTATAGCGTGTTCAGGGTCACGAGTGAACCGGAGCCTACATGCATGCTGATTTGGGGCAGAATGACGACACACTGGATAGAGAATGACCTCCATTTCTTCTCACACTGTCACAAAGTGGAAACTAAAACATCATTGCCTGCAAAAATCAATCAATGGAAAATCATGATACCCTTCCTCTGTGACCGGATTAAAAAATATATCTACAAAATCATTTGGATGGTACAAGAACTAGGTGTGGTTGGTATACAACAGTATTTCCCTAACTTTATTGAGCCATTTTAGACAATCAAACGTGGCAAACAAAAATGCTAAAATAATTCTTCCTTCCTTTATGAATGGACTTTTACAGTCTGAAAGCTGATATACTTGCAGGAACTGGCGTCTGCTGTATGAATGGCAACAGGTGGATACACAGGTTTTTTTTTCCTCTCATGGCACCCCTGATGATCTGTGTGCCGGCACCCTGGTTGGGAATCGCTGGTCTTTAATACTGGTGGAGCTGCGTGACATTCTTGTGCCAGATGACACGGTGACACAGACTTGTCTTTTATACTAATACTCAACAGTTGCTTTTTGGTCCTCCTATAATATTTCCTTGTGAATGCAAATCCAATATCAAACACTATCAATTTCCAACATAAAAAAGTGATCCAACGAATCGAATCAACAAAAACAACAACAAAAGTTGTTGTTGAAGTTATTTGGGAGAAAAACTGTCCTGCGTCTACTACAGGTAAGGACAAAGAGCCATGCAATAGATTCTCTGACTAAATGAATTTAAACAGATCTTCTTAATATAATTAGAATTACTCAGGCAAGCAGGAACTCATTCCAGAAACTCAGGAGTTCAGTTAATTTGCACGCCCCTTATATAACCACAACACTTAATGTTATTTTTGTAAGTCTAGCACATTGCAACCCAAAGTTCAACTTGTACAGCTTTGACATGACAGTTCACGTTCGCTATATCCAATATGAGTTGTTTTAGGGCATGATCACAGCAAGCGTGTTTGAGGTAGCGTCGCTTGGATTCTTCACATTCAAACAAAAATCCTGAACGCTTGCAGAATGAAAGAATTTCTCTAATCTTGAGATAAAGACTGCAAGGTGAAAGAAACAAGGCCGATGTGTACACTGTGCACAGGAACATGTCTCAGGAGTCCGGAGGTCTGGCCCACTCTTCAAATGGCATAGTGTTTGTTGGGGAATGTGCAATTATGGAGGCCAGGCCTTTGATCCAGGTTTTCCATCAGGGCTAAATTGTCCTCACATTGAGCGCTGCAGTGTATCCTTGGGCCCTCCTTTATATTCTGTTACGCTTTCATGTGCACCCCTCTGGAACTCAAAGCATGCCCCCTTGAAAAGTGAGATCAGGTCCCGTCCACGCTCGACTGTGTATAGGCAAAAATGAATCAAGTGCAAATGACCTTACAACATGTGGCTATCCATCATCACCATCGCTGCAAACTGTAAGAAGTGAGATGTGAGGAGAATACAATAACTCACATATATACTGTATAACCACAGTGGTATTTCCCAAATCAAAGACAAATCCAGGAGGTTAAATATTTCACTGTTCCGACAGTGTCACTCTACCTGAATTTATATCCAAGTGCTTTACAGTCATAATTACTGTAAACAATTGTATGTAAAACTGTTCTTGGTCAAAAATATGAAAAAAAAAAAAACCAATGAAAACCAGTAAATACAATGCAAACCGACTGCCTTCTTGCTCATTACTTCCTTCCCATATTTGCGAGCGGGTATGATGTGCAACGTAGCATATCGACGCCACATTACACCACACCAGAGCTCAGTTCAGTGAGCATCCAGAGAACGAGATACTAAATCAGCAGCAATTCTTTCTCCAGAAACAAAACAATTAGGAGTTAACCAACCATATATGTTCTTTACAATCAGCAGGAAAGATTTGCGATCCAACCCGGGAAGCTTCGAATGGGATTTATCCTGGCTCTCTCAAATGCATGAATCGATTCAACATTCCTCAAAGCGTTGGTCTAATTTGCTAGCATCACATACTACATGCAGCCAAAGTTTCAGCAGCACATGATGCAAATCTCCCATTCCACCACATCAAATTGGTTAAATTTCATATGTGGGATAAATGTTTTTGACAGGAAGTGTGTGGGCCTGCACTTGCGTGTGTTCGAATCTGATTGTGATTCTTTCCACATGCTCCCACGTGTTATCTGTCCCTATAATAACCACCACATCTTTCACCAAAGGGGTCTTTCAATGTTTTTACTGTATTTTCAGTGAGATCCCACATAAAGGTCTTTTTTTCCCCAACATCAAGGTTACATGCTTCATGTAGCCTTCAAATAATCCTGGCTGAAAAAGGGTAGTACAGTAAATGTACTGTACATTTATTTATATTATCAGAGGGCCTCCTTAGATCATTAAATAGCTTAACAAATGAGAAGCTCAGTGCAGCGCTCTGTGTCCTCATGAGAGTGTCCAACTTGACATCTCTAGCAAAGCACTGTAAGACCTCACATTAAGACCAGATGTTTATCAGATGTGCATAGGAAGGTAAATTAGCACTGCAAATAATGTGTTGTGTTAAGAATGCAGCATGGTGTGCACTTTCATTTACACTCCTTCATTGTTGGAGGGCCGTGTGGGTAATCGTTGTGTGCTGTAACTGTTAAAAAAAAAATAAAAAAATCCTAGCCCTTTCAAAAGCACATAGTTGTTTGTTTATTGGTGTGTTCATTCAATCATTCATTCAATCATTCATTCATTCATTCATTCATTTGGGCTGTAATAGGCTCTGACTATAGAAGGGTCTCCGGGGGCCAGGGGTGTCTTGGACTGGAGTTTTTTGCCTGTAGTCTTTCTTGACTCCTTTGTCTTTCTGGGGCAGGGCGGTCACTGTGTGGCTTGCTCCCCGTGGCTTTGAGCTGTTTGCGGCCCTTGTTGCTGACAGCCCTACCATAATTGTCTACCATCATTCTACTTTCTGCTCAGACATATTATGTATTTTTATGTACTTTTTTACACGGTAAACACTATTATACAACGATGTTGGATGTACTAGAGAATTGTGAGGGGGTTGGGCTTCAGCGACTGCGGTTTGGTGGGAAGCTTCTTATCTGTCTTTTATTGCCTGTTATATGAACATTTGTGTAAGGTGCTTTTGTGTTACTTTAAATATGAAAGGTCATGTATAAATAATAGATGGTTTGTTTAATTATGTTAAGCAAAGCTTCAAGTTGCTTTCTAATCGGCTAATGTTTTATTAAAGCTTGGGTGTTCATAAAGTAGTGATTCCGATGCATTATGAATATGATTCTATATCAATTCTCATAGGTGAGGGAATTAAATAGTAGAAAAGAGTTTCTTTTCTTCCACGCTTTAATATCTTTAAACTGTGAACAGATTTATAGCAATCAATCTGCAATGTATCTTTTGGGGAGGGAAGAAAAATAAATGGTTGGATTACCATAGTGTATGTGTGTGTTTTTTTATTTTTATTTATCCACCTAACGGCCAAATCACAGCCCAAGAACCAAACACTTTATGTGACCTTACTAGGAGCAAAACTCCAGCCCAGTCAGCGCGCTTTTTTTTTCTTGTCTTTTTCCAAGAGGAATTGATGAGTGATTTCACTTATTTGGTGGGGAAAAGAGTTCTAGGAATTGAATGACTGGAAATCAGCTTTTAAAGAGAGCCTTTCTTTTTCTATTCCCATCTCTAGTTACTTTTCACATTACGATCATGGCTTCTGTAGCTTGGCTGAACTCTGTGTTGACCAGACTGTACAAATAAGGATTTTCATTTGAAAATATTGAATAGCGATATTTGGCAAAATGTTATTTTCACAAAAATGATTGTGTTCACCTTTCAGTCAGTCAAGATGGCTGAACCTGTTGTACCACAAGCATCTCGGTGGCCCATAACCATGAGTGTGATGTAATTCAAACTATTACATTTATTGTGGTACAGCGAAAAACAACTACAAGTGCTTCTTCCAAAGGGTCAGGTGGAGGAAAAGAGGATGTGAGCTGCCGTGGAGAAATAATTTTAGCAGATTGTATGTTAGACCAGCTTCTGTGTGTATCTAGAAGAAATAAGAACAAACTGAGATAGGTGTGCCCTTTTATGTACATACTGTATCTATATTGTACAATAAACATATGAAAACAAAATTAGTGTGACTTGTTCCTGCATTGCATTGTGGCTTTACACTATCATTATAATCACCACAAATTATTAAAACATTTTACAATCTCCAATTATATTAGTACTGTAGTATTAAAATAACAGTTAAAAATGAATTCATGTGAGTACATTAAATGGCAGGAATGGAAGGATGTCTTTAGGTAAGTCCGGCGTGAGTTGTAGATCATGCTCCATGAGATAATGGTAGTCTCATAAATGAAAATATTTTACTGCTCCCTAAGGAAAATATATGTGATTTGTGGTAACTGCCTTGCTGCTTTAATGACATCATTGGTTTTGGACAGTAAAATAAAAGAAAAGGGAAAAAATCATTTGTTGTCAATTCATTGCTAGATAGTTACATTATTAGATAGATTTTCATATACATTTTTTTAATGTTTGATATGATTTAGATTTTTTTGTTTTGCTCATCACTTTTATGTAACTTACTCTTACCAAGGTTGTCGGTTTATTAAAATCAACACCCTTTGTATAATCAGGTGCATGCATTCCGGAAATGTTATTCATAAATGCAAGCCAACTTTTCCGAAGAAATGTGGCAAGAAAAAATGTAAAAGTTTGAGATCAGTTTTGGTCTTGTTCAAAGTCTAAAGAAAGAAATAATCTTCTGAAGATGTATTGAAATAGGGCCTATTTGTGTGTGCGTTTGGAAAAAGTAAACATGTAAAAAAAAAAATCGATATGTACTACTCAGCAAGAGATCTCGGTGAAATGACCTAGTATCATATTTCACCCACTTCCTGTGGTTAAGGTAATAGCTTAATCCCACAGCCCCCCATGCTGTATCAGCCCTCTGCACACTGACCCGAACTGATTCAACCGTGCTTGGGAGACCTCAGCTGTTGAGCTGCCGTGTTAAATATGTGAAAGAATGTGTTTAAAGTGGTTCTTGCGTTTGGGTTGAGGCAAGGCCGGGCTCTGCACTTAAGATCCTCTCTTCTGGCTGGATGCCAGGTTCTGCCACAGTTAGTGGGTCCCATCTAAGGGCAACTATGCGTATGTATGTACGTCTGTGTGTGTTTGTGTGTGTGTACGAACAACTGTATAGAATGACCTTCGCTTGCGGCTCAATGTGGTGAGGATGGCTCTGACGTGATGTCTCTTGGAAAAAAAGTCGGTGGGCCTTCTGATGTGTTGAATATCACTAATTTCCAAAATAAACATGTATCTATGTTACATTAATGGATTTTTACTGCTTTATGCAACCTCATCACTCAATGTCCTTTCCAACAGAGATGGTAAATTTAAGGTTTCATGTCAGAGAGTAATAAAACTTGAGACTTGAATAAAAAGAAATGAGTGTCTCACAAATGTCTGATGACTTTGAGATGCTCTCATCTTGTTTGGATCTACAAGTGGGAAATAAATCCTCCTTTGCTTTTTTTTGTTGCGCTAAGGGATTCAGGAAGCGTGAGAGGAAGGGGATATTTCAATCCAAAGTGACACATTCCCTTCTGATAAAAACGCTTTACCACAGACAAAGACATTACCACAGACGCTTGTAGAATTAGATTTGACTGGGACTGGTGCCGATGGGAGCTTGGCTGGCTGCCTTGGAAAGCCACACATAAGAGCATTTAATTGCCAGACAGACTAAAATAATTCTTCCATAATCTGAATTTATACAGTCACTTGAGTGGGTGTTGGATATGGCGACAGAATAGCAGAGACGGCGGAGGCGCACAAGGAGACAGATGGATGA
This sequence comes from Syngnathus leptorhynchus, assembly GCF_054491065.1. Classification (NCBI taxonomy): domain Eukaryota; kingdom Metazoa; phylum Chordata; class Actinopteri; order Syngnathiformes; family Syngnathidae; genus Syngnathus; species Syngnathus leptorhynchus. The sequence goes on along the minus strand of NC_141204.1, from coordinate 9,037,781 downwards.
AGTGGCTATTGTTCACTTGAAGGGCCTCATCACTGTACTAGAAATTGTAAGAGGCATGAACAATCTCTCCTTCAGATCTGACAGACAACGTCAATGGGACGTCGAAATGTCCCTCAGCCTTGGACAGAGCATGCTTGTCTTTGGTTATCTTGCAAAATGCAGACATCCAAGGGCAAGACTCATTCATTCATTACACCCCCACCGTGATTTCTTTTTTTTTTTTTTTCACGTTTGGGCCTGTGTTTGTGCACCAAGATGGCATCATCTTCGCTGAGTGATGCATACCTCCACTAAGGTCAACACCCCCCTCCGCCAACCGTCCTTGTGTTTTCCCTTGACCCTTCCAAGAAGGTCGGCTTGCCTTGTTGCATCTGTCCCACTCTGGAGACACTCAAGGAGAGAGAGTGCTTTTTAAGAGGAAAGGAGGTGGGGGCAAGGCTGGGCTTCTTCTCCAGTGGCCATCATTCATGCATGCGTGCTTTTGCCCTTGAAGAGCCATGAAGGATTACCCTGTGTGGTCCCAATTTTGCTTGACTACATGTCAATCAATGCTACTATTTTAGCCATTCTTGGGTCTTTTCAGCTATGTAGTTGAATCCATTGGAGGGCCCATGACTTGTAGCTGAAACCAAACCTACCACATCTCGAGAAATACTTTGGTAGTTTGGAGATTTCATTGCAATCTGCACAGATTAAAACACCCCTGTGCTAAGAGGCAACAAAGCAGTCCCAGAAAATAACACAACATCCCCCATGGCTCACAGCAGTTATTTGTATTTTTGTTTCTGTAAACATAGAGCTGATGTGACTTGCCAAACAGTTCGGGTTTTGTCTCAGATGCTAAAAAGACACAAGGTTTGCGGCTTGTCAATATGCATTTTTTGCTAAATTCCAGTCTTGTCAGTTTCAAGTTATTTCAGTGGCCATTGTGAGTTTTTCCTTTCTTAGGGGTACCCGCAATTTTGTTAAACAAAATAAAAGGACTGTTGTAGAAAAAATAGGAGCGAATATACAGAACTACTACATTTAATAGTATACATGGAACTCATAAGTGGCTCCTAGCTGGTGGTGCTGCTTAATCATATTTTTCATGGGAATGATTTGTGCCACTTTACTTTGTTTGGCTTCCCTTGCGTGAGTTAATTTGCATGACATGAGTTTCTCATTTGTCATTGAATAGGGGTTGTTTACCCAATTGGAATTGATTTATCTACCAATTATGAAAAGTTTGCTTTAGAGCTTTTGGAAAGCATGGCCAAATGTAGTCATCTGGAAATAACATAGTAGAAGTCCATCTGCCATCTAGATCCAGTCCACGCACGGCTTTGATTTTTATCTTCCGGATAAGGCGGACGTGCTTTGTGTTTAGAGGCAATTTGATGATTTTTTTTTGGACATAGTAAATGCAATTTCTCCTTGACCATAGGCTATGTTCTCATCCATATCTCCTCTCCCTGGGTCGAAGGCTTCGACCCATGTGAGCAATAAGTCATTTATTTGCTGAAGCAAGCAGGCATGCAGATACCGTCCCCCACATGCAATTTTTGGTACTAATCTGTCCCTTGAGTATCAGTTCTAAACTGAGCTTGTTATGGAACCTGGCCCAGCTGTAGAAAAATCCTGTCCAGAAGCATTAATTGATGGTGTGTGACCACAAAGTGACACTGAAGTTCAGCCTTTCCAATAGAAATCCATTTAGCTCACCATCAGGCAATTACATCCAATGAAAGACCAGCTTGCCAGCTCAATAACAAACTCAATTGCACACTCTCCATTCTCACAACCCCCACAAAATGACATTCGGAATAGTGAACACACTAAATTAAACGTCGGACTTTTATTGTGGCTCGCCATGAAATTGCAAACTGTAAAAAAAAAGAAAAAAAAAAAAGAATTTTCCAGAGTTGTACATCTACATGATGGATGCTGCTGACACATACAATAGCTTTGCTCGTGGAAACTTGAGGCCTCACTTGTGGAGTGACGGGCTGGACGCTGCAGAGGAACCCCCTGCTTGGAAGTGTTTAGGTTAAAGAGAGATGTCCCCTAAATCATTTGTCGAGGCCTGCAAGAACAGAGAAATTGAGCTTTTCTCTTATTTATACTGAAATGGAGCTTCATTTCTATTCTTGGATACTGTACATAAAACAGACTTTTACTACATTGTGTCAGTCTAAAGCAGGGGGCACAAATCTGTGAGACTAATAACCTCTGTTTGCCGAATTAGGAAAGCAGAGACAAGCGACGACGACGTACAAAGCAAGAAGCAACATATAAAAAGTTGTTGGAATTTTTTAATCACAGTAATTTGGATGAGGAATTGCATGTGGCCAATGTACTGTGGCTGAAATGTATTGTACAAACTCGGCGCAAGGCTATCATTAGTGAATGTGTGGGAGGACTGTGACTGCGTAAGACTGACCTCACACTATAATCAAAAGGATCCATAGGTTAATATTCACTCGCTTTGCGCAATAGAGCGGAAAACATTTAATAGTTTTGTCGCAGCCCTAATGTGTCTTGTGCTTGCATTTAACATGGGTCGCCTGATCTTGGGCCGGACAAATAAATATTGGTGTCGGCAGCTCGAAGACGACATATGCGAGAAAGGGGAAGAGAGGTGGGGAGAGTTCAACAGCGAGGGAGGGCAAAGGGAGGGATGAAAGCAAGAGGCCCAGACAGGCCAGAACAAGACAGCAAAGAAAAATATCTAATTGGAATCAAGTGTCCTGACAGAGTGCGTGGGCTGACTGGATTCCACAAAACGTGCTGCTTTTCCACTTGCAAAAAACAAGCACATGAATACAAAAGAAGGATAAAAGAAATCCCCTCGCATTTGAGTACTCTCTCTTTGTCTCTCTTTCTCTCTCACTGAAGAAAAGACAAATGACTGAAGGGTGTGGAAGAGAAAAACAACATTTCCCTTTCAAATTGTTTGCTCCTAACTCTAATGCTGTGTCTGAACACACGCTACAGAATATATTTCAAACATTTGTTCCCATTCCTGGTGAAAAATATTCCCTCTTCACTCAATTGTTTACCAAGTCTCAGTCCAAATGAAAACTGTCAAATGCATGTCAAAACAAAAGTTGGTGCTCGGACCCAAAACACCAATACGCAAAATAACAATTGTATATGTTGTAACATCATATTTTAATTGAACACGAGCTTTACTAATAAACCAACCATACAATACAAGGCCAGTGAGCATCGCCTTTGTGCATGAATTAAATTTAGGACAAAACACGATTAAACATAAGAATTAGAAGAGAACCTGTGACATAGATTGATGAAGAGGAAATGCTTCTTGGCTATAATCTTAAACCACTTATTACATTTCCATTTTCCAATGAGTACCAATGTTTGCTTTGTACGTCTAGAAGTGTGCTCCTGTGACAGGATGGTGGTGGGGTTAAAGGGCATGGCCACCATTTAAGAGGTCAGTCGTGAGGGAGTCGTCTCTGTTTCAATGGTGCTCTGTTCATCTGGACTAATGGAAAAAAAAAAAAAATGGAAAGTGCTCACATGGTTATGCTCCATGGCTACTACATGAAAGTTGGCAGCTGTATTCAACATTTTCTGCAAGCCCTCCCAAATTTTAGAGGATCAACAAGTGAGTGAAGATAATGATTTAGCCAAATGGATGATTTCTTCTCTGTTGACGGCAGCTTGTCCAAGGTCATACCATTTGGCCTAACAATCGATCTCCACATCCCTGTCATCTCACCAGGAGCACAACATTTAGTTTTAAACTTGACTTTGCAAAGAGAACCAAGAATGTAAGCATATTAAGCAAGGTGACTAGAGCAGACCTCTTTTCTTGGAACCATCCACTTTTTGGAACTGAAAAGGGGGATTTTAAAATCATTAGGGATTTCATTACTTCAGTCCACATGCATTCTATGGCCATGCCATATAAAGTATTCTCACACTCCTTTTTACTGCTCTGTTTTCTTGCAGACCTTATTGATGGAGATACAGAAAACTCATACGGCATGGGCATAACGCATGCATCCATTGTATGCTATTTAGGGTCACTGGGAAGGGGAGTTCATCAGACAATTGCTTGTTTTGAAGAATTGGCCATTAGTTAATGTGCACTACTACTAGGACTATGTTGCAACACACATATCAACACACAAGTTGATATTTTAAAGAAACAAGTCAAGGCAGTTGCGGTCCAGGCACATCAACCTTCTTAAAGGCACAACTCTCCATGCAGCATGAATCTGCTCTAGTTGACGCTGACCTCAAATCAGAATGATTAGATAACAATTACCATAGTATAAAAAAATACATTGAACTGATATATTAGTTTTTGCCAACATTAATATAAGAACTCTAATTAACGTACTTAATATTATTACAATTTCTACAATCTTAGTTTTATCGCTTATAATGGCAATCTAAAAAGCTTTTCCTTCACACTATGTTCTCATCTTGCTGTGTGGGCCTCATCACACAATTCCCCAAAACACATCATGGAATGTATAGGAGTGTAACATGGAGAAAAATGTGGGTGGGGTTCTCTATGTATAATGCAGTATTGTGTACATACCCCAGCACCCCCCCCCCCCACCCACCTCCCACCCCAATGATGGTATGGGGCCACCCAGGCAAATGCCAAGCACGTCCAAAAAAAAAAAAAAAAGCCAAGCAGCTTTTTATTGAATTCCATAACATTCAAAAACATTTTCAAAAATTTTAAGATCACAGTAAAATGTGTGACATGCAATACTAACTGTATTCATGGGGTATGCTTCATGACAGTTAGTTATTTTTGATGAAGTGCTTTGCTTCTTTTGTGGTCCATAGAGCACAGACATTGTTAGTCTGGCGTCACATCTGTAACCAGATTACATTCCAAACAAATATGGCTTAGTTTTTTTCTGTCCTCTCTTGGTGCTTATATAGAACAAGGGATTTGCACTCCATCCCACCACCTGTGTTAAAGGGGGTTGGTTAGTTGAGAACCAATTGGAGGGTGTAATGAAAAACTTAGGGCTCACTTTGCAGTGGACACGGTATTTGAGAGTCACAGGCCAAGAGAGAAATTTGACACCGGTCATTGTTCATTGTGCGACCATAATCAAGGAAACACACTTTATCACCATAATGTTAAAGAGTTAAGATATACAATGACAAATACTCTGCAGATAAGATATATTATGCAGGAAGCTATTTGTAGCACAGAGCTATTTGTAGCAATATTAATCCACCTGCAAAACAAAGTGGACTCAAAATCTGATGTGTGCATTCTCTTTGGGCTCAGAGACTGGAGGACATTTTTCATAAGCCCTACTTGTTGTTGTTACATTGTTCAAAATCCATCTATACTTGACATTCAAATCTTGCCAAGGGGCAGAGTGCACCTTCCGTTTTTCCAAAGAATCAGAGTCTTGCATTCTTCCTGACACACCCCTCCAAGCATAAACATTAGGCCAAGCCAAGGTAATAGCCAGGCAGTCTCCGTATCCTTCACAGGTCAGTCATCCTGTTAAGCCAAAGGTCAAAGGAAAGCTTTTGGAAGCCGCTCATAGGCTGTTATTTTAGAAAAGGGTTGACTTTGAAGTGACTGAGGGTTAATGCATTTTCTGAACCAACAAACATTTGAATTGCTCACCTGTGATATTCTATGTATGGATGAATGTATTTATATTTAATTCATCAATAATTCCAAATTTGAATGTGTTCACTATTTTGTACATGAAATCCAGGAGCTAAATTGATTTCATGGTGAGTAGTTAAAGTGTTAAACAGAAAACATATTGACTGATGGTTTATATTTAATTGGGGCATGGTTTCAGACAGCGGAAACAATGCTTGTATTTTTTATAACTTTAAACTATTATGTTCTTGTTTGTCGTCTTGCTTAACTACTACTCATTTGTGATCAACCCAACAGTTAAAAAAAATCATTAATATCAATAATTCTGGATGCATTGCGAAGCAGCTGTATTGGCATGTGTAGGGGTTTGCAATCTTACAATTCATCTTGCCAAATCTTGAGATGATAAAATTCCTTGGGGAAAGACATCAACAGGTGTGGTTTAGATGTGCCAGAAGTAAGAAGTACTCCCTCTAATAAAGATTTGACCAGAAGCAGTTTTAAGGAACAGGATAACCTCTCTTCATGTTTTCACTCTTCAGTAATACACACAATGGAACTTTGTCAAACGGGAATGTACTGTTTCACCTTTTAGGCTTGTACTTTATCTGACGGTCACATTTCCACAACCACATTCCAAGTTGTTTTTTCACTGTGTGACTAAATCATTCCAAGATGTACTTGTAGGACAAATGATATTTTTATGTTATTTGGTCATCTTCATCATTAGCCACTTTCACACCGACTACGTTTCCATGCAGTCAATTCTTGTTTGTGTATACAGACTGGCGCACAACTAACACGAGCAGATGTAAACAATCATGGCTGAGCTTTGAGACCAAGCAGCAAAGCACACTTTTGGAGTGAGGGCGAAACAGACTGCTGAGTGACATGACGATTAGATAGAATTTTATTTATCCTACAGTGGGGAAATTTTCTTGTCACAGCACCTTACAAGAGTGCAGGAATACAAGAAAATAATAATAATGTGTTTTGTTGACAGTACAAAGTAAAAAGTGGAAATGAGGTCCATTTGCGCCTTGATGTCGATATGCGTCGCCGTTTCAGTCTAGAGTAACTTTGTCCGTTGAAGCATGTAAACAGGTTATTCCGATTGTTTGAGAAATACTAATTTTGACCTTAACTCGAATATTGACTGCATGTAAATGTACTCAATGCTATCGATGAAATGTCATAAGGTCTTTATTCGTCATTCATCATGACAGCGACAATTGCTTGTCTTCAGTATTAAACTTCCAAATCTCCTTATACACGCATGGATTCAACTCGCCTCTCTACATCGATATCTAAGACAGGCTGTAGATAAAAATGATTAATGTCTTTCAAAAGGGCTATTCGTTGATTTTTTTTTTTCAATGACGAGTTTATAACAAAAATTTTGTTTTTCCCATACCTTCTTGAAAGTGCTTAGTGAGCTGTGGTAATGGGGCAGTCACATAAAACAAAATCTTTCCTTTCATATTTCAGTTGGAAACTCATCGATGCATACTTCAGTATGATTGGCAGCATAGACACTGCCCCTAACCCAATCTAAATGCTCACTCATTCGGACCGGTCAAAAATTGTTCTTCATTGTGAGGACCAACCGCAGAAGAACAAATATGGTTAAATATGCTTTTCTTAACAATAAGCATAGTATATGGATGTTAAAAGCCACTTTGCCTTCCTTTGAAAAGTCTAATTTGAGAGTATAAAAGAGAGCTATGCTCTCAACGACGGTGATTTAAAACCATAATGGAAATGGAATCACTGAAGCGAGGATGATTATACACCGGTGACTACTAAATAACAGAATGTTGTCAAAGGAAAGGCACGTAAGGACCCCTCATTTTTTGCTTCTTTCAGGCATTCAAGAAGTCAGACTCAGCTTTAACGCAGGTGTTATGGTGATATGTGCCTCAAGCCGAAGTAATCTATTTTCAACACCGTACATGTCATGACATATTTTTAGTACATGGCTGGTTGGGTGCCTTTACAGGAGGGCAGTTCCAGGTGCGTGTATGTCTAGGTGTATTGTAATATATTATCGTAGGGAAGAGAAGGGTATAAAGCAGGATGAAATGAGAGAGGAAAGGTGAGAGCGCAACACGGTTCACTACAGATGTTTATTGTTTAGAAACTCAGGGTCATGATCTCATGCTGTGCTTGACTTTCTATCGGACAGATCCTGTAGGCTATGAATTAATCAAATGAAACACGAGTCTTAATATTCCAAATCCTCTACTATCAGATTACTGCTGTCGAATGAGTTCGATTACTTCAGCAATGGGCAGAGACACATCTGATTAAAGTTGTTGCCAAAAGCACTGTGAAAACCAGACCTGGCAAATTTTAGGGGAAGTAATCTTTCATACGCTGAAGGACATCTGCGAGCGGCCCACCTTACATCTGACAGAGGTAGGCTCCCTTTTCCTAGCTCTCTACTGTTTGTTCTGCTGTCAACCCAGAGGGACATCCTGTTGGCGCACGCTCGCTTTCTTCTTTCCTGGCCTCCTTAATCACTCCTAGCGTGTTGGTTGATGATAGATAATGCGCCAAAAGAGTTCCTTTGTTTCCATAAAATGACCCGCAAAAGCCTTTGATGGGTTGAAGTATTCCCGACTGTCAACCACCGCCTCACACCTCCCATCTCCTGTGTTTGTGTGATCCGAATGTGCATCAATGCAGCATTTAGGAGCAGTTTATCAGCGAGAGGACACAGCAGAGTTGTCTGCGGTCCAATGAGCCACAGAGGCCCCATTACTTTCCCTGCCTGTCAGGAAGGAGTTAACCTCGAGGAGGGGGAGGCCAAACATTAGGCTCAGTGGTAACCGAGTGTCTAATTAATTCTGCAATGTGTCCAGTCCCCAGGACCCCCCTCAACCTCGAGACCCTTTCTCAGACTCTGGAGGAGAGAGAGAGGTCAGCGCGGCGGAGAGAGGGCATCCGGGCCGCCCCCACCGCCCCCTTATGCCACTACATCTGTCCACTGAGGGGATAAAGTCTGTGATGGTGCCTTAGGGCGAATGACCCTTGGCAGCTATGAAGTTATGGGAGACAACAGATTAGTCTCCAATGACGGATGTGAGGAAGGGAAACTGTTTCATGGTCTCATGATTTACACGCACTCCTTCGTAAAGCTATTGACGTTTGGTTGAGATTTTAATAGCTTGACCACAACATAAGTGACTCGGCTGAATCACTTTGGTGACTGTTTTTTGTTAGTTTTATGAATTACTGTCAAAGACTTTCACATTCCGTTCGAAGCGTGTGAATTCATGCCAGTCTTTAACGATTTCTGATTCAGCATAGCCATTTAAGGACCAAATATTTTTTGAGAACCTTCCATTATGACAAATGGATCACATCAATAATTTGGCATGGTTATTTGATTTTTATCTGCCCATGGGAGCGGTATTATAATAATGGATGTTATGAACATTGCACCATTAATCACAGTTTGTGTTATTATTCTCCTTTTTTGTAAGCCAGCTAGATAACAAAAACACTTGGAGACTTGGCCATAGAACCAACAGGAAGTAAAAACACTGCTACATAATCTTTAAATCATCTGGGTAAGACTTTTGTACAAGATTTGGGTGAGAGGAATTTTGCATTGATTTGTTTCCAAGCATACATTTGCAGACCTTGCTTTGTTCATTGGGGCATAGTCATCAACTGAAAGAGGCCTTTGCCCAAAAGACATTTGAAAAGCAGAGAATAGTCCTAAACGTTCACATGAACATCCAAGAAAATTGCATTGAATTTGAATGTGCAGCCCCAGATTTATTGGGTCAACTTCTGAGGTGTGTCACAAAGCAAACAATGTTGTTCTACGACTTGTATGTGACTGACTTGGATATGTTTGGTCCTATTTTAGCTTGTTACGTTTTGCCAGTATTGTCAACTCTGAACCTTATAAGGGAGCGAGCTGAAAGCATTATTTGGCTTGTTAAGCTGCTAACTATTTTCTCAGTCCTATGACTTTGGCAGCAAGGAAGTAAGAAAATGAAATGTGTTTTATTTTTAAACAGGAATTTTGATTTATTGTTTTCCTCAGCGGCGACACAGTGGCGCACTAGTAAGAACACCCACCTCACAGTTCAGAGGTGCAGGGTTTGATTCTGGCTCCGGCCTTCTGTTGTGGAGTTTGAATGTTCTCTACATGCCTGTGTGGGTTTTTGGCGGGTGCTTCCGGTTTTCTTCCGATAATCCAAAAATGAACAACGGTCATCCAATCATATACACGATAGATAGCACGACTTCAGATTGGCTTGCAGATCAAATGCACAGAATAGTAGCACACATCCTCGTCACCGTAGTCACAAGCATAAAATAAATAACTGTCCCAGGCCATGCCGGTAACAAAACGATTGATGAGGGTTCTTGTTATATTAAAGCATCGCTAAATAAATTGAAGGGTCTGTCGATTGCAGCAATTTGCATCAGTCGTTGCACATTAAATGAGCCCTGTATGACTTTCGGTTTATTTAAGTTAATAAACCTGTAGTCCAAGGAACACTGAGCTTATCTCATATTTTACTTGGCATTGGACTGAAATTCCTAAACTTCCATGCTTTTTCTTTTAATTTCCAAATCCTCCTCGGTAGGCCAAGATAGTTTTATCTGAGTTAACTTTGGCCTTGCGGAGGCTGTTTTATTGTTATATAAATAAATATGCAAAGACATTCGCACAGTTATAATTTATCTGAGAAATGTTGCCGTCTGCTATGTCGTTCCATGTTTGTTTCGGATGCATCTATTTTCGTGCATATTTGTCCTTTAGTGAGATCTGTCAGCCCGTAAACAATAGTGTGATTGGTTGCTTTGTGAGCGTGGGGAGTAAACAAATACCACACTTCAGCAAGAGTCTTGCACCAGAAAGGAAGCTGGCATGGACAACCACGGCGTCATGTAGCTATCCACCAGGAATCCCGCTGACCAAAAGCCACCTAACTCCCTCGTCAATGGTGGTGAAAGCCACCGGGCCACATGTGAGCATTCCTGGGGCACCACGGCCTCACCGCGAGCTCGTATTTATCGTGTGTGCAGTTAAAATGCCACAGAGGAGCCCGTTTTCTCGTGTACACTCGCTCGGCATTGTCGCTCTTCTCTACTGCAGCCAGAAGCTGAAATATTGCCTATGTCAGCAGTAAGTTGGACTCCTCTAAAACAAGTCTGCTCCGGAGTCTGGCGCTCACAAAGTCATGCTTATAAGCAGCCAACCATCACTTTGCTTTCAGGGTGACCTACCAAACTGTAATTACTCAGTCTTTTGTATTCTAATTAACCCATAGTTAATGGATTTAATCACCAGCAGCAAAAAAAGAGGAGCTCTAACGACTGTCAGATCAGCTTTGTGTGACACACACACAGGCCATTAGTAGCTGGTGAGAGGTGCAGGGAGTCCTTCCTCTCGGGCTTTGAATGTGGACTGTCTTAGTAGTTTTAGTGCTGTTTGCCTATTATCATCCTCCAAGGTAACATAGGAAAGGGCTTTTATGTCTTCCCTGAACTTTGGACTCAGCTGGATATGTTTAGAACTTTTGTAATGTAACAGAGGTTCAAAAGATTTCACTACCTTCCATTTAGCTCTCCTGCTGACACTGTTGGGCCACTTTAATATGCTTCAGCGCTAAGTCTGGATCTCATCAAGGCCATATGAAGGAAGAGAGAAAGGTGGGTGGGTTGCCATGGGGATTGCTTTACATGGAGACTCACTGGGATAAAGTGTGGATCCATTAGCTGCAGTGGTGCTGAAGCCTGACAGTTGCGACCTGGCTTGTGGGCTGATGCAGAGAGTCATTATACATTGCAAACTTGGGCATCCACTGTGGTCCAAACCTTTATTTAGAGTGCACTTAAGCAGCTTAAATGGGCCAATAATTACTCAGACTTTCTAAACCACGGCGTCATTGCTGTATTGGACAGCGCTGTGGGACACTGTAAAACTTTTACTAAGGGAGGCACGGGGGTGTATCGCTTCTCCTTTAAACCCGTATCTCACTGAGCGGTGAAGGTTTGAGAGGGTTTGTTCAAGGTTGCAGAAGACTGAAACCTTTTGCATCTTTGAACAAACCCTGACGATAAAAACATTCCCTAAGTACTCTAACTCCTGCAAGCCTTTGCCGCTCAGGACGATACGGGGTTCAAGGTCTGGGCCAAAGTGTGACGACATTCAAGCATGCATAAATAAGTAACAGTTAAACCTGCACATCCCTAACAAAGTCCTTCACGTTACAATTGCCCAACAGTACCTTCCTTGAATTTTTAACCGTTACCCCTTCCACTTGAAAATAGATGCCTGTAATTTTTACTCCAAAATGTGGCAAGATAGGCTTGGTACTTTTTTCCAAATCAATGGACGACATTAAAAACACCCGAGTAGAGAGAAGTAAACTAATGAAAACAACAAGGACAGCAGTGACGCGAAGGAGCATGAACCGGGAAGCATTAATGACAATGACTCAACAGATTCGGAGAAGAAAGATATTTCCCATCTACGGCCTGATTTCAGAGAACAGTTTGATGGCACCCAAGAATGATTCATGGTGAATGTGTTGTGTCTTGTGCTAGCCCAAAAACCGCAAACGTCTAACTTTCAAAAATTCAAAATTTTCATTGTGCCAAAATATCCAAGTAGGTACTGCATACAGTATAAGACAGTAAGATTGAACACTGTCTGATTTTTTTTTTCAGTTTTACTTGAGAAAATGTGTCTTTCTACCTGAGTCTTCTTTACACAAGTACTTAAAATTCTTACAAAGTGTAAGCACTTTTGCCAATTCTTCAATCCTTGCATACTGGCAAAAATGACAAAAGGCTGTTTATATACAAACTAGGCCGAATACTGGATGCGTGTGGTTTTCGACTTTGAAACACACATTCTCATGCCCACTTCAAAATGCTGTTGTACAAATCGCTTGCCAAAACAACACTCTCTTAATTATTTTCAACACCAGTGGAAATCTGACGTGATGTTACAGACCCAATGAATAAGGCAGGCCTTTGCTCCATACTGAACAAGGAAACCGGGGTGTTTTCCTTCATTTTGTTTTACAGGCGAGGGTTAAGTCACCAACAAGTAGAGGGAAGGTCAGCGCACGAGCAGCCGTTTCCAATAATGTGAAATAAGTTGGCGAACCATAGTGATGTTCTCTATAGGTATGGGTGAGGGAACTGTTCTTCAGGTGGGACATTAATAGACTATTTCCTGCTCTTGGCAGCCTGAGCGTGTTGAAAATGTGATGTGTGTGTGTGGTTTGGAGGCCTGTATTAATTCGCTGGCAGTGTTGGCATACTGTACTTGGGGGGATGGGAGAGGCAGAACAGCAAGGCGGTGGCAAAAAACACAGGCTGACCTCATCAGAACCGATACAAACAGAGTTCTGCTTGAGGGCCATTACTGTCCAGAGGAGCAGTACCGCCCCGTCAGCCTCTTGAGGTAATGCAAAATGCATGGCACTACGTAGGAGAGGACAGTGCCAGCGAACATGTGACTGAGCTGCGGTTTAACGTGAGTCTTGTGAGACAGAACAGGATAAAGATTAAAGACAATGTTTAGCTATTGCGCATTGAGAGCCGAGCTGTGTGTTTACCCAGGTGTGTGATGTAGCTTGCCAGCTGCTCTGGTACAGTATTAAAAGCAGACGGAAAGCTTAGCTGTATGTACAAATGGGAGCGGGCCTTTAGAAGTGGTTTGGTTTATTTTTTTATTTTGAAGGCAAAACAAGGCAAAGCTCTCCACCCCTTTCACTGCCTTTGTGAGAAAATCCGTTATAAGACAAATCACGTCATGTTTTGTTGTAACTGACAGTGTTTTGTCATCAAAATCAGGAAAAAAAAAAAGTTCTGCATTAGTATGTTGTTTAAACTGGTCTATTTTCCAGTGCTGCTGAAGAGCTGCACTAAAGACAATTTTGTCCCCAAATACATATTGTAATCATTAGAAATGGCTTACATTTATAATGTATTACTAAAATAGACTAGCTTCAAGACAAAAAAAAAAGTCAGGACTGTTGGTGTTGATTTTATATGGCTGCATAATAGAAAACGTGTGTATACATAAAGTACTTTATTTGTTCCATTGCAAACAAAATAAATCTAATCAATTCAGTGAGGTATTTCCAACAAGGCCACTCCTTCTAATTACAGTAGACCATGCAGTCATCATCTATTTTCTCTTTCTTTATTTGCCCGCCATCGGCCTCATCTGGTTGCAATTTGCATTAATTCATAAGTGAACCACATTCGTGTTTTGCGGCCTTGAAACTTTAATCTCTTGCCCCATCACAACAGAAAGGTATGTTCCGGATATGTTTCAGAGTGCTCCCATCCCTGCCCTCTGGATATTAGGAATTAGCCATATTTTCACAAATTTACAGGATGCAGACACATATGCAAGCATTCTGCTTTCTTGCAGTAATTATAAGTCACTAGATGTTAGGATCTCTCAGGCTGAAGTGTGAAATGTGAGACGGTTTAACTAAACACAAAGCTGATACACTTGCAGGAAGCCATGACTTCTTCAGTTGTATGAATGGCAACAGGTGGATAACACAGGTTGCCATCTAATGGAAGCAGTTTTGACACCACAGTGACACTGCTGCTTTGTAAAACTCAGAAAACTGTTTAAAATTGTAATGACCACACTATATACTACTTGTTATATGACAACATCCTGCTAGAAACCTGTAAAAATCTGGTCATGTAGTTTTAAAGAAAATGGAGCCCATGTTTGAGGTTGCCAGGGTTTTGACAGCTGCACACATGGAAGGAAGCCATCTGCACTCCAAAGATCAATGTGAGTTACAAAGAAGGATTGCAAACAACATCTGTGTGATGATATTTTATAGTTGCGGATGTATGTCATATTTTTTTTTTTATGATGTAGATTTGGAATCATGATTCAGCCCTGTTGCACTCACTACAGTATATCAGCACCTGTGTCAAAGACAAATTCTATGACATGCATTTGTTTTGGCAAATATCTCTGTATGGTAAAAGTGGAGGTTTTTGTGCTGTCATGATTAGCAAGATTGTGGAAAAAATAAATTAATTATTGTCATTTTAAGGACTGATAAAAAAAAAAAAAGCATAAATTGTGGAGTCAATGTGGCGCTACATGCTGCAAATGTGACAAATTTGCTTGTGTAGACAGTGTGGTTTTCAGCAAAGCTGATCAGACATGACATTTGAGGGTATTCCTCCCTTGGCGGGGGCTGCGGCTTGATAATGACTGCCATATTACATCAACATGGTGCCATGCCAACTGCTTTAACAGATGACACATGCCGCGATGCAAAGCTTTAATGTGCTTCCCGTCAGAGGTTGTCAAATAGCTCTCTAAATTTATTTGTTGCGTTTGAACCGATGACAGCAAAGATTTATTCAGGAATATTTATTTTGTGATTATTGGATTAACAGCAGTGTATTGTTTATGTGAAGCGTTCATTGATGAACATGAAAAGAATCCTGCAAGAGTGCTGAATGTGAACGCTGTTTCAAATGTTATTTAAAATGAATAGATTTCTTATTCAAATAATAGTGTCTTAAACAGGCCCAATATATCACGAGCGCTCAGCTTGAACTACAAATAATTCCTCATTTGAGATGCTGAAATATCATTGCAATGTTATATTTATTCCTAAAACCAGGAATTTCAAAAGTCGCATTTTGCTTCAAAAGTGTGACTCAACACAAATAGAAGCGTCCATGCCACGAGTATTAAGAATCGCGGTAGTATGGTGATTTAAAATAAGAATTGAGCTGTTTCTGCTGTTCCTCCAAATGTGAGTAATAAGATAATGTTTGATTTTGAAGGTTGCTATTGCACTTCTGAATATGTGATGGCCATTTGCTTCAACATGTCAGGTAATTTAGAGATCAAGAGGAACAGCATTGAGGAACACAGGAGCAAAGTGATCCTTCCCTGTAACAGTAAACACATGTTCATCCCTTAGGCAAAAATGGAAGATTTTGGTTATTCTTGCTGTACATTTGGTCATTGACCACTACAGAGATGATTCAATTGTCTTGACCGCATTTACTGACATGATGGATTCTTTTATTCAGTATTTATTAACTCTTGTAAGGCTCAACATCTTTGATTGCTCAGTAACTCACACTCAAGATAATGAGGGAAGGTCTTGACTCTTTAATCTGTGTTCTCCTTGTGTATGTTTTTTTTATTGGACACAACACGGGATCGTCAGGTGTGTGTGGGCTTGGCTGCTTTTCAGACATTTTGCTTTGAGTCCCAGAGAAGATGGCTTCGCCAGTTAAATGTTGCAATGAGCCAAGGCAAGCTGGTGGTCTCCATTTCCACAAATCAAAGCAGACTGTTGCAAATTGTGATCATCACTTCCTTTCGTCATCCAAGAAAAGCATCTTGGACATTATTCAACCAGACGCCAGGGAAATGTATGTTGGCTCTACCTATCCACATGGAACACATTGCACAAGAAATGGCAGCAGCCTGGTCCGAGTACCACCATCAGAGCCTCGTTACAATTAAAACAGGTTGGAGAGTCACCGATATGGACGGATGTTAAATTAAAACTCGGAATATACACTCAATTGAAGAAAGTTATACACTGTGTTTATTTGATGGAGCTAAAGCACTATTCAGAGAATCCAAGACCACTTTGACATGATAGCTGTTCCCTGTAACTTGCAAGAAAATAAAATGGCAGATCGTTGGCTACCATTGGCGGTATTAGTTAGTTGTTTTAAAGAGAGTCACATCACCAATGACTGGCCTGGCATGCCATCTACAGAATCTTCTTTCAAAGAGACGCTTCCAAACTAACAATTTTGATAACATTGTTCTCTGTATGTTCTCTGTATGTCTTGTAAAGTTTTATAATTGCAGTATCAGTTAAAGAGTGACAGGGCAATACGGTTGCATAGGACAATTTTTTTTTTTTATCCTTGCTGTAACTGGCAGATTACGTGTCGAGTGCTCCTGGGAAGGGGCCATTCTGTGGTTAATTAACAGACAGTGATTTGGTCCCAAGAGGCCTCACCAGTGAGCTCACTTCCCTTCATCTTCACACATGCACGGCGGCTACCCAGCTATGACTCAGCCCATGAAGGGGGGCCGGGAGGTCAAGACGGAGAATGAGAAACAGGAAGTTGTTTTACCCGCATCGCTCATCCCATCATGATTACAGGCAAACTGATTAAAACAAAACATAGCCTGGTAACACACACACATGCATGGTAGAAGCAGGATGTTTGAGTAGGATCCTGAACGGGATCATTTTAGATTTTAATGGCATCTTGATGGAACACAGGTGCCTCCTAAGTCGCAGCCGTGGCAAACGTCTACACATAATGACTCAGTGCCCATGTTTTTGGTTCAATCATTTAACGACTATTATGTCTTTTGGCATTTCCTCATACTAAGGAGCTTCAGTGTGACCTTTTCCAGAACAATATCAAAGACTAGATAGCAGGATGATGAGAGCCCAAGTCTCCGTGGCAACCAAACAAACACAACTTTTAAAGGATTTCTCAGAGACTTCGGATGCAGGTGTTGCGCCAAGATCAAAGTGACAACAGGACCTCTTCGTTTCAGAACTCCAGACTGCCAGCTAATGATGTAGTATCCCTTTGGAATAGTCAAACCTGATGAGGCATCAGTGACTGTAAAAGAAACAACTCGCGAGAACACTGTATGCTGATTATTTGTCGTTTAATTGCTAAGGGCTGAGCACAGACAGGACACTGATGTGGGGTGTTAATCGAATAGCTTGAATTGTTGCCTTGCATTTTCTTCCAAATATACAGTGCATCATGAAACACATGGCTTTGATTATGGCTTATGTGGTACTCATGCATGGGTGCATTCCAGTGCCTATCGCAGTTATGTGCTCCAGGCTGGAGAATTTAGCTTTTTGGAAAGTAAAAGGAATGCACCCACTGAATGCAGAAATAACACATAGTGTCTGACCTTTTTTAAATTCATTTTGGTCTCCAGTGGCTTTGCCACATCAGTTACAGTGTGATGTTTTTAACATGTCATTTGAATGAACTGGAGTCTGAAGGATTGGGTCAGAACATGGACTTGATCCAAAACACAGTAACTTTTGCTGTTCGCTCATCAAATTCGCGGAACATGAGCTTAAATCCAGGCAGAAAAACCACGGAGGATCTAATAAACAAATGGGGGTTTCTCTGTTGTCCATTGCCATGGAAAAGGGGTGTGTCACTGTGGAAATTAATTGTAATGAAATATAATTAGGTTGGTTGATACAAGTGCCCTGTACCTCAGCAGTACAGGACAGGAAAGGGTTTTGGAAAGCCAACAGTTCTCTAAAATGAGAGCTATAAATGTTATGACATCAGTGGTAGTAATAAACTGTACAGTATGATACTTAGTGATATGTACAGAAAATATTAGTTATTGAAACTGATGTTGATATCTGTAATTGAAGTCAATTTAATTTGACTGCTTAATAAATGTGTCTGAAATGTACAGAAGAAAAAACACAAGGGTGGCGGGGGAAATTTGCATGCAACAATATGTTAAATCGAGAGATACATTCACATCGTCCTCTGTGTGCTTCTAAGATTTTGCTCACCTTTTGGACACATCCCAGTAGATTACAGAACAGTTCTATACCAGAGCAAACTACTTGCATACTATTTATCATACTATAAAGTCAATCAAAACACATTTTTATTGCTTGTGTGTCACCACAGCTCCCAAATGAGCCATTTAATACAATTCTTTTTGTTTGAATGTCATCACTATAGATACCTTTAAAATTAGAAACATACACTGTTTAATCAGTGGCATGTACAAACGCATATACAGAAGCACACCTTGTGCGTGGCCATGCACGCACAAGCACACGCACAAGCGCACACACACGCACGCATGCACGCACATTTACTTTCACCTGCGAGTTCTCCACCCATGCTATACTTCAGTCACTGTGCACATAAATCTGGATACACCCTCCTTGGAAGGCCTGCGTGGTACTGATAATGAAGCTGGAAAGATTCCAGAGTCTCTTCCCTTCCCACAATGTGAGACAGTGTACTCAGACAGGCAGCAGTATTGAGCAGGAGGATCACAGACCTAAATACTGTAAACATAAATGTGATCAGTCTCTACTGGATGACACACAACAAGTCATTACAGAACTTTAGGATCAGAGCTCTGGCTTTGTTCTCTTGTCAGTGTGTTTTATGACTAAAATCCTCAAGATGCTTTTAGATGAAGGCGCGTGACGATACCACACCGACCCGTATCATGTCAACATACCGCATTGAACGGTCATCTTAAACATGAGTGGCTTTTCCGCCTGGTTTATCCCCATTGCCGCTTCCTGAAATGGTTTGTGTGGCTGCTGAGTGGATGTTTTTGCATACATCCACTCTGAGAGTTGACACAGGAGGACACAAGAACAAGTTCACTGCAACTTGTATTCCAAGTAGAGGGCAAACCAGAGGTGAAATGAAACCAGAAGCAAAAGGAGCAAATAGGGAACACAAAACTGCAGCTTAGAGTGCAAATATTGAGCAGGGAGGAGGAGAGGAGGCTCTTAGGGATCTTTACTGGACTGAAATTCTTGTTTTGACTTGCACAAAGTGATACAGAAGCCATGAAGGGCAACAAAGGGTGCAAAGATTAAGCACCTCCTCGCTGTGTGGGTTCACCTGAGTACACAGTCATCAATCCTGTTCTGAGTACCAAGGTTTTGGGATGTGCTCAAAATAAAGAGTCCATGTGAAATGTGATTCATTTGCTTGTTTTTTTTCTCTATGGAGGTGAAAGATTTAAAGTCAGTATGTAGGACAGAGTGAAAGTGCACTGTTAACGATTATTTCTCAATACATACAAAATAGGACTCCTATGCGCAAATGAAATTTAATTAAATGTGTATATCTTATATCGTACTGAGCAGTAAGACACTTGGCTATATGGGTTAGTCTAAAAAATCATGTCCGAGGGACACCTCACCAGGGAGGCACCTGGGGGGCATTTGACCCACAGCAAGTGACCATAGATCAAGGTAGGAACACAAATCGAACCGTAAATCAAGAGCTTCTCCTTTCCTCTCAGCTCCTTCACCACGCCGGACCGATACAGAGTTCACATCACAAGTGCAGCAAGGTTATTATCATTGACAACAAACCAAATACCGAAAACTCAAATTTCAGGAAAACATTTTGGTTCACAAAATAAAATCAAAAGTGCTTTTTCATAAAACTAATTAATCTTATATAGAAAAAATATCCTGTCCTGCCAGCCTATCCATCATCTATCCTTCTTTTTATAATATTTTAATAATTTATTTTCACCATACAATGCTTACGATTATTTTTTTAAACAAGTTTAAAATCAAACAAACAAACAAACAAACAAACAAACAAACAAACAAACAAACGCCTACAAACATAATAACTAAGATAACTAAAATGAATAAAAACAAAATAAAAAAAAACTATAATGGACAATCCAAAACAATTATCAGCCTGCTCCAGTGAGGATCAAGAATCTTGATGGAACTCAGGTGATAGAGGTGAGAATGAGAGAGGAATAGCCCAAGGAGACATGGCGCTTGTCTGGCCTGCTTCCCGGCCTCCCGTGTTGGAGCATGAAAAGAAGCAGGTCGTTTACACCTCAGTGAAAAAAGCCACCACAGCAACAGCAGCACCTGGTTGCTATTTAGCCTAATGGACTTAGGGCTTCCTCAACCTGGGCGAGATTTTCGTCACGATTTGTGCTGCGACCTCCATTCTTCAACTACCACTATCCTCTCTGAGGCTTCCTCCCTGGTCTTATCGCTTCCCACCCTTGCCTTTCTTCCTCTTCTCTGTTTATTTTGTTTTGTGGAGAGCTATGTTATGACAAAGACTTCACTCCCCGGATGTATGGAGTCAGTGCTTGTGTCATGCCCTTATGAGGGCCCTCGCAGCTCCATGCCAGCCGCACCCAGGCTGCCCTTCCCAGTCAGGGAGTGCCTGGGAGGAGGGACTGGAGTAGGTTGGATGACTTTCATCCACACCCTGTCCTGTTCTGCCCGGCGTTGATGTAAATGTCACACGCGAGTAATATTACAGCAGTCACACAGCTTTTGATTTCACTGTCAAGTAGAAAATGCTGATGTGCTACTTCCCACCAAGTTGTCTTTCCTGCCTCATTGTGCCGACTTCATTCTTTTATGCTCATCCATCTGTCAAGGAGAACAGGGTTGTAAAACTGTGAACTGAACAGCATGAACTCTGATAGTCAAAAAGAACTGCCTGAAGCTTTGACGGTATTCTTATTATATCTCTTGATCATTGGCAAGCATTCAAGAATGTCTAAGTCACGAGCAACAATATCTATACCAGTGTACCCAATAGGTTTTAGATGACTTAAATTATATAATGCTCATTTGCTGATTAGTCCAGTGATGAGAAATTGTACACCAGGAGGTACAACTTTCTAAAGATGAAGTGTCCTGAAGAACACAACACATTTTTACCTTAGTTAAGACCTTGTTCAGTAAAGAAAGCATCTGTTCTTTTTTTATTTTCTTGGAGTGTACACACTTTGCAATCATGTTGAGTCCATCTTCCTCAGAGTGATGAGATTTATTTGATCTATTTGAAGTTTGATTCGCATATTCTCTCTGGTTTACTCCTACATCCCAAAAACAAGGTGACTTTGAGACTCCCTCATCGGTGTGAATGTGTTATAGCGGTTCAACCATTTTAAACAGCTCAAAAAAGCCATAAGCAAAATGCTACATTTGCTTATGTTTCCATTTGTTATTTTTCACCACACAGTCTGAAATGTTTTATGAGGTGCAACCTAATATTGCCTGAACTCCGAGACCTACCACAAAGATCTCGGGTAAATGGGAGGGAAGGAAGTGCACAGACAGGAGGACGGGCGTGGATGGAAAAGTGCGCAGTAACTTGGCTGCATCACATCCTTAAGTAACAACACATGGCAATGGAGGATTTCCACATTCAGGCTCTACATGGGCCACGAAGCTGCTGAAGGTCCTGGCTGCTGACGCCCAGTGGACACGAGGGTCCGAATGGGAAACTGATAAGGCTCTACCATACCTAATTCCTTTCCATGTTCTCATCCTGGGTAGACATCACAATGGGCATGATTCATGGGGGTAATTCCGCTAGCTACTGACTTGGCTCCTGCTTGCATTTGCAAAGAATGTGACCTCACAATACGCTTCTTTCAGCCCTGTCTGACTTGGAGCTGCCTCTCCTTGAAGCCCTCTTCTGTTTGAGACTGCAGCGTGAGGACAGGAGAATTCAACTGAAATGCAAGGGAGAGATGCAATGGGTGGGAAAACGGCTCCTCATGCCTCCTCCATCCTTTCTTTTCCTAAACGACTTCTCCGACCGTGATGTCGCTCCTTCCAATAAATATATGATGTTTAGGGAGGAGGAGATTTAACGTCAATATTAACCACTGTGGACACCGCAGAGACAAGCCCTGATTGCTCAGAGAGGAGTTGTAGGTGTGATGCCTATTTTGGCTTTCGGTACATGAGCCACATAGACGAGTCTCGACGGGGGAATGATTCAAGTGCGTACATCACAGTATTTTGTAATGCGAGTCTCAAACAAACTGCAATCATAGATGGTCATTATTGAGCTGAATTAGCCTATTTGAAGTCCAGTTAATCCCTGGTTACATTCCATCTGTCACAGACACAAAGACCCTCGTCTTTATCCGCAGTCAGCGCTGAAATATAAATTGGGCTTGTGGGCTAATTTTGGCCAATGTAGGTTCAAAATTGACGGTACATAAAATACAAGTAATCAACATCAGTGCCAACTGTAGGTTAAGCCAACATGAGGTCAACAAGGCCCTACAATAATAACTATCACATTTCATGACGAAAGGTGCCATCTAAAGTACAGATATTACGTGGTCTTTTATTTAACATTCCATTTTAGGAATAACTTGATTTCACGACAGAGGAAAATCACTTTACTTTTTTTTCCACTTACTTTTACTTTTCTATCAAACACAGAACACATGACCATAAACACTCACAATATAAAACAAGTCATGGCACACACACTAAGACACGTATTAATAGGGCGTTGACACGTTAGCAAGCAGAGGTGATTTCTTCCTTAACATTCTGCTTTTGAAGGAGAACAAATGATGATGTCATCACTGGCTCAGTGCTGGTGTCTGAAAGCTTTTCATGTAACGGCCTCAGTTGAATGAAAGGCAGACATTACGCCTGCCGAAGCCCGGAGACTAGACGGTCAACAAAGCTTTTTTTTTTTTTTTTTTAATTGTGGTGGGCCACTGACAAAACAAATAATACAAAAGATCCACAGGAAGTGAATTTCTCTGCCAATCACATATCCCTCCTGTCCCTAGCAGGAAGTGGCAGCAAGTGTAATCCACAAAGTTTGTCATTGCAGGGTTTTATTGGGTTTCTTGTCATCTTTAAATTGGAGCACATTGGAGTTTGTAGCTAATATCCTGACTGGTGTGTGGAAGGAAATATTTCTCAGCTTGCATGTCACAATATTTAAATGAATGATTAGAAAAGTAGTAGTGATTGCTTACTAATTTAAAGTTTCTTTGTGGTCTTTTTTCCCTCTTCAAACCCTTCTTTTATTTGCTTTAATTTAAACTTCCCGTGTGGCCTTTCCATTCAAGTATTGAGTCAGTGTACCCTGCAGGTATTCAAATGTAAATTAGACAGCAGCCTTATCGCAGCCATCCTTACTGCTATATCAACATTCCCAGTCTGTCTGACAGGTCAATTGAACTGTGAAGTCACAGGACGGAAGAGGCCTTGTTTCACTCATGAGAAAGTACAATGATCCTGTGGGCAGGATATAGCTGACAACACAGCTAAATCCATTCAGTATGTCTATTTTAGTACAATGTCTAGACTTGAAAACATTTTACTTGCCACCCCCGAAAAAACCCCAGATAAAAAAAAAAAAAAAGAAAAATCGACTGTCTTCTCCAAAGTTGCACAAGAGTCGACATCAACTGAGACAACTGCGTGAAGACACAATGTGATGATCTAGCATTAAACTGCATTGGATATCATGTGTTTACGCCCTATTTTGTGTTTGTTTATTGATGAATTTGGTAATGTCAGCACATTAAAAACTGTGCAGATTAAGCAGTTGTGTGACCATTTTTCCCTCCAAACTGACCTTTAAGGTCACTCAAACAAGGGTAGTGTTAGCTTAGGACTCGTGCACACTTCTAGGTGACTTGAGCCAGGTCAATATATCGCTGTAACCTTTCTACTTACTTCTACTTGGCCTTCCTCATCTATATATGGCACTCTTGGCACATATGCAAGTTGAGGGCTAGGCAAAGTCACCTAAGCACATATCATTTGCTGCTACATTTATTTTTATTTACATTTATTAACATGCATACTTGAGAGTATCAGTCTAATTTGAACTCTGTGTTAAAATCCCAAACGTTTGTGGACTTTTTGTATTCAAAGCCCCCAAACCCAAATAATAATAACTAGTTTTATAATGAATATGGTCAAACTGATTGATTGACTTAATACTGAAAGTTGTAAAATCACCAACATCAATATCATTCATATTCCTGTGGTTTAAGCCAAAATCACTGATTAGTTAACAGGCTCAGATTACAATCTTTAAAAAAATTCTTGAAAAAAAGCAATATCCTAACCACACTATGGGACGCTGTTGGGTTAGCCAAGATTAAACTTTAAGCACAAGCTTTAGTCAAAAACACAAAATGTTTCATGGTAACGGATACATAGAAATAGAAAACATGCTGCATACTTATGGATTCTCCTCAGACAGTGCGTGACTAAGAAGCAAATGTCCTGACTGATTTACAGCGCTGTCACATGTAAGTGGCACTTCCGCTGTTCCTTTAAAACCATGTTTTACTGTTAAATGGTTTTCCCTTTTAATTCTCTAAAATAAGCAGGCCCTCCCATTGTTGTCCGGAATGAGGACTTGGGAGCGGGGGTGAATGAAGAAAAATAACTCACTGTGTTCTTTGACTGATTTCTTTCCTTCAGTCGAAAGAATAGGTTTCGTTCTAATCTAGAGGAAACATATTGGTGTGAACACCCTAGTTCAGCCCAACGTTAATCACTGAGAGGCCAGTCTTGATTAAAAAAAAGACAAAATGAAGCTCAACTTTGATCCTGTTGGTGGGAACAAGAGCTGGAAGAAGGTGCCCCCCTTTTGAAGGATACATATTATTCCATCCATAGAGTGTTAATTGACCTTAGCCGATTTGGAACATTTGGCGTTTGGGGCACTGGCACTGGTCAAGTTAATAATATCTCAGTATAATTACGAAAGGAAGGTTTATCACTAAGCACTTCATTTAAGTAAATCCCTGACATTATTTACAGTTTCAAACGTTCACCTTGACAACATTCCTAGAACATCCATTACTGGTGAGCGATTTTTAGAAGAGACCTACGGGACCTCATGAGGTTTTTGGTGTGTACCTGGTGTCCACAGTTATCACGTTGGCGACCATTGCACTAAACCCTGAATTTCTACACTGTTTACACAACAAATGCCGAAAAATTAGGTTCAATCGGACAACGCAATAAAATCCAAGAAAAGACCTGCAGCTTCAAGCTACAAGTATATGCAAAATAATTCTGCTCAGTTTTGATTAACTTTATCAACATGACATTATTATAAGGATTTTTTTTTTTTTACTGGCTCATTGTGGCTGTGTGCTGTTGACAAATTGTGAGAGCCATTTTTTATCATTTAACGCACATCATTTATCATTATCATTACCATTTAACAATATCTACCAGGCAAACACACAGACATTATTTAGCTCATTTTATCATTTCTGTTAAGACTATTAGCTATTTACAGATGAGTTGAATGGAAGATAGAGCTTCCATTTTGGAGGGAATTAATGACAGAAAGGGTAATTGAAAAAAAAAAAAAAAGGCTTCACTTTTCTCATCGGAGCAAAAGGGCTGGTGCTGGAGCACCACAGGGGGTCTATTATATTATATTATTATATCTATCTGTGCACGTACCTAAATAAAAAATTATTATTTTGTAAAGCGAGATCAAGGCATCTATCACTTATATTAGATCTCCCAAATGAATATATTGTAACAGTAGTAGAGCTAGTAATAACAATAATATTAATAAATCCCATAGAATATGTTTACTTAACAAGTGCATTCTTGCAAGACTGTGATTTTATCATATATACAGTACATAATACTCAATGTATGCTGGATATAGATCATATGGTGGTTACCATGACGAGGAAATAGTAAATAGTTTGATTAAAATTTTCTCCACAAAATTCAATCTGGCGTAAGTAAGAGGTGACCCAGTTTGTCTCTCTTTGTTCTCCAAGCATACAGATGCGTGTCCATGTGTGTGTGTGTGTGTGTGTGTCCGTGTATGTGTGTGCGTGTGCCGGAGGGTGCCATTGCACTGAGGTCCATCTGGCCCTTGATAATCAGCTTTTAACAACAAATCTATAAACAAAACAAAAACACACATGTGCAAGACTAGTCACGCTGCCACAGTCAAAAGCATCCAGAGCATATTTTTGCAGAGATCCAACACACTTGACAACAAGGTGCCATGCTGAGATGACAACGGCTAACTTTGGATCATGCTGTTGTATTTCAAGAGCAGTGTGTCAGTGTGTTTGAATGCATGTGCATGTGGCCTGCATCTGGACTCTGTTAATTCTGTTTAATCCTTTCTCTGTCGGCCAGCCAGCTTTGTGTTCATGCCCATGCAGTGTGTCACTCATCTCCTAACAGAATGCACGCAAACTCATAATGTCTTGGTAACGTGGAATAATCATAAATGCTGCTCGTGTTAAGGTAAGATGACTTCTTTTTAAATGCTAGTCTCAGTACAAGCTCCAGATTTAGTAGTGTCAATGCAGGGAAAACAACACATAATGAAAGGACACAATAAGGCAGTGAAAGTTGTGAAACTGCAGCTATGTGTCTCCAATGGGCTGTTTAGAAAAACAGAATTTTTTGGAGATTTCCATCACCCGTTTGACATGCGTGAACTGAAGATGATTTCCACCACCATCCCAATAATTTCAGAGTGATTATGTGATAAGAGATTTTTTGGCTTCAGCGAGAGTTGCTCAAACTTAAAAATGGAGCCGAGGCACTAGGTTTTTGTTTTGCTGTTTTGGTGAAGTCTTGCATTGCCATGCTTGCTTACGCAATAAAGCTGCACGAAAGGATTTAGGTTACAGTCAGGCTCCCAGCGAACCTTTACGATCTATTACACACAGGCGGATACTTTTGCCAGGTTGTCTGTGCCAGCTGGCGAAAATAATGGAGCTAAAGATTGCTTGAGTGAGGATTTCTAAATTTCTCCTGTTCACTCTTGCTGAACACATACATGTTTTCTCATTATAAACCCTCCTTGTGGTCTTGTCTTTTGAAAATGCTCGATGGAATCAGGGCACATGAGCTGTGTGCAATATGTCTGCAAACAGCTCAGGCAGAGAGAATGTGCAGCGGTTAGATTTTGGGTGGAGACGGCAACATTTACTGTAGAACTACTGACAAATATGGGTGGACTCCACCCTCAGTGTGTGATCAACTCTGTCATCAGTCTTTATCACGCAGACACGCAGAGATTGATACCAAGGGTTCAAGTTCTTCTCAATTGCACTGGTGTTTTCGCCCCAAGTACTTTGTGTGGAAACATGACGTGGAAGTCGGCAAGCCTCCACGATCTGCGTCTCAAGCAGCATCCAGTTACACAAGTGGACTCTCCTTGACAGTTGTTTGTGCATGTCTTGTATTGCAAAACTGGATTATGAAATTGATGTCTCCTTCAGCCACCATGTAGTTAATTTGCCAAACCTTTCTCCTGAGCGCACTTCTGTTTGAGCTCCCTGTGGATGACTCATATTTCAGGGCCAATGTTTTTAATGGGTCAGGAAAGTCAAAGGAACTACAAAAGGCTCATAACCAAAGACTGAGAGATTGATTTCTTCTGCAATTGAAAGCAATAATGGCGTCAATTCATAATGTCTCATTTGTTTTTTCTTATTGCAGAGTAAACATGATCTGCCAGCATAGATTGAAACTCCTAACGAGGAATTCCAGGCTTTTATCAGATTACTGCACCAGTATGGCTGTTAACGCATGATATGGTTTTATCTAAGTAGACGTTATCTAGGTCGGAGGCTCTTTGAAAAAGTGTCACTTTCACTCCGGCAGAAGGCAAACCGTGCACCAAGAGGGGAGGTGGGTCACTGGCACTGAGCGGCGCTAATAGACGGGAAGAGAGGAAAGACAATGGTTCAAAGCATCGTCATTAGTATTTGATCCATTGTCCTCGCTGTCCTTTAGAGACCACCGCTAACAAGGCATCATCTTACCCAAATTGACTGGGTTTTGTGGAGCTAAGATCTCCTAGGAGATTAAATTCAGGTAGCCAAAGGGGATGAGATTAGGGAGGGGTGACTACTCCAAGCACTATGTTTTGTGGGGTGCAGAATTTGAAAAGAGTAGTGTTGATAATATTTGAGTAAGATTTGTAAAGGCTGCATTTACACGTATCCCAGCACCACCTCTCTTTGGCCGCGTTCCCGCAATCTCAGCATCTGTTCATAATGCTAATTGTTAAATTGAAAATCTCCAAGTTAGTATATATTTTTTTCCCTTCCCAAATAGACCTATGCAATAATAAGCAAACATAGAGTGATGCATGATTTTGTTTGTTGACTTTAGCTTACTTCTGCATTCTCAAGCATGAGCATTTACCGTTCGTTTGCCTACACAAAGTGAATGGACAGTATGAAAAAATGTCATGGAGGTCTCTTACCTGTCGAGATGCTTTTCACTTTACCCTCAGGATCCAGACAAAAATGAACAAGGGAAGTAGAATCTTTTTGTTGTATCATATTCAATATTGCGAGTCAGTCCACAGACGCTGGAATATTCGTAAACTTGATTTGTTGTTTACGATCAACAACAGACTTCTCTTCAGACACCTAAAGGAAGTGGAACAGCAACAACCTTAACATACAGTTTGTGCAGTTAAATCAGTATCAATCTTTCCAGGCAGTTAAACGTTTCAATTGTTAGCTTTGATTTTCCATCACAGAGAATTTACCCGTGGAGTTTTTAAAACGACCTTTTGAAAATTGGAGGGTTTGCGCCCATCTTTCGGTGGTGCAAATATTGATTTGCCCCAGGTACTGGCAAACAACGGTGTAATGTGCTATTGTCAGAATTTTAGGCATGCATGTATACTAGTGTTCTGGTTAAAATAATAGACTATTGGCAAAAAGCGTGCAATTCTTGTTTTATTAGGTAATGGAAATAAGATGGGTGATGTGTTAAAAAGAAACTGCCTGTACTTTTATGAGACCTTTTTCATAAATTATAACTACATCCCATTTTTATTTTTGAGGAGATTTATGCTCCCTTGTAATTACCATTTGTCTCCACTCTGTCAGAGAATTGATGGAATATGTTGAGAAAAATGCAAGTAAAAGCCAAGCAGGAACAAATCTCAGAGTGAAACCACAATGGATGAGACATTGAGGATGCTAATTAAAAAACAACATGATTTACAGTAACAAAAATATGCACTGATTCAACGCCAAAGGCTATGTTTCTTGGAAAATGTACCACTTGGTCAACACTCTTCCTTTTAGTTCTATTTGCAATAAGGGGAAATCCAGAGAAAAAAGAAGACAGTGCTACATGGTTGAATCAGTAAACCTCCACGTTGTGTTCACTAAATTCTTTTGAGTCAATGTTTTAGCCACTCTTCCTGATAACCATTAATCTGTGATGTTAAAAATCAAGCTCAAGATTCTCATCAACCTCATACAGCCTGTTGAATTCTGACCAGAACAGGGTTTGGGTTGCTTCGTGAATGGATGGGCCAAGAGATGTTATCTGGCCTTAGGGAGGATGTTTGGGGAGTGGGAGTGGAAGGGCTGTGAGGCTTCAGTGTGTTAATACAGCTAACAGCCAGGAAGGCAGAGTGTTGACTCTGCAGATTTAAACCCGCTACTGATGGCTACGGGGCTAAATACTGACCCCACGGACTAATAAAGAAAATCACCTCAGGCACGAGCCGTGGGGGTCAGAGGTAACAGCGTGGCTGGGAAAAACACAGGCCACGGATTTCCATCACTACACTGCCTAATTGGAATGACAGTCAAAGACCGATGAGGGTAACAGTGTTTATTTGCTTCTTTGTTACGCGGTGAGCAAGCACAAAGATATGCCTAGTCCGGCCAGGGGTGACATGGCTCCTGTATGCTGTCTGGCTCCGGGATCTCTGCACTAGTACAATAAGGACTTCCTGTCTGCCCTCAGATTCCGATACGTTCCATTCAAGCCAGGGATGAGGCAAGGGGGGTTGTGACGTGATTGTGTTAATAAGGGTTTGTGTGTACAAATCCTACTCACGCTAACAACATGGCTGTGTTCGCTTATTTTGCCATCAGTCCAAGTTGGAACCAGCTGGCCTACAGCGATCTGAATGAGCGACATTGGGAACAGTACCCCACTAGATTCAGCAATCTAAGCCATTTTCGTTTCCTTCCAAAAAATTTGATATTTTTTATTAGAGTAAGAGAGGGCTTTTATATCGTACCTAATATGCCATTCAAGCAGCATATGTTTAATAGGCATATAGTATTTTATTTATTGATTTTATTCTGCCTAGCAACAAGTGGCTGGGCAAACATGTTTTGTGACCAGGGAAAAGAATCAGAGCAACTCTGTTTAACGACATTGCTTTGTAAAGATTTTATTTGACTTGTGAAATTTTATAATGAATCACAAATGTTGTCTGTTCATTTATGACATTGCCTTGGCTTTGAAAGAGAATAAGGAACGATGAGATAAATTGCTGGAAAGATCAAGAAATGACTTTTGCATAGCCTCTGCAACAAATTCTGCTTCAAATATTGATCACTGCATTTTCTTAGTGTGTATACATACGTATATGTCTATGCACACACTTCATATGTATGTGTAGTGTATATAAGTATACAAAGCACAGCAAACAAAGCAACTTTTTTGAGCAGCAAGACTGCTTTCATAGGCGAGGGCTCTGTATGTGGAGGAAAAGAGCACTCATATTCCATCACAGATGACAAATAACATCATTTGTATGCGGTGTCACTCAACAAGCATGCCGCTTAAATGACTATACCACAAATTATATAAATTAGAACCCCAAAATGACACCAAAATGATTCATTTGTCCCCAAGCTTATTGGTCCAACACTAACACAAGCTTTTTCTGACTGGATTGCGAATTAGCCGTGCCAGATGTAATAGCTCTGCTCCCAAAGAAAATCCCATGCTCAAAACAAAAATAACATTGTGTTTTAGGATATTGTAAAATGTTTAAGTGTTATACATTTTAGGTGCCATAAAATTTGGTCAGTGCCTGCCAATAATTACAATTACAGAATATGATTTATGCCTTCCTAGTGCTGCCATATACAACCCTCCAACGTGTAGACATGAATTCATTCAGATACATAAGGATTTGCTGCAGTGGTTTTCAAACTTTTTAGACCAAATGCTCCCTAAAAAAATAAATAGGTACCACAATCATGACCTATATTAATATACAGTAGCATTGCCATTAAAAACATGGCACCGTCCGCCACTGATATTTCATGTTGAGAATAGAATGTTTTAAAAAAATGTGACTTTGAAATAGTTTTGAAAAAGAGAAAATAATCGGGTTGAACATGGCCAACAATGTAAGATAATTTAACTTTGGTAAAAAACATTGCTCTTGTGCTGTGTTAACACTTCAATGAAAACTCATGAGGCTACGGTAAATTTGTCTCAAAGAAAAGACGCCTCTGAACAGTGCTGATCTTGTTGAGGCCCGTGACCACTGTTGCCATCTGCTCACTGTTTCCTCTCCTCAAGATGATAATTGAAGTTGAAATCACTTTTCTTTCTTGCTTGAAGAGCGAGAGGGTCTTGTCACTGAAGTCTCCAGCATAATAGTTAAGTCCCGTGTTTGTATTCTTTATAGAGCTATTTGCGCTGCTTGAAACATCTGCACCCTAGATCAATATGGACCATCTAATCACCTGACACACTTGATTAAAATCTCCCGAACGGCATCAAAGGGCATGGTGCCTGAAATGGGGGATTGTAGATGAGCCGCCAGTGGTGGGCTTTGCGGGGCCTTGCATACAATAGAGGATGCTGAAAATCCTTCCTCATCTTTGGTGAAAATAGGTCACTGTTGGCAGCTGAGGCTAATGTGTCCCAGGTCTGGCCTGTTGTCAAGCGTGCTGCTCATCGAATTTAACACCCTTTGTGCCAGCGTCTCGGCACTAATCTGCCTTTTCACTGAGTGTTAAAATTAATTTGCAGTGATTTCTTTGAAAGCACGCGCATCTCTTCAGAGACCTCAAACGGACAAGATGCCACTTGGAAGCCTTTGTCCTTGATCTTGCCCATTCTAAACTTTCGTGACAGGAGCTTTGAGATGCCTGTCTGATGAGGCACTGCAGTGACCACCCCTGTCTGCCTGTGAAAAACATGCCATGACAAAACACCAACCTCGCCCCAACAAACAATACCACGCACTAAATTCCGAATTCTCCCGAGTTAGAGTCCGGCTAACGTTGCTTGGTGATGTGCAGTGTCGATAATCAGAGTTGGCTCAGAATTGACAGATAAAACATAATTTGATTTAACATTATCTTCTCACAACTAGTCTCAACAGAGCATATCCGGAAAGGGGAACATGAGCAAAGTGAGATAACTGTATCAAAGTGTTTGGCAGAGACACAAAATGGTGTTCCCATGGGAAAAGCGGAGGGAGACAAGTGTTTAGTGGCTCTCATAATACTATTGAGAGAAAAGTGAGCCGTGGAGCGCCCTGAGGGAAGTCGCATCTCACAAGGCAGGTTTCTGGCTGCCCATTGCGGATGTGTATAGTCCGAGCAAGTTCCTCCCCTCTTTGGATCACGCTCCTTGTCTTTTCATTCTTTCGGCCCCTTTTATCTTTCTTTATTTAATCTGTCCGTCTGTGTATATCTTGCTCACCCACTCAAACATAAACCATTTGCACTGTTTTGCCTCTGGCCATGAAACAAGAGCCCAGAAACGATGACATTTGTGATGGCTGATTGGTGACCGAGCCCTATAAAGGAGATAAACTTAGAAAAGTAATGGTGAGAGGCTACAAAATAAGAGATGGAAAACAGAGGGGGGGGGGAAGGTGAAAGATTAGAGAAAAGTAGTCGTCTGTGGGTGTGGTGTAAGAGTTCCTCTCATCCAATTAAACATCAGTCACTTAGATCCAAGCGAGACAATCAGCCAATCTAAAACAAGTGATTTTGTTGAGCTTTGTAATCACACTGACCGTGAGAACAGCTCTCATTCTCACAGACAGAAAAGCCCCTAAATGATTTGGCATTGGTTGTCCTGTCAGTAAATAACATTTGGCATCTGCTTATGTGTGTTCAGCTTACAGTAAGACGTGTTCTTTATTTTGTGTCGAATAAATACAACTGGGTAATTTAGCAGTTTGAGAAACTTCTTCTTAACCATCTTCCCCTAACCCCCGCTCCTGTGCCCCCTTCTCACACTTCAACCCCCCAAACCACGTCTGCCTCGCTCCCGCTAATCATTGGTGGTCTCCGGACTGCCAACAGTAATTGATTAGGGAGCGGCGTACTGGTGGGGGAATAAAGGGGAAAGTTCAAACCAAAAGTTCTCAAGGTCACTGCCCTCTTCTTCCCTCCACCAAACTCATTTTCTCATGCTATTAAATGTCAGCCACAAGGGAAGCGGCACATATCTGGCACACTCGGGAGGTTTGACTTCCACATATGTTTCAATAGTGGAAAACCGGAAGGTAGGCTCAAAGACAAGCAGGTGGTATGAATGGAAGTCAAAGTTCGGACTGTCTAAAAGAAGATCATGTTGGCTGTAGAAGTGTCCGCACTTTCCGGATTTTGATGGCGAACGATGGTTGACTATGACGGGAAGTGTCAAACATGTTTGTCATTGGCGCAACATGGTGAGAGGTGAAGGCGATCTCCATGGTAAGAGCCAACAGCCAGAGTGTTGATGTTGGCCTAATGATTTGTGTGTGTGTGTTTCCAGATCCACTCCAAGAAGACTCAGCCACTCTGGGATGTATGTGCTTAGCAATAACCATGACAAATCCAAGCAGAATCCAAGTAGAGAATCAAACAAATCCCGCTGAGGCTGAGTTAAACACAAATGATTGGAATTGTTTGAAATTTACATCGTCACTGTAGGAGTAGACACTAATGACTTTCTGCGTCTGTCTTACTCATGTCTCCGAGAAGTGGCCCCGGGCAATAGCAGCTGTGTTGCATTCATCTTTGTCTGCTGTGTCTGTCTCACACCTTTTGTCATTAGGATCTCAGATTTCATAAATGTGTCAGGTTGGTGGCTGATTGTCAGCTGATTTCAAACATTAGCAATAAAATGAGATTAGGGGACATCCATCTTACATACATCTCTAGTTTCCTTACCGCTTGGATTTATTAAAATAACGGTAAACAGATTATGACAAAACTTGATATATTTTCAAATAGTGGATCAAGATATCATGAAAGCTGTCTTTAAAGGACTGTGAATGAAAAGCACTTGTGTGGTTTAACTTTATCCAGACTTGTGAATACCAGAGGAGTTGGTTCTAAGAAGTGGTGAGCTCTGCTTTATGTTTATGTCCTGTCAGTGCAGTAAGGCTACTCTCTACTGCCCCCATTTGTTGAGCATGTGGTATTTATTGGGAATATCTCAAGGGAAGCTTCAATTAAGATTCCTTCATAGACGGTACAATTTATTTCTTACTGCCTCATATTTTGTTAAATCACTTTCATCTGTTTCCTGGTTGCAACATTACTCACAGCGCCAGTTGTTCTTTGAGTGCTGTGAAGATCTTACGCTTCTTTGCTTTGTTGTGGTATATTCTAATGTGAGGTAAACTGAACCCACATAGTTTCCCATAAGCCTCAGAGATGTTATGGGAGGAAAGCCACCCAGTCTCTGGACTAATGCTGGTATCGGCCTAAAAGTACAGACATGTGCTGCAATTAAAATAAACACAATTTACCCATCTCATACGTTAGAAAATGAGTCAATAGATATGTTATTATATTTTGGTACGCATAATATTTATAAAGATTTGTGATTTATGTTATTTTCAACCAATACTGAAAACAGTCATTTTAAAATGTTACCCTGTTTTAAATAATCAGTTCATAAGCAAGCCCCATAATGATCCAGATTATTGGTGTTGGAGGAGCAACCCATCTAAAACATGCAGGATAGTGACCCTCATAGACTGGATTTGAACCCCCCTCCCTGCAATATGCGGTTCCCAAATGGCTTTGGCCAAAAGGTGGACTACTTTCTGAACTGGTTGCCAGTCAGTCACAGTGCGAGGCACTACTGAAAGGAAGTATATTTAAACAGTTAATGTAATCAAACAGTTTTCCAAAGTAGGGCCAGGATTACATATTCAGTATACAAACTCTCAAATGATTTAAAATGCATGAATGGATGGATGTTTGGGATAACATTTTGGAGTGTACAAATCTGAATATTACAGGGTTCATTTTACAGTTACTTTTGGACAAACAAGCAATGGCATGTTTAAATGCATACAAGTAAATGGCAGGTAAAGAAGAGGAAGAGTCTTATGCTGTATTCCAATCCTTTGACTGTTACCATATGGGCGTGAGAAAAAAAAAAGAGCAAAACATAGATATCATCTCTTCACAGAAGCCTCCAATGAGGGTGGTGTGGTAAAATGGATTTGTGCTGTTGCTGGATGGCTTATCACACAGCAGACAACAGGACTGGGCGTGTGGAATCTGGAGCCATAGTGGTTACACAGCCAAGCATCTGCTGGCCCATGTTCTCACCTGTTTCGAAACGCACTGCTAAGCTGCCAATGATAACCCACAAAGAAAATGAGCGGTTCCTCTCACAAATCCGCACGAGATAACATTTTGTTCAAAAGGAACCAACCCTAAATGCAAATAGATTTGTAGAGGTTCCAAATTTACAGTGATTCAACAGCAGCTATTAGTTTGTAAAAATCGATTTAGTTTGTACATTTTGAAGATGATTCTTTTTTCTTTTCTTTTTGCATTGCACAGTTCTTTGAAATGGATACTGTCCTCATGGTGATGATGGTTAACATATCAAAGGACATTGATTAGACCCTCCATTCATTTCAAGTGCTCACCTGGCCAGCAGTGTATGAAATGTTTCTGTCCTTCCCTTGGCAACCCATGTTGCAAATGAGTGTTTGTGTTGCAGATGCATCATCTTCACAAACAGAATTTTATCCTGATATACAGGGCAGTGAATTTTCTCAGTGGTCTGTTAAACTGACAAGCAACCAGTGTAGCGTTCGTTAGCCAATGTCATGGAAAGCCCGGTTACGAATTCCAAGAAACGGCAGACTCGTTGGTTCCCTAAGAGAACTCGCTATCTTTCTCGTAGTTTTTTCTGTTTTTCATGCTTGCGAGGTGAAGAGGGGGATCAGTCGCAAGAACAGGTCGAGATAAATGGAGACCCTCTACCTGTGGATCAAAGGGAATCATGTGATAAGGAGACCATCCACATTACAGTGGAGGACCTGGGGATAGTTAATAGCAGTTTTGATGCGCTTGACGAAGAGCCTGGGACCCCCAAAAACAATGTGGGTCACTCATCTAGCTCCGTATCAGCATGCCCGAGGGCTCTAAAGAAGAAACGACTGCAGCACCTGTCTTCGCTGCCTCTTCAGCCTCAAGCAAGACAGGCTAGCATTCCTAACAGCTGGGAAGAAAATGAAGATGAAGATGAGGAGCACTTTCTCTTTGGAAGTGGCAACGACAGCACCCCCGCTTCTGGAAGCCTCTCGGTGCGCTGTGAGATCAATTTAATTCCTCCCACTCCATCTGATGTTATTGATGATGATCAGTTCTTCCATATGAATTCAGAAGCGAGTATGGTATACACCCCAGAAAGCGATGGTTGCTTTGCTGCTCGAGACTATGAGGAGAATGTCAAAACAGAAGAGAGAACGTTGGGATTGACAATGACTGAAAGTGAGATGATTGTTGCTGATTCTGAGGACAAACACCATCAGTTGGCACAACAGAGGGAGACGATAAAAAACGACGATGGGGATGAACAAAAAACAATCAGGTTGTCTCGTGTTTATCAGGTGGATCCCCTCCCTGTGCTTCCTCTGAAACGTGAGTTTAACTCTGTAAACAACTCTGACTTAAAGAGTAGAGAACATATTATTCAAGTTTAATGTATGTCTTTCAATGAGATGACACTGTGGCAGCATTTTTAGCCAAAACACATAACATGAACCTAAACAATGGTAGGTACACAGAACCTGCATCAAAGCTATAGTAGAAGGTTCCTCAATAACCTGCCATTGCATTTTACTCGTCTGAAAATGTGATTCATAGCTCCACCTGCACATTAGGATTGTCTTGGTTCTTTGAACAAGCAGTTTTAAAAGTGTAGCTAGCCAGTTTGATTTGACACTCCTTGATTTATGTCCAGCACTGTCATTCTTTTCAGTCATGCAGAACTGCAAATCATAGTGTAATATAGTTAATTACACCTTCAGCACCGAGGTTAGGGTTGTTGCTATGCAAGATTACACTTCTCCTGTAAAATTTGGCACTGTGGTAAGATAAAGGAAGAATCTAGTAGACAGTAGTATTTTGTTAACATGGTTGTTTGGGGGAATTTCTGGGTGAATAAAATGCATAAAATGAGTTTTACTGCCAGGATGTGCATCTATTGTATTCAATTTGGGGTTGTTCAATCAGACAGGAAGTCAGTATTCAAACCTTTGGACCAAATAAGTAATCTGCACATATGCTTGCTAAAAGAAATGAGAAATATGACAAGAGCAGCAGACTTAGCTTTTTTGTTCAGTCTACCAGGTTACAAGCAAAGCAGATGTCATGCAGCAGATGGCGGAAGGCTGAGGTTACAACCATTAGAGACTTGACTTGAAGATTGTCTCCAAAGAACACAACCAATGATAATATTACTAATAGTAGCAGCCTTGTTTCATTTGAAACAAGCTAAAATGTCTGTCATTTTTTTTTTGGTTTCAGGAAACTTCAACACCGGAATAAAACTTTTGCCTTTCACTGAGCTCAACTTGGGTGAGTTTTTCTTCAGACACATGTACTAAGTAAGTATTTGTATTCAAATTTAAAAGGTCTGTTTCCATTTGGAACAAGAGAGGCGAGGTAAACGGCACCAGATGATGGTCGACATCATCCAGCTGTTGAGCTATGTTCCCCATTCAGATGAAATTGCAGTCATTATGAGACATCGCTACAGTGCCTCCAACACCTCCTCTGGGAGTTGCAGAAGTTCCCCTTTGTTTGAATCCCATTTTAGCTATTGTGCGCATAGTCCTAGCGCTTGGCTCGACCAATGGTTCCCAGGTTTTGAGTTCCTGTGACTCAGCATGCTCTCCTCCCTTAGTTGTCACTCAATAAGCACTTTCCTTTCTCTCATATCAGCTGAGGGCAATAAGACTGAAAGAGAAGCATCACATATATCCACTAATTGAGATTCTCCGGAATCAGGATCTAAATAATTACGCTGCACCCACTGCTGGGAAATATAAAACATAAATCGCACATCATTCACACTACCTTGCAAATATATATAAAACATATATATATATTTAATTATGGTTTAAAAAATTAAGGCATAAGAGATAAAATAGTGTGACGGTAGCTCAGTGAAAAACACTACACCGATTTGGGAACCCCAAATGTTTATCGAATGTTTCCAACAATCAATAATTCATGCATTTCCACAAACACAAATGAATAAAAATAGACTTAGACAGGCTTCCAAATTCTGAATTCAGAATCAGAATTAGAACTGTGCACATTTTAGGGTGTGCTGGATATTGAGGACCTTCCTTTCAATGTTCTAATAATTTATGCATTGTCATCACCATGTGCTTGTTTAGCAAGATTACCGTATTTTCCGGATTATAAAGCACACCTACAAACCTAAAATTTTCTCCAAAGACGACAGTGCACCTTATAGTCCGGTGTGCCTTATACGTATATGGACCAAATTCCTAAATTTAAACTGGCCCGAAGCATTGTGTCATGAAATCAATCATAAGTGGCCCACTGAAGACTATGAATCATGAATCAAAAAGACTATGGATCACACACACTATCAATATTTCAACATAGGTTATATTTCCAACAGTATTTTCTCACTGAATGATTTATTTCACACACTTCAGGTACATACGTATATGAGGGAGTTATCTTGTACAATTTGGTTCTGGTCCATCAACTCGTTCAACCAAAGTACTGAGTGTCTTTGGTTGGCTGATATATCGCACAAGTGATTGCTCAATGAGCCCGTGTGTATTGGCAAGCTAAGACACAATGCTAAGCAGTTTCAGGAGTGAGAGTTCACTCAAGCTTTGACATGTCCTGACAGAGCCGGCTCAGGCTGGGAACACCGTCCATCTCTCCTTTGCCACTTATTTCACCCTATAAGGCAACAAAGAGCTCTGTCACTGAGCCTGCCCAAAAAGTTCTGTCCTCTTGTTTTCGTTGGACTCAGACAAGATAGAGACTGTGTGAAGTCTGTGCACCACTGTGGTAGGGCTGTGGGTGTGTAGATACCCTCCATTAGCTCTTTCTCCAGCTTGAGATCATTCGGCAATCCGTAGTGCAACAAAGTCATAGTGCAAGACGGAAAAGGGAATTTCGCAGAATTTTCATTCAGTCTGCTCTGAGATGACCCAAAACAGATGAGAAGGCATATTGTTCTCTTAGCTGTAGAATTGACATTTTGACCCTCCTTATAGACTGACAAGCCAGCCAGGTGATTAAGAGAGTGCCAGCTAAGCCCGCTTCCGCCCGTCTCTCCTGCACCCAGAGCAGATTCCTTCGCTGACACACATAAACCCATTAACTGTCTTATCTGATGCTAACTGCATCTGCATTCCTACCTAGTACGTCAAACTAACCTTTCAAAATCTGAAATGGAAAACATGTGCTCCATAAATTTGGCTGGATTATTTGTCACATCAACAATTCCAAAGGCTATTGTTCACGGAGTTGTAAATGTTGGACTTTATTTAGCCAGGCAAAAAAGTCATATCCGTCTAAATGTTTCGCTTTTTTTTTTTTATTATAATAATTTGCTCTGCTGCAACAATTTCCACAAAGGTATGCTTGCTAAAGTTTATTGTGAACGAAGTATCCCAACCCCATCCAATGCTTCATCTATGTATTGTGACACTATAAATGAAAATTATTCATCTTTTGGAATGTGTTTATCAAAAAGCCACAAAAGCCCTCCAAAGATTTATTTGCCTGAAAAATGGAGTTCAAGCTTCAAACTGTATACCCTCATAGGACATTAGATATTTTGTTTGGGTTTAATGT
Source organism: Syngnathus leptorhynchus (assembly GCF_054491065.1). NCBI lineage: Eukaryota > Metazoa > Chordata > Actinopteri > Syngnathiformes > Syngnathidae > Syngnathus > Syngnathus leptorhynchus. The sequence continues at coordinate 8,997,729 of NC_141204.1, read as the reverse complement.
CATCCTGATGGTTGTTTAGATAGCAGACAAATATGGAACTTGCTCACTGACCATGTGATATTTGGAAAACGAACAAATATTAATTTCTCTGGGAAGGAATTTGAGATGTCAAAAACAAACGTCATCAGCTAAATGTTATTGTCTGACTTGCGGCCAAGCAATCCCGTCACTCCCTGTCTATCAGTGGCAATGAATTTTCTACAAACATCCACAGTGGCCTATAAAAAGAATGAAAAAAGACACAAATCCCAAAGAATGACGTACAAGCTGTTTTCCCATGCAGTTATTAACTGATATTGCATTAACCGGTATGTATTTATTAGTGACAATGTTGTAATTCCACATAGATGACTTGAGCAACAGTGATGAGAGCTGCTCAGACATGCTGAAGATTGCTACTGGCCTGCCTCCTCTCAGGGCTCCCACAATGGATGCATTTACTCACCAAAGGGTAGGAAGGCCAAGCGGTACATCTCTTTGCCCATAATGTCACATGTTATCTGTACTGACCCATACATGTGCCGCTAATGTATTTAAAGGTATCCACAGAGTCTGTACACATTCCTCTGAAACCTTTTCATTATCTGACTGAGGCTCTTATTGTGCATTGGTGTCCTAATGTTAAATATATTACTGGCCATAAATAAGGGTTGCATGACCTCAGATTTTTTAAAACTCTACCACTAATATGATGCAAGTTGAGTGGACGTTGACTAGTCGCAAATGACATCTGAAATTTTGGTACAGTATTATAATCGGTGCCTTATAAGAAACATAATACGATTCAAATCAATTAGGGTTCCCGACTAATTTTATTGCACTCACTCATTTGCTGCAAGTGGCTCTGTCTCCTCTAGCCAAAAGCACATGCTAGTGACTAGTCAATGTGACATCCTCAATGTCATTGTGGGATAGTAAAGTTGTCAACAACTTGACTAATCTGTACAACTTTAAGTGTTTAATTGACCACACTGGATTTTTGGTCTTTTCTATGAATGTTGTAGAGGCCAATCATTCGATCCTGCAGTGAAGGGGACACACAAACTGGGAGTGCCACTTTACACACATCAACACAGACCTCGGACCAGCAGCAGCAAGGGAATAAGTCACCACGGCAACGCCGTAAAACAGTTGGTGGGTCTTTCATGGTTTAATTAAGAACAAATGAAGTCATATGCCACCATAGTTAACTTTGAAACTATTTGTTCCTTCAGCATCTTGTGTTCCCAAATGTAAGGCCCAAAATGGAAACCTCCAGGAGAAGGTATTGTGTACCATCAAAGCAAACCCTTCAGGGTGGCATCAGCACACGACCCAGATCAAGTGCAATTACAGATAATGCTCTGTTTATATTTCCAAGCTCTCAAGACCTGTCAAAGGAATGGCTCTGAAACCTGGAGGAATGGCTGGATGGATGGATGGATGGATGGATGGATGGATGGATGGATGGATGGATGGATGGACAGGCGGGCGGCCAGACTGACTTATGATGGCGTGTTCTATCACAATGATTATTTAAATAATAAATAGCGCGCTCTGTTTCAGAGTCAGGTTGTGTCTGTAAAAACTACATTTATCCTAGATAAAGGTGTAAACAACAAACCACAATGTTGTTTATCTGAGTCATTTCACAAACATCTGGAATGTCCCGAAAAGAACCACTAGTCTACTAAATAACAGATGTCAAACTAGTATACAATGGCAAACAAGAGCGGTTTATAACACAAAACAATGTGAGAGTCGTAAATAAAGCTGCAAAACAATAAGTGACATCAGTAACAACCTCCAAAGGGCAGGAGTGTTTCTGTCACCATTGACAGCAGAAGATGGCATGAACAAAATCTAAACCAGAAGATGCAATTGGAAGACAAGTTGGATTCCCCCCCAAAAAAACTACAGACAAGCATTAAAATAATAATTAATTGTATGGATTGATGAAACAAAGACGAACATTTACCAGTGATGGGAAGCAAACACTTTCCTCAAGAAAGAATCTGCTCATGATCTAAAACATCAACAAACTAATGTGTGAAACTTGGTGGAACTAATTTAATGGCTTGGGCTGGCATTGCTTCTTCTAAGACTGGATCATAAATCTTCAGATTTAACACATGATGCCAGGAGCAAAACAAACATTTTGTCTGTCAAACAAGTGAGGGCGGTAGATCAATCATGCAACAGGACTTTAACCCAAAACACTGGGCCAAAACAGAAAAGAACTTTGACAGGAAAAAGAAAGGCATATATCCTATTAGTTAAAACAATTTTCAGGGGCTGCAGTTAGAGCCTGGAAAGGCATTGCAAAAGAATGTTTACTTGCAATGGATCAAATACAATAGTACGGAAGAGGATTAGGGCCAGTGAAGAAAAAAAAAAAGGGGGCGACAGGATTCTGACTTTTTTTTCCTCAGAGTTCTGACTTTGAAGTGAGGATTCCCACGTTAAAGTGAGAATCATGAGAATAAAGTGAGAATTCCCACTTTAAAGTGCGAATCATGAGAATAAAGTCAGAATTCCCACTTTAAAGACAGAATTATGAGAATAAAGTCAGAATTCTGACTGTAATGTCAGAAAGTGGGAATTCTCATTTTAAAGTCAGAATTCTGAGGAAAAAAAGTCAGGATCCTGTCACCCACCTTTTTTCTTCACTGGGCCTAATCCTCTTTCGTACAATGGTGCCCTGAGATATGACTTGCAAGCTTTTTTTTTTGCTTTGACTTATGAGTGCAAACTTGAGATACGAGCACTGTATGGTGGTGAGAACTCAATGCAGCTTGCCTTTGGCAGATGGTCAAAAAGAAGGCTTTTTAATGCCCCTCCCAATTGAAGTTTACTGACACCAAACATAAAACTAATAATTGTGTGTCTTAGCCTTTCGTGCATAACTGTAACACAAATGCAAACACATAGGAAATGCATATACGAATTGTTATGCGACTGATATCTTAACACAAATGATACAGCAACAAGTTTCAACGTTCACTCTAACAGGATTCAGAGTCGTATATTCTTTATCCTCTGCAAGGAGCGGATAAGAGTGGAAACATCTCAAGCAACCTATTCATTTTCATCTCTTCTAAGTGTCAGTTCCAATACTTATGATAAACTAAAAATAACAAAACAAATACTGTTATCTTCTAAGTCTTGCATCAGATCCAGATGCACATACCTGGAAATAAAGCCTGAACTGTTGATCTCGAATTTTATCACTCATCTTTTGTTGTGAAACCAAACTATTTTCAGTTAAGAGCAAAAGTTCCTGATACTTTTAGAGTGTAATGCTGATACATTTTTTTGTATTCATCAGACTACTACAGTTAAGCTCATGAAATCACAAAGTAAAAGGCCATTTAGTGGAATGACAAATATGCAGTCAATATAATTGTGTTGGACAGGGTTGGAAAGCACATTAGTCATGAGTCGCAGGTATGAACGCTCTCCTCTTCGCCCTCCAGACTATGAACAGGCAGGAGGCCAAAGCTCTGAGGGAGCGAAACACAAATGAGACGTGCCAGTGGTTCACTAGCATTGGATTGCAAAAATTTCTCCCTTTCATCCAAGGTAAGATGCATGCCTTGGCGGTCTGCCGCCCCTCCCTGCCCTGTGGCTGCAAAACAAAGCCAGACATTTTAATGTTGAACTCTACAATTTGTGTTTAATTTAACTATTCTAAATGACACCAAACATGTGTATAAAATAAGTGTTGAGATTAGCATATAATCAAAATATGACAAGCGTTTTTTGTTTTTTTTCAACGAAAAGCTCTGGTGTGGTAGATTTAGGACCAAATCTGATAGCCAAGACCTTGATAATCCATTAGATTTGTTCACGTTCATTTTCCTTCCAATTTGAACTGTGAGATCACAGTTTATAAAGTTAAGTTTGTTTCTATTGTACTAGGTTAAAATTAAAATCACCAATCAAGATAAATGGTTTGCATTTTAAACGTGAAGCACTGAATTAAATGATTAAAATGCAATGTAATGATTAGAAAAGAAAAAAGAAAATACCTGATTCTTGAAAAGAATCATTACTGCCCTTCTTAACTTTATGCTAACAAAACATCATAGATGGGCTAACATATATTGGTGTCACAGTTTTACATAACCCTTTAAGCAACAACACAACTGGTGTAGCAGCACATGTAGAGACAAAAACACTCAGGCGTATTTTCTTTAACCGTTGCAAAAAACAGCAACTATGACAGCAGGTTTCTACGCTTAGTGGTGACCGTCTAACATGTAGTAGTTCAGAAAATGAATGGATGGATGTATGGTATTGCCCACAGGGGGCCAAGAAAGGAGCCGTTTAGTTGAATGAATTAATCACAATGCACAAACCGGTTAAGTTTCCACATTAGACTGAATTATATTATCACAAAATGTTTTTTTTTTATACGGTGCAATATACTAACACAGTGTTATTTTGCTCATAAAAACACGGATTATGATGACAATTCATTATACGGAAATGTATTTAAAAATACTTTGGATTCCAGGCATTTAATCTGAAGCCTATTGTATTTCTTGCAGAGGCAAATTTATGTGGAGCAGACATAGCATCAATAGATGTCGACATGCTGGGGACCCTTCACATCAACACACTACAAGACAAGGAGCAACTTCTTTCTGCCATTTATAATGAGTTGCACCCACCCAGTACTTTTGGTACGCTTCCAATGCACATCGTTTAATGTTTCAACAGCTTTGAACTGTATTTAAGTTTTACTTCCTGGTAGGATCTTTGAGCAATCATGTAGAAACCTTCATGCCGATGATCAAATCCAAGTCCTCACCACAAGTGAACAGTTTAAGCATGAAGCGACAATCCCTTAAAATCAGGTAGAGTCTGCCCTCATTAACCCCAATTCATATTTGCATTGTCAACCTATTTCTATATATATATATATATTATTTTTTTTTTCCCCCAATCCCAGACAGAGCAACCAAAACTACATAGCACAGAGGAATTCAGGAACACAGTTGATCGAGGTCACTATTAATGGTGAGTAATGAATGGGGTTGGAGAAGTTCAGACAAGACATCCGGTATGAAAAATACTAATGTGAAGGGAGCTCCTGCAAATTTGAATAAGGAAGAAGAAAAAAAAAAATCTCTCAGCAGAACAGATATTGCAAGAAAAAAAAAAAAAAAATCAACCCTACATTGACTTTTAATGTTGTTCATTAACAACAAACAGAGTTGTTGTTAATGAGCAAATTATGCTCATCAGTAAGTATGTACTAATACTTCTGACAGTGTACATTAAATACTTTTGTAGCAGACATACAGAATTGTAATTTGGTGAGAGAAGACACTAAAAATGGCATTGTATTCATTGGGGTTGTGTGATTTGGGAGGACAATACTGTTTAGTTAAACTATGCAGCAATTATAGGGGGGAGTTTAGTGGTTAGCACGTTCACACCCCACATTGAGGTTTAGGGTTCAAATCTGGTTTCTGGGCTTCTTGTGTGGAGTGTGCATGCCCTTCCCTGTGCTTATGTGAGAGTTTTCAGAGTACACTGGCTTTCTTACACATTCGGAAAATATGTGTCAAGTTATTGGAATCATCCATAGATGTTAATGTGGTTTGGTGTATACTTGCCCTGCAATTGGCTGATGACCAATTCAGGGTGTAACTTCACCCATCTCTGTGCCAAAGACAAATGTATTGTGTGAAAATAAACTTGTGTGTTAAAGCATCAGAGCAAATAATTCACCTCAGAACGCCCAAAGAATCAACAGTGGGCAAAATTATGGACTCCTGTCTCCGAATGCTGGGAATGACAGATGACAGAAGCCATTTCTCACTGAGAAAGCAGAGAGGTAGGGAAAAAAAAAAAAAGCTCAGAACACATTGGAGTTTCATCACGACAGCATGAAGACATCATGTGCACATCTGCTTTTATTTCCAGATTCCACGGCTGAGCTCTCCCCGGATCAGCAGATTGGGAGTCTGCTGACATCCCTGTCTGACAGGCAGCTGGAGTTGCATTTGGGTAAAAGGGTATGGTTTGTTACTTGGTTGTTGTTTTTTTTAATTAACGTCAATTGTATGATGAGGGGAAAAAAAATCATGAATGCCTTTGCACTGTAGGAGAGGGCCACTCACAACAGCCCAGAAGCCAACAACTCTCCTGGAATACAAAAGGAGGAGAGAATCAAGAAGCTGAACTTGCAGGTGGAATCACTACAAAATGTCATCCTCCAGGTTAGGACTGCTTTCTAAATTGCATCTGTAGTCCTTAAAATATACTGCGCAAACTCTTCGAACTCTCTTGGCCTAAAGGTGCAGGAGCTCCACCTCGGCCTGGTAGCATTTTGCTCGGAGCTGAAGAACTCAGACGGAGATGGGAATTTAGAAACGCTTGGCTCAGCTGAGCTAGAGCAGAAACTGGAGCTGCTCCAAAGAAGACTGGGCGACAAGAAGCAAAGTCTTCAGACCCTCCGAGATCACATCAACAATCCTGCTGCTCACAGGAAGAAGTAAAATGTTTTCTATGATAATAATCTCATTACTTAAAATGACCAATTCATTTCAAGAGCAGTGTCAAAGAGTTCTACGTGTGAAGTTAGTCATTACTGTTGACTCCACAAACAATAATTGGGATATTGTTAAATTAATTGCACTCTGACAGTGGTATTCAAAATAGGGCTTTATTATTTTTATAAGTCCACAATTTAGCCATGTGTTGTACGTATGTGTGCATTTTTTGACTGTAAATGGATTTTACGGTTTGTCTGTCCAGACAGCTGGATGTTCGTCTTTTGGAGAAAATGAAACTCAATTGCCAGGTTTTTAAGGAGGAAATCTCCATGGTACATCTCAACCGACAGTTGGCACATCTCCAGAATGTTCTGCAGGAAAGTTATATTAAGGTACATGACTTACACTTTGAAAAAAGTCTGGCTATGTAGTCTGGACTGGCATAATGTTGACATTGAAACAAGTTTAGTAGACAGCTTGAGAAACTGTTAGTTGGTATGTGGGAAAACTGTTTTGTGTGGGAATAATGATGTTTTGATTGCTAAAAATGTACTGAGATTGATATCCAAAATCAACTCACAGTACATTTTTACCACCACCAAGAGAGAGGAGCATTCATATTTATTGTTGTGATCGAGCTTTAGTTAGATAGCGTGATTACGTGCCCAGTTCTAAAACAAATGTTGGAATGTAGTTTTACATTCTTGCCTTTTTAAGTCTGTGATATTTAATTCTATGGCCCAAAAAAATGTTTCCAACATAAGTTGTACCTAAACATTTTTGTTACAGTTCCTTAAATGGAGCCATTCAAAATGTTTAGAATTAATAATGGCTTGCCTGCTCATAGCTTCTTACATCATTCTGCTTGTACCAAGAATTAACGGGCTAACTATCAAACAACAGGACAAACATACATAAGCGCCTCATTTTTCAATGAGTTGACATCCATTTGAGTGTACCATTGTGGTGTCTTTTATTGTCCTTTAAGTAACAATAGACCAGGGTATAAATGACTTCCTGGTCTCAAGGTCAGTGACCCTTTTCTGGCCATCATCTTTGATCATATGACATCTGTTCTCCTCGGGGACAACACAATACCACATTAACTTCACTCCGCCGTGGGTTAAAGCTGGGAAGGGTGTCCCGTTTTGGGTCTGGGCACACACTAGCCAGGGAGTTCTGGATGGTCATGCATTTGGTCTGAAAATATGTTGTTTTAGCGTTGACACCCGAGAGCCTGTGACCATACCAACAATGGAATGTGCGCGACAAAAGGCGAGCGCAGTAGAGAAATGGGCCAGGATGTGTAAAACTATCTCCATCTATCCCCGGAGGAGCCCACTTCTTTTTTTTTAATGTGGGCCTTTTATCCCACTGGAGAAGGCCTAACGAGGTGCCATGAAAGGACACACGCGGCTTCGGCTTTGAATGGTGCCCCGTGTCACGTTGCTGCCCCAGGGCCACGCATTTTTAGGTGCCGAGCTTGTGGGAAAAGCAGCAGCGTTAATGTTTATCATATGACCTAATCAGAGTTAACACACAGGTCAGGACTGAGGAGCAGCCTGGGAACTGATGGAGCCACTGCTCTAATAAGGAGCAGACCGCCTTGTATTTGGTCTCGTAGGCTGCCCCGTATTGCAGACAATGAGGAAATATTTCATCATTGGCTGTCTAATCTCCAAGGATCTCTTCCAACTGGCGAGCGTCAATAAAGCAGCCGAGAGGGAAGGGAAAGAGAAACAGAGGGAAGAGTGCGAAGGGCGGAGGGGAAGCACAACAAATAGCGGAAATGATTTTAAATAAGCGTCTTAGCTTGGACAAAAACTTCTGACGGACTTTTGAAGAGGGGGAAATTGAAAGAATAACGCATTTGCTTGTCTCTGCTTACTCATGGACTTGTTGTTTGAAAAGAACCTGTGTGTACTTGCATGTGCATATCCTGTGGTTTGTATTTACACAATGACGGGCAAATTATAATACAGTGGAACTTCTCAAGTTGCAAACATATACTGGTGCCTCAAAAGTCAAACAATATCTTCAACACATTTTTTGACACGTCAACTCATTGGGCAGCTAAGATTGATGCACATTTGTTTGCCCAGAAATGTAATACATAGAAAAGTTAAATGAATGAATGAATGAATGAATGAATGAATGAATAAATGAATAAATAAAATTACATCCCAGAATCGGTTTTACCAATACGTGAATAGACTGCACTAACATAAAAGTGTCAATTGACCAGTGACTTGCATCGCAATGACCTTAAGAAAGAAATGTAACTCACACAATACATACTCACAAGGCAACCACAAATCTCAAACGGGGTTCTTGGGTGCTTGCTGATACAGGACAATAATTCAATACTAAATAAAAGTGTAACTTGGCGCTGCTCTGCCAACACTTGTTCTCTATCCGTTTGTTGTCTATGAATCTTGATTATTTTTTATCCTATAAAGCACATTAGCAAACCAATCTTTATACTTCAGTTCATGAAGACGTTATGATGGTGACACTTTAAAGCTCTTCACATGACATTTCCTATTACATTGTTTTGTAATTACATTTATTTTCTAATAATATTTGATGCTCATGGTTTTGTATTGTTTTACAGTGTATATGGTCCCTGTCTCTTATCTAGCCAGTATGAGTCTGTTACCTGGTGAGCACTTAACATCTGTCTTTATTGTTGTCTGCCCTGTTAAGAGATTTGTCACACTGGATCAAACTAAAACCTTTTTAATGGCAGAGGAAACATATTGCGCTTGTCCCCCCCCCCCAACTAGTTGTATAGTTTTTAAAAGTTTATTGAGCTAACCAAGTTGTGGTAATTTTTAAAAGGTCTATTTAACCAACGATTTCTCTTTTGTGATTTTCCTTTAGTAATATTTCACTCTCTTAGTTAAGTCTTTGTGGCCTGTGGCTGCCCTTACTGGGTTTAGGTTTGATAAAATCATCCGGATGAATATGAAAAAAAACAAAAAACATCTTTGGGTGTCTGTCCAACAGTGAGGGTAACAATGATGGGCATTAGCCAATACTTTCCAAGAAGCTTCAGATGCATTTCTGTGGCTATATCCTGTCTGGCTCTCTTGTCTGAGGCGAACGAAGCTTTTGTTTTGACCCCTGACCTCGGTGAAGCGACATCAATTGCTGTAAAACATTCACACGCCTAACAGAGAAAGGGCGGGGGGTAGGACGCTGAGAAGCTGGATAAGGGAGCTGAGGAATTCAGCGGTCAGGCTCACAAGTTATTTCTGATCCCCACAAGCTAGTTGTGGCGTGATGTCCTCAAACGCTAATCATCACGTCTTGGTGGTCTGCTCGCTTTGACGCACACTCAACTCTTATCTTCCGGACGACTCACCACAGCGGTATCTGTTATAGTCTGCCGCTTCAAAAAATAAGAGTTGCGTATATAGGGAAATTACATATATGTGAGATATAAATCACATCTTTTAACGATGTTTACATGTGATGATGTGATTTAAAGTATTGCAGTGTTTTTGCGTATGCCCTTATGTTTTGTAGGCGTGACCATATGGGTCCCATTGTCAGGCTAAAATGACACTTATACTTTGTTTACTGAAAAAAAAAGAAAAGAAAAGGCTGCAATGATTTATTTATATTACCTTACCGCAATATCAAGGGAAGTTGAATAGAAAAAAAAAAGTAAATAATGCAATTTACCTATGGAAAGTTTTTTTCCACAATCACACTACATTTATTGGGTAATCTGCAACCTTAGATAATAGTATACGTATTAATAATTTCAGTTCAGTGGTAGAAAATGACTACCGGTTTAAACTAAGGATGTAGCTGATCAACAGTGACCATCCTGAGGAGATATCTAACGAGAATTTTTTTTTTTTTAATCAAAATATGACTGAGTAGTGTTTTATTATCATTCTTATTATTATATTGCAGTTGTTTGTAACTGCAGCGCAGTGGACGAGTTGTTATTTTTGTGTGCGTATTCTATTGCATCTGATATTGTAGCCAAAGAGTGTGTACGTATCTGTCATTCATTGCATTTAAGCAAGTACATCTTCACTGTAAAGTGACAATATTTTCTGCATTCAGGAGAAAGCCCAGAGAAAGAATATGACCATTGGTAACCTGAGCCAGTTGGTGTCACCGGAGTCTCCCGCCATGCTGCTGGTTTTCCAGGAGCATTGCAGAGCGGACGGCTGCTATGGCTTTACATGCCGCTACACAGAAGAGAGTGGCTTAGTGGTGGTTGAGGTGGACAACTCGCAACTATGTGTGGATGACAGGTATCTCTCTTGGCATAAAACACCAGAACACTCCAAAACAGTCAGAGCATAAATAATTCTATGATATATCAATGTAAATCCCTCTTGTGGTGTTCATTTTTTTTTTATAGTAAATTTCAACAAGGGTTTCAATTAACAACTTAAAGCACATTCGGTCAGGGAGGGGAGAAGAACACGCATCACGCGCTTGCTTCAAGCAACCTGGTGTATTCAGTTTTGCATTCACAGTAAAGGAATTTGCAAACTCACACCGTGCCATTCGGGACATGAATTGTTTTTCTCAAAATGGAATATTTTTGTTAGTGCGAAGCCTAACATTAAACTCATGATTAAATTGGGATTAATTGCTCAGTGTCTAGACATCTGAACAGACAAGATAGCACACCACAGATCTTTCCTAAAAGTCATTTCTTGTCACGCCTCTCTTCAGCATATACACAAAACACTTATAGGATGAATTTGTGGAGAGAATCATTTACCAACGCGCTTAAACCCAACCGTACCTAACTCTTCTCTGCAGACTTGTGGAGGTGGATGGATCACCAGTAGTCAACTCAACAGAAGAAGAACTGAATGACCTTCTTTTGCAGCTCACCAGCGCTCAGATTATTGTGCTTCGCAAGCCCCCCGCGACCCTCACCTCACATCAGCCCCCTCTTATCCTGCAGCACATGGTTAACCATAATCCCCTGCAAGCAGAGAGAGATGTGATTGCCATGGAAACCCAATCACTACGCAGGCTAATGGCCATCTGATGACAATAGGAGTTTATGTTTGATATTATTTTATCTCCATCAGCATCTTCCTATCATGATGGCAAGGTTTTCATGAAGCGTCACAGCATTTGTCCTGCCAAAGTTTCATTTTATGACTTGTGATTATGTCTTGTACCTCCGTTTATTTTCGCTACCTTCACTTTATTTTGTGATTAATGATCTTTTGAAGTCAACCCGGCATTCGTTTCTACTTGTTTATAGCCACCAGACTCTTGTGGTTCTTCTGAGCTTTTATTTTCTTCTTCTTCTTTTCTCTTATTTATGTACACTGTTAACCAGTGCCCCTCGTGTTCAGTGTTCACACCACAAAACTGAGATTCCTTGTGTTACAGACTACAATGAAATGTGTAGCAAGACTTAGAAAAACATGCAGTTAGATCTTAAGTTATTACGTTTAAGTGTTACAATTGAGTAAACCTTTGCCGTGTTCAATAAAAGTTTGTGTTTTGAACAATAGTGGGTTAAAATAAAATACTTTTTTGAGTTCTTGCTATCAGTCGCTTCATTCCGATAGTAACACTAACATGCATTCACTATTAGATATGCTCTCTTGTTTCAAAAATTTACGACACCCAAGAGAGCTGTTAAGTAAGAATGAAAGAATACAAATCCTTAGTTTAGTAGATTGGTGAGGAGCATGATGTCCAGAGTATATTCCTAAGGGGAAAACAATGAATCCTTGACTCTACTCCTGGAAGTATCAGAAAACAAGTTACATGCATTCCTGAATGCCGAGCATCCTAAATTCTCTTTGAAGAACACACACATCTTCCTTTGGAAGTTGGCTTTTTTTGTACGTTGTAATGCAAACCATCGGGCTGTGGGAATAAACCCTTGGCTGCAGAAATGCCTCATTTCAGTTTTGTTCTCCCTCGTTAAGAGCCAATAGATCGTGCAAGCTTGACTGTGCAAACAGTACCAGCCACTAACCAAGGCTTCTGGGGGTCCAAAGAGCCCGAGGACAAGAAAGCAGTTTTTCTCATTAAATGATGAGAAAGGTCACAGGTCACTCACCAGTGGAATATAATTTGGCAATAAAAAGAAATGGAGCTCGATATAATGCGGATGGGAGATACTGAGAAAGAGGGAGAAATACAAGCGACTTTGGAGCAAACATGGGAAAATAAAGTTGACCAGGCCACAACATGTAAACTGACAAAGCTAGACCATCATGTCATACCTCAGGAAGTGTTAGCTCAGTTTAGTGAGAAGTCATCCAAAACCACAATATGCAATGCCAGGATGTAAGAAAAAGAGTGACAGTGATCATCATGCTTATGGTCAAAATGAGATGCAACAGGAATGCTCTTTCTGGCCTTGCAGTTCACAGAGATGGGTGAAGTTCAGCAAAATAGAGCAGCAAAGGAGACTATGTGTCATAGCTGTCTTTATGGAAACGGCATTAACACTGGGGGAAAATGAGACACGATCCTATAAACACTGCTGCTGGCAAAAGACAAAAGCCATGGTGACCAACACAAACCAGAAAACACAGTCAGGATGTAACACTTCTGCTACCATCCACTCCCCGCTGGCAGGCAAAACGGCCCAATAGGAAAGTGCAAGGCAGCAGGATGAGCCGTAAAACCTTGTACAGTACATATTAGTCAAAAACATCTGAAGCACATTTAAATGAACACCAGCTTTGTCTTATTCCACTGCCAAGGCACCTCTGGTTGACCCAGGCTGTACCTAACACGTAGTGGCACTGCACAACCTGTAACTACATCTGGTTCGTCTTAACGGCCTCAGCAGCAACATCCAACGCACACCGATAAGCTCGGAGGTGAGTCCGCTCTGGCAGCATTTCTCTCCTCACCCTATCAACCGCAGCTCCTCACTCCTGAGACCCCCCCCCCCCCCCCCCCCCCTGCCTTCCTTCACTTCTTGCACCACCTCAACTCTCATCCCGCCCCTCGACATTTCAGGGTGCTTCAGATTCGTTTGAAGTGGAAGAGGCGGCATTACTTTTGGTTTCCTGCTCAAATCCAACACAAGCCAACAAAATGCAGGTCTGATGTGAAGCAAGGGAATTCCTGTCCACTAAACACATAGTCTTAAATTAGAATGGATGGCTGGTTGAAGCAGACACTAGTGTTACTTCTCCAAAGATTTAGTCATCCCGAGCCTGTCAGTGAAAACATAAAAGTCTATCTACATGAGAGTGTGAATGATCCACAGTGTAGCTTTTTATCCCCATCAGCAATTGGGCTGGAGTCCACCTCAACTGCAACCATAAGTAGATAGAGGATGGGCTATTTTGATGACTCACAGATATAGGATACATTAGAAACGGTTAAAATTGTAGATGGGGAAAAGCAATACTGTCTCCTTTATATGACAAAGTCTAACTTAAATGGATTCTCTCACTATTCATCAAACCAATGAGGCTGTAATATAACCATATTAAAACAAAAAATTCATTTCAGTAATGGTTTTGTCCTGGAGGATGACGGGGGGACTGGGAGGGTCACTGTCAAATCCCGGGGGCTTTGGATTTCATTTTGCTGAGGTGGAAGTGGGGCTTCTGCCCTTTCCTCTGGTAAATCTCACTCTAAGTAGCTGCACTAGGCACTTAAGGAAGTCCCAGGAGATATTTATGCATTCACCCACTGTGACATACTGTGATATTTGACCTCTGCCCCTCCTGGATTATTCCCGCATATGTTGCAAATCCAAATAACCTGAGGATACACTGCCATCTACTGGCAGTATACACAGGCTGTCTGTCCAAAGGGGAAGGTGGGGGGACAGACAGACAGACAGACAGACAGGCACGCACGCACTTCTAACTATCGTAACGTCTTTTGGGCTTCATAATGAAGCCAAATACAAACAGGCTGCAAACTATCACCAACTTCACATACGTTGGCCTATTTGATTAGTCCCAGCAGTCAAATTAAGATGAACTAATTATGAAGCTAGTAATTGCATTGAAAAACTCAGCAAAGATCCCGGACTGGTATAAGCGAAAACTCAAACTATTATAAATTTCATTGTGGGACAGATGATCAAGCAGCAAGAGATCCTGGCATTATAGTTTGGTTCAGTGCATGAGAAGATGTGACAATTTTGACTAACAGCATGGACTACTCACAATAACACCCTGGCATATCCTGGCCGATATAGTCATGCTGTGCAAACTCCTTCTTGCACGTGTGATTGTGTTCCCTTATTTTCCAAGATCAATAGTTATCAAACAGACCAATTTTAAAGACATGGGTGAAATCAAAATGGGAACTGCAGAGAATCCTTCCACAAGGGTGTTAAAGTGTGGTGGAGAAGGCTGAAAACATAGGTTTGAAGGGGAAAATTTAGAGTTTGGAATAGAAATACATTTGACTTTTTACAATATAGTTTCAATATCATAACTACTGTTTATTAGGCAAGACCGTCTTTTAAAATATATACCAGAATCTTTCAAATGTACTAAATCACTTTGCATATTCTCATGACATGGCATTACAAGATAACTTAATATGCAAAAAAACTGACTGAATGAATGATGAGTTTACTGTGAGATTAAAAAGGTTTTAATCAACTTAAATGAATGAACATTATAGGGACTTGATCAAGCATAGAACCGCTTTACAGCAGCAGAGCTGCATTGTAACACTCAGTAACAATACTCAGTTTAAAGGCTAATGAAAAAGACATTTGGTTGAACTATATAGTGTGCTGTGCATGAGATAAATTTGTCGGCAACATTACTTCCACTTTCTTTCTGACAGGCAACAACAGAGACGTCCGCACAAGGTGTTATTCAATCTCCAGCAGTGGAGAACATAATGACCCGTGCCCGTGTCTATTTAATAGGTTTAATTAAAGCAAGATGAGAAATTGCCATAGCCAATACAAGAAGTACAAGAGAAGATAAAAATAGATGTGGTTTGGGTAATGAGTAAGGATTAGGGTAAGGGGCAGAAAGTATACATACTACAAATCCATCACAAGAAGTGAAGATCGAGATAATGAAAGATTATTGAACATTTTAGAAAGCATGATGTTCCTTGATGCGTTACAAACATTACCTTGATTTTTTTTCAAATGACTATTATAATAATAATAATTATTATTATAATAATTTAAAGCGAGCTCAAAGCATCTCAAGACATTTTTACTTGCAGCCTCTCATTCTCTCATTAGTTTTCTGCCATCATATGCCTAATTACACGCTAGGTGGCAGTAAAGGACTCTGAATGCTTACTTTCAGTGGCAGTTAAAAGCCCCTGAATCTCTAAGTTTTATTTTTTATACTCCCCTCTGTCCATTTGCTGCTTCATGGGAAACGATGACCCTTGGCCTTAAGTTGGGACCTGAGCAATTGATAATGAGTTTCTCTTAAAGGTGAAAATGTTTGCAATTGAAGAGACATTCTAAATACAAATCATTCCATTAATTTTCCTGATATGAAGCTTGGCCAGGAGTGTCACTAGGTTTTATGAATATTAACTCCCACAAGATCATATTTACAGATGTGCTTATTGTTCCTTTTTATTAGTATTACCAAACTAATTGTTTATATTGACCAGAATTGTTACACGACTGCACTGGGACTGCAATGTGGAACAGCTTAGATACAAAAGCTTGGGTATGATCCACACCTATGAACTACACACCAATCAAAGTGGCTTTATAAAAAATGGCTGGAGGCACTGTGACAAGGAAGAGATGGAAGAAGCAGACAGAGGGGACCGATGAGAGGAAATGGTGCACATGATAAGTGCTGAATGGTTGACCAGTGGGACAGACCCTGTCAGAGTGGCTGTTAAAGGGCTACAACGTTATGAGAGAGATGACTGCAGAGTACAAGAAGCCCAGACAGTGGTGGGGTAGGAGGGGGGACGTTACCTAGTGTCAAAATATTTATACCCATTTGACAACCAATGGATTTTCTCTCTTGCGTTTCAGCACTTTTTTTCCATAACTGCTGCGTATTCTGATGAGGATAATGGATAGATATTACGTTGAAGGGTTTAGATATGAGAAATAGGGTTAGCGGCATGTTTTATTCAGCTCGTATGTTTAATTTCATGTCATGTTTCACGTTCACTGACTCGTTAGTGTTTCTTTATTTTTTATTTTTTGCAGAGACCCAGAAATGTCTCGGTCTGATGCTGCTGGATCGTTTTCTGCTCGTCTTCAAGCTTTTCATCTGTAGAGTCTTGTGGAGAAACAATGATGACCCAGTTCTGAGTTTGCCTCTGTCTTACAGCCAGTTCTCTTCTGTCCTAATCACGGGTGTCCCTCAGCTCCGAGAGCTGCCGCATGCACTACCAAGACAAGACACGAGTGAGAGAGGCGTGGGAGCTCAGGGGGGGTTGGTAGAGATAAAAAGAGACAGAGAGGCGTGAGCAAAGTCGGCATGGGGAAGAGAAGAAAACGAAAGCTAATCTCAGCAGGAGAAAAAAAGAGGCGGGATGACAAAATATTAGGATGGATGGGTGGATGAAACGGAGGGAGAAAGAGGGAAGGTTGACGCATCGCATCTTCTCCGATTCATCCCCTAAGGAGAGCACATCTAAAGGCAGGATTGAGTCCGTGACAGGCGGTTGAAGAGGGGAAACGGAGGCTTGACGTTTCATGCATCTTCATGCGCGCAGATGTCCCTTGAGATAAAGGAAACCAGGTCATTCATCAGGTGTACCGATACAATTGCAATGAAGGAGACATACTGGCCTTATGTAATACACGTGACCCGCAGCATTCTTGAATCTCGTGCTTTGCTTTCATTTATTAGATTTAATGTTATTTAAAAGGACATTTAAAGAGTTGGCATAAGATTATAGGAGATTATTGTCAGCATCGAATGTGGGAGAACAGCGTGTGAGTTTGGGATAATCTGCTGGAAACGTTGACTACACATTAGTAATCCAGGATGACTGCAAGGAGATTTGATATTATAAAAAGGCCCAGCCTATGTACAAGAAAGCTAAACTTGATTTGATCTCAAATTAATGTAATTTAAAATTTGGTCAGGTTTCGCACATCATGTATCCCCTCTCAAAAATAGAAAACGATTTTGATTAAAAAAAAGACAAAAAAAATCTAAATATTTGAACAAATAGTGAATTAAATATAAGAACTAAAATTAGACATGGATTCCAACTTGCCCCGAAAAAGTATTTTGCTACAGCGGCTCCATGTTGATGTCACTCAGGTCAACTGCCAGTGATGCAAATGGACAGGAGTAAACGCTGGAGAAATTGTGCATCTAGCATGAAAACATCTCCAACTTGCAGGCACCCCTGTGACTGGGTTAGTGCCAGCTGGGGACTGTAGGGATGGATTTGACCTTGCCTTTTCATACCCATATCTGGCAAACCACCCATGCACAAGAGACATATTGCAAGATACGCTGATTTAATGGTCTTAAAAGATTTAACCAAGTGAGGATGCCGTTTCTTCTATCAACGCATCATTCCCAATAAGGGTGCTTAAAGATACTATGACCGTTGCATGAATGTGTCCAGTACAGCACGTCTGGGGGAGGGGAAGTGTGACTAAAACTGAGTTAACGGTCAAGGGTGTCAAAGCTGGCATGACACAGACTTGGCAACATACATGCAATAAGCCAGCACATGGGGAGGGGGGTCTTCCTTGCCAGGAAGGATGGGCTTGTCAGAGCTGAGGGAGCACATATCAATGACTTCTAAGCTCTCGGAATTATGCTAAGACATGTCTCCTTGAGGGAGCATGGTGTGGAGTTGAAAGTCATTCAAGGACGGAGATTTAACAGTGCCGCTTGAAGCCCCGCTTCTCTTTCTCTTTGGGTGTCTGAATAAATTGATATGAACAACAAATTGTCACTTCGTATTGCAAGTCTTTATGGATGAAGACACATAAGTACCTAAAATAAACACTGCATCTGTGCCACATTGAGATAAATTACACCATCAGCTCATGTTTCTTTCCCTCCTTTGCACAAGGTGACCTTGACTGCATTGTAATTTACAGCTTTATGACATGTTGCCTGCACAGCTGCATCAAGCACGCTCATGTCGTGACCTATTGCTGGAGAGATTTTGTACAATTTACAGATATCTTCCATCTGATTTGCTTACTCTATATGTAAACGGCATCTGAAACACCTCTGACATGATGTCATTTTGGTACAGTATCTCCCTGTTAGCCACAGCGCAACTCTGGAAAAAAACAAACAAACAAAAAACCAGATGCTGTCCACACTGATGACACCTGCTTTCTCATGTGGTCCAAATCACATGCGACATGCGCTATGGCTCCATGCTCCGCCAACCAGCCACTGATGATGTGAAATATTGATTTGCATGTCCACCCACATCAACACGCCTTGGCTTTGCTGTCAAGTTCATTTAGAAGAGGCCTTTTTTTATTGGGCCTTTGATGCCAAGCTTGCAGTAAGAAAGAGGCTACAAGACGTCCCCCGCAGGGTTGAGAGGACAATGCAAACGCAAGTCCAAAAAGGGGGGGTAACGCTGTTCTCATAAAATTCTCACCAGTTTTATAATTAGCAATACACAGGGAACATTGGTGCAAGTATATGCAAACAAACTGCATACGGGCCATAAACTGTAGTCAGTCATGTATTAGTAATATGTTGTCGGTGCCTCATATGAGATTGTACACTGTATTTCTCAATTAGCTATTTCAGCATGGATACACTCTTCTGCTTCACAAAAGCAGCCAGCAGCCTTGCCTCTACACACACACACGCACAAGAGGAAAGCTCAGCACAGTTATGTACACCCAGAGAGTAAGAGATGCTGCTTTATGAGTTGCATTGGACACAAGATGGCCTTTGCAGAAAACATGAAGTAAAAGGTTACTCTCATTCCATTGTGAGAGTTAGTCCATCTACGAACAAATTCTCAGGCTGAAAACTGATACCACGTGTGACCACGAGAGATAACAAGGTGACCTTTTCATATAAATGACCAAAATGATGAATTATGTAAATGACTTGATTCAAAACCGCTTTCACCCTCTCAGAGGTGGCTTTCGGCGTATGTTTTCTTCTCAGTAATTCTCCCCGCATGTTTGTTTTCCATTTTTTTTTTGCCTCTCGGTAAATCATGAAGGCAGGCTCAGTCAGACAACAACAGTCCATCATGCAGCAAGAGACACCTGTGGCCTTTATTCTCACTTCCATGGGCCCTGACATTGTGCGAATGGTAGAGGGGAGAAGTAATCCAGGGAGACAAGTCAGAGTGGCAGAGGAAATGAGCAAAAGCTTAGAAAAAGGGAGTGCGGCAGAATGGAAGAGGAAGGTCACATCATTATTAGCTATGACTCAGTAGAGTGTAGACCTGTGCCAAGGGTGAACTGTTACCAAAATGAAAAAAATAAAATAAAATCATGGAGCATATACTTATGTGTTTGTCTGTTCGTCCATGTATTAACAGCCAGAGGATGATTTAGGATGACAATACTGGCCAGGGCCATTTTTCGTTCTGGGCCAAGAGGAAATTATTCCATTGCATCTATCAATGGTTAAAAAGCACAAAAAGTAAAATAGAAAATACATGTGGAAACATTGTGGAGCGTGATATTTTTTATCTGCTTTATGACCTTTGTGAAGATAAATCGTTCCCAATAATATATGAATAAAAATCCTGTACAAGCTAATGAGGAATCAAATAAACTTCAATCTATGTTATATGATATTCTTATGCTGGTTTCAGCAGTTAAACTACGAAAGAGAAATATATAAACACATACACATCTGTTAAGGGCACAATATTCTTGGTGAGGGTACTGTAATAAGGACACAGTGCACCATAACATTATAGCATGCAAGGGGAGTCACTTTTTGTACTGCCCTGAGTGCAAATAGAGGTGAGTCACTGTATGCCAGCAAAATACTATAAAAGAGGCCAATTCCAACATAGCCACGAGGGGACAATGTTGTGTGAGACAGGTTGAAGGGAGGAGATGAGGTGAGGCTAAGTGAGACAGGACTGGGATAGGGATCCTGCTATTAGCTCTTCCTGTGTCCCACTTCTGAAGATTTGCATCATCCTTTATTTATTTATTTGCATGAAAAATATAGGTCAGACCATACATTTTTAATAGTTTTGCAGCTTTAATTCCAATGTCTGCGAGCAACCCCTGCGAGAAAATCTGCCTTTGACGCCGAGAATAAAATGAGAGGAAGACAACACACAATGAGCATCAGAGTGCGATGGTGCCCTGGTGAATAAGGCTGCGGCGTGATTAAATACATTATCTTTTCAAACTGTGCTATGCTATCTGAGGTGAAAAGAGGACAGAAAAAAAAATAAAGATGAATATCAGATCAGTAATAGTTGGTCTTGTAGAAAGGTTAAGCCCCTCCAAACAGTCCTTTGACTTCAAGTCATGATGCAAAGGTCCTCTTTCATATTGGAGGTTCATGGAAATACATTTCTCCCAAGACACAAGTGAAATCATACTTTGTATTGGAAATCTTGAAAAAAAAAACATTGCTGTCAATTTGACAAAAATACTGTAGATTGGCTACTGTCATCGCTATCACAAATATAGTGTCAGACTACGTATTGTAGGATTTAAGGAATACAACAAAATGGGATTCAAATTTTTTTACCGAGAAGAAAATCGGAAATGAAAATATGCACATTTTATGTAAAGATTCGTGTTACTTGTAAAAAATACAATGCAGTCAGCCTCTCGACAACTAATACGAGTCATTGGCCAAAAGCGCTTTAAATCCAAGCATGATGCACATTATGCACCTGGACCAAAACATGTCTGACAGGTACAATTTTGCATCATAAACGCATCTTCTCTTATTCATGGTTGGGCTGATATGTCAAGCTCTATTTCTAGGAGGCATGATGAGGCTCCAGGCTGTAACTGGCCTTTTCAACTTTATTAACATGAAAGAGAAAGAAAATGGCACTTCAGTACCACGGATGCACTGGGAGCTTTATTTTATTTCATTATATTTCTTAAACCACATGACACTGGTCTGGAGCAAAGATAAATGAATCCAATTTATCTGGTTCGGCACAAAACTAATGGGATTATTTTATTTGTATACTGGATGAGCTAATGGCACCACTGTGGCATATGAGATCATCCTCATTTCAAATACTCCATGCTAAAATACAAGGCAACCTGTGGAGATGCACCCTTCTTTCACCATGGCAGTATGAGCTATTCTATGACATTGCCCAGTTGTGTCATTCAAATGTAAATCTAATGTGCGAGAGTAGCTCTCAGTACGCATCAATATACAATACAGATATTGCCATCTTTTTTATATAAACCAGCACAATAAAATATATTCAGAATAAGAGGTACAAATAGGTGCCAATATTAAAGATATGTAAGAAAAGCTTGCTTGCCTCAAATAAAAGTATGAGAATGTTAAAATTCTTAAAATATACACAGACAGTATACACTGCATATTGATGAGGTCAAAAGTCAATTTAGTCTTAGTTAAAATAAATAATCGTATAATTCTAACATGACAGCAGTACTCTAGTAATTATGAGATCAAATTAAATGGCTGTGAAACTTTGATAAGAGGCTAACTCAAAACACTCAAACATCAGAAATAAAATGTGACACTTTCTTGTTCTGGGTTGACTTGTATTAAGACCAGATGTTTCTATATGAAGAATAATTCAATTTGGTATTAAAAATGGCCCTGTGGGTAAAGTATAAGAATGAACGACTGTAATAGAATGCTCATAATATTCATTTATAGCTACGATATAACGACGGGCATTCCGCTGGCTATCAAACACCAGCGGCATGAAAATCACTTGAGTGCTTACCAATGTGTGACAATAGCAGCACAAATAACTCATCTTGTCCTCAGATGAATAATTTTACGGGGATTTTAAGACACATTTTGTATTTGTGGAAATCTAACAGACCGTAGCCTGTGCCACATTGAAGGAACATTCTTTCACAACCATTGCTACAATTAAAATCCACCTTTTCAAACGTACTTCCCATTCTCAAGATATAACCAGAATGCATCTTTTTTTATCCACACAATTTGTGCCAAGAAGAAACTATGCTAGGAGAGCGAAATCGGATTTTGCCAGCTGGGCTCACATTTCACAGAAAAGCCATATAACAGATGTATTGTTATATAGTAAATTATTTGAGGTAGCTTGGGAGGGTGAAGAGAACACGCTCAAGATGTTCCACTTCCGCGAGCCACTGATTTGATGATGTACCCTCGTGTGCACAGGAACACAGTGTAATGCTTCAAGCGTCTTTCACTTTGGTGGGATAATAATACTGCTGTACCCTTGCAATGACAATGCTCAATCACAATCAATGTACATTTAGTGAAGCATATTTCCCCTAAAATCAGTCTGGAAGGATAATAATTTATTATTATAATTAATATAGCCAGTACTTCCCTCTGACTGACTTCCATATTTCATTTGCTGATTGTGCATGTGTGGGAGCATGCACAGTCAGCGTGTGACACTGTGTGGGCAAGTTTTCAAGCAGAGCGGACAAGCTCTACATTGGACCTGGGCGGCACGTCGGATGTGGTCATGCCCCCGTAATGCTGATTGCAGCCCACGAGCCCCTCGCAATGATAAATTCGTCTCACAGCACTCAGGGCTGGAATGCAGCTGCAAAGGAACACTCCCGGTTGACTGTACAAGAAACCTTGGTCAAATTGTGAATGCAGATGGTTGCTTTAAGATGTTTTGTGTGTATGAACAAAATATTTTGGGGAGTTACAAATGAATTGCAAAACATTTTACCATTCATCTATTTTTGTTAGTGCTTGTGCTCAGAGGTGAGGTACACCCTGAACTGGATGTTTCTCTATAATTTAGGAAATTACATGATGCTGTCTTTTCTTTGAGCATAAAACAATATTTTAGATCAATCACATATGCTTCATCTTCAGCCCAAAACTAAGAGAAAATGACAGGCTTAATAGAATTTGTGTTTAGTCACGTTGGGCTCCTCATTCAAAGGAAGTGAAGGTTAAATGTTTGAGTTGTGGGATTTGGTGGGATTACATTGATTGACAGCTGTCTTTCAGAGTGTGTGTGTTTTTTTTTTTCTTCTCCAAAACCTATTTCTGCATTAGGCTCATATACGGTACATATCACAAAAATATAAACATGACTTGTAATTTTGTTCCCATTTCATTTATGTTTGCATTGTGAGATGTAAATCTTATCAGCAAAATGAATATGTAAACACATTTGTCTGACTGAAATTGTACCAAATTGGAATTTTCTTAGGAGAGCAAACACACAGGGTAAGAATACTATTTTATTAAAAGACTATTTTTCAGTGTGTATAAGAGAGTCATGCACTCGTGACGCAAGGTAAACATGTGATACTTAATTTGCTCGATCATCCGTGCAAATGCCCCAAGTTGGAAGCTGACCCCAGTGTAAGGAACAGTTCTACGCCTACCTGCACTCAGCCATAAATAAAACAACTTCCACCGACAAGCTCATTTCTCCATCAGGGATTTTTATGCAAGAGTGGGCCCTGACGGTGCATTATAGAACACATCAGAACTCGCCTGGCAACACCGCCCCCCACACACACACACTCCTTGATTACATCATTGTCAGCTGACCGGACAGAGGTGCAAGACAGTTTGTCAACAGCAAATTTTAAGCAGATATGACTCAATGTCAATAAATGTAGTTTTGACAGTGCTTCGAAAACGGTCTATTTTTTTTTTCAGATGTTTGCGACATTCATTTTTCTCTTTAAATTTTGACCTTCACAATGGGGATTCTTCCATGCATTGTAAATCATAGCTATGAAGTTACAGAAAACATTCCATTTACATATATTATATATATATATATATATATATATATATATATATATATATATATATATATATATATATATATATATATATATATATAAGAAAAATAGTAAAGATTTGATGACCAGTGTTATTTGTGTAATTGACGGAGTGCTATAAGTCTGCAGGTAAAACCATTCAACTAGTCATTACGTCTCACTAGGTCATATAGAAATCCATTCTTCCTTGTTTGTATTGTTACACCAGCGATACACCAATCAGAGAAATGTTGTAGTGGCACAGAAACCAAAACGACTTCTCAACGGTTTCAGACCAGAGAAAGCAAACTTCAATTTACACCTTTAAGAGTCATAAGGAAAAGCGATACAAGAACATTTAGGACAGACCAGAACTAAAACTCAAAAACGTTTCTCATTCCCCCCGTTTCTTTAGCACTTATCCTGTCGAGTGTCACGAGGAACTGGAGACTATCCCAGCACATTACAATCACATCACCCAAACAGAAATACAGACCGACAAGGACAGACAACCAATCTCACGTCTCATTATTGTTATTTATGACGATAAATTGTAAAAGAATGACAAGCCTTTCATAGCAGCCAACACGTTACTGTGATTAGTGCCATTTTGTTTGGGTTAGATACAGTAATAGATTCAGAAAAGGTCACCCCCACCCCCATGGGACTGAGGCAATCAGGAAACATTAACCGTGAGAAGGTTAAGCCATCGGCTTTCATTGCAGCACAAGGTAATTAGTGAAAATGAATAAAAAGAGGTGTTGGTGACACATACTGGATTCAAATTGCTGTGAACATTTTTATGTTAACGCAGTGTCAGAGATTAGCCTGACGGCTGGAAAAGGATGGGGATGTGTGGCAGGGGTGGGGTGTTCTGGGGTACAAATGGATTAAGAATCGTCTTTGAACGGCTTCTCCCATGTGCTCCACAAAACCATATCTCACTTTTTAGCTTTTCCACAGCTTTCTGCCGGGACTGTTTACGCTCAGTTCAAAAAAAGGCAATCTCCCTCCTGACCTTCTGTTGCCCCGCGGTTTGTTGATTAACACGCACGCATGTACACACGCACATACACACACATACGCACACACACACAAAAAATTGAATTTCATGTTCCAATATAACACAGTGTGGTCAGCTGACAGCCTCCAAATTACAACAAGCCTCAGCATCAGGCCAATGTACTGAAGTGCCCTAACAGTAGTATGAAATAAATCCAGTCACGTAATCTTAAAAATCATTTGTTGTACGACAAATACTGTTTTTGAAGCCTTTTAATATGTGCTTAAATTGCATTGTTCTCTGCCAAACCCGCTCTGTGCCTCTGTTATGATGTCATTTATAACCGCTGGACAGCTGAGCCCATCATTGCCCATTGTTTTCTCCCGCTGCCACTTTTCCCTTGCTTTATTGGGATGATAAAATGTGTGCGTGTATGTTGATCTCCATCAGTTATTGTCTAGTCAGGATTTTCCTTTCTTTATGTCCAGTCAGGATTTTCCTTTCTTTATCTAATACCTCACAGTTGTGGAAGGAAGGTTCAAATCTATTCTTCCAGAGGATACAACTAGGATGGCAATAAGTGGTTGGCAAATGCAGGAAGTAAAGAATTGGTCATTCCACTTTATGACCAAGCCTCCTTGTATACAGCTGCATCTGCATTCCCATTCCCATATGAGCCGTATGGTCAGCTTTTTACAGCATCCATAGGAAAGTTGGCCAAAGACTCAAGAGCCTTATCAACACCTTACTCTCCATATTTTAGTGGGTCCAAGCAGCAGGTGTTCTAGTGTTGCTTAAACAGAAAGCAATGTGTGCAAAAGACAGCAGACATTTTTTAGCACACAAATTGACAATTTCTGTTTTTAGCTTGGCACTTAACATGCCTTAACGACTATTCAACTAATACCATGCATGTCACTGTATACAAACCCCGTGGACATTTAGAGGGACAATCAATAATATGAATAGTGTGTTCTAATTATTTCTTTTAATAGGAAGTAAGACAGACAGAGCACTCGGGAGTAGTACAGAGACAATGATTAATTGTAATGATTGGTGAAAAAAAAATGACTGCAGAGAGAATGAGATTGGTACAGACCAATTTAGTAACTTCAATAAGGACGTGGACAACAGTTACAAGATCTTCACTATGCTGCCATTACTTACCATGTCCACAAATAAAGGACACGAGTGCGGTATCCTGAAAAGTGCCCTTGTAGCACCCATTTTTATGCATTTAACCTAAAGTTTGTGGATCCCTAGAGGCTAAGTTTTTCTGAATAAGCAAGTGCAATTTCAACCATACATATTGTGACTATAGACCCACTGGTTTCGGGGGTAAAGAAATTAAATTATCATTGGTTAGAAGTTAAAAATCCTGATGGCGTTATCTATTTTAGTCTTATCTCAGGAGTAGGGAAATTCATACTTGGAACATCATCAGAAATGAGTGATACTTCAGTATCCTCCACAAGGATACTTTTAGCTACTGGGCGACTCTACCACTTGAGTACTGTGGCTCCTTGATGATGAAATTTGTGAACAAGGAGAAAACATCTAGAACTGTTCTAAAGGAACTTTAAGTCATGAGATTCGGGAAAATTGTCAGCGTAGATCCCTTTCTCCTGTCAGTCACCTATAATTATCATCTTTTTCTTCAATACAGATTCAATTTGTATTCCAAATGCAGTGGCAGCTGATGAATGTTTCTCCAGAGGGAAACAAAGACAGTTTTGAGTGTCAATTCAGAAGCACATAAAATCAAAATAAGTTTTTCTACAGACATAATGTAAACAAAATTTTTTCGAGGCACAAACACATTGAAAAAGGGGACCGGCAAGACTAATTTTGACACAATGAGTCGAGTGTTCTTAGGTTTGGTCAGTTCTTCGGGCTTCGTTCTCCACTTAACAGTCAAGAAGATATTTAGTGCCACTTGGTGGTAAAGTTCAGTCAGTTTTGTCATTGTGATTATTTTAGATATGTTTCAGTATGTATTCAAAACTCCACATACGGACAAGTTCACTGTTTAGGCAACACCTTCTGGCAGCTCGATACCACAGAAGGTACCATCATTTATTTTTTCAAAGTATTTCCACATTAACGACAGCAGAAGTGTGTGTTTCCTCACGCGCGTGTGCATCAGTGTGTGTAACTTTCTTCCAGGCCTGCATCGCAGTTCTTTTTTGTCTCATCCTTTCTCTGCCAAAACTCCCAGCAGGTGCCTCTATGCAGAAGAGCTCTTCCACAACTTGAGTTCTTATCTGAGCTCAAATTTATGACGGGCTGGCAGCCAACTCCACCACATATGAGATTGTTTTTTTTCAATCTACTTACTTATTGGCTGGAAAATCCTAAAAATTAAATTAATTAAATAATCAAAAATAAAGGGTATTACTAAGAACAACTTTGTTTGACTTTGTGAACGAGCCAAAAATTGGCATGTAGCCTCAAATGTTTTTTGTTTTTTTTGACAGAAGAGCACAAACCTGTCCTATTTTAAAAAAAGTGTGCTCACACAAGGTCCCCCATATGGTGGTTAAAGCAACATAATAAAATGTTGATCGAACAAATTTTACAATTTACATTCTAGTAATTATTTGAGCACAATTTGTGAAATTCTCAAAATAGTGCATTTGTTTATTTTCACACAACAACTCATCACGAGGACTGCATAACCGTGGAATGACACCATCACACTACTGTTGGGGGAAAATAAATACTACGGAACAATGACATTGTGTGAGACAAAAGTTGATAGTGTGCCTGTCGCTGTGCCATCATTATTCAACTTGCAACAATGCGCTTTCGGATGATGAGATAAAATGCAATCAAAAAAGCAGGAAGTCGTTTAGTATGACAGTGCTATACACAACCATTTGATTTATCATCAAACTGTTAGTTAAACAGTGTGTGGTATACAGCTTTTAAATCAAGAGGTATTCGCCTTGTCAAAGAAGAGGCTTCAGAATTAATTGCGTATTACTGCACCATAGTCAGTTGTTCTGTGTCCTAAATGTCTGTCCTGCTGAAGCGAGTAGATGTGGTTTCCAAGGTAACATCTCTAGTGGCCGGGCTTTTGAGAGCACCGTGCCCTGTAATGTTGGTCCCATGTTACCATAGCAAATGTCTCTGTTTTACATCGCACACTCTATAAGGGGGCTTTGTGGGCTAATGCTCCTCAGTGCACAAAACACTGAGACAGTTAATTGGGGATTATGAAAAAATCAATACTGGAGTTCAAAGAAGTGGATAAAAAAAATAATACACCTTTCCCACCGTGTCTTGGGGTTTGGGATTTTTGCTTTTGTTTTTGCAAATAACATGGCAACACAGCTCGGCAGTATCAACAACAGGGTTACTGCTTCTCAAAACTTTAAAGCAAGGTAAATATCGAATACTTTAATATTTCAATTGATGTGCAGTATAAATATTGCAATATCAGCATTTGATTCTTTGGTACCATCTCACACAAACATTTAAAACATTTTAACACTGCTCCTTTAAATAGAATCCCCACTGTGTAAAGTGCCAACTGCGCAAGAGGAGCAAAAGTGCATGCATTATACATTGGGCAAAAGTGCATTGCATTTATGGCTCAGTCCATTGCTCTGCAGAGAGGACTTCACAAGAACAATTCTTCTCAGTCTCGAATATATTGTGATTTTTTTGTTTATTCTGTCCCCCTACCCCAAAAGAAAATGTTGATTTAAGCAAGAATTCAATCATGAAAGCGGTAAAAGGCAAAGCTGTTGTTGTAAAATTAATCATGATTGCTATTTTAGTCATTTTTATTGGTGGTGCCAGTATTTTTTATAATTTCATAAAAAAATGTCCATATTATTCATAGTTTGTTTTCTACCACTTGTCCAAATTAGGGACGCAGGTGAGGTGCAGCCTTTCCCATCTGACTGACAAGAGAGAGGTGCGGAGCAACATTGACTGGCTGCCAGTCAACTTGCAGACACAAGTTAGACAGACCCAAAAAAATCTTCTTCAATATGAGCGATTGAGACTCACCCGCAAGTGAAAAATGAAAAGTATGTGCATGTGTCATGAATACAGAAAACTATTTTGAAGGGAATAGCAATGTAAGAAAAAGCATCAATTAACTAAAACTACATTATCATTGCCTTTTCAAACGACAGCCTGGATGTGACAGCTTCAGATAAGGCAAAAGAAAGTAGATTTGTATGAGAATAGATCATTCCCGTGGCAGATAACTGTCTCTTTAATTGAGACTTTGACAATTACATATTCAAGTATGGGCTGCATGAGCCAATCAAGAAAACTGTGCATTGCCATTGGCCGCATTATGAGGAGTTGTGTGTAATGCGAGGGTAGGGTGGTGTGTGTGTGGGGGGTGTAGAGGGGGCTGGAGCGCAGTCTCCTCCGTGCTCTCCCATTTAATCTCTCTAGTCAGCAGAATGTGCGGCGGGGCAGAGCAGCGCAGCGCAGCATCCACCAACAGCATCCAGGATGGCGACTGGGCTCATGGAGGAATCAAGCGAAGCAAGTGTTGAGGAGAACGTATAAGCGTTCCAAAGAGGGGAGAGTGAGCTGTAAAGAAAAACACAGCTTGGGAGATGAGCGGGACCGAGGCGTCGTTGCTGTCTGTCTGAGAACCACTGCAGCAGCATTAAATCTGAGGCTGTCAGACCAACCCTCAGCAGAGCGACAAGAGGGGGAAGAAGCTATTTCAAGAGCGAGTCTCATCACGCTGAACCAGAAATGGAATTCACAAGAGCAAATTTAAGTTCACCCCGAAGAAAAGTGGATGAAAAGTGTGGACTCTCCTCTTTGAAGAAATAAACAGACAAGCAAGTTTTGAAGTCTCCTAGTGGATTAGTGAGTGCTGCACTGCGTCCGAGGCGTGCAACCTTTGCTGTCATCTTCCCAGGTCCTCCCTCGCAGCTGTCTCCTCCTGGTGAATGTCCTTTCTGCGCTCTGTTCCACTGCTCAGCAGTTCACCACACTCATGGTCGATGCCAAGGGAAGGAACATGAAATGTCTGACTTTCTTCTTAATGCTGCCTGAGTCAGTGAAAAGCAAGTCAAGCAAAAGCTCCAAGAAGGGGAATGCCAGTGGCAGCCCCAAATTGCCCCCAGTCTGCTATGAGATTATCACTTTGAGGAACAAGAAGAAGAAGAAGATGGCAGCAGACATGTTTCCCACCAAAAAGCCGGCACCTGCCACCACTGTGCAACAGTACCAGCAGCAGAACCTCAACAATAATAACACCATACATAATTGTAACTGGCAAGGACTCTATTCTACCATCAGAGAAAGGTAGGCAACCTTACAAATCTTGATGGCTACTCAACAAGGAACACAGGATAAAAAATGAACGTCTATGTGTAGAAGCGCACCCAGCCCTCAATCGGCCGGGGAATATTCTCGTTGACACCACCTCTATGCGTGTCGACTTTGCCGCTCCAACAAAGGCTGGACAGGCATGAGGTGGACTTTATATGCACAACAGGGCCAGATTGTTCTTTTCTAAAGGCAAAATATTTACTTTGGCCGGAGAGCAAAAAAAATCGCAGCTGTCCAGTGCAAAACCGTGCTTTGTTGTCGTCTCTCTAGAACATTTTGTTTACCTACCACAGTGCTCCTCTGCTCAATAATACATGAACAGTTTCATTGTTGGGTCTTTTGGTAGACAGCTTTCACTTGTTCTGTCATTTATGGAGCGCTACACTTTATGCAATCTTAAACTTAAGAGTAAATGTTTGGGCAACTATACAGCTTGGTGGACTATACTGATTGATTGATTGAATATTTATTGATCCTCGGGGGTGGGGAAATTCAGGCCCCAGCAGTATTCATACCACCGGGCGGGTATATAAAAGACACACAGATGACAACTCACTAGGCTCCCATAAGGCTGCCACACAACGGCGCCAAAACGAAAGCCAGTAAGTGCGGAAGTTAAAAACCCTTGGAAACGAAGCAACAAGACAAAGGTAAAAAAAAAAAAGTAACAGCGGCCAACGAGCCCCCCTCAATACCCAAAACACACAAAATAGCCTCCACGGGGTCCATAAACAGGTGTAAGGGCAGTCAAGTTCAACGGTGTGGTTCAATGGAAAGCAGGTAACACAAATAATCTGGTGCTTTAAAAATGTTCACAATATTTAAACTGCCTAATTTGTATAACAAATAAGCCATACAAATACCTTTTGAAGTTATTTTCGTTCTTTTTGTGCTTGCAGAAACTCTGTAATGTACAACAATGAACTAATGGCAGATGTCCACTTTGTGGTGGGCCAGCCTGGAAGGACCAAGCGGTTGCCGGGACACAGGGTAAGGATTTTACCATCCAGTTAATTAAGTAGAAAACAACATCAGAACTTTATAAACTGTTTTAAAGACTTCATGGAACTCGAATCCTTTGTGCTCCTCTCTCACTTCGGCACCACATGTGCCTGTTCGAGACAGTCCTCAATTATTTATGTAAATGAGTCTGGATGTAAAAAGGGTGAGGGGTTTACTTCCTCCTTGCTCCACACAAGATCTTTGTGTCTTGATTTTTTGTTTTGGAAGGAGGGGGGGTGGCAATTACATTTTTCAACTGTCTTAGAACACTGCACAGCCACGAACAAGAGCGCAATGCATTCATGTGCATAATCAGAACTAATTCTGAATCTGCGGACAATGTATACGCAACAAAGAGCAATCGTTATTATAATCAAGTCTTTTTTCCTCCTCTATGCTTATTGAGAATGTTTTTCTTTTTACATCCGACATCTTTGTCTGATTTGCCCCTCTTTGTGCTCCAAGAAGTTACCATAAATGATTAATTAGACATTATGTCTGGACAAAGGGAATTGCTTAAAAGCATATCTATTTTATATGGATATATTTGAATATTCACTCCAAATCCAGATTATTTTGGTGCTGTCAAAAGCGCTCTGCTGACTACCCTCTATTTTCACCGTAGATTGAGTTCTGAGGATTTTGGGGTCTTCATACGAGACCTCGATGTATAATCTACAGATAACTTTGTGAGTGCTCTTTGAGAAGACAGTTATGGAAGGACATGTTGGATGACTTGACTGCACTTAAAGGCTGAAACATTATGCCAGTTGGGTTTAATGACGTTCAATGCAGCATTTTTTATTGTCTCCATTTGGCACTTATAGCCAAAAGCCAAGAGGTGCGACTAAGCACATCTTAAACTGGTCCACAATTGACCTCACTTTATGGAAAATAATCTTTAATATATGTGTATTCTTTTGTTGAAACAACGATTGGGTTCACTGTACCATTGCCCACTCATAATAAGAGTGGTCTGTGTCACATGTCCCAACCTACTCTCACTTAAACTGCAAAACCCCCTTTCCCCCCCACGCACAAGTTGAAAAATACAGTACATGAGTACGTAGCGCCATGAATGGATTTGCTCTCATTTCTAAAATTAGTGTTAGCATCGTGTTGCACCCGGTGCAGTCAAGCTGCGATTAGTCATTAATTTCAGGAAATTGAATTTTCACTATTCAATGGTGTGATTAGAAATTCATTTTATTCGATCAGATGCAATCTTATTTGTTAGAAACATGCCTCTTCATCCTGAGTGTAAATACCGCTCTATCTGGCTGAGCGTTGTTCATTATAAGAGAAACTGAGCAAACACAGCCTCCATTAATTACATCTGGGGAATGGTTCAATAGCTGTGCCTTAAATACACTGTTGCACATTCACACACTATTCAAATCAAATTACAACTAATCAACTTTTTCAGGT
Source organism: Syngnathus leptorhynchus (assembly GCF_054491065.1). Classification (NCBI taxonomy): domain Eukaryota; kingdom Metazoa; phylum Chordata; class Actinopteri; order Syngnathiformes; family Syngnathidae; genus Syngnathus; species Syngnathus leptorhynchus. Next base: position 8,964,662 of record NC_141204.1, on the reverse strand, counting down.
TAAAGCGTCGCTTGTTTGAATCAAACATGAGAACCAATTAATAGATGCCTTTTTTTCGCCCCATTTTTTTAACAGTATGTCTTGGCGGTGGGCAGCTCAGTGTTTCATGCCATGTTTTATGGTGAACTGGCTGAGCATGATGACGAGATTCATATTCCGGATGTGGAACCAGCTGCATTTCTGGCAATGTTGAAGTAAGGATATTCTTTTCTGTTTGGCTCAAACACTATTCTCATTGACCTTTTATGATATTGCCTTTATATTCATGGAAGGAGATACGAAACATTTCCTTCAGTCAACATCACTACTGGATTGGCTTTTCATATGGTTCATTTGTCACACTATCAAGGCTTTAGTGACAAAGCAAAACTGTTTTGCGTGCAGTGGGAACAGCACTGAATCTTACTGTGGTGGTTCAAATACTTTATTACTTAAATGATGTAGCTCAAAAGACATGTACCTTGACTAAGAGACCAGTTTACGAGCTTTTTGATGGATGTGCTGCTGCCAGGCATAAAAGGCAGTCAAGGCACCGCCGTTATGCTTCAGTCCTTGTTTTCCAAGTTGCTTGTTTTCCAGTATAAAATAAGTTCATCATAGCAAACTAGTGTACCCGCTTGTGTCAACAGGTACATCTACTGTGACGAGATTGACCTCAGTGCTGACACAGTCTTAGCCACTCTCTACGCTGCCAAAAAGTACATTGTCCCTCACCTGGCACGTGCCTGCGTGAACTTCCTGGAGACCAGCCTGAGCGCCAAGAACGCCTGTGTACTGCTCTCTCAGAGCTGCCTGTTCGAAGAGCCCGAGCTGACTCAACGCTGCTGGGAAGTGATCGACGCCCAGGCCGAGCTGGCTCTACGCTCCGAGGGTTTCTGCGACATCGACTGCGGGACCCTTAAGAGCATCCTTAAGCGAGAGACACTCAACGCTAAAGAGATTGTTGTCTTTGAGGCGGCGCTCAGCTGGGCTGAAGCTGAATGTCAGAGACAGGAGCTCACTTTGTCCACTGACAACAAGCGGAAGGTTTTGGGCAAAGCCATGTACCTGATACGCATCCCCACTATGGCTCTGGATGACTTTGCCAATGGAGCGGCCCAGTCGGGCGTGTTGACACTTAATGAGACGAACGACATCTTTCTTTGGTACACAGCTGCCAAGAAGCCCGAACTTCAATTTGTCAGCCAGCCGAGAAAGGGTCTGGCGCCCCAGCGCTGCCACCGCTTCCAGTCCTGTGCCTACCGAAGCAATCAGTGGCGTTATCGGGGCCGCTGCGACAGCATCCAGTTTGCTGTGGACAAACGGGTTTTCATCGCCGGTTTCGGACTTTACGGCTCCAGCTGTGGGTCAACAGAGTATAGCGCCAAGATCGAGCTCAAACGCCAGGGAGTGTTGATGGGACAAAACCTGAGCAAATACTTCTCGGATGGCTCCAGCAACACTTTCCCTGTGTGGTTTGAGTACCCGGTGCAGATCGAGCCTGATACCTTCTACACGGCCAGCGTGGTTCTTGATGGGAATGAACTGAGCTACTTTGGACAGGAAGGCATGACAGAGGTGCAGTGTGGAAAGGTGACATTTCAATTCCAGTGCTCATCAGACAGCACTAATGGCACAGGGGTGCAAGGAGGTCAGATTCCCGAGCTTATCTTCTATGCCTAACGTTTGCACTTGAGAAAATGTAAAAAAAAAAAAAAAAAAAAAAGATCACTCTGTGTAACGTGGCCTGGTATTTATTTTTTTTCCACTATTCTTGTGTACTGTTTGACTTCTGAAAAGAATCTTGAGCGTATTATGTGTGATTTAGGTGAATGGGTTCCTTGATGAGAACCCAATGTATTCAGATAATGATGTGTAGAAATATATAGACGAAAATACAAAGAAATCTATCTTTGCGCTTAATGTGCATGTACATATGAACATATGTAAATCGTTAAACGTATATGAGGGCATACTTATGACTGTCCTCGGAAAACCCTTTTATGATGAATCGATACTCTTCTTATTTCTACTATGTTTGCATAGAATGCACATATATATATAGCAGCAATACATCACATTCTTCTGTATTCTCTAATGAATATCTCATGCGATTAGTGGTCTGGATTGTCAGCATTATAACAAAGGGGAATATAAAGACTTACACTTATAGTCAAAGCACTGTGTTTAACACTCATCCGACATTTGTATTTGAGTGGTTGTGCTGCTTTTTGGTACTTTGGATCTACTAATGCTGAGAGTTCTTAGATTAGAGAGCACTTTGAGACACTATTTTCCCTCTGTAGCATGTTGCTCTGAACTTACAATCACCCTTTTCACGAAAACTTCATCGGTGTTGTTATGCGCACAGTAAACATCCATAAATGATCATTAAAAAGTGATGTTATCCCCTTTCATGCCTTGAGGGTTCTCTTTTTTTTTTTTCCTTCTCTGATTGCATTGCAGTTTAATGTGGACTGCTAATTGTTGTTGCACCTTAGGTTTGTTTTCACAGGGACAAGATCAATGGTGGACATGTGTGCGTGCGCGTGTGCGTGTGTGTGTGTGTGTGTGTGTGTGTGTGTGTGTGGTGAAGCAGACTAGAACTGCTTTTGTTGAAAAGATGCACACTTCAAGTGTGTGCACGGTGTGTTGCAAACTTGCACTGATGTTTTGTAATCAAAAGGTGTGTTTTTCAGTTGTTATTCATGATGTGAAATTTGTTTTGCTTGAAATTGAAGAAAATCCACAGTTTGGTCTGAGACGACAAAGGATGTTCAAGTCCTGTGTTTACATTCTGGGTGACTACTGAATGTGGATGATTGTTGAAGCAAATAAAGAACAACAAAAGGTACTCTTTACTTGTGATTGCCTTTCATAAACTAGAGATGATATTTTAATGAAACTTTATTCTTCCACAAGGCAAGTAAACAGAATGAAGTCTAATAGCGGTAAGTGTGAACGGAGGGTTCACATACTATATGAAGCAATTACATTTTATGAGGGATGGACAACATTAGACATATGCTCAGTTTCACTCTTGGAACAATGATTCAAGATTAATATTCTTAAACAAACATGATCGTGTTCTTTATCCATCTACAAGCTTTACAGTTAGCCAGCCAGCATATTAAATCATATGACCGACAGGAAGTAAGAATTGAACCAAGCCGCATTTCTTTTCTTGCACAGCAATAACATGGGGCTGTGTGCCTAAATGAAATCATAACAGTATAAACATGTCTTCATCTCTATCCAAACCTGTATTTTCTTTCATTGCACGCAATTTGAAAGTGAATCTTTCAGGAAGGAGCCTGGTGAAAAAAATGGTCGTAAAGCAGATAGTTGACTGTCAATAAAATCGGTTAGTACCTCTGACAGACCGAGGGATCATGAAGCCCATGATGAATTGAACTAAATTCAGTAAAGGAGCGAGACGTAGTTTCCAGTGTGGTTTCTCGTAATTGTGTAGCTAACATTGTGAATAAGGCCAATAATTGCACTGTGGAAAGCCTATGGAGACCGAGGCAAGCCCATTATTTGATTTAAGTGATGTAACTCCACTTCACCTTAACCCAAAAATAGCTGATTAATTGCAACAACTCAATTAATTCCCAAATATTACAATTGCACAATTGATGTCACTCTTTGTTTAAGCATCCATCATACACTAACTATGTGATTAGCCGTTCTTGGTCGAGAATAATCTTTTTTTAATGAGAGGTGACGATTATTACGGGGATCACTCAGTTGTGGTAGAAGGAAATGTAATTAAATCCCACAGGGATAAGAATAAAACACATGGTTAGGCATCTAAAAATAATTAGTTTGTCATTAAAGGCAAACCCAGAGTCACCACGTGTGTACTAATGAGGAAGACTATGCAGATTTTGCAGTGTTTTTCTACAAATATTTACATAACAAGGTAAAACTATCTCAAGGTTACGATAATAACCAATTTACAAACTGTTGCATCCTGTTTAAATTCGCCAATCACTTTACAGTCCAATATTTTTATTATTCATAAATTAAGAATTTGGTATTTATAGAACACAGTGCCACACTTTTAATAGAAAATTGAGACACCAGAAGGATATGAACAACAGAGTGAAAGTAGTTTGGTCTTTTTATTTTATGTCCATAATCAAAAACAAATTGCACTTGCTTCATGGCATGCTTTTCTTTTGCTTGTTGCAATTGTAAACATGAGACACAGAGTTGGAGTAGAATGGAAGGTGCACACTAATGGCACAGAGAAAAACTAATGTTGCAAATGAAAGGTGACAAAAGGTCACAAAGTTCAGCAAGGTGTTGCAGGGAGACCAAAATAGGGCTTCCTATTGCTCATTTGTTGTCAAACTGCAGCGCTAAAGAGATTGAAAATACGAGAGGTATTACTTGCAGTAATCTCCTATCTTGGAGCTGCTGCCAACCACATGGGATCGTGATGCGGTGCACAAGCAGCAGCCCTGTGATTGTGTGACTTGTTTATCTATTTATTTATTCATTTCTACCACCCTGCGCTAAAATGTTTCAACTGCCGAGCCATTCAGAGACCAGCTTTTATGTAAGATTAGCCTGTTCACAGTGATGTTGCTGAGCTTTGCACGCAACAATAGGGCTGTGATTTCTTGAGGCAAACGCTTTGTGTATGTTGAAGAACTCTTGCTGGGAAAAAAAGGGGAAATGCACTTTCCTGAAATTGAATAAAAAAAGTTGCACAGCTTATTCAAACCGGATGCAAATATATCCACCACACTGTAGCGGGCACCCAGAGGGTAGATTAATAAAAGTATCTTGCAGTGGTGCAGAGGTAAATACTCGTTTTCCATTCTAGCATGCCTTTCCAATGAGGTGTGACCTCTGCAGATATACAGTCGTTATACAGAACTCCATCCATCCATTTTTTACACCATTTGTCTTCATTCACGAGTGAGCTGGAGCCTATCCCAATTGAGAGGCGAGAGAGATTCAACACTATTTGCTTCTCAGCCAATAGCAGGGCACTTATGGACAAACAAGCCTACAAGTTCACATTTACACCTATGGGTATTTTTAGTCTTATGCCAACCTAACATGTATGTTTTCAGAATGAGAGAGGAAGCTGGAATAGGAAGGTTATATGAGAACCCTGACACACTAACCGCTTCAAATTCAGGGGAGAAAAAATGATGTCATTCTGAAGAAATTAATTTGTTGCTGTATTACAGTCCTTTCTTTAATTGTACAACTATGGTTATGTTTAGCTTTTGCCCACAAATAGCGCAATGAGGTTTGATCTTGAAAACTTGAATTATGACAGCTTCCTACAGCGAGAAGTGCTCAGGGCTGAACATGAGTTTTTGTGTGTACTCCAGAGCTGCTCCTCATGTTGTCTAAGGAAGCTTCATGGCTTTGATAGTATACACTAAAGCGAGAGGGCCCTTTTCTCCCCAGGGTCTGATATAATGAGTGAGGAGCTTACTAAACATGATCTGCAGCTCTCACAAATAGGCTACTTGAAACAGCTGGAGTCCGAGAAATAACAAGCAACGGTAATGTATTTGTAGGAATGCTATCTGACTCAATTTGGACCGTGTAATGTGTTTAAATATGATACAGGGGTAGAGACCAGAGTGGCATAAGATGCTGTCGGTGCTGATTGCGGACGTAAACATTGGAACAACCGTTTTCCAGTCTGTAGCATGCAGTGGCAGATTTCAAATGATTGCCTTCAAGGTTTGAGGCTGGGAACAAATGTGAATAGAATTGTACTGCACGGTCTACTAGAACCACCTCCCATGGTCGGGATTTATCTTGTGGAAAATCTTATCACTTGGTAGCATAGAGTCTGGGAACCAAAAGAAACATCTGAATTAAGGTATTTGTAAGAGTCAGCAGAAATTCTCATAACTACATGAATACATTGTGTTTCTTAACACCCATTAAAAAAGTACAAGTGAATTTGCTGAATGTTCACTTTTCTGCAGTGGCCATTGTGGCTATAAATTCCTATGAAAGACAACTGACCTCTAACTTTCCTAATTCCAAAAGCAGAGCATCTTCCTCAATTCCACGTATAGCCTGCTTATCACTGGAAGTCTGTCACCAAAATCAAACTACCGGCGGCATTCAAAAAGGCAAATCCAAGTAACGGTAGAAGCTGGCATCATTAAATCTTTGAAGAAGAGACTCGGCATTCAGTCAAGTAGGGATTGGGCGTAATGCACCTTTGCTTTCATAACAGCTTCACATTTCCATATTCCGTTGTGTGCATAAACATCGTCACAGCTGCGGCATCTTGGCCTATTTGTCAAGCCGATAATGAATCTGATGTTTACAAAGCAAAGACTCTCTTCTCATCCCACTATTAAGTCGGTAATTACGGCAGCTGCCTCTATTCTCACTCAATGACAAAGACTTTCAAAGATATAAACTCTTTAAAATCTGTTTATTTCTTTAGGTTAACAGAGTTGAAGGGAAACGGTAAAACACATTTCCGTTTCGATTACCACTCAAACATTCAATAGTTCGGAACTCTGGAGTTTAAAAATAAGCTTGCTCATCTTCATTAAAGAGTTTTGAAGTAGCTGCTGTCAGCGTTCATCCAAACTGACAAAAACTCTCTTGGCTCTCACCCTTTTCTGAGTCAATCCCCAACCCATTTTGCCACTAGTGCCCTCAATAATGGCCTCAGTTTAATCTCCAGCGTGCCTTACCTTTGCCGTCTTTTCATTTCCCTTTGAGATAGTAAAGCTCTCACTATGAGCTGCTGGAAACAATCACAGGACATGGAATGAATAAGAATGCTGTATTTTGAGGAGATTTGCCATGTGTGACTATTTTGTATTCTCCTGCAGCACATCCAGCTGTGACTAAACATATTATCATGTTTTTGTGCAAAAGAAAGCCATAGGACATCTCTTATAAATGCACGTTTACATACCCTATGTTGGACAAAGATAACGCAATTACATGTAAACGAAAGAGAGTGCACCAGCCTCTTACTGTATATTTCTACCAAATAGCCCTGCACTCATTTGCACTAAATTATACTGTATGTGTTCATCAGGCAGAAAATTGTCCACAAAGATGGGCATTAGGCATTCACTCAGCATGGCGTAAAGAAATGCATGCATGTTTATTTTTCATGGTTGAAAAGAAGGCTTTCTTCTGGAAGTCCAATAACTTCGAAATATCAACAGAAGCTTGCTATTGTCGTATCAAATTACTTTTTCATGGTAGTGATGGATGCAAAAGCCTACAAAAAGATTCAATATTACATTCGGGGCCCATTTTTATATTTGTGAAGGAACTATATTACAACTAAGATTCAAACAGGGGTGCAGATATGGTGCACATCGGCATTAAAAATAATAAAACTGCACTAGATTTAAGGGTGTCACTGCTCATTAAAAAACATTTTGCAGGAATTAAACGTGCGAGTACGCTATACACAGGCTACAGTATATACAGGAGATGATATAAATTGAAACTGGGTCAAGGTGGCTCTGTAAATGTAACCCCCCCAACTTGCAAATGTTCCAAAAATGTAATTACAACAGATAAACTACTGCATTATTCTATTTCCTCAAAGAAAGGTCTAAAGTTCTACTGTTCCAAGATAAATTATTCTGTGTATGGATTTATCTATGTATTTGTCTTATCATAATAAAACAATTTGCAGTGGTGCAGCAACTCGGTGACACAAGTGAAGAATGAAACACAAACAACTGTTTCGTCAAACGTGGCAAGGACAGTAATGATACTTTGGGCAACAAATCATGTGAAAAATTCACATCAACACTAGCTTGACTAAAAAGGTCCAATTTCTGTTCTCGTTTGTATTTACTCCCCCGCAGATTTCTCAATTTAGATAACCCTTGGAGCATCTCTCTACCAATGTCAAAGATCTATCAATGGCAAAAAAGAGGCACGTGAAATATCAAAAGGCCAAGCATCATACTCAACAAGATTGGAGTGCAGGTGGGTGGGGGTAGCTTACACCATTCTGAAATGCTGCACCTCCAGCGATCTTTCCGAAGAGGAGGGGCAGTTGGAATCCCATCTCTCTGTGATGAAATTCTTTTCATCGTTCCTCATTTGCATAACAAAGGTGCATAAATCGTATTATATATGGCAATGTGACACTGTAAACCTCTATAAGAAGAGTGTCGAACCAACACTCTCCTCTTTTTTTCCAGGAATCATTGCGGGTTTGTGTGCACACTGACTTGAAATGTTTCCCCGTCACAACCTTGCACCTTTCATTTCATGTCGTTAGAATGTTCATGTCATTTAAAAAGGCATTCAGCCATGCAACTGCAAGATATTATGAATGCAAATGACCTGCTATTCCCTGATGTCATACACCCTATTTAAATGCATCGTTTTAAACAGCAATACTATCGAAGTCTCGTGAACCACTGACTTCGTTCTCATGGACCCACTCAGAGTTCAGCGAAGCACAGAGACGAAGGTGTCGGTCCGTGATATTTCATCACAGGTCTATTAGGCTGACAAAAAAGGATGAGATGTGACGAAGGGCCATCACCCCTAAGGAGACTTGCCAGGTTGTGTGGTCTGTGGCAAAGTAGCTAACAACGTAGACATGCAGAGGTGATTATACAAAATTCTGTCGAGGGAGAATTTGTGGATAACCCAATCTATGCTGCCCTAGGCAATGAACAAATCAGCAAATGTCAGTCATGCCCAGTAAACGGCAGACTTGTGCAGCTCCGCAAGGATTTTGAGACAGGTTTACACAATAATCAATCAATCCAAATGTTTTATCATCACCATTAAAAAAATATGTCTGAAGAGCTCTTATGCCACTTCTGTTGAAATTTCAATTGTAAAAACATACTTAGTTTGAAAATAGATCGATTGTATGTGATTAAAGTGAGTTAAACTAATATAAATGTCATTCTCAAATCAAAATGGGTACATTTTAATCATGCGCAACCAAAAATCAAGTAATTTTTTCAATATCCATGTACATATCTACAGAATGTAGATAAATTATATCAAGTGATTTATCCATGTGTGGAAGTGTTACAGCCATAAACCAACTGCAGCATACCTGTAAAGTTAAAGACAAGGCTAATGCTGAGATGCACACTACATAAAGGACCTTCTGCTGACTCAGTAATTGCAAAGTTCTGAGCATTTTCAGGAATGAACATCAGCACAAAACTCCTTCATGGCATAGGTTTCAATGGCACAATGCCAAACGATGGCTAAAGTAGGAGTAATGCAAGCCGGCAATGAGCTCTGCAATAGTGCAAACGTGTTCTGTGAAGTGACAAATGTTTCTCTAGGTGTGCAAATCTGATGGCATGGTATAATAAATACCAGGAGAGAGATATAGCGCAGGGTATATATCGTCCTGATTGCTGGGGGTTTGCAAGGTGAAGTGAGGCAGGATCTTAAAATATTTATCTTAATGAGACAAAATTGCAATTGATAATAAACATACATATGTCCTGTTCCAGCATGATTGCCCCTTGGTGCACAGAGCAAATCCACAAAAGCACGGCTGAGTTTGGTGTGGATGAATTGGTCAGGCTGGACGCCAACCCATTCAAAACAACTAGGAAGGAGTTTGATTGTGACCCTCCGGATGAGTCGATAAAGATTCCTATAGACATTCCCATAAATCTCGTACCCCTACAGAGTTTGCTGGGAGAGATATTGAAATCCATCTATTTGGAATGAACGCCAGCTCCTGTCGGTAAAATATGGGAGCCCATATAGCGTAGAGGCTGAACTGTGCATGGATTAAGTGTGTTTACCCTTGAAAATGATAAGTGAAGCAATGGAGGTCTTATGTGCGCAGAACAAATAGAAGATAGAGTCTATGACAAACAAACAGGAGTGGGGGGAGGCAGAGCATATGTGGAGCCTTTGCGTGAGCTCTTGAAGAAAAGATATTTTAATTGCTGCCATAATTGATCTGTCAAAGGATGCCCTGCACTACTTGAGTAACCGATCGCATTAACGTCTAATACTGCAGTTGTTTATTGTACCCAGTTAGATGAAGCCAAAGACTAATAAGGTTACGACAGATGAGGGCCGCTCTGGGCACGCTCATCTTCAGATAAAGCAGCATCGGTTCAAACTTTCAGTGCTGTGGTGTGAGTGGTCACTGGAGTCATGTTTATCTTGATGGGATGCAGGCTGATTTTTATTGAAAAAACAGTAGAGGCTGGAATGAATCTGGACACAAGCAGATGGATTACAGAAATTACACTTTAGCAGTATCATGCAAGTCCTTCCAAAATTCAGAACAGCACTTGAGGACCTGAAGAAGATTTGCAGGATTAGAGGTTGTAAGCCAGGCCAGCTCGATATATAGATTGGCTCCACACTGAGAGCTGCATTCAATTTCCCAACAATTAGATGCACCCGAAGGTTAATATGGTAGTCGGTTAATCTGTGGTGCTTGTGTTATCCACCCCGATGATTCCCAAACAGAGTGCTGCGCACACTACTGTGCCGTGAGAAATTACCCAGTTTCACTTCAAATTCATTAGAATCATCAATAGAAGTGTAGAGATAGGCAGAACAATTAATTGCCCTTTTTTACATGCAAGGTGTGCAACCAACTGTAGACATTCAGTCAAAAAGAATGTCATGGGTTCCCGTAAGTACATATATCGACTTTTTGTTCCATTAAACGGGTCCAGGTTTCACACAGAGTAAGTCCATTTGCAGGGGCATCACTAGGGGTTGCCAGGGGTGACCATAGCCACCCCTGAATATTTATTGGCCACCTTACAACTAGTGCCCAAATAGATTGTATCAGGGTCATCTAGTAAATTACGGTCTTAAAAATGGTGGCTTGAAAATAACACAATTTGGGTTAAAAAAATAAAATGCACAAATTTATTATCATTTATTTGTACAAAACAAGCCAAATAATTTCAAAATAACCCAAAGTTGAATCAAATTGGACCGACCTCCAGGGTCAGTCCAATTTTTTTACCCACCGGTTTTCAGCATGTAGAATTTTATGATTTATTTGCGGGTTACACAATTTAACAATGTGGAACTCAAATTTTTAACTGCACTATTGGTCTGTGCACATGAGATCATTAGTAACCATAACGGACTAAACAAAAGTATATCGGGAGCCATTTTTCTGATAGTTTTCAACCAGCCAATTTCCGACAACAGTAATCGCAGGAGCATGCTGAGTATTAGAAATGTCGGGAAAAGCATTTTTTTTTTTTAGCAGTGGGTGGAAGTGAGGGTGTCTTTTGTACACTGGTGCCATATCTTTGAATGACAGACTCAAATCTTGGCAGGGCATCGATTCAGATATAATGAAGGTCATTGTGTATTTAATATTGCAAAGACAGTAAAGTATCAGCGAAATAGGCTTCCGCTCACCATGTGGAAAGTACTCTGGATCTTCTCTAGGCAACATTATAAAAAGAAAGTCCCCACTCTGACCTTGTTACGACACTAACTTTCCCCCATGACCGCAGTATGTTTTTAATAAGGGTGCTTTTCATGCCTAGTGGCAGTTTGCTTCCAATCCAATCCTCCTAGCTGATTTCATATTCTGAGGATGCTGTAGGTCTCCTGGCCATTTGAGAAAGAAATTTCTCTCCTGGGATGTGGGAAGATGTCTCTGGTGTGGCACACACTGAGCTTTGAGAAGCAGGGATGACAGGAACATTACATGGTTCAAATGAAACCTCACATTAGGCTATTTATATTCGTAAGGAGCCATTATGGGACCCTACTATTGTGTCTCAATGCAAAGCAGTGGGAATTAAAAAAAAAAAGTTATGAATCAGAAGTGCGAAAGGTGACGTCAACACAAAGTGCTAAAGTGCTCGCAGACTGTATTTATTCATTCTAATGTGTGTATATATAGTGACAGTGAATGAAGGAGCTGATACTGACCAACAAGGAAGGAGATTAGCTAACCAGAGTTTTTTTTTTTTTTGCTGCTGTCTGCTGTTTGCAAGGAAACTGAAAAAGGAAGACAATGACTCGGATGCCCTTCGTTCGTAGCTTTCATGAGAGATAATGTCTTACAGGGAGGGACAAAGTTGCTCGAACGTTTCCATCAAGGAACCCTTCAACATGAAAGTGGGTATTTTGGGCTGTCAGAAGTGGAGTGACAGTTCTTTTCAGACAAAATGAAAGTGTTTCTCACAGAAACAAGCAGTCACTTTCATTGCAAACTTCACAAGCAAAGAAGTACTGAGCTCATGTGTTATAAAGTCTGCCAATTAGTGAAAACCCCAAGTTTGTCAGTTCCAAGCTTATCTAAATCCTTCATTACTGAGGACATTCTTAACTCTCCACAGAGTCAATATTTTGAAACGTTTGCAAACCACAAAGGTGACACTACAACAATCAAGTACGCTTACTAAAACGCTCGTTACACAAAAGTGTGTCCTCCGCAAGAGTGACACTAATCTCCACTTCAATCAATTTGAAAAGGTTACACTGTAGTACTGTAAATCACATTCTGTGCTCGGTTTGCCTTGTTTTCACCTTCACTAAGCACTGTCGTCACCTCTACTATAGCTGATGCTGCACAACTGAGAGAAGATATTGGTCACTGTGTGCGTGTCACAATCATCGCTGATTGGTTTCTTGCATCATAGATACAAACCGAGTTGTTGCTAAAGGGCCGATACCCAAGTGGATATTTCAATAATATTGATTGGTATTTTGTCATTTATGTTGGCTTCAGATATAAATAATAGAAAGTCACGGAGTCCATAGAAGGTGCTACATCTTCTAGGAATCTTTTCTTAGTATCACCCCATCAAATACATTTTTTGGAAAAGCACTGATGTGCCTAAGGGTTACTTTGCAACAGAGGTGTGGCAATATATAATCCTGTCTGCAGTGATGCAGTAACTGTAACATCTAATCCTATCAACAATTATAATGCTGATAACCTGGACTTTCCATTTCTACTGTCTTCAGAACAACCGTTAATTTAAAGTGTTAATTTAAGACCATGCTGTTCTTCCATTTCCATTTTCTTATCCCCCCTGGTGGTGGTGGGAAAAGCGGTTGGGGGTAGTGCCTCTATAATTGGCGAAAGCTTCTGAAACATGCAGATGAAGCAGGGTGGGAAGGAAGAAATGAAAGCGTGATATGGGCCACATTTCTAATTATCATTCCCTTTTTTTCCAACTCATGCAGTCATACTGTACAGCAGAGATGCCCTCTTCGCCTCCTGGCCTCCACATAATTAGTGCTCAGTGTAGAGGGCTGAGGGTGGATTGACGCTTGCATAAGGCTTGAGTGAGGGGGCTTGGTGGCAGGGGGCTTACAAGCAAGCTGGGGCTTTGATGACAGGGTTAAGAGCACTGTCAGCATACTCACTCCTACATATGTTGCAATGAAATAAATTGTCAGATGACAGCCAAGCCCACCACTCTGCATGTGAAACATGGAAAATGACAAAGGCTGAAATAAAGAAAACAAGGCAAAATTTGGCAATAGTACAGTCATCATTTATATTAAAAGCTCATTTTAAGGAAGTGATGCTCATTTCTTGCTGAGTGGTGGGAGAAGGATGAACAAAAGGCAAGGAAGAGATCCTGCTCTAAGGAAAGGTAAGTGGATAGAACTTTGCCATTCTAGGGATCCAATTAAAGAAATGTACCAACCATTCTACATTTTTAAGATAATATAATTATGCACCATTCATTTACACATACTGGAATTTATAATGCATATTTCTGGACATACCGGAGGTTAGTTCTTAATATGATGAGGTGCCATCCTACACGATAAAGTAAAGGTACCACAATAATCTGATTTAGTTTCTTAAATCAATGCTTTCATCTTTTTCATTTTTAAAAGCAATCTAAGAACTTTATATGCACTGCACATATCCCCAACCCCTAACGGCTTAAAGTGAACAAAATATATCTCATTTATGTCACAATAAAGCTTTTGGGCAGTCTGCAGCATGTCAACAAAGTTTGGGTCCTGTGTGCACAGTATCAACACCAAACCATTAAATCCTCGACAAGGACTGGTTCAATTTAACCAGGGGGGGGGGGGGATCCAAAATCCTATTCTCTCTAAGATGAGTTGAAAAACAAGTCGCTTTGTAAAAAATTCTCAGGCAAGGAAAGTCACCTACCGCAGCAAAGGGAGGCTCAGCACTGCCTCTTTGCAGGGTGTCGGGCTGCTCTTATCGGCCCACCAAGGGGCCGTAGAGGGGTAATAGGATTGTGGCTCACACAGAAAGTGGCATGCTCACTAAGCTGTGGAAGGCTCGGGCACATGTGCGTTTGTCCAGCACCATGAAAGCATAGAAAAGCAAGCGGGTGGATGCTGAGTTCTGCTCACTCAATAAATAACCGTTAAATGGAAAACTTTGGAGGGTCAGTGGGACACTGTTCCACTAGTGTACGTCTGAAGACCTGCATATAACCTGTAATCCTGCAGCCAAGAAAATGAATAGCCAGCAGTTACACAGAAAATCATTTTCTGTAAAATGAAGGTTGGGAGAGAGGTAGCAAAGAGGATGCTAGTTTAGTGTCTTTCCTTGGCTGGCTAAGTCTTGGCAGCAGAGCACAGTATCCATTTTGCGTTTGGAAAGATGAAAGCAGCACTGGGCTGAATCAGAATGGGAGGGGGAGGTGCATGCACCTTGAGCTCTGCTGACTTAGGCACTGATGAATAATTATAGTCGGATTCTGTAAGGATGATGTGTTTTCATGAGAAGATAAATATAATACATTTAAAAGGTCAACATTTTAGTGATTATTGTCAGGTATTTACATTTGTCAAGTGAGTAAACTGACTGGTAAAGATGTGTTTTATTGCTCAATGATATGTCCACACTGTCTAATTTCAGGTTCAGGTTTCTATACCAGATGTAACTACATGTCTCGGGGTCACTGAGAGAAGATGGGAAAATCAATAAGCAACACATGTAGAACAAGGAAAACAACAGCTGTTGATGAAAGCTGCATTGAAAGATCCTCTCAAGAGACTTTAACCCTACAGAGAATGTATTTTACCTTACACTCAATGTATATGTGCAAATAGGAGTTTTTAAAGGACAGTTTTGATCAATGCGTAGTAGTTTTTCTTTCTGAAGAAAAGTAAGATGGTGAACCTTTGGGTTAGATTTGGGCTTATTAAGAGAGAGACATGGTGTACCTTTTCAAGATGAGTTAAGAGTCTCCATCATGTGCAATAAGCAAAAGTACATGGAGCACAAGTATACACAAACAATGCTGGATGCTTGTTTGTCGTGACTTTGTAGGCGATAAGGATGAGAAATAGAAGCGATGATAGCAAATTATTAGCAATTTAGTATGCATCCAAACACTGACAGAGGTCTAGTACGTTTGTAATTATACAGAAGTGCCCACTCATCTGCATACTGCAGAGCCTGTCTTATTGAGTTTGATGGATGCTTCTGTTTATCGGTCACACTCCTATCTCCCATCAGAACAGTTTCATTAATTTCACACATGCTGGATGATGACAGCCACGAGCTGATTCTGGAGAAGCTTAATTTCATGTGTGGATATTTCAATTCCCAACAACATTTGGTCATTCAGAGAAAATAGAACAAAGTTTATCATGTTGTGATGAAGAGTTCAACAGCACAGATGACCAGATGGACGCTATAATTGAGAACCATTCTGACAAGAGTATTGTGTTTGAATGAACACATTTTCTTCTGACTATACATACGTTATGTTACAGTGAAAGCGATGGCCCTAATAATCAATCAATTGATACCAAGAGCAAGAACATCTATTTTTCCACACCCAAGCTGTACATGGTGCTGTAATCAATCTCCAAATGCACCTAGCCATTAATGGTGACGTAAAATGGTAATGCCAATGTCATCCACGACATGTCACAAAGGACACCGCTTTTGTTTATGCTGCATTTTTTATGTTCCAATTTATATCCTGACAGACCTGATGAGATAACGTGACGAGCGCTACGAGATTGTTGTCAGCGTGAGATGGGGTCTTTCTTCCGGCTGTCGCTTGGCGGCTATCAGGGATTGTGATCTACAGAGAGCACCCTCCTTTCTCTGAGGGGCTCAATAGTGCGGACATTGACACAGGACATGGTTTTGTTTCGTGAGACACACCGGCACGTTGCACATATTGTTCCTGTTAAACAAATGTTTCTAAACTAATATGGCTTCCATATTGTAGACACAAAGAAGAGACACTCTGAGTAGTAGTAGAATAATCTCAATGTTTGTGTCGTAGATTTAAGCGGTTGTTGCTATTTATAGTACGGCATATAGAGTACATCCTAAAATAAAAGGGAATTCTTTTTTAGCTCAGAATATGTTAGTTGCACTTAGTTGTATGAATACATAAAGGCATCCAAAAGCGAAACACTATGACTATATTTGAAGATGTTCCATTGATGAAAGAGTAGCCCTTCAATCTTAATCCGACAACAGACACATTTCTTATCTATTTTATGCCTGTGAATAATGCCTGAAAGATATTCAGATCAGTCAGGTCGCAGCAGACTCCAAGAGTCTGTCAACGATGCAATTTTTGTTCTTTGTACTAATGTTTCTCACTCTCTTTACTCTGTCTTATATTCTCCTCTCATCATCAACTTCCTTGTTTTCTGTGTTGTCTCTCACTGCCTTTTCTTTCATGTGCATGAAGTCGACATACAGCACTTAGTCACAGGGTGAGCTTACGCTTCAAGTCATGCAATCCTGTTAGAAACTGGCACAACTTTGCCCATTTGATGCCAGTCAAAATATTACAGTCTGTTTGCGGATTTAATGAGCACTGGCCACATTGCATCCCATAATGAGCCTTGTTTATACATCTTAACGGTGAGGGAAATATTGGAGTGATTCCACCCAAATCTGTTCACTGTGTTTTACATCTTTCATGTGTGTGCTTGTGCTTTTATTTGAAGCACGGGAACAAGACATAGATGTCACAGTGACAAAGAAAGTTATTGGTTTTCCTAATATGAGCCAACAGCCTGATCAGGATTCAGCAGGTGTCTCATGTATTCGAGGCTGACGTCTGTTCAGGACCATCAATCAGAGCTAAATGGCAGATGGTCGGCTCCGCGGCCAGGCAGGAAGTGCTCTAACACAATCGCTGCAGCAACACAGCGAGCAGCCTACCTGCTGATAATCCATTTATGCACAGACAAAGCTACTTTAATCTGCACCCCCTCCCCCCTGCAAACAACAAGGCCAGCATCCAAGCTGAAGAATCACTGGTCCACTGCATACATCACACAGTGTGACAGGCCGCATTAGAGTAAATACTTAACCACATTTACATATGGCAGAAGGCTTATTTTAATGAATTAACATACAGTACTTGATTAAAATCACATGATTGCCTCCTTGCCGGTCATATGGTGACATTTTATGCAGTGGATGAATTACTCGATTATTCAATCAAAAAGTGAACAAAGATTGTAATTGTGTCTGTTTATTCAGAACCTGACACGGCCTTGGGAATGTCTATGCTGATGTTGGTATTATTGCAAAAATAATGATAGACTGTACATGAAGGCAAATTAGAATCTGCATGGTACTCTCAATGATGAAAATAGTGTCAAAATTCACACTTTGTCACCAAAGCCAACCAAAACAGTGCAACTATTTCTCTATAATTTGTCAAATATTTTTTTAGCGCAAAGTCTAAAGTTGACATTGGAACTGAGGATTTTAATGAGAAACGCTGGACGATGTGCCAAACTAAGAGGTGAATCAGGCCAAGACCTTGAGTTCCCACAGGGTGTCATTAGAAAAGATTGAGTTTGACTGAGCTCTGTTGCCAAGATGTTTCCGCTGATTAGGCTTCATCAAACAATAGAGACTTAGTAGAAGAGCAGTCTGTTCCAATGAAACTCTGCCCGGATTTGCTCCTGCTCATCAACACATCTGTTCAAGAGTTTGAATGACTCATCCTCTTTTCTCAAAGCATGGACATTGGCACTCTAGCGAGAGGAGGTGTCACAGCCCAACACCAAGGAATATACAATTAGTCTTGACTAGTGGAGCTGTTCCACCAACCCGAGGCAGCAGCGAGGGGGGGGGGGGGGCAGCCATGAAAGAGGCCAGGTGCAATATCACATCCTTCCTGTCAGAGCGCTTAAAAGGAGAGCAGAGGAAGAGCGTTTAGCTCCAAGGGACGCATGTGGAATGCTGACCACAGGTTAAAGAATCGACTATTCAGTGTGCGTCTCTTCCATGTGCCCTATCGTGTCTGGGAGGTATCTGCCAAGTCAAAATGTTGCCAACATCTTCTGAGGTGCTTGGAATACTGACAAGGAAAGTCAGGTCTAGAGGAGGAGCGCTGACCTTGATCACTGGTGAGAAGAGACCGGAAGTAGCATTTCATGGAAAAGATTCGTGGTTTTAAAAAAAAAAAAAAGATATTTTACTATATGATTTGGTTTATTTAAAACACCAGTATATAAACCACAGACACACTCAATAATCAGAAAATTTGGAAGTCTCTGTTTTTTTGTGGTTTTTTTAGACAGCCACACATGCTAATCTTTGTAGAAGCACAAAGAGTCCAATTATTGCTCATTAGGCTCTTTTAAAGACCTAAAACAAAGTTGATCTTTACTTGAGAAGTCTCTGGAGATTAGGCAACACATCTCTAATGATCTACATGAACCATAAAACCTGGTGCTGTCATTTGCTTTTGTCTAACCAAACATCACATGACGTCCTTGCTTGGTCCTTTCGGTTCCTGCTGAGAATTCCTGCTGTTTGTCCATCATTGATTAAGCGGCCAGTTAACAGCTTGCACTAACGTCTCAAATCTCTGCTGAGACAAGTGCCACGTTCAATAACCGCCGTCTACTCTCACAGACAGAGTGCCCTCTCTTGTTCATAAAGGCTGAGGATTTTCTTTTTGTTCTTCATTGATATTTCCCTTACAAAGTCAATATGAGCCATTTACTCATTCAACACAACACAAGGCTGGAGTCTAAAAAGAAGCAAAGTGCAGTGCTTCTGAGTGCTTTTGCACTTTATTTGCCGTTACCATTAAATGTATACTTGACGAGAATGAAAAGTCACCAGAAGTCATTTCATTACAAAGTTCCTGCACACAATCACAGTGATGGGGATGCCATTCAATAATGGGAAATGGTCTTTCACTTTAAGCTACCTTTAAGGTTCTCAATGTGTTTTAACAATGTCTCCTCCTTCACCTACTAATGAAGCAGCATGAGGTTAACCTTCAAGTTTGGAGATGACAACTCTACCACCTGAGCCATGCTTGACTAGACAGATAATAGAAGACAAAAAAGATAGGAGAGATAATACCAGATGGATGGACGAGACAAGCCACGCACAAAGCTTTCCTTGTCAAGTAACCCAACAGAAATGTGAAAGACAAGAAGGCAGAATGCCATGAGAGTTTATGAATTAACCTTAACTTTAATTAAAACTTAATACGTTAATGTTTTCTTTGTATTATTCAAAATCTGAAAAGGCACTGAATAATTTTTTGCTATTTTGTCCATTAATTTTTTCCAACGTCAACATTTTATGCAAATTAACACTCGATGATAACAATTGTGCAGAGCAATTAAAAAGGTACTCTGTTCTTTCTATTACAGTGACCTTTATGCAAATATTGGAATTACCATTCATGCAGATACAGAATTAATGCATATATATTCATATGGATGTTGACACTCCACTAACCGCAAATAGCAGTGCACATTTTTATGTAATTATTTTCTATTCATAGAAATGAGTGACAAGACCAAAGGTTTGGTATGGGAAGGGCTGTCCTTAGTGCACTTCCACTTACAGTTTAATAAAAGTGGACTCTTCTTAATAAGGAGGTGATGAACTGTAATCTACATTTAGTCTGGCAAGCAAACTCACTAATGGCCATATTGACTTGAGAGTTAAAAGAAAATCAAAGTCATTGTAAGTTGCTGAGGAAAAACCTTTGAGCGTACTAAAATGTCTGAGAGCTCAGGATGCAGTTTGTGTGTACAGCCCAATTATTCAGCCTTAGTGACCAAGAACAAATTGAGAGCGCTCCACACTCTGGAGTTGATAGATTTACTATTGCTGCGCACCCTTTTTCGTGTTTGATAATTATTGAGATCTTACGCGAATATGTGTTGACTCGGAAGCAAACCTGCACAGAAAATCAATCTGCACCCAAATATATCTATTTAATAGTTCCATTGTGAATGTCATGTCATTGAGTACTAGATTTAATGAGCAGGAGAGTAAAAGAGACCATTTTTCCAGCACCGCCTCATGTGAATGTTCTTGAGGGCACTCCAATGGATAAATGGTTGCCCAAATGTAGTCTGACTTGGAAACGGGCTGCTCCCCGACTCCCCTGCTAAAAGCACAAAGTGAGATTAATCACTGTTGCCAAGGGAGATGATATCCTTTGTTTCTTTAAATATGTGGCCTTTGTACAAGGAATAGCAGAGGAATAGGCATAGTTCTGTCCTACTAATGATAGGAGCGCACAGAAAGTGTAAATAGAAATGGCTAGGAAACCACTTAAAAGTACAGTTGGAGGGTATAAGCAAAGGTTCAAAGTATACTGTGACATCTCGTAGCCAGGGAGCAAGGCAGTGAAACTGCCTCCCCTTGAGGTTTTAAACAGAACTCATGAGATTTTTGAATATTTCATTAGAGCCATACCAAGGCAGACAGTGGTGCTGGCCACAGTAAGGCCGCTAGAATTCATAAAGATGATTTTGAGTTCCAACAGATAGTCACCATATTTTCATTTCATTATATCCTACCACACAAGGCTGATTTGTCACTACAGTGAAATTCAGTAAAGAGACCATCCATCCATTTTCAGCACACTGTTCAGAGTCACAGGCGCTGCTGGAGTATATCAAGCAAAAGGCAGACGACATCCTGAACTGGTCGCCAGCCAGTTGCACGGCACATATAGAGAGGGCCAAGTAGTCACACAGTAGTTTCCAAAAAATATACTATACATGGTGCTTCAACACATGCTTCATTTTTTTTTGTGGCATTGACAAAAACAAACATTTTAAAACTCACGCCTCGTGTAGCGCCTAACTTTCTTTCCTCGGTGCGCACATTGAAACTTTTGTATAACATTAAACTTACATTACTGAAATGTACCAGGACACAGCAGTAAATTTTTGGTCCGCCAATAATTTAACAGGGCAGCGTTCAATACCAACTGTGCTGCTGCAAGCTCCTTAGAGACAGCAAATCACAAAGACTTATAATAGAGGAGACAAATCAAGTGTGCTAGATCCCTCCAACCTCCAGCCCTACTTTCCCAAGGTTATTTTCAGAGATAGCTTATGGTTTGGTACAGTATGTGGGTTGGGTTTTAAGTAAGCCCTGTCACTAAAGATGTGGTGTAATCCTTTGCAAAAGAAGCACAGGATCTTGAGTGACCACTGAGAAAGAGGGGAATTGCTAATTGAAGCCCCTGGGAGGCCTTGATGGGTGCTGTTTTTGTCCCAACAGAAGAAAGTCAGCCCACTATAGCCCAGGCAACATCATACATTATATAGAAAAGCAACAGACCAGCACAAAAGATTTAAATCCCGATTTACTTAGATACCAAATAGCAGGCACTAAATTCTGTCTTCACTGTTTCGAGATTGCTCGTGCTGCTGTTTGGTGAGCGTGATCTAAGATTGCAACCTTTTGAGATCCTATATAGCAGGCGTTAAATTGCGTGTTGGACTCGCTGACAGATAGTGAGTGCTGTTGACAACAGATAACGGTAAAAATGGTGGCAACTGGTGTTTTTTACCATGAACAATTAGGGAGAAGTTTAATGTGATGGAATTGAAGTGTAAGTGAGAAATCTATTGCTACAATAAATCGTCTCAAGCACGTGCCAATTCTACATAAAACTCAAATCTCTCAGTATAATCCTTAAACAACGTCAGAATTGCCGACTGACTGTAAGGGAGGAAAAAGGTCCAAGTTTGGCCTGATTACTACCCGAGGTCTCAATCATATTATTATGCAATACCTGGAAAATCAATCTGGGAGAGGTCAGCACCATTTGTTACAGTGTGCTGAAAAGACCCAACACACAAATGCAGTGTTGCAAGGAGTTTTGTCACAGATGACTGGCTCCAAGTCAGCCCTCAGAAGCTCCAAAATTGTAACGCTGAATACATGATATGTCATGACAATTTTTATTGGCAATTCAAAAATGTTTACATAAGCAAAAAACTTTTTGCCACCACTTCTCATTTCGTTTGTGCTACGATGGCACTGTTGTGTATGCTGGTTTGTACCTGCCCTTGAGATGAGCTATTTAAAGATGCAAACTCAGTCAAGGCAATTTGTCATTGGTTTTATAAATCAAATTATATGGGATAAATTCATTTGTTTGCATATAATCCTCCCACGATGCACAAAATGAACTCTCCACCAATTCAACTCCATATCTGTAAAAAGTTGCTAACTGAAGCATATTGCAAAGTCAAAGCCCATCGTGTGCTCATTAAATAGTAACATTATCTAAAAATGCCCATCCTGTCATTGTCTAGGAGAGCTTGCTATGATCAAATTCATACAGCATAACCTCAATTTAATACAATAAATATGAAGTTCAATTGAAAACCTCAATTTTTCAGATTATATAGCTGAATGAGACTCGGATATATTTTATGCATTCTTTGATGAGCAATGCAAATGTTGAATATAAAGAAAAAAAAACTGTAAATAGAGACGATTGCTTCTAGATTAGAACAGCTATCATAAGGAAATTCCTTTACATAAGCTTGTCCTGCCAGAGGCAGAGATCAGGGAAGATCCAGATGGCCAATCTTTTCCTTTTTCTCTACTTTGAATTCATCTCCAATGTTATTTCAGGCTTCTGAGACAATTATTGTCAAAGAAAAGAAAAGTGAGTCAGTTTGTTATGGTCAGTCTACACAATTCATTTGTATTCCTTATTTTTTTATTAGTGTACGTGACACACGAAGCAATACGTTGACATTCTTCCACCAACAACATATGCATAGTGCATGTTTACGAGCCCCTGCAGCCAAAGTACAAACTGGCCTCCTCACGTGTACAGTTGTCACTAAACAGGATTAAGGAATCCTCATCCAGGCAGCTAATTGTCGGCTGCTTACATCGCCGTCGGCGTACCTCTCCTCCCCTGCTCCACACATCTGCAATCTTCATTACAGCCAGGAGCTTGGTGCTACACCGTGTTCGTCAAACTCTCCTCTCAAGCTGTTCACTTTGCAAACTGCAGAGACCTGATTCACATTACTCTGACTGTGAACGTATTCATGTTAAACATAACGGACGTTTTTTTTTTTTTTTCTGGGAAACTATTTGGGAAATGATTCATTTTCTGTTTTAGTAGATTAGTTTGATTGAATTCCAAGCAGGAAAGTTTAACTACATTAGAGTAGAGAAATACAACAAGGTGGAAGAACTGATAATGAACTGCAATGGAAAGCACAGGGGATGTTGAGGGAAGAGCATCCCTCACAGGAGGCTCACTAATGTGGCAGATGGAGAAACGTGTGAAAGAGGAGAAACAGAAAAGACATTGGCCTCAAGGATCCATTTGAAAACATTTGGATAGAAATGCGACAAAGACAGGACAAGAAGGCAATTAATGACAGCTAACAAAAGAACAAATTAAGACTTTAATATGGTGGTTTGATGAGACTTTTGAATGGTTTCATAGATAAAATTATGGGCACAGTAACCTTTCCATGAATTCATAATTTCAGGACAGAATACCTTAACATCCAATTGGATGTGGCAAACAGTTAATAACGGAATACTCAATTAAAGAGTGTGTGTGTGTGGGGGGGGGGCAGGGTATATCAATATGAATAAAAGAACTGGGTTGGAAAATTTCTATTTTACAAATTGCAATTTTATCTCAAGCTATGAGTGTGACCAAAACAATCGTATCTATGACAATACTGATTTACTACCCCAACATACTGAACAAAACTATAAAAGGGGCACTTTTGTTTCTGCTCCAATTTTTATGAGCTGAACTTAAATACTCTAAGACCCTTTCTGAGTAACACCAAAGGCCTATTTCTCACATATGCTCTCATTGAAATAATCCATCCACCATCAACATCCTGATTCGACAGCATGATCATTGCACAGGTGCGCTTGAGGCTGCTCACAAAATTGTGGCTGTAAAAGCACAAATGTGCTGTTTTACCACAAAGCTCATTGCCGGAGATGATGTAACAAGTTTTCAAAGCGCTTGTATATGCTCGCCTGTAGATTGAATGTCCATTTTAAGCTATCTCTAATACAAGTCTTAACTGACTACTTAGTACCTTGTAAAGAGTACATTTAGTTTTATTTGTAAATGCATTGGTCAATTGAAATTATCTTCAGTCATACAATATTATGGATCCGCCTCCATAAACTACTTTTTTGTGGCAACACACACATTCACAGTCAGTAAACATAGGCTATGTTTTATCACAATGGCAACAGTTTCCACAAAGCACTCACTTTTCGCCTGTCCTATCTCTCTAGATGTCTTTCCAATTAAATCATAATTATATGCAGCATACCCCTGGGAAATTATTTGACTCATGGCAGCGAAACGTCACCATAACAGATGACCTGCAAGGTGTGAGGTGACAGCAAAAAACCTTGCCAAGGACCACCTGCCTCAATCGTACATGGCTGTGTGTGTGTGTGTGTGTGTGTGTGTGTTTGCACGACATAAAACTAGTTGGTTTCATTGTTGCTCTGAGACTTGCTGTGTTTATATAGGCTTGCTGCTTGTCTGTTTTATTTTGTTCAGTGCTACCTTTAGAACATATCAACTCTACTGCCAACAATTTACAATTGAAGAACCACTGCAGGTGGCAATTGCTACATTGTTCCTAGGGACAAAGACCCATCAGCCTATGTAATGAAAACATTAACCTTCTATTAATGTTATATATTTCGGAATCATTTACAGTTATGCTCACAGCTCATTGCATTAGCTGTGGGGCATTGAGAAAGCTTTCACCAGGGTGCAAATTTTATTTTAAAGAACAGTAGAATCCTAATGTATTCTACTTAAACCACATTTTAAGGAAATTATTTTATAACATATTGTGTACCATAGTGGTACTTGAACTTATTTTCATGCAGCCAACACGTGATTAATTTTCATTTGATGTGGTCGGTTAGTTGTTTTGCGCGTTAGGTTAGGGTTAGTTCGTTTTTTATGACTAGTTGGTTGGGGTGTCGCTCAGTTTGTTTGATTAGTTGGCTGGTGTGGTTAATGAGTTGATTGGTTTAGTTGGTGGGTGCATCAAGTGGCATTGTTGATGTGTTGGTTGTTTGGTGGTGTTGTCTAGATGGCATAGCCATAGAGGCACAACTGTATTCAGGTCAACATCATCAAATACCTTAAGGATGAACTGGAATAGCGACAGTGACCCAGATCCTCTTGTCCAACATCAGTAACCTTTGACCCCACAAATGCTGAAATAAACACAAATCTCAATGACTTGAAAGTCATATTATAGCTGCAAAGGGATGAAAACTCTATAATTTCACTAACGCTTAAAGAAAAGTCCAGGTGTCTCAATATTTTGTCAATATTTCATATTTAGCTCTCTGTTATAAAGACGTACATTCTTATACAACACCGACCCCATCAACTCAATGTAACAATTTGGAGCACAGAACACACCAGTAGTTCTGTACTACTTCTATTGATTGGTAAGGAAAATTTGACCTCAGAACCTGAGCACAGCTATTACTCACCTTGATCACACCCCTCTTCCTTTTGCAGCTTTCCAATCACAGCTGGCTCCGAGCACCCAATTCCAAGTGAGCACACTTGGAGGTCATGGTACTGTGAAACGCTGGCTTGTGACAAATAGCTTCTGGAGGGTTGGCCTGCTGAGACAAGATGAGAAGATCTGTATGATGAAGAGACGACAGCACTGGCATTGCTGAAGCTGACAATAGAATACTGCAGTGAACGGAAAATACCAAAAAGGAAACTTTTAAGCACTGCTCAAGCTATTTTGCTTACATTCGTTTTTAATTTTATTTGGAGCATTTGGGCACTTTTGCCCATAAAACAATAGTGTGGATTGTGTTGAATCTTTTTTTTTTTTTTTTTTTTTTTAAAAGCTTTCGGATCTCTTTGATCATGAATGCAATGTATGCACACTGGAGAATTCTCTTGGGTGATTAGCATCTTTGTGCATGTCTTACCTTCAGTTCACCTCAAAACTTCCTGAGAACCATCTTGTACAGACTGAGTGGGAGAGAGCTGAGCACCCCAACAATGTTTAAAACATGAGGGGGATTTGTTGCCTATGTTTCGCTCTCAGCCATAATTAAATTCCTAATTAGGCAGCCCTCTGGAAAGAAAAAAAAACATGGAGAGAATTCAATTCCGCGCTCGAACCGGTTTGTCCAGTACTGAAGGTGAAGAGTCAGGGGGAGAAAATTTTATAGAGGAAAGTAGGAAAGCCCGGAGGCAATAGATGAGCACACTGTTTTCACTTTAATTTGCTGTTTAATGCTGCTCTTGCAAATACAGCTGTACCTCCTACAACCTGGTAAAACTCTCAAGAGGAAATTTGTATATTTATTGCCTCCATCCAAAATAGACTTGCTATGTTGTTGAGATGTACTCTGCTACCACGATTTACATGAGTATTAACTCGGGCTTTTGCCTGTAATTTGAGGAGGCGGGGTTTGCCAAGCCCTGAAAGAAAAAAAATTCTGAGAAAGAGCTGGACTTTAATTTATCACATCTAGCTTGTCTTTCAGAGTCTGTGATCCAGATCATCTCTCCTCAACCTCCAAGGTTAACCATTGCGTGAAGAGGCAGTTCTGCCCAAAGGCTGCCAAATTTACTTTAACTCATCGAAGTGGGAGATGGAGAATCCATTTTTTAATACGTCTACTCGAGGCTTTAGTCATGCCTGTCCTCTCCCTGTGCATGTTTGTCATGGCCGCTCCAGATTGCGGCAGTGTGAGGATCCAACTGGTGCTGCGGTCCTTTGATGTGTCATATGAGCAGTGCATAAGAGGCACACCTCAGTGCAATATTGGGGAAATGATGCAATGCCGATAGGTGAGGGTGGGTGAAGAGCTGCCAGAGGCTGATTGAATGTACATGGCCCTTCCTGCGCATGGCTCTTGCCTCCAGCTCCTTCATTTCCACCTTGAAATTGCAGATCTGCTGTGTGTGGGGTGGACAGCCGAGGCGTGTGCGTGTTGTTTATGCACAACTTTGACAACATGGTTAAAAAAAAAAAAAAGTTAGCGATATTGTGAGTGCGTTTTCTCTTTTTTCATTGTAAGTTGTTTTGTCCCATTATTTGGCCTTCGCCCTATTCGAAGCTCTCCAAAGAAGTTTGAATTTTACGCACGTTTGCTGTCTTGTCACTTTGCTTATTTACCACGGTATCATATTATCAAGACGAGATGTTTTTGACGTGTACATAAGCAGATTAACCTGATTTTAAAAGATTGAGGTCAGGACTCTCTGGTTCTTCCACAACAAGAAGATATGCTGTGCATGGGCACAGAAAATGGTCCAAAATTTCTTGGTAGGAAGGATTAAGCTTTAGGATTCAGTGGCAACTAAGCCCAACTCCTGATTTATCCATTGACCTACTCGCACTGTAGATGTGTCTCAAAACTTTAGAACATTTTGTGTATTTGTTCTCAAAACGGCTTGACTCCAGAGTTTATTTATAGTGAAGTGATTTTGAGACCGTGGGTCAAGTCCTCGGTGATCCAGAATACATGGAGGCAAGTTGACAAATTTACTCATGTTCTGACCTTCGTGGGGCATTGCGGCGCTCTGCTGAAGTGGAAGTAAGCGGCGAGCATCCTGGGAGAGCGGAGGCCTCATGGCCAGTGGACCAGAGCTGAGGGTACGGAGGATGATTGTGCAGTCAGATCAGCTCTGCGGAGGCGAGGGTTTAGAGGCTTTAACGTGTACGCGGCACGTGTAATCCCCAAGCCTCGGGGTAGGACTCGGTGCCAGTCGGATCCTCAGTATTGCTGACATTCTGTTGAGGAACAATAAAAAGATCTGTTATCTATCGTTGTCATTTAAATCTTCATATGCTGGGACACACAAACCTTCTGAACAAAGCCCAGAAGACTCGGTTCGCTGGGGTTTGTTTAGCTCCATTACAAAGTATCCCCATGGTGGGGGCACACTTGTGTGCTTACATTAAAAGACTTGTCTTTGTTTCATCAAGCTAAATCATCAGGTTGAATGGCTCAGTTTAGAAATCACATGATAATCATGAAACACGACAACCCAATCAGCAAATCAATGTATTAAACTGACTATTGGAAAGCAGGCATGGGATAAGAAAAGGCTTGTTGAAAGCTCTTTCCCGATGTGAAGTTTTTTTGCTCTCACTTATCTCTGCTTTTGCTTCTCTCTCAGACCTACATCCCACAGGGGAGGAAATTGGCACATCAGCACTTCTGGAGTGGACTGAAAAACACCATTTGCAGAGTACCCCTGTCGTTTTGTCAAAAGGGCAGAATCGTATTGAAAAAAAAATACCTGTTCTTATTATTAGCAGGATAATCATATGGAATTTAAGACAATCGTTAGCGGTACATGCAAATGAATGCAATATAAGTGCAAATGGAGATGCTCCAAAAATATACACTTTGAACTTAACAAATTTAGGACGGCATTTATCCTTAAGGACAAAGCCGATGTCATCATTGTGCCTAACAAGAAATTGAGAGGCTCTGATGCCTAATGCAACTGAGTGCGGTTTGAAATCCAATGAATTGGACTTTAATGAATCATTATACGCTGATGATAATTTCCTCTCATCGGCGCCTTTAACCATGCAAATCCCCATTAGATACCTTTGAATAGCTTCCCCTCGCTGACATTATGTCCACTTCGTAACATGCTGTGAGCATTTGAGCAACAGATGATCTAAGTAATCGTGCACGCAATGGGATTCATGCATGAGCAAAAAGCATCTTTTCGTGACAACTTATGTTCATTATTATTCTAAGTACAGTATTACAAGGTCCCCAAGGTCTGCAACACTAATTTGTGGCACTGATGAAAAATTGTGGCACCCTTTGGCATTTAAGTTCGCAATCCCTGATCGAGAGTGTATTTGTAAAAACTATAGAATAATGACAGACATAAATACTTTTTCATTAATCATTACATCCAAGAAGTAGATCTGCATTTCAAAATGTATACCTGACTTGTATTAGGGGAAATAACAGGCATATCCAATTGATGATCTCAGTTACCATTTTGCGCTGAAAGTAATTAAAATGTACACATAATTCTTGCTTTAATGTGCATTATGTGAAAACTCAAATTAAATTAGACTAATACGTTAAAAGAAAAGTGTGATCTTCTGCTCTAGTGAATATTCTCTCATGCAGTGTGATTGGTGCACACTCATTCAGCTGTTAAACCTAAACTCCAATTACATTTGTACAGTATTTTATCTCACATTATCTAAACACAAAGTGTATTCCTCTTTGGCATCTTCATTGTAATAGAGAAGGGAAATGCAAACCATGGTTAAAGGCAGTAAAGGTTCTCATCAAGTGAAACTAAATTTAACAATAGAAGAGGCTTCAGCTTCAGTGACTAAACTTGCCAGCCGCAAGACAAGCTTATTTTTTCCTTCACCTGTCTGCTACGTTCCTGAGAGTGCTTGCAGACTGTGCTGCTGGGCCGACATGCTGAAGGATGGCCTTGATATCTCTTTCTATTAGACACTTGACTTTAACATGGGGAGCAGCTCCACACAGGGCAAATTGAAGGGTCCCGTGGCATTTTAATGCCTTTATTTCCTTCGGGCGGAAGGGGGTTAATTATATCTAGGCCACTGTTTTTTGATGAGATCTACAACCAATACAAGTGAGAAAATAAGTCCTACAAACAAAAAGACAAAAATGTTTTCTGTGTGTGCGTGCACAATCCTTTGCATGCAGACATACCCAGACTGAACACTCAATTCAAAAACATTATTTTGAGATGCCTCCAGAGCAACTAATCTACTGGATAGATGTCACAAAACTGGGTCATTGAAAGACTTAAATGTAGTCTTTTTTTGGGAGAGTGCTTTAAATTCCAACTAATTCTTTTAATCTTCAGCATCTTACATTGGCATTCACATTTGTGTTGGAGGATGATACTGAATTGTAGTGAGGCTGTCCTACATTAGCCTCCACAGTTTGATGCCACATTCCCGCATTGACCACATTTATTCCCAGTTGTCAATAGTTCAGCAAAAATGCTTCTAAAACAAAAAGGGGCACCCTAGCCATAATTTGTCATTTGTAAATGGTCATTTTGCAATAAAGCATCCAAAATGCCTAATAGAGCGAGATAAAAAGTATACATAAGCATAGAATGAAATATTGTATTTGAATGTCACGTAAAGGTTACACTACTGTATATTCATGCAATGAATATAGAAGGGAGATGGAAGACTATCCTCCATCTTGTAGCGCTTATTATGTTAAAGTTCACCTGAAGCCTACATCCCTGGGTGGAATACACTCTGGATTGATCACCAGGTACACTGATTAATAAGATTCCACCTCTGATAATTTGGTATATTTCTATTGGAAGCTAATCTAACCTTCATGCTGATACTCTAATCAGACCTTACGGTGAAACGTGCTTTGGATCATCCAACTGGGGGAAATCAGGCGTGAATGTTAGACTTACTATAAATTTTTGTTTGTCTTGTGTTGAGATTGAACTGCCATAACAGTTATAGTGTTAGAATAAGGATATGTAAATATACTGGAGTTTTACAGTAAAAAATAAACCATTTTTTAATCTTTGATCATTCTTTTAAGTTTCATTATAGTGCATCTTAAGTTGTGACTGTATCTACATTTGCCAGACACTCCAGTCCCTGGAGTGTTATATTATCAGGCCACTACACTAATGTATTCTCACTGACACTGTAGATCAGTTTAAATGATGCCTTTTCATCTTATGGGGTGAATGGAATGATGCATGTTAACATGCTTTAATTGAGACGTTCAGCCCCTCCCAAGTGTCTCTCAATGACATTTCTGGGGCTCAGATGAAAAACACTACTTGCATATCAAACACTGCTAAAAATCATTCTCATAGGGGCGTCATTTTGTAATTATTCTCCTCTGTTGTTACTCTTGGTTTTTGTCATTAGAATTGGAATTAGATGATTAAAAAAGATACATATATATATGTTTACTATGCTAAGGGTGATTATAAACAGGTCACCGCTAAAATAATCTAGCTGCACATGGAAGGAAATGTTCTACAGCTCGTTGCCATAAAGGGCAAATGACACGGTAAACCTTTATAAAAAAAAAAAAAAAAAAAAAAGGCAAAAACTCAATCTTTCGAAATAAGAATGCCAGATGGAAACATCCCATCCCCAACCCTCGCCTTCATAAATAATTGAAGATTTAATCTGTGATATTTTCAAAGGTCAAACACACAACAAAGCAAGAGAAATACCACAACTTTTCTTATAAGCACGTTTGGTAATGATTCCATATTGTGCTCCTCCACTTTTAACTCAATGCTCAATAAGTAGGTGGAGATAAAAAGAGGTGACGAGGTCGCCAAACAACATGAATGATTCATACTTTTGTCTGGTTGTGGGCTGGAGGAGAACCGAGCAATTGTACTCGGTGACACCCCGG
This sequence comes from Syngnathus leptorhynchus, assembly GCF_054491065.1. Lineage (NCBI taxonomy): Eukaryota > Metazoa > Chordata > Actinopteri > Syngnathiformes > Syngnathidae > Syngnathus > Syngnathus leptorhynchus. Next base: position 8,933,044 of record NC_141204.1, on the reverse strand, counting down.
CGAGGAGAGTCCCCACTTAGCCCCGTCACAGGCTCAGAGCAAGAAGCCACACTCACTTTTCTGCATAAATGTCTACTTCATGCATTACATGAATGCGGTCCTGATGGATTTCCTCTGCTGATGTATTATCAATGAGATCAGCTCTCTGCATCACTGCCCCAGCACAGGCTCCATTTTCCTCCTCAGTGCCTCTCACTACCTAAAACCAATGGAATTTTAAAGGCACACCTCAAGTTGGTGTGGCTAAGCCTTTTAGACAGTACGTTATTTACATTTTTACATATGGGTTGATGCGTTATTGTTAAACTTGAAATCAAGAAATTTGGATTGGACTTTCTGACTTTACCTTTATGTGGGCACATTTGTGGGATGGGCAGAATAATCATGAGTTAAATAACTGATCAGTCAGATTGAGTCTGTCTGGTTGAATAAAATGTATTGTTGATTAATTATTGTTGAAAGAACATTCTAGTTCAGGTGCTTTCTGCCCAAAGTCCAGATCTGCTCCATCTTACCCATACCTTTCATGAAGCCAATTGATGTATATGGATGGGTAAAATAAAACATTTTCTGTAATATTCTTGTGCTGATTTACAAGCAAGTGAAAAGTTTTAACAAAATTTATATTCACTCATCATCCTGTCAGCCCAGTTGATGGTGCTGACTCGTCTAAACTTGTGTGCTTGTTCCCTTTTTCAGATGTTAACGTTTTGATGTATGAACTACGCATGGTGCCACTAAGTAAAATCCAGCACATTGCTGGTGCCGCAGTTTCCCGGCACTTCACGTCTACTGAAGGCAGCTCGAAGCTCTCTCCATCTGTGTCACCCTCGCGCTTCATCGTGACACACTTATTGCCTTTGTGCTGCCTCCTCATCAAGCCGGAGATGCGGAATGCTGGCAGACAGATATGAGAGCCTGATTGTTTTTACCTTACAAACAGAAGACTAAAAGACTTTGATGTGATGTTGTTTGTGACTTCACTTTCAAGCTGATACTGAGAAACTGATGTTTCCTTGCGCGGATTCAATGACTGTCTATGTCTGCCGTTTTTTTATTTATTTTTTTTTACTCCTGACAAGTTCACGTTGTAGTCGAACTTTCAGCGGTAATTAGCTGGCATACGTATATTATCGATCCCTCATACCCTGAACAAGTGAGCAGTATACCTGCAAAAATGGTGAATCTTTGTGGAGGATTATTTATAGCTCACGAAGGAAACCAATTTATAGTCAAGACAGTCGCTATCACCGTCATGATTAAGGTTTATTTTAGTTCATATTTAACTGTTCTCAGTGGATCAGAGAAGAATTTAATCATCACTGGTCTTTTCGTGTTCTCCCTGTTTTGAGCTACCACTTGAAGTGTGTTGGTTTTGGTAAAGCTGCAAAATCAGCTGCCTGCTTTAACATTAAATATTCATGAACAGCGGTGTACAGGGACTAATACAGAAAGGTCATTTAAGAATGGTCAGTCTGGCCACTCACAAACATACGGTGGATAGTGATAAAAAAATTGTAAGACCCTTGGACCTACATGTGGTTCTTTCTCAGTCATATTGAAAATTCCAGCAATGTGTATTGCCAACTCCTCTGAGACGCAATAAGTGTATACTTTGCATATTTCTGAACATTAGATCATTGAAGGGTTGGCCGTTGCACTTCACATTTTTTGCACAAGCGATAAGAAATGGTTTAAGCGGGAGGAAACCAAAGTGGAATTTCATGCCAAACCAACCAGAAATTTTCCATGATGCAGACTTATCTTCATTTATATAACTGCGCTAAATGATAAATGCACAGAAAAAAATAATGCATAAATTAACAATTACCTGAAAAATATATTACAACGCATTCATCCTTTGGGTTAAGAATGTGGATATTTTATTTCAAGCCATTGTCTTAAGTGCACTGTGGCATTGCCAGCGTGTAAAGAGAGACAGTTTAAATCGCTATATTTACTTTGTATTGAGCATTAACATAATCATTTCATCTTTTCCAGTTAAGGGTCTTTAAGTCATACAGGCATAAAGGCCATGTGAGAGTAATCGCACGGGGTATGATTCAATGGAATGGGAGTGGCTGCATGCAGGGCCGGCAAAACAAATCACATTACATCTCAATTAACACCGAGGAGGCCTCTGGAGTCCAGCCTGAAGTCTCAGCAATAAACCTCTCAGTCTTGCACACTACTACCTCGCAAGTATAGCTGCTACCTTTCTATCTATATACTGTACGATGAGTAAGAGACCACTCTCACAATAAAGGAATCTATTTCAGTGGGCAGAGAGAAGATCTGGCTGTGCATCAAGTGCTAGATGAAGTAGAATATTTGGAGAGCATCTGGGGTTGCATAAGATACAACCAATACAATCAGTTTGATTGAAAGACAAACATGTATGGACTGAACAGGTCAATATTAACATGTTACATTGCAATAGTATCAATAAAACAGAGGGTCCGTTTAAATGCACATTGAGTTCTTTTTTAAACGTTCGGTAGAACTAAACACAACCATGAAATTAGATATGACTTATTTCAATGAAATATCAATTTAGCTGGAGTGAAAACAGTCAAGAACTTGCAATCATCAAATGTCAAGCAATACAAGACCCCAATTGCCGGTTAGCTTGCGATTTTAATTAACAACTTGGAAATTGGAAAAGTAAGAACATACAAATGCTGGCATGACATTCTGTCATTTTTAATGAACAAGCTAACCCCAGCTCAGAGATCTTTGAACCAAAGGATTTCATACATCCTTGACATTGATAACCTCTCACTTGGGCGCTTCTTAGCAAAATATTAAGGAACCCTTACAAGGTCTCACAAATTCCCCTTCCAAACTCCTGCAGCACCCACATTGAGCCCTCATTGCACATTCCCATGCCACTGCGCCCTGGCTGCGAATCACTGATTAAACAATCTCAACAAACATTTGTCAAGCTATTGAGTATGCTCTGAGTGTTTGTTCAGTGGCTGCAGCTTTTAATTGCTTGTTTTGAAGTATTAGATGGTAACTGAAATAGAAGCAAGATGTTATTGTGCTTGGGTTTTTTTTTTGTGTGTGTTACTGTTTATGTTCACATGCATGATGATATTGTATGTCAGCAACCAAATTTGAATTGCTTTAACTGTCTCCCACTTACATTTGTTAAACAATTAGAATATCATTACACAATGAATTAAATAGACATTGACATACAAACAATTATGTCTGAGAGTGAATAAACACATTGTGAAAGTAGCCCAGCGGTTACTGATGTCACCACACATCCACCACTCAGCTGGTTACACTGCCCTCCCTGTTGCCCCTGCCTCAAAACATAATTAGCTTGATTGGAAACTGTAATTCGTCATAGGTGTGAATGCGAATGACGGAAAGGCAATGTGTCATCTCTGACTGGGTGTCAGTCTATTCAGAGAAGGGTCACATCAGCTTTTGTCTAGTGTCAGTTCTAAGTCACAATTTGGTGAAGAAGAAAAAAAAAATCAATAGACATGTCAAAAAATAAAAGGCTGGGTGAAAATACTTAGTTTTTGGGTATTCTGTCTGATCTTTTTATAATCGTTAAAATAATAGCATCAGTAACCTTTCTAGACGATTGTAACAGATAAAAGTCAACAGGTAAACCTGTAACACAAAAATAGATAGATTTGAAAAATCTGGTTCATTATTAGTCATTTTATTTTTATTCTCAGTACAATTATGAAATAAAAATATTGGAATACAGTCACTGTATGAAAGCACTCCACAGAACAGAAGACACAACCATGAGAAGGGAATTTAAATACTTTATTAATAAATTAATTAGTTATGTTACTGATTACTTGTTTTTCTGTATGATTATGATCAACATTATCGAATAAATTAATTTGTTAATAAATTATCCAATTAATGAAATTACCTAAATCTGAGCTTTGGTTTTCTTTGAGGGTGAGAATTTAAAAGAAAAGTTGAACCATTGAAGTCACACAGAGCAGCAATTGCTTTTCACAATACTGTACTTCTACAATGCTGAATTTTAAAACAAAATATAAAATCAATTTATGAGATACTATTTGCAAGTATCATGTAGTATACCAAGCGAAGGGTGAAAACAACACACAGGAAAATATTTGGTGTTAAAATGTCAACTTGAATAAGGCTGACTACTTGAGTGTCTCGTCATTCTCAAGGCTACATGCTTCATCTTGCATTTGTCTCGAAGCACATTAAATAAAGCTGATGATGAGTGACAGGGACTTTTACATATCGCCCCAATTAGCGACTCACCCTCGTGTCCATCCCCCTCAACATTTGCAACTGTAGGAGCATTTACACATGCCCATCAGTCACTCACCTTTTCATAACCCAATAATGAGCATGTCTCCCTCCACAAGCAACCCCAGCCTCCAGACTCACTTCGCCTGTTCCCACCATTGTCACAGCCGGCCAACATCATGAACATATCTTGTTTCTGTTCAAACCAGACTTGCATGATTAATTTACCATCACAGCAATCATGACTATTTGAAGCATTGATCTGCGGGAATGGTTGCAAATCAACAAATCAATTTGAGGATTGTTTCCATTGGTTTAATGCTCAAAACGCCGTTTTCTGCATTTCTTTACAATATTGGTGATCAGCACCCTTTGTGCAGCCTTGGTTGATAGCATGAGCAGCTCCACTGCAGGACTCCAATTCCTTAAGTCAGCACAAAATGGTACATTAAACATTGAAACGCTTGTAGCACTCCAGCTTGAAAAATAACACCCAGTAGCGTGATTTTTTTCCCCCCATTGTAGCTGTGAACACACCGACAGAGTCATAACGTTATCGATCAACGAGGGCTGAATGTGATGATCTTTCAATGGTTTGTCTGGGAATTGAATGTATTCAGGAAAACGTCAAAGTACTTGTTAACCCTATTTCTGTTTTCATCAAAAGAACAGCCCGGACGATTGAGAAATACTGCACTAAATGTGTTATATTGATCCTCACTCAGCTCCTCGGGTGAACATGAAACATTAGCTTCCAGTTCCTCTTTCTGTGAATTTCCTCTATCGACTCCAGAACACTTTCAAAGTTGGTGAGTGAAGTATGCTGGAGGCGTTGAAGCGGAATCTGCAAAGAATTTTATTTCATGCCTCGTGTTCAATGAAATATACAGCAGACTATCTGTGCTTTGCAGGGAAACACAGAACTTTGTTGATCGGTCATTACTGTAGCCTCACAGAGCTCGTTTGGCAGATAAGGTACTTTCTAGAGTACTAATAATTACTCAGTAGTCCCTAAACTTGCACTTTTAACTACCAACTACATTTTCTGTCAGTCTCTGGAAAATAAAAGGCACATTTGCCAGGCTGACGCCATTCCACAAACCAAGATAAAACCTGCAGCACAGTGACAAGGACTCAAAACCTTTGCGTGCCAAAATAAAACTTATTAAAATTCGACTCCTGCAGAAGTAGGAAGAATAACAAATATTGAATGTGACTTGCGACTACAGTAGGCGTGATATTACCCTTTAAGAATGAGCTAAGCATCGCCAATAACCAGACCCTGAGAGATAGTCTTATAATAACTGTGCTCCAAAAGAAAAAAAACAACAGTCCCTCCAGCTGTCTGTCTACGTTGATTTTTTTTTCTTTCAATTTCAGTCGCTGCACTAATGCAAATTTGATGGCATGGCAAACAAGCTCAAAGCACGATCAGTTACGCTTTTTTGTACGGGCTGACATGTTTCTTTTGCGTGTGAATGGCAGAGTAAAATGACTTTGGCTATACATTGTCAATGATTTATATTTTATGCAGATTGTGCCAAACGTCTCTTCTTTTGGTGTGACAAACTAAATTGCAGTGTAGCAAATGATTCTATACAGCGTGAGATCCTATTTTCATTTCAAATTATATTTTTGACTCAATAGTTCAAACTGAAGCGAGTGACAAATTACTCTCAGCATGCACACAAACTTCACATGAATGTAAATCGTATCTTAATATGAAATAATGTATGAAATATTTTTCACACACACACCAAGGTGCAACACAGTTGTCACTAACGCCTTTCTTCACATACAGCATCCCTTTTGTTGACAGCTCAGGCCTTATAAACACACCGCTTTGCAGGATGTGCCACTGTGATTCCCATCAGCCTTGTATCCACCAGACAATATTTTTTTTCCCTACACGATCCCGAACACGGCAGCCCGCCATCCATCCTCCTCGACACACTTGCCTGGTATGACAGTAACTCGAGATTGGCCCGGTGAAGGGCGGAGAGGCCATCCATTAAAATCAACCCGTGTTGGTCCATACATCAACCGCCCCGCAGGACTTCACGTCCAGGAGGTGGTGTCTCACACAAGAATGTCCAGCCACTGCCTGTATGACTGACTTAGGACATGCTGGAGTGGAGATATAATATTGGGTCTCAGTGGAGCTCCTCGGGATTCTGGATACGAGTAGATAGGAAACGGTAATTACAGCTAGGGGGGGTGCCTCACTGGGAGTCTCGAGCCTTGCAGAGAGTCGGTGTCGTAAGGCCAATTGATTTGTCAGGAGAACAAGTGGTTGGTTCGCTGGAAACATTGGAAAAGGCACTTTTGAGCACATTTGACTTCACAGAAGGGACATTTTTGTCTCCTTGGTGACATAATTCTCCCAAGAGGGAACTGAGCCTTTCCACTCACTTACCCACTCATTATTGAAAGTTCATTCGAGAAAATCACCTTGACCAACAGGGGTGATAAAAATCCTCAATTTATATAATTCATGCTTTTTAAAAGAAAATTAGAAGAAAAGTGACAGAATGATTCTGGTAAGACGTGCATATGAGAAAAGCAAAAGTAGAGCGAGGCGCATCCAACATCATGCCCCCTCCAGCTTCTGCGAGTCATTTTAATAAGAGCTGCAGAACTTAATTAAGGTCAACACAAACAGTAAAGCACATCCTCCATCTTCAATTGCTCTGCTTTTATTTTATTTTATTTTTTATTCTCCACCAGCTTCCCGCTTGTGGCTCGCAACAACTCTGTGTCATTCTCCCACAATGCCAGCCAGACCCTCCCTCTTGCTCCATAACCTTTCAAGCCGTCATCTCAGTAGTTGCTCCCACTCCCTCTATAAATATCTGTCGCAGAATCTGTCTTTTTCCCCTGCTTCCTTCCGACACGAACACTGTTCCGGATGTGAGCACTCAAAATTGGGACTACCGCAGTCACACAGGACATCATAGCCATCCAAATGCCTGTTTACAAATGGAGCAGCCGTAAGGCTTGCAAACATGTTTCAGTCTGTTCCTTCTCACTGAATACACACAAACACAATAAGATGTTTACACCCTGTTTAGCCAAGTAAAAAGTTCTGTGACCAAAAAAAAAAAAAAAGAGTCCGTCAAGGCTTCAACGTTTTCTCATTTCATCAATTCTCAGGGTGGTCTTAACAGACTTTGCATTACGCCAAAATCATTTTAAGGTGTCCCTCCTTGCAGCTTACAACAGAAGCAGCAGAGCACAACAAATGAAATCCCATTGCTGCCACTTTACCATCCAAATAAAAGCAGCCTTGTCTTACTTGCTTGTCGGTGTTTTTAGGATTATGCGATCAGCATGTCTGCAAAGGGGATTTCATGTAAATGTGAGATATGCACAAATACAAAAATTGAATCTTCTTTTGATGTTATTTCCCTTAATGCTGTATGATGAGAGTATTAAAATGAGGTCAGCCGGGCCTGACGAAGAAATTACATGATTTAATGGCACCCCAGGGGAAGTTTAAATATAGCTCTGCATTACGACTGGTCTCCAACAGCACAGCTTGACACCTATAAACATAAGAATCCAGCATAAGTCAGGCTGTGAATATTGTGTGCAAATACCACAAGCTTCAGCTTGTGCACGCAAAGGCTTAGTCAAATGCATGGAAGATTTGCCAAGAGGCAGGACTGCTGTTCCAGATACTGCCGCTGGGTGGCCAAATTCCCCATGCACACTCATACTTACAAAAGGTGATGAAATGTATAATATACTGCATTATTTATCTGGAACGGATATTACTACTAATGGTCACAAGAACATTAAACAAGAATTATACAGCAGCCAATTTTACATGACATTACCATTAAAGTGGTATTTGACTGTGACACCCCACTGAGCACTGTGGGTGGACTTCACCATTCATTTGTATTCAGGGCAATCTCTTTCGTGGTGACTTTTAATTAATTTCCCCATCTCATCTTAAAAAAGGGCATGCACATTTACTAGTCTTATGGTAACTACAGGAGGCAGGCAAACTGGTTCTTTGGGAAATAATACAATCAATCCTGTGTGAAAATTAAAACATCAATCAATAACAACCAGGATAGATTTCATGCTGGGGAAATTAAGTCCAATCTTCTACTGCACTGAGAAAATCAAGTGAGATGTTTTTTTAAATGGTACTTTCCATGCTGGGTATCGTTTTTGTTTTTTTTCTTCTTCTTGAAAGCCATTAGTTTACAGATGAATATACAGTCTGACTTGTGGTTAGGGGGTTGAGCACAACACAGTAACTAACTTACTAGAAACATATTAAGTTATAAATGTATTCATTTTATTGTATCTAATGCATGAGGGGAGATTCAGTTTCTCTTTTTAAATATATAAGCTAACGTAACGCACCAAGCAGAAATGGGTGCACGGAATAGGGGAGGAAAAAAATAAAATAAAATCGAAGTTAGAGTAAGAAAAAATTTTATCAGACGAGGAAACTGTCCATAAGCAATCTTTGTGGTTCTGTGCCTTGCTCGAGGAAACCTCGGCAATGTTCAGGAAGAGAACTGGCAGGTTTCCAACAATAAGACTTCATTTCAGTATTTTTGGTCCGTTAAAAGTCTTGACTATGGGCGGAATACTTTTCCTTTACTTAGATATGTTTTCACTGACACGGTCAAAGATATATTGCATATATTTATGCTTTCTTTTGTGGTGTGTTTTTACATTGGTGCGGAGATACAGTACATAGTATTACTACCATATGATACAAAGTATTAATTGAAGGTGAGGTGGGGTGGGGGGATGAAAGGAGATTTCTTGTTGTGCCTGTGACACTTTATGATTCCATTTTGTTCATAAAGAAATACATGACTTCACCTCTTTATAGTTGTCAAGATCCTTGCTTATTAACATTTCCTATCCATTCTTTTACTATCTGGATAACAAAGTCGGTGCCACAGCTTCACACGGTGCAAGTGGCAGAGAAATAAAGAATAAATTTCTTGCAATCCGGTAGAAGCACAAGCAAAACGTCTACATTCAAGACAGCAAGTGGAGGTAGGAGAATGGGAAGAATTAGATCCCTTAAATGTAGTGTGCCAAGACTGCGGTGGCCTCTTCTCATTTCATTTATTCTCTCTCTAACAGCTGGAATCCACCCAGCAGAAACGTTTCACAGCGCTGTATCTTCTTATTCTGTTTTTTCTCTTTAATCGCAAATTCCCCTGAACTACCAGCGGTCCTATACAGTCTTCATTCATGTGTCAAGCTGCGCCCCACCTCCCACGAGCTCCCTCCCTAACAAGGGAGCTAGTGCCCTGATCCGAATGACAGCAGATTTTATGCGTCATGCCACAGAGCATCCCTAACATCGGCCAGCGCAGTCTCAGAAGCAATTTGATTGGAATGAAGAAAACATTTCCAAGGAGACACAAAGTGGCAAATGTTGATTTGTGAAAGATAGTCTTGTAGCCCCAATAATAAACAATCCCCATTTCAAATATAGTAGACAGCAAAATTTCCCTTGCTGAAGGTTGTAGCTTAATGTAGTCAAGTGTGCACAGTACAAAGAAAGTGATAATACACGACATTGTAGCTCTTATGTTTAAGAGCGCTTACATTCGCCAAACATCTCTTTGAGTTCGATTAACCAAGCTGGACGTACTGTACATATACATAAAAATGTGTCAAGTAAAGAATTCAATTATAAATGACTGTGCATATCACACACGACTAAAACACAGACTTATTCCTCACAATCACTTTTTGTATGCTTCCAAATGGACCATTTGAAAGAAGCAGCTGCCCCAAAAGCCATGTTGCCAGTCCAGCCCTGGAAACAAGGTAAAGAGCCAACTTTTATTTTGACCTGACAGTAAAAAAAGTGCTTGTGAATTGTGTGTATCTGTGCATGCATTGGTGTCATTTTGATCATTCATTAACAAATGAGGTGTGCCATTGACTACAAATTATTAGATTACTGTTTATGTGCCTGACAAATCAATATCATTGAACTTGAATGAACGAACCACGGTAAAACTTTAAACATATGTTCTATGCGGTGCCACGAGTCTAAAAAGGGTATTTTGATTAATAATGCGTTTGTGCAGTATGAATTAGACAGAAAAATCCACTCGTTTTGATCCATCTCAGGGGAGCTGCCATTTAGCCCTGTTGCTCTGAATTGACTGAAATTGATTGAAATGTCGATTTCAGTTGACAGCAAGTATTCTCAAAAAGTCACTATATAAGGCAGGGGGGTCAAACTAACTTTTTTTTTAGGGCCGCATTGTAGTTATAGCTTCTTTCGGGGGGCCATTATGACTGTCAACCCAAATAAATGTATGAGCGCCTCATATTATATACAGTAAAATATACAAAACAAACTGACAAATAACTTGTTTTTCAAATCAGACGAGTAAAAACTGGTCAAATATTAAAAAAAAAGATATTAAAAGTGAAGACAATTTGCAATTTCTAGTAATGACACGAATTTGATGCACAATTTGTCTTCACGGGTCACATAAAATGATGTGGCGGGCCGTATCTGGCCCCGGGGCCTTGAGTTTGACACCTGTTATATAAGGCAAACGGCAGCAATTGCCTGGAAATCATAAATTATTAATTTTATTATTAATAAAGTCAGAAAAAGTAAAGTCTATCATGGTTGCTCTTTCCGAATGGAGTGAGTATGTACATTTTCATACTGTGCATGTGCAGACTTGATTAGTATGTACATTTTCATACTGTGCATGTGCAGACTTGATTCAGCAAGACAAAACAATTTGGTTGCATAGAAAAAGCAGCACGCAGTCCCTGCGTAACAAGATTACAAATTGTAACAACCGCATGCTTTTTCCTGACAGCAATAACAAACTAATGGGAGGCTGACCGTGACACGGCACAAAGAGGAAGTCAAGTTACCTAGATACCTGCACAAAGTTGACAGCCGGCACACTCGAGCGCGATGGTGCAGGGGGGAGTATGGTGCGACCGGCCCCTTATGGAGAGGTTGACCCACTCGGACCAAAACGGATTGAAACGCAAAGAGGTTTCACACACGACACAGGTATGAACTCTGCACGTAAATCTATTTTTTTAATCTGTGTTAAAAGTTTAGACGCTTAAGAACGCACGGTTAATTTTAGATAATTTTCACCTAACTTCTTCATGCAACTTCTTAAGAAAAAAAAAAAAAGAACAACTTGCGCGATCGTGTTAGGTATTTGCTCTGAAGTAAATTAGATTGTCCTAAAGTAAAAAAAAAACGCCCTTGTTACTTTGCCTGCAAACCAAAGCATGTTTTCTTTACCTCTGAGGTGTGGAAATGAGGAAGCACCTCTGCAACAAGGTTGCACCGATTGGCCGGATTCTCTTTGGGTTTTTATTTGGGGGGGGGGGGGGGGGGCGGTTCTGTCATTTTTACACGATTTATTTTTTGCAAGTTGGGTAGTGAGAAAATCAGTGACCAAATCCATTTTTATGAACCACACCCTAAAGTGTGTGATGTACTGTACAGTTACAATTATGATTCTGAATGCATCAATTAATCAGCACTTCATGAATGTTGAGCTTCCATATTCACTTGTCATCTAACAAAATATATATATTTTTATTGCACAATTTTTTTGGGATTATGCTTAAAATAATTGCTAAAAGTCGCAGCAACCAAAATGGGTCAGTTTAAAGGTGTCATGTGAGTGTCATTATCTAATGCTGTTCTTACACCTAATGATTTTCACAGTCTCAGCCTAAAAAGTGAGGAGGGAATCACTTCGGCCAAATTAATATACTACTTTCTAGAGATCCTGCCAATCATGAGCCCTAAATATTTTCATCCCATTTCTCCCCAAACAAATTCCCCTTGAAAGATGTCTAGATTTACATAGTCATTTTTGCAGAGTGTATAAAATGTAAATTCACGTAATGGATTATGATAATGGTATTGATGTTTTCTTGTCATTGCATTTAGCACTTCTTAGTCTGTGCTCACAATCACGTTTCACAAATTCCATTACTGCCCCTTGTTTAACTTATGTGGGCTTCTTGTTGTATAAAAAGGCCCGCTGCTGATTGCTTCCACCAGGCACCATGAACTAGAATCCTCTGAAAATGCGCCCATGCTCATGGTAATCCCGTTATACCTGCACTCACCCGGCGAAAAAAAAAAGAACAGTGTTCTATGGTATTTACCTCTCGTTTCTAGATCACAATATGCACATACTCATCTATGGTGTCTTGTATAGAATAATGCTCAGGATCCAGAAGTCACCTATGGCCAACACAAACAGGAAGTCTTTGAAAAGGCGCCTATGCACGTCGCTGTCATGACATACCTGGGCTTTGGCATCGTCACCCTCTTTGGCTACTTCAGAGACTTCCTCAGAGCTGTGGGCTTAGAGAAGCGCAATCTTGCACAGGAACGAGAGGAACAGAAGGTAACTTGCCGTCATTTCATCATATTGCCTGCATTCAACACATGATGTGGACCACACAGTTGATGCTACTACAGCCTGTGCGTGCCTTGAGTCTCAACACATTGTGTGTTGCCCCAATTAGCTTAAATGTTTACTCTTTAACGCTTTCTCCTTCGTGTATGTACAGTACATCTTGACACGAATGTTGCTAGGGGTGAGACGTACAGCACACCACTGGAAAAATCTGTTGGGAGACCTAATTAAATCTCAGAGGAGCAGAGATATCACTGCTTCTTTGCTTTAACATGTTAGACAAGACATTAAAATGCCATCCACACTGAGACTTGACATGAGAATTGAAGCTTAAAATTCCATATAAGTTATCTCGATGTGAACATACATCGACTGGTGTATGAAAGTGAAGGAGTAGAAACACACTTCCTAAAGCATGAACTTGGGCAAGACAGAGAAGTGAAAATACTCAGGACAACATTTTGAACATAACTGAAATCCAGTGTAGGTCTGGCAAAAAAAAAAGTTGGCAAAAGCTCAAAGTATGACACAATTTTCCAATAACTGAAATATATAACCTATAATATGAATATGACGCTCTCTACTTGCAGGATTTTGTACCACTTTATCAAGACTTTGAAAACTTCTATACTCGAAACCTGTATATGAGAGTACGAGACAATTGGAACCGGCCGCTATGCAGCCTGCCAGGACCCGTCTTTGACCTGATGGAGAGAGTTTCTGACGACTACAACTGGACATTTCGGTACTGACAGCTTTTGACAAACTTGCCCAATCTTTCAGCCTTAATTTCAGTAAAAGCCATTTGAAGGTTTTCCCACAGACCTCAGCAAGGACATAGAGCAATAAAAAAAGAAGTGAATGTGATTTACCAACTACAAAGGCACTTTACACTATGCACTAAAGATGCACATCTTAAGCGAAAGATATTTTGGACAAATTTATGGTTCCACCTTTGTGGGAAGCGAGCGTATATATTTTTGTGAGTGCAGTTGCAGTTTCTGTCACAATACTTGAGGTTTCCCAGAGCAAAAATGGTATGCCCTTCCTCAATTTTACTAACTTGGTGATACTTTTTGTGAATGAAACACAGCATTGTAATTATGTTCCTATCTGCTTCAGTTCGCAACTAGTTTATTTCATTACATATTGTACTTTTATTTATGAATGCATTATTATATGATTTGTTGTGAACGTGTTGTATGAATAGTTCCATACGGTACCTCACACTTGAGATGGTTCTGCTCATTCTAACGGCTCAAGAAAATTTTAAAATGAGCAGTAGCATGAGGAGAGGATATGATATTATCAGTCACAGAATTAGGGGTAATCGTGGATTAACAGGTTTCAATGAGAAGTTCAAAGGCTGATTCTGAAATGGGGCAGGGAGCCTTAATTAAAATATGAATATGTAAAGAAATTATCATTTTTGTTGGACTAAACTATTATGATTATAAATAAAGTTGAATACAAAGGTAGATTGTCCAATTAACCTGAATTAACTTTGTGTCCTTGAACTCGTGACTCACGTTGACATTTATTCACATTTGTGTTTGAAGTTAAAGTCTCAATCTCCAGTTTTAATACTAAATTGAGTTGGAAATTGTGTTCCTTCTTTAATGAACATTTGTTATTGCGCATCTCATGAATAAATCAGATCAGAAGTAATGAGTTTATATTGTAAACTTCTTTGTAATTGGACATTTATGTGCTTTTAATGCAGTGTAATGGAAGGGTTGTACGTGTTGGGGAAAAAACAAAAATACTAATGGATCCCCTAATGCTTAATTGCTTGCAGATTAACCGGCCGGACAATATACAACGTCATCAACATGGGCTCCTACAACTACCTCGGCTTTGCAGAGAACAATCCCGATTACCTTGAAACGGTGGCAGAGAAAGCACGCCAGTACGGGCTCGGCGTTTGTAGCACACGGCAGGAAATAGGTATGCATGTGGCCAGCGTCACTTTGGGGGGTGAGATGAATGAAAAATTATGAAAGTGAGCGCACCTCTTGTCTTCTTGAGCTAGTTTGAGCAAGGCCATTAATCCAGATGGCGGTGTCTCACATAGTTTCAGAAGACATCAGTGTGCATCTGCTTTACATCACTGACAGAGCACGAATATGCCCAGTCGCAAACGAGATATGAAACTCCATTTCCCTCATCACATATGCCATCATTTATTATCTTTCTGGTGATTTATACTGTCTGCAAGTTTAATTATCTTTCAGTAGCTGCAATGTTGTATGAATTATTCACCCTTTGTTAAATTATGTACCGCTCGGGCACAAGCTGAGATCATTATAAGTTCGTCCAATACGATGGGGAAATTACATCTTATAATGTTATGAAACACGATGGACATGAGGCGGGATGCAAAAAGAGCACATGTGAGAAGTGTTGGATCAAAGGGAGGCATATTGGGCTTCAGATGAATTCTGAAGAGCATGGGATTTTCTGAAAATCTTGTTTCTGATGACGTGACAGTGGCTTTGAGTTCTGGGTTATAGTCTTTTTGGATTTGAGTGTTACTGTGATGAAATCGGTGCCTGAATGACCATCATTTCAGCCTGCAGCTGAAATGTAAACATGGAACTAACTCGCCAAACAGGTTGCATTTCTGAAAAGTTTGAGAAAACTTCAATGTCACTCACCTTCTGTTAGCCGTTTACTTTATGATGGTGAAATGAAATCGCTGGATGTTCTATGAATAACAAAACATTTGCCTAAGAGTCTAATTGGCCTTTTTAACTTACTGTGACAATATAAGCAAAAAATACCAATGATGCTCGTTGAAAATTGTTCCTGTTTTGCCATGATTTTTTTTTCCCGTGTGAAATATGCCTTGGCTCAATAGAAGGTCGAGACAATCAAATGCTACTAGGCGAACGATAACAACAACAACAAGGAATCATAGTGGTTATGATTTATGATCTGTTTTAAAATCCTCAAATATGTTTTCCATAACTTTCAATTATTTATGCTCTCAAGACTGAAAGTGAAAGAAATAACAAATATTTCTTACATGAGACCTTAGTAAGCATCCATTTCTAAATACTGTCGTGTATCAGTAGGATGACAGTTTCTAGGCATGTCATATCTTTCAACGGAATCTCGCCAACATTTTTGGGAATCCTGTCATAACTTAAAGTATGTGGTAGATAGTCACAAGGTAAGGGCAAGGTATGTCTCAAACGATTGTTCCTGCGTCTTATTTTTGTTTTAAATTGTGACTATTGTTGTCCCAAAATGTGCTGGACAGGATCACAAAATCAAACTAGTCATCATCAAGTAAGGAAAATACAGAA
This sequence comes from Syngnathus leptorhynchus, assembly GCF_054491065.1. Lineage (NCBI taxonomy): Eukaryota > Metazoa > Chordata > Actinopteri > Syngnathiformes > Syngnathidae > Syngnathus > Syngnathus leptorhynchus. The sequence continues at coordinate 8,917,047 of NC_141204.1, read as the reverse complement.
TGATACTAAAGTGACAAGGTCCCTCCTAACTTGATGAAAAGATAAGAAAACCGGTCAGGGAAGCTGCCAAGAGGCTCCTAGCGACACCTGAGACTACAGGAATTTCTGGCAAACACTGGCTGTTAAGTAACAACCATCTTTTGACTTCCTTATATGCTTTTTAATTTGAAGCTACACGACAGGAAGCATATAAAGATGAATACATAACAAACAAGGTTTACGACTAGCATTGCAAAACACTGGCTCCTGGTGATCCCCCCCACCCTCTCTTCCCTAAGTAACAGGGGTCATCACATGACCCATTTTGAAGACCTGAGCAACATCAAGTTAGCTGTGACAGCAGAAGGTGTGTCAGAGAAGGCTCGGAAAGTGCGTTAGGGGGTTGCATCTAAGGAAATAACTTCATAGTTAGGACCCCAAGTGTAGTCCTGGAATTTTCAGACATACAGTCCGTATTTTGCAACTTAGCAAGCCTAATGTTTGAAAAAGACAAACATGTTAAACATTTATGGAGTTGATGAATAACTCATGGTTTGACTTATCCCACAATCATCACTTAGGTATTGATAGATGAAAGGCTGACTATAAAGAAGTCTGTCAGTATAGCCAAAGAGCACATTTTATCAATGTGACCAAAACATGCTACTATAATAACGGCAGTTCTTTTATGGCCTACTGTGAATCAGGATTTTAGACGCAAATCATTAACTATTCTTTGGGACTCCTCATCCGCCCGTGACAACCTCATTCACATGCTTGAATGAAAGAAGGAAGTAAACAACCAGCAAAGACTGATATTTTTCTTCACTTCACTGTTCTGGATGTGACCTGTTGTAACCGCATAAAATAGTCTCTATTTACTACACAAACACATCTAATGAGATCTAATTCGGCGGCTTCAGCCACTCTGCTTTTACCGAGATATTAAGGCTCAGTTTTGATCATGAAGAGCATTATCAAGATTGTGAAGACAACGTGCGGCATTGATGAAAAATGGTGCACTCGGGCTTTCAGCCCTGTTGATGAAACTCATAAATCAATGTGACTGGGCACAATGCTCTATGGATTTGAACGTAATGAAAATCACCGTAAGGACACAGCTGCGTTGTCATGTTAGGTTTTTTAAGTCCATACTTTATATTGGCTTTAAAAATGTGCTGCTACACCATTTTGTAATATTGCTTATGTGAAGAAAAGTTTTTGCAACGCTCGTAAAGTGCAGTTTAAGTTCAGCTTTAATTAAACCAACTCTTATCCATCTTTTTTTTTTTTTTTTTTTTTTTTTTTTTAATAAAATTGATGTTTGCAAAAGGTCCATCCTTATGAGATCTTTTCCCACTTGCTTATCAGAATCGCTCTCCAGGTTATCAATTGCTAAGGCTGAACAGGATGAGCAGTATAGAAAATAAAAAGATGAGTTGATTGCAGTAAGAATGATGTTATGTTTGATTAATCCGTACAATTTCTGTCCTTTAGGTACCCTGGATATTCACATAGAACTTGAAAATCAAGTGGCCCGTTTCCTTGGAGTGGAGTCCTCCATGGTGTTTGGGATGGGCTTTGCCACAAACTCCATGAACATTCCTGCACTTGTTGGCAAGGTATAAATGCCACACGATAAAAGAAAATCCAAGAGAGATACTGAATACTGCAACAAATAAAGCGATTTGTGTTCTTAGCCGGTGCGCTCTTGCATATGGCCTAAATTAATAAATAACAGCCAACTTAACTCAGCTCGGAACAAATCCCGACTCACCCCATTAATTAAAATTGTCATAATTAAACAGAACAGTCGCCGGCAGGTTGAGGCTCGGGGTATACATAGTTGTCTTGAGATACACTGACAAGGAGGGGCACGTTTTTGTTAAGAGCACCTCTCAAGGGTATTATTAGCCATGCAACTTGCCTGTCGGCGCACCAGTCAAGCTCATACACAGACAGTCACGGGTTACCAGGGGCAACGCGCGCCACGGATATCTGATTGGACTGGACAGGACGAAGGGGACTGTTGAACTGATGAAAGTGTGGCAGCATTTATGCAGCTCAAGAGGTTGCAACCCCCTACTGTAACCCTGCGGGGGCAGGGAGGGTCAACCACGTTGCCAACTCTGACCTACGATGTGATGCCAAGACAGGGCAGGCCTTGCGTTAGAGTGACAGCAGCTGTTGGTCCAGGGACCGGGCCAGTTGGATCTGAGGCCCAAGGGAGGGTTTCTGTCAGTGAGATGGTGTCAGTACACCCTCAATAGGAATGCAATTTGAATATACAGTATGATGTCAAATGCTTATTAGTGTGTCAGTGTTGTGTATGAGAAAATAACAGAGAAGGCTTCACGGTATGTTCTGTCAATTTGCACACTATCACAGATTGTCCGTCGTGTCTTTACTGAATGATAAACATGCCTTTTCTCAAGGTGCCGTTTTCTACGGTTCATTTAACAGAACCTGTTTTATCAACGGGGTGCCAAATGTATAATTCAGTTTGATTTGGAAAAAAAATTGATAACCCCTGAGTTCATAGAAAGAGCTGACTGCGCAATTTGGATTTTGTGATTTACTCTTCTTCGTCATAAATAATTGAGTTTCAAACTGTTCTTTTTCCAAGGGCTGTTTGATCCTGAGTGATGAGCTCAACCACACTTCTCTCATCTTAGGGGCTCGATTGTCAGGAGCAACCATCAAGGTGTTCAAACACAATAGTGAGTAACAGCTCCCATGGTTGTTTGAGAAAATGCATGCGTGAATGATTGCCATGAACATAGTTTGATTGGATTCCATTTTCAAGCATTACGTTTAACAACAAAACCTTTTGTAACAAAGTCAATTCATTTTGATTATGCAAGGTTTGTAATAGCATGTCATTTATCAGTGCTCTCAACTGCAGGAAAGACTTGAATGATAAATTGATAGTAAAAAAAAGTGCTTAAAAAATGAGTTTCCTTGATCCGAGAAAGGTGCCTGTACGTATACAATATCTACTCTATTTATTAACATCTATCAATTCCAAACTATAAGTATTTGCCTCAGGAAAGACCTACTTAACATTCCATGTTTGGATCAGCAATTTACAGCCACGTGTTTACCCATCAGCAGAAAAGCTGAATGCCTATTTAAATGAAAACGTCAATCTTGCTGCAATTCACCCTGCTATTAGATTGTCAAAGCACGTGGAGTTTTTTTTTTTTCTTTTCTTTTCTTTTTTTTCAATAAAGATGTATTAAACATGAAAGATACATCATTCGCCGTGCTCAGATAAGGAACACCGGCCGCGCTTTCAGTAGGCAGGACAAACGAGACGGTCCACTAGTACTAAATGGATACTGACAGGTACAAGCCAAGTCAGTTATAGGTATTTCCAAGCAGCTCTCACAAGGCAAAAAGAGCCCGGAGGCACCTGAACAAATGACCTCTCGCTGCCTTTGAACCTCCTGGACTCAACTGTTGGAGCACTAAAGCAAGGCCCATATTTACAAAGAGGGCTAACAACAGCCCACTGTGCCACACCCGAGATTAATCATTCACATTCAGCAATAATACTTGGGTTGTATTGTAAGCACAAGCGCCCTATACAAAAAGTTGACAAACTAGTCTGTGCAGTGTCATCATATGTCTAAAGTTCAGTAGCATTTCAGCACAGCGAGTCCAAGAGAAACGATGGGACAATGAATGCACATGCCTGGAAGAATGAATGTCTGTTCAGTGTGACACATGAGGCTGTGGTTTATCTCAAATCAATACTAATTTACTTTTTTTTTTTCTTTTCCATGACAAGTCGAACTGATACCCAAGTGTGGTGACATTGATCAAATTAATAGTATTAATCTTTTCTTCCAGGAAGCAAAAATATCTGAAAAGCATCCATTTCCTCGAAAGTAGTGCTGCTAATGGTCTGTGATGGATTGTTAGGTGTGATGAGCCGGCATTAAAGTCAATACAGTTGTTAAATACTGCCATCTGCTGGGTTTTTAAAATAAGTAACATTCCAAGGGTCACCATCATGATAGGATGGGTTTGATTTTTACAATATCAAACCCATATAGATATTTTCTTATGTAATGTATTATTCAATCCATGTAATGTTCAAGTTCTAAAAATTGATTACTCATGTATAATCTGATGAGGGTATGAACAATGTTGGTCAGAATCAGTTAACTTTCTGTATTGTAAAATCTGTTCTGTGCGTTTTATGTGGAAGACATGGTCCATTTAGAGAAGCAGTTAAGAGACTCAATCTGCTCAGGGCAACCTCGAACCCACAGGCCCTGGAGGAAAATCCTGATTATGGTGGAAGGCATCTATAGGTCAGTTCCTATTACGCCATGCAGCTTCACACTGTACAATTGTCTCTCAGACAGCAATTGGTATAGCTTACTAAGTAAAGGGTTCCAGGTGGTCTTAACTGTGTGTCAATTTCAGTAGCGAGTTGAAAAGAACAGTGTGTCTCAGGCACTCCATCTGCTCATTAGCTCCAAATCAAGGCTAAATAGAGCTGCAAAGGTTGATTAGGCCAAACTCTGAGCTCCTTTGATTCATGGCTCTTTTTTCCTTTGCCTTTTGCATGAGCTGCTTAACCCCTTTGAATTGTAATACTTACTGCCCGCACGCACATAAACAGGTTTTGTAATTTATTCAGGTGTCGGTTTCGTGCGTGTTCACTTGATGTTGCAGCATTGGATGTTACAAAAGTAGGTATAAACTATCATTGCATTAAACCTTTTTTCGCCATTATCCCCCCATCCTTTGACATTAGCATGGAGGGCTCAGTGGTACGACTGCCTGAACTGATTGCACTGAAGAAGAAATATAAGGCATGTCTGTACCTGGATGAAGCCCACAGCATCGGTGCAGTGGGGCCAGGAGGAAGGGGCGTGACGGAACTGTTTGGGGTGAACCCAGCAGATGTGGACGTGATGATGGGCACCTTCACCAAGAGCTTTGGGGCTGCTGGAGGCTATATTGCAGGAAAAAAGGTGAGTGTACATTTTCTGCACATTCATTCACGTTTATGGTTTCTTTGCAAGTTGCAGGAAGAAAACAGACACGTTCAATATTAACAATATCAAAAAATAGACTGCCATACATGAATAACTCTAGTTCTCAACATCCTTTTCAATAGTCATGTTTATGGCGGTCGTTGAAAAGAAATGACATTGGCTATAAGCAGCTTGAATAAGTTAAGTCTTCAAGGTGGCTGTGACTCACTTTTTCTTGAGATTGTTCGTTACATACTGTAACATCATACATACAAGTCTTACAAGCCCCACTTAAGGAACAAAATTCTAAAGGTTCGACTTGAATTGGAATTAGTTGTTTGAGGGATGTTTGTCTGCTTCCTGACTAGTTTCAAGCAAGAAACTGTCTCAGCTGTACAACCAAAATATACAGCAGAGTGTAATATTAAGGTTTATAATTCATGTAATCAATTTGGAAAAGAAACATGGGTGATAATATTTGTAATAAAACGTGGAAAATAATGTATATTATTACAATGATAATGGATAGCTCTATGACACAACAACCATCATACTAGTAGAAAACTTTAAATTTACCTTGAGACCTACCTTCAATCTATCATCATGGAGGTGTGGAAATGGGAATGGTCACTTTAGATTAATCCATTTGTAGAATATAGCCAAGATTGAGCCATATTATTTTGCACTAGAGGCCAAACTAAAAGAACATCTAACAACCATAATGGGAGCCCTGAGAAGGTGATTAAATAAAAAATCTGAAAACTGTCGAGTACTCAAACAGACACAGGGGAACTGAAAGCACATGCACAAAAATGACTGAATAAGATTCAGGTGAGTTCAAGGAAGGAGCTGATAGGGCCAGCACATGAAGGAAATGACAATACGGACAAAATCAGCAGACGACAAAATAAAAGTTTGATCTTTGTTGAAATTCCCTATCAGGAGGCAGAATTTCGATATTGACATTCACAATTTGTATTAAATATTGATTTCTGAGTTTGTGATTTCTAAATATTGAGTTCTTTTGACAGTCTGTTTTTGATTAACTATACACAACTTGGCACAACTCACTCAAGGCTCACATACGTTCAACAAATGTTGCTCAGGTTTTTGTAATTTCGATTTACTCCATTAAGAAGTACACTTAAGTACATAACCACACAGGTTTTGTGGCACTTGATTAGAATGCCGGAGAGGAAGTCAACATGTTGTTTGAATTAGGCATTGGAAACGGAACCCTTCCTGTCCTTTCCTTATGTTGGCTCAGCCATAATAAGAAGGTACAGCTGGCAGATGGCCAGCCCCTTCTTGTGGCGGCCTCGGAACCGTGCTCCAGATTTAACAACGCACTTTTAACAGGCATGATCATGTTTGAAGTACCAACACTGTGCTTGGCTTGGCAGCTGGCTGCAGTAAAGTCCAGGATGAATCAAGTTAGATAGAACTTCTCGATATGTAGGTATTTGTTTGTTGGTGAGTTTCTGGGTTGACCAAAAAAAAACATCATATGGCTTCCGGGAAAGAGGCGTATTGTAGCATTTGATGAGGGTAGAAAATGTGGAAATGCCAATGGCTAGGCTGCTTTTAAGTTATTTTGTTTTTGCACCGCTCCTCTTTTTGTGGATGCACACTGCAACATTAGTAATTGTGTTTGTGTCTGCGGCTGAAGGAGACTCTCTTAAGCTGTCACTCCACACCCCAGACGTGGGATGGATGTTCTCTCTCTGACATGTTGGCCTTATTGGTGATCTTGGTCACACCAAAATCCTGTGGTAAAAATCCCAGTCTTAAAACAAAAACAGATGTAACGTCGGTCAGGGATTTGTATCCTGCGTTTGAGCATTTCCCCTCAAATCCCTTCCCCTCACATGTGCGCAAAGAAGCCGCAGCCGCCGCCCAGCGAGGACAGATGGCGAGAGTAGGAGCGGTGGCCAGGCATCATCACCAGAAATGTGTCATCACCCGGCACCCGTTGGCCGCTGCACATTCCACCATAGCTTTTAGTCTGCTCCAACCTGGGAGCGCTTTCCACTCTCTGAGGACACACCATCGGATAGATTTGCAGCAATCCTGCTTCTCACATCTTTCAAACCAGCGGCACAAGTCATTTCCCGCTGACTTGTGAGAATAATGAGTATGATGGGGCCCATTCCATTTCGGTGTTCCGCTCTGGCTCTCGGAGAGTATAGAGTGGAAGGTGTTCCAGAGCTCACTGATGTAGGTCATTAGGGTGACAGAGAGCCACTCTGCAGATTGATTTTCAGGTGTAGAGTGAACTTGGGCTTCCTCTAGTGGATTTTGCTCAGAAGTGCATTTCTTCTATTATCTTAGCCAGACAAATGTAGGGTATAGTGCATATTTTAAATATAGTGAGCCCCATATTGTGTAATATTCGTTGTTAGTAACTTACTAAGTTGTTCTTGTGATGCATATTTTAAATATAGTGAACCCCATATCTTCTAATATTCGTTGTTAGTAACTTACCAAGTTGTTTTTGTGATGATCTATTCGTGGCACACATCTTGTGGCAAGGAACTGAAATGAGATGATGAGATTCATTTTGACAAAAGTAGTGCTTTGCCACCATCATGAATTTAAACAACAGTGTATAGATGTATTTTAGGCCATTTTTTGGCATCTTGATACTAAGGAACTTAAAAGTGAGTTGAGTAGCTTCCATTAGATAAAAGTGTTTTGTCTCCATCTTGTGGCACCTATAAGCAAAAATAAACCTTTTATAAGTGGATTATAACTGCTGTCAAGGAACTTGTTAAAGTGAGTTAAGGAACTTATTTTAGACTAAAGTAGTGCTTTGCAGCCATGTTGAGGCACCTATAGATTTTAGGTGGGTGTTAATTACTTGTAGAATTTTACGATCTGCGTCAAGTTTCAGACCCTAGACTGCACATTATTTCTTTCAGTGATGGACATGTCGCCGGACTTTTATTGCAGGAGCTGGTTGACTACCTTCGTAGCCGGTCCCACAGTGCCATGTACACCTCAGGCATGTCTCCTCCTATCGCTGAGCAGGTCATACGGGCCATAAAGTGCATCACCGGACAAGATGGCAGCACAGAGGGTAAGTACCGACCCACTACTCGATCGCTTGGATTTGACAAATACTATCCGCCCATCTCTATGTAAATCTTTACACCTGCACATAATTTTTATGGAAACAAAAGCAATCTAAATCCGGAGGATTGTACCAATGTTAGCATTAGGAGTAAGTCCAGACCCGCAGGGGAAGACAAACAGCTGCTCGATCCGAAAATATGGGAGCAATTACAGGGGTCTGCAGTGGTAGAAAGGAGGGAAGGGTGGAGGGCGTGCAGTACCCCAGCACACGTGACCCTCACATAGAGGAAATCATTTTCATATGTGTTTTAAGGAACCGTAGACCTCTGAATAGTTTCTGCTTTAATGGCATCAGACAAGAGGGCAGGGAAGTAGTCATTAGTTGCAGTACCACCAAAAAAACAGAGCCCCTTCCACACTGTGTTGTCAAGACCAGTAGAAGAACTAGCCTAGCACAGTCCAATTTGCACCCCTGAATATCAACGCCAAGTGAAAAGGTCACCAGTATCCTTCAGGTCATTGAAAGTGTATCTAAAGTTCTGCAGCGCTTTAATCAATATGATGAAATGGACTCTGGAATATGCAATCATGTTGAAGATGTCTGGCTGTCAACCAAACAGGCCTTGCATCTAACGTAGCCAAAAGAAATAATCGCAGAAACTTGTCTTCAAGCAAACACTCGTTCACAAACAATGACGCCACTAATAAAGTCTTCATTTGTCTTTGCACGTACACCAGATTAGTTTCATCGTTCTTTTCTCTCTCCCTCTGTTGCCCTCCTTTTTTTCTCTTGAACGTAGAATTTCACACTTGAAAGCAAACTGGTCGCAAGAGCTCAAACACTGAGAAACTCAGACAAAGAGAATGTCCATGCAGTCTGACCCCGCTCCTGACAATAACTGTGTCTGGCATCGGGTGTTTGACCCCCTTGCCCTCCATTTTCCACCCTTCTTTCTCCCTTGCGCAAAAGAGGAACAATCTACAAAATGCGGCCTGTGCTTCTGGGCTGATGCCGGCATGTTTTGTGTTTTCCCCCATTTAAGATAAGGAAAGTTCCAAATGCTTTCTTCCATCCCTTCCAATCGCTCCCAGGTAATCAGAGGTAAACAAAACCATGCTCAAAGACACAGCTGGGCCAGCCACGTCGCAAGCTAGCTTGTTACGGAACACGGGTGGTGGAAGGGAGGGAGCGGCACCGCGGGCATGTTTGATTTGCCCGTGATACCTGAACTACACTTTGGCATCAAACGTGTGCGTTTGTGCATTTTGTATAAAATGCGTCGCAATCTGCAAGGACTCAATCTGGCAACGTGCGTGCAGGCACAGCATGCCCGTCCGTGGCCAAAACTGAACCATCTGCTGCTGCAGCTGAGTTGTAATCAGCAACTTCATAGGAGGAGGCTGCACGGGCCCAGATGGAGGTGCAGGCCTCACATCGTAAGATAGGAACTCATTAGTTACTTCTGACAGATGACTATTTCCGTGCTAGTGGAAGGCATGAGGAACACGTATTCAAACTGAAATAACCAAAGTTCAGACCTTCGCCAAGGCTGAATAATCCTAAACGTGAACCATCAGACTCCTTCCATACACTCATTTTCTGTAATGCACATTCTAAGTAGGGTGAGCTGATTCTTCCATGGTTCATACGCAGGTATCAGACGCATCCGGCAATTGGCTCAGAACACCAGATACTTCCGAGCCAAGGTGAAGAAATTGGGCTTCATCATCTACGGCAACGATGACTCCCCTGTGGTTCCCGTCCTGCTCTACATGCCAGGCAAAGTGGTGTAAGGATGCTCCAGTTGTATACGTAGGCCTCCGGTCTGTCCGCGCTACGCTTCTTGTCAGATGAACTGTGCGCGGTCCCATTTTGAAGCATTAAACGCAGTGTTGTTTGTTGTCACAAGTAATTTTCAGCCACATCAGCTCGTTTCATGTTGAAACGATTTGAACGGCTGCCACGGCCCACATTTAAAAGTTTCCATGAATCACTCGAGTGGACTGTTTGAGTTGACTCGTATCTGTGAGTACTGAAGAGAAAACATCAGGTAGCTATTATGCAGAGCCCACTCAGGTATAATATGTCTTCCAGTGCACGTTGAAATGCGTGAACATTACAATCCTTGAGATGGAGTTACTGCGTTGACACACGACAAGACAGGACGGGTTTCTTTTGAGAGACCAAGACCCAAATTAAAATGTAACTCGGAAGGCACTTGATAGCACGCAGCAGATTCGAAACCGAGTCAAAATTGTGAATTTTCCTTGACTGGCACGTAATCAATTGATCTTTTTATTTCTCTATCACTAACCAGAGCTTTTGCTCGAGAAATGCTTGCGAGGAAAATTGCCGTGGTCGTGGTTGGCTTCCCCGCTACGCCGCTAACCGAAGCCCGCGCTCGCTTCTGTATGTCTGCAGCACATACCAGAGACATGCTGGATGAGGTACGTACGTCGGAACAGTCTCGTTTAATCACAAGTCACAGCTATGAAGCCTTTGCTTTGTCCCTCAGGTGCTGCACCACATGGACGAGGTGGGAGACGCTCTGGGTTTGAAGTTCTCACGACGGAAATAATCCTCCTGTTCTGACCTCCTAATTGAAGATGACTTTGAGCCGGATGACTAAGGGGACTCTTGACCTCTTCACTTCACTGTGTCAAAACCTCACAAATCCACACAGACCACAGAAGCTTAGTCAGCACACTGAGTATCATTTGATCAATAGAAGGTGATTGTGTACACGGAAATTTGTAAATAAGGTCGTAATTTAATAATGTTTAGTATAGATTGATGACAGTGTCACAAATGTATTAAATGCTGACTTATCTAATATGGTCTCTCATCCTGTAAGGGAAAGTGAAAATACGAGCCAGAGATAAGTGGCAAAGGTATTTGGCCATCAGAATTAATGTGACTACAAGACGTGAACATGTATCATATTGAGGTACCTCACTTGGGACATGGCTAACATGCGAGGAGTGCAGACAGCTGTGTAGACTTAATACGAGTATGTGTTGCGTGAGACGTGAAAAAGGGTCCAGACTTGGAGGGTACCACCCACGTTCAGCTGCAAGACAGCCAAATATTGCCAAGCTGCTTCATTTTGTAAGTGTAAAATGTGTTTTGTTTTTTTATTCTTTGTAACAACTTTTAATATCAGCCAATCTGTGTAAAACATTGTCAGCTCAAGTTTAAGAAGGGTATTTTTTTTTTTATGTTCTAGATCAAGGTATGGATTGAAAATGTCATTCTATTTTGTATTAAACCACATTTTCCTTCCAAAGTAGTGTCATTGAGTTTTTGGGTTATTTTTACACGTAAATTACAATCAAACTACAAAGATAAGATTATACAGGTCTGAAAATGATCCTTTATATGACGTACCTACATAAACTCTCATTCAGCGTAAATGATAGCCTCTGTGTTGGCAATAGATAATTTGGCATTGTTTTTAATCCTTCCAAACCCTGAGGAGGATGCAGAGTGTTGGGGCTTGTTTTGTTGGAAAATGTCTCATATTTTTCACAGCTTTATTGTTGATGTGTTAAAGAGCAGCTTGTTTCCTTTGACGCACACAAACTACAACAGTTGCGAAGGTAAGCACGCGGGGTATGCAGCACCTGAGCCAACAGAAACCTAAACCGGCAATTAACGCAATGAGCTCCAAATTCTCCTGCAATGGGGTAATCAGTTGATTAACGCAGGAAGGATTGTGGATGGATGATAAATGTGTTTTTCACAATGTGTCAGATGGGCTCCAGTCGACACTTGTTTGCCCTCGGGTGTATCGCTGTCTTGGTGTTCTTTGACTCTGTGTAAACAATGTTGTGATCACATTTTTATAAATGGGAAGATTTCTTGTACGATAAGTATGATATGCATCTCCTTTCCAACAATGTTTTCTAACTATTATTGAGCCAGGGCACATATTTTACATTTGAAAAATAATACAGCACGAGCCAAACAACAAAAAAAAGTGCATTCACTTGAATAATGGGTACACACATTTAGTGGAAGACCATATAACTGCCTGGCCTGACATAGAAGACACATTATCAATAAATCTGAAATTTGTGACCAAATAAGTGAAATTTGATCATTTTCCATGCACAGCACTCATGTTAAACTCTCATTGCACAATGATTGCCCGCATGACACACTGGTTGAATATTACTCCGTTACATAAAAACGTAGTCCACAGAAGAAATATAGTTCAGATGAAATACGTACAGTATGTTCTTGTTGACAGAATGTGAAAGACAACCATGAACATATCTTTCATTAAAGAAAATACCGTACAGTAAAATGCATATCGCTGGAGTAAGGCCAAATCCTCATCACTTTTCAGGAGACCTCAAAAACGCTGTTTGTTCAGCCTTTAGCATCGCATCATCAAACAGAACAAGACATTTGAACAATTAAGCATAGCTTAAAAGGAAATAAACGGACTACTCAGCAGATACAATTAACTGACAACACTTCTCACATCTATGACGAGAAACAGTTAAATGATAATATACTAAGTACTAAATGTATACCCTTTACAAGATAATGAAACTATACTGTCTGCAACTTCACAAGACGTAATAAAACCAGATGCATTTTATCCATAATATAAAATGGTAAAATGTGCTTTACAGGATGAAGCAACATATCCTTTACCAGATGACATTGTACAGTATGAGTATCCATGTGAAAAACATGGAAGAAAACAGACATGGGATGAAAAGAAAGCCTACTTCCCCCAAAGGATCAAAATGTTCTATAGTGGATCACTTTGTTGTGTCAGTGAATATTCACATCTGGCTCCTATACAGGCCAGAAACAATACAAAACAGTCCCTTCACCACTGTGACGTTATGCCAATGTACTGTTTCATATAGATCAACAGGACATGGGGAAGGGGGGGGGGGGGGGGGGCTCATTAGTTCTCCTCATAACCGGCCTTGCTTTTTTTTTAAATGTGAACAGCGAAGGTGAGGGAGTAAAGACTGCAGGGACACTTAACAGATTTCTTCTGCAAAAAAAAAAAAGAAGAAAAAAAATGACTCCGCCGATCATCGCACACGTAGGGGTGTTCAAACAATAGTCCCTATTGTGATGATTCAGAAAGACAAACTCTGACATGCACAGACATAGCAGCTACATTTTTGCACATAGCACAGTGGGGGGAATGTGGATTTGTTTTGTAAGCTCCAGTTTAAATCTAACCATCTTTTGGCCATATATAGTCATAAAAGAAATCAAATCACATTCAATCACTTCTGCAGAGAACACACTATCTGATGGATGTTTCCATTGTAAAAATGTTAGTGCGACCAAAATGTAAACAATTTTAATCTCAAAACTCACCTCATAAGGCACACTGGCAAAACCTGATAAGATCCAGCACAAAAGCTCCATGAAAAATTTTGCTTTTGCATGTTACATTATCATAATGCTCCAATTTGATTTGGGCAGTCACAGAGGTATGGAGGTACTGTCCCGCCCCACCACAATTGATTGGGGTGTTCCCTACCTCTTGCTTAAAGTCACTTGGGGTAGGGTCCCACTCACCCATGATCCTAATGAGCATTATAAGTTACATAGAAAATTGATCTTCAAATCTCTGCAAACAGTTTTGCTGTTTATTTCATTCCAAGATGAAAAAAAACACTTCTTAGCATTCAAAAACACCTCTTTACAACCAGATTGGAGTTGGAATGAGATTATCATCAATAACATTCTGAAATATAGCCTTTCATCTTTAATTGGGAAAATTGGGAAAATAAGTATCTAAGCCAAACTGCTGCTAAGATGCAGGTGTAAAAGCTGAGGGGAAAAAGTCAAGGCTTAGAGTTGGAACCCTACGGTGAGTGGGGACCTCTGAGGCCTCTTACATCAAAGCTTAACGTCTACTCCTCAATCATATCTTGTTCAATTTGCATGCGTGTGTCGGTGTATGAAAGCCAAATCTTTGAAAAACAACTTTGACCCCACTGCATATTCAACACACAACAGCTTCTACTTGTAATTCCAATAATGTGTGTTGACTCAAAGGTGAGGTGTGTGCAGCCAGACTGGCCTGCAGTCACTTGTAAATGGCCTCAGCTTCAACCCAAGTGGCAAATGGTCTTGAGTGGCATTCAAAACATCTGTGCAGCCAGACGTCGTCTGGTGGCGAGGTCCAAGAGAGCAGCCTGCACCAGCCCTTGTTTGAACTGCACATCCAAATAGACTGCACTTATTGGAATGGCATGTAGCCGCTATTCTAAGGGGGATCCTCTGCCATGCTTTGATGTCCACCACTGTGTCCAAAGCAGCCAAAGTGTTCCTCTATGCGCTCTGTTTTTCATTTGGAGGGAGATCTTTCAATTGTGGCAAGTGATTTTTGAAGTGAAGCAGACAAAGGAGAGATTTACATGGCTTAGACAGCTCCGCTGCATCTGGCCCAAATAAGACAGCAACTCAAGTTTGCTGCAGGTTTGCGGGCAAAATCAAGAGTTTATTGTTGCCTGCTAAATAGTGAGCCCACCTTTAGCTTAATCGTTTGGGCAATACCTTTACTTGAGAATGACAGCATTTCATACTGACTGTTTGAAGAATATTAAAATTTTGAGCCAGCACTTTTTATAATTAGTTTAAATTTCATTTATATAAGGCATTCTGTGGAAGGCACAGATGTCAAACTCAAGGCCCGGGGGCCAGATATGGCCTCCTACATCGTTTTATGTGGCCCATGAAGACAAATTGTGCATCAAATTCGTGTGTCATTACTAGAATTGCAAATTGTCTTCACTTTTAATATCATTTTTTAATATTTGACCAGTTTTTACTTGTCTCATTTGAAAACGAGTTATTTATCCGTTTGTTTTGTAGATTTTACTTTATATAATATGAGGTGCTCATACATTTATTTGAGTTGACAGTCATAATGGCCCTCCGAAAGAAGCTATGACTACAATGCGGGCTGCGAAAAAAATGAGTTTGACACCCCTGGTGTAAAGTATTGAAACATCTCTTCCTGTGCCCACCCTGAATGCAAATGATCTGACTTCAAAGATCCCCAATTCTATGAGATCTGTCAACCCTCCAAGTGTCACGTGTGCCTGAGCAGAGGCACGGTGCAACAATATAACACAGGGGCCAGCCTTTGTAGGCGACAAAAGAAAAACTCTGTGAAAGGCTAATCACATTACTCACCATTTGTCTTCCTGAAGTGAAGTGTCACGGCATCCTCGGTGACACAAGGCTGGGAAGCCTTGTGCTGTGTGAGCGCTCAGACTTCCTGTGAGGCACCTCCGGGTGCCTTCCTCTGCACAATCATCCGACGCCCCGGACCACCAAGGTCTCACCAGGTTGCTTTACGGCAGACATCATTATGTCAAGATGGTGTCAAGAATTCATTTGCAACGGGACAACCATGCAAAAAACGAAATACATCTGAAAACATTATAAGGAAAAACCCAAGCCTAATAATGTCACTGCCAATACTTGTATCATGATTATTATTAATCATTTCCATATTATCAGTACTATTGCATATCCACCCATCCGTCCATTTTCTGTCACCTTTGGGCCCTCATTATGTTCAGAGCCTATTCCGGCTGACTGGACGGCGGATGGGGTCAACCCCGAACGGGTAGCCAGCCAGTCGTGAGGCACATAAACAAACAAGCATTCACGCTCTCATTCACACCTACGGGCAATTTAGTCTTTAGTGGACCAAAATGCAGGTTTGTGGAATGTGGGAGGAAACCGCAAGTAAACGGAGAAGATGCAAACTCTATACAGAGGGGCTGGTGCCTAGACTTGATCCCAGAACTTCCGAACTGTGAGGCAGATTCATTAACCACTCATTAGCCATGCTGACACTATTGTATATTTATATTGTATATATTAGAATTACTGTTATTGGTGGATGAATGGCAGGAGTGATTAATGGTTCGACCTGATGTTTCTTCTGAAAAACAAAATCATTAGGCACATCTCATGAGCTTGTATTACATTGCTTCTCCTGGGAAAAGGCTGAGTTTTGATTAACATTTTTCTCAATTTGCCTGTTTTTAAACTTAGAAAAAATTCATTATGGCAGTGAACACAGAAAAATGTATGATCATCTTGTATTTATCGCACATACAGTACACAAAGCTTTTGTTTAAACCTCAGACCTTTTGTTCAACAATTTTTGAATATTTATCAAAGGAGGGATTGTGAACAAAAACGTTTGCAATCATATTTGTGTTGTTAAAGGTGACGACAATGTGAAAGTCAACGTACATGGTTAAAGACACTTTGAAAGAAACAAAGTCAACGTACCTGATGTGCATTTGCAGGCCACATATATTGATGTGGTGGGCCGGATTTGGCCCCCAGGCCTCGCTTTTGACATGGACACTATTTGCTCTATATCGTGATTGTAGTTTGCAGTAGTGCAGAATTGTATTTTATTTTAAGTGTAATTTATTTTCCAACCATGAATCTTGCAATAAAGCGCACGGAAGTACACAAATATGGCACATTTGGTTTTTACATGACTACAAATCAGAGCACTAGTAATTAAATATCCAATAAAAAGTGCACATTGTCAGGCGGCACATGACTACCCTGCAATTACTATGCAGAAAGGAGCTGAAGCAACTACAAAAGAACAAGAAGACAAAAAGGGAAAAGAGGCACAAGAAGAAAAAAAAGTAAGTATAGGTGATTTCTAAATTCTGCTTCTGCAAAGTTCTGAGTTGAGTTTGGCCATGAAGGGGCTGAAAGAGTTAACAGGCGGAGGGCGCCCATTGGGAGGCGGTGGAGGAGGGTGGGGGGGGTGCATAGTATAAAAGTCACTCAAGAGCTCTTGAGACTTGAGTCAAACGTGCCATGGTAGTTTTCTTTGAGCCCCTTCATTCTGCCGGACACCTTGAGGCGAGAGACCCCCTTTCTCCTCGTCCCCCCCACCCTCCTCTTCCTCACCCCGACACCATTATGGAGGATTTTTTGAAGAGAGCGGAACACCCGAGCAAGGACTCAAGAGGTCGAATGCATCTTTAGGAAACTTGTTTGGTTCCGATCCAAACGGCTCTCGTTGCATGGGCAAGCCGTCACATCGCGCACGATGCAGACAAGTGTGGAAACATTTCTTAAGTCGCCTTGAGGACGAACAAGTGAGAATTAAGGAATTGATGCTGCAGCAGCCAGGCGATACGAACTGGATCCGAATCTGCAGATCCACACGTGTTTCACTCCAAGTGTAAACATAATTACTTTATTGAAGGAGAAGCCCGGCAGATCTGCATTAGTACTTTCTCTCCGAAGTAGATTTTGGAAGTTTGGGAGACTGCGACGATCCGTTTCCCATCACTTTTTGCATTTCTGATTCCCGAAGTGGCTCCGAAGTGGTGTTGCGGCTCCTCTTCCCCGGCGGATCCGGAGATCGGAGCCTCTGCACCGGGCGGAGGCGGAGCCGCGGCGACCTCCGAGGCTCCAAAGGGCGGCCGCGTCAAGAGGATGGTGCGGCTGGCTGCAGAGCTCTTGCTGCTCCTGGGACTTCTCCTCCTCACCTTGCACATCACCGTGCTCCGGAGCAGCCCGTTGCCGCCGGCAAACGTCAGCCTCAGCCTGGATCAGAACGAGGTGAGTGGGGGTCGTCGCAGATGGGACTGATCAAATATGAGAGTCTGTTGACACATGCACGGAAGCGAGGCTGTCCCGAGGGTGTCCCCCGGGGATGTCAGTCAGTCAGTCAGTGAGCACGCAGGGTCAGGGATCACCCCCTCCAACGCCAATGCAGACACACCCCCTGTTGTTGTATTGGGGGGTTAAATGCTTGCCACGGGCACTTCTCTGTCATCATGCACACATCACTGGCAACTTCTTGGGTGATGAGCTGCACCTCCTGAGTTTGGGATGGTGGCGCTGATGTTTTGTCCAAGGGCACCGCGAAAGAAGTCAGGAACTGTGTGTGTGGGGTGTGTGCATTGTTTTCTTATTAGGAGTTGAATACAGTTTCTCAATGACATGCACACCCCACACTCCATTAGGCGCCCCAACGGCACTGATTTTCTAATGGTTCATACAACTTTTTAATATACATTAATTTCCATGCATCCACCAGGTAGAATATATTGTTGTTTTAACAATCCTGTTTATTTGCTTTTTGTAACATTTTTGTAAATGGAAATACAAAAATAATGCCTATACTTGCCATGCATTGTAGAAACAAGGCAGGAGTGACCTGCTATATTATTATTATTATTATTATTATTATTATTAAAGTATGAAATGCTTGAGGAAAAAAATACAGGCAGATTTGGAAGCAGAGGAAATTAATATTTTCCAAAGTTTACTTGCACTTCTGATGGAAAAAAAAATCCTAAAAAGTTTGTTAATCAGTGTACTTAGACACACAGGGTAGGTTTTTGTTTGTTTTGCAGTTTAGAGCATAACGACATGACCACACCACATTTCACAAGAGGAACAATTGTCAACATATCACCTCCTAGGAGATGCTCTAATAGTTCAACTGCCTATTTTAACAGCAGTAAGCACACACACTACAAAAGAACCCCCAGTCCTGACCCAGAGGTTAAGACAGGTTTGGGATCAACAGGCTTTTTAGCGAGTGTTTTGCATCCTCCAGCTGCTTGTTGATATATATTTAGCCTCCAACCAAACAAATATTTTCTTCATGTCCCAGTGATGAATGGGTAACCTATAACCAACAGTGTGGTAACTGCTCCCACCATCACTCATAAAGGCGTGATTAGGAGTGAATGAATTAAAAAAGCGTTTCCTCTAACTTGTAGATGGTATTGGAACTTTACTTTACCGTACCATCACAGCAAGGCTATGTTCAGCTGGATGTGAAGACATGCAAAGCTGAGGAAATATTTCAAGAATGTGTGGAATATTTGACACACGGCCAACTGTTTGATTGGGCAGGCAGGGCAAGGACCTGAAGGGAGTACCCCCCACCTTGCAAAAAACTTTATAAATATAGAACACAATCTACTCAAATGCTTCTGAAATTGAATTTTCCCTAATTGTTCACACTAACATCCTCATTTTTAGCTGTGGGATATATGCTGTAGCTATATTTTAGGCCCCAGTACACCCCCCACTGTGTAGATATGCTCTAGTGGTCCACCACAGAGGGCAATGATGTAATCTTTAAATGAAGCTTGTCACAACCCAGGAGGTGCATTGTCATTCCAAGGTGTCAGATTTAAAATGCCATTCATAGACGCACGAATGACAGAATGTGGTTCCGTGCAACTGTAGCGATGCACTTTAAAATGAAGACCCACCTAGGGTAGAATTATTTCTCAGTTACTTCATTGGGTTACTCTCAAGGACAAGCCGAGTTATACTAAAGGGACAGGTTAAGAGAAAATAGCCCTGCTGTACGAGCAATGAAGTGAATTTTAACTAAACCTCAACAGACTAGGAGCTGTTGTCTCTCACAAGTCTTGGTCAAATCTCACGCTCTTGTGAGTCTAAACAAAGAACAGGTAACATGGCGGCGCCAGAGCAGCATGTCTTCAAGACGAATCGTTTGGTGACTTTTTGCAAGAACAGTGACAATATGGAGAGAGGGCTCAGGTGATTTGTTAAATATACTGTGTTGCTATAAAGTTCATCGATGCGGTAGCACAGGCTCATGCATACACAACTCCGGCAGTGCATCATGATGTGAATCTATTAGAATGAAACGCAAACTATTGTATCAGGAGTTTGTGTTGACTTTTTTGATTATTCATACACATGTACTTTGTAAACAAAGAATGACTCGTGTGACAGGCTGTTTTATTTTCCGCCGACGTGAGTGCAGTGTTGAGAAGCATCTGGCACAATGTGCAACTGCCTTCATTTCCTGCCAGCCTTTTGGGGGGAGGGAGGTGGATGGACCCCTGACTTGTTCCCAATTGAAAATGGAGTCATGCCCCTTTAAGCAGCCGTCACAAAAGTGAAAAAACGGGAAGCGGGAAAAGAACAGGAGCGAGAGTAAAGGGTTGTGCAGGGAGGGTGGCTTGTGTGTGCTTGTGTTCATTCAAGGCTTTTGAGAGGAGGGGGTGACACCATGGGGGGCCCAGATGAACTGAGGGACTGTGTGTCACTTTTGATCTCCAAATTAAAGTGCATAATTCATTGAGGACGATTGCACGGGAGTGATGGCAAGTGGAGCGCAGCCTGACTTTTTTTTTTAAATTTTTTTTACTGCTTTTAATATGCTTCTGACTCTGGACTATATTAAAAGTCAAATGAGAAAACAGCATGTTTTCCCCTCTCAATTTCCAGTGAGGCTCATATGGAAAAGAGAGGTGCTTATTTTGACACTATCAGGAAGTGATGGAGTTACTCAACTCAGACGTAATTCCTTTCTCATGACTAATTCTCTCATATTTTCCAACTATGGGTTTTTTGGCTGCTTATTTGCTGAAGTACTCAATGTGTATGTAATTTGAGCACAAAACAATCTGGTTGGACCTTCACACTGCATGCTGATATAGATCCCATTTGTGCTTGTAAATGAAAGTGTTTTGCAACATATATGTATAATGCAATAGAAACTAATAAACATTTCCATATTCACGAGCCTCTTTATTGTTTGAAATATTGAAGTATATACAAGATGTAAAACTTTAATACTACTACAAATAAAATAAATAAAAGTGTCAGAAGGTATTGCAGCCACACATATTCAATTCAATGGACATGGAATTATCCAAGCCAAGATTTACTGTTTTTATTGCTTAGTGTATACATAGATGCTTATGCTTCCAGTCCGACGGGTGAGTCTTTAGTTTATACCGTAGATGTGTAAGTTATTCAGGTTTTTACAAATTGCCTTAACAAGTTTGCCCAAATACCCTAGTTTACTGTTGGCAAAATAGTTGAGGAGCCATGCATAAATCAAATAGTATTAGGGTATTAAAGCTAAACAGTGAAACAACAAGATGGTTGCAATTGTGGAATATTTTAAAGTTTGATATGAGATCATCTAAATTGGAGTTGGGATTAGATCATCTGTATGCCACGTGTAGCACAGAATGTTCGTTTGGATCAGATTACACAGTTCATGAAGGCTTTACCCTACAAACACTCTTTACTCTTGAAATGTTCTATACTAAACAAACATAAAAATGAATGAAATATTTGTTAGAATTTTTATCCATTACTGACTATTTAAAATAAGATACTATGGTTTTGATGGACTTGTTTCCTTTGTCGCCTTTGCATTCACATTAAAGTTACATGTACATTTATAAATCGTCCATGTTGTGCAGCGGTACCTATCCACGCCCAGAGTGTATCTCGCTTGGACACAAACAGCTCCACTGGAGGCTATTGTAGAGACCACAATGTGGCTGAGCTGACACTTTGTCTGTGACTGGCCACCGCAACCGTACAGCACTGTCGCCATGTTCCATTGCCTCAAACCCAGCCACACAAACAGTGGTGTGGAAGAAATGGAGCGTGAACAAAGATAACACAACAAAGGATCAGCGGTGATTTCTTGGCAATATTTCATTCTTCCTTATCTATGACTGCTGACTTTGTCAGACTGTGTGAGTAATTGCCGTCCTTATGCGTTGATTTCAGTCGCATATATACACTCCCAGACACGACAGAAGAACCAAAATGAATGCTCCTTTGGCTCCAAGAAACCCAAAGTAATGATTTTGCGATGTTTGCTTTGGGTTGTCCGCGCAGACACTGCAATGGAAAACCATCAGTTGCACACAAGTTGGTCTTTCAGCCAGCATCGAAGCGTGCTATATATGTAAGCACTGCATATTACTGTGTTAAAATATCAACATTCGCTGTCTGTTAAAACTGGATACGCATTCGGTCCAAAAGACACTGAAAGCAGTTGTTAGACAGATGATTTAGGCAGATTATGTTTTGGCTAAAGCAGGAGACAGTTTCTGGCTCCACTGTTTGGAGCTCACACAGTTGAGAGAGATTTATGGCAGAGGTAATGTCCACATGAATGTCTTGTCAACATGGGAGATCATCCTAATATTGTTGAATGTGCACACGCCAAGTCACATACTCTGAAGTTGTTATTCTCATTCACACCTGACATTTAAAGGATTGTAAAACTGTCATGTATCAGGGTTTCACAAACCAACAATAAAATACTTTCCTTCCTCCCTTTTGGCAGAACATCATCCACGCAAAAAGCAGCTCGTTGGGCCAACTGACTCCCGAAGGCTCCTGGCGGACCGGTGCAGAGCGTCGTCGCTTTACCCATCGGTCCTCTGCCCTGCCGTGGTCGCAGGACGCTGGCAGTAATAACCACAAAGATGGCCCTGAAGCCTTCATCCTGGATCTGCAGAATTTCCCTGACCTCTCCAAAGCTGATATCAATGGGCAGAATCCCAACATACAGGTGACCATGTGTGACTGTGCACCTGCCCCGCTGCTTTCATGTTTTCACTGACTCGTAAGACATGGCTACTCAAGCAGTCAGGACAGGAAGAGCGAGCAGGAAGATGGAGAATAGTTTGGTGCACATCGCTAACCCCCCCTCTCTTTCATGCCCTCATCAGCCTCCTCCGCTATCCCATTTCCTGGGATGTAGCGAAGCTTAGGGTAGACTTTGAGGTCTCACGTCCATCATAATGACGACTGAAAGGCAGACATTTGCCAGCAATGCCCCACTGCTCAGCCTGATGCAGGAATACAGCTGGCGGCTTATGTAAATTTGTGGTGAGCCTTCATCCATAAGTTCCTCTGCACGCAGATGGCCGGCTAACCGCCGCTATGTTTAAATGATTCTCCTGTTTTAATCTAGCAAGGGGGTCCCTTCATTTCTGCGAGTATCGGCGCTAAATCCCAGGACGAACAAAGTGTATTAACATCTCAAGATGTGGGAAGAGAGAGGAGCCACCAATTGAGCAAGGGCGTGAGGCTGTGGGAGAAGAAGGGGAGGAGGCGGGGGTCTTTGATCCCGGGATTCATCTGGCTTTCATGGTCTGGAGGAGGCTGAGGAGCCCTTTGAACTTTGTGTTTAGGTGGAGAGAGCCAGTGAGGTGGGAGGGTGGCTGAGGGGCAGGGGTGCTGGTCCCGGCTCATCTGGGAGGCACATGTGTTTGTACAGAAAGGGGGGAGGGAGGGTTGGGGGTAGAGGACATGGCTATCAGGAGGTGTCACCTCTTTGCACCCAGTTGACCCGTTTGGTCGAAGAGAAGATATAATAAGATTGGCACCATGGGAAATTACACATGCTACAATCTCATAGGACAATCAGGGAGTGGTAGCGACAAGCCTTAATTAATGTTCATCCACCAATGTTCTTGAAACAGCATCTGTCGGACGCCAAGGCCAAATTTCTTACAGACTGAGCCTCTGTCACCCCCAATAAAACAAGTAGCCTGCGTGACTCTGAAACTGCCTTTCTTCTTTTTATGGAAGGTGACGATTGAGGTTGTGGATGGATTGGAGGCACATGAGCCAGAAAAAGGCCACCGCAAAGAGAATAAACCCAACTGGGCTTCTCCGAACTGGAGAAACTGGTGGCCTCGCACTTCCTCTGGCACTCATCAAGAGCAGGAGCAGGATCGCTCCTTCGGAAGCGACGGTGAGGACAGCAACTTCCTGAGGCCGCCGGTGGACTGGGACCGGAGAGGAGGCACAGGAGACAGAGGCAAAACGCAAACGGAATATGGTAAGCACAGCAGCGGCTCCGACTGAATATTTACAGTAGAAGTCATGGTCTAGCGTGTCCACATTTGTACACGGTTTGATGTAAGATCTATAATTTACAGATTTGCTGATTCAGGCTGTCACTATAACAAGTGCTGCTATCCCCAGACAGGCTTTTGGCAGCTCTTGCCCGAAACCTTTTAACACTATTTTATGAGACAGATTCCTCAATGGTGTCGAACTCGCTAGGTGACACAATTTAAATGCTTCTTAACATCAAAGTTGAGCAGCAGGAATGATTGCCAAAAGCACAGTTGGGCCGTCTCACCACTCTCACAGTACTCCAAGTGTAACCCCGCACATAAATCAGATGTGGAAGAATTTACACTCACTGTCGTACAGTGTGCGTGCAGTCCGAGTCGTAGCATGCCCAAACCAATGCGGTGGAACAGGAATGTGGCTGCTGTGGAAAATGTCACTTTATCCACTCTCACTTTTACTTAAGCGGTTAGCCGTGCGACTTTATAGTGTTTTCCTGTCAAACCCATGTCCATGTCTAATGTTTCGAGCTTATCACTGTGGTCGACTCTCATTTATCCTTTTCTTAGTGCTACACCAACAGGCATAGGGAACTGTCCGATCGTCTTTACTGTCTGGGATTTAAAGTCAGGAATCAGAATTAGGACGTCAGTAAAGATCGATTTCTGTGAATTGTGTCACACAACTAGGAGATTAATCAGGCACTGCTCCAGGATTTCTTTCTTTCCTGTTGCTAAAGGAGGGCTTGACTGATAAATCGGTGGAGCAGAGAAAGTAATTCAGACTTTAGAATATCAAATAAAATACTAGAGGGCCTTAACTGGGGCTATACAGATTTTGACGGCGTGTAGCAACACCTAGCCTCGGTGTATCGTCATCCATAAAGACGGTCTTGTCCTGTCAATCTTGTGTTTTGGTGTCTTGCTTGAGGGCCAATCAACAGCACTCTGGAACGAAATAGCATCCTTCTAGCAACATGTCGCTGGTTCTGAATTTGGGAGTTATTACATTCGTTTTAAAATGCAGTCTTGGGTCTCACTTGCTGTTTGGTTCGAATATATTCCATAGAATGGGAAAGGGAGCATTAGGTGTCTATCTGTTGATAATGAGTGACAGATGGCAAGGGGTGGGGGATGTAGTCTATAAGAGGGTTTGGACCTTGGCCAGAAATACTTCCATCCCAACATGCCCACATTAATTCTACTCATTGATGGAGCGCTGCTTTCCAGACAGGCTTGTCAGTGAGATCTGTGTTTGCATGCGGTTGTGCAGATGGGCTCAGGCAGTCGACGAGCCGAGTTTAACTATTTCCATGTATGCCCATTAGCGCCATGTGCGCAACTATAATTGGACTAAAAGAGGATTTCTTGCCAATTCACTTTCAATTTTCAATCGGATGAATTACGGATAGAGCAACTAAATGGTGTCCAGGGTTTGCCAGTACTAATATTTATAATATAATATTTGGAAGCGCAGAATTAAATGTCTTAAATCATTGGTGGAATTTGCTAAATGTATGGCCGTTCCTGTTACTTAGCGAACACACACACACACACACACACACACACACACACACACATACACACTGTTCAATGCCTTTGCATTATTTAAGAATTATCCATTGGATGGTATAAACCATGTGTCATCATCTTTTCTCTAATTCAGACTACATGGATGGAGAGGGGGACTGGAGTAACTGGTCATTGTGCAGTGTCACCTGTGGAAATGGAAACCAGAAAAGAACCAGGTCTTGTGGTTACGCCTGTACGGCTACGGAGTCCAGAACTTGTGATATGCCAAACTGCCCCGGTAAATACCTGATGTTGGCATCCTAGGACTGACTTATTAACATAACTTTAATATAACTTAGACTGAGTGGTGTTTGCTATAACTTAGATTGATGGCCATTGTTTTCCAAAGTAAAAGCAGATGTTTGCAAACGTCTTATTTTGATGAAACACAAAATATAAACCAGTCTGCTTTCATGAAGGACTAGAGAAATCAAAGAATTATTACTTTTGAGAGCACGGAATCAGAAGATTTGGACAAGCCGCAATTTAAAAATGGCTTTAAATGATTCCTGGATTATTAAAATGCGAGGCAATTCATTTAATAATTGGTCAGTTTTTGATGAATCATAATTCATCATAATTCATTTTGACAGCTCTACTTTGTTGGCCTCAAATTACAATTAATCTCTCAAAAGCGAGTACAGTACATTTTGAAATAAATTATTATTATTTAGCTCTTGTATTGACTATCTTTACATTGCACCTAATGCTGGAGTCAATAGAAAATCCATTCCACTCTTCTCTCAGGAATTGAGGATGCCTTCAAGACAGCAGCAACTGAAGTGAGCCTGCTTGCCGGAACAGATGATTTCAATGCGACAGAGCTCTTTGGTGTTGGTATGTTTCTCTTTACTTTTTTTTAGTACCCTACGCCATCATTCATTGAAATGTTCCCAGTCTGTCAAAAACACTTCATCAATCCACGGTTGCGGTCCTACACTGTAACATTATCTCTACTTATTGTTTTTATCTTCCAATGCTGGAATAAGATTTAGCATTTCAAAGTGTCTCCATATCTTGTAGACACAGACAGCTGTGAGCGATGGATGAATTGCAAGAGTGACTTCTTGAAGAAATACATGACTAAGGTGGCCAACGACCTTCCCAGCTGCCCTTGTTCGTACCCGACCGAGGTGGCGTACAGCACTGCCAATGTGCACGACGCTCCGTCACACAGAAATTTCCGCTGGAAAGATGCCAGCGGGCCAAAAGAGAAACTGGACATCTATAAGCCCACGGCCCGCTACTGCATCCGCTCCATGCTGACACTGGAGTCCACCACACTGGCCGCACAGCACTGTTGCTACGACGACAGCATGAAGCTCATCACACGAGGCAAAGGTGCCGGAACACCCAATCTTATCAGTACAGAGTTTTCGGCTGACCTGCACTACAAAGTGGACATTCTGCCCTGGATCATATGCAAAGGAGACTGGAGTCGCTATAACCAGGCCAGACCACCAAACAATGGGCAAAAATGTCATGACAACCCTCAGGAAGAGGATTACTACAAGCAGTTTGAAGAAGCAAGGGAATTCTAGCCTTGAATTTAGATAGAACTCCATTTTGGATTGTCTCACACATTGAGGCTCCTAGGAAAAGACTTACTGGTCCTCTGATGTAAGAAGCCCTACAATGCGTGAGAAAAGTTTATTTAAAACGTCGAATGATGTACCATGTTAAGATCTTTTTAAAATATACCTCTATAATAGTTGGGATACTTTCAATGTCCATTCCATTCTTCAGTAAAGGGAGTCTCTATTCTTAAAGGGAAAAATAATAGCTTAGATATGTAAACTGTTTGAAGGTTTGTCTAAAGATTGTGTATGTGTGCTATTTGTGATTGTACAAGGGAATCTTTCAGGACTGCATTGACTGAGTGCTCGGATGTGGTAAAAGACTTTTACCATTTTGTCACTGGTAATATCCAGGTTCTCATCTCATGTAAGCTTGTGAATATGTTTATGTAAGCATGCACATTGCAGCTATAATTTGTGACTGTGCCCCCTGTCTTTCCGAGGAAGACCTTCATTGTAAAAAGGATGCATTGTCTCTGTAAAGTATTTATTTTAGAAGTGGATTTCTGAATTGAGTCATCTATGACTACCACCAGTTCACAAATGGCTGAATGCTAATTTGAGACTCCTCTCGCTCTAATCTTGCCCAAGGTTCTGTCTTGAGTGTTGAAATAAACCACAATAGGGAGTCAAGAAAGTGTGTGAATGCGATATTATGATAAAATAATTGCCAGATTATAAATCTATAAATAAAACTATAAAATGTTGATGCTTGTCTTTTGTGTTTTTTAGTCACTGCTCCTGCAGTAACTGGTCTTAAAGTATTCATACCCCTTTTGCACATTATGCCTCCTTACAGAATAGATTCACGGACAACCACGAACCAGTGTAAAGTGACAGTGTGTTCTTTAACATTTATTTTATCAACACCCGATAATAAATTACATGCAAGGAATTTGGTGAGTTCTGAAGGGAGCTGATCGCACTGGATTTTATTTAGGGGTATTAGTACAGAAGGGCGGCGGCTCGGTGGAGCACTGGTTAGCACGTCCGCCTCACAGTTAGGAGGGTGCCGGTTCGATTCCACCTCCGACCCTGTGTGGAGTTTGCATGTTCTCCTCGTGTACGCATGGGCTTTCTCCGGGCACTCCGGTTTCCTCCCAAATCCTCAAAACATGCTTAGTAGGCCAATTGAGCACTCCAAATTGCCCCTAGGTGTGAGTGCGGATGGTTGTTCGTCTCTGTGTGCCCTCCGATTGGCTGGCAACCGGTTCAGGGTGTCCCCCGCCTACTGCCCGATGACCGCTGGGATAGGCTGCAGCACGCCCGCGACCCCCGTGGGGACAAGCGGTATAGAAAATGGATGGATTGATGGATGGAGTACAGAGGGCTGAATACAAATGCATAGCACACTTTTCACATTTATATTTGCTTAGAATTTTGAAAACCATGGATCAATTTTGTTCCACTTCACAATTATGTGCTACTGGGTATTGTGCTATCATATTATATCCCAATGAAATACATACAATTACAAAAAAAAAAAAAAAAACACACACACACACACATCAAGGGTCATGAATAATTTTTTAAGGCCAGACCAACTGAATTTCTGATTCCTTCTGCTCCCAGAAATTAACACAAGCTTTCATTTTGCAGCGAAAGGGCTCTATCGTCTCCACTTTGCCAAAAGGATCAAAACATTGCAAAGGGCTTTCATCTGTTTGATCCACTGCAACACACGAGTCCCTCCTTTTGATAGGATTTCTTTCAAGGCTTGACAACTGAAAGACTCTCTTGAATTATATTTGTCTTTGGAGTTTCGTCACATTCCAGTATAATTTTTGCAGCACGCATGCACACACAGTGCAGCCTGTCTATAATAGGGACCTCTGACCATCTGCAGCCATTGTCACACAGAGGAAGCCATTCATAGCATGCTCATTCCTCCACTTCACTGTACGCCACAGTTGGTCAAGTACACGGCTCGTGGTTTAGTACCGTGTCGTGCACTTGTACTGCTCCAAAACTCCTCAATGTGCACCACTTGACCACAGATATCTATCAGCAATGCATCTTTTCTAATTATAATTGAGATGTCATTTTCACGAGCTTCAAACTTTTTGGATTATCATCGAACTCAAAGCCTGAAAAGTATTCTTTTTATGTGTCCTGTCCTCCTCAGTTACCGGACCGTTTGAAGCTAAGATTACAGTACACTGCCTGGATTGTTATCTATAGCAGGCCATCTGCTGCACAGACCATTAAGCGCTAACATGTTTGTCTTTATTTAGAAATATACTCACTGGCCACAATATTAGGTGCAACTGTACAATCCAATACAAAAGATACTTTTTTAGAATAATGCACTTTGATTTACATTGTGAGAGTGCCAAATAAGTTAAAATTTGTAATAGTTGTTAAATTGTAAGTTAACTTCACTTATGCTGAGGTGTATTTTAATAGTTTCGGTTACCCCAAATCGATACACAAGAGCGTGCAAATATTAAACGACTCTTTCAAACATTTTTAGTAGCCGTTCTACATACACCACTCCAAAGTACGACCACAATAATAAACACTGTTAAATAAAACCCTCACTCACACTGGCATCAATTTGTGCATTGGATCTCAAATGTTATTTGGTGAAATAAAAAAAAGATTCCACTACAGAACCATTGGACTCACTTTAACATATTGTGTTAAACTGGTTATGTTACGAAACACTTTTATGATGATTTGTTTTATTGGACAGCCCCTTTGGGCCCCTGTAAATCCTCTCCAGACGGACACCACTCATATCAAAGAACGGCTATAACTCTGACATAACTTCAAAACCCCGCCAGTTCACCCCAAATGACATGGGGAAAAAAAATAACAATCATTTAAATGAACCATCGAACAACGAAAAGGGCATGGTTCACAACTACACATCAGTAGGCTATGTTAAAAACCAGAGAGGAAACTTGCTGCTCTGGGTTGTGGGGTCATTGAAGGCTCATTTCTGTGATACTATTTTGAGGATACTTCTCTCGACATTTCAAAGGATTCAAAGCACCATATTAGTGGTATAGTGTTAAGCATCTGAAAGGGCTCATTAAAAATACCAAGAAATGATTGTTAGTATTTTGCCCTCTATTTCTGTTGAGACTCAAAAGATGTCCAGCATTCTGTTTTTTCCCCTTTATTTTACGCAAGGGAAAACAAAATCAAAGCCAACATTTTCTACAGTTCATTTTGCAATTAGAAACTAGCTTTCAAGTGTCCCAGTGCTTTCTTTGTGCCTGGTTGAGTTCAACATTGGGGTTCTTGTAAACTAGGGTATGACTCAGAAAGCAACTAATTATGGAGCTGTGTCATTTTTATCCTCTCACACTCCCTTTGCTCTTTTGTGGATGCATCTGGACCACAAAAACTCCACCATAAATGAAAAGGTCTGTCTTCCAATCTGGGATATCTGATCAGGAACTTCCTGTATCCATTCTGACTGAGCAGCACAACATGGGTGGGGCCAGTTGCTTGGATAGAAGGTGAGAACAGCTGAATAAACAGGTCAGGCCATGGTGGTGTGAAAGAGCACAGTGACATGATCTGTCTTTCTCTTGATTGGCTCCGTCGCGCCATTTTCATAAGTACATTTTCGACTCAAATTTGTTGTTTTGGCCGTTCATTTAGATGACGGCAGCGTTTTTGGAGCCTTAAGGCACACCCACACTGCATTACTGAGACTTTCCCGAATTTGTGGCTTATTCAAAGTCATTTTGTTTATGTCTGTTGTATAAGGTAGTGGGTTCTCATTAATAACTGGCAGAAGGAATCATCATTGCATCGCGTTGTCTGTGCTTTTAATGCAAGGTCACCAAACCACTTCTGCATCCGGTGTTGTCGCATTAAGATAGAACTTTTGTCCCATGTCATTTATGGGCTACATCATCGGAAATTGCGTTGCGTTAAAAGGTTTGTGAAAGACCAACGATAGGCTGGACATCCATGTAACAGGACATTCAGTAATTTTGTCAGGTCTGGAGGAACAAGTGGATTGTTTTCACATCGTCAAAACATTTTTGTTTTTACGAGTCTGGCAAGACAGACCAATAGTGGTACACCATTGAGTCTGGCTTGCCAGGCTATGTTTTTACCCGGATGTTGGATGATATTGCAACATGCCTCTAAAATCTAGATATACATTCTCCACAATTAGGATATCAAGAAAAAATGGAAACATTTTTGGCACTCATCTCAGGAAGTGAAACCAACACGTTATATAGTGTAAACAGCGTACATTTCGCAGAGCAAAACATTTCAAGTCTTGCGACCTTGTAATTTACTAGTTGTACTGAAACGAACTGAAACATTTTGGTAGAGCGCTGTGTACAACTAGTATGGAGCAACAAATTCATCAATTGATCCATATATCAGGCGCTCAGGTGCATTATAAGGTGCACTGTGGGGTTAAGAGTAAATTTTAAGTTTTTAAGTGCGCCTTATAGTGCGGCAAAGACGGCAATTACTTTTAGATATACTGTACTTGAATCCGAATGCATTCCTTCTTAAGCAAAAAAAATCTAAAATCCAACATACTTTTAAATAATTTAAACCTTTTAGCCTACCATACAGACCTTTTTCAAGTCAATGTCACACCGTTTTTTTTTTTTTCCTCCTGTCATAGCAGATCCCTTTGCTGAGGTAATAACTTGACACTGGTTTTGTTAAGACCTGCCTTCTTCCTGAGGATCAATTTTGCCAGCCCGTACGACATGAATGTTGCCCATGTGTGTTGATGTGAGACAGTGACAAGGACGTTGGCATCCCTGAGGTGAGAGATTTTGGGCAGGGGTGAAGCAGCGTGAGCACGTAAGGCGAATGGGAGTGATTCATTGTGACAGTGGGGCTTGGCATGTGAGGACAGCAGCCTGGCCCGCTGCCTTTGATCTTTATTTGCTCCACCGTCTGTTTTGCATTTGAGAGCCTTGCCGAGCAGCAGGCATTGGATACACCTTGAATGGCTCAGGACTTTGTCCACTTTTTAAAGATCCAAGATCCCTTTTCAAAGCAAAAGGGGATTGAGGGCAGTGAAAGTTCATGCTTGAAGGGCAAGGTTTCCAAGATGAATTTGCTTGAGGGTCTCTCGGCAACGCAGATTAGCACTGATGAAAAGTGGGCGCTCTGTAATAGCCCATAATCAAGCTAATGGTGACTGGTGTAAGTGTGGGTGAGGGGCAAGGTAACAACCGTCTCTTAGATGGACTTGCAGGATCAAACCAGGGTCAGAAGGCTGGAGAGGAAAGACAAACACATTTCTGACACTTCTTCTGACCTGTCAGCTACATTTTGCATGTCAGTGATCTCACAGGAGTGAGAGTTCTTACACTTTCGAACCAAAGTGCCAGTGGATGAGGTAAATGTTATCATTCTCCTAATAGTAGAATGCAGAAAGTGAAATAAAAAAAATATATTTACAGCCAAAATCTCATCCAATTACACATTATAATAATTAACATTTTATTGAAAGCATGGATGCATCAATGCCGATACCAACACAGGTATCAGTACCATTATCGTATGTCGACAATACAGTATGGATACTGCAACACTTATTAAAATTCTTCAAAACTACAACACCAAGATGACCTAAAACTTTCAGTTGTGTGCTTGTGGAAATACTCAAAGGACATGGATGATGACACTTTTAGGCAATTGCAGATTATGCTCTAAAAACAACCTGGGTCGCAATTTAGTGTGCTGCCTACAAGAGCAAAGCTTTTTTTGAACATGGACGTGTCTTGATTTTGTAAATTAGGTTTTCATATTGTGTTTGTGTTTTGTATTTTA
Source organism: Syngnathus leptorhynchus (assembly GCF_054491065.1). NCBI lineage: Eukaryota > Metazoa > Chordata > Actinopteri > Syngnathiformes > Syngnathidae > Syngnathus > Syngnathus leptorhynchus. The sequence goes on along the minus strand of NC_141204.1, from coordinate 8,884,415 downwards.
CCTTATAATCCCATTTTTTTAAATTGAATGGCATTTATTCATTTTTGTTGTTGTCATGCAGTGCTGCGGGAAATGTACATTTACCTCCTTATGGTGCCCCCTAATGTGCAGACTGAGGCACCACGTAGCTGAAATGCCTTGTGTCACGAGATTTATTTTAAGAACATACAGTTGGATGTTAAAATGTCAGTAATGACAACTTCTTAGTCTTAAAAGTGTTGTATTTGAATGAAACGTACAACACATTCAAGAAAATATTGTAATTTTTGTTTTTGAACAATAATTAATAAGTCAAATTTTTATCAAATGTGAGACAATGATTTTCCCAAGTGGTACTTGGTATCGGTGACTACTCAAATGTTAAGCACTTTTAGTCATTCTGAAATCACTGGCACATTCAAAGCTGGCAACTAGACTGACGTATTGCCTGTAAAGCTGTTATCGAGTACTGGTTGAAAATTCCTTGAAAACCGTAAAAAACAGGGCAAAAATATATGTTTGGAACTTTGACCCCATCAAACTCATGGATCTTCAATCTGATATCCTTTGAAGTTTTAAATGTTTTGGCTTCGACACTTCACGATAAATCCTTAAAATTTGTAGGCTGGAAATTAGGACCAGGTAGAGAAGCAGCAGCCATTTCACACTTTTCCTCAGTAACTTAGAAAGTGTGTGGCGGATATCATTCAAATTGAGTAATAAGCAGTAATGAGTAATCTCCATGAAACAAAACAAACTAGAAGAATGTGTGAAAGAGTAGTTCCTCAACATATTTGTGCCATGAGGTTCAGCATACTGGCGACCATCTGTCGAGTTTGCTTTCCCAACCAGCATGCAATTTATTCCTAGACTATACATTTTTGACAGGAATAAAACACTGTCTCATATGGTAAAAAAAAAAAAAGCTCTCCAAATAGTAGCATGGCAGAATTGAAACACAAATTGTCTGAAGTTTCCCAAGACGGACACAGTTAACATGGTAACATAAAAGTTTATTTACTTCTGAATCACTGTGGAACGCTGCACACATATTAGAATTTTCTGTATTTTATAGTTGTACACTACATTTTCATGTGACAAGCCTTAGTCATATTGTCTTATGACTTGGAACATTTATTCATAGAGAAAAGTATCTTAACAGAAAGATCAATTTATACTTTTTCAAGTAAAACTTTCTAGCACCATTTGAATGCGCATTGAAATGCATAAATTGTAGTATATATATGAACCCTCTCCTTCATAAAAACAAAATACATGTCCTTTAATGTAGCATCTATATAGATATGTGTTATTCATGGTTTGCTAACAGTTGTTCTTGTTTGTAGCTCTAACTGAGTAGCTACCTGAGTGCTACATTATTCGCATAGCTCTGGTAGTGCATATATGTAGCTTTGACCTCTTGGTGAAGCGCATGCAGTTCTATGCATTCAATTTTTCATAAACTATATTGTAGTTATAAAGGCTGAAAGTGTCTCATTAACGACGATACATGTGATTTTTATTGTACAACATGGGCTTAATGATGTACGCGTGTGAGAAAACAGATGCTAAATATGTTTATCGGAGTCATAAGATCACAATTTTTCCTGTCAGATATAAAGACGCCATTTACAACAAGTTATTTTACGTGGGAGGAATTCTCCAATGTGCATATTTCATCTATTGTGCTTGATGTCTATCTTAGAATTTGAATTGAAATCCCTCAAAAATAGTTTCATTGATGAAGTAATACAAAATAACATCCACCCTGTTGACCTTATAATCGTAGCTTATCTACCATAAAAAGGAATAAATCAATACGTGGCACATCAAGGCAATAGTGCATCAAGTATAACCCCAAGTGCATATGGAAGTCCTGCAAGTGCACAGACCATACTCAAGCTTTTCATTTCCAGAATCATCCATCATAATACCTTGCGAGTATAATATTGCTTGAGAAGTCAACAAGGAAGGCGAATGGGACTCAATCTACCGTGTTCATCAGGCGACAAACACCTCCTTCGATGGCCAGCGATTGACCAGGAACTGTGCCAGGTGGTAATCTGGATATGTGTGTCTGGAAGGAGTGCAGAAGATGACAACATTAGATGGACACACGACTTGACATCAAATACAAAAATGCTACTAACAATCAAACATGGTAGTGATGGCACTGCAAAGAAGGAAGTTAAAATTTTGGTAAAGGCAACCAAGGTCCGTCCACCTGTCTGTCCATCCATTTATTATATTGCTCATTCGGTCAAGAAGGGACAGCAAGTCAAATTCATGAAGTGATGGGGAAATATGCTAGTCATCATAGTGACTGCAGCTGGATGACAGCTGGTCCACTGTAAAAGTACATCTTCACATCAGAGAATGATATGAAAAGCTAAAGTGGCAAAGCTGGAGAATTAATTACTTGCAGGTCAGTTTGTTGATCAAATGAGACCACTGTGAACATTTAGAGCATCACACTGTCAAAGTGACAGAATGCACAGTGTTTGATGTCTTGCGGTCTATAGACAGCTGCTGCACATCGGTCCAGACTCCAATCAACTTTGGTTTGATAAACACACTTTGACGTTGGCTGATGTTTTTGATGTTTCATCTCCATTTGTCTGTTTTGACTATTAAGTGACATGGACGAGGAGGCGAGGGGTGTTTGGGGGGGGGGGGGGGGTGGGTGTTAGTGTGTAATAAAATATTTGAAACAATGAGAGAATCAACAGGCCACTGAATTGGCCTGACATCACATCTCCAGTTGCAGGACCATCCATCTCTATAACATTCTTTGAGTCAAGTCCTAGACTATGGCCCCTGACATCCTGGGGGCAACTGTCATACACTGGAACATCACCCAGACAAGGCTACATACACACATGGCAACACTCTCGGGGGGTTATTATGCCTCCAATACAACCTTCTGTATTCATCTTATTCCCTTCATCTTTTGTGGATGGGTTTTGAGAACAGCCATTTTAAATCTGTTTCAAGTGAAGGTTCAAAGCTGAGTCATAATCAACTTAAGGTGCTTTCATGTCAGACGAGCCTTTTGAAGTCGTCGCAACTCCGAATAAATTGAATAGAAATCGAAACATATACTATTTAAAACCGATTTACTGGGTAGGAGCCATGCGTGATAAACATTAACAACACGCCAACATGTAAGCCGTCAATGGCCTTTTGAGACTTTCACTTTGGTGGCAACCTGACAATGACCATAATGAGCGGGCAGGCAAAAAAATCCAGACAAGTGAGCAAGCACACCACAACCCTGACAGTATGTTGCTCATCCCAAAATTCTGCTTGTGGTTCAGGGAGGATGGGTGCCTATTTATAGTCAGTAAATAACCATACTGTAGCCATGGCATGTGTAAACAACTAATGCGATGGATGCGCATGTCCATTACAAATCTATTTGGTCACGCTATGCTGTACTGACTACTATAACCCACTGTGGAGTAAAACACACATTGAAATGTTGCGTCATGGCCAATGGAATGCATGCTTATTCCATGATAATGACCTTTGGTGGGCTTGAAGAAAAGTCCAATTACAAGATCGCTATGCATAAGTAAACGGGAAAACGAGGATTTACAAACCAGCAGTGTGCTTGGTGTCAAGTTGACACCCAGTGAAGCGGCCATATGACAAGACAAAAGCCGGGTCAAAACATCACATCAAAGACATAGTTGATCGATCTGAATTTGCGAGTAACAAACAACTTATGAGTGCGAGGCAAGACAAGCCACATACTGACTCCAGAGAGAACGCCAAGTCACTTTTAGCACACTGCCTATGTCACTGTTTTGTTGTGGCTTTCACATTCTTTAAGTCATGTGCTATTTATTACCAAGACTAAATGGATAACAAAAACAAAATGTTCAAGAATGAAAGACACTTGTCACGTTAAAAAAAAAAGAAAAAAAATCAAAGGGACTTGCAATGCATGCAATAGGATTATCTCTGGCCTTAGTTTGCACAGCAAAAGCTTTATAGTGGTAATGATGTCCAGGAAGAGGCAACAGCGCCTAGGTAGGGGGGCAACATATTTTACATTTCTCTTTCATCTGCACAGTCATGATAAGTCATGTGAGGAAACAAGTTTCAGCAGTGTCGGAGCCTGTCGATGTCGCTCATGAATAAGGCTCTTACGTCTCCCATTTTCGTTGTCTACCTGTTGTACAATGATAATGTAGACATTCTATTCTATTCTATTCTATTCTATCTAGTCCGGAGTAATCATGCAAACATTTTAGGCTAATGTGACAATATTGAAAGGATCTCACGCTGCATACCATTTATACTTCACTTTGGCACACCAAAAAATGAAATTCTAAGGTCATTTTGTCTAATTTGAATGCAAAGCGTGCCAGGGCACAAGATATTTTGGGGATGAGCATTGATATGGATGTGTCGTATAATAAATGGAATCTTTCGTTCCACAATTTAGAAACTCAAAAGTGCCATCTTGCATAAAAGAAATACAACGACTTGATATAATCGACAAGATTGAAGTGATGTGACATGGATGAGTGCGTCACAATGTGATTGTGTGTCAACCCCACTGACTAGCAAAACAACTGAAACCCAGTAATAAATCACTTCAGCTGCATATTTGGGACAGATTGGTCAAAAGTGGTCTAGTCACGCATTAAAAAAGTATAGCGACCGCACTTATATATGCAACAAAAGCTTTTAATCGATGCCTTTTTTCTGCGACCTAAACAGACTGGAGAGAAAACAGATGCCCTTCACTTGGGCATTCATTTGGTGGAGAATGTGTTGGCAGCGTTTTGAGGCCCAACAGAGAAGCAAAGGCTCGAGTTTTGTTTTGCACCCACAATGTTGGCTTCGAGTACTGGACAGCCAGCTGCTTTGGCACGCAGAAGGTAAAAGGAACAGATGCACCATGTAAGGTTTGTTGCCTCACCCCTTCAACACGCCGCTTGATCCGTCTCTAAAGTAACACTGCAACGTTTGCTGTGGAAGCAACGCATGAGCTTGCTTAAGTCATTGCTGTAAATAGACACAGTGAACTATAGCAAACCTTGCATTCTTACATTCTGCAAATAACCAGAGAAATTAAGTTCTAATTTCTTCTACTAAATACACAACATGATATTTTTTCCATGGGGAGGCAGTGTACCAAGACAGATATACCACAAGACATGAGTAAAGTCAGGAGGGGTGGAACAGTGCTCTCAGCAGGACATAGCACCAATGCTTTGAAATCTGAGCCAACCTTGAAAAACAGTGGCCTCTCCTCATTCAGAGAGAGAGATTCATGGGCCAAACAAATCAATGTGATCAGTCCTCAAAGCCATGAAGCCACTGTATTAAAACGCTCTTGTTCAAGAACTACATTCAACCTTTGACTGTCTTTCTTAAAAATGTGACCGAAACACTGATGTCATTTTAATTAAAAGAAACAATGAGGACAACAATGAAGGAACCGAGATGACTTAATCAAACAAACATGCGGCAGAGGAGTAGAAATGGTTCAAGTTGGCCTTGACTGCATGTGCGTGCGCTGACCAGACACTGACAAAGTGTCACACATGCCTATCATTCATTGGGAGAGATGTCGCCCAAAATCCAAACAAGAAACTTTACCTTCATCTTCCTTCACATGCTTGCAGCGCAACAGGCTGCTCCCTTTTGTAGGCAAATATTTCCAGACATTAATCTTCAGTCCCAACCACCTGCTGCCATTGGAAGCCCTGTATATGCTTTTGGCAAGCCCAGAGTCCATTTCTGACGAGATCCATCCAAATTATGGATTTTAGCAGCAAGCTGACGGCATTATACGTCAAATCATTGAACCAATTCAAAAGAAAGAACCATGATCTGTCTTTCTTCTGCTGCTCTGTTTCATTTTTGCGACTCGGTCTCGCATGCTTCTTTGTGCTACGATAAAGTAACTTGGACAGCACATCTGGAAACTGGGATCGATCAGCTGCCAAATTTCTGCGAGGACTCACTGATGCTTGATGTTAAATTTGTATTTTGTTTCTATGGTTACTCTGCATGCTTTCATATCTTCCATGGCTAATTGCAACACCGTTTTATACTGCCCCATGTCCCAGAATTACAATGAGTTTACACACATACATAAATTACTTGTTGATAGAGATTACTGGGTGAGCTGCAGGAAATTATCCTATTTACTTGACTGGTCTGAAAATAACTTTATTTCCTCGAAATGATCTATCTTTGTTCGTTTATTAATCACATTGCTGGCATCAAGTGGAATCCACCTACCTGCAAAATCATCACTTTTCAGAAAATCCATTAACAGGAGTTTGTTTAACCATTAACTTTACATTGTCAAAGACAGCATGTTTTCAACACTTTAGATTGGTCAATAATTTGTCAAATCGACACATACACACGTGATGCCTGACCAATAGTATACATTTGTTGAAAAGACAAAATGGACATTTATCAAAATGTGACATGGGAGGCTCCTACTTATTAGCTGCAGCGACACAACAATTCAATGCTCTTCCAGGCACAAGAATTGACCTGTGTATGAACTTTTTGTGATTGTTTTTTTTGTGCTGCAGTTCCCATGGCCCAGTACAGATTGGGAAACACTGCTCTAGTCCAGATCAATTGAATGACAAACTAATGTCAATGGCAAAGTTTGAATGAAGAGGAACTAGAGTCAACACATTTGATTGAAACCGAATAGATGAAATTAGCTTGTGGCAGTGCAATAGAGCTCACCTTTGCTTTGCTATCTTGGGCGGACATGTAGCCTACACACATGCTTTCTGTGGTATGGCTCCAAAGAAACTCCACTGTGCAAAAATAGAGAAACAAATGAAAAAAAAATTATACAATATAGCATTTTTACCATAAAGAACAGGGGTGCCGAAATAATTATATTATAATTATAAATATAGGTAGAGAAATCAGATCTACCACCGCAATCAGCCACAAACTCAGGCATATTCAGAAGGCCTGCTTGTCTGAAGATTAGCATTTAATTCCATAGTGGGAGGTCTTCATGAGATCTGAGATGAAGGGTGTGAAACCAGAGACTGATTGTGCAAGTTGAAACGGACCACCCGCCAGGAAAGCCAGGGTGAAGAACCCCCCTCGTACTCACACAGACACACGGGCCTCCGCGACCACACCCCACTAACCCAACCCAACCCACCTCTCCCTTCAATCTAATTGTCCGAGGATAGATTTTGAAAGATTTGCAGCCACATTTTTTTGTGTGACCCTAGCTGAGGCACTGAATCCAAGTGTGACCAGCAATGAAATACCCCAAGTCTCACCTAGACTACCCTTAACATTTGTCGACGGCTGAGGTTCCACACATTTGCAGCACCGCAAGACGATTACGCCACCCAAAACTCGATCTTCGCTGGCCAGAAAGGGTGAGCCTTAATGTGAAAAGAGTGATATATTTTAGTGGCAGAGTTTTCTTATCATGTGACATTAAATAAATAACAGACCAAGTAAACCTACAATAATAATGATAATGAAATAAAATTAATGAATGCAAATGTTTTGTTATGATAAATTCATTTGCAGAACATATAAGAAAATGTCAAACACTTGCCTACAGGTTAAATACAAATTTACCCATAATTGAAGTATATTTATTGGACAACTTGAAAGGCTTACGCCTCTTCAAAGCATTTCAGCAAAGTACACTACGGTATACGTACTGTCTTCACGTTTAACAATGTTTAGCCATCAATTGCCATAAATAGTTGGATGTGTACGTTATTTGATCATGTCTTTGGGAGGTATGCCATGAAAACCCTTTCTACTTTAAACTGTAAGAGGCCTTTACATTATAGAAAACATTACTGAAGTGAGAGCAGGATTTATGGCACATTGTTTTTGGAGCAAATGCATTTACTTCAATTGGTTTCATACAAGTGTATCAGACTTAAGTGGTACAGACTCATGGTCACCGGCTGAAGCCAAATGTTTTATAATGGAACACTTCTGAGAATAAAGCAAATCTTCCAAAACATTCAATGGAAACATCTTCAAAATGATGTTTGACCATCAAACATGATATGTGGGACTTTTGGGGGACAAGATCAAACATTTAAAAGAAAACAAAGTGAATCACAAGACTTTTCTTTTGATTCTGGTCTTCCTGATGGGGGCTACCCAACATCTGTTTGTTACATCTGCCTGTTAATTCTGTTTGGAAATCATTGTTTTATCACAAACTCACTCGTCTGACTGCATATACAGTCGAGTTGGTGGGAAATGTTAATTAAAACTACAAATGTGAAACTCACTGATGAACTTGTTTTGCATAGCTTCCAGCAATGCCTGATGGGCGTCTTCCGACTGCATGGCAGTGGAGCATTCCCGTGCCAGCATGGTGCGAATCAGATGCTCTCCACAGCCTGCGGGAGATACCAAGGCCCAAGTGAGTATATTCAAACAACTTACCTTGCATTACTTCAGCAAGGAGTCTTTTGTTAACTGCATTCTAACTGGCAGCCTATGGAAACACTTACACATTTGGTCTCAGGACGATTCGTAGATCTCTTTAAATAGAAATTAATGGTACGTTGTATGTTTATGTGGCAAAAAATAATGTAGGGTAAACAAAACGGAAAAAATATTCTTATTGTTATTCTTATTATGGCACCATTGGTTGACAGTAGGGGGTCAAAATGAAACAGATGTTGGTGAGCATGAGCGACCGCCTGCCAAATGTAACACTAACAACTTTATCTATAAAGTCTAACACATTGTATATTTCCCTATTCTTAAATTCCAAGAAAACAAATCTGTGGGATACATGAGTGTGAACATGTTATTCTTGCCAAAGCACCGAATTGTTTTAAAGCTGTTCGCTCTTGTTGAATGCAGCTATGGTATCGTGTCCAAGGAATGAAACAGAAACAAGAGTGCAAATACTTTAAGCAAAGGATCTATAAAAGGCACGGGGCCACTGGCGTATGTGTTTGGAATTAAAATCTAAAGCTTTTAAGACAAAATATATCAGGTGTTTTTTGTGTGGTTTATCTGGGATAACATTGAATTTGAACATGAATACAATTGTCTCTAGGTTAACTCAAACATGACCATTTTTAATCCTGGCAACAAATCAGATCGTATGACCATAAAAAATGAGTGGGGTTGCTGGACCAAGTAAGAAGCCAAACCGTATCACTTTCATATGGAAAGGTAGTTGCACTTTACCTCATTGACTGGGTTGACATTCCCTTTTACACAGCACCATCTAGTGGATGCATATTACAACCCTAGTCAACCCCAGTTTGATGCAGTAGCTCCTATTCTATGCACCTTTTAATGCGCTGCACCCTATGTATGAAATAATTTTTAAAGTAAAACAATTCAATGAAGGGGCGCCTTATAATCCAGTGCACCTTATAGTGCAGAAAATACGGTAAATGCAGTTCTGCAACTGTGGAGAACAGATTCCTGAAGCAGTGCAAAGTGTATTCTTTTCTAATGAGAGCAGAATGTCAGATTGGCCAGGCACTTGGTCTTTTATACTGCGCGTCCTATTAAGCGCTCAAAGAGTAATCAGGGCAACACGAACACAGTTAAACTAGATCTCTCGCACCATCAGAATAAAATGCAGGCGAATTCATGAGGAGACTGTGACAGCCGGCAGCAGCAGCAAGAGTAAACAGTGACAAGCTGTTCTTTTAAGGTCCACAACAAAGTACTTGCGACACATTACAAATCAAAATACAATAGGGGGAAGGCGATGAGGGACCAAGTGAACGACGAAGGGTGAGGATCAAACGCCTCCTATGTCAGCATGAAAACTATTGTTTTTCTAGTTCTTTTGATGGAGCTGGCTTTCATGCAGGGAAATTAAAAACAGGTGATGTACTGGAACACACATTCTACTCTCCATCCCCTTAACATCCCCATAAAGATGTTTAGCCAACATCAGAGACTGGGCAACATTACAGGGAAAGAGAGGATGTAGTAGAAACACAGTAGTGCATCATAGTGAATCTACATTTCATCAGCTTTGGTAGTACATGAACAGAAACAAAATATTGCACTCTCTCATTTCATCTAAATTCAGTGTCGGTTAGAAAGTTTACATATAAAACGAGGGGTCTGGTGTGGGTGATTTTAGACATTTCTATATGGATGAATAAATACATTATTCATCCATTACTTACTTCAGTTGTCCGAAACCTTGGCATTCACAGCACAGTGGTGAATGAAATGGCAAGGGCCAAAGTGACAACGAGTACATATCGATAAGAATACGTTTAGGGAGACAGAAATAGAGAATCTATAATTGTACAAAAAATCTCAAAAAGAAATCTGCATTGTGCTACAATGCAGTGGCTATACAGCATTTTTATCTGTAGCAGGTGACCCTTGTTGAATGTCACAGTAAATTCAAAGTGTCTTGCAAGGCACCTGGCCCACAGATGACTAACAACGTGCCGCAAAACGATGACTCAATCATCAGAGGAAGTGACTGATGAAAATGACTCTCTAAGAATGGTCAGAGGTCATCGGAAAGAATTATCAAACCTTTTAAAGTTTGACTCATCGGGGGCTAAATAACAGGCTCAAAAATAATATCTGGTTCTGATTCATATTGACACAAAAAAAAATGTAGGTCTTGTGGTGAACGTTAAATGTGATAGCTGAGGAGGTGCAGACAAGTGTTATACCTGAGGTACTCACTGCTGTAGAGTAAGAGTTCATGTTGCATGCATTTTCAGCCCAACAGCCACATCCATAATGAGCAGCCTGAGAAAAAAAAGAACTGTTGATATCTCACACTTTTCTGCAAGTCAATGTTTCACACCTGCAAAATCTTCAGAAAAACAAAGGGTATAAAATAAAAATAGTTGCGTGTCATTTAGGTTGAAAGCATGAAAAGGGATCTGTGATACAATATACTTGAACAAAATCAAACATTGCCAGCATTTTTGAAGACATTTCAATATAAATAGATCAACTGAGAAGCAGATTTGAACATTAAAAAGAAATTGCAATAAAACCTACACAAAATTGAATATGCTACTGACATTTTGATGTAGCTTTTATTTTTCTATTCAGTAAAGTGTAATTAATTTCACTTGCCTGGGACATGTAGTTTCTCAGTATGCATATTTGAAAGGATGTCAATTATTTGGGAACACCATGTACTATTTTGCTCTTTTGATATCAATTGGCTCCGACATATCTGAGTTTATTGTCACTGATGGGGGGGGGGTTCTCATTGCAACAACAATAACAATCGTAAAAAGCATACATATAAACACCTGCAACCTCTCTTACCTGGCCAACCCTGCCTGGATGTTTCATGGCCAGACCTCCACTGGAAACCGCTGCAGCTACATTGCCTTGCATGTCAACCACAATGGCCCCGACGGTATCAAGGCACTCTGAACCATTTTCCTACACCACAAAAAAAAAAAAAGATTAATGGAGGCGAAGGGTTTGAAAATTGCAAAGTGCATCAATATGAAAGTTGATCCACCTTTAACAGATGGTAAGGTCACATGGAGCCTGTTCTTGTGAAACTTAACAGGAAGTACAATTAGTCCATGCAGATACTTAGACTAGTATGTATAAAGGAAGAATTTGGAGAGGCTGCTATTTTGCAAAATGCACAAGTACTGTGTCAGATAGATTACATAATGAATTTGGCAAGGATTGTATGAATCACTTTTTCATGCTCTTCAAATTTCATTTCTTATGACTTGAGTCCATGAGGATGCAAATCAAGCCATTAGAACAGCATGTGATGCACTTCTAAACCCAACCAGAAACTGAAATTGTCTTTTTCTTTTTTTTAAACTGACAGATGGGCCATTCGAAGCAGAGGTTAACAAGCGAGCACAGCTTGTCTTTTCATGGCATAATAGTAAACTCAGAATATTCTGCACCTCGCCAGTATTTCCGCGGACTGCTTTGATTTCCGCAGAGAGCTTTGAAATCTGCGGTTAATTCCACAATCGTAACTCATGCGTTAACATGACAAATCTAAATCAATCATTTCATTATAGATTACTCAAAGACAGCTAAGTCAACAACTAAACTGTTCCTCTCTATCGACCAGATGTCAGTAATATAATATCGATGGTCGCTCTAACAGAACTCAACGGAGAACCATGCATGTTAGAAAGAGGTACTATTAGGCAACATCTGGCAATAGAAGTTCACAATTGGTATTGAGTATTTCAAACAATTAATATTAAACTTAAGACACTCACTCTCCCGCGCTCTTCTGCGAGTGGGTAGCACCACTTGCGGGTTGGAAGCAAAATTTCTCTTCAACTCACCATATCAGTCTCCAGTTCTGGTGCTCAGTGCAATAAAATGCACTAATCACTGTCTACTCTAGAATCATTTTTCTGGAGAGGTCTATGTACAGTCTGCTAAATCCATTTCCTTTGTGAGGCAACGTGAGATCTTATATTGGAGAACACACCTCACTTATTGCATCAATAAATTTCTTCCCTTCCTCAAAGTTGACATTAAACGTGGTGGTGGTGGTTTGTCAGTATGTATGATTGATTTTTTGGAGGGGGATGTGCGAGCCACCTTAAAACATTATTTGTCATATTCTTTACTGGGATGTCATGAGTATTGCAGCAACTGTACGTTATGTGAAGGGGCCATTTTGCTCACTTATATCGACAAAATAAATAAAGTAACAAAACTCACATTTCTACTTGATTGTCGCCTTTTCTTTGTTTGATTATGTCCTGGGTCCATTTTCTCAGCCAGCTCCATCTTTCTTTTGTTCCGCTTGTATGCAGATAAACTGAATTCTATATATGATGTAAAAAAAAAAATACAATAATTGGATTTATCTCCAACTACACATCCATATTTACCTGTATGGAATTTATGCTAACTTTCAGCTCTTACAAGGATATCGCTTCGGAAGCAGTGGATAAATACTCACTAGTGGCCATTTTCTCTGCGGGGCAGGCTGGGACACCATGGCTAACAGCCCAGTCGTGTGCTCCTCGTCCCACTAAAAAGCTGGTGAAGAAATTGTTGATACTGATCAAGTACAAATAAAATGTAGTCAGAAAACTGAAAAAGTAACTGAAAATGATGATAATTACCAGGGGGGTATTCTGCCGGCTGAAAGCTTGCCTTTCTGCGCTTCATTCAACAGTCGATTCGCAACTAAGACGGGGTTCTTAATGCCTGAAAGGAAGTTACGGTACGAGTCTGTGTTATAGAAGGACAATCAAGTCAATGATTTTATAAAAATGTATCTCTCTCCCCATATGACAACAATGAATATAACCCATATACCCAAAATGAGTAATAGAGAGTGTAGAAACGTACCACTAATAGCACCCACAGCTCCGTAATGCAGTGACTTTCCATCCATGATACTGGCGTCACACTCTATTTGCCCTGACAAATTTATGTTGGAGCCCATACCTGCATTAGTAAAAGGAGAGTCCTGGGAGCACACAGAGCAAATTATATTTGGCCAGGATGCATTGACAATGGCTTAGCAAAGTAATCTCAAGGATCAGCGGCCACTTTGGCTTGCTCTTAGTTTATGACGTTCTTCACAGAATAAAAAAAGAGCACAAAATATGAGGATTTTTCCTCTGGTTTCCTTGAAGTATTGTTTTTTTCAATACATTTCTCCTTCATTTATTAATATGCATATTATGCCATGGTTGGAGTGAATACCTTTTTGAGTCTTCTGTAACCAACTTGAAATGAAGCACTTATGGAAAAGCAATTAGGTAAGTGTACCTTCTTGGAGCTGCTGAGAGCATTGAGATTTCCCCCACCCCCAATCCTTCCCTTGAGGAAAATGATCCCTTACATCATGCAAGAGGCAATACGCACAAGCATGGCAAATTAATTAACACATAGGCTATTCTAAAAAAAAAAAAACACATGCCACCTTGAATTTAGCAGTTATATGGATGGTATTTTCATTTATGGAGTGTTCATTTAGTATTAAATTGTTAGTCAATTGAAATAATCAGATCTAAATTATAAAAAAAAGCAACCTCAAGCTCAACCAATGCTGCAGCCACGGCTTCAACTGCAAGTGCTCCTGCTTTGAGCTGGTCCACAGCCTGAAAAATGATAGGACAGTTAAAACCACAGAATAATAAATATGTTAAAAACAGAGCGGTACAATCCTACAATTTTTTATCACCACCAATTGGTAGACTGCTGATTGTGCTAAAGTGTGTCATTAAACATCATGCATGTATTTTTCAATGAGAAATTAAGGGACAAGGTCAACAAAAGTGGAACGTGATGATGGAGATAGGTGTTTAAGTACAATTTTCTGTGCAGGAAATTGTGGTATTTATGTACAATTTTCTGTGCAGGAAATTGTGATAAGTAAGGATTCAAGCATTTTGTCAGAAAAAAACCCAACACTTACTTGTTGGCAAGCTCTTTTGCATACATGCTTGTACTCCTTGGCCTTGGATTCCGAATGGTAACCTGCACCTGAAAAGACATGGCAGCAATGATATAACCATTAATGAAAAAAACATTTACCTATTAACAGAACGACTGAAGAGCTTTAAAGATTCAACTCAATTTTGTCTCCCTTGAAAGAGCAGCATAAACCACCCAATCTAATATTTCAATTACTTTTGCCAAAACGTGAATGGAGTTCATGCAACTTACCTGCATGCACTAAAACAAATCCACCGACACTTGGTTTGTAGTTAGTTGTTTCCTGTTTGTTGGGCCATGGATTATCTTTGTAAAAGATGCATTGTTGCTCTTCAGCAGAGTTTTGTAGACTTTCCATAACCCCTGCACAACTTGACACGCCTATCGTGGCCCATCATCGTGTGAGGGAAACATTTTTGAAGGTATACCTACCTGTCAAGGCAAAAAGGAATACAAATAAGCCCAACTCCAATAAAATGTGGTCAATAAACCTACTGATACATCGATAATAAAATAGACTGTTCTAATAAATTATTATTGCATGTAATATTTTTTTCATCCGATTCTTGCATTATTTATATAACTAAACTGTGCAGGTTCTCTAGTTTTAAAACTACCAATGCAATTTTGCATCAGCGACGTGGCTCACTTTCAAAGTCAAGTGCATGACGCTTGATCATTTGGTCATAAGAATAATTCCCAATCGGATTTACGATGGCGCATCACAGCCAAAATAACTTACTATGGAAGCTTATCGCGATGGCGAGCTAACAACATACAGAACACAAATCAACGTCAACTTACAACTTATGCTCGTCCTCCAAGAGCAGAACACCAGTTAGCAATGTCATATAACATGCATACGTATAATCGCAACAGAACTACTCAACCCTGCAACTCGTGCATACTTCCCTGTCATTTGTCACATTAGTCGGTTAGCCAAAACGTCATAAAGTACTTCCGGGTCTTGCTATGCGTTGCTAAGGAAGTGATTATCACAACACCGTCCACGCGCTGGGTCACTTGACTCAAATAAGCGCTCCAATATAGCAATAACTGAATATTTTGATCGACTGAAACAGCATGACAACGATAGCGACACTATTTTTTATGGAGTATATAACTGTACTTGCACACCTTTTTTTTTTTTTTTTTGCACCGCATTGACAATAAATACGTTTGGAATCAATCATTGTCCACGGTGGGTAGATCATTTTATCATGTCTCTCAATATGAATAAAACAAACCCAATATGCTAAACCAAGATAAGTTTGTGAACCACTACTTTGGTATACGTACTAGTTGTATGTAATGTGACAGATGAGCGACACGAACGTATACTCACTGCAACAGTGCCATCTAGCGGTTTTGTTTCAACTGTGCACGGAGAATAGTGCAGCATCCGCTCAAAATGTGCACATTTCACGACAAATCATTTGGGCAGGAAATTCTAGTCGTGGTAGGTCTAACAACGACTCATCGTTTGCATTTAACATTTATGTCGTAGTCATTGTTTTAGATAAATTGTGATTACTAAATGGTAAAATTCCACTTGTCAGTGCCAGTTTAATTTGACCATGGGCATGTGGGACCTATCAAAGATCTATTAATTACTTTATAGTGAGTTACCAATGGAAAACCTTTGTGAGCATTGCCAAGTGGATTTCCGTTTGACAATCATGTGCACTGCAGTAAACATATTGTTAACATTGTGTGATTCATCATATTTTATTTAAACACAGATAAAAAATAATAAATAATTTGCAGCAATTGTTACATTCTTCGCCAGTAATATAGTTGGACTGACTTGAAATAGGCTTTGCAGGACTTCCCAAGCCCACTAGAAATGACGTATCAAACGTCTGGAGCACTTGATTGACTCACCAATTCAACCAACCACAAGCTCACTTTTCCGTTCTTGTCAACCATTCAGATGGTCTTGAATGGTACACACTATTTCACGCCGCAATCACGATAGGTTGAGCCGAATGAGCACCGTCGATATTTGACAGCTTCACAGGTGAGAGAAGCGGCTAAAGGCTGTCACACTTTGCATTTCTATTTTACCTCCCCCGGTGCATCGTTCACAGTGAGCCTGGGTTTGCCACAGTCAAAAATCAACCTCTCGAAGACCAATTACTCCGGCAGCATGAGCAAAAAGAAAAAGGATTGGAAGACTGAAAAAGGTAAGGATTGTGGAATTTTCTGCTCTTCATGGCTGACAGACAGCGTAGATTTTATTATGATCAAAAATGCACCAGCACTCTTATTGTTTCCCCTTGTGGCTCCAAACTACTTTCTATTTGCACGAATCACACTAAGTGCACGCATGTCATGCTGTGAGGATGCGCATGCTTGGCTGCTGCTATTGCGTGTGAATGCATTGAAAACAACACTGTCTACTCTCCCCAGGGCTACTTCGTATTTAGCTTGCATCCAGGGGACCGCTTTTGTTGTCATTCACCTGTCGGAGTAACGTCCGCTGCAAGAAACCGACGCGACGTGTGATGATCACTCACATGCACATGTGCTAAGGTTGCTTGAGACAAACATTACAGCGACTGCGAGACCACAAATGTTTTATAATTTACAAGATTGTGCATCATTGGTGCCTCGTGCTAAGAGTGAAAATATAAAATATTGATATATAATGCAGTTTCTTTGAACTTTCATGTTTGTCAAGTGCAGGTGAACCTGCAACTGGTTATCAAATCAGTGCTGCTTCAATCTACGGGTGCACCATTGTGCCAATGGATGCAACAAATTATACAAAGTTTCCTACCACCTACATCCATCAATTTTTACCATGAATTGTAGGTTTGTTCACAGTAGCATGGTGGGCCAGTTATTTTCATTAATGCTTAACAGTTCTGACGTTGGGAATTTGAATCTGGGCTCCTTGTGTGGAATTTGCATGCTCTGGTGAGTCTTGCGTCCTTTCACATTGTTCCAGCAGATTAATTGAAGATTTGATATCGCCCTAAATATGAGCGTGAATTGTCATTTACACGAGCAACAAGTCTCACCGTTAACGTTAATGAGGACACATGTGGATGGATAATGTACATGTGCTGCTCAAGGAATTTACTGAAGAGGACCTGACCAGGTGATGTCTTGTCTTTTGGTTGCATTTGGAAATATTTGATGATCATGACTTCACTGTTAAATATTTATATTGAATGTGGCTATTTTTAGGTGTATGTTTTATAACCCCTCCTTTCTGTCAAGGTAATTATAATTCTAGGGATCTCTACCTGGAGCAGGCAGCAGCGTAATAATCAAGACATTTCACATTTCATATTCTGAGCTCATCCATTACCTGTTCTACTTATAGGCTACTGGTGTATACTGAGATAAAGACCTTTAAAGCGTCAAAGAAGTTTCAGAAGTTCATTATAAATTTAATATGATGATAAAGAAACATCTGTTGAAAGGCTAAAGACATGATTTTATGCTTTGATCGTTTTAGACATACAGTCATACCAAAATAAACAAGTACAGTTCAGCCTCGGTTTTCGTACGCAATCCGTTCCAGAAGGCTGTTCGAGAAGTGAATCGTTCGAATTCCGAAACATATTTTGCCATTACAAATAATGAAAACAAAATCCGTTACATGCAAAAAGAAAAAAACGTCATTTTAACATTTGCGCATTTTGTCTGATCGCGCAACCGTAGCGCGTCGCCGACCGCGCTGGTCGCGTTATTGTGACAGAGTAGCCGCTGAAATTTAGAAAATATTTTTAAAGTCATGATGTACTTTATAAAATTTAAGTGGACCTCAGTGCGCAGGAAGTTTAATTTTGTCCGATCGCGCAACTGCAGCGCACCGCCGAACGCGCAACCGTAGTGAGTCACCGACTGCGCAACTGCACCGGGCTGGTCGCAACCGTAGTGAGTCACCGACTGCGCAACTGCACCGGGCTGGTCGCATTATTGTGACAGAGCCGTCGCTGAAATTTAGAAAATATTTTTCAAGTCCTGACGTACTTTACAAAATTTGAGTGGACCTCAGTGCGCAGGGAGCTTAATCTTGTCCGATCGCTCAACTGCAGCGCGCCGCCGAACGCGCAACCGTAGCACGCCGCCGACCGCGCAACTGCACGGCACTGGTCGCATTATTTTGACAGAGCGGCCGCTGAAATTTAGAAAATAATTTGAAAGTCCTGATGTACTTTGTAAAATTTAAGTGGAGCTCAGTGCACAGGAAGTTTAATTTTGTCCGATCGCGCAACTGCGAGATATATAGATATATATCTTGTCCTGTATATATTCTTAAACAAATTTCATCAATCACTGAAAAAAAAACAAAAAACGGGCAGCATGGTCACTTGGTGGTTAGAATGTTTGTCTCTCAGTTCTGGGTTCATAGGCCCATAAACTTTCCATACAGGTTTTGCATGTTCTGCCTATCTGTGTGGATTTTATTTAACTAGTCTGGTTTTTCCAAGATTCCAAAAACATCTTAGGTTACTAATTAAAAACTCTCAATTGTTTGTAGGTGTGATTGGGATTTCATATGGTTGTTTGTTTTACGTCCCCTGACCAATCCAGGGTGTACCTTACCTTTCGCCTAAAGTCATCTACTACTATAGGCTCCAGGTTACAGGTAAACTAAAGAAGACAAGCAGTGTTTAAAATGGAAGGATGATAAGCAGGGATATCACAAGATAGTATGTAGTCTTTAGAAGTTCCGCAGTGTTAGTCTGATTGTAATACTGTTTCTTTTCAACAGAGAGACTTCTCCGCATGGACCGTGATGAGAGACGTAAGGAGGGCTATCGTTGTCAAGATTATATAAGTCTGGACAAGATTCCAAGCTGGAGAGAAGAAAACTACTGTAAGAGAAAATACTAATGCTGCTCAAATTCCATCAACACACTTTGCATTAGAGTACTTGTCAATAAACAGGCGGTGAGGAGGACAATTAGACCAAACATACTATTACTTTTATGATTAATGACCACAGCGATGTGGATCACCCTTTATATACAGTCGGAGAACATTCAATTGTAGCTAAGTTAGTGTTCTAAAAAAAGGGGTTGAAAAAAAAAATCTACAAACAATTTAAACACATTTTACTCTGATTTTTTAAGTATAACACGCACCCAAATATTACAACGGCTTCAAAATGCCCGCTATGGAAAGTGGTAGCACATAGACACCCCCGAACTTGTCGAGTTCCTTCACTGCTTATTATCAATTGTGGTCAAATTGCACATTGTCCCGTGTGACAGTTTTTTCAAAGTCAATGTGACCAACAATACTTCATAGTAAATGCTACACAAAACTGTACACTTGATTTCATATTTAAAAACACACTGTATTGCATAATTGAAATTTGTGCATGCACCAGAAGTCATCCTAATATATCGTGGTGAGATGATTATGTCTATTTCCATGTAGCTGATAGAAAAGAAGATGGAAAACTTTTGACAGGCGGAGGCGGCCTGAATGACAAAGTATCTCTCTATCAAGGTGACATTACTATCCTGGAGGTGGATGCAATTGTCAATGCTGGTAAGTACTCTGACCTTTGACCCCGGTTGTTAGTGAGCTTCCATGCCTTAAGATGCATTATTTATCAACATGCTGCAGCTACCCTAAAAGTGTTGGACGCTAACATGTGACAAAGTGCAACTTTTGTCTAAGTTAAGAATTCTCAACTCATTTTTACATACCAATTCGCCTCGAGATAGTGGCGAAGAAGTAATATTATATTGACCTAAACACAACAGCGAGTAGGCGAGGTGCTTGACGAGGTATGTGGTAGTTTACTGCACTACTCAAAATTTGTTTGGATTTCAGGATAACCTAAAGTGCACAATAACTTTTAGAGGCAAATTAACTTTGACCTTGTTTAAGTATTCCAATGCACATGTCCAACTTTTCACAGTTTCGGTACTTTTTTCAATTCGTTCTTGTCTAGCAAATTCAATGGGAGAAATTCACAATAGGTGTTTGACTCATTAATTGATTATATTCCAAATTAAGAATAGGTCGGATACATTTTTCACAAATTTCATCTTGAAACGTTTATCACAAGGGCAATTGACTGTAAGTTTTTGTTTGTAGTGAATATAATTTAGCATACCTTTTCTTAGTACACCATACACCTTTAGCGTATGCCTTTGGCAGGATTTCTTCCTGTGAGAGAATGACCTTAGCAGTCAGAAGTTTGATAATGGCAAATAAGAAAAAAAAAAAAGCCCATTTCGAATTTGTTTTCAACTTAGAACTGGACTTGATGTTATGCAATGTTCTAAAGTTTGTCTGCTCACAACCTACATGATGTGTCCTGTGCTTTTTTCTATTTCTGTTTATTTTTTTTATATAAACACGTTGCTATGTAACAGCATTCAATATCTCCTGCATACAGCCTTATTTGAGATCCACTGAGTCATAGTATGATTTTAAAAGAGAATTGACAATAATTTGGTGTTTTATGTTTGTTTTAATTTAAAAGTGTTAAGGAAAAGGGTAACAAACTATCCACACACTTTCTGAACTGCTTATTCTGACAATTTGTTTACTAAAACAGACTCAAATTGATCATTTATTTATTTTTAGGAAACATTTCATGAAAGTGTTCTTTTAGTTTATCATCTACATGACTGATTGCACTGATTTCATATAGAGGCACACAACTGAGTCATTTTGAACAGAAAAATACATTCTTCCGCCTTGAACTTCAAGTAACTGTTGAAGATCCATGACATATTTATACTTAATTTTGTTGGCCATAATCATTCCTAAAACCTAATTTGACTCATCAATCGATCAGGTTTTTGTGTAATCAAAATTAAATAAAAACAGAATGAAACTAAATAATTTTAAAACTCCTTCCACTAGTAATTCCACCTGTAACATGTACAACTCCATCAAGGGAAAAAAATAATCAATGAGAGCAAATGTAAAAATATAGAGATGATTGCAGAGGTGTGCACACCCTCTTATAACTGGAGATTTGACCGTCTTTAGAAACAAGCACTAACATTCAAACTGCTGTCAAAAGGCAGTTGTCATGCCTGACCCCGTTTTAAGTGCCTCTGATCAACCCTGTATGAATTTCGTATGTTCTAGTAGAAGGCATTTTGTTATATTGAGTCTGAAGGTTTTGTGGTAGTCTTGGTATTTTTGGAACTGTTCATAATTACCTCCCACTTGATGAAGGCCCACGGTTTTTGGCTGAAAGAAAACAATGCTTCACTGTAGAAAAGATGCTCTTTTGTTCAGTAACATTGTGGTTTGTGTCAAACTTACCCTTGAAGATAAGGCTAAAAACATTCAACCCTGGTTATATTGTACCACAAACACCTTTTCACACTATTTGATTTTCTTGGTGTTCACCTCTGGACAAACTGCAGGGACGCAGCACGTTTTCCCATGTTTGGAAATTGGAGGAAGTAGCCCGCTGGTTTGGATTTGAAGTGCACCGTGGTAATATGGGTTTGGATTTATGTGATGGTGAGCTCCATCACACTGTTGTTCCGTATTTTTGCCACTTAAAGGGCCTTCAAGGTGTTCTCTGGTAAATGTAGAACTTGTTTTGTAACCTGACTGACTGATACCTTTGAACGATGAGATTTCATGACTTGTGCTGTCAGATGTGACGACAAAAATGTTTGGAAAACCTGACGAGAACGCGTGGATTTTTAATGACACTTTGAATGTTGACAGGCGTGATCTGATTTAATTTAGGTTTGAATGTAATTGGCAAATTCTGAACATATCCCCAATTTCAACAGTGTGCACGTTTGTGCAATGGAATTATCTCCTTATTTTAACTTCCCTTTTAAAATGCAGTGCATTTTTTTGCCTTTTTTTTTTTATTTCAGTTGAATACAGAACAGGTTACGCAACAGGTGCAATCAATGGGAAAATTCCTGTTTTTGCCATAAAAAACCTTTTTTATTATTTTTTTTAATTTTATTTATTTTTTTAATAAATGATGGTGTCCACACTTGTCTTTTCAACCCACTTCTTGCGTGATCACCTGACCTATGTAAATGTAGAAGCCTATTACATTAACCTTACATAGAGGCATTTTTTGAATAATATGATTATACCAAATCAAATTCCTTTAAGTGAAGATGTTGATGAATATTTAATTAGCTAATTTTGAAAAACACTCTTTTTGCTGGTTTGAGGTCCCTGTTGTAATAGTTTCTTAACCTCCTTATTCACTGTTTGCCAATGAGCCGCACACACACGCAGCCATTACGTTAAGTCGTGTTGATGTTGAATGAAATGAGTGGTGTATAATGTATGCTGAATTAATAGATGGAAATAGCAGACTGCTCTGTTGGCTGACTCTAATAAATGTAATCTTTTATGTAAATAGCTACCCTGAGGACTTGGTGGCATGGCATTCTGAATCATGGTCGTCTGTGTTGTGTACACAAAGATATGTATTTGTATGCTCAATAGGCCCTTGACAAATGCTTACATTTCCTTAACTTGGAGTAGATGCATGTGATTTGCTGCTGCTGGTTTTGTGGTGGAAATACTGACATTCCAAAAAAATAAATTATTGTTCAGCCAGATGGACTTTGCTTTGTGGAAAGTATACTGACCGTCATTTTTTTACCCTGATTCACGAATTAATTTAAATGCATTAATTAAACTATGCTATTTTTTGTTTTGTTTTCAGCAGGAAAAGTCAGTTTCTCTGAAACTCTTGACAAATATTCTGTAGTCATTTATATGTATTAAAGTTCTTAGTCAAAACAGCAGTGTAAAATGAATTACAAAGGTTAATCATTTTATGAGCCCTTGTGCTCCCACTTTTCTAGTGGTTGCCTACAGCTTTTAGAGGGTGTCAGTTTGCTTTATGTCCACTGTTAAAGTTTAATTATTGGAGCCATTGGGTTTTTAATGCTCCCTTAATTCTGTTGGGTTGACGGCTCTTCCGTAGCCACCTACATGGTGAAAGTCTTTGGACAATATTAGGCTGCAGTGTCTGTGGTCACACTATAGACTGATTCCACTGTCTAGAAATATGTTTTTCCTCCCCTTCTGTATTCTATAATTCTGGTGCATTACCGGAGGTGGAAAGAAGATGTCCTTATTGTACAGAAAGTCAACACAATTAAGGGACAGGGATTTTATTTTGCCTGCCTATTCAAGATGTAATTTGGACCAATACGTACAAGTGACACCTGAGTGTACGTCATAGGATCAGCCAAACTATACTCCCAAAAAGTATATATATATATATATATATATATATATATATATATATATTTTTTTTTTTTTTTTTTTTTTTTCAAGTCTAAATAAAATATTGGTTTTGTGTGATTAACTGGGAATTAGTAGTTGGTGTACAAGTGTTTTAATGTGGCTGTCACTGCAATTTCATGAAAGAAAATTCAAACTGTGTGAGTCATACATGAGGCTCCAAGTTGAGGCACCCCCCCCCCCCCCCCCGCACACACACAGATACACATTTTTGTCACACAATAATAGAAGGTCATGCCTCTGCCTTCACAAAACTTACTGCTCTGCTGAACAGTGAAATGACCCTGGTGGAGTGCTGCATCGGGTCCTGTTCTAGGTCCAGTTAATCGTGTCAGTGCTGAGAGATCACAACGCAGATACACTGTCCAATCAGGGCTTCCTCCTCTATCTACTTGGAAATGTGATCATGAGTAACACACCAGCTGCTGTTTTCTCCCCTTAAGAATTTAGCCAATAACGACCGGACCACGTTAAAAGATCATGCAGATTTTTTAATTTAAATTGCACAAGTTATGCTGAGGTAAAGTGTCTGACGTATCCAAACAAAACTGCCTCAGATCAATTTCAGATGTATGATAAGAGAATACAAATTCCACAGTAAAATAATGAAATGCCCTAACTTTGTGCCCCCCCCCCGCTCCCCGCCTTAATTCTTTTGCATACTCTGTAAAGTCTGCCATCTGCTATGTTTTGTAATCTTTGCAACTAGTATCTTGTTCTTCATTGCAATCTAAGCCGTTCACATCAGTCTTTATCTTCGGGAGGGATTCAGACACTCTTTGTTTGCCGTTGTGATGCGCACAGGAAAGAATACACTTTAATAGGCAACTGCTTCTTTTATAGATGCTCAATCAATGCTGTAGTAAAGATAATCACGATTGATGCAGTTTAGCAGAGACAAATTATATTATAGGGTAGGTTCGGGAGGAAAATGTCACATTTGTTAAAATTCATTATGGACTATCTTGACAGAAACTATTGAGAAAATGATTGGAGGAATTCATGACACGGAGGGAATCTTATGTACTGTCTATCACCAGATTTAATTTCCAGAGGTATTGTGACAGTACCCGTCTCTGCACCAGTCACAATGGTTGGCGATTGGCCTTGCAGTTTTTAGGCCGAACCCGGTGGGCAGAAAGTTCAAAGCCATTCAACACAATTTTTATTATGATACATGCATTATGCATGCACTGTTAGAAGGGGCTTGGTGGATGTGACCATCTGTGACCTGTACATCCCTCTAATTGTGCAGTAGCTGACTTGAAATGGTGTTCGCTCAGTTGCCTGAAGGGGTCACTGTGGTCCCAGCTTTCACTGACATAACACATAACCTGGTTTATCAAAGGATGGCTGAGATGGTTCTTAGGCACAGCTGTATCAATTCTCCTTTTCTTCTTTCTCTCGTTGTTCCTTTTAGAAGTGTTTTAGGCGGTAAATAGAAAATTGAAGATCTTTTAAAATGTCAGCTCCTGTTTGTTTAGCAGACTAAGAAATAGCCAATACTGAGATGGTGCATATTTTATTAAACCAACCTGAGAAGTAGTTCCAATTTTAGCTCCATACATCATTTTATACTAAATCTCTGAATAAAAAGTGACACCCTGGTAGCAACCCCATCATGCCGACATACCATTGCATAGATCTGTAGTTATGCAGATAAAATATTGCATTCTTGTCTGAGATGAGTATGGGGGCATGTTAGGTGAACTTATTGAAGCAAGAGTGAGGAAAAAGGTCTGATGTTTCTTATCGGACTGCCATCTCATTGTCTGGATATAATGTGTCGGAAATTATGTATAGTAGTGGGTTTATTTTTTTGGGGGGGATACCTCATTCGTTCTTGTGACTGAATCTGTCAAAAAAAGTATATTAAGTGCATTTTAAGGTGGTTGTAAATTGTAAAAAAGCTAATTGGCAAGTTTCTTCATGCATCAGAGTGTAATGATTATCTAATTGTCATTAAATAAAATAAATGCATCAGATTGCATCACTGTGTGGTTTCGAAATTAGAAGAATACATCCATGAATAGATTTGAGTAAAAGACATGCGCTGATTAATCAAAATTATTATATGATGCATCACTTAATGAGATATAAAAATAGGCCAGTGATAAAAAAAAAAATGTCATTTAAAAATTTCCAGTATTTTGTTTCTTTGTCCCTGTTACAGTGATGCAATATGTCCGTGCTGAGGTGACCTTTTAATTGAACATTCTCCATCTATTAATGAAACCCACCCCCTGCAAATGCAACGAAAGCCAATAATCACCAATAGCTCTCCGGGTCATATTGGCTGCACAGTTGTTGTCCTCATGGATGCTAAGCAGTGACTGGGCATCCTGATGAAATGGATTTTCCTCTGTTGACACAAGTGATTGTGTGGTTACTGTAGGGCTTAGGGAATGTGGAGTCATTATAGATAAAGTGCTTCCTTCTGTGGAATGAGAAACACGTCAATGTTTTCTCGGCTATGATGAACAGTGCCATGTCTGAGAAAGGTCCAGAAGATATGACTCTATTAGGTTTGATTGACTTAATTCTGAGTGATCTTCCTGCTAAGTCAGTATTTTTTAGTGACTAATGGCTACTAAAGAGCACTATCATTTACTCTTATGGAAAAATGATCTCAGTAACTGCATTGAGATGTTTTCTTTAAGCAGGTAATGCATGATTTGATTGCAAGTGGTGTTTACGTATTACTGGCATGACTGTGGCTTGCATGCTAAAAATTTATAGATACTGGGCATGATTGACAGCAGGAATAGGCATGTCACACTCTAAGTTGTGTCCTGATAATGAAAAAATATACTTATAAACATCCATTATCCAATATTGAATTTGCTTACAACTCTGGTAATTTTTTTTACTATTCAAACCCTTCGTTGTCGAAGGCTGGATCTTCTATACATTCATTGACGAATAAATTACAAAAAAAATATGAATATACTATGATATACATTGATTCAATAAAAAAAAATCACATTTAAAATTATATTTTTGTGTTAGGAAGTGTGTGGTCCTATGTGGGCCCCCCCTCAATAGCACTATAAATAAAAATTGTGGCCACCTCCATCATTTAAGTTACCCATCCTTGATTTACATTCTATAAAATTCCCCAGACAGCCAACCCAATTTTAGTTTGACAAGATGTCATTTGCATAACACATGACAGCCAGGAATTTTCAATAAGTCTAAAAGCATTTCAAAAATGCACTGGTTAATGCAAAAGGGTTCAAAGGTTTGCTTCAAGAGTAGCTATAGACAAGTTGATGATTTGTTGTCATGTACACACAGACAACAGTGATACTTGACTTGGAGATTGTGCTACCTCCAACAACCTACATTTTGTTTAACCTCACTCAACTGTGGCACCATAATGGGATGATGGCTTCTGCCATTAGCATGATTAAACTGACAAATAAGTGACTTAAGAGAAACCCACTCAACTCAGAGGTTGCAATTTGGTTGGCCTTTGATGCCTCAGCTGGCTATGGAAACAATTTAATCTCTCTCTAATAGAATCTCGGTCCCCGTCCATGAGCAAACAAAGTAGATTAAGGTTTCCAATAAGTCGAAGACTACACAGCCTTTGTGATGGATCAGAATTCCCAATGCGGTCAGTGAGGTTTAAATAAGCTGGAGAAAAAAAATAAAATAAAATCTCTCGGAACCATGAGAAGATGGATGGCGTAAAAGATGGCCTGAATAAAGTAACAAACTCAATTTACATTACTTAACTGCCCTTATGAACGTGTCAGAGTAATCTCAATGCAGCATACGTTTTAAGTTTTTTAAGTGTTCATACTTTGATTAAGAGTAATAAAATAAAAAATCTGATTTTACTCTGTACCTGAGTAAAATCAAGTAATCATTTGCAGGTCTACGTGTTGCTTTTACTTGAGTCGTATTATTCTAAAGTAACTTTATTCTTTGAGTGAAAAATTCAGCTTCTCTCCCCATCTCGGTTTAGCGGTGCAATCACTGTACTTTAAGCTGTATCTAGGTCACCGCTTTATGTTCTGGCTGATTGTGAAGCTAATTATATCTCAAGTGGCTAAAGTCTGTTGTTGTAAATAGTTAGTAGCTACCATTTTTTTATATGAGCCCTGGAGATACCATCCATCATTGTCTTACTGCCTGAAGCAGATGTCTGTCAGAATCTAATTTGGGGAACTTGACCAAGGACTGTTGTGATTGCAATCTTTTTTTTTTTTTTTTTTGTCATAGGCCAAATACAATGCAATGTCTGTTATATTTATAGGCATCCTCTGAAAGCTTCCAGGTGAGGAAGAGAAGATGAAGAGCTAGAGATTGGAGGAAGTTACGACAGGCAGGGGAGTCGGATGAGTGTGTTGTGTATCACCGAATGTAATTTCCCATGTTCCCCAGATAATCAGGCAGTAGTACATGTCTACCCTCAAGCCGCTGCAGTTACCCGGTGGCTGGGCAGTTTTGTTGATTTAAAAATACACTAGACTGCAGTGGATATCTAATCTTAGTTGCTTTTCTATTTTATAGACTGTGATACCCATAAAAATCTTCTCCAAAGAGCATTAGAGGTTCTTGATTCGTTCTCATCAGAAACAAACTGCTTCAGTCAACAATGTATTCAATCGCATGGCATCGTCAAAAATATCTATCACTAATCATCAATGCTTAATTTTCTTTTTTATTCTTTCATTATCTCCAGAAAACTGTTTTTCTATTATTATTTATTTTGTCAGAACTTCCCACAAAACCTGAACAATAAAATGTGAAAAACACCATTCAATGTCGAGCATCCGGACAGTAATGAAATGCTTTGTCATTGCTTTGTGTACAACGGAATAGACAGAAGGAAAATCAATTTACTGCAAGAGAAAATTTCACCAATTTCTTTCCCTCATTCACGACTGCAAAGTAGTGTGCTCCCCTGCCGAGACAGCAGCAAGAGGCCAGTCAGTGGAAAATGAACACCTGATAACGGAACTCCCTGGATATTTTGCTAAATGAGCAAACTGGCAGTTTATGGCTACCTCTCAGCGTAACCTGCATGTTTTATAGATGAGAAGAATCTCACTGAGAGAGAGAGAGTGAAAGCACCTCTCAGGATGACACACTAATAGCCTCTAAGTAAAATTAGACACATGTTTATGGGTGTTTATCATTGCACATTTCCCAACTTTCTTTCATGGCCCCAAAAGGATGCACATCAAAGTGGGAGAGAAACCTTAAAGCTTTTACTGTATATAATTAGCCAACACGTCAAAAAGCATGTGGAATGCTCTGGTGCTTCAATCGGACCAAAAAAAAAAAAAAAAGCCTTTTGGTTGTACCAACATTGTTACTAATATGAACACCGCTACACATTTATTTATAGAATAGTTGCTATTCCTAATGAGCTGAACAATTAAGCATTTCTCAAGATATGGCTTGCAGTAAAGTAATTTTCTTTTATAGCAATTCCATTTGCAATTCACACTCTAAAAGCAGTTTGGGTTAAAAAAACAACAAAACAAACAAGTCAAAATAAATACATATTAAATCAATAAATAACCCCAAAAGTAGTCAAATGAACAACAAAGTTTCTTGGATTCTTTTTTGACCTAATTTAGGTTATTTTTGAACACATTCTTGTTTACATACAAATTTCATAATATTATGCTGCTAGATTAGTATGACTATTTACCACCTATGGTCAATGCATGACATTTCTGTTTGTTGCACAGACAGGTGTAACAGGACAAGAAGTCATGTCACTTTGTTTTGAAGCAGGTCTCAGTTGGAGAAAGAAGAGACCACGTTATCCCCCCTGATCACCTTCTTTAAGGCCTCAGGCAATTAAGCAAATATGCAGTCCAACCGACCACATCATAGTAACTCTATAGCCCATTTGACATCATCCTTCAATTTCTCAACACCTCTATAGCAGTTAGCTTGTCAGGATTTTGACCCAGCGGTGCAGGTCACCACTCCAAGACAAAGAGGGAGGAGATTCTTATCAGCACAGTTTTACCCCCTTCAACCACCTGCACTACTAGTCCCACAAATGGTGAGCGATGACTTCTCTGAAACTCAATATCAGTGATATCATCAAGGTGCTTCTTCACTGCTCTCAGGCACGAGAGGGGTGTTGAGAAAAGAGGCGTTCGACACTTGGCTAACGGAGAGTGCCTCCGGGGAGTGTTGATCCGTTTGGTGCTATTAAGGGTGGTGTAATATAAGCAAGCAAGAAAGACAGGCCGGCAAAGACAGTGAAGGCATAATTGCAAAAGAGACTAATGCCACGTAATTTGGTTTGCACCAGTAACTCAGCAGCAGGGAACTATTGAAAGATGCTCTCCTGATATGTCCATTGTGTCTTTAAAACCTTTTTGTGTAATCCTTAACTTGTTCACATTTTTAAACATAAATTGTTGTAGGTTAATGCATGTCAGTTTATCCGAAAAGAAATGCCGGCGTTCTTCTCATTAAATGCAACTATTTGCACAGATTCATTTCCAAATATTTTACAGTGAAATCTCTCAATTCCCTGTGACATTTGAGGCATTTTGACATGTGCCACCACAATATATTATGATGGTAGTAATAGCAGTGGCTTTTTATGTACTGCAGCATGTGCATGGGTAAGGTGGCTAACAAGAATGGGGAACCAAAATGAGTTGTGCAAAGGAAAACAAAACCATTTGTACACAAGGGTACTATAAAGGCAAGTTTGCGTAAAGGGTGACAGTAAAAAGGAGCATTCTGATTATTTTTATCTGGTTGTTTCATTGCTCACAATTGTAATAGTTTGAAAACATACCTCTGGCACTGGCAGTATGATGTGAATAGGTCCTTTGTAACAGAGCATGTAAAAAATGAAGTGGGACTTGTAACTTTCACAGATGAGCATTTATATTTTCGACAATACATCAATAAATTATTCATACTGAAACGACTGTGGTTTGGGGATAACAGGCGAGTTGTTTACTTAGCCTGTGTTGACTTCTAATCAATCAATTTTCTGCCAAACATGTTGCACTAAATACATATTCTGATTGTTCCATAAATATCAAGATTTGCTCAAAGTTCTTGACTAGAAAGTTTCAGCGGGGTTCCTGCCACTGGTGAGGATGATCTTTTAACCCCCTTTTCAGAACATCTACGTGGGTTTTGAGACATATGGCGTACGTGAAGCCAAGCCTGGTGTTCGACATGCCTGATTCGTTTCCTGCTTGAGTGCTCTTGTTTGGTTTTTTTTCTTGTCGTCAAATACACCTAGACAGAGGGAGACAGTCAGAGGCTAAGCTCTCCAAAACAGATGGTTGAAATCAGTTTAACTCCCCGAGTTAAATAACCCTCTTTATTTTCCAAGGTACCCTAATTGGTATTGTGTTTACGAAAAGCTTGTGACTTTAAGGTCAAACTGAGATTGCTTGGGTGTTTGTAAATGCATTGCTCATTTAGGTTAAGCCTAGGAATTTGTTGCCACACACCCATTCCCCTTTATGACCACACACGGTGACTGAGAAGCTAATTCCAAGCTAAACAAAGCTTGGGATAGCCTGTAGCTGGATTTAAATGTGGTTATAAATAAAAAAAAAAGACCAAATCATGAAATTTGAGGCGAACATTTCAGCTCTGTGCATGCTCCAAAGAGTCGATTATGGATACCCTTTTATAAGAGGAAGTTACAGTGGGTGTAGATACTTTTGCGCTGCCTGGCTTTAAAGAAAAGAAGCGGGAGGATTTCAAAGAAGCTCTTCTACAATGAGCGCTTCAGTGCCTCTCACTGCATCTCCTTGTCACTCACACAGCCATGCAAGTGCGTAGACAGCTGGTCTTCGGCTGGCCTCTGAAAGCAGTTACGGTAATGCTTCACACAAGGATGAAAAGGAAAAACGAGCCCTAGAATGATGTTGTCTTAAATTCTACAGAGTTTCAAACGTTTGGGGTTGCTTATTATACTTAGCCCTGTGAATAGCATGGTGTCCAGGGTTTGGCGACTATGGTTGATGAGCTGTTGAGTGGTTGTTTGCTACTAGTTTTGCTGTGACACAAAAAAAAATCAATAAAACATGTAGATTATTGGAGTTTTGAGGAACAAAGTAGCAATACTATAATAGTGCCTATATTTAATTCCATATTTACGCATGCATAAAAAAAAAAAATCAAACCGTTTAGCATCTGGTTAATTAATTAGGTAAACCCTGCTAAAACCATTGAGCGGTAGGGTTAGGCAAACAATAGTGGGAAACCAGGTGTATCCTTTCATTTTGTGACAAAATGGTCAAGATGGTGTGTTCGAGTTGTTTGCTGTGACAAAGTGGCTGCAATTTTATTCAATCGGTCATGTTATCAAAGCATTTGAGCTTTAAGTGTATATGCATGCTTTAGTCACAATGAGTGACAATGTTTCCTGGAAGTGGGAATACAAACACTTAAACAGGTGATCAAAGCAATCTCAGGAGAAACGTGTGGAAGATGTAGGTGGATCATCTGTCATGGAATATACGGTACATCAGGTCCAATGCGGTCCCGATGAATTTCAAACTGGTAGCACTCGACTGAGAAAAGTAAATGGTTGTCAGGAAAGCTCCCTGCCTGGTGAATTAAATAAATCTTTCATGAATCTTAAACAGCTTGCTGTTTTTTTTTTTTTCTGCCTGCAGTTTTAAAAGACCAAAAGGTTTAGAGGGAAAAAAAAAGACTACAGGCTGACAGAAGGAATCTGAATATATTTGCATTCATTTTGTAACATTAATTTGTCTTCTCACTTAGAAGCACTTCTTTGTTTCCTCTCTTCAATTTTGCCCCATTGAAGGGGAAAATGAAAGACAATTCTACATATATTTTTACTGTACTCTCGTCTTGTACATGTTTTTAAAACAGTGATTGCCTTTTTAATCACTCACAATCTATTTTTTTCACTCGTACTATTAACATGACTTTTTTTTTTTTTTTTGTAACGTTTCCCACATCCTTTAAGAAAATTCTGATGGTGGCGCCCTGCAGTACAGAGGCTTCTTGAGCTCCCAGGATTAAGCCCCTTTATAATGACTTCAAAGTTGATTCTAGTGGCATGCTAATAATGCGTTCATTTATTTAACTTGCATATTCATCTGGTTGTCATGGAAATTCAGCATATTGCTTATTTCTCCTTGCAATGGAAAGTCCGTTTGATTTATCATTTCATTAAGTTTCATGCAGAGTAAAAATTGGGCGAAATGGGAACTCAATAGAGTTATCTTAGTGAGAATCTGACATTTCATTTCTGGCACTCTCCTTTCAAAAATCTCTCGTGTTTTTTAAAAGTAGACAATCCTAAATAGACCCCATAGACCTTTGTTCATGCAAAGGGCATTGGAGGAGGGTAAATGCATTTACAATTTGCGGAAGACTCTTCTTTTTTTCTTTCTCTGGCCATATACTGTTTATGTACAAAACAATCCTCTTTATTTCAATGTATGTTGTTGAACTTTCAACACTTTACATGTCTAATAAAAGTGAGCTAACGTGCTTTTCTGCCAGCCAACATTGAAGGTCCCGTCTGCTTTACTTCAAGTAAGCCTGCTTGTGAAGACGATCCGTCCATACAGCTTTGGTTTCAGCGCTTCGCTTGCTGACAAATGTAAATCAGCAGTAATAGATAAGGAGCCATAAAAGCACCTGCACATGTAATGTTAATGCTCTCCTTCACATAAGCTTGCATCTGAAAGGCTGAGTCTAAAGGCCATGAATAAATCACATGCTTTTCAGCAAAAAGATCCTTTGCTTTTTATATTTGCTGGGCTTTTTATTGCAGAGTTGTTTTGGTTGATGCAAACTCCTTCCTCCACGTTAAGCCGTAAAGTGAAGCCGCACTGTGTGGGTTGAGCTGGAACAGGTTACTCTTACCATCTGACATGAAAATGTTCCAAATCTGCCCTCAAGTTTTCCATAAGGGATGCTGCCAAACACCATCATATGAAAAACGCCCTTTGTTCAGTATATTGTAAGCATTTTGTTCAATATGTAGTCTTATTTAATGTCTCCAAACCAATGGCTTGGTATGATCTGAGATTCACATCTGCTGTATTTCTTGCCAGTGGTTCTAAAGACCGTTTGGCTCGTCTTTACCCATCGGGCCGATGTAGCTCCCGTTCCCTCCAGACGACATATTAACTCAGCCTTTCTGTTGGACTCAACTCAATTTCTTCCTCCACTGCTTCTAAACTGCATCATCAGAATAGGGTGCAGTAAAGCTCTCAATGTCCCCCATTGGGCACATTTGAATGGGTGCCACCGTACAAACCTCCACTCTATTCGAAACTCATTTTGGCGCGTGTGTTCCTGCTCTTTGCGTTACACTCAGCTCACACTTTTTTCAACGCTCTGCTTTTTTATTTACCACACTTATCTTATGGGAAGCATGTGTGTGCATGTGTGTATATAGTATGCACTTGCATGTATTGTGATTTTTATCTGAATCTATCCAATAATTAGATGACAATGCCTACTGTAACAGGAAGGAGACTGGCAAGCAACAGCAAAACAGGATGTCAAGCAACTCAGAAAAATGCTTTTGCAGGTGCCACTTTAGAGCCACAATGTTTCATTGGCATGATGCCTGGGAAAACCCTAATTAACATGCTTTGTTTGCCTCAAAATGGCTCAAGTTGACTGCACCTTGATGAAATGACATCATCGGACATGTCATCACGGGTTGTGGCCAAACCCAAAGAATGAATTGCTTTCTGCAAGCATAGATCAGGTTTTGTAAAAGAACTTGGGATAGATGTGGAGCATTGAAACACAAAGAGGTCACGTGACACCAGTTTAAACATGAAGAGTGAGCAGTAGTGTAAACATTACACACATACTGATCATTGCAATTTTAGTATGGCATCTCATTGCAAAGAACACTGAGAAGATGGAGGGGGGGGGGGGGGGGGGTAATGGTTGCTCCGCATAAAGATTGCCTAGTCTACAAAAATAAAATCCCAAGGCCCTCAAACTGAACTGCAGCACTGTCGCCAAGACCAAGCAGCAATTTAACAGGACAGTTTCACTTAAAAGAATTTGATGAATGCTGCTCAACGAAATCCACTGTATAACTGCAACCTTGCTCCATGATATCTATTAGTCTTACCCATGATTTGGCGGGTTACTCGACCTGCAAAACTTTTATTCAATGGCATCTGGGTGCAGGCAGGAAAAAATGGCAATAAGCCCAAAAGAGATTAAACTTAAATAGTTGATTTGATTGTTTCTCTTTTGCGGGTGAGCTTTTACAATAGGTCTGACCAGTCTGAATTAGCCTTAGCAGGAGGGAGAGAAGGGGCACTGAGAGGGGCCACAGCTAATCCCAGGATATTGAGTAGGATTCCGAGGATGAGGCTGCGCTCCTTTGCTTTCCCGAGTGTGACTGTGGGGATGGGGCACCCCCATGTGCAGGCAAGGAGGATGAAGGAGAGGGGTGGATTTGGTCTGCTTTTTTTCTCCCTGCTCAGTCCCTATTGTAATAAGACTTTTCACAGTTTAGGGACATGCTATCTGGGATTCTCTGCCCACTCAAGTGAGTCTTTTTTGGGGGTAGGTGGGTGAACAACCAGCCAGTGTTGGCCTCTGAGGATTAGGCCCGTTGGGATAATCAGGATCAGTTCACTGTGTCCTGGAAGGGGGTCTTAAAGTCTGTGTCCAGCAGAGAAGAAGCGGGGGCGTCGCTGCTTTAAGCTGAAGCGGACTTGTCCACACACCCCCATCGCCCTGAACACACCTGCCTTTGCCCCTTCTCCATGCATAACGCAGATGACACAGTGCAAGATCACATGTAAAATTAAATCTGGTTATTTTGAAACTCTTGTCGAACCAATTACGCTCTGTGCTAATGAATTAATTAGAATTCATGAAAATAAATTATCTAATTCAGCGGTGATTAAATTAAGTTTAGTCCCCTGAATAGTCAAAGAGTGTAAGGGATACCAGTTTTGGACTGTAGTCACATCTGCTTTTCCCATTATCCATACCCATTTCTATATTTTGCAACAAAACTTACCTAAACAAAAGCCCAGGAAATGGGTGGAACTGAAAGGCCGTGTACAATACAGAGACTTTGACGCAAACGGATACCCAGGTGGAGCAGCCGTTCTTCCTTAATTTAACTTGGACATTTTTTGTTCACACTGCAACCTTAATTCAGCTTCCTGTAAGTGTTTGCCATTCACGTCTTCATCCGTGAACTGGCAAGCTGTCCTTAAACATATTTACAGTAAGATTCTCCACAAAGGCTGCCTGCTTTTTGCTGTTACTATGACACCATCCGAACAACTGCAAGTATGTGTTTAGCTGGTGAGCAACTTCAGCATGTGCACCGAAAGAAATGGTCGCAGCACAAAGGGCAACAAATAGGGGCTTTCATATCTTAGCTCGCCCTCTTCTTTTGGATTGTGGAGGGGTTGAATGGAAAGCAGTGTGTGTGTGTGTGTGTGTGTGTGTGTGTCTGTGTGTGTCTGTGTGTGTGTGTGCATTAGCCAAGTAACATACCAAAAGCAGTGTTGGAGAAATATATTGGTGTGAATATTCTTCACAATGCATATGCGTTTTTGTGAACATTTGAAACCGTCTGCTGCATGTTGTTTAAATCTGTCGTAATCTCATTTTTATTGCAGATAAAGTCTATGTTGCTTTTAGTCACCCACACCCTGTAAATCCAGCTGCCACATGACTAAATCTCTTTTCAGATTCTTCCAAAAAATACTTCTTGCTTCATACGCAGTCCTTATACAGATTGTTAGACATAGCAAGAAAAGAAAAAAAACATTGTTTTATGCCATAACCGTAATTTGATTTGTAAAGCGCTGTTATGGCAAAAGTTGTTATGAAGGCACCACATAAAGATTTATTGTATTTTCCTCTCAAAATACAGCAAATACTGCCTTCCATAATTCTACTAAGAAACGAATCACATATTCATATTGTAGTACTTCAATACTGAGTACTGAATACACAGAAAACATGAAGTCACGGTATTGTGACACTATATTAATTGTATATTTTCAAGTATTCACACAATGTTTCTAAGCATAAGAATAACGTATGATGCACATCGCCCAGTCCAAATAATATTTGCTTATAATTTAGCATTGACTCAAATGTTATTCACAGTTGCACTCCTACCGGTGTGTTTGCCTGCAGCTTCATTAATCGTATTCTGGAGCTCATTGGAATGCCCAGATAACAAAACAATGCAGGGAATCCCACATTTTTCAGATGCTACAATTGATCACCAATTCAAGTGGTAACTGCTGAAAATTGAATTTATATCCCCGGTATTGTTCATGCACCACAGTGCCGATGAGATGGCCTTCCAGATTAACGATAATGTGGGGGGCTAAAATGGTTTTGGAGACGGTCCGTGTATTTGATTATCTCCAGACGGCTGACGAGACTAAGAGCAGCCAGTCAGACTCTTATGTGAAAGTACTTAATGAAAATCCTGCTTGAAAGGTAATTGGGAAATGTTTGTCCGGGTGCATGCTTCTCAGCTTACTGTATGGAGCCTTTAAGCATCTTTTCACTCTAGCCTACGCATTAACACGCACACTGCAACACATTAGGCTTTTGCATAGCTTTTAAATACATGTTATTGTAATGATAATCCCAAATGACGGTGATGCGGTAGAAATGTTCAAGTAATTTCCTCTTGACCACAGCACCTTTTCCAAAAAAAAATATGAAAACAAGTCTAAATATTTTTCTTTAACGTGTATTGGCAGCATTCCTCTGTGGTGAACAGTGGTCAACTCATGGCTCAGCACCTTAGGGTTCTTTACTATGATAAACAGAATTCTTCAATCAAACTCTCTTCTAAAATAAATTGGGTTGCGGCATCAAACTGAATCTTATAGGATCATGTGTCATGTATTTAAAAATGCTGTCGACGAGGCTGGGATGAACATAGACCAAAGAAATTGCATACCAACATTTCATGAAAGAAAACATTGTGCCCCGCCACCCACCCTCCACGGCCAAAGTAAAATAGATGGTGGTCGGGCATCCTTCGTTTTAGTTTGTTTCATTAATTGCAAATCAATTTACTCATTGAACATGAAGAGCTTTCATTAAGGGATTTTTTAAACTAAGTTATGTATTAATGTTTATAATAAAATCCAGTTAGTTGACACATCCACTGAACTTTTGCTTCTCTAGACTGTTGTGTTCATTGAGTCTCATTTGAAACCCTAATCCAAACAATGCAAAGGCACTTGGGGCTTTCTGCATTACAACTGCAATTGATGCAAAATACCACAGGCAGAGTAATTATATTGAGTTTGGCATGCCCAGAAGGTTCCCAAACAGCAATTGACCTGCTATGTAAAACACTATATAAATAACTTATGAAGTCACATTAAAGCTAAATCCACTGGTGCGCGTATAATTTCAAAACCTAAACGCTGAAAACTGTGATTTGGAAAGTTTGCACGCCGTGTTTGCCAAAAAGTCTGTTAAATTACTACGGTAATGGATAATAATTGTATTAAATGGGTTTCCAAACTGAAACTACTAAGCGCGTTTTAGATCTCTCGCTCGCCCTCTCTATCTTGCTGTCTCTCAAGGCCTAATAGCATTGTTGCAACTCAAAATAGACTCAATAATTTATGTGAGCCACTGCAAGCGGACTCCAAATACAGAACAATTGTTGCTTGTTCTACACAAATTGGATGACCTTCTTGGAACTAGGTTTCTTGAAAGAACGAGACTGGCCCGAGCACTTTCACTACACTCCATTTCCAAAACAAAGTCACATGGTTGCGTGCCACGGGCTCTGTGCTATCCTTGTCTTATATATATATAACACCCCCCTCCTTCCCCCGCACCTCTTGTTGGTGTTCCTATGGTCAGGCTATTTCTCTCTCCTCTTCTGCTTCAATCTGGCTCAAACACATTAACTTTATTTTGTATTTTTACCCTCCTCGAATGTTGTGCACTTTCTGAATTTGTTCATTGTCAAGTGTCGATTAATATGCCATCAGCTAATAAAGTCAGTGAATAACCCATGTTAATTAATATCAGAGGTTTATGATGTGTGGCCCCGTCTCTACATAGCTTGAAGCATTTGATAATCACTTGGCTGTGCCATGTCGTTTCGGAGGCCGAGCGCAATGGCGGTCGTCAACCAAAATAAGGTCCAAGTCTGAAATTGAATGGACTGGTGAAGTGCGGGACCACTCAGATATTTTTACCACCAGCTTTGTTGTTTTATCCAATATCCACATGATTGATAGTGTCTTGAATTTCTATAATCAATGTATAATATATTCAGTATAAT
This sequence comes from Syngnathus leptorhynchus, assembly GCF_054491065.1. Classification (NCBI taxonomy): domain Eukaryota; kingdom Metazoa; phylum Chordata; class Actinopteri; order Syngnathiformes; family Syngnathidae; genus Syngnathus; species Syngnathus leptorhynchus. The sequence goes on along the minus strand of NC_141204.1, from coordinate 8,845,519 downwards.
CTAAAATCTCATGTCTCATATGTCAGTACAATTCCATCAATGGGACTTGATCACATTCACCTTCACGGTATTTGAGCTGCACTTGGGTAAGCATGAATAGGCAAACCCGCAATTAATGTTACTGCCAGCGTGTGTAATCACCCACCATGGCCCAGTTACGCCATGAAACAATGGTTAACACAAAGGTTTCAATTAATCATCTTCTTAGAAAATGTGCATTTGTCAAGGATTCCTTGATGGAGCAAATCTACATATGACCAACTTTACATTAAAAGAATGCATGCTTTGAATGTGTGAAGCAAAATGACAAATCTCTTAATGCAAGGAAACCAATTATGATAATATATCTTCTTCACTGTGTCAAATCCGCATTAAAGCTGATCATATTAACTATGACCAGAAATTGAAAAGCCCACCAATCCAAACCATTTTCTCTTTAATCTCTCTCTAAAATGCTAAAAAAAAAAAAATGTTTGGCCGTATTGTACACATTCCCAAAAAATTGTGGACGCCTTTCCTTTCTGGCCCTGTGTGGACTCGATTAGTAATGACAGACAGGGGCTTTGTGTGGTTTGGGAGTTAGTGACTGAGTGACCTCAGAAGGAGCACCTGTCCAAGAATGGACCTGCTGCTCGCTGCGTTGCGCCGGCGGGTGCGTTTGGCATTAACCTCACTGTTGTGTTTGTCGATCCTCACTAGCCCCTCCCCCCAGCCGTAAGACATGCATATCCTGCCAGATCCTATCTGTCATCTGGGGATTAATTAAAATGCTACACAGCAAAGGTACGGCATCCCTTTGGGACTGTGGTATATACATGAATGACATGCTCATGTGTAAGAGCCCCCGACAGAGAGCCATGTCTGACATAGCACGCTGTCGTTGTCACCTCAGGGGACATGCAACAAATGCATACATTCACAAATGGAGTGACAGCTCTCGCATCGTCGTTCTTTTTGTGCTGTAGTGTACAATAATTCATATGCCATATATATATATTAGTAGACATTTTGAGGAGGGTATTTTGCCCCCCATTCATGGCCATATGGCCCATAGTGCTGATTTACATTTGCATAGTGCTTCTTGCTGTGACAAAGCTGTCATCAAAGTTTCAAATTATCTCTCTTTGTTGAATGAAATCAATGCCTGTCTGAAAAGGCATGCATTCATTTGAAAGGACTTTAATAAATTGAGAGACAGGGTTACTCATTTAGCTCAGACCCTCCGATGCCCTGGCAGAGACAATAGCCGTGAGCAAGGGATGCTAAATGAATTCTCTTGTCCTGTGTGCTGTCCCTGGATATCAACATAATTTGATTAGTGACCTGGTAACATGAATGTGTAGGACCTCTCTTCATTCAAGTCCAATGGGGCTCCAGGGGTGAGAGTCCATGTTACAGAGCTCAGCCCCCTTCTATTGCAACCCTGCCCTTGTGTCATGTATACACCCAACCGGACGACTGTGTGATTAATGACTGAGCTTGTGGTGTCATTGACAACTTCTGGTGACTTTACACAAAAGGCACCCACCGTGTCACATGAACACTATTCTGGGAACATGTGGCTGTGTGATATTACCCTACAACCTGTATGGGAATGTGTAAGGCATAGGGTACATTTCTAGAATATATACTATAACGATATGTCGTAGCTCAGCTTTATTATTGTTCAGTATTTCATTGAAATCAATTTATTGTAAAGCTTTTTAGGTGGGCTCTGCATTAAATGCAACCAAAGCCCTCTAATAGTGGAATAATTTGGTCAATGTGTCTTTCCTGGCATCTCTAATGCAATAATAGAACATTATGTTCATGTTTATCTCTCTGTCAGTTAGATCTCATGCCAGTGTCTTCCATGAAAATGGAAAGTTTCTGCTTCTGGTTGAAATACATTTTTATCCAAATTGTGAAGCTTTGTGTCAGCGTTATCAGGGCTTTCATTTGTATCCGGTCTGTTCTGGTTGTCTAAGAGCAGCCAGAAATCTGATTGCCCTGAGAATGAAACTGCTTGGATAATGAATGTTCACAGGCATATCCAATTGCTTTCTTCAGCTGTACTTTCCTTATCAATCTGTCATCTAAGATTTGTGTCAAATTTAAATGATCAATCCCCTTGCTACCTTTTTCAACTTTTGTTTTTACACTTCATAAAAGAGATCACCTTTTGCTCATAATCAAAGTTAATGCATGACTTAAAGTGAGAAAAATCAGGGGAATTTTTCATATAAAAACATCCAAACGGCATAATAAACAAAGAAAATTCAAAGCAAAATGTAACCAGGAACAATAAACAGTAGTTACTATCTAACATTTTTTGACAATCCTTAGTCCAGGCTAAATGAATTTTTAGCCTCTGTTTTAGTTTTGATCATCAGGTGCATTCAAGACAAAACCGGACTTCTAAGATAAAAAAAAGAAAAACAACTACAACAAAAAGTCTCTTAACTTGTTATGTCCAACACCTAATTCCAATAAATACAGCCAAACTGACTTTAATTGCTTTGACCTGAGCCCAAAACTGTGATTGAGTTATAATAAATCACTGAGGTTGGTCCCAGAGAGAGAGAACATATCAGCTAGTCTAGAAATTTGTGAATGCTGAACAGCAAATATATTACATGTTCACAGTATATTGTTAGCAGGGAAAAAAAGGGGATTACTAAGGATCCTAAGAAAAAAGTGGATAGCTGGATGCAGGGACATTGCCAGATGTTAGTTTAAGCCGAGTGTTGTGTGCCATAGTATTTACAGACACACATCATTTTTACTTTTAAACTGCACAAGCTTAGGATTACGGTGGTTTAGATCATTTAACTCTTCAATGGGTCTAGCGCATCACTGGGTTGAAATGCATTCATTACACTCTTATTCAAAAGTTTAAGTATTCATTCTTCACCTCATTCCCCTTTCCTTCCTCTTTGGGTTCATGGCTTTGAGAAGTTGCCTTTCTCTGAAGACCCCATCCCATTTAGCTCCTCTCAATGGGAAAGGAAATGACTTGTGGGAGCAGATTCTTCTCACACAGCGAGCGTAATCGTGTGGCTGCGTCTCACAGGCACATCAGTGACTCTAGGTTTTAATTAATCCTACATGCCACTGCCATCGCCTCTAACCTTTTGTAATTGTTACAACCAATTTATTTATTCTTCTAAATTGACTTTTCAGACAGTGTTTTTTTTTTTTGTGCTATCTGTGTTTAGTTGTAGTTCTAAGGGACACAGTGACGCAAACTCCCGTGGGAAAAATAAAATGCACATTCCAACTCTGCCTCCATTTTAATTTATTGTGAATTGGCTATAGCAGACGTTCTATAAGCCAACGTGCGTGCGATGAGGCTGTTAACAGCTGGAAGTAATGAGCTATGGATGGAGCCACCTTGGTATGCGGATCCTGCATCAGCATTTAAACATGCTGAGAGGAAGAGATTGAAGAGTTGCCTTGGCCTCCCACTGCTGAAATGTAGATCTACCATGAAGTTGAACCCCTCAAACCTTTTGCAATGCAACAAATGTTCCACTCAATCAGAAATGGAGGCAGAATGAGACGCAGGGTCGATTAAGATGTGAGGGGGGGGGGGGGGGGTGCTGATCTCATAAAGGGCATCGGGAGATGTATGGCCTTTTACAGGATCATTTAAACCACTTAATGGGGGACAGGAATTAATGGCTTCCATTGAGTAGAGTCAATTATATGGATATTTTCATAAAATATTGTGTATACTTCATAGTGTAATAGAATACCCATCGAGTTCCTTGCCTTTCTTTTTGACAGTTAGCTTTAAATGAGAGGAGCGGCTGTTGTATTTCACAGTACGTTTGTCCTCCTTTATACAGTGTGTGGTCTTTTCTTCTTTGAGGGAGGCACAGTCTTCATTTTGACAGCTCTTGTTAATTAGTATTAATATCAAATAATTTACAGTTGCAATGAATGTATGTGCAGGCCTTGTGCTCTCAGGCATAAAATTGGATTCATTATGATGACGGAGGTTCTGCTTAGGTTTTTTTGGCCCTGTGGTTTCAGGTCACTGGGTAAAGTGATGGAGAGTCGTCTGACTTTAGGGAAGGGGCGGGGCAAGCTGGTCAGCGCCAGAGAAGAGAGGACAAGTCCTCAACACAGTAGCACATCACTCACTGGCATCTCTCTCAATGGCCACTCTGTTCTTTTACAGCTAGGTCTGGTGACTAGGCGTGACAAAGTCCAATTTCGATCTTGAGAGGAGGTAAAATGGTGGGAAGAGACATTATTTGTCTTAATTATGTCAAGAAATTGCATCTAGGAACAACAAATCGGCACTTTTTTTAAACAAACTATTTAAGTCACTCACTGATGCAAACAGTTCTGTTTGAGTTTTCATCTAAACTACCTACAATCTTCTCCTTATTCATCATTTTGTCAACTTAGCATGATCAGAGACTAGTTATTTTCATGTTGACCTTGTGGAAAAAAAATAGATGCACGCACCAAAGCATTGCAACAAGTTTTATTTCGAACACAAACAAATCTAAATAGGCTACCCTAGGCACTTGTTTCCCAAGTTAGAAATTGAAACAAAATATCCACAATGAATTTTTATGTTTGAAAGACGCAATGAAATGTGCTCAAAATGCACGAGACTATGTAATCAAAAGGTATGACGTGTTGCCCCAATTTCCTGTGACTTCACCCCAAACCACCTACATCTGCTGCATACTGGGGAGTTAATTTATACCCACAGTCATGAAAACAAATGGATCGTTTTTAGACACACGCACATGCACACACACACACACACACACACACACACACACACACACACACACACACACACACACACACACACACACACACACACACACACACAGATCTCTCAACTGTGTAATATTGCTGTTCTCTGGGCTTTCTTCTGCCATATTTTGTGTCTGACCTGATGTTTTGCTTTGCTGTCTTGTCTCTCTTTACGCTTTGTCCCTTTGTTATTTGTTGTTGTAGCACACATCAGATGGAAGAAGCTGAAAAATTATTGATACTCAGAAACAGCAATACGGTTTGAAATTTTATTGTAGTAAACCAAATCTGTCATTTTCAGTCAGCAGTTATATGATCACTTTTGTTGTTTACAAGATGCCTCCCCATCATCAAATGTCAGTTTACAGCAAAACTTTGATTATAACATGATTAAAAAAAAAAAAAACGTGACCAGTGTGTTGTACAGTACATTTACGTGTAATGTGCCACAGAGTTCCAAACTCGACAGTTTTGTCACATTTTTTTTACAGCACCATAACTCTACTGCATATAGTAGAATTTGTATTTTCCTGTCAGATCTTGACTGGTTGCCTTTATTTTTGTTGTTTTGGTCCTTTAACTGATTCACACTAGCCCTAACAGGCACACTTGTTATTAGTATACTAGCGGAGACTAACCGGTGCTCTTGGTCATGAAGGGGTCATGCAGTGATGCTTTGATACCAGCATCTATAGGAATGCAAATGTGACCGTCTGCCTGACCAGCTCCTTCCAAAATGAATAGTAGCAGCCAGGAGCAAACACTGCAGCTGCACCATTAGCTCTGATCATTCGGTTCATAAAAGCCAAACTGTTGTCTGGACACAAGGAGAAAAATGCACGTCACATTTTGTTTTGTCTCCAGCCTTGTCTGACCCCTCAGATGAGAGCATGAGAGTGATTAAGGAATTGTTTAAAGTGACTGATCAGATTAAGTCACCAATGATAAGTGAGGTCACGCAGGGTCGTCATCAGTCCGGTTCATCAATTTTGCTCCATATGTGTTCATGCAAGTGACGCAAAGCTGCTCTTTTGAAAGGGTTGCTTTCTGTGAAAGTCACAACAATGGAATTGTTCCTTTCACCGTTTGGCTTATTTGTTGTTTATCACAAAGTGGCAGGAATTTGTCCTAGTGGTTTGCTCGTTTTCAGAGCATTGAGGTAGCTGGCATACTTCAGTCAAGCCTATGTGAACTGTTTACTTTAACAAAGAGGCCATTAATAACAAATGGAAGACTGTTGTTCAAGCTAATGGGATAGTTGGTCTAAAGATGCTCTTCGAATGCTCTTTATTAGAAGATAGACTATTAAGTATGAGAGACCTGTTTGTTTTTTCAGTATTAGTTGAGACAAAATCATGTTTTAATATTCTTTTTTTTTGCAATATAGTTTAGGCCTACCTCTAAATTGCAGCAAAATTATTTCAGAGGTGTGTATCACATTGGTATCTCTTCACGCTACTCTGTCCCAAAGAAGTAGCTCTCTCCCTCAAAGAAGTTGGTGACCGCCGCTTTAGAGTGTGCACTGCATTAAGAGCAAATTTAAGTGTTTGTGTGCATGCATGAGTGAACACACACTTACTTAATACTGAAATATAAATATCAATGCTCAAAAAGTTACAGCATTGCAAATTGTAAGTGGTAAACAAATCAAAACATCATTCATGTGTCTATGCAACTTGATCTTTTAACATATCTGTTGTCTAAATACCCTTTTATTTTTACTGTTGCTACTATGTGTGCTAACTCAACCAAAATTGAGGTGAAGGTAATTATATGATGATTTGATTTCTAAAAGGTTTTCCCTGAATTTAAAATAAATATAAATTCAAAATATCAAGGTGAAGTGTAAATAATAAATACATTCATATTGTTTGTTCATATTTTTTTATTTTGTAATATGACCAATACTTTTCATATTCAAGTGTGTATGAAAAAAGTCACTGGTTCCTTAAAAAGCTAAATACAATAAGCATTGGATCAAGGCACATACAAGACTGGCCAAAGGGCATACAATGCACTTTGGTTTTTTTAAACATGAAGAACAGGTAATTTCAAATTGTGGCAACAAAAACGTGTTCACTTTGAAAATACAAAATAGTCGTTTTGTTCAGGAGCTGCTGACACTTTGAACATTTTAACAATCGTGTATTTTTGGCCTTTCGACTTGAATGGCGTATGGTACATGGTACTAAAGAATGCCGCCATTGTCATTTGGCCATTGTTGGCTTGTACAAATAAAGATCGTGTGGGGTCCTGTGTCAGCTTTTCCAGTCTTCTTGTTATGAGGAGCCAAGAGTTCCTTCAATGTTGATGTGCTTTATCTGCCCTGTGCTTTGGCCTACAATCCTATCAGAAAAAAAAGAAATAGACAAGAGTCCTGCTATGGTGGTTCTGCTGTTTTTTTAAACTTGGAAAAGGTACACACCTACGCAAGTAGAGAAATAAAGCATGGCACATCCATCTGAAATGATTTGTATCATAAAAACTAGAGCAATATTTTTTTGTCAGTAGTAAATGAGACAGCTCACTGCTGTTTTTTTTTGTAAGAGGGCACCGTGTCTGATTTGTTAATTTTATTGATCAACTGTACCTTGGTTTATGACAAGTTCTGCCTTTGTTTTTTCAGACAGCCACAAAGTGAAAACAACAACCTGTGCTTGTACAACAATGTTTTCTAAAGTCTGATTGTTCAACACAGCAATGAGAACCCACTTTCACAGTTGACAAGTCATCATATCTCAAAACACAGAATTTCTTTGTAGTTGGTCGATCAGTTTAAGCCAAGGAAGTACAGTACAAATTACTACAAATCGCTAAAATATAATTGCAGTACTACGCCCACTAATTCAGTGAGGGCCTGCAGGTGGAACGTTCTCAGTTTTCATAAATGTCCTTAAATATAAATTATATGCCAAATGTACATAACATTGCTCCCTTAGTCCTATCGATCCAGTGTTTTGTAAAAGTTTCGCCACTGTGTTTACAGCACATACGCATCATGAATGTCCATGTGCAATATCATGAATGGGAATAGTCTGAATCTGGTATTCCACTGTCTCTGTAGCTCCTGTTGTTAATACTGTTCTCGTTGTGTGGGCTCTTGTACAAACTCAGGCCATTAGGTGGAAAAATTGTGTGTATCACAAACTCCTCCTTGGACACAGGAAGCTGATTTATAGGTATCATTTGAAAAGAAGTCTCTCTTATTTCCAGAATTGAGTTGTCCTTCTTTGTGCCAGCTTCGGCATAGTCATCCTTTCTCCGACGGCCTTTATTGTAGGTGCAGTTCCTTGAGAAAAGTGATCCATTTCTGTGGACGTACCAGCAGACCAATGCCAACAGGATTATTGCCAAAAGTGCAACAGCCCCTCCAATGATAGCAGCCAAAGGCAGACTGGAATTTTTGTAAGGCTCTTTCTCTTGCTCTCTGTTCAAAGTTGTGGTTGGTTTGTAGGATTTATGAGAGCCAGTCTCCGTCTCTATGCAAACGGGGGTTTCGTCTGACAGGTAGATATTGCTGGTCTCCATGGGAACCATACATATCCTGTAGGAAGACTCTGGCTCCAGCGCAGTGAGCAGGTACTCCGTCCTCTCGCCTTGTACAATTGTTTCTGTGATGGAACCAAACGCAGGGCTGTGTCCCAGCTTCAGCCAGCTGAGTCGAAGGGCAGTCATGGGTTGCGACACCCTCCAGGATATGTGAACTGTATCTGCGCTACTTGACTTCACGCTGATTGTGATGATCTTTCTGCCTGATGAAATGGTGGTGCCGTGGTAATTCTTGCCCATATTTGGTCCCTTTACTCCAGGCCTTTTAGTCACAAATGAGGGCCACTGTGGCAGCGCGGGGCGCCGAGTGTTGGAGACTGTGCTTGTCTCGTATGTGGGACTAAATTCTGAATCTGTGCAGTCAAACATGTCTGTAGTTAAGTCTTTTAGGGCCATGCCTTTTACCTTATCAGGCCCCTGGCACATGAATCCACGTACGTTTACTTTTGTCGGCAATGACCGGAGCCAGTCGCGCACCCATTTCATCCTGCAAGTGCATTGCCAGGGGTTGTTGCGTAGCAAAAGCTGTGTGAGATTGTCCAGATCTTCAAATACCCCTTGTGGGAGACTGCTCAGGTTGTTGCCAGATAGGTCCAAGCGGTAAAGTTGCCTAAGGAAGGCGAAAGCCCCTGGTGGGACCCTATTAATGTGATTATCTTGTAACTGCAGCTTCTCCAAACTTGTGCCTGGCAGGTTAGCTGGCGGTGACGTCAGGGAGTTCCTCACTAGTGAAAGCTCAGTCAGGTTAATCAAATTGATGAAAGCCATCTCTCCGATTCCACGGTTATTGAGCAGATTTCCATCCAATATTAGTCGCTTCAGGTTGATCAGATCTTGCAGCGACTGTTCAGATATTGATGAAATTCGGTTGTCTTCAAAGCGCAACTCCTCAATGCTCATGGGTAGGCCCGAGGGGATGGTACTTAAGTGATTCCTGGAGAGGAAAAGCAACCTAAGGTGACTGCAGTCCCTAAAGGCGCCCTCTTCGATGCTGACCGCAGACACAGAGTTGTCGTCCAGGTGAAGTTCCTCAATATAAGGAATCTGGGCTAAAGTTGCATGCGTGATCATTCGAATGTTGTTCTCCTGAAGATGAAGCTCTTTCAGCCCAAGAGGAAGATTAGTGGGGAACTCATCTAGATTGTTGCAATATAGGTAGATCTTCTCCACATTCGAGAGCCTGCTGAGCTCTGCAGGAATTCCTGAGCTCTTTATGCGATTGTTTTGCAGGAATAGCACAGTTGCATCCAGGGGTAAACCAGTAGGAATGGAAGTCAGGCCACGGTCATTACAGTAGATGAAGGTTCCATCACAGCGGCAAGCAGAGGGACAAGAGGCAGAGGTAACCAGTGGGTTAGCAAGGCCCAGCAGCAGTCCAACCCTGATGAGGGACAGGATAAAGGCCTTGCACTGACGTACCATCTTGAAACGGAGTTGCCCGGCAGTCTAATCACTCAAGAGCCCCTGGGGAGAAGACACAAGAGTACATTTAATGCACAAGCCCTTTAAGATATGTCGGTCCAAATTCCTGTTCTCAGATTTGCTTGGTCTTTGAATCCTGCCCGAAGCATTTTATAAATTAAGTATAGGATCAGATTACATCATTCTTGCGTGAGAAGTGATACGGTTGTACCGAGACTTTGGTATTGAGCCTCGTTTATGTTTGGACACTATACACAAATAGGATTATTCGTAACTTCAATTACTAAGCTTTTGATATACTGAATCGCTTTACCATAGATCTGCTTTAATTGTGTGCAAAGAAGACATGTTTAATAGTGATTGTCTCACAGACTTCTAGATTTTAAAGCTGCCTTTCTTTGCTACATCCCAAAATGGAAAACAGTCATGCTTTGTTGCGTTACTATCCAAGTGCTGACATTCTCTTTTATGTATCTAGTCGTATTAGACATTGCACAGCAAATTAAGGCATTTTTTTCCTTTGTTCCTACACGTAATATCAACTGTGGTGCTACATTGTAGTGTGAAGCAAACCATTGTGTCGTTGAGCTTTTTTAATTTTTTATTTTTTATATCATACTATTTGATAAAACCTACTCTGTAACACAGACGCACACTTTCACCCTATGTGGTTTTGAATTCTTGTCGAGTCAGTGAAGTGGAAAGCTGCAAAGGCATACAAACGTTTCTATACCTGATTTATGAGAGGTGGTAAATCCTTTCTGATCACTGAAAAATCCAATCAAGGTTTTCTTCTTTTGATATCCTTTCTGAAAAGAAGAGTTTGTCGTAGGGCTTTTTGCCGATATCCCGGCTGGTCAGTGTTTGCAGAGTTGATCTTTGTTTGGACGATGACCTCCTCTGTTGTCAGAGGCTCATGCCTTCACTGCCTTTACCATGGCAGATAAGCCTGTTGAATAAGCATCCCCTCTCAGTAACAAAGCCTGCTCTTTCTCAGATAATATTAAAAATCCTAATGGGTGCTGAATTTGTCAAGATCGGTAGCCATAACCGTAGATTAGATTTTGTTTTTTTGCAGTTGCAGCAATCCTGCTGGCTTTAGTATCTGGTCCTTTCTGCAATCAGGCCCGGCATGCATGATGAGTTGACACAAAGCTGGTCTGAGCCATGCCAATCCCCCGTGCCACAGGCTCAATCAAGGCCTGTCCACTTGTGTACTCCAGCTCGTACAGGTAACCGGAATCCTCTTGTCTCTTGTCAAGCTTGTATATACATTAATCCTGGACTCCGGTTCCGGATGTGGCTGAAAATTTCTCCCTCCTAAGGAGAGTGGTGCCTCTAGTTTTAGGCCAAGCCTCCCTCATGAAACTGGCATTTGATTTATGCTGGCCACTTTTCACACCTCAAATGTTGCCCTGAAAATAAAAACACAAGAGACAAACATACTTAGTAACGTGTGATTTCTTAAAATGAAGCAATATGACTGTTTTAACAATAGTTTAAGGAATCAATGAAATATTCCGGACATAAATTCAACTACCTTTTGTCTACAAGTTTAGGTGATTCAAATCATTGCGTGAATGATTCTCAACATTTATTACTCAAATGACCTTTGATTATGACTCTTGACTTTTCACTATTTAAAATTAATTTCAGGACAAATAATCAGAAGATGCCGAACTTGGTTTTCGGATTCAGATGAAAGGGCGATCCAGTCAGTGCTCACATTGTTAGGAAGCCCATTTGAATTTCATTTGTAGAAAGGAAAGGCTGCTACATACATTCCTGTCACCCCCCCTACTTCTCTGTGACCCCAACTCCTCTTTAAAAGCCTTGAATACTCTTGTTTGTAAAAATAGAATTTCCTTTGCCGAGCAAAATTTTGTTTTTCCCATTTGAACGCATTAGCTGTCATTATAAGCGACCAACTGGCAGCTACCTTGTGCTGTAAAACACAAAGATAAATCAGGAAGCAGAGCCCCAGCCATTTTACAGTTGGGATGGTTGGGGATTTGTGAAGCTTGCAAACCCAATTGCGATTGATAGAATGCTGTCTAATACAAATTAATTTTGCTTTGAACATAGGTTCTTTTAAGGAGCAAAATTACTGCATGTAATTTCTTTCCACTTATAAATCAAGGTGGAGGAAACAAACTTGTAAAACCGAGGTGTAGAAAGATGGATGATAGTGGTTTGATCGGTTTGACTTTAAATGCAACACTATCGAGACATTTCAATTGGTGGGTTTCACCACGTATTGAAAAGTATACATTTCAGTCCGTAATATAACTCGGCAATACCTAGCAATACTTGAATCTGTCATGAATGCCGGCTGGCTGTTATTTCCCCATTTGATTTTTCTGCACTCTGGATTTCAGAAAAAAAAAAGCCCTGCCTCCATTATTTGCTATGAGACTTGGATGCTGTAGTTCAGCAAGAGCTTTCCGCACAAAACTACTACATCATGCAATTTGACAAACATCCATTAAAATTGCACATATTAATTTTCCCTGCAGGTTGTGTTAATACATATTTAATTGTTTTGAGGGCTACCCATCAAACATCTGTTGCAACAAACATCTTTACGCATCATTTTAATATGGACCAGTGGCTAGACAGGAGCTTTCAGCAAGCAGGCTGAGTGGCTTCTGCTTCATTAAGTCAGAACTGGTTATATTGAGCATTCATCGAAATGTGTTTTCAGTAGAAAGCATGTGATGTACTGTAACATGGATCACACAAAGCTGGATGTTGATACCCAATGCCAGTTTAACATACACAAATAGGGTAAATTTGTCGACAATAACAGCATGTCAGACTTTGTGCCCTCTGACAGACTCAAGGGAGCCATTTGAAAATAAAAAAGGAGAAGAGATCATAGAAGTGGAAAAGGCAAGCTAAATTATTTATATGATATTAATTTAATTTTGCTCCACAGTACCTATCTATTGGGGAATAAGTGTTTGTATATTTTGTTGTTAATTTTGAACCAATACAATATTGCATGGCGGATTTTACACCATCAACTGTTGTAGTTACTTTAGATTTTTGTCTGTAATCTGATTTATAGATACGGTAAATATTGTAGTCACTATAGAACATAGCTTCTGTATCCTGTGTCCTCAATTTCTGAGAACCAGAGGTGGGATTTAAATGATATTCTCTGAGAAAAAATATTTTAACGACAACAGTGACAACACCAATACAAAAAGGCTACAGCTTCCTGCAGAGATGGGCTGAACAGATGACACTTTTGGTGGCCCAGTAAGCGTGGAGAGGCCCGGGACTGTCGGGGGTTTCTCTTTTGTTCCATGCTGAAAGGAGAGCTCTGTAGCAGCTGCAATGATTTTTCCCCACATGGGGGTGGTAGGCACCACAAGATGTGTGTGCAAGTATATATGTGTGCTTGTGCGTGTCTGCCTGTGTGACAAGCTAAGCTGCAAAGAGGAGCACATCTTAGCCTACAGGCCAAGCGCCCACTTACAATATAGGGATTTGTCAACTACTCTCCTGGCCCTGCTACTTTCCTCAATCAAATTGCTTTGAGAGGTTATCTTGCTGCTTTCTTAGTCTTTGAATGCTCAGCTGTGTTTGTCACTGGTCTCAGAATAGATGGCAAATAGAATTTAGTGTTGAATGGATTCAATTTCATCTTTTTCCAAAGGTAGAGCTTTAGTGTTGCTTTTTGCAGATACATTCATGCATTATGTTAAGCAGACTGAGATTTTGGTCATGACCTGGATAGTGGTTAATCTAAAATGAAAGCAATTGGCTGGGAACTATAGCCCGAGGCAGTCATCAGTGAAGACAACTCATCTGCCCCCTGTCTTTATTGAACCCAATTTATTTTTATCAAATACACTGAACCGTGGCTTAATTGGATAATAACTAAAATTGAACTTGTGCACATTTCACAGTCATTCAAAAGCAATTTTCTGGTTGGTCATTTAGAACGTAGTCTCAAATACTACTATATCTGTTATTCGTTTAAACTAGAATGACCTTATTGTCTCATGAAGATAAAAGCTGAGTGAAATTGGATTAACAGCTGTCTCCGCAATGGTGTTTCCAGTAAGACGCACATACAAGAATGGAATGGACACTGAATTGCAGTGATGCGGCATTTAGGAGGAAATCTACTGTCAGATGAGAGCAATATTTTACAATAAATATCGATGGAAGTCCCCACCCCAAGCATCAAATATACATAAATGCGGTTGAGCATTTATAATATAAGTGTTTAAGACAATTTATTGCGACCTCCATACGTGTTGGTCAAAGTTTAGTGGGATGTCAGGACGTGTACGGAGCCGTCCCGACAGAGACGCATTTAGCGGAGTTTCTCCAGCTGGCTCTGGGTGCGCATCGCTGCGGGATGTGCGCTGCAATTTAACATGCTCCCGTCTTGACGAACCGTGGCGTCGGCTGGGTTCAGACCACACTGCCCCCCCCCCCCCTCTCCCCAATCCTATCAAGTTTGTGTATTCACTGATCAAAAGCTCAAACGGCCAGCGCAAAGATAACGCGTCTCCACCACAGTATTGGCATTGGCTGTCGTTAGAGACGCAAATGTTTATTATGCGGATTTTTGTCGCTGTATCCACGTCGTAGTGCAATAACATTGGTTTTTCACCCTGGAGTAAATAAAACCGTAAAATCCATCTTAAATTGAGTTTGACAATTCAGTGCTCATATAGACGAGCTTGATTTGGTTGATGAGAGATAAGTGCGCTCAGTATTTATTTATTTATTTATTTATTTATTTATTTATTGATTTATTATTAATTTCTTTACCCCGTCTCTTCCAGCGCCAAATCCTGCAGCCTGCTGTTAACTCCGTACCTCGTGTTTTCTATTAGATCGGGGTCGTAAATCCAAATAAATATAGACTGTAGATTATGTTTGTTTCAAAATGCAGACCCCTACCCTCCTCCTCAAAAAAAAAAGTAGTAATGCACTCCACCTGGACAGTACCAGTCAGAAACACTTACCTCAAAAGACAACCCCCAAAAGTTACAGGTATCCTCTGGGAAAGGGGGTTCAAAGCAGATTTGGGGTAAAAGTAATCCAATACGAGTTGTGCAAATTTAATACAGATCCCAAAACGGTTTCTCCCACTCACGGAACCAGAACTGGATTTAATTTGCGTGCAGCACCACTACAGTATTTACTGGTGCTCCCGTCACACAAAAACACACGCTGCAAGTTGGACATGCGCGCACGGATTGGTCCCAATAACAAATGTGGACTTATGTTTGCCTGTAGCCCTGCTCCAATAGAGCGGTGACGTCATTTGGAGGCGGGACCTTTCTCTCAGTCTGTGCGCGTCTCTCTCTCTCTCTCTCTCTCTCTCTCTCTCTCTCTCTCTCTCTCTCTCTCTCTCTCTCTCTCTCTCTCTCTCTCTCTCTCTCTCTCTCTCTCTCTCTCTCTCTCTCTCTCTCTCTCTCTCTCTCTCTCTCTCTTCTCTCTCTTTCTTTCTCTCTCTCTCTCTTTCTCTCTCTTTCTCTTTCTTTCTCTCTCTTTCTTTCTCTCTCTTTCTCTCTCTTTCTCTTTCTTTCTCTCTTTCTCTTTCTTTCTCTCTTTCTCTCTCTCTCTTTCTCTCTCTCTCTTTCTCTCTCTCTCTTTCTCTCTCTCTCTTTCTCTCTCTCTCTCTCTCTCTCTCTCTCTCTCTCTCTCTCTCTCTCTCTCTCTCTCTCTCTGCTATGGCTCCCCTGCAAAATACATCTTCGTCTTGCAGTACTCAGAGGCTCCACTAGGGAGAGTGGAGGAAAGGGAGAAAAATAACTAGGCAGATGTGAAGTGGAACTGGTAGGGACTGTTTAAGGAATCATCTTCTTCTTGAGCTAAAAAAGAAGAGGGAGAAGATAAAATACAGCAGAATTACACGTTGATGACCTTATATTGGTTTAATCAACTCTAGTAGAAACAGATGAAGTGTATTCTGTTATTCTGTGCAAAGCTATTAAAGGTGAATGCTCTCATATGCAAGACATTTATTGTTGAAGTTAGTTTGAGGTCTATGACACACCTGAACTCTACTGCCTCTTAGCCCTTATTTTTGACCCTGTTGGCTCCATTAAATGAAGCCAAACATGCCCCCCGTGGCTCAAAGCAGCAGTGAGTCACCCTTTGAGTAATAGGGTTGCCGACACTTTCAGCGTCATCTCCAGTTGCCCCCCCCCCTTTCAGGCTTCCCGACCGCACCGACACCATAGCCCTCAATAGGGCCGCTCTTTTTGCACCTTTTGATTGAAATCAGTAATCACATGTTTGCCACTGTATGTGTAATTGAAGAAACCACTTACTTAAATGTCCTTCACTACTACCAAAACTACTTTTAGTGATTACACCTTTCATCAACCTGTGGTTAAACTACATTTGCCAGAAGTCTTTGCCAACTTGAGTTTCATGTTTTGTTAATGGGTTAAGCGTGCATTTTAGTTCTCAACACATTTATGGACAGCTTTTACAGTGCACTTTCAAGTTTGTCCAGCACATGATTAAAATGCTATTTGTTATGGTTGCCGCTGCCTTAATGAAACGCAATACAAAAAAAAAAGTCAGTCAAGGCTAAGGCAAGATGTAAGATCTCAACATCCTACCTGATGTATATAACTTGTGACGTTAAACGTTTCATTTTGATGCTATTTTGCACTCTTTCTCTTTATAAAAGCCTAGGCACTCAAGTTTAATTTCCAATATGGTAAAAATGATTGTGTGTCTAAAGATAAAAAAAACACATGTGAAGACACCAACCACATGCATTTGTAAATGTTGTGCATCTATCTACTTGGCTGTGCCCTCTTTAAAGAGTTCAGATTCTGAGAAAACATCCGTTCAAGATCATGTTCGAGCATTTCATAGACTGGTTTGCCTGTAAACAAAGATTCTGCTGAGATCAACGAATGCAACGTGTTACTCTTACTGGTGTCGAGGGACAAATCTCCATTTGTAGATGTGCTAACAAATTCATTGTTAATATCACATGTCCAAGTTTAATGCCATTTTGATTTTGTTGTTGGAGTGAAGATTTGCAAACTGTGTGGCCGACATTTGGGAAATTTAGCTGAAAACCAAGTCATGAAAGTTGTAACAGATCACTCTAAAGGCAGTTGGGACAGCTCTACTGCTTGAGACACTTTGATCAAACATTCTGGGTTGTTATTTTTGACAACTGTTTTGAGAGTGAAACTTACATTTAATTAGCTACAGTATTTATAACTTACCTTTGTGAAAATATTTTAATTACTTTACTGCTGCTAATGTCACGAGTTACGGCTTTGCATCTATTAACATGGCCTGTGATTTTTTCCCACACTTAAGTCTGCAGTGAAAATGTGTTGCTTGGATGTTTTTGTGGATGGCCCTAAGACTGGTTGTTGCTAACACTACAGCACTCTGCTGTATTCCTGTGTAATCCAGTCTCATCGTAATTCAAAAGGATGTGCAGGTTTGCTTTAAACGGCACTGGTGAAATCAATTCCTTTAGTGTCATATCCATTATCGAATTGTTTATTGTTCTGTGGAGTCGCCATTTCTCGGTTTCATTAGCTTAATGATCTTAATTATGTTATCCTTTTGGACCAGGTGCTTGGTACAACAACGGGGAGAAAAAAAAATACAGGTGAGAAAAGGTCAATCTGTGACATCCTGACTTGGTCCTTGTCTTTTCTCTAAGGGGTGAGGCAGGGGAAAAACCTGTGACTGACCTCAGCTCAGCTTCCTCTCTAAAATCGACTGCAGACACATCTGTCAGCAACTGTTGATTGACCTGCACTCAGACATACAAAGAGCCCCATTGGAGGACGTGGGTGTTGGATTTCAGTTATCTTCAGACTAGGGAAAATCTATTGCCCTGTTTATCTTTTTGTTCAAGGGGATTGGTGCCCTTTTTTACCAAAGGTGCAATTTTATTCTGTCTGTCCAATTTCTCCAAGCTTGGATATCAGATGCCGTTTGAAATAAGGTTCTAAATAAAGCTTAACCTCACTACAATGTCCCTGGACTTTGGTGGCTACAAAGCAGCTGTTGAATTTCTGTTTTTGTTCCAGTATTATAATAGCAGATTATACATTGTCTAAATCATGGCAGACATCCTATGGTTTGCTCAAGCTGCGATCAGTAGGAAGACATGCCCTACTTTCTGGATAGTGTAGACCGTATATACGCAGTATAATGTAGTATATATTTATTTACTCTATTGATTGTGCACCCTTTATTTTCCATTCACATTTGCGTTTACATTTTATACAGGCAATTTCGGTCAGCCATTTGATCTCCTCAATATCACAAGAGTAAAGATTCACTCAAATGAATCTGAGGTATACCTCAATGGCAACATAGTGTTTAGAAAACACAGGGCCTTATTCCATTCTGATATCCTACCCATGTTATGTACGATGTTAGCCTTTTCTAATGCAGATTACAGATGTTGAGGGACAAGTTGACCCCTGAATCTCTGGGGAGTGGATGCAGCCATGAAAAAGGGAAAAAACAACAACAACAGACTGAAGGGGCCAACATCCTGCTGCCTCGGCAAGCCAAGGGGCCTTGGTCAGCAGTCATTTAGGTTGTGTTTGTGGAAGAATGACAAGCCATGCAAATAGCACAGTTGGCTGTTTTTACCCTTGTCTTTTGTTTTCTTTGGTTGTTCTTTGTGGTTGCAGTTGTGTTGTCTGCAGAGGAAGAGGCACACAGGGATGAGCTAATTCTTCAAAAAAGGTAGAGGGGGGGGTAGGAGCTTACTCGTCAGCCTTCGGACCTCCCATAGGTTAATGACCCTAAACACAATGCTCAGTGATCAGATTAGATAAAGCACTTTTCCCCAATGCACTCATCAGCACAATAAAGGAGATAAAAGAAATAATTATCATACAATGTTTTCATATCCTAAACGTAGACTACTAACGTAGCTAATTGAAGCTCCTTTTTGTAACCAGTTCACTCCTCTGACACTTATTCTGTAATTACCCAACTTTAGTTTCACTACTTCAATTAGTTAAGGAAAGGTATTTATTTATGTGGTTAACACTATTTGTTCAAAACCCCCGGCAGACATAACCACTTCACATTCCTCAGCCCAGGTGAATATATAGTGATAGTGTCTCCTTTAGTTTTAAAGATCTCGAGAGCGCCGTGAAAAGGTCATTTAGGGTTTATAGCTGTATGAGCAGGAAGCTACAACTAATGTTATCTCGCACAACAAACCAAGTCTTTGCTACTCTTGATAAGCCTAAAATAGATTATACAAAAACCCAAGGCCCTGTTGATTGGAGCAAATACAGGAAGTAAACATGTTAGACAACGGTATTTTGAGTTAACAGAAGTGGGAGAGGGAAAGAGGTCTCGTCACACAGAGGTGCGGAGATTGTGATCAAAGTCTTGACTTATCTGTGCCAAACAGTAACTCTGAATTTTTCCTCAGTCATCTGGATGACATCGCTTCCCCTTTTGACTCATTTTTTTTTTTTTTTTTTAACACAATAAACAACAAAGATAATAATACTGGAACATTTGTAGACGCGTTGGACCAAGCTTGGAATAGCACAAGTCTTTTGACGTCTCACAACCACACTAATCTACATTTTTATTTGGATCTTGTTCTTTATCTTATTTGTCTTTGTATTAGGTTGGCATTTTGTCACAGAGTTGCTAAGTAGTGTCTTCATTTCAAGGTGCAGAACCTGAGAAACTCGAATTGTATTTATCATTGTCTTTAGGTGTTTTTAGGCACCTTGAACCGTTACAACACCTCAGTGTTTTTACCTCAATGTCTGGAAACAGTGCTTTGGCACTGACTTCAGCTGCATATCGAATATCTGACTATTCTGCAGCCATTAGCCCTCTTCAAAGGGAGTCCCAAGGAATGGTGAAGGATTGAAAGGGCAAGTTGAGATGAGGTGCACTTATGACTATATCCTATATTGCCTGCTCACTTTTTGACACAAGGGTGTAAGGTGCTTGTGGCAGATTTGAAGCGAATGACATGTGAAGTGTAGGACGTTTGATGTAAAACCAGAGGGAACTGAAGTAAAACCCTCTTTATCCCAACCTGGGCTGTTTTTTTGCGTAGGTTAACACTGCAATAATGAACTTTCCGTATCCGTGTGTGTGTAGAGGGACTGTAAGAGCTGTGACATTTCACACTCAAGGAAGAACTCTTAAAACCACCTATCAAATACAACCACTAAGTGACATAGGCAGTTACGCATCATATCTGTAAAAGAAGAGCTCAGTGTATGTACAGTAATAGCCTTGAACTCCACAACAAATGGCAGAAATGTGGATTTATGATATTTGTAGTAATAGGAAATGCATTGACCAGCGACAATATTGACTGCTTGCGCAATCTAATGACGTCCAATACAGGGGCTGTATCAAACTGTCTTTGCCAAGATAATAGGCTTTCTGTTTGGACTCTCTTTGTCAATGACACATTTTACTGCAAAATTACTAAAGCAGTAGATTTTCTATGGTCTTCAAACAGTATCGGCAAATAGATAAATTCGGCGCATGCAATCTGATTTATACAACGTGAGACAAATTGCATTGGCTGACTTTGCATTTGAAAGGAAATTGCCTGATTAAGAGCCTGATTCAAAATCTGAGCCAAAGGCATTGACCGACGTAGGAATGAGCTAGCATTAGCCACCTAAAGCTGGGCTATCAATTAATTTAGCAATTATGTCACTTAATTTCTCCCCCCAAGTTCTCTCTAGACTCTTGCTGGTTGACTAAGTCACTGAGAAGTAGTTTTAGCCACACTTTCAAAAAATAAGGAACACCAAAATGTGCTCGCATGTTTCTACTCCAAAGTTTGAGAGTTGAGTCAACATTCTGCCAAATACACTGGAGTTCTATGTGCACTGCACCAGCAGCCACCCCCAACTCTCTCAGGATAGAGGAAGCCCAGAAGAGGCTCCATTTAACCCCTCAGGATTAGTGCTCATGCCTGCTTTAGCACTGGTAAAAGGGAAAGCGTCTCAGCACATTGAGTCAATAGGGATTCAGGCTTGACTGGCTTCCCACATAAAAAATGAACAAAGAGAAAACAGTGAAGCTTCACTTCAGTTTTGAACAGTAATAGATGTTTGTCCAGCCCACTTTTCTGTTTGACCTTCTGATCCCTTCACAGTACATTACCAGACCAAATATACTTGCACAGTAATAATGTCAGTGATGTATTCAAAGACAACTTTGATATCAATAAATTATGTAAAGACAACCCCTGGATGCTACTATAAACATTGTTACTTTATCAGTTGGCTAATTTAATCAGGGCAGATTTAGAAGTGAGTATAAGCAATGCTGACTGAAAAAACTAGTATGTACTGTATACTATGCTGTATTCTGGTTATTAGATGATTTAAAGATAAATACAAAGTATTTTCTCAAGGGATTAGGACAAATTGTAAAGTAGCTCCTGCAAGTGCAAGCAGTGCTTATCAGTGAGGATGTGTTTTGAACTCGGAATGCAGAAAAAAAAATAAAAATGTCCTGAAGAATATATTGATATTAACAAAATTGATGAATTCCCCCAGACATATTTAACAATGTTGTATTATTTTATCCACTGTATCATCTTGTTTACCACAGTCCCAAATTAGCATTTTCACTTTTGCCTTTGAGCAGCATGACGACTCCTTAGTCCGGTGCGATTTCGGAGGGCGTGGCCTCTGTCAGGGTTGCCTGACAGGCGAGGTTCTGTCTGTTGACTTTACTCCTCCGTTTACATTCCCTTGTGTTTGTCTAGGCTTTCATCACGGCACCGTTCAAACAAGCGCCAGCAACTGATAAAACACATGCTCCCACTAAATCTCTCACTCACACACATGCGCATACGCTATATGAGTTATATGTGGACAGACTTTGATTTTTTTTTTTTGGGGGGGGGGGGCTATGAAGCAGGTGCTATTCCTAAAATGTGATTGTCGCGAGATCGTATGTGTAGCAAATCATGCTAGAGTCTGTTGGTTGGTTGAAATAACAGTTGTATATTACATTGAATTCTCCACGTGCTAAAATGCAGAAGTCTTCCTCCATGGAAAGTTCACCGGCATGAAACACATGACTGGCCGTGTCTTGAATTCTCAATGAGGAAAAACAGCTGTGTTTTCACATTCAACTGTTTACATTTTTTTGTGTGAGCTGAGACTCTTGAGCCACCCAACAGGAGTTAATCTGCCAGTCAAGAAGGTAGAATATCCTCACCTTGTGTGGATTGCTGTCTGTCTGGTGTTGGCCGTCGCAGTTCGCCAAATTCCTCACCTGCTGTGGGGCCTGGGGGAATGGAGTAGGAGGAGCAGAACATTACGGGGGTGTCGGGACAGAGGAGGTGGGGGCTGAAAGTGATGTCACATCTGCAGTAGTGGCTGAGCATAATCTCCTCATTGGGATTGCAACAAGGAGACGTGAAGGTTTTTGCGAACCAGGTGCTATCCACACCTGCGTGTTTGTTCCACCTTGCTTCATTAGGGTTCAGCATCCTACTAATGAATATTGTCGCTCTTGTCCCTTCATAGTTAATGTGTGCGAGTGCTGTGTGTGGTTAGGGCGCCAAGGCTCAATTGGGAATTATGTCGCGTTCCCCTGGAGAACGCACGTCTCCCTACTCTCGCTTTAATCACAAGTGCATACTGTACTCTCGTTCAAGTGAGCTGTACGTACTCAGGCTGCGTCCCATTTATTTTTTAGATACCTTAAATTGGTTCCGTCAATATGGATGTGTTCCTGCAAGTACTCATTTTAGTAGGGCTAATTTTCTATGTGACACAAGATTTTTACAGCTACAGCCTAATATAAATTGAGTTACTATAAAATCTTCAGTTTCTTCCAAGATATTCTTTTTATCAAATGAAAATAACATGCAACACGTACCAATTTCTCTCCAGGCGACATGTCACATAGTGGTTTCTGCAGATCAGTTGTGCTGCTGCATTGATTGAGTCATGAGATGGTCCAAAGATTAAATTGTGCCCGAATCAGGCAATGCTGATAGACATAGCTTTATTTAAGTTACTTTTGTAACTCGATATTTCCAGTGCTGATGTTTTGTGAAATCCCAATCTGTTTTATATGTATTTAAAGCTACCAACATGTAACCTACAGGTTCAAAATGTTACTTTGACTAAATTGTTCAGTTGGAGTAAGATCCATTTTTGGTTTCATACAGATTTGTAATGGAATGTACATATGATAATATCAATAGTACATCTAATCAAGATTAAAGACCAAAACGGCAAAGCCCTTCATCTGAATAAAAAAAAAAACAACAACAATGTGTTATGGAAATTGAATGTTTTGACTGACTGGCTTGTGTCTGCTTCTCACATCTTAGTTTACCCGAGATGTTCTCTCTGTCTGTCTTTGTCAGCGTCAGATTTGTGACTGACATTGGTGATAACAATGTCAGCTATCAGTCTGTGCTCATGAAGTCCTTTAATCAGTGGAACGGCATTTTCTCACTGATGCTTCTGGTTTACAATCTGGATCATGTCAAAGAAGTATTCGTTGTCGACTGGCGCAACCCATGACACTGCCCTCCACTATATCACATGGCCAGCTGACCCTGCCCCTCAATGCTTAACAAACCCCCGGTCTTTGTTCATTCAACCATGTTTCCATGGTGACAAGGCTTAGTCACCACAAAACAGCATGGGCATACAGCTTCAGATGGCCCAGTTTAAAGAGCAGAAGACCACTGCAGAATTTCCGGACATGATTTTAATGCACTGAAGACAAAAGACTTCAAAGTCTTATCGCACCATCTGAAAATACAGAGCACTCTTTCGGATTGTGGGTTTGATTGCTGTGCCAAGATGCTCATATGCTTTGTAGCCAGAGAGAAAAAGCAAAATAGTGCGCCAATTTGTGTTTATGGTTCATGCAGTGAGCAATTTCCAATCTGTTAGCTTGTGTTTTCCAAGCGAGGCTTTCTTTGGTCATTTCACTGGTGCCCTGTGGAATGACACATGTTGCACTTATGAATTTCAATCCCCACAGGTACAACCATTTACCTATTACCACTGGGTTGTTTCAGTCGTAACGGAACACTCAGAAGTCTAGATTTCTCCTGCGGGGTGCTCGCAGTCCCAAATGAGGTGTTAGCGAAGACAAGCAAGTTCTGTCTGGGGAACATGCTGTCACTGCAAAGCCCTGACTATGCACCAAAGAAAACAAGAACACAGGCAGCTGCTGCATGCTTACTTCACTCTGTTCTACTTTGGGAGTAGGCATCGGTGGATGTATATTTACCCCCCCACACACACACACACACTTAGTATGTACATTTTGTGTGGTCCTTTCCAAACAAGACTAATATGACAGAATTCATATAGCACATAAGGCAATTGTGAGGTGAACCACTTGTTGATACAACATGGAGCTATGTGCACACATAAGCAAAATTGTTGGTTAATGAGGGACCAGTCTACACACATCCGCCACCCAACCCTAAGCTTCCTCCATGTTTGGCTGCAGTTCTTGTTCTTGTTTGAAGAAACCTGCACAATTGTGGAACTGCTGCTTTATTTGATTATTTTGAAATGCCATGCTTTATTTTGAAAATGTTACCTGGAAGACGCATGTTATAATTAGAAGTTGTGTGTTACAACATCCTGGTTATCTTCACACTGAAACGAACACTTTTCCGTTGCAGCATTCCCATGTGGTTTGGTATCATTTTATAGTCAGTGCTTTTATAGAAAACCTTTTTTGAAGTCTTTTTTTATTTTCATTTTCTCTGACTGTGCAGAATTTGCTGAAGAAAGACTGCCATTGGTTGAGAGCAGGCCAAAGTGTTCTACGGTGTTGGTATTGGTGGTTAATATCAAATCAATGGGGAACATACATTTTGTTGAATGTGTCCCTACGGTCAAATTGTTTTCAATCTTTTCTAGCGGCACCATCTTTTTCGTCCAGGTCTGCTTAATGAGTTCATTTTTTGAAATTATTCTGTTGAACCACAACTGAGCCACTCTTACTTCACATAAAACTAATAATGAAGACATTTCGTCTGGAATTCTTAATTTGTTTCCAGTTGCGAAACTCTGTGGTATAAAAATGGATTGGTAGATAAATAAATCCGCGTGGTCTGCACTCTATCCAAACATCATACATTCTGAATTTTGCCATTAACAGTAATGCATTATTCATTTATAATGCCTGCAAGGTTAACACAATCTTGCAAGTTAATAGTGGGGAAAACAAATGTAAGCTCACAAAAACAGAACTATTTGATGTAAGTAAAGTAACAGTAAAAAGTAACAACTTGCCAAAATAAAACTCGTTTTGAACAATGTTCTTTGTAAACCCCAACTATTCTGACAGGAAGTTTATCTCTGCAATTTTGTTCTTTAAATTGTTCTTCGGATTTAATTCCACCACATTTCCCAGAAAAATTGCAGCACAAACAATCAGTCCACCCCATTTCTCAAACTTTTAGTGGGATTTGTCCAGGTGTGTTTTTGGTTTTGCGGCGGCCATGGTGAGATTGGCTGTGGGAGTATAATGACTAATTTAGCTAAAGTGTCTCGGAAAATAAACAGAAACGCTAGAATAATTCAGGTATCACGCTTCCCAGCTGCCTGCAACTCTAATCTTGTCGGGTAATTTTCCTCAAACCCATTGATTCCATACACGTGATTGAATTTCAATGCATCACTGATGAGGGAGGGGGTTGGTTAACCTACCTGAGCACTCAAATAGATTGGAAAGCAGATGTTCATTCAGCACAAATTTCAAGTGAAATCTTTATGTCTTGTATATATATATATATCCTGTGTATTATCTATTACCAAAGGGCAAGTCATTTTGGGGCCTATCAAAATTGACTTATCTTTGGTAAAGTCAAGTCAGATTAGTGTTGATGCTTTTTAAACTCTGCAGTACCTAATGTCCGGCCAGTTAGCATAAGGGGAGTGGTACTGCTCAATGTAAAAATACAAAAACATGCCATAGCATACAGCCACGGAAAGTGAAGTAAAATGTAAACCAAAAAATCTAATTTTGTCTGTACAAAAGTACAAAACTTGTGAAATGTGAATGCATCCTTAGTTTAGTTTGAACTTTCTCACACCTTGATTTTTCCTCCCACCCAATAATTCCTTTTCTTTCTGACATTCTGACTTTAATAATGACCTATCAAGTTATGATTAAAGTTAATTACAAACATAGAAGATAAAAGAAAAATCCATCCGTTGTTGTAGAAGTGAATTTCTGTCGGTTGGCAGCTCTGATGCTGATGCTCTGCTTTAAGACGTGTCTTCTCTGTTTATTGTGTTTGCATGCACCTGTCTCCCCCAAATACCTTCAGTATCAGATGACATATTTGCATCGTGTTGCAAAATAAATCAAATAAAACAAAAATACTCATCTCATCGTGGACATTTTAATGTAGCACAGTTCTATTAGCTATGCCAATTATTACACTTGAACTGTGTCACATTATATAATGTGTCTGGTACTGTGCTTCACATCGTTACAATTTTTTTTTTCCATTCCACCAGCCTTACGTCACACAACAATTAGTACTGGAAAGTATAAATCAAGTGAGAATCATTGAGTTCGGCATCACAATGCATCTAAGAATATGGTTCCCGCCCCTAAATAAAGCTTATAAAACTAAGAATCTTTATCACACCATTCTTAAGTAATTCACCAAAGAATATACTATAATTTCACTCATTAATTATTTGATTCTTTCATGGTATATAACATTCACAAACCATAATCTCAATTTGTAAAAAAAACTGGTGTCTATGATATTTGACGAAATTGTCCTGCAAAGTGTATTGGAAAAAAAATCACATCAATCAATGATGCTATTCATGCACTATGAATGGCAATTATTTATTTTATCTACACTTTCACTACGCTTGTTGCACTGAAGTTTTTCAAACCCCTTTCATAGGGCTCGTTTGGTGCTACTTAATCACCTTTCTCATTGTATTGGCGTGACACCAGGCAGCTTTGCTGCACATGCACAGCAGCTCCAGATGCGTTGGACCTTATTAAATCTGTGTAAAATGTGAAGCCCCCCGAAATTGGAGTCCAGGGGAGAATCTCTGGGGGTGCTCTATAAGTATTGCCCTACATTGTCTCCAGGTCAGAGGGCATCAAAGAGATTTGCATGCGCTTCCACGCAAGAAGAAGTATTTAAGTCCAGCGTTTAATTTAAAGTGGCACAGAGGCAGTTGGAATTTAGCACAATATCTTTCCATTCCCCCCACGTAATGGCCTCAGCCACCTTAATTTATTTCTCCCCACACTTCATCTCACTGCACGTGTTTTTCATTTGTGTGGATCAGGAGCATTCTGTGCTTTCATCTGGAGACCTCCCACACCAATCATAACATTTTTCTGAAAGATGGGCAACTCTAGGCTCCATCTCTACATCTGCGATGGATGGCAATCAGTAAATTGACCTCTTAAGTGCAATGGAAATGCATTAGCAATGGGTTGTGATCACAACCAGAGCACTCTGGATCACAGTCACTAAGCCTATTGTCTCTCAGGACAAAGAAGGGTTTGAGCTGCCATGGGGGACTATTAAAACTTTCTTCGCAACTACCCACAAAGTTAAATTGTCTTCATCCATGGTCTAATCCTCATTCTTCCAGTTTGGCTGTCACTCACCCAGCCATCAGTTCTTATTTCCTGTGGTCGCACATGCTTGTATGGCATCATTAGCCGGGGCTCAGCCCTTTCCCGTATTTAGCCACATATGCATTCCCTGTCACTCTTTTTCGGAAGGGTGAACATTTTCAACACCCTGACAAGTCTTTGGGTGTTGGAGTTTAAAATCTAATACTGACCTCCTATTGATTTTCTAATCCTCTTGAACGAGAACTACTAGAACCATGGTGCTATGTCATAACTACTTATGGTGCTTCATACACTATATAGAAAGAAAAAAAAACTACTTATTTGAAAGTATATTATTTGAATATTAATTTAAAACATTCATTATATTAGGAAGCACTATTTTAGCTTTTGAGACTGAAAACTCTAACTAAGAACTTCTATTTGAAAGTTGTTGCACTCTCGTTACTTGAGTTGCCGTTGGATTTCTGGCTACCTGCTTCCTTGTACATCAAGCAAAACCCTGTTAGCATGTTGAGGAAGAAACTTTGACACTGAAATGTTAAAATATTGAAAGTTCAATCTTGATTTCTTTGTAACACATGTTCTCAGGTTTGTTGGATTCTGTTCATCTAATGAGACCTTACTTATCCTCAATTTAGTGATCTGTACTCTCAATCTAGTCATTTGTATCCTCAAATGAATTATAAAATAAATAAATGCAAGACTGACTTGCGAATAGCTCACAAACCAAAATAAAGTATTTGTAAAGTTTTCTGAAGAAGAAATGCTGAACTTCGAATTGTGTTTTAAAATGTCTTTTAAAAGTTACAAACAAAAATAATTATTGTGCAATACAACTGCTACTTGAAGTTTGCAATTATTCACCGTTGAGACCTGAAGCCTGCATATAACCAAAACAGATGCAGCTCTTTAAAGAGGCCTCTAACGTTTCCTGCAGGTAGTGCCCTCCTGTGAGGCCGACATTTACCGTTGTTCTGAGGCTACCATATTTCAGCTTTTAATTAGAATGCGAGCGATCCCAGATTACTGAAGTCAAGCAAGAGATACTCTGGCCCAACTGTGGGAAACCCTTTTCACTTTTGCCCTGGGCACCTGGCCTCCTGTTTAACAACCCACACATGTGGAGTGTGTTGGCCCGCAAAGACATGCCAACAAATGAGTATAGAGAGAAAAAAAAAAAGTTTATCCCATGGGCTTTTCCATTAGTTGTTTAGTATGCATGGACTTGTATAATCAATACAATGATCATATTTTTTGTATAGACTGGTAATCCGAATAAATTATAGTAGTGGTTTCTTGTGTTTGTGTGTGTGTGTGTGTGTGTGTGTGTGTGTGTGTGTGTGTGTGTGTGTGTGTGTGTGTGTGTGTGTGTGTGTGTGTGTGTGTGTGTGTGTGTGTGTGTGTGTGTGTGTGTGTGTATATATATATATATATACACACCTTGCAGCTGGAGAGATGCTGTCGATCTGTCCTTGAACAATACACGGACCTGGATCATGCGTGTATGCGTGTGGTCTGATTCATGGTAGTGTGCAAAAAAAAAAAAATCACAGCAGAATATAAAATGTAATTTTCCATTAGAGGTTTAAAATTAGTTCACTAGGTTTAAAAACAAAAACCACTTTTCGAGTACTGAAAAAGCATGTAATCACCCTCTGCATTCTTGATGAAAGAAAACATGTTAGCAGTCTCTCATATTCATTAATTCACCATTTCTGCTTGACTTTCACTGAAAATATCCACGACAAGTTATTTTCTTTCATGTAACCATATCAAAGACCAAATCTAAGCCAAACATGCTTGTCTTTCTGAACAGCAGTCATAGGGGACCATGCCGAGCATCGATTACATTTTATTTAATTGTGTTAAGCGCATTGTAATTTGGCACAGACATACGGTCTCTATTGTGTTGCTGTGTGAAACTTGGCATTCTTGCAATTTGTTGGACCAGCTTTAACATGATCCTGGTTCGTCTTGTCATCACATCTTATTTAAGATGAATGCAAAGATTAAACCATGTGCGGTGTGAACAGAACGTGTTTCCTTTTGGTCTTTCTTGTAAATGGGAGCCAGCTGTAGTAAACATGCTGCTTGTTTGCTGTGTCAGTTAAAAACTTTATTTCATCAGACTAAGACAGATGCTCTGGAAGTTATTGAAAGCAAACTATCCACTATTATTTTTCTTTCCTGAATACATCTGCCAAACACAATTGCAAATAAAACTTAATTGTATTTAAAGAGACACACAACATTAATGCACCTAACGATGCCGCTCTCCACTTTTGCCAAGAGATTTTTGTTTGGCATTCTACTCCCGTAATCTGAATTTTCACCTAAAACCATTCTGTCACCAATCATGAAGTAGTTGATCTCAGAGTGTGTAAGGGTTTGGTACCAGTTTTGCCAGACAGTGCTGCTGCAAAGGGTTCTGACGCTGTTTTCTTTATGGCCAGAGGAAAAAAAGAGGAGAGATAATCCAATTAAACGCTTTGCAGAGTAGAAGTTGCACTCCAGTTTTCTTAATGGCGAGCTTGAACTGGAACTTTACTGATGGTTTCCCATAATTAGAACTTCCATTAATGATTACAAAGTCCCCCTTCCTTCAAGGGGTGCCCTAATCCACACAGTGTCATTCTGCCAATGCTCAAAGAAGGCAGCCTGATACGTGAATTTAGCAATGTTATGGTTATTATGCCGTAAAAAATGCCTTCATCTTGGCAGCTTCAAAAAACCTTGATGGGATTATTGGAAGCTCAGCCAGATTCTTTCAAAGTTGATTAATATTTTGTGGATATTATTGGTAAAAAGACTTAATGTGTTTTTTGAAATCCATGCATAGCAATTTCCTTTTTTTCCTCCTCTATTCAGATTATTATTATTATTATTATTTTTATTATTCAGATGTTAAAAAGCTGGCAACAGACGTCTGGTAACACCTTGGCTAATGTATTCCACTTTGATGCGAGTCTGTCTTCCTGTATGGCTGCCAATTTCATTTCAGCCATTTATCCATCCTGTCTTTCTAACTGAACCATTTATACCGCATGCTTTTAGCCACCTGTAGCATCACTCAAGCTTTCCAAAGTGTTCATGCTGAAGTCACTGTTAGAAAGTACATTATTTACGATAGTTCAGATCGTCTTGAACTGCAGATCTATCTCTGTCCATGATAGAGGTCACAATAATCTATAACTCTCTTTTTTCTCATTTACAAAAACACATATTGTTTTTGTGATGTTGAACAGTTATATTGAATTTGACAAACACATGATTCGCTAACCTTTTTTCTCAAGCAATTTGTCATGTTTGCCCTTTTGGTTTAGAAGAAAGCAACCGTTTAAAAAAAAAAAAAAAAAAAAAAGGCTAAGCAAGACGTGCTCTGCAAACAGTAAAAACAAATACTTATTCCATTGTTACTTTAGGGCTTCAGTATGTTGTCACTGTGATAGTACTTTGAACAGTAGCGCTTTTGACACCTGGCTTTTACAGTTGGTTTAGAAGAAAGCAACCGTTGAAAATAAAATAAAATAAAGGCTAAGCAAGACGTGCTCTGCAAACAGTAAAAACAAATATTCCATTGTTACTTTAGAGCTCCAGTATGTTGTCATTGTGGTAGTACTTTGAACTGTACCACTTTTGACACCTGGCTTTTACAGCTTGGGAACATAGCTGTAGATTTTAAACCTGAAAAAAACATCCATAGTATTACATATTATTAGCCCAGAGGGGGGATAACTGCACCTTGTAACTTGAAGGATAAAAATGGACCCCTCCTGAACATCTGACTGTGTTTGCGGGTCTGAATGTAGAATCTGTTCTCACACTCACAGCAGAGACTAGCACAGGAAAGACCGGATTAATTCTGGGGGGGAAAGATACATCACTGTAGTGTGGCACCCGATGCATTTCAAATGACGTGTCCTTGGGATACAAGGGTGACTCCTAGGTCCTTGTCCGCTGGCAAGGTGTACTAGTGTGACTATGGCTATTATTGAAAGGGTCTGCCAATGAAAGATCTTGCCTACCCTCTGACATTGACATATTGTGGGAGTTGTTTTCCTGAGCTCAACCGGTTGAAGGGCTTCACTTCATTAAGGCTTTCACTTCAGTGCCTCATGTTCCTTTTTGTGGCACTCTCCGGAATGTGGATTTATTTGGAAGGCTTTTTGGCTGTCGCACTACAATTAAATATATCCCGTAACACTTGACTTTTACAGTTTAAATGCACATTTTCTTTTATTATCTGTTTTAGAAATGGGTGTCATAACATTTATTGCAATTTATATTGGAATTCATTATAACCATCTAATTATATTTTGGGGCATTCTATTTGTCAATAAACAATTGAGTTAAGTGCTGCTAATAATAATAATAATAAAAATTATAATACTACTAATAATGAATAATTACATATATAATTCACTTAAGATTTCAGAGAAGTTTCAAAGCGCTACAGT
The DNA here is from genome assembly GCF_054491065.1 of Syngnathus leptorhynchus. Taxonomy (NCBI): domain Eukaryota; kingdom Metazoa; phylum Chordata; class Actinopteri; order Syngnathiformes; family Syngnathidae; genus Syngnathus; species Syngnathus leptorhynchus. The sequence goes on along the minus strand of NC_141204.1, from coordinate 8,813,726 downwards.
GGATTAGAAACAGATAACAATACAAATGTAAGAGTTTAAGATACAGTGTACCTTTGCAACAATCATAATAAAAAAAAAAGAGATTTAAAGGGAACAGTTTTCGAATATAACTGTTACATTTTTTTCTTAAGTCATTAAACATTTCTGGTAAATGTTAAATTTATAAACCATGATATTAAGATCGTTAGAATTCCATGTTAATGTTGTATTTTCAGATTTCAAAGGTTCTCATCGCTCGTACACAGTCCATAGACAACTCCATTGTTTGCTGAAAACAAATTAAAACACTCTGTCTGATAACATTTCCTTTTCAATACTTTATTGTCACCATTAACACCTGAGTGTTTCCGCCCCAGCAGTTGACACTTGAATTATTCAACTTTGTCACATATTAGTCTCCAGGGTAAGTGTAAAACCATATACGTTGGCTCCTCAGAAGTGAGAAACTCCTCACAGTATCTCTAGTTTGATGGTGTGATCCTTGTGTTTGCTTGGTGTTTTGGAGCAACCGAAGTGAAGCAAGTCACTAATTCTCACACAGGAACACCAAAGCTAACAACCTCGTGTAAAACCCTTCAGTCTGGCCTACCAAGCCCCGGGAACACTTTGCAGATCTTGCCCGCATTCACTTCCTGTCCACCTATGTCAGTGTGAACTTTAGAATAAGTGCTACTTGACAAAGACACATTGGAGTCACTTAATATGCCTTCCTGGGAAAGCCCTTGTCACCCTGACTTCAACCTTTCCACCTCTTCTCAAAAAGATTTTTATAAATATGCTGCGAATTCAGAAGTCAGGCAAGTGAAGTCATATTCGGATGACAGTCCATGCTCATCTTTTTTGTCAGTCAAGATCATTAAGATAGACCGGCATTGGAATAGCTACAGCGGCTGCATTTTGGGTTTAAAAAAAAAAAGCCTTGGAGGCTTGTCAATTAACATTTGCAATTATTCTCCACTGTAAAGTTCAGCGTGAGGGTGGCAAAATCATACACAGAATCAACCACTGTGAATGCATTTTCTAGTTAAGTTCCCCCAAGGTGACTGTTTCACCTCCGCAGCTTGCAACGTCTGTCATTTATTTTGTATGATGAATTGTTTTATTCTCTTGTCTTGTCTGCATGTGGGAGGATATTTTTTTATGAAGTGTCTTCTCAAATAAAATGTGTAGTCCTACTTCCTCTTTTCAGTCACATTTTTTTTCATCAGTGGCTCTATCGATACCAATACTTGAAATGGATATTTTCTTCAGTATGTTAATATATTAATATTCCTTCCTCTTTAAGGATTCTGAAGCTGGCTTTTTTACATTTTTTGTTGCTAATGAGAACTCACTGGAATCTGAAATGCACATCAAAACTGTTAATTTTTCGCAGACTATTTTTAATGCAGAAAAATAGCTATTTGTACGTTTATTGTACAAGTACGTATGCATCTGTTTGTGAGCATCTTCCTTGGATGTTAGAATTGTCCTCACCAGAGATGTCATTGTTTATGATCATTGAGTTATTGTGAGTCCTATTTCACCCCCCCCCCCTCCCCCCACCAACTTTATGATTACAAGGCGGAGAAGCGATAGCTAACACCTACTATTGGCAGCTAAAAGCCTGTTTTGTGGAGCTGAACTGTCTGCTGTAATTTTTCACCTGGGAAATGTGGCTTGTGAGACAGTCTGTAAAATAGAGCACAGAAAATAGAAAACATCATACCAGAAGCATTTTTGATGATTGTTCTAAACCTACAACTGCTGAATATATTTAGTTGGAGTAATATGTAGTGGGTATAAAACATATACACTCCTCTGCTCAATGTGTTTTGTAATATAAAAAATAAGACCAAGATGAATCATTGCAAAACTTTTTCCACCATGATTGTGACATGAGCACTGCTAAACTGAGAAAATTTCTGTGAGAATAAGGAAAAATAGATGACCTATGTAATGCATTTGCACAAATGTGCAACCCTCTTATAACCAGGGTTAGGGTTGTGGTCAGAATTAACACAATCTGGCATTTGAACGGAGTTTTGTAGACTTTTTTCCTGTACATTAAAATTATTCTGGGCCTGCTATACAGGCTAATTGAATTTCTGAACGATGCTCTAAGAATCTCGTCTTGTGCTTCAGTAGACTCAACTTACTATCTTCCTTTAGACTTGCACATCTAATTGAAGAACGGCTCTGATTGCATACATTTTGGGTTCTCTATGGGACAATCTGTAGCAATTGTACCCATTTCTGGTAATGGGTATATTTGGTTTAACCTTAATTAGAATTAAGCACCCCTCTAAAAAGAAGCTTTATTTAATGTAGCTTTCATTGCAATTTTCTGTCCAGGGAGTCTGTGACTTAAATTGGATCCGTCTGGAGCCGAAATGCACTTCACACGTAACCTCTATCCTGACACCGCTGTATACAAATTGATGCCAGGAAGACTGAAATGTCTGCTGAAATGCTATTTAACTGTGTTTTACTAAGCTAATGAAATTGTAATTTTCAGCACAGAAAGGACATATTTTCCTTTTGGCTTTTGCACATGAGCTGTACTGTCCTGACTATATACCAGCTGGCCTGCCTCGGGACAGGCATAGCCTCTTTTTCAAATAGCCGTTCCAGGCACATGATGTTCAGTGGCTGTTGTGTATATTGAATTGCAACGAAGCATTATGGCACGTGGTACAACACATTTGAGTGGGAAGTTATTAACTAAATAACTTCAGTTGTGGATTGTGAAAGCTCTGCGGAACCATGTGGATCTTTTCCAGTTCAACAGGCCTGGTAAAGCTGAATGACAAACATGCTTAAATGTTGATAAACCAGCAAGGCCCAGTGAAATATATCCATTTCTGGTTAAAGTAATAATGTCTCGCGTTAAGAATAAGTTTATCACATGCTAAGCGAAGCAAAACAATTTCCTATAGCTTTTAACTCTGCAGTGACAAAATGTACAGTAATCCCGTGATCTAATATGTTTATTATGTTTTATTGTAGTGGTTTGTTTCTACATGAATATATTGAACATTGTAATCCCCTTTATCGGATTATTTTGAAATAGTGGCAAAATGCTGCATTTAAATTCAAGAATTTGTCAACATATTTTGAGACATTATTCTAAAATTAGTACACTTTGTGTTTTTAATTTAAATACAGTGTTTAGGCATTAAAAAAATTCCCATTGTGAATTTACCAAAGATTGTCTTACTCTTGGGTAGCGTCTAAAATAATGGATACTGCTGAAGTAGCCACCTGCATTTTCACTTTCTTTCCACCTTCTAAAGTATTGGGGGGTTGGGTGGGTTGCAGGTAGATGTATATTTATGAGGGGGATGTGTATTTCTGGGAGAAATAGTGTTGTTAAAGGTGACCTTGTTAGATAAAAGGAGGGTTTGGAAGCCAAATGATGAAAGAGAATGGGATCATCACGGGCTCACTAATGTGGATTTGAAGGTCAGGTAATTATAACAATAGACGTGGGCTGTTTTTTGGCATCTGGTATTGTTGGTTTGTTATGAAGGTGACAAGCATGCAGAGGAAGGGGATTAATCACCGTGACACCACACTCTTGTCACTTTGATACATTCAGACATCATCATAGTCCTGCTGTATGCTTGTTGCTGCAAAACAACATCAGTAAAGCAAGTGACAAAAGAACTCTGTGGTACTAGCAGCATTTGTTTTCAGACGCAGCCCACACGTTGCTGATATTAGTGTTGAGGCATCCAAATAAGAAGGGAAAAACATTTTGAAAGAGTTTTCACAGCTTTGGAGCTAATTGTGATGTTTACATGTCATTGTTCTTTGCACACACATAACAGAGTTTATTTATGTAGCCCTTAATGATCTCAAGAGTTTGAGAGGGCTTCACAGGCCCAGAGTTCACAATAACCCTTGTTAAAACCCTCTGGCAAATGCTCCTTTTGAATCACAAAATATGATAATAGTTAAAGGCAATAGATTTTTAAGACTGTGCCTAACTTTTCTAACCTGTCAATTTCGATAATGAGAGAAAAAAAAACTTTGGTGACTACAAATTTAGTTTCCAGCACATTTTTGCTGTTAAACAAACAAAATAAACGTGTGCAACTACAGAGCCCGGCACAGTTTGCTGCTATAAAATATTCATGCAGTCATGCTCCTTCTAAATTGTCAACTACATCACTGTGACACTTTTGTACACGGCATTGCAATTTAGCATTGTACATGACTTGAGGTTCATATTATTGAGATCATGTCCTGATATTGTTTTGCACACCATGCACACTTTATGCCACCTTTGCATTATTTTCACAGCTGCAAATGTTTCTTGAGCCAGAATTGTTTGTCTCTGTCAGAACGTGTGCTGCTACTCCCAAGTTTGTCTGACTCTGTTGGGCTTCTCTGGGACTACTTGAAGCTGTAAAGAACAAAAACCTCTATAATCAGGCAAGGCAGCATGTGTGGTGTAGCATACATTTTTAATGCGCCACAAATAGCAAATACCACTGCTGCCTCTATTACTTCATTCCACACTTTGTGGATTTTCAAGTTTTATTTCTATTTGAAATGTTAATGAAGAAATAACCCATCATAGAGGGTTTGAATAGAGGCATTAGATGGACTGCTCTCGAAATCAAATCCTTGCTTGAACATTTCCAGTGGTGCTGCTTTGTGCTTCAGTGCATGCACATTAATGTGGGTATTGTGGATGCGATTGCGTGTGTGCATAGGCCTCTAGTAGTGGTGCTTGTTAGGAAGGTTGTTGAAGTGGAAAAAGTTTGTGTCTGTGTATTTTGCACGAAAATAAAATTTGACAAAAGTACTTCACTTGACTGACTCTCTAAACAATGATGTCTTAGAGTGACATTTTGGATGTCAAAACACACTGAGAAGAACATTTAATGACTGTCTCAATTGTTGGTCAAGTCTACAAGTGATTAAGTATTTTGGTCTCAGTGTCCATACATCTGTTTACAGTTGATTGTGTGAGTGTGATAAATGTCAAAACAAATTCAAGGCTGCATTTGCTGAGTAGACTTGTGTGTCTTGGATAGTAGACTGCTTGTTTATATTATTGTGTGAATCTGTTATCTTTACTTTGCCAGTGTGTTATAGTGCAAATTTGCCCTTGAACGCATTGTTGGTGTGTTGAGTGAGCCAGGTTGGGCGAGTAGGGAAGTTGCTCCAGCACAACAATGTACTTCCTGGCCAGAAAATGTTAGATACTCGGTGCATCATAAGCACATTGACATAGTGGAGAATCCACAGGGTGTCCTGCCGCAACTCCCACCTCCACTTGTGCACAAACCAACCAAAGAGCACATCATCAATTGGTAGACATTCTGGTTGATTCTTTCTCACAACAAAAAGAACAGCAATTTGGTCCTGGAACATATCTGACATGCCTCATAGTTGGTCAAATAGCCATCTGCTTTGAAATTAAAAAAAGCAAACTGAAGAATGCCTTTTTTACATTCTGTATCTGTATCATCTCTTTGAAGTGCACTTTTATCCACCAATGTGATGCAGAAACTAGTGAGAGGCTGAGAAAAATGACAGCATGTGAGGCTGCATTCGATTGAGTATAGTTTCAGGGCTCAGCTAAGGTGGCCAAGGAAGTAGATCCATTTACTATCTTGAGGTTTTGTGGTTATGCATCACTACGTTCCATTTAGCTGCATGATCAAGAGATGTGCCAATGATGGCAAACAAGCACCCCTGAACCAAACCTCAGCAGTGCAATGCATTGCATGGATGCTTTACAATTAAACACACACTGAGGCTGGAGGGTGGTGGTGGAGGGGAAGAATCTTGATGTGGTGCCACGATTCATAAGCTGAGGCTGTCATACCTTCTGGCTCTGTAATCAATATTTTCCTCGCTATGGAAATGTGCAGCAGTTTAACCCTCTTCGTTTCCATTGGCTGCGGGCTGTGTGGGGATGTTCTGGGGATTTGGAGTTCAAAAAGCGCACTAGAAATGGTGTTCCCACAGTGACAGTGAAGGCATGTGTTGGATGAGTTAGCCCAATGTTGTGGAGAAGGACTTCCTAATGACCTGTCATCTTCACGCAGCCCAGGGAGCCCATCCATTGAGATTTATGACCTGCGTCGTGGTTACCCCTGGAACAATTCACCTCTTGATACACGTCATAGCCTACACTTCTCTACTGTGCTTTCCTTAATTGCCTCATTTTGAACCTTCCACGCTGACTCAAACTGAGAGATACTATATTTTTTTCTGAAACATTTCAGGTTCAAAACTTTCCGTAACTTTGTCGAATGTCAATTGCTCTCATAGTTGTTCTAGAGGGGGATAAAGGGTCTATTCTGTCCTTGAATGATTGAGTTATCGTGGACTGAAATTGAAAAACACAACTTCAACAAATCATTTGATAGTGGTTTGTACTGAGGCCAATAGCTCTGTCATAGTGCCTTTTGTTATATTGATGGCCGGATGGTCCGGGACATTCCTATCCATGTTTGTTTTCTTAACACATAGTACATATATGCTTTAAAATATATATATTTTTTTTTTCACCACTCTTGACTTGTTTCGATATTGTTTTTTTTATTTTATACTGTATGTGCCCCGTGAGTACGGAAGAGGATTAGATCCAGTGAAAAAGAAAAAAAAAAAAGGAGAGTGGGTTGTGACAGGATTCTGACTTTATTTCTCTGAATTCTGACTATAAAGTGAACATTCCCACTTGAGAATTCTGACTTTAAAATCAGAATTCTTAATTTATTCTCAGAATTCCGACTTTAAAGTGGGAATTCTGACTTTATTCACAAAATGCTGAAAACTCTTGTCATTAATGCCCGCTATACTAACAGTAACTATTAGAACACTGTATATTCTTAGTTGAACAAATTTAATTTACTTTAATTGTGCAGACTCTTGGGCACATCTTATTAGATCATTTTTTATAACCATTTGCCTTAACAATCAAATCTCCGCCCGATTTGCACACACAAACCTTTGCATTCCTCTCGTCCAGCTGCCTGTTAAACTTGTCTTGTGGTCTTGTTGGCATTTTAGCATTTTCTTTACAAGTGTGGCTCTGGCTGCAGATGTTGTTACCATATACAGTACAGTGTGCTGACAGATAAACAGCCGGAATGTGTTTCATGACATTTTGACGATTAAAAACAAGATGATGGGGTAGACGGGAAATGAAAATGCATGCAGTGGCACTTTTACCTCCCCACCTTTCATATATATTCTACTAATAGCAGATGAGATGCTTGCCAAATGCTCTCTACGCTGCAAGATCAAGTCACGTGTATAGAAAAAAAAAAACATCCTTATAATGTATTCTCACAACTATGGCTGAGCCCCTCTCCGACACACACTTTCAGGATTTGTCAGACTGATTAGAAAACACATCTTCATTCTCTGATTAGGTGTGGAGTAAATGAAGCAGCCCCCCTCTGGTATGCATTTCCATAATGTCAAGTAATTAAACCCCAGTGTTTTAATAGATCAGGAATAAGAAGACTCCCCAGGTGACAAGACAATGATAGACTTTCAGAAAACTACCTTAATATCGGCTTTCTTTTAAATGAAAACTGAAACGTTGGCTTTCATTGAGTTTATATGTAGAGTTGTAACGTACAACAATAAAAATCACATGCCATCAAAATAGATTGTTCTCCAGTTTTATGCATAACTTGGGTAAAAACTAATTAGTTTGATGCAGTTTGTCATTTGCATGCTATAGCCTTTGAAAGCACACAGGCCTGCAAAATGAGCAGTTTTTAATGTGGCACTATTGTGATAGTAAATTGTAATTCATGACTCCAATGCCTGCCCACTTTGTGGTGGCTACTTGCCCACTGAATGTGCTGGAAAATCACGATGACCAACAGAGCCAATAGCTTGAATAAGGGTACCTTTTTTAATTGCCAACCAAAATCATCTTACAAATTTGACAGATGTTTTAAAAAATACATTGTGAAATGAGACCTCAAACTTAAGTATGTTATTAAGCATTTATCACTTAGACCTCCATTTCTGCTCTTCACAGTTGAAGTAGCTTCTAAATAAAATTGAGTTTTTTTTTTTTTACATAAACAATAATATGCATTTCTATTCTTTGAATGGCCAGTTGACAGTCCAAACTTAAAAAAAGGTTCATGTTAACATCTCCCTCCCCACACACACACTAAAAGAAAAGAAAAAAAAGCAGCATTGTAAACATGACAGGGGACTGTCAATGTATCATTGTTGGAGTTTTTTGTCTGTTATGTTATGCACCTACTGTATGTGCACACACCAAAAAAATAACAAAAGGCCTTTGATGAGCAAATTCTGCAGCGGGAAAGCTTTCCTTTGTCCCTGTTCCCACCCACACGTGCTGCTCAGTGACAACAACGCATAGCCATGATATTGTCACAGAAAGTTGTGGAAGCTCCACAAGTCCCCCCCATCACTGTCCTTTAAAAAAAAAAAAAAAAAAAAAATACATAAAGTCTGTGCAGGTTGTCCTGAAATCATATGTTCATTATCTGTTGCCTTTTAGTTTTCTTATGATTCATAACTGTTCAATGGCTTACTTTTAATGATTTAGCTGGAACACATGATCATTAGAGGAATATTTTGCAGTATGATTGTGACCAAGCCCATTGTCTGAACTTCACTTCAAACACAAACTTCCTACTTTCTGTAACACCCAAATTAACTCGTGTATTCTTAAGACCCTCTGCTTTTAATCTCTCTCCTTTTCATGTGGAACGGATCTTTCTGACAGAGCACAACCTAAATAGGGTAATTGTTATATGATATGCTCGCCGCTTCAATAACTCTGCCGTGCTCTGCCAACAAACTTTATGTACTGAAACATTTTACAAGCAGCACAAGCAATGCATTTGGTTTTTCCCAATGTTTTCCTTTTCCTGGAACCTGTCCATTTCCTCAACATGTTTCCATAACAACCCACAAATTCCTGTTGTCTGTGGTTTGCTGAGATGAACGCAACGTTTTTGCACCACAGGGCACTTTTAATTGCTTCAACTGGACGAAGGTTTTAAGGTAGCCTTGCCCTAAAGGATACATTTGCTAATTAGTATATTTAATGTGATACAACACAATTTGATTTTCTTTCATGAATGGTAAACATTATTTTGTGGATGAAAAATGCCAATTTTCCTGTGGCCCTTGTATAGTACAACTTTTATAACACAGATTAAAAATAATTCCATAAAAATAGCCTGAGCGTTATTATTTTTTTGGGGGACCTGTTCACATATGTGTTATAAGTTGAGCAATCATGATAGCCGTTTTGTGCAAGCTTTCTGACATTTGATTTCTCTTTTTTTCAGCAAATTCAAGTCTACTTGGAGGAGGGGGTGGTAAGTGAAAGTCTTTATATTCTACCTATTGGTTGCTGCTCTGTTACGAGATATATTAATTCCTGAACCAAGCCCTCAATATATTTCTATGGAACCACAGCAGATTTAAGTGTAGATGATGTTCATCAAGTGTCCATGATAAATGTGACTGAATGTAATGCTGAAAACATGAGCGTGAAGTGCAGCGCAACCTTGCACTGAGCCACACTGGAGAGATGGTCATTACTTTACTGGGCTGCCCAAGCACATTATCATCAAAGCAGTGAAAGAAATCTCAAGCAGCCAACTGTGGTGTTAGAATAATAGGGAAAGAGTTGGAATGCTAAAGCCCAAACCTCACTGTTCTTTTCTCAAATTTGACTTTGTCAGTGACATGATTGAAATAATCACCCCCCTCCCCACATAGTGTGATGAAAGCTTCTAGTTAGCTGTTGAATAAAAATTTTTTTTTGGTCTTCATAAGAAAGTTTGCATGGTACAGAAGATTGTTGCTCCAGTTGTAGCTATGTATTTTATTTCTACATTTGTTTGGAAATATATTTATATTTGTTCATCTAGCTTTCCAAAAGTCTTTAATATATACTGTTTTCATGGTCCATCTTTCTATAACAAAGTGACTCCACAATAAAGACACAGTTATTATCTCTGTAAAAATGTTTGTGTGTGCTTGAGATATCCGCAGTAAGAATGCATCATTAAGGTGGAATGGGCATTTACCCGTCGATCTGCATGTCTGTTTGGGTGCACGTCACGCTGATGAAATCTCATTGGCATGTAATCACACTGTCTGGTGTGGCTGTCATGATGTCTCATGGTTAAGACTGCAAATTTTTACACGTGTAAATGCTTAGCAGATTACCTTCTTTCTCTGCATGTGAGGGAAAGACGTTTTGTGATTGATATCAGAGGTCATGACGCAGCTCCATAAACCTGCCAAGTTCTCCAAATGTAATATGAACTCTTAGCCTGTTTTTTTTCAGTATACATTTGTTGCACACCAAAAACAAGCCATATATTGTATGCTATCAATCACTAAAGTTCAGTCTCCGAACATGCAGACTTGTTTGATCCAGTTTCCCGACTGTTGAAAATACAATATTTGCACCATTTCAACACAAGCCAAACAGAAATATTTTGTTATACAGCCATTTACACAATACATTTATTTTTAAACGGTCTTTATTTTGGGACAAAAGCTGAACGATTCAACAGTTAACAGTATAACCGACTTGAAAAAGAAATTATTTCAGTCAACGTCAGTTTACACCAATAATATTTTTTTTAATTCAGTGACCAGTTCATATTAGTCACTATTGGAAGTGACTTGTAAAATGTTTTAAGCTCAATGTATAATAACGTTTCACTTGGCTTCCAAGGAATTTCACGCTTGAATTCGGGCTAGCCCATGACCTAGAATCAGCCCCAGCCCAGGATTGGGAACCCCTGTTTTACATTTCATTGGTGTTCACTGAAAGTTACATCCAGTCACTGAAAATGTTGTCCTCTGTATGCACAACTATTAAGAAACACAGACAATATCATTTTAGTTGGGCTTTTTGACAACAACAGTGACAGCCATATTTATTAGTTCTAATTACTTTGAGTGCCTCTTATTATTATAAAACACATTTGTCCAATCATTTGAAGCTTTTGTGCTTAAAACAATTCAAGGTTAAAAAAAAAAAATAATCTGTGATAATGTTTTCATTTCTGTATGCCTTTTTTTTCTTAGAAAGGAAACAGAATTAGTGGTTCATATCAAGGACAGTTTTTCAACATTAAAAAGAGTGATGACAATCATTAACCAAACAACCTACCATGCCTGGCCTCATGGAAAGCCCAGAAGACTTTTTTTTGCTCTTGTGTCTTTATCACTCTGAGGTGGCTGCTGAAGTTGCAAACCTTTCTCACCCTGGCCCTCCCCATAGCTTTATCTGTGGTTTGGCGTGTGAATACCTTCTCCCCTGGTGGTGGAAAGGATCGATGTGAAGAGGGGACGTGCTCTCATACCTTCTTTATCTCCCAGCTGTCTTCTCAGGACTCTGCAGAGGGGTAGTTTCACAACAAGATGATTCATCATGTTTGGGCTCATGCACCAGAGCCTTATTCTGTTCCCATAGATTAGGAGACTGGCCTGCTAATACCACTACCACCTAACCAAAATTGACAAAACCAACTCAAACTTTACTTCATTTGTTGAATTATTTGATGACTGTTCACTCACTTTTTTTTTCTGTCAGGATAGACTTCACGCATATCTGCTTAACTGGATTGATCAGCAGATATTTTTGATTTTTTGCAGATTCTGTGATCAGATCTAACTCATAATTTGCAGATTGATCAATAGTATTATTAATACTGTCCACAAAACAAGCAGTGTTCTGAATGTTAATCAACACTTTTAGTTGGCATATGGCACCATGATCTAAATGGCATGTAGTAAAACAAAAACTATTTCCTTGTCCTGAAAAACATTGTTCGCACTCTGAGCGATAAATTATAGAGACAAAAAATAACAACATATACAATGAACACTGTTATGCTCCGGTGCTCTGTTTAATCCTATAAAATCACTAATGGGAATTCTCACTGGGCCTTATGTTTTCACTTTCATGTACACAATGGGGTTAGCCAAAATAGCACAGTTATCTGCATTAGACATAGTGGTCTCGCTGGGATTCTGAACATACATGGAAGGAAATAACAATGATCTCTGATAATAGCACACTAAATGAGGCCTTGGTGAATACAGAGTAATTATAAATGGTCCTGAAATGTTCTTGTAATGTGTGTCACAATGTGGCTGGATGCTGGCACCATCCCAAAAAGAATGTAAACATCCTACTGTCTGTCTCACCACCACTCTAATTTATCAAAGGCAACACAACTGCATATTCACAGCCTTCTAATGATACCACAAAGCACGGTGTAGCCACCGAGCAGGAGCTTTCCCACCTTTTGATGTGAAATTTGCATTCTAACCACAATTGTTGCCCATTGAGCAATAGGACTTGACTAGACCACCCAAACAACGTGTTTTTGTAACATAGGGCCCACTTTCTTGACTCCAGCTTAGCAGCGGGGCACATCCATGCTTGTTTACTAAGTCCTAATTCTGGATAATTTAGTCATTGGGCTTCAGTGCTCACAAATTTAACCAGCTTCTGCCATTGCTTGCGTAACACAGACTCCAGTGCTGCATGCCCACAGGTCTCTTCATTGGCGTGAGTCTGTAAACACGTTAGTGGATTAATTATGGTTGATGTGCCGCCGATTGCATCTGGCTACGGTGGTTGTCCTGCAGTCTTTTTCTTGAGGTACAATTGCAACAACAGTAGTTCGGTGTTCAGTCATGTATGAATGGATGTGACATATTTGAACAGCCTCCATTTGCAGAAAAGTTGCAGCTGTACATAGGAATTCCTCAAATGGCCACTTTCAGATCCATTTTTCTAAAGTTTAGCTTTTTTATTTACACACATTCAACTGTCAAAAAAGTAAACTCAAGTGTCAAAATCGCCTCTATTTTCATGTGGACGGGAAAGAATGACCATACTCGAGAGAATGTGTTTATACAGGATGAGGAGAACAGAAATAGAGATGAAAGAATAAAATACCCTTTTGGTTTCTGAACTCATGGTAAAATTTCCCCACTGATGGAAGATTTGCAGTTTCAGCAAATCTAAATAGTAGCTTCAGGACTCTATTATCCTACAACTGTGTGTGCCTTAGTGCTTATAAAGAAAATATTTCCAGTTTTGGACATGTTTGGATAATCCTTTATACAAGATCTGTGTTTTCTTTGTTGTCTGTATCTCCATTTGTTATGCAAAGACTTTTGTTTTCTTTTCACATCACCTCCAGGTGAACTGTTATCCACTTTCTGGTGCTGCCAGAGGCCTGTTTATTGTGGAGATTTGCAGCGACCAGGGCATGGTCTTCTTTGTTGGGGGTGGGTGGGGGGTGATCGGCGATGGCGTTGTGTGACTACTTGGCCTGGTTGACCTGCTGCCCTAGCTGCAGCCACATCAGCTTTCTGGGAGCTCAGGACCTCCCCTAACAATTAATCACTCAAATATGACATTCTCATCGCTCATCGATTGCACACGATGCTTGACTGATGGTCCTCAGTTTGCAGATGGTAGTAACAGCCATTAGCATAACTTATGACAAAGATAGTGTGTTTTCTCCAGGGAGTAGCCTAAATAATACAACATGATAAATGAAATGCAAAGATTCCTCCGTCAGCGAAATGCCCTCGGGGCATACTTATCTCTTCATATTTAGTGAGCACTTAGTTACACCCTGATAGAGATGCACCTTTTATCTGTGCTGAAATACTATAAGTGCTGCGCTTTGGTTGCCGTGTAGTCATGTCCTGGTGTTCAGGAAATATTAAGCAAATGCAACTCATTCCAAATTGTTTGAATTAGCATTGCTTGGTCAACACATCCGGCTCACGATTATATTAAACAATGGTTCGTTAACGTGTGTAGGGTTGCATGTTTGGATTTATGTTAGCAAGTCGTCACAGTGAGAATAGTATGTGTACTATATTATAACAATAATATGTAAAGAGTACTTCTGTTGCAGCTACCATAAGATGTAGGTAACAAGGTCATGATCTGGACTGTATTTTGAGGTATCAAAATAGTGACAGAAATGACTTTTGGTGTCTCCAACACTGCCTCCTCTTCCAATATGTAGTGATGGATGAACAAATTGATGTGGAATGATTGAACCATTTATTTTAGTCAAAAATGTGGGTTCCATATTTAGAATGGTCAGACGATAATAGAAAGGTAAGAAGAAAGTCAAAGAACACCAGATTAAAAACAGACAGGAACAAAAGGGAAAGGTTAGAGCATGCAATTATGTGTGCCAGTGACAAAAAATGGGAGGTTGTGCAAAGCTAAGATTCAGAGACTCTTCACCTGGATTTATGAGAAGGTGTGTATCTGCAAACGACAGAAGGACACATCTGCCACGTGTCTTGGTATCTCTCTAGTAGCCTATGAATCATTCATCTCTGTCCCCATGTATAAATCAAACTGCTGGCCAGCGCCTGCGGCAGTCATGTCTTAAGCTGGTTGATGGCAGCGCTTGATCTCTGGCATTGTATTGCAAGTGAAGGGAAGGAACGAACTTGAATGGCACATATATCAGCATTTGAAACCATGTGGTGCCTTCTTGGCTGCCGTTGTGACCAGATTTGTGCCACTTGGCCCACACAAGACAAGCATTTTTGGAATAGATGATTCTCCACTTGGGAACATAGTGATCATTTTATACAATGTGTAGAAGCCAATGCACCTCTCAAATATGATGTCACCGTTGCTATTAAGAATATAATTTAAAGAGACCATTACAAGGCCTTTATGGCAACAGTTGCTGAGTGTCTAGTCGGAAAATATGAATCAATTTTCTCCCAACAAATTCTGTAGATTTACATAAGTCCTTTTCAGGTTCCAGGTATCTAATGAAGTCTATTGATCTGATACGTCTCAATACGCAAGTCTCGGAGGGTGGAAAAAAACCCACCCACTGAAGGTCAATCAACATTTTTTCCATTTAGTGTCTTGCCTTATATTCAATAGTTTGCTATCTTGAAAGGAATTAAACTGCAACGTAACTGCAGTTAGGGCTAAACGTTAAAAAATGCACTTTTAGTTCAGTAGTTAGAAATATTTTATATACTTTCATACTTACAATAATGTGACCAGCGCGGAGCAGATGCGCGGTCGGCGACGCGCTGCAGTTGCGCAATCGGACAAAAATGCACAAATGAAATAATGACTGTTTTTTTTTTGCTTGGAACGGATTAATTTTTCCATCCATTATTTGTAATAGGGAAACATGATTCATGATTCGAATGATTCACTTCTCGAACAGCCTTCTGGAACGGATTGTGTTCGAGAACTGAGGCTCCACTGTATATGATTTTTGGAATTGAATTGCGCCTGCTAAAATACTCTATTTTGATTATAGTGCCCCCAGAATGTGTTTGCCTGACCAATCACATCTGCACCTGCTTTTGCATGCACAAACTAGTGTATCAGGTTTTAAGTCAACTGTTTTGAAGTTATCTCACTATTTTAGAAGAATAACATGTTAGGAAAGAACCCACATTCTCCTTAGGAGTGTTGATGTGCACGGAATTCATCAAGCGAAAGATTCCTTGCTAAAAAAGCAATTTTAATTATGAAGCTGTATGGAAGCTCAGACTCACAGTGCAACTGCAAGGACGGTCACAAGAACAAAGCAGACCATTATCAGACTTTTCTGAAACATTTAGTTGATAACAAATGTGTGATATTACACTCTAGTTCCCACTGTCCCATAGGGTCTCTACTATAAATGTATTGCAGCTGCTTGTTTTCTTTTGTGTTTGACCTCTGCAGCCTCTCTCTTCTTCTGTTTCCATCTCCGAAAGGAAACAAGGGTGGCCTTTGACTTCAATCAGGGGACTTGGGAGATTGATATTGTGCAATCCTACACCGTATCTCTGTATATTTGAATCAGTTATTTATTCTCATGACGGCATTGCAAAAGACTACAATTGAACTATCCACCTTATTCTGTCACTGCGCATTGTGCACAGAGTGTCCAGTCTATATTGCCACAGGGCTGGTGAGCTAGGCAAGAAAATATCAATTTAGTTCTTATCCACATTGGATTGCACACAACCGACCCCAGACCCCTTGGTGCATCACAATTTCTGGGTCAGTTGTTGCGATTTTAGACAACTCAAAGCATTACCAGCCCCAATGTCAGAGCACATTTGTGTCCTGTGTCAGATCCATTGTGATCCCTTTTGTAGGCTGATTTTGCAATCTCTTTGACCATTTTGTTTTGCACGCATGTGTCTGTGTGTGTTATGTATAATTGTCTCTTTGACTGTGTGTCTTCAAATGGTTGTGTGTGTGTGTGAGTGCAAACTTGATTGTCCGTACATTTGCTTGCAAGAGGCCTGTCAGCGTCAGTCTGAATCCGCAAGTGTGTTAACTGGGCTTCAGCTCTACGAGTCTTATTCCACAATATCTGGATGCTGAGTTGCCTTGTCAGTTGACTCAGTGGTCAGTTTGGGTCCCACTGCCCCTAGCAATGCCGGATGGAGTGATGAGATCTGACAGATGGGGACAGTTCTTAGCAAGGCTCTCTACCGTACATCATAGTCTTACCAAGCAGTGCGAGGCAAACATGAGGATACATCATATGAGGAGTCGAGAACTTGGCCACATGGTCACTCACTCATTCAGAAATGGTTGACGTCATAGTTTGAAATATGCATTATTTTATACCTGTGTATAGGAGCCATGCTGTGTTGTGAGATGACTTCAAGCCAGGATTGTGGGTCCATTCTTTCTTTGCTAGCATACCATGCTGCGAAATCAAATCTGACCAGTTATCATTGCTTAGGAGAATGTTAAAGATTTGGTTTTCATGTAAAATTAGACCCCTTCACATTTAGCTATTTCCGTGGCTGAAGGGCTGAATGCCCTATTTCCTAGTTTGGGCTTGATTAAAGAAGTGAGTTAACAGTGAAAAACAAAGATTTAGGAATAATTTGCAGGGCAGGTACCAGAAAGTTTTGTATTCCACCCCAGAAGAGTTACTGGCATAAATAGTTTATTACTTGAAAGGTTGCTAGCAATTTCTGGTGGTGGCAATGGTGGGGGCTAATAATCTTGATCCCAGACAACAGCCATTCACATTGTTATGTTCTACCAAAGATAGAACTGCATGTAGACAGACCCAGGGCATGATCATGGGTGGGAACCACAAGTTACAGAAAGGCAGCTGCTGCTCTGAATTATGCATTTGTATTTTTTTTTTTTTATCATCAGCACCTCACATTGCACATTTAAAAAAAAACAAAAACATATTTAGGGTGTGAAGGAATTGGCGGAAAATGTTTTCCAGCATGCTTTGCCTTTTACAGAGTTATTACTGCATGCCTCTTTAATGCCTCTTTTAATGTGTTGTTTATGAAAGTACGCATCTTAACAGCTGCTTTTTAGGCTTTGTACATTCGGATAATTACATGTGCGGTAACATCAGCCGGAGCGTCTGAGGCAGTGACAACTGCTTTCAAGACATAGAACAGTGTTACTTAGAGCTCAGATTTTATATTGGTAATCAAAAATTTATAACGGCAACACTTTGGATCATATTTTAGTCCCGAGTGAGAAACATCCAACCATATGTCTATTTTCTATTTTGCTTGTTTTCTTCTTTGTGTTGCTTGTCTATCCCAGCAGACTTTGGTGAGAGGCTAAACCATGATTGGAGGGCTTATATTGACAGAAAACAGCAAATTAACAAATATGTTAACCAGCATTGCTTCAAGAAACATTGTCATATTATAAAAGGTGAGGTTGACCAGAATTCTGTAAGAGGTTGTGGACAAATTCAAAATTTCCACTAAACATGAAATATGTTGCCTGTCACTTAGGCACTACATCTACTATACTGGTTTCCATTCGTGGAAATTAAATTGGTCTGACAGGCATGTATGGTACTCATCAAATTAGCACATTATAGGCCTGAGGTTTGGCACAGAGTGACGGGCTATACTGTACATCCCAAAGGCATAAAGTGTAGACACAATAACTGTCATGGTTGGTTGCTCCCTGTGCCCCAATATTTCAGTCTACCATAGTGAATGGTTTATTAATTATGTGAGCTCCAAACTTTGTGGGAAAGAAATATAAATGCAGTAGTCTCGGACAGGCTTTTTGGTTGCTTAGTCATTGTCCTTATTTGACACCTCTTGCTGAAATTGACCTAATGTGGTGGCTTTTTGTCAACATGCAACTCATTGTCGAGCCTCTGAGTCCCTCATGGGGCAATCGACTGTAGGACTGCCTGACAGGCCGCTTGCCTGCAAGTTTCAGCCGAGAGAGAGGACTTCATGCTCCAGAGGAAAGCTGTCATCTTTTTGCCAGACCACGGGGAATAGCATTTTCTCCCTTCCCTCTTTCTTACCCTCACCCTGTATTTATCTTTCACTGTATCTGTTGGTTCCCTTGGTGAAGATCTTCACTTTCCCAGTGTCTGCTTTTCTCAGCCTGGCTATGCAGCATAAACAGGCAGGCATTAAGCTGATGAAACACCAAGCATCCCTTAGGACACGGACGTATCACTGTGTGAACCCCCTTTCTGCTTTCTGAAAAGACCGAGCAACAATCCTGGCACACCGGCTTAGGCTAACACCGAGCCAGCAAGTTAGACTGAGGTAAAATACGCTCCCTGTGTCCTTCCTGTGGGGGAGATGAGCATTTATACCTTTGGGATGATACCCACCACTCCACCTTATCCCCTCTTCCTAGGCACTTCATTATCACCTGCACAGTGCTCCTGCAGTGTGTGCTCTGTAGACAGTTCTCTAAGGAGAGTCACAGGAACCCACGTAAAGAAGCACTGTAGACTGGAGGTGAATGTCAGTAAAAAATGAATGTGGAGAAAGGCGGTGTGGGAAATGGCAGAGGGATGAAGACAAAAAGAGCAGAGAACAGATGTCTGCCACAGTGGGTGGTGTGAAAGCTAAACTGTTTGTGTTATGGCTTCTTACTTTTGACTGCAAATTAATGGGTTTTTTCCACAAGCACGAGTTGCAGGTCATCAATATACACACAAAGTTATCAAATATCTTTGTGGGCTGACAGCAACTATGTATTAACACATTTTGTCGTGAGTGATAATAATACTGATTTTAGATTTCCTTATGTTGCACTTTTGGATTAGAATTTGGAATTATATGATACGGGTATGTCTAGATCTGGTTGTTGATGAGGAAAAAAAAAACACGCCTTCGAAAAACAAAGCCGTACTGTATGTCCCATGCCTATGTTAAAACTTAAGCTTAGAAACCTCACAGACCTGTCTTTGGTCACAGTTGTAGAACTGTATCTCAGCATTTTTCCTCCATAAAATGAATAAGTGTCGTATACTATTTAAGTTGAACATGTGTCAAACTCACGGCCCACGGGTCACATCTGGCCCGTGAAACCATTTGATTAACAGTGTGGAACTTGCCTGCACAGCTAGTGTGTAATGACAGTAAACATATGGTGTCTTTGCTATTCTCAGAGACATTTACTTTATATTTAGCACAAATACACATGAGGTACCATAATGTTGAAAGAGACCAGCATGTCATTTTTGCAGGGTTCCAGATTCGAAGTAACGTGTGATTTGAGTTGTGGCTGAATTGAGTGATTGAATTTGATACTTCTAATGAGAATATTGTTCAAGATAATCATCAGGATCCTAAATATTCCTTTTACCCCAGGAATCATCACTTCTCTGTTCAACCATTATTATTGCATCATTAAAGAGAAGCCACTTATCCACACTTTAGATCGGTCCAATTTTTTGCACATAACCCCCAATTGTGACAGGTTTCAACTTAGTGATTGTGTGTTGAAAAGCAGAACTTTGTATGTGTAGTTTGCATATGTCTAAAAATATTTATCCTAGTGATGAAATGTTATTTGAGCCCACTGAAAGTTGGCATTCTTCTGTCAAGCTCACCTTAGCATATACTGCACAGTACATAGTTAGCAGTTAATGAGCATTCTCGGGGGTTGGGGGGAGATTTGTGGTATCATTTTGTTAGTATTGACTGTTATCTCGCCTTTTTGAAGCAGCTTTCTAAGCCTTGATAGACACAGCTTGCCAATCAGTTTGTTAGGGTCTTTCTGCTATGTGCAGAGAAAATGACCCAGTTCATCAAACTGTGAGAGAGACGGAGCATATCTCATGTGGCCCTGGTACGAGGCTTGATGAAACCGCAATCAGCTCAGCACCATTGGGAGCTATTGTGTTTACCGTTGGTGGGTGGATGGAGCTCCTGCAATCTGAGTAAGATTCACGCTTTGAAGCTAACTGGGCAAAGACGACCACACACCACATTCACCTGGAATTGCAAAAAAGACACCAACCGTCCCTTTGGCCTCCAGTACGGATGGAGTGATCAACAACATACTGACTTTCTCCCACTCAATTGAGTATGGGAGGGGTGTAAATGAAGTGGCACACAGCTCTAGTTTTGAGTCCCATTGTTAGCTGTGTATGTGTGTGTTTGACCTAAAGGTCACAGCGCGGATGATATAAGTGGATACCGAGGAAAACACTTGACCTTTTTGCAATTTTGTCCGATAACCATTTGTTCACCTTCAAAGTTGTTTACTTCCCTTGCCAATACTCCATGGAATACTTTTTTTTCCACAGTAGCTCTCTCTTAGAGGATGTGTTCTGTTTGACAAAAGCACACACACAAAAAAATCTTAAATTCATGTAAAGCCTTTACCTGAAAGCTCTTAAAAAATGCCCTGCCCTTTGGATAGGTAGAAAAAAAAATCTCCCCATCCATGCTAATAACATGGGTTGGACCAAATAAGATGTGATAGCCAACTACTTTTTAAATGATCTTTTCGGCATGTAAGGCTGTTTTCACTGAGCGTGTGAAATATTGCTTACTTTCTGGATCTCTCTTTAATGAAGTCCTGATGTGAGTTACTGTATATTAAGTTGTTACTTTGTCTCCTCTGAGAGACTCTTGAGTGAGGATGTCTGCTTTCATATGAATCAAGCAATTTTCTGAAGCTTGTCTTTTTTGTCTTTGTTTTTGTATATTTAAACTCCTCATGCTGTAATATGTGTCCTTGTGGGCACAGCTGTTAAATGTTTTATTTACTGAGCCTAGATTATATATGAATGGGGCAATTTGAAGGGTGTCTTTCTGTGCTTGTGTGTATGACCAAAATGTGTGCTTGGACATTTGGCACCTATCCGCCAACACCTAAATTGGCTCTGGATGTAGTTCATAAGCATAAACAGTCAATGACAAATCGGGTTTAAGAAAGAATGAAAGAAAGAGTGACTCATTTTTGAGGTTATTTTACAATTGGACTTGAAAACACGGCTTGTTAATTTCCCCTTGTGCCTACTTAGGTGAATTGCTCTTGATGTGGACATTGCCTTTGATCACTCACAAAGCATGTCGCAGTGAGGTCTGCATAGGCACCAAACAGATGGCCATTAAATCATGCATTTTATTTTACTGGAGCCTTTTACAGCCCTGCAAGATCTGTGTGCATTTATTGCTGCCATTTAGGATGGCTACTGCACATACGAGAAACACGCAGAAGCCTTTTTTTGCCAAGACCCTAATTAAAAAAATACTTACTCGTTCCTCTGCCTCATTCATCACATTATTGTATTTTATTTTATGTTCTACAGGATAAAGGAAAAAGTGTACAGCACTGTATGAAATGGAGTGTAACATATTTCAAGAAAATCTCATTCCAATGCCACTGAGTCTTATCAAGCCTTTATTGATAAACAATAATGGTATATTTTGCTTCTTTAGTCAACTATGCTTAAAATCTTTTCAATCTTATTGTCAATGAGCATTATGGGGACAGAAATACCTCATTATTTTTCCATGATTGAGCAGACTAGGAAATCGACCCTAATGATGCATTTCATCTAGCTGGCTTTTAAAATGCTTACTCCAACTTTTGCCAAATACCTTTATTGGGCCAGAACCGGATGATTACATGTCAATGTATTTATTGTTTTTATTTATTTGCCAGAACAGAAAGAGGTGAAAAACTTTGATTATCCAATTATAGTAAACCATCACCTAAAGGTTCTTTAGCTATGACAGGCTATTAATATTCCAGCTTCTGCCATGATGCTGTATACCTTGCTTATCAAGACCAAAGCATATACTCATTTTTCCATCTAGTCCATTTTTTATTTATTTACATCGTTGAGAGCATCTGGTGTTGAAAACGGCTGGATGAAAGGATGTCATTGCCCCTGACTTGGTGCCTTTTTAAATGTCATTTATTTTTTGAAAATGTGTAACTAGTCATTTGTAGCTAGCTCATAGCCATCTGTTTATATTCTGCTTCTTGCATAATGTGCGCTGTAGTTTAAATATGCATTCATTTGCATCATGATTATTTTGTTACTTTGCAAATAGAGAAGTCTCAGGCAAAATCACTCACAAACGCTTACATCAAAGCACGTGTTATCTCTTTGTAGCTGTTGTTGAACCATGTGTTTTTGCTCCTCTGTGGGATATCATTTATTATTATTGTCTTTCACTAGATGTGGGACAAAAGCTGCACATTATATTGACGTGAAGGATGAAGTTCCGGACATGGCAATTTGTTGTCTGTTGTTCTGGGTGGCTGGTGACAATAAGCAGTTTGGGCCCCAGTGTGGAAGCGGTTTGGCTTCTTGCCCTCAGGGGTCGGTGGAGGATCTCAAACATCACTTGTGATGAGTGCTAATCTGGCTTCCTTGGCAAACGCCAACCTTTTTTTTTCAACCTTCAGCAGGGTAACAACTCCATTAATTGAGGCAGAATTTTGGTCAGTCAAAAATGACACAAAAAGCCACAGAAAAAACACGTGTGCAAAAAATAGGCATTAAATATACAAGATAAATGGCAGGTATAGTTGTCTTTGATTTATCAATGACACAATGGATCATTGAATTGATGCTACATTCAAATCTGGTTAGCAACTTTAACTTCATATTCCCCCTTTAATATTTTTTATAGTCTCTAGCTGTATAGTTTTGACCATTTTATTGGTGGTTACATGAGTTGATTCACATCATGACACAGAGGTTTGGCAACCGAACTTTAATTGAATGTGTCTCTTTGTCCTTTTTATTGTAACTATTTTCGCCAGGCTTTGTCCTAAATAATAGTCACAAAAAGGTCTCCACCTAAAAAAGTAAATAATCTTAGTATCATAATATAATTGTCATGCAGCTCATAGCAAAGTTGATTAAAGAATTTAAATGGTCTAGTTCACCCTTAACACAGGCAAGACCTACCTGTGTGATAATACCATTACTTCGCAGTAATTCTTACAGGCGGCAGTTCAAATTGATCCCCTCTCAGCCATCCGGAAGTTTTACTGCTGCTATGTGTGTGCTCAAAGCCCAGTTTAATAAAGCTAGCCAGTCACGAGCCATTAAAGCAGAAGCGAACAATAAATACACACAGCAGCCCCCCCCACCACCACCACAGCCCCCACTCTCTTTTCAAACGTTGCCGTATATACACCCGCATGACGAACGGGCTCTATGAGCCTAGCTTAAGAATTTTATATATAGTGCCACCCTTTAGGAGTCCTTGATCATCTCCCTTGAGAAACCAAATAACAATACTATTAAATCTTTTATTAATTGACAAGCATGGTTTCCTGCATCACAATGTTTAGAGGAATGCGTTGTGATAAAGCTTCCATAAAGGCAGCCTGATCTTAAGAGGCCTGGCCAATGGAGATATAGTTTATCTTCAGCCGGTTGGGATATGGAATCTAATCACGAGTGCCGGCTGAGAAAGTGCAGCAGCAGATGAGCCACTAAAGCGCACCATCATACTTAAATTCAACAAATAGCAAGGGATCTCTCGCTGCGGGATTGAGACTGTCGATAAGAGCGCCTCTGACAAGAACTCTGTCATTTTGTTCAGTGAGAGCAAATCGAAATTTGAAAGCCCAGAAAAAGCATGAAACGAATGAGGCAAAATAAAAAGGTAATAGAAAGAAAATGTGGAAAAATACCCAGCATAGAAACACTCACACTTCACGCAATAGCTAAAATACATCACGTATCTTTGCTTTTTTGTTTTTTTGTTATTTGTTTTGGTGCGCATTGAAATAAACAGATACCCAAATTAATGCCTCACGTATTTGTCCAACCATTTTTAGTACCATTTGAATCAACTTGTTTTGGTCCATTGAAATAAACAGATACCCAAAATAATGCCTCAACTATTTATTCTATCATTTATTGTACTATTTGAATCAATGCGCTCATCACCTGCCACATTTGATATTTCAGCGGAATTACCATTATATCTATAGTTGATTGCTGTTATAATCGTTATATCTCACTCACATGTATCCACTAATGGGTCCATGACTTCAGATTTTTTTAATTCCCAAGTCAAAACAAATGTGATATAGTGGACGTCAACTGGTCCCTTGATGACATCATTGATATATTTTTACTGCAGTATTAATATAATCATAAAACAGAAAAGGCAATGTTTTCCCAGTATTCTATATTTACCATCAAAAAGTAGCTCATGCACAGAATCTGCATGGTGGGAATTTTCAGTGTTTGCAGATAACTGCAGATCTCTTCATGTATGGCAGAATCATTTCCTGCTCTCCTTCTGCTTTAAACGTATGTGCCAAAAATTTGTTCTAAATGCTCCTGGAGTTAGCCTTTTTCTCCCCCCCTCAACAATATACTCCCTATACTGGTACTCCCACTCATTTAAGTGCCACGACTAGGATTCGCCGCTTCAAAGGTTCAATCACATTCTTGTTTTCTTCCAGAGGATCGAGGATTCACTCATGCTCAAGAATGAAACAATAAGCTTTTCTTTGTATTTTCAGACTTCATTTTGCACAATTTCAATAATTCTGTCGCTAAAGACCTGGCAGAAGGTTTATGTTTAAGTTCTTTCCTGCATAATACCATATGTAAGTAAGTAATATTTTTGTAGTAGTTACGAGCAAGGGTTTGAAGTGAACCACTTTCATAACATGCAATCAAACATGAATGGCTAACGACAGCGGTTCTCAACTTTGTACTTGTTAAAAAGTTGGAACGTAGACTGCAGCGATGTTATATAATAAGCTCAGTAGTCATTCTATGAAAGGACAATCGTTTTGACAGGACTTTCAGGAGGATCAGGAAGATCATGGCGAGACAACATTTGGGAGAGATATTCAATGACAGAATAGCTTCTTTGTAGTTGTGTTGAGCAAGCACCATTATTAACAAGGTGAGAAGTCCCACAGTACTAATTGTTCTGCCATGATAAACTTGTTAGAATGTTGTCACAGGAGGCTAAGCTGCACATAAGCAGTCAAATCAGCCATGTTCTTATCATATTACAGCATATAACATGTACACAGCAAGAGGGTGTTAGGGGGCACAAATGTGGCCGTGCTCAGGTCACGAGACGGAGCCGATGTCCAGGTCTGATCCGTGTGTATCTCTTCACCCTTGCTTACATTCCTCCACTTCACCACTCTTGCACATAACCTCCAGGCTTGTCATGAACTAATGACCTGGGAATTTTGGTGCTATGCCATCCGTTTGCCAACAGGGAGATTGTTTTTCAGTCCTTGAAATTTTAGCCTGTAAGATTAATGTTGCAGCTGGCCAGAGATTTCAGCTCAGGGCATGGAGGGCCAGAAGGGGCTGAGGTCAGTGTCTTCTTCCAGGCTCCCTGAGGTGTGTTTAGGAAAAGATAGAATCTTGTGGATCACTTTTTTATGCTGAGGGTGAGAAGAAATTTAGGCTGAATTTTTCTGCTTTAATTACTTACAGTGTCTGTCATTTAAAGTACTTTGGAGACAAAATGGGCAGTTTTGGAATGTTTTTTTCTTTTACTTAAAACAAAAAGTCCGGCACTGCTCTGGCAAAATGTTTCTAGGATTTAACACACAAAAAAATGACTGCGGATAGTCTAAAAAACATTATTATTATTTAACACACTAAGATATGTAAGAGTGCATTATATTTGTTTTTCTAAAATATACTGTAGCTGCAAAAAGCAGGTAACCCACATTTCAGTTTTTGATCAGAGTTTAACTTTTTTTTAAATTGTCATACATGGGATTCGTCAAAAATGTTGGCCACAGTCCAAATTATAGGACATGAATTTCATAATTGGAATTACCTTACCCTAGGACACTTTGTAGGATGTTCTACTAATTTAATAAGAGCGTTATTTCGCGCCAAATTGCCAAACAGTTGTTTCCCATTGCGTGTCCCACGTGTTCCCCCTACACCTCTCATTAACTAATCCAAAAGATTTTGAAAAATCTGTTTATGCTTAAATGGCCCCTTCAGTCCCATCCCCCTCATGCACACTTACCCACTTGCACAATTGTTTCTTCTTTTACAAATCCCTACTGAAGCAGGGTGATTTCACACTTTAAGCTTAGTAATGGCATTATGCAAAATGCCATTACCGTGGAAAGGACACTCCAATGTGTGGAACCGGGTCAAGTGCTTTTTTAAAAGGTGGAACCTCTAGGCTTGTACAATGCAACACAAACAGCCTTGCCTTTTCTTAGTCCCCACTTTAACAGCCATTAAAGATGGGTGACATTTCAGCTAAATTGATGTTGAGCAAAGGTTTCTTGTAACTATTGGTCATTGTCGGTGTCACATTGAAAGCGTCCATACAATATATTTTGTTCCATCTCTCTTCCAACACTTGTGTAAGGTTGTTGTTTAATCGTGCAGGAAATGGTATGATTATAGTGGCTCTTTGTTGCTAAGGTGCTGATTGCTCCGCAATAGGGTCATAATAGAGCACTCTTCACAAGCAGATGTTCCCAATTTATTACACTATTGTCTGAGGAAGCACGATTACAAAGTCATCAGCGATGCATTCCATAACAACATCGCTACGATAAAATCATCTCTAATGTGACTTAAATCTGACATGTTTACTATCTGGATGAAGCATTCAGCTCCTGAATGAGTCCTCATGAGCTGCATCCATAACCCAATAAGTTTTAAGTAACAATGCAGGTATAAAGATAATGTGCAGAACTGGAATGGATGGTAGCATATGAGACCTTTTTGCTGAATGACACTTTTCTGAGAGTGTTTATTAGCTTTGGGTCACCTTGTGGGTGGCAGGGTGGATGGAAAGCAATCAATGGCTAAGCCAATAAGAGAGCTACAAGCTCAGGTAACGAGGGTAATCCTTGATGGTGAAAGCAGGGAATCTATAAAATGAATAATTCCTCTTACCTTGGTGGTGGAGCAGGCTGTATTTTACAAAAATGTGAATGGTGTGTTGAAATAGACATATTGAACCTATACCAAAAACTATTTGAATAGTATCAGCAGAAAAGCTGTCAACTGTCAGATATTTTAGCTGTTATACAATATACGTATAGTGCGAATATTAATTGAGCAGCAGCCGCTAAGCAGTGTTTTCCAGCAACATGTTAAGTAGCTCATCAGTTCATCAGTTTAAGCAACAGGCTTCCTTGGTAAATAATTAACATCACCTTTTCTCTTTGGCGATGCAGGATGCATATTGATACAAGCAATTTGTCTCCTCGTCTGAGCACTTAAGCTCCCCCTGTTAGAGGAGCATGTGTGGCATCCTCAAAACATAATGGTCACAGCAACAGCTTGCTACAAGAACCTGTTTCCCTCCTTATGCCACATGTTTGTACACCATCTGCAAAAAGAGTATATCGAAGCCATCATTTATTAGCAGCTGACAATTGCGGTTTTTCCATTTGAAAATTGACCAGAATGTTTAAAATGTGAATACCGATATGATTTAGTTATTAGTTGGTCTTTACCCAGCAGTGATGAGGAAACAAAGAGGGGTCTCTAGTTGGCTGCAGGCTGCAAAGTACAAGCTGTAGAAGGTCGTTTTTCTGTCACACATTTTAGCTGCAACTAGGAACAACAAACCTGTACAACAACGACGTTCTATTTTAACATTGTTTTTATGACAAAATGTCTCCCAGTTTTTTTTGCCTGCATCTCCCCATTGAATAGTTTAACCACCACTGATTGACAAATGAAAATAATCTTTTTTTATAATCTTCTTGACATAGCCCTTTAGTTTTTCCCCTTGCCACGACTGTGTGATTCCTCGCATCACTTGTCATCATCTTTGCTTGTACAGGTTTTTAAGCAGTTGGACCTTTCACAGTGGCCTTGTCTGCAATGAAACCAATCGACTTGTCATGCCTGATACTTGCACAGTTCAAATGCAATTGATAAATGCGAGCCAGATGCTGGTATCCTTTAACATATGATCTCAAATGATGTTAAATGACCTTGTGGGCCGATGTGTCCAGGGGTTAAGCAGGGGTTGTCCTGATCAACCTCTGACACCTAGGTCATTCCTAAGATTGTGCTCCAGGCACGGCTTCAATGATAAGGGTCATCGAAAGGGTCATTCTCTCTCCTCTTTGGTTGTATCCAATTAACACATCAGTCGCTGAATCAGTCCCTGATGTTCATTGGAACGTGAATTGTCCTCATTTATTGGCAAGTAGCTCAAACAAGTGTCCTCTGAGCACTAGACAATAATAGCTTTTCTTTTCCTCACCTATGACAGTTGTGATGTAAAGGCCATTAAAGAAGACTTGAAAAAGGCGTGTTTCTAACAGAGTAGTACACTTCTTTAAAAGGGTTTCTGTGTTTATTACTCACAAAAGTCAGACATGACGTGTTTTGCTGTATTTAAATGTCAGAGAAATCTTATTGTACCTTTCACATTTTAAAATAGCAGTGGCGCAAGCTATAATTTTCAATAATTAACAGACGGCATGAAAAGCCACTTAAAATTAGTGAGCTGTTCTAGTTTTATTTAACAATTACTTCAACTTGAAAGTAGCAAAGAATTACAGTCATAATAATGTTCCTTGGCCAAACAGACAAAAAAAACAACAATACATAATTTATCGACATATAGAACATAACACATACTAAGTACAGAGAAGTTGTCAAGCAATGTAAGGATCCCATTAGTCCGGGAAAAATGAACATTGACAGCTGTGCAAATGATGCAAAAAGTTCTCTCAGAAATTAAAGTGACCAGTAGTGCACTAATTCCGATACAGTGAAATTTTTTGCAAAGTTCAACATTTTAAAATGTCTAGTAATGTGGAATAGTGATCAACAACACTTATGCAGGCCGTGCGTCTTCAGCAGTCACATGTAGTGTATTCTCTGCTGAGCCTTTTTCAGGATGTAGTTGATATTGGTCTCCCGGTTCAGGTCCTGAAACATGGCAGTTGGATATTGTGAGGCTGCAGCTGTAGCAAATGATGTTTCCAGTCAACAATCATTACTATAGTTTTGAGATTGTTCAAGGTTGTTTGCCCGCTCCGGAGCACCAGCAGATTCACTTCCTCCCCAGACTGACCTGCTGTGTCCTCTCTGTCAGGAAGCTGTAGCTCCACTGGCTGATGGCCAGAGAAGAGACTGCTTTGGTGGAATTTGGAAGAAAGGAATTCAGGGATGATTATGTTGAAAACAGAGCTAAAGTCCACAAACAAGATCCTGGCGTAATGTCTGTGTGACACCCAGTCAGTTCAAAGAACCACATGTGCATGTCAACAAAATCCACCTCACTGCGTCAATTCATTCTCATTAGTTTTACTCTCGCTCTGAGTTTCAGCGCAAAGCTTGTGACATCTTGCAATCTTTTTTATAGTCTGGAGATTATAAATGCCAAAAGTGTTGACCAGGCAGTTTAAATACAACTAAAACGCTATTGCCAGAAAATACAAGATTTTCATACTATACACAAGTCTGCTGATACCACATATGAAGGAGCATAAGTGACACATTTATTGGATTTTAAATCAGTCGAGCTTGCCAATAGCAAAAGTTATTTTTTGCCCAGAGCAGTTCATTAATGCAATTTTTCCTCAGGAGAATGATGACTAACAGTTTTGTGTTCTAGTACAAAATTCATTTTTGAAACATACTATTCTACATTATATTGATTTAATGAGATTGATTATCATAGATTAAGCAATGCTGTCTTTATTAACACACTGCTACAAAACATTTGGCTAGTGTTTTATGAGACTATATATAGTGGAAAGAACCTACTTACAAAAGATGCCTGGTGTATCTCATTGCTCATTGAGACTGCTTTTGCCTCAAACTTGTGCAGCTTATTAAAATGCACAATTAGCATGTAATTTAGTCACCCATGCACCCAAGCTTTTAAATGAAACTTCACAAAAGCTGTTCCCGTTCAGAACTGGGACAACGCACCCACCCTTTTGAAAATCTAATTAAACTAAACTAGTTTTTATCTGTTCTAAATGACTTTAGAGAACACATTCATTATGCCTGCCCTCCAGTCGTGTCACAAATATATTCCAATATTGCATTTATTTGATAAATAGGTTACATAATGTTGTTGCTCTTCTGTTTTGCTAGACCTGCTGTTGCTGTTTGCTTTAATGTTAGGTGTGCCATGGCCAACATCAAACCCATCTGTGCTGTATTTAATAACTTATCTACCAATCCAATAACCCATTTTTCTGTAACCACCACATAAGATGAAAGCATCACCAAGTGATCAATGCCACCTTCTTCCTACATTTTTCCACTGCCACTCTGCAACTATAGCAACGGGGCCAGGATGAATCTAGTATTTAGAGAAAGAATTACCTTTTTAGATTTGATCATCGGCTTTGCTCTATTGCTCAATTTCCTCTCTGCCAAGGTTTGGCAGTTATGATCTGAGAGATATCTGAATGAGAAATGAATTGCTCGCCTCATACCCGTTTTTAGTCATTACCATTTAAACTGCAAACAGGAGGCCTGGTTTATCGTTTTTCCTCTAAGATGGAACAGTACATGTACCAGATTTCACATTTAGAACATAAGTCAAATAGTTTAGTTATGACTTAAAAGGTTTTGACTTAAAATTTAATTGAAACGTTGCTTTTCTGTTTTTCATTTCCGTTTGTGTGGATGTTTATGAACATTTTCTTTTTTTGACGGAGAATAATTCATTAATCTTGATCAATTCAGGTACAGGTGGTAGGCATCTATGTACAAATTAATGATGCATACTAATAATGTTCTCTCTTGGCAAACAACTACCCTCAACTAAAGGCCATTCCAGTTATTTTTATTTTATGTCTGAACTTGACACAATGAATAGCGTATTGATTTTCTCAAAATTGCTTTTCAACAGTAGCTGCGTGTCTCAGAGTGAGTGTAAACAGTAATATGTACACATTTGCTAACTTTGAAATGATATAAGATAAAATCTTGCTGGTCTGGTCTGCTCATCTAGTAACTCTGTATGTAGACTGTATGTAGAGAAGACTGCATGTAGAGAAGCAAATCTTTTGTTAAAACCAGGAAATATTGTTCCATAATTAGACATTATATATAAAATCACATAAGTTGCTTGCACCTCTTTTGTTAAAACCAGGAAATATTGTTCCATAATTAGTCATTATATATAAAATCACATAAGTTGCTTGCACCTCTTTTCCGTGGTTAATAGATAGCCGTGAATTTGATGTCCTTGGTCGAGAACAGGCCAGATCGGGACAAAAACAAGGAGTATCGTGAATAAGTCGCACCCCTAGCCAAACTATGAAAAAAACTGTGACTTATAGTCCGTAAAATACGGTACTCACAAACAAGGCATGTCTTAAACATCGGCTGCTCATACTACCTCACCGGCCACACACAGATGATTGATTTGCATCGTCAATTATATAGACACAGAGTGGACCTGGCTAGATTTCCAGGCTGTCGCTGTCCTAAAGACAGCATACTCCCTGGCTGCTTTCCCAGTGTGTTGCACTCATTTCATTAATTTTGAAGAGCCAGTTCATATGGCCTTCAGACAAACCGCTTCAAAGCAAGAGAATCAGTGATGGTGCATCAACTAGTAAATAGCCTTTTTACCTGTATTCTGTTTAACTTTTGGTTTAAACAACAATCAGCTTGCTGACCTTATATGACTTGTTTGAGAGCTAACTTTGAATGGTGTGTTTTTGCGCAAGATTAGTTCTTAAGGTATGACTGTTAGACATTTAAAA
This sequence comes from Syngnathus leptorhynchus, assembly GCF_054491065.1. Taxonomy (NCBI): domain Eukaryota; kingdom Metazoa; phylum Chordata; class Actinopteri; order Syngnathiformes; family Syngnathidae; genus Syngnathus; species Syngnathus leptorhynchus. The sequence goes on along the minus strand of NC_141204.1, from coordinate 8,781,772 downwards.
AGTGGTGGTTAAGTCTCTAGTCTACAGTTGAAACAGTCTATCATATCTATGCCCACATTTTTAACAGTTAATTTTAACATGCAAAATAGTCTGTTTTTAATGTTTTTTTTAATCTGTTACGGGTCCGTTTTATGTGACATGAAGAAAGTCCAAAATTTATATATGCTCACATGCTCAAGGGGCCATGTCGAAACCCATTGGGACTAAGAATAAATGTAGGTTGCTATTCTTTTAACGTCCATCACTGCTGCGGCACTTCCCCTGTGACATACACAATGTTGACCTAAGAAATTTAAAGTAAAAATGTATAGAAAATGTTCTCATAGGTGACAGTTCACTACATTGTAAGTCTACATATCATCTCGGAAGGTCAGGGGCTTCGAACTGAGTCCCCATAGCTGATATTCAGCTCCACCTGCAATGTGTTCTGATGAGATTTTAGTATGAAATAATATTAATGGTGAAATGAACGTCACTTTTACACTGCCTTTGCCTGGGTGTTCTTCTCCTTAAATTACACTGACACACAAAGGTGGGTAAGAAGTCATTGTGTCTTTATTCTGATTTAACTGGCTTGGGATGGCTAGAGAGGAATATGAATTGAAAAACTTGACACTTTTGTCTCCTGCCGTATTGTTTTGAAAGTATTTTTGCTATTTGCTAGTATTTTTACTTAATAGGAAATAGTGGTGATGACGTGGTCACACAGCTTTCTGTTGTAAGCTGCGATAGAAATGCTGTAAGGGTGACATGATGTGGATCTTGTGTTCTGCCTCAGAGGCTTGGGTTTGAATTCAGGCTCAGTCCTCAATGTGAATGTGCCCTGCAATGGGCTGACAAAAAAAATCCAGGATGCACCCCTTATTTCTCCTAAAATCAGCTGTGGTAGGCCCCCAGTAAACCTGCAACCCTTATAATTTATAAAAAACAGTTATCTACTTTGACTTCATTTTAGAGTGTCTCTAAAAACACAAGATGTAATTGTATGTAATTGTTACAAATTGTATCTTTTTTTGTTTTGTTTTTTTGTTTTGTTTTGTTTTCCCACACATTTAAGTGTAATGCACATTAAGTCACATTTGCATCCCGATGCTACCTGACGTTTCACACCATTGATGCTAATATTGCATTCAGTTTTGGGGGGTAAAATACTTTTACAGCAAGCCGGTTGCTGCATGGATACCTGGCAGCTACAATATTACAGAGATAGGCGTCTAGAATAAAATGGAGTTATGCTTCATTATTAGACTTTCCATTGTCACTCACAGATGTGAGATATGTAGAAGTCTCATCTCCGACCCTTATAGTGTGATACTACGTCAGTCAAAGGAAACAAGGAAAATACCTCAAGAATATTATCATAACGTCTCATATAAATGCCCCAACCAACTTATCACATTTAGTCAGTTTAGTTGTAAATAAAAAACAGACAGAATATTTTAGTTCAAGTCAAACAAACTTTTGTACTCTTAAAAATTAAGGTACATTTGAAATAGCCGGTAAGTATATTAAAGCTGGTCTTCCCTGGAGAAAAATTGTCTCCGTAATTAAAAGGACCAGCAGGAAATGCCTGGAATCATCTCAGTATAATTATAAAAGCCCCATTTTTATTAATCTGTGGTTCTGCAGCAAGGATTCTCACATAGTGGAACCAAACTATAGCCTTGAGTAGAGCACCTAGACCACACCAGCATCCACAAGAAGAAGCAGTGGGTGAAAAACAGAGGATGTGGGGGTTGGCTTGGGTGGGTGAGCCAGGATCTCTGCTTCATGTTGCTGCTAAGGAACATGGTGTCACAACACAGCACACCATGGACATGCTTTCAAGTCAAGTCTTTGAATTATAAGCCAAGCTCTGCTGCTATGCATTGTCAGACCCAGAAGAGAAAACGGCTTTAGTGTACTGCATTTGTGCTTGTTTCCATGAGCTGTGGCCGTGGGGCTGGCATGCTGATTATCCTGAGGGGCATTGGAATATGGGTGGGGATAACAATTAAACAGTAGGTTTATTTATTTTACATTGTTCTTAAATTTCCTGTAAAAGGAAAATCAAAATGTCATACAGATTTAACACACTACAGAGAACAGTGTTGTTATTGCATCCCTACCATAGTTGAATGAATAAAACTATCGCCAAGAATATGAATTGTTTGAGGCTTTATCATCTGTCAACACTCTGGGTCATGTGCTGGAACCACCTCCTACTGGTCTCCACAACAATTATCTTCAATATTTTGAAACCAACCTCTCAATTCACATTTCCCAACCTTTTTTGCGCTACGGATCGGTTACATGTCAGACAATATTTTCACGGACCGGCCTTTCTATAAATATATAAATAAATAATACATTTATAATAAAAAAAACACATGAAAATAAAACTCACCATTAAGTGTCTGCTCATATCGTAGCTTTGCGGGCTCGACTAGGGAAACATGTTACATGACCGGGATGAGCATCTTGACCTGAACTAATTGATTGTCGCAAATTTTTATTTTATTTTTTCTGTGTGGCCCGGTACCAAATGACCCACGGACCTGTACCAGTCCGCGGCCCGGTGCTTAGGGACCTCTGTGTTAAAGTACTTAAGTGTTGGTAAGAGTACTAATTTGTTTTTTTACTCGACGATTAATAGAACAGAGCATCAGTGCTTTGTTGTGTGCCTATGTGAAGGTGAGCTCAACTCCTTGGTCTCAGTCTCTGAGCCTTTGATTTGTGTGTCACAGCTGGTCCTGAGGACAGCGTTTCTATGGGCAGCTGTGGCCGCTTTATCTCCCATGCGCTGACACAGGCTCATTTAATAGATAGCATACTTGGGGATTTGCCTCCAAAGTTGTCAAGACGCAGTCAGATAAATCACTAGACAGGATTCCAGGCTTGCTATCCTCGGCTCTGGCACTTATGGCTTTGTCTACCGACCATGAGACACATGTAAAATGTATTGTCCCATTGAAGTCTCCTTTTTCTTTGGTTCAGCTTAAGCACTCACTCAGCCACGTCTCGTAAAAGCACACATTCAACATGCTGATACTACAGTATGTAATGTAATCTGAAAGTGTTTCTTCTTTACATTTTCTGATGTTTTGATACAATGTGGATTTTTCTGTTTTTGTTTTTCTGTCTTCCTGAGACAACAGATGAATGCCATTTGAAATAATCTCAGTGGGGTAAATACATCAGAACATCTTACTTTCATTGTGTTTGTTGTTTATTTCATACTGAGAATGGATTGTTGTCTTGAGAACCAGGACCATCTCCTTGACAGAAAGGATTTGACTTTGATTGTATTGATCTTGACGCTTAATAGTTTAATCCCAAAGGTTTTAAATTGTCTCCATCTAAATAAACAAGACTAAAGATGCGTAATGGTGAGAAAACTGTTTCAATAGTGTTTGGGTAAATTAATATATGCCAAGAAAATTTAAGTCGTCTATTACAAAATTTTATTTTGTGTATGTTGTCTCAAGACTGGAAGAATTTGGTCATTGGCCTCACACTTTTATTGCAGTATTAAAACATTTGACGACAGGTGACATATTAATTTATGAATTCAGAATAGACACCCATCTGACCCATTGCACAGTACAAAACAAATTGTTTTTGTTTTGTCATTGCCGTTCTGAGAAGTAAAAGGATATTAAGGGAAACTTGCAGTAGAGACATTTATAGAACAAATGTTGATTCTAAACCCATGAGTTTAACACAAATTTTCCGCTGCAGCCTTTTTTGAGAAATTGCTGCCACTGGGGCGATAGTTCACTGTAACTCCTCATAAATGTTGACCGCCAGAGGCCTTTCAAACTTGCACAGTTTACCATGAACCCAAATTAATATTACCACTTCCACTCAGTCATCAGTTGAGGCAGTTATACAATGTCTAAAGTGTTAAAATATTGGATATTATGTGTTAATATGTAGATTTGATGTATTGGTACAAACACTTGGGCTTGTCCAGAATGATGGTAAATAAAATAAGGCAACTACTGTAAATCAGGCAAATCATACCAATAATGTCACAAAACCTGCTACATTCTAAAGCAGTTAGATTTTTATGCTATGCCTTGTTTTTTTGTAAAATAAGAGCCAAAGAGCCCAAGGTTTTTTCTTTTTAAATGAATTAATTCACTCTTAAAATAATTTAATGTTTTATCTATTTTTAAATGTGAACCGAGTCTCCTGTCGAAGTTTGTCAAATCATAAAACCGGTGACTCGAGTCGATTCAAGTCCTTGTCAAAATGACGAGGGGACTCTAGTCATCTCTGGTATATACGTATTATACAAGACTGTGGGCCCGTTAATGAAAAATTGCCTTGCAAATGCTAGCCCAAGGAACCATGCATAATAGCAACAGCTGTTCATGCATTTTAATCAAAAGCAGTGGTCTTTCATGGAACTGCTTCATTTCTCTTCATTTCTGCAATTACGAACTGCCCACCAAGCTTTTGGCCCCGAGTTCCAAGCATGTGAGAAATCAACCATGCTTGCTTTCTTTTCTCAACTGCCTTCAAGCTTGCTGTTAAGTTTGCTCAATAATTACATACATTTGTCTCATCCTGTCTGCTGTAGCTTCCTAGTGCAAAGTTTTACTATGCTTAGAACAAAGTGTTCTTGTCCAACTTTCACCTACATCCACGCTAAAACCATCTTTTAAAATCAAGTAGCAAACTCGCTTGGGTCACTCAAAAATGATCTTTGTCCAGGGAAGTAATTCATGATTAATTTAGCCTGGATCCACGCTCGGGGTTATGTTTTCCAGCCATGTTTTTTCAGCATTTGTGTGTCCCTTATTAGCCCAGATTGCCAGACAGTGTATTTTCTTCACGAGGTGACATTTAATTATGGGTGCATGAAATTGTGTTCTATTAATTGAAAATAGTCAGCCGTGGTCACTCAGCCTTATGTTTTGTAATGGGCAAATATGAGACTGAAGAGAGCTTACTGTGATTTAATGAAAGCCTTCTCCCACCAGGATTTAGACACATTTAGATCACAAATTCAGTACTACAGAGTTATTTTTTTAAATCTCTTTTTAAACGCAATTACAAACATTTTGGTTGGGCAAAATGTCACGTTTAATGTTGCTAAATACTAGTTCAAATAAAAAACTGATGCTTGAAAATTTGATTGCTTAGATTGTGGAGGAGTGATTTCCTACGACTTTAAACTCCCTCAAGATGGAGCAGCCATTTGGCCACTCTTGCATAAAGTATCTGAAAAGGACACTTGAATAAATCTACTCTATATATACTGAATACTCAGTATTTCTTAACAGAAAGTAACTTCTGTCATAGCGACAGTTTTCTGAAATATAGAATAATACAACAAAAAAGACAGCTCTAGAAATACTGCACAAAATCATCAAAGTCTCAAACCTGTTAAAACAATAATATTTTTTTTCAAAATGTGGAAACAAACTCACTGATTGGATTTGGAAAAAAAACTGTCCATCCTATTGAAACACTGTTTGTCAGTTGCAAAAGTAGTGAAGCAGGGGTGCCGAAGGTAATCTAACCTAGAAGACTTGGTGATAATAGCTACATTGGCAGTGTGTTTGTTGGTAATAAGAGATAGGATGAGAAGTTAAGGGAAAAAATGAGTGTGATATTGAAGAAAGGTGAGAAAACCGTAACAGAGGAGGTATGTGTTTATCTGTGACTATTAGAGCACCTTGCACCCTGAAATGGACACAAAATGTAGAGTAATAGAAGACAGACATGGATTTCCATCAGGCAGCTGTGATCATAGTCTGAGATAAGGTGAAAATTGGTTGTATTCTGAGAATCTGTCACGTTTTGAGCCTTAATGCTGTTAACAATGGTTTTAATCACCACTTTTATGATCATGCTTAGTGATCATTTCATCCTTGATGCAGTGCTGCTCAGTTAAATGCAGAAAAAACAGTAAATACAGCCATTTGACTTGTATTCCTTTTCTACCGCATATCTTGCCAAGGTTCACGGCCGGGTGAGCTGGAAGCCATCTGAGCTCACTTGTCACCAGTCAGTCACAGAGTACATATACTAGATACACCATGTGAAACCATACAAACACATGTATTTGGTAAATCTCAGACACAACTTAGGTATAGGTTTGAATGTGATCAGATGTTTGACCTGTATTCAAGGTAAAGGAATTATGAGCAGTTCTAGCTACCATTCAAAGAATAAACCCATTAGGCTTTTCCTTGAAAGCAAAAAAAAACAAACAAAAAAAACACAACAAACAAAAAAGTAAATGTTTTTGTGAATGACATGGTGAAAGAAGTCTGAAAGTCATTAAATCCCCCCAGACCACCCACCCTGTGTGTGTGTGTGTGTGTGTGTGTGTGTGTGTGTGTGTGTGTGTGTGTGTGTGTGTGTGTGTGTGTGTGTGTGTGTGTGTGTGTGTGTGTGTGTGTGTGTGTGAATTACATTTTCTTTCTAAATGTGTGTCTGTAATACAGTCTTTATGGGCTTTGTCTAGGATTTTTAAAATGCTGCAATCAACTGTATCTTTTAATACCATACACGTGAATTTAAAATGTTATTAAATATTATATAGTTCCATTTGATAGCAGGATAGCCTTCGTGCAGCAGAGTCAAATACAGTGCAGTAAAACTTGCAGCAAAGCAACATGTTTCTTTTTTTTCTTTCTTTTTTTTTTTTAGAAGTTGTGCTGACAGTCTGATTGTCTGTGACGGAACGGCTCCGTTGGCTCTTTCAAACAACAAGACAGAGCAGTTACAAAAAAAAAGAAAAAAAAACATTTTAAAAGTGAGGACTTTGACGATTGTCACAAAAAGTGCAGCACCGTTGGGGTTCGGCACCAAGTTGTCCACAGCTGTCAGACGCCGCGCTTCCAAAAACAGTGTCACTTGAGCTAAAGTACCAAACTGATCTTTGTTTTACGATTCTAGGAACAGCATGAACAGTCTAGTGTTCTTGTCAACTGTCAGGGCCTGTTGCCATCATCCACATTTTACCATTGTTCCAGAAGTTTTTAGAAACTCGCACAATTTGTTGATTAAATATTAATGCACTTAGAGAATAAATGTTTTGGAACTGCCTAGAAAGCCATCAAGATGCCATATTCATGATTCAGTTGATTCAATCGGTATCACATATAATCTATTTTGAATCATTGTTGTAAGAGGAGAAAGATTTTGTTTTGCTAAAGCTGTCTGCTTTATTTTCATCCCTAACAGTTTTGGGCAAATAATATGTCATGTAAACCTTAGCTATTCATTGCCTATTTACAAAGTAACATCTGTGACTATCCATCTGGTTTACCATTTTTCAAATCCCAGGTATTATGGGTTGAGCAGAGATTACTGTCCCATTGCACAGAATGTGGTTACAGCAAGGGGCGAGCTCTAGCTCTGTTTGTACCTGAAATTGGTGCGATTAGGATTCACGATCCAGTATCACAAGGGAGTGACCACATTGGCTTGAACATAATCGACTTGACATTTATCTCTGATTGGCACTTGGTTACAACTAATCCATGTCATTTTCTCCGTCAGTAAAATTAGCTGAGAATAAAATGGTGTTGTAAATCACAGAGGTGGAATTGAGCCAGAGGTTTGATCGGTGTTCAGCACTGAAAAGTTCTGAGAAGTGATGGGACATAAGCTGTTGCTATGGTTACTACAAAAAATCAGTGAAGAAAAATATAGACTACCTTGCGGGTGCTTCTCCCGTTACATTGTGTTATCTTAGCCCCCGATTTTGCAACAATACTCAGACACCATTAGCTAGTATTTTAAAGTTGGTAGTTATCACTGAATTGATTATTTTGTCAGGCATGATCTGTGGCTCATGAAAGCAACTCAAATGCCTTACCCGCCCAGAATTCATAAACTGCATGCAGTTAGTCACTGTGTAATTAGAAGCTGTGCATTTGTCCACTTTGTCCTCTCACTTTATCACAATTAGCTTTGCATTGTTATTGGTGGACTTCTTTCATCTTTGCTGAGTGGAAAAATATTGAAAATGCATCCCTTTATTTGTCTGTGGCCTGTTTTTCTTTCTTAATCCCTTTTTCTTGGGGGGGTGGGCAGTATTTACTCTTGTGAAAGTGCATTACTAAAATATTTTGTTCTCCTAACCTGCAGCGACGAGACCTTTCTGTGGGTCGGCAGGTGACGGCAACAAAGACAATGCAGCCGAGTTGATTGTCTTTATATGAATGCTACTCGATTCCCCTTACTTTGATTACTTGCTGATAGTCAGGCTCTGCTTGGTAGAATCTAGCTCAAACATACCCGATGCCATCCCCCACCCACCCCATGCTGCCTCCTCTGGCTCCAGTCCTGATCCTAACCCTCAGAGGCGCGGAAAATAATTAGGAGAGAAAAACTGCAGCTGACACTATTTCTGAAAGCAGGGTATTATAATGAGAGCAGAGCAGGTATTCATTGTGTCTGATGGAGCGATTGAAAGCCACTTGGTTTTCAGGATGCCTGGGAGAAGCCTTGCGGAGCTTTGCTGGTCCCTTAATGCACATGGGAGCTGAGCTTTGGGAGGTTGAGCCAGAGGTGCCTCAGACAATGGCAGGAGCCAAGGTTATAGCTGAGTAACCCATTCAAAGTGCTCTAAAGTGACGCAGCCTTCTCCCTTTTTGTCTCTGCCAATGTGGCTGTCTCTCTCTCTCGCTCTTTCGCTCTCTTAGTCTCTGTTGTTGAACTCATTATTAAATGTGAGGGATGCCGACAAGCTACTGATCAAAGTTGAGCTTCATTAAACCGTGTGGACTGAGTAATTGCTTTGGAAAGTGTTCTCTTATCAAGTCAGGATAAGCAGTTTATATATATATATATATATATATATATATATATATATATATATATATATATATATATATATATATAAAGACAATTGTTATTCTGCACGATAAAAGTATTCAGCCTTTTTATTTTGCATTCATTTATGTAATTTACTCACGTGATTTTTGGTCACATAACTTGCGCAGCGTGGAGCATGGGCCAATGAGTCCGTAACATCACTTTCCAGATTTCAAAGTTCAGATCATTTAAACGAAATAGACACCCTAATGTTACTTCACACAAATTTTTGTTTATATTTTAGAGGCCACACTTGAGAGAAATAAGATGAAATAAGTTGGTACCATCCTCTTTTCCAAAATGAAATATCGTTCTTTCATAATGAGATTCTGCGGCTGCACTTTTAATGTGTCAGGCATACACAATTTATGAATCTGCTGTGATAGCGATGAAATTCATCTTAAATTAGGGTTTAAATTGACATCCAAACTGCCACATCTTTTGGTTAATTAAAAAAAATCATGTCAATGCCCAACCACATCACGTAATGTGATTTTTATTTTTTCAATCAAAAGCTGTCTTTCTCTTTGTGCTCCCCATCCAGCCCCCATATCTTATTTGCATCACTCAGACCTGTACCCATATGGTACACAATGCATCTGTTGAACTCCACTCATTCCTGTAAACAGGCAAATTAAATCCATTCTCCAGCTATGTCAATCATTTCACTATCTTTCATTATATTTATGGACACTGAGGACACATTCCCAGACTCATTAGAAGTACGCAATGCATCAGGGAAGTAGGAAGGGAGGAGAGCTCTGAGATGGAAATTGAAGCTTTCACTTGGAATCATTTTCTCCAGCCACTGAGATGAAGCGCACCTCCTCATGTTGTTGCTTGCTGGGCTCCCAAGGTACTCGTAGGCTAGAGATCAGAATTGCTTGCTAGTCATGAGAAATGTCTTGGGAGCAGAGACTCCTACGTGAATGCCACAAACTGGAAATATGTATTATTTCCAGTTTATTATTTATTTTTTTATTATTTCCCAGTTTTTTTTTATTTATTTTATTATTTCCTTTCCCCAACCCAACTTGCTTTTCTTAAATAGAAAAAAAGATAACCTCAGCAGGATTGTATATTTGCAAATGTCAAATGCATTTGTGTTGAATTAATGTTATTTATTCTAAACAAAGCTAAATATTATTTTGTATGGGAGATCTTTATGCATTGTGACAGCCTCTTTTTTAGTGTTATTCTTAATATAGATATATATTTCATTGTTATGCAAATAACTAGTAACTGTGGAAAATGTTTGGTGGACAAACTACATTCCAATCTTGTAGCCGACGCTACAGCTGCTCTGTGCTGTGTTAAGTAGCTCCCACTGTCACCAGAGCAATCCTTCTCCATATCCACATCCCTGTCAGATGTGTGTTACTTTTTCGAGAAGCCATCAGGCCCTGTCTCTGTCAACCGGCTTTCCCTCACTCCATTAAAGATGATTGATAGACCCAGAAAACCTTTTGCCCAGCTGTTGACTCATCCTTGAGAAACTGAAAAGAACTCAGATAGAGGACCTCCCATCACCAAATATATTTTGTCTTCATAATGTTCACTTGTACACGTCTATCCCAATTCCAAGGTGGTTTGGGGTCTCATTGGTGATTGCAATGTGTTAGTTGTTTCAGTTTTCTTTTTTTTTTTTTAAACTCTAACCTTTGATAGATAAGGGCAGTCCTCTACTTGGGTCAAATGAAAACAAACAGAGAAAAGACACTTTTGTTTGTCCATCTGTCATTGTTCTTCCTCTTGGCTTTGTTATCCTCTAATGGCTTGTAAGGATTTCTGCAGGACAACTTGAGACGTATTTTATGATGTTTCAGTGTGATTGATAACATGCTCTTGGAGGGATGTCAGGCTTTCAGAGTAGGATAATGTGGATTTCTATCTCTCTGCCTTCTTCTGTAAGATGCGCCATCAATCAGCAACAATCGCGGCCTTAACCCGGTAAAATTAAAACCTTGCATGGGGGGGGGCTTCGTTTTCCGCGGAATCAGGACACACATCAGAAGGGAGCGCGACAGAATCAGAACGCTGATCCACATCGCACCAGGCTCACTGCGACAGAGAAGAGGATAGATATAAGATTCCCAGCATGGGGCAGAAAATATAGTTAATGATCTGATTGTAGATGGCTGTTGACAGGGGAGAGGGATTACAGGAAGAACAGTCTCATTTTCACTGTGTACAGAGATGTTATTAGATCCTAGCCCAGCTAATTTAATTCCTAGGCCTGTCAATATTTACCAGCAACAAGGGCACTGCACTCTGGCAGACTCGAGTCTTTGAGAATGCCGTGTTATGGACATAATTTGACATCGAGATGAAAAGATCAAAATTCCCCTAGTGTCTGTGAAGCTCTGGTCTTGTCATAGGTATGTTTTGATGCATGTCTCAAGTCTGTGTCTGTTGTCTGTGTTTTTCAGTGGATGGCTGCATACACAGAGCGGCAGGTTCCTGTCTCTTTGATGAGTGTCAAACACTAAATGGCTGTGGAACCGGCAAAGCCAAGATCACCTGCGGCTATGATCTCCCTGCAAGATGTGAGTACCAGTAATTAATGCATTCATTTTGCTCAGTGTGTGCTTGTGTGCGCTTTTGCTTTCAAGACCTGCTGCTGCTTTATTCTATTTTCACGCACAGATGCAATGTAATGTAGCAGAATTGTAAACTCACAGGTCACATCTGCACAATGAAATGAGAAAAAAAAACATATACAACATTACATATATACAAATATATACAAGGCTCTGAGAATAAACACCAAGTAACTCGAAAGTCCGAGAATACACTCATTTGGTCATAGTCACGTAGGGAAGTTTTCAAAATACCACATTATTATATGATACATTCAGTGTCATATTGGAATGAAAGTTGACTTTTTATGTGTAGGAAGAGTGAGTCTGTGTGACATTTTCGTAATTTGATTTACTATACCCCCATTAGTTTTGGATTGTTTTATTATTACTATATTTTTTTTAAATTGCATGTTATTCTCAAAATTAACTTATGTAACCATCATAATAAAAAACCCTCACCACATTGTTCACTGCAGACCACACCCATATTGTTAAATAAATATTTTTTTGACAGTGCAAAAAAAAATGTACAATCAACATTTTGATATTGTTCTCATACTGCAGAGCTCATTAGGGAGTTAAAAGTGAACCTAATGAAGTGTCTAATGCTTTAGTTTTGTGATATGAGCTCGAGATCCCTTCACCGGCAAGGTTGATCATGTTGACGTTGCAAAAACGAATGCAACCACTCGAACACATCATGTTGCTATTTGTGTGGGTGTATGTGTGTGTGTGTGTGTGGGGGGGGGTGTATTAGCTTGAGTAAAGAGGACTTTGGGAGAAGACTTTAGGAGATGAAAAACAATACCAATCATACGGCTGTACTCACACCTGCACATGAATAACACAGTGGGGAGTAAAAAATGAGAACAAACTTTTAATTAGAATGCATTACTTTTCAAAAGTCATCCATTTACATCAGGGTTGTTTTGCCCCAAAATAATTATGATTGGTACTTGTATGGCTGAATGAGAGCATCATCTGTATACAGACAGGCCTTTTGTTGCTTCATTTGATTAATTGTTTTTTTAGTCATCATTTATTCATTTATCGAACCACACAACTTTCACTGTTGTAATTTACCAATGATGAGAAACTTAGTTGGGATCATTAGTTTTCTAGCTCTACCTGAGATTTATTATGTTGTGTACTCTTGAGTTTTTTGCAACTTTCGAATACGAGTTTATTTTCTAATTGTTGAGGACGTGTGTCTTTTAAAAGGGGAAACGGGACTAAGTGATGCCACACTCCTGGTCCTAATCTAACCCTGAAAGATTTCCATGAGACAGCCGAGGACATGGCGGCCCAGATAAAATTAAGATATGTTGTAAAGAATAACAAACAAATGAAGCAGATAAACTGAGTTTGTCATTTTGGGACAGTCAGACTAAAAACAGGGTGCACCCATGACAGTTTAACAAGCTGCAGGGAGCAATCACACTGTCACTGGGTACTCTTATTGTTATTATCTCTGGGTAAAACACGTCCTCTGTGCTGATAAGTTATTATGGATTTGAGCAGTTGTTCACTTGGAACACTCAGTCCAATTATCAACCTAATTGGAGTTCATTCTAAGACGTCTATCTTACCGGGAGTTGTTGAAATGTTTGTATCTCCACTAATCGGAGTCATCATCCCATAATCTTTCTTGCTTCTCTTCTTTGAAATCAGCTTTGAGTATGGCATTTTTCCGCTCGCAAGTCACGTTGTTTTGATGAATTTTCTATGCGGTCATATTTATCTCGCCTATGCACGCACACATATTAATAAACTACAAACCACACAGCAGATTTTTTTTTCATGTAGAAGAGGACAATGGCCTCTGTGAATGTCACAGTTTTCATTTTTGTTGCTTAACTCAAAATCCATGGAAATTAAATATTTGTACAACCAAAACAATCACTAACAAACACCTGCCATCCATTTTCCAGAGTTGCCGGGCCATTTTAATTTGAAAGAATACCATTTGAAAAGGTAAACAGTTTTAGGTTCGAAAAAATTGAATCCTCTTTTCACCACACAAGCATTTTCAAACTGGAACTCTGATTCTCAGTTTTGCAGTCTCACTGTAACAATACAGGGTACATCTCCAAGGGTTGTATCCTTCTTTGGTGAACCCCACTGTAGTAGTTAGTCCATTGTCAGTCCTCAATGCCATTATTGCAGAATAAATTGTCCAACCCGTGCTGTTTAATCAAATGTGGCTAGGCTTTATATTGTGCTTCCACTTGAGTGAAAACATCAGATGAAAATCACTTCATCAAGATTCCAGCCACTTCACTTGATGCTGATTTATTTATTTTTTTAATGAGAAATTGAGTGTGCATATGACTGTCTGTGATGAGTGTAACCACTTAGTGCCCACAGGGAGAAGAGCGCTGAAACCACAGTTGTCCTTAGTCAGAGATGTGTGATGGTCTGAGGAAATGAAAAACGGCCGTCGTCATCACCCCATCTCAAACTTCCTCTCCAGACAAGAAAATTGGTCCCCCTTACATCCCACTAAGCAGTTTAGGCTGTGAATCCCACTGGCAAATGAGCCTTCCCTTTAGGAGGGCCGGGTACATGTGGGACTTATTATTCTGGGGCTGGCCAGGGATTATTAATCAATGACAGTAATTACGCACCTACCATAGCGGAAAGACACCCAAAAAGCTATCAAATTGACAAGAAAATTGCCCATTTACCCTAATTTTAGACAAGTTACTCATCTGTCCATAGATAGGATTAAATAAAAATGCAATGTCAAGTATTGCCTACCACCATTCATATGTATAGTTCTACTCATGAAAAATGGTTTGCTATTCTGTACTATTTAAAAACCTTAATTAACTACAAAATGTGTTTGTCCATTTTATCATTAGAACTATTTGAAAGAATTAAAGATCCATCTATTTTCATCATAAATCACACCACACGTTGGTTTCAGATCAATGTATGACTTAATAATAACTATAGATATTATGTAATTATTATTATGATGGTCGTGTCATTTGAAAAGAGCCCTTATAGATGTCAGTTACATAATAGTCAGCGTCATTGTGCTTGTTGCTTTGATGGTGATGAAACAATCCTCAGAATTGTTTTGTTAATTGTGCTCGTCCACTCCAAAGATGTTTAGTAAAGACCTTGAGAGCTCATCTTCACTTGGACCTATTCAAAAGCTTTCTCTTGTATGCTTTAAAATTGAATACCCCAAAGGAACTTTGAAGAAGATACTGTATTTGTTGTTGTTACACTCCCATCCCATGTAAAATATTTTACCCGGTTCTGTTCAACCCCCAAAGGAGTTTTAGACTGACACTTCAAAATGCTTGTGCTGTTTATTGTTTTGCTTCTCCTTTTCTCTCATCCCATTGAGCTCTGTGTATATGCTTTAAATAATGGATTCTCTTTGGATACAAGGCGGGAAGATTCTATTCTGTTGTTGTGGTTCTCTTTATTCTACTCTTTGCTAATTAATAGTCCTTAAGATTGTCTCTTCAGTCGTGCGCGCATTTTGAGAAGTTATCTTGTACATTTTAATCATCCTACAGTGTTCTCAGTGGGTATTCACCAGACCTGAATGTTGGCAGCATGTCACCGAAAAACAAATGCTTTCTTTCCTTCAACTCCTCGGTTTTAAAGTTCGGATTTTCAGTTTTCGTTGTGTGTTGTTCCCCCCCGCCACTCACTTGTATAGTGTGGCTGTACAACCTTGTACCCACACTATAGTGAAGCCTTTGATTAGTCATCGGGCGCTATGCGATGCACTCGCTCGCGCTCGTCCATCTCTGTCCCCACTGTGACCCGCCACGTCTTCACATTCCTCCAGCACTTTTCAGACTTCTGCACAACTACAAGCAACATTCCACTCTGCAATTTATTCATATTTTATATGCTGTCGCACAAGCTTACTTGTGTCATGCATTCATTGATGTAATAAGCATTCTATGCTTCGATTTCATCCCAGTAGGACTCATCAATAGTTTTATTTAGCTACAATATGTGCACATGACTTTCTTGTAATTAGTAACCTCATGGGACTAACAGACAACTATAAAGAGGAGGTCAACTATGTTCTATGTGCAGTCCCACTAGTCTGGACAGCTTTCCTGTTTTCTGGGGTCATGATTGGTTGTAACTCGAGACCTGTGCTTCTGTGATATCATTTTTGGTTGACAGCAAGTGTCCTGCCCCCCTTAGATGGAGAAAAATAGGTGGATTTTGCTGCGTAATTCATCTTACACAAGCACGATATTCATCTGTAAATCGTGTTTGGACTGCATAGAAGATATCATAGAGAACAGTACGATGGATGGATGGATGGATGGATGGATGGATGGATGGATGGATGGATGGATGGATGGATGGATGGATGGATGGATGGATGGATGGATGGATGGATGGATGGATGGATGGATGGATGGATGGATGGATGGATTTACATGTTGTGCCCTTTAAAATCACTGGCGAAGAGTACATATATCAGTTTCCAATTACTGCAGTTTATATACTCAATGAGTCAACGCTTTCAAGCACAATATGCCCCATCCCTTGTATTAATCTGCATAATAAGAAATTGAGTGAGCATCGGGTCCCTAAGTAAGCAACTTAGTTGAAAGGGTGGTGGTTATTACGGAAAACTTTTCTTCCTACTCTGAATAATCTGTACTTGTGTGATCCATTGCAACATTTAGGAATGCAGACAAAACTCCTTTGGGAGCAGCACCTTGGCTCAGTTCGTAGCTTCTTTATCTCATGTTCCCTTTCAGCACAAAGTGGAGCTCTGGTGTTTACTGTAAGTGCACCTGTGCTAATAATCATCCACCGCTGATAAGTTTTGCTCCCTGATAGTGTGAGTAATGTTTCCCAGGCCTTATTTACTCCGGAAAAGCAGGCTGTCTGAGCCATCCTTCCACTCGGCAAACATAGACAGCCAAGGTAAACTTTTCCACCAGTAATGAAAGCATAGTCTGCTTCATCATACACGTACACAACAATAAAGGCTGCTTTGTTTAAAATGTTACTATTTTTATTTAATTCTGAGCTTAATGTTCAAGTGTATACCAGTCTAATTTCCATTATGGACACTTTTACATCAAAATGTTGTAATTTTGCCAAACATACTTATTTTCTCTTGCTTCATTGCCATAAAAAGACGAGTAGACCTAAAGGTCTTTTTTGATGCGAAGATCTCAAGTAGTTCTGAAAGGAAAAAAATGGGTAATGATCTTAAAGCAATATTTACTGTGCACTATTAACCACAAATGAAATGATCACTACAATGGAGTTAACCGTTTCACAACACATTGCAGTTCACTTTAGCATCATGGCAGGCTCTTTTGTTTAAATCAACCACGGTGGCCATGAGAGAAAAACCACACACAGAGCAAAAGGCAACTTACTGCTCAGTTTCAACACTCGCCTCATAAATGTCCCTTCATGTGCATGCCATCTAACCTCCAGCTCTGACTGATAGTCTCGTGCTTTTCTCGAATTTATCTCTCACTGATCAAGTATTAAGAAATGCATGTCGGTAGGTGCAAATAGAAGTTGAAGTGTGATCATAATATCACGTATCACATTTTTAAATTTATTTAAAGAGAATATAAATGAAGACATAAAATCTCCTACCTCCTGAAATAATAGTAAGATCGTTTCATAAACGTATAATATTGTGATTTCCTCATTATTATTCTTGGATTGAAATGTAAACTTACTACTGACACAAGGAAGCATGAAAAGGAAGATTGCATATCAAGGAAAGGCCAGATGTTTTTAAGCATTATTTATGAGGGGGAAAATGTTTTTTTTTGTTGTTTTTTTTGTCAGCCAGACTAATCCACTCTCCCTCTGGCTCCTCATCGGTTGAAATGCATGGGTCCCCTCTCAAGGAACAGCGCAAACTCAATTTCACTATTCACATGTAGAGGCAAGCGTTGTTGCTCTCTTTTTCAGATATTTGTTTCTTTTGTTGGTTGGCCTGTCAGTTCTTCAGGCCTCTTGAGGACTGGAGTAATTTGGTAATTTTACCTAAATGGTGATACTGTAATTGTGTAGCGTCAGCTGCCGAGCTGTCAGTGAGACAGCCAACGGTCATTCATCACCAGCAAACGAGATGGGTGGGGGGTCATTTTGACTGATCGGGTAAACATTAGCAGAAAGAAAGTAGTGAAGCGGTCTTACCCTGAAAAAAAAAATGATGGAAATAGTAGTTGAGTGGTCTTTGGAGTAATGGGGTGCAGGGGCAGCAACAGTCTGTGTGGCAGCCTAGCTATTAGGCTGAAATTAGGCGGAAAGGTGCTGGTGTTGCGGAGAGGTGGGTTGTTGGGCGTCAGTAAAGGTGCCTGAGCCTCACACTGACAGTGATGCATCAGAATGGTAGTGTGCTGGTGGCAGATGAAAAGTGTCTACTAAAAGGTCAGGTTTGAAGTGGAAAGTGGCAGTAGCGTTAATGCAATCCTGTCTTCCCATCAAACTATTCCAACTGTGTAGTTATAATTTTTTTTTAGTTTAGTTTTGTTTTCAGTTTGTTTGCTGTCTTGACTCTGGCTAATCCTCTTTTTTTTCTTTTTTCTTTTTATTTTTCTCCCTTCGTTTTTTTTGTACGTATATTTTGATTCAGGTTATAAATGCATACGACATATAAACATGAGTGAAGTTACTGGCAAAACATTATTTATGCATGCTGATCCTTAACGTTGAAACACATTTCTCCTACTCTAGCACATTAAGTGATACCTTCGAGAAAAACCTTTCTTTGTTGTCAATTTTTGTCATCTTTGACAGAGTTGCCTTTGACAGAGTTTCATTTTAAATATATGCTGTACAGAAAGTTAAACTGAAACTGGGCCAATTGTCACTGTTTTAGAAAGAGCTTCATTTGGTGGACAAACAGCACAATGACAACCTTCTGCACGACTCCCACACTGTTTTGAGAGAGTGTTTAATCAATGATACTGATTATGATTATTTTGAACAGGACTAATCATGGTTCATAAGATCGCTCAGGACTCCATGTTACATTGTACATACTTGTTTACACTACTACAAAAAAATGGAGCCTATAAACAAGTAGCGACATTTATGTATTACATACATGCTGACCATTGCTGCCAGGTTAGTCACTATGCTTTTGTTAGCGAGCAATCTCACGTCAAACAATTTAGGGGTAGCGATTAGAGGCCATTTTGTCAAAGTATTCCAATGACCGAAGTCTTTGTCATCCTGAGACTGTCTCCCACCTGCAGTCAGAACAGGAGCTGTTCGCCTCTCTGAGTGCAGGCTTCAAATAAATTGCATTGCTGTCTAGCCATAATATGAAGAACCAAGCTGTTTAGAAAGCAAGAATTGATTGAACAAGATGTTAAATAAAAATATATGTGGAAAAAAACACTCGCACATGATAAGCAAACACAAGTAAATCAAAGTTGACTTTAATGAATTTCGTTTAAAATCTGTCACCATGTTTTTGAATGTCCTACAATGTCCTCTAGAAGTTCTTCCCCTGTAAGGACAGACTATATAATTTACTAGAGGCACTTAACATGAATACCCACAAGGCCTCAGGCTTCTTGATAATGTAACCGAGACCCAGGGAGAACACTACCACTTAATTCTCAGGGACGGCAGTGCACAGTTTATGGCTCACTTGACAGTGTCGTTGTCACAAGAAAGAAAAGTTTGAATCTTGTGGCTTTGTTTACCCCTCATCCAAGGCTTGGGATAAAAAAACTAATTAACAACGCTGAATAACAGTCTCCTGTAGTGCCATTTTCACAGCTAATTATGCAAGAATACCGCCCGCCTAAACCGTTGCCTTGTCTTTGATTTTCTCTTCCAAATTATTATGCTTCTTCTGTTCATTAGGCTTTTAGGATTGTAAATGTGTGTGTGTGTATGTGTGTGTGTGTGCTTGTGTATGTGTGCGTGTGTGTGTGCGTGTATATTATATATATATATATATATATATATATATATATATATATATATATATATTTTACAGATGCATATTTACATATTTACATCCATACTTTTTTTTTGTCCTATGTTTGTATCACACTTTGCAATTGCAGGTTTTTAATGTTGTGGGTTTAGGCTCCTGCTGTGGTCCGTAAAAATAACATTAACCTTCCCATTAAACAGCATATGGTTTGCCATAAACTCTAATGGAGAAGGGTAGCAATGCAAAAGAGCCTGTGTGTGTTTTTAGGGACACCACCTCGGTGCAAAAAGACTATTTAAAGGAAAAACGTGTTTGTTTTTTATCATATCATGGGGTTGACAAGGTTTTCAGCGGTGTCCTTCTTTATTTAGAAGCTTTTATACTACTTGATATAAATACATAGACATGATTTATTACAGTCATTTCTGGAGGATTAGCCACACCTGAATACATGATGCACCAGCTAAAATTAATTTGTTTTGTTTATATACAAGACACACCATACTATAAGCCGTAGGTGTTTTAAATGAAATGTTTTAATTACTATTATCTGTATTACCAAAACAAATCCTCTTACAATATCATAAAAATCATGAAAAATCCGTAGATAAACCGCACTGGATGATAACTTGTATAAAAAGTAGTGGCTTATAGTCCGGAAATTATGGTAGTCTGTGCGCCTTCAAGGTTGTTTAATTTCAGTCTAGATTTAGTGGCCCGAGCTGCAGTTGAAACTTTTGTTACAAAAACACCATTATTCCAAACACCTCAGAATAGTTCCAGCATACCATCATGTTTTCAGTAGTTTTCAACATTCATAAATTAATATGAAATTGTCACCCTTTGTGCCATTTGAATATATCCACACACTAATTGATGTAATTGCATTGCATACGTATCTTTGTTAAGCTTTATCTATTCAATGCAGTTGATACGGTCACTGATGGTTTCCTCATGTCTACAAGTGTTGGCAGCACCGAATGGAGTCATGTCCTCCTAATTTTTATGACACATGCAAGCCTGAGGGGTTTTCATACTGTCATGTTGCTTCTTTTTCTTCAGGTTGCTTGAAAGGTAATGCCAGTGGAGAAATGCTTTCGTGGCTTACAGTTTTTATGGTGATATTCTTGAGTCATTGCACTGGCCAGAACCCGGGTAGTGTAATGGATCTGCTGGGAGCCGTCACTATGGATTTATGAAAGTGCAATGCTGGAGGGGAAAGATCAGTCACCTGGCACTATTTTTTCGTAGCCCTGTAGATAACAATTCTCAGATATGTAATCTGTGATGCGAACAATATATGACACATGGAACACTTTTGATTTCTCATACAATTCCAATAAGAAGTGCTGAAAAGAACTGAATTTGCAGATTTCTTTTAAGTGAGAAACAACAAATGGAAGTGCAATGTCGTGTGAACAATTACCTTCCTCGAACAGTTGTCCTATACCTCCAAATATAACCACATACCCTTCAACATTACCACATAATTCGACAAGTCATACAGCACTTAGCTGTGCACTGCAGGGAATTGAGACGTGTCGGTAAAGGTCCCCTCCATGTGTTGGGCGGTTGGATTGGCAGGGCAAGCGGGGGAGCGTCCGGATCAAGTTTCTTCCTCCTGCTGTCTAATTATTGACCCATCTGGTATTGTCTTTTCAATTGTTTCAATTATGATGGCACTAGTGTTGCACTGCACCATGGCGTCAAGGCATGCATAATTCATGTGAAACACCCTGGACTCCACTCAGAGCTGCGAGTTTGAGCTGAATGTCAATACCACCTCATGCCCCCAGTGGAGCCCGGGGTTGTCTGTATTGACAGCAAGGTAGATAAGGAGGGCCAAAGCAAGTGCTGCCGAAGACAGTAGATTGTGATGCTATCACCAAGTGTAAAGGTGAGCACAATGTCCTCCTGTGTCCGTGTGTGTGTCATCAACAGCTAAGCTGATTTCACACCTCGTTTTTGTCATTGTCTGATAGACAACATTGTCAATGTTCTCCTCAATCTTACAGCCAATTTCTATGAGTGGTTTAAACTGAAAACAATAGTTTTTGTGTCATTTTAATCAGAAAATATGTGGAAAAAAACCTTCAAATAGACATTTGTGAAAATAAATTTGATAGGGATACAAGTATGTCACTAACAAAATATTACTGCGTCTCAACTTCATCTAATAACTTGCAATATAGGCCTCAAATTAGGAGCCCATGTATATTCTAACACAATTATCAACAGAAATCATTTCAACTCGAGACATTACTCACTAGTGGCCTGACATGCATATTCCTATTATTTTTTGCAGTACCATTTTGGGATATTTGATACCATTGATATCAATCTATAAAGCTTCACAATCGCACAAAAGAAAAAGTTTGTCATCTTCACTACATTATTATAATCCAAACAAATACAAGCAGCCACAACCTGACTTCCCCATGAGATGAATGACTTCACTGACCAAACCACTGCTTTAATCATAAGACTGTACACGCACAGAGAAAAGGTGAAGGTCAGTCAAGAGGGAATGCTTCAAGTGTGACTGCTCACTTATAAGATGTGTGAAGATGAAACAAAGAAGAGGTCATATTTCTGACCCAAAGGAGTAATGGGGACACAGTGCATGGCAGTGCTGAAATGTCTCTGCTGGATACCACCAGCAGACCTAACCTAACCTACACTCAGGAAAAATTAAAAAATAGTATTTTTAGGTCAATTTACCTAACATGTTTCATTGAGTCTGCATAAGTATGAACAGTTTCTGCGTTGAGAGAAAAATCTCCTATTTCCACTGCTATCTTTTTTAAACTTTTATCATAGTGGTTGTGATGGGACTCATTGATTCCAGCTTGTGACTCATAATGTATTCTTTATAGTGACCTCTCATTACAAGTCACCCACGGTTTCTTATATGTGCTTTCACACTGGTATACTGGTCTTCAGCTGTAGAATTGTGCGAAATAAGCTGTCAACGTGTAACAAGACTGGAAAGAGATTTCACTCTGCTAAACGGGTCTCTGAAGACCTCAACCTGTGCAAGCTAAATGATGCCTCTGCCTGTAGGGGAAATTTCCACACAGGGAATATTTAACCTCCTGCACCTCATTCAAGGACATTTGTTTCAATGGCAGAAAGGAAAGACACATCATCCATACAATTGATCATTCAAGTTGACAGGTAATATAGAGGAACTGCTACAAAACCCTTTCTGCAAAATTTGACAATCATGAAAAAAAAAAATTCCTAGCGGATGTTCTGAATGAGTTCATTCTGTAATGAAGATATTTTTTGATGATGCTCTTGTATGTTATTAGAATCCCAATGACCGCTATACTCATTTTTTTGTGTGTGTTGTGTGCATCAATAATAATGTTGGATGGTGTTCTCTACAGAACAGTTCTTTTATTTGTTGTTAATTTAATCCGTAATGAATATTGATTTGTGGAAAAATATGTTGTTTTACCTCTACGCATTATTGTTATAAAGACAACACTCAATAAACACTTTACACCTCGTCTCCACAGCAGTTGAGTAACTGCAAACAAGGAGATAATGAAAAAAAAAAAAAAAAAAAAAAAACACTTCAAAAATGAATTTAGTCTCATTCACTTCAAGTAGTCTTTGATGTGGATTTTTGAGAGTGGGCAAAAACAACGAGATGTTTGCGTTTATGTCAAAACCTGTTCTGAAAGGTTTGCTTTTTTTATTTTTTTATTTTGCATGCAATAATTTACATAATTTCCAGAAATTGATTATATATAACACTGGGTAATTTATTACATCCCAAACAATCAACGGGGAAAAAGTGTATTGTCTTGAAACCTTTGTTCTCAGTCTTTTGAACATTTTTGGTTGATGTAAGGCAAAAAGTGACTCTTAGCACAGCATCACAGGGACATCTGCACACCCCACCATTTTGTGCAACCTCCACCTCCCAATCTGCAGCCCTCAATTCGGGTGCTGTCATGCTCTCAGGGGGGAGTCGAATCCGCTTCTTCCCTGGCACAGTGCTTCCCAAACCAGTAGAGTCTCACAGCAGTGGGGGGTAGAGGGATTGAGGGTTGTGGTTAGTTGTTGGGTTAAAAAAAGTCAGTGGGGTGTGATGGGAAGGGGGGGGGGGGATGATAGGTGAGCAGCTGCTTTCTTTTGGATCACTTCATTAATATCCTTGGGCAGAAATTTGAGGGGCTTCTGCAGAGTAATTAACCCCGTCTGACCCTGTGTCTTATGAAGGTTGCTCCCTTTCAAATCTTGCAAGGCAAACCGATGCGTCCCCACCCTCTCACCCCCTTCCCCTCCACCAAATATTAACATCACTGTCGTTTTTTTTTCTCGTTATTTCTGTACAGCGTCGAAGCTGAAAGGTCAACCACTTATTGTGCACTAATTTATGACTCGTTAAAAGCTAAAACTTTTTTACACTTTGTTCTTCATGAATAAACATGTAATCACTTTATCGTGTCAGCTCGTGCCACTGTGTTCATGTCTGTCAGTGTTTGTTTTTGTTTGCGTAATGAGCGGTGTCTTTGACTCTTAAGCCAGCAGGGACAGTGTAATACAATGGAAGCAGTGTGCATGATTGCTAGTGGGAGCAAGGAGCTGTCCCTCATTAGTATCATCTGTTTCGCAGATGGCAAGGGTCATGGTAAGATGGGGAGACTTGATGAAAAGAATCTCATCCCGCAAGGTGACACTTATTCAGCCGCGCAATACTCACTATGGCTCCCGGAGCCCCGTTCCCAGCCCTCATGTGATACCGTGGCTTTTGGGGGGATTCAACGTCAGAACAAGAGCTTCATGTTCTTTATCCTGACTTCAGCCACTTACTTGTTCTGTAACCTGATGACTCTGACAGAGATATACAAAGTAGAGAAAAGTTAACTCAAAAACATGACGTTTACCTGGGAAGCTGGAATGGAATCTGGCCAAAGAAATATAGTTATTTGCCAACTGTGAATTCAAGATTCTTTTTTCCGTCTTTTGTCAGTTTTTTTTTTTTTTTTTTTTTGTGGTAGCTCATTAGAGTGCCATTTTTGTCCAATATACCAGCCAAGCAGCCTTGCCCTGACTCCATGCCGAATGAAGGTGGAAGCTGTGGCAAGTGGTGGCCTTGTGAGGCAGCAGTAACATCTACAAAAGGAAAAACGATAATGAGCAGTTTTTATAACCTTAAATTCAAGTGGTCATTATCAATCCTGGCCTTCTATTCCCTTGGATTCTGTCACCTCTCTCATTCTGGTGAGCCTAAAGAACCTCAAATTGTCTGCAAGGAATGGCTAATGGTACTCCAAGCTAAGGTTCTGTCTCTATCCATTGCTGTTCCAACATTTCAAATTCCCTTCTTTATTATGTACATTTTGTTCTCAACTCAAAAATGGCTTAGCAATTTAAAAGTCCCTAGACTTCAATTTGACATACATTCCATAAGTAATATCCCTTTATTTATCTGAAATTTTCCCACCACTTTTCCTAATGTTACTGCCCAGTGACAATTGTCTTGTTTTTTTTCCCCGCTTCATAAATTGATAGCATGAAAACATTTGACAAAAGTTTTATCACCAGCAATGCAACACGATTTATTCTTATGACAAGTACATTGTTTTTCTCAGCTTGCGACATTGGGAAGCAAGTTAAAATGTCATCAGAGCATCATAGTGATGATGTTCATTAAATGTATCATCATTCATAGTCTTATTTAGTTTGGTATCTGGTTTTTGACCTAAAAGCATAGTTGAATAAAATAAATTTGAATGCAAGTATGATATTTACTTCCCATCTACTCACAGTATGTTAATTAAGGTTGCTGAGATGTAGTTCATAAAACAAAGTAAGGTTCAGTTTGAGTTTCAAACAATTATGTCAATGGAAATTGACTAAGAATATACTTCTATAGTGTGATTACACAATAAGTCATAAGCCAGAACTGTCTGAAGAGGCTTTAAAAGGTTGTCATTAGAAGGAGCGGGCTTTTGCGGTTGTACTTGCCTGATATTGGTATATTGTTGAACATCTGCAGCATGAAGTGTCAAATCTCTGTCATTGGATATTCTTTTTCAGTTCTAGCTTCCCTCTTACCCACAGAAATCAATTAATCATCATATTTATGGATGTGCCATCATGTGGTTTTGGAACAAATATGGTGAGGAAGTACATTCACAGTATATTTCAAGATGGATATCACATGATATTTAATGCAAGAAGATTTTGAGGCTTTTGTTCTTACAATGCATATTTGTTCAGACTTCAATCTGATTATATCACAATATATATTTGTGAAGGATCTACTTTTTATTTTGGCTTTACATTTATACACAGAATTATTTTTTTTGTATCTGAAGCCATTCAGAAATATTCTCAAATGCATCAAATTTTGTCAGCCTCATTTAGTTTAATTATTGATAATAGTTTATTCATTATTTAATGTGAGTCCACAAATTGAACATCAACAAAGAGACTTAATAATCATGCTATCAAAAACAGATCTCTAGACTTTTAAAGTAGTTTAAAGAAATAATTGCTAAAAATGTACAATATTAGGTAGGTCAGAGTGAAACGTCTTTGTTTTTGATCAGCAATCCCAGGTGGATAGCTTCTCGTGATTTTTGGACGCCATTGGAATGAATGCATGGTGCTGGTTAAACAGGCAGATTACCCGCAGAGGTATTACTATGTTGATGTCTGTGGCGTAAGAAGCCATCAGCCTGCGGCGGCAATAGCGAGGTCTACCTATTATTCAGGGACAAGGTGGAAATGGAGAGGGATAAGACACAATGTGCTCAGGGCCAAGCCTCTCACTTCTCTGACCTGCTGCTCAAATGGCTTTTCCACACCCTCATAAAAGCCATTGCGTTGCATTTTAAAGAATAATAGAATCGCTGCCTCTTCCCCGAGAAACTATTTTAGCTTTCTAATTCCTTGTCACTGGGGCATTTCTTTGAAGGTGACTTCGCTCGCTTGCTCGCTTTTTTTTTTTTTTTTTTGACAACGTGGAAATGCCTTTAAGAATAATTCAAATGTGTTCTTGCTTCTTTTGATGTTAAGTCATGAGACTAATGTTGAGGAACGCATGAGCCTTTCATAGGTTGGACGACAAATAGAATTGCGTGTTTTAGTTATGCTTTAAATGACATTTCTCTCGAACTTTAGTTCACTTTATTCTGCATGCGCTTGATAACGCTTGCCGGTTTTCATCTAAACATAATCTGTGACACATAAAACACACTATGGGAATTTCTTTTGATAGATACACAAAAGAAAATGTAAATGCTCTACTTGTTCTTTTTCTATGCACCCAACATTCCTATTCGTCTCTCAAATCTATGAAAGGCTGTGGTGGTGACCACTTTCCCATTTCTTTAGGTAATACATCTGACAGGTGTGGCACTTAAAATGCGGACGTAATGTCTGCCAGAAATCCTTGCCTTTGTTCAAGAGTCACGAGTGCAAATATCAACACCTCTTTTGTATTCTAAACAGCACTTTGACTGTTTATAACTAAAACACACAGCAATCCCATTCTCCCTTTAATGCCAGGGGACTCTGCAATTGCTCGTATTAATCAGAGCAGTGATAATGAGCAGTGAATAATAACAGTGGGTGGAGGCGCACTGAATGTAGTAAGTTGGGCGGGAGGTTCCCCTAGAGAGGTGTTTATTTGAGATTGTAGGATGTTGTGAAACAGTTGTGTTGTTGTCTCTTGAGACCAAGTGTGTATTTTCATGCCACTGACCATATCTCTCTCTAGGCAGTTACCACCTGCCACCCTATCCTCCAGTTTTATATCAATTCAAATGTAGTTTATTTATTTTTTGTCTTGTGCTTCAAATGCAGTTTATTAATATGTTTACTATTTTCTTACGATAAACCATCCATGCCTGCCAGGTACCTTTAATTACTAACATTGGAGTGTATCGTTAAGTTTAAAAGCAACCCATATGAGTAAAGGTGAATTGAAGGTGATCGGTTGAGGAAATATTTTTCTAAAAAAAATATATGCTTCATTGCAGGATAACTGCAGTCCCACAAATCAGAATATTTTAATCATTTCTGAGCACAAGTAGGTCAGAAAATGGATGGATGGATGGGAATGAAAGTATAGGAACTATTGTTACTCTGGCGACACAAAATAAGAATGACCCCAGTTTATATATTTTCTCTCACAAGCTAAAAAGATCTCTCACAATATTGTATGAATTTTTTTTTTTTCTAATGGCCTTTTCAAACACTGTTTTTCAATGGTGTTCTCTTGATATCTTGGCAGCCAGTCAAATTTTGATTACACGTACCAAATTTAGTTACAAGCTATCTTCATTTTGCCCCGCTCACAGAAAAGACACAGCCTCTGTGGTGTTTTTTTTAAGCTGATTGATGAGGTTTTGATTGGACTTGCAAACAAGACACTTTCATTACTGTCTCTCGACATGCATCCATTTCGAGGTAGTAAAGTTTGCCGATTGCCATGCAATTTGTGTGCCAGTTAGTGCTTGTATAATTGTGGATAAACTCGTAAGACACCTTGGTGATGACATCCATTTAATGACATTTGTCATTTTATGTTCTTTAATCTCAGCATTGGGATCTGGAGGTTTAGATCACTTAAATTAGATTCAGATGACTAGATGAGTAGCTTGTTTTGTTGCTTACAAACACAAAACCGAGTCTCTTCCTCCCACATCCTAAAGACAACTTAAAGCCCCACATAGATTGCATAAAGCAGGTGGATGACTGTAAAATGAAAGTTG
Source organism: Syngnathus leptorhynchus (assembly GCF_054491065.1). Classification (NCBI taxonomy): domain Eukaryota; kingdom Metazoa; phylum Chordata; class Actinopteri; order Syngnathiformes; family Syngnathidae; genus Syngnathus; species Syngnathus leptorhynchus. Next base: position 8,753,699 of record NC_141204.1, on the reverse strand, counting down.
TTTTATACATTCAGTATTTACTGCAAAATTGGAGCAAGTCATTAAACCTGAATGGTTTTGTGAAACAACTGTCGTTGACGACCTCTGCCAGTTGGTAGTCGGTTAAGAAAAAAAAAAGATCACTTGTCAAGTGAGTTGATGTGTGAGAAATCTAGATGGATATAGGGGCAATCCGTAAAAAGGAGACAATGATGTGATTGAAATTGATCATTGTTCTTAATCAGTTTGAATGCCAAAGCCCCTTGAAATCCTTGCTCAGTTTGTGTAAAGCGTTCATTATGCCTCTTGCACTGATCAATTATGTTGTCAAGTCAAGTTTTATGACATGCACTCAACTCCTAATCACCACATTGAAAAACCGTTTGCATCTGCCGGCTCATTTGTTTAGAGGCTCGTTGCAAGTCAGCAATAACACACATGCATTGTGGGAAAGTGTATTGATGATTCCCCATGTTATTAATAGCAGTATTGCCAGATTTATTTGCAAAATTGGACTCGTTATTTCCTCGCACTGAGGAAGTGTGACAGGCCATTTTACTCCTGGCAGCATCCTCGTTCATGTCCCATTATTAAGTGGTTTGAGTTGGGTCACCTTGGTACAAAAAGGGAAAGCGTTGCCTGCAGCAGGTGTGATTAGGACAAAAAAAAAAAAATGTTTACCAGCAAATAATGTTTTCACGACAGAAACAATCGACATATCATGGTTGCAGCTCAATCAAGCTGGCCAGCTCATTTATTTTCAGGCTCGCCCTCAGGTTCTGTTTTGATTTGTTAAAAAAGAAACGGACAGAAAAAAGAAAGAAAATACTCAGTTTATTTAAGAGGACAAACATTGTATTGATTCTATTTGTATGACTTTGTGTTGGTGTTTGCCAATAATTCAATAATACATCCAATAATTAAGCCTCGTGATTTGTTTTGGGGCGGCACAGTGACGCACTGGTTAGCAAGTCTGCCTCACAAATCAGAGAGTCAGGGTTTGATTCCACCTCCGGCCCTCCCTATGTGGAGTTTGCATGTTCTCCCTGTGCCTGTGTGGGGTTTCCCCGAGAATTCCGGTTTCCTCCCATATCCTGAAAACATGTTTGGTAGGCCCATTGAGCACTCCAAATTAATTGCCCGTAGGTGTGAGTGTGTGTGGTGGTTGTTTGTCTCTTGTCTGCCCTGCAATTGACTGGCAACCAGTTCAGGGTGTCCCCCGCCTACTGCTCGATGACTGCTGGGATAGGCTCCGGCACGCCCGTGACCCCCGTGGGGACAAGGGGTACATGGATAGGTTTTGGATTGTGTTGCCTGTCAACATAGAAAGATCTACTAGGACGCTCACCTGAATAACTTATATGCTTGCTGCTGGACTTAAGCGAGTTAAATGTATATTTTTATTGTAAAAAAAATATCCAAATAAATAGCTTTCTAAATGCGTATATTTTAACATTATAATACGGGAGTAGTATTTAATTATGTCAGTCCTACAATAATGGTGAAAAGGCCTAAATACAATTCATTTTTATGCTCTGAAGAAAATACATCTATTGCTTGGAGGTAGATTATAACACAGAACATTTTGAGTGGGCACCGTTTTATGAAGGTTGTATTGTGCTGTAGTGACATAGTGTGCTCCCATGCCCTTTGCAAAGACATGTTGTATTATTTTCAGATGTTGCTTACAAATTCACGAACTTGCACTAATAGTAAAACTACAAAACACGGGTCTTTCCAGGGAGCCATGTTTTGCTGCCCAAAAAATGTGTGAACACAAACTCTGATCAGGTACTATGTCACGGTAGGCGACAAGTGTGTGCGTCTAACAGTCAAACACAACATTATGCCTTATAAAACAGGTAAGCCTCAACTGCCGTTAGGTACATCAAACACTTGGCTTAGCTTTAGAACAGTTGTCGGTGTGTGGGCATTTTTCTCGAGGCGATGGTGTCCTTCCACTCGCCTGTGCATTTTCGGGTTGCCAATGGAGCCTTTTATTTTATGGAGCATTATGTGCCTATGAAATGAAAACCTATTTCTCAGTATGGAGAATGGATTCTTACATATTGCAGTGGAGGTGCCAAATGTCGGGCCAAGTTTGTAAGCGGCCATCAAATTCATATATAAAGTACTAGTGATGTGACTATAATATGCAAATGATCAACACTGCTTGTCTTATTTTTATTTTGTCTTTCTCTCACTGTTAATACATAACCTAAATCAATTATCCCTTACATAAAAGTATGTTTAAAGTCTGACACGAAGCAGACACTGCTGGTGGGCTCTCATATCTCAGGCAGAGTTATAATGCATAAAGCAATATTTTAACTCAAATGGTGCATCAACACATGTAGAGATACAATATTGGAACACAGGCATGTTTTTTATCCTCAACCATGTAAATGCAAATTGAATTTCCTTGTGTATGAAATGCACTATAAAGCTGACTTGCCTTGGGTTTCGAGCGTGTTCGGAGAACAAATTAAACTCATCTCTCAGTCTGTCTATGATTCAGATTTTATACGTCTGAGCACTGTGCAAGAGTGCCGTCTAGTCTTGTGAGGAAAAATGAACAGTGTGGGATTACTTTGATATTCCCATCTAATCTCATTCTCTTTTTCTTGTGCATGTGTAACTACATAAATTATTTACAATGGATTTGGAGGGTAGAATTTTGTGACATGTTTTTGGTTGTTTATAAGATTTATTTTAGTCGTAGTGTGCCGTGTACAAGCTTCCTCTGCGCTTGCAATAACACACAAGTGTTGCACCCCCGTGGTCCCCCCCCCCCCCTTTTCCCTGCCTTTTCTCTGCACTTACAAATGAAAATGCACTTCTGCTGCCATCATTCCACAATGACAGAGCAAAAGGTAATCCCTGTTCATGAATTCTAGATCTCCTTATGCCACGTGCATAACAAAGAATCATTCTTCATTGTCCCTCCCTTTCTCTCTTTTACTCTTCGGATGAGTTGTATGGCTGCAGGATTCCATATCTGCCGCTTGTCAATGTGGAGTGATTCTTTTGTGAATTTATTCTCTGCAGAGGTTCCTCAATGTATTACTGTGTATATACCGGGAGCTATAGCACTTTCTGATCGACTTACACAATATGTGACATTGTATAACAGCTTATGATGACATTAACCATTTTTAAAATATTTCACATGCACTGTAATGTGGCATTTTTCACTTACTGTTCTTCCCCACATCACTGTTTGGGCTCATGGCTTACATATAGCAAATTTCTAACACAAACATAATGAGTAACGATACCAGATTGATGCTGATAACCAGCCTTCTTTAAATGTATCGGTATTTGTTGAGGTTGCCGGTACAGCCATCGATACTGCAGGCAAACAAAATCTAACATCAAACAAATCCCTATCAGCAAAACTCTACTGATGTTGGCTAAATACATCATTTGCATCGGTCATTTGTTTGATTTTAATACCGCCCAGCCGAACATGAACAGAAACACGTTCAATTCAAATTTACTTGGGGAATTTGAATTATTGGGTATTTTCTCTGTCAGTCAGTTAATGCTTATTCAAAGCATCCATTCTGTTGTTGTTGTTGTTGTTTTTATGGAAACACATTGCACCCCCAAAAAACAAGTTGAAAAAAACGCAAATGTTTAACAGGTTTTGTCCTGCAAGACACCTGACAAAGAAAATAATTATCCTATATAATTTGGATGCTTTGACGACAGCTTACTTTTCAATATCACTGATGCATTAAACGGCAAAGCTGAGTGTATAAGTACTGTATGTTGGGCTGTTCTTGGCCCTGCAGTTATTTGTAATTCCCAAAGCCACGTTAATCCCCCTCAGAGATATGCAGCTCCCAGAATAACTTTCACTGGACAGGAAATGCCTTTGATATGGTAGCATGGAAATTAACTTACATGTTCTTATTTATATTTCTCACAGTGTAGAAATGGTCATGAGCATTCTGTGTTCCCGTATCTGTTATTGAAGTAAAATGCAGGTACGAAGTATAGTATAAATGTGATGTCTTATTCCTGATAACATAGTGAGACATTATGTTTTTATTATTTGACTTCATGTCCCCCACCTCTATAGTATAGGTGGTACTTTTTGTTATGTCCCACTAAGAAGTGTTTATCTCTTTTCCATGTATTGGTTAGTATCTACAAATGTTTAATGAAAGTATCAATACCCTTTATATCTTCTGAAATCAAAACCTCATATCTCATTTAAATTTTTATGCTGATTTTTCCAATGTGTTTCAGATTTGTTATAGGGAAAATTTTGATGATACCATTCATTCATTCATCATCCAAACTGCTTATCCGCTCGAGGGTTGTGGGCTTGATAATACCAAATCATCTAAATTATAAACCTCTGGCCATGTCACTTAAAACCCTTTTTTTTTTTTCCTCCTGGTCAGCACATTGTTCTTTGCCCATAGTGGAGGAAGCCATTCTGCTGGCTGTCAACACATGGAAAGATTCAGTGCTGCTCTCATCTAGATGATGGATCTAGAGTAGTCAAAGAGTTGCTGACTCCTCACTGACCAGCTCTCCCTCACCACCCCATGTCGGCCCCTAAGCCCAACAGTAAGGCCCACTGTGATGGATAGGGCGTCCGTCGCTCAGCCCCAAAACACTAGCCCCCGCTACTCACCCCGCAGGGCCTTTGTCAGGAAGGCTGCCGGTGGCAACTCACAGCTTGACTCGGCTGTGAAAGACAAGCAGGTAAACACAGCGGCAATATTGTTCTCAACTTACCCGCTGTCATCCTTCTGGGGTCATTTACAGTTTACCGACAGGTTCAGGCCGAGGACTGTGGATTTCTTGTTGATGGATTACGTGGTACTTGTCTTTTTCCAGCCATATCTTTCATTAACCAAAAGATAAGGCTCTTTAAAGGGTTTCTGTTCCTTTTATGCTGTGGTCTGATTAATGCCAAGATAAGATATATGCACTTCAGAGTGCATCAGGGTTGTCTGGCCATGTATTGCACTTAATTGTGTTTCAAAGGATTGTGTTTTTAGAACGATGTGTTCTCCAACTGTAACAATTCAAGTAACCATTTTTTTCAGTTGGATTTCTCAATAGAATTGTACACAATGCATGGCAGAACAAATATTACACTAATTTCATCCTTTCACCATTTCATCATTGTTTTAATTGGACACTCCTTTTTGATACCACAAACTTGTGATAGTTCAAAAAATGTTGCCATTATGCAGAGTAGGCCATTTGAGACCATTTATCCACTTTTCAACATAAGCATATATCTTGTATATTTCTTATAAAAAGTTATTGCTTTGGAGCAAAGAAGAAAATATGACTTAATAATTGGTTCCGGTTGTCCGTGATCTGACAGACTACCACATAAAAACAGAATTAATGTTACTTTTGTTTGAATAAAGTCCCCTTTTCTTGCCATACATTTTATGTAAATTACTTGAGTTCTTGCACAGTTCTGCCACTGTTTTTGGTTGCTCATGCACTAAAGGCAACTCCCTTTGTGGTAGCAGAGCGGAGCTTTAAAACTCTTAAAAACAATTCCAGAATTATTTATCAAGATGACTTTTAAAACATTTGTTTTTCTAGGTGAGGATGATTTATTAAACAAAAATAATTAAAGACAACTGAGGCACATACTTGATAGACTCATGTCGTAATTCAATACGAGCAAGCAGTTCTGGGATCAGATAATAAAAGTTTGAAAATGTCTATGAAGTGTATAATGAGGTGACACCTGATATTCTGTTGGGCCTGTGTTGCATCAGGCTCAAAGGCCTCCATCTGTCAGGGGGGGACACCAGTGGCTAATCTCCCGCTGTATGCAAAGAACTGATCCCCCTTACCTCCAACCTGAATTATTCATTATTCACACAGACTTAGCCTACATTGTTTTGTCAAAAGAGAATACCTCGTTCTGCAAATAGGAACTTATTAAAGTGTGAGATAGCTGCTTTTCTCATCACTTTCTCACTGCACTACGTGTACTTGATAATTTGTGCCTTCTCCATCCCTGCCTTTGTGCTGCTTCGATGGCTAAGTGGGGAAATGGGCTGTGGAAAATGATCATCAATGCAACTGGCCCAGTGACAAGAATGGCGCATTTCCTTTCGTGCTCTAAAGAAAAGGAACATCCTTTCATGCCTTGTGCATTGGTACCCTTTACTCATTACATCCCTGTAATTGTTTGGATTTGAAAAGATTTTACTCTCCAATTCTCATCACTCCATATATCTAGCCATGCTTTTATTCATTTTGCAGACATTCCAATAAATATTCACACCATTAATAGGTCCATTAATCATTGGAAGAAACACAAAAGCTTTGATTACTCTGCAGTATAAACATGCATTCTGTTGGTGAACTGAATTCTTCTTTTCGACTCGCTATGAAACATGGTGCATGAATACAAATCATTTGTATCGTTAGCATGTGGGACCTGGTCATTGGACAGTGGTGTTGAGGGCATTACCACAGTTGACTCGTTATTCTGCTGCGGATGCTGCTGCCATTTGTTGGTAGAAACAAAAGATGCAATTTAAAATGTTAATTGAGCATTTGTTGTTTTATGGAGATGGGGAAATGCGGCACATGGCACACAGTGACTCATAAATCTCTGGATGTCACCCATGTCGGCTGGATAGATCTTTGCTCTTGTGGTTGTCTCCAGTTCCGTAGAGCACTGTTTAGGCAGATTAATGAATGCAGAGGGCCTTCACCATGGTAAACAAGCGCTTGATTAATTGACCATACGCTTCCATTATTTTAGCAGTGGAAAACAAAATGTTTCACAGTAGAATGTTTTTGGTTAGGTACTAGTGGTTATAGCATGCCATGTTTGGGGTTAAAATCAGAGCTGTGACCTTCCTCTAAGGACTTTGTTTGTGTTCCCTGTGCTTGAGTGAATTTTGTCTGGGCTCTGGTGGCTCTTTCCTCCTTCTGTTGTGGCTTGCTCTGACTTTGGAGAATATTAAAGGACTATAATTTTCTATAACTCTCTCTCTAGATATAAATTTAAAATAACTATTTTAATATTTTCCTTCTAAATGACATCACATGCCCTCATTCCTCCTAAATTTAAAATATAGTCACCATTCATCGTCATGTGCAGAGATAAAATGCACCCAATGTCCCGTCATCTGATTTAAATAATTTTATGTAGTTTTTAGGATTGATATTTTCTGACTGCATATGTTCCAAGCCTTGCTGCAGTTAACAAAACTTTTTAAAAAGCTCAAAGATCTCTCTATGACTCTCACCGCACACTGCGCACTAAATCATTAAGTATGCCACTGAATTGTCAATGCATGAGGATGTCCTCAACACCAGCACATTTGCGGGAGACTAAAAATGTTCAACATTAAAAATGCGTGCATCTGTCTACGTCTCAAATGACTTCACTTCTGTGAGCTTTCAGGGCAATTCTGTCACCGTCCAGTATATTCTCATGAGATTTTAGACGCAAATCAGTGAAAGAGACCCATGACTATTATAGACTAATTTCTAGGATTTAATACACTTAAATTTAATGTTTGTGCATTATTATGAATTGCTATATGTACTTTCCCATAATTTGGAAGTGAGGCCATACTAGTTTCATTAATTTTATTACCCCAAGGGTGTCATTAATTTTTGTCGCAAATTGTACTTACAGCTTCCCTGAGATGGCCATCATGATCATGAAACCTTTTTTTTTTTTTTTTTTTTATCACCGCAACATGTAAACCCACAAAATATCAATTGATTATGTTTTGGGAATGAGAAGACAAACAGTAGTTTGCCAAATATTGTTCAAGTTACTGTTAAAACGAGGTTGAAACGTGATTTGCTTTACTGGTCACATAAAATGATATGTTGTGCCAGAACTAAAGAACTTGGGCCTAGAGTTTAGCACTCGTCACCAAAAATATTTATTTTATTCATAATACTCATCTCATTAGAAAAACAAACTTTCAGATTTAACTTCTTGCTCGCTCAGCCATGGCAGGTGATCAATAGTTGATCTCTCCGCACCAGTTAGGGTACTGTAAATGTATTATGAATGATTCTGTACTTTTAAAATTACTTTCAAGTTGGAGCCATGCAGAGGTTCTTTACGGGCAGTGATGGCAATGGTTTTAGGCAATTGTATCTCAAGGGTGTTTCTCTTCTTTCATGTGAGCGATAACGTTAATTTTTTTTTTTCAACAAAAGTACCGTGAGTAGATATTTCAATGGAACAAAAAGACTGTTATTCAATAAAAGCGAAATAAAAATCAGACGAGTGTTCAAGACTCTTATTAATCTCGCTGTATCATTTTGGCACAGATGAGATATATTATGAACACGCTGCTCTTGCGACACATTATTACATGCTTTATTTGAAATATCACATTGTTACTGAACTTTTTTTTTAATATATCACTATGTCAGTCAGTCATTTTGAAGGAAGGTGTAAGCTCTCCATGTCAAGTTGTTCTACACTTCTAGGTCCACATGCCTTCCATTTTCACAAATTACTTGCCATGGGTGTCAAACTCATTTTTGTTGCGGGTCACATTCTACTTTCCCTCAGAGGGTAAGTATAACTGTGAAAACCTTATGAATGTATTAGTGGCCTTATATTATTCCAGATATGCAATTTGCTCATGCAGTTGGTTGGTTATATGTATTAGTGAACAATTTGAAGTCAGGGATTTTTTTTGGGGGGGGGAGGTGGTTGTAATATTTGTAAAATAAGGAGGAAAATGACAGTTCGGCAAACTTTTACATAAGCAACATTGCAAATTACACATTATTATTACTACATATTATTATTTACATTGACTCTTTTGTTTTTGCTTGATGTTTGATTATTGTTACATGTGCTTTTCACACTGTCATTCTCTGTGGCAAAACCATATATTTTGACTCAACCATCTATGAATGTATATCATGTTTCCAGTGTACCTTGTAATAAAATCTTAAATCTCCACGGGCTTGTAGATAGCCTAGTTAGACAATAGACATGGGACCCATCTCTCTTGGATCTACCTTGCTATGTCTCTATTATTGAGAAGACATCTTTGTTCACATTGTACTAAACATATTGTGAAACGGTGATTATTCTGTGAAATTGTGGGAACTCTGTGGGGCTGACTGATCTTCTGAGGATACCACAAGCTCGACAAAGCCATCAGAACAAGGACATCTTGAATCTCTTTGGTTGTCCTGTGGGGATTACACTTAAGGCTAGTGCAAGCATAAAGGCGGTCACCTCAGAGGATCCCTCTTTTCATGTCTGCAAGCAAAATGAGAGTAGAACATTTAAAGGAAAGGGTGAAAAAAATATAGGAATCCTGCATTTTCTTTGTATTGTAAGTATTGCATAACATGATTGTATTAGTTGTATAGATCTGAGGCTTGTATTCCTATCTGCTTGAACCACACATTCATTGACTGTGGGAGACCATGTGAAATGTTAATAAGGCCACCTCATGTTAGCATTTTTGCCGGGACAACTCACAGTCGAGTCAAATTCAGTTCTTCATTTTGTGTTGTGTAATTGCTCCTGGTGGACAAACCAGAGACAGTTTGACTTAAATGGTAGCCATACAAGGTTTAATACGACCTTGTTAACTCTTATGTCGCTTTTCAGCTCTTAGCAGTGAAGAGGGGATAATCGGTCATGTCTGGTTTGGAAACACACATTGATTTTTTTGCTGTGTATTATTCAGCGTGTTTGTGCCTCAGGCCACTCTGTTCTCCCTTTCTTATCAGGTTCAGTGGTTAGTATTAGAATCATTATTTCATTCTGTTTTAAGACTATTGATTATACAGAAATTGAATCAGCTTGTGTGATGATTTTATTATTTTTATTTTTTGCCTTGAGCAAAAATCGTGTGTCGCTATAAGTAAATTGAGATGTGATGAGCACTGTTTTGTTTCTGCAGGACTAGAGTTCAATATGATGACGGGAAATATTCTTGTTGAGGTTCATGGAAATTATGTTCATAATATTCATTAGTTTTTTTTTTGTTTTTTTTAAGTCAGCTGAAAAACAACTGAGTTTGAGTTTTCTTCTTCTTTTTTTTTTTTTTTTTTTTTTTTTTTTTTAAACCAAATCATCATTTATTTATTGGCAGAAGAGACCCATAGCAGAACAGCCAAATATCGGAAGCATCTGCTACAGTTGCTTGAATCTTCATGGAACATACTGACAACCATACCGTGTCTGCCTGTGTCTAACAGATGCCAATATTTCTTGCAGCCTCGTTGGTCAAAGCTGGTAACATTAATTGAATTGCTGTCACACTGCTGTGCAAGTGTTGAACCTCATTTCTGTCAAGCAGCTTTAGACTGGGGTGTGACAGATGACAGAAAGAAAGTGGATCAACTGAAAGACGTAAAAAGTGTCCCAATTAGGCTCTTCTGAAACATGACATGGCATATGTATTGAGTAGGTGATAATAATGCCACCAAATAATTTTTGGACAATTTTAAATCATACACCTTCCTGCGTCCATCGCATTTGTGTTACTTCTCAGTCATGCCTCTTGAACAGGTGCCTTCGAGTAAGCCGCCCCTCTTGTGTGCCCCAACACAATTTGTGGGAGGGAGGGAGTAATGGCTGCTAAGAGCCTCACAAACATATGCACTGCAATTATCCTCAATTACGGGTGATCAACATTTGCATAATCTTTATCCCAGCTTCTCCTCAAGAACTCATCAGACGTTGTTTTTCAGTTGGAAATCCACATGAATAATGTATTCAGTAAAATATATCTATTCTGTGAGTCTCTGTGGCTATTCAGCCTCCTCCTACATCTATCATTTATGATGGAGCGAGCTAGGAAAGCTCCCTGATTGAACTAATGAATGCAAATGCACTCGGAGTTGAGCACGGGTCAGTAGCCGCTCTCCTTGCTCCTGTTACCTGTTTTTCCTCACTATCAATTCACTTCAAGCCTATAAACAAATGTGGCATATCATTTACTGTGGGTGTGAAACGATTAATTTTCATAAAGAAGCGAAGAAATGGCCATCACTTTACCACTTGAGGCACCTGGTTTGGTTTTGACAGTGACAATAAGCGGACATGGCAGCCCAATTACGTTTTCGCCATTCTTCCTTTTTTTTTTTTTTTTTCTTTCGATTTTGTGAATCCTCTTTGAGCAACCTTTCTTCACAAATACATGTATACTTACGTTTGCAATACCGCTTGTGCCGTTCCTATTTTAATTAGCGCTGCATCATATCATGTGACCCCACAGCTTTAGCGCACACACTGCAGGTAAAATGTTAGAAATTAAAGTAAAAAAAAAAACCAGGATGACTCATGAGTGGTAACCGTGTGTCTTTGACAAAAAAAATGTTTTGAACATTTGCACCATTTTTATGCAGTGATTAGATGCCCACCTGAACAAGTGCTGATATTTATGGCTCGCCTTGTGTGGCAGTGATTGTGAACAAACTGCAATCACATTAACATTTATTATCTGTTACATTCACATATAACAGATAGGTCTGTATTGTATTTGCCTTTTGTCCCAGGTAATTGAACTGATGATGTACATCGAGCACAGTATGCATATGTTACCAGCGGAAAAATATTTGGCAATCTTGTCTATACATACTACAGCGTATCAATAGTCTCTTTCAGATTTTATTTCATTACAAAGGCAGTTGATAGCTTAATGAAATTTGCTTCATTGAATTTGTGTTCGTGTCATTTTCACTGTGATGTCATAAAAGCTCAGTCTAGAAGAGAAGGAATGTCTGGGTCCGATCTTCGAAAGCCCCTATCAAGTCTGTTTTAGATGCATCCCTCGTGCAACATACCTGATTGTAATGATCAGATAAGGACTCCAGAGGATTGCACTTGGGCACCCCTAGTATAGAGAAACATCATGCACTATCCTGGATTTTGATCAAATAATTTCCGGTTGATAAAAGCTTTGTCCAGCACTGTTGTCCAATGTACAGCGCCTCATCTGTTTGTTCATTACTGGAGAGGATATGTGTATGATGGGCAACAGGTATTGTTCCTTCACTCACCACAGAGCTTAAATATAAGATATTCATATATTCCAGCCAGTCCTGAAGCCGCCCCTCCTATATACAAAGACTGAGTGACATTATCTAGCAGTGCATTTTTTTCCCTCCTCTTCCAAGCTTCCATAGCTTTGACAGCACAAGTCTTGCCGTTGCACACGTGCGCACACACATATGCACACGCACACACATTGATGTAAGGCTCTACCAAGTTGTCAACAGCTGCCAACATGGCCCAGTTTTTTTTTCTCCTCAGTGGGCAGACATCAGATTCTGTTCTGACAGGTCCGCTTTTGTTATTAATATTTCCACAGAATTTTAATTATTCTCTGCTTCATCCGTCATGTTTGTCCATTGTTAGCATGGCTGTGGCCACGTGCAGTTGTGTAGTCTCACAATGTGACTCCCGGATATTGAATTTTTCATTCTACCACACGTGTCCCCCCTCTAAGTGTTTTCCTCAGGGTATTAGCATGTTGTATTCGCCTGGCTAACAGGATGATGCATAGTGTAGCACAGACATAACCCAGACTACATGCTCTTTGACACGCTCTCCTTCTGTGCTCGTGTCGCCCTTGCTGGGATGCATGACGCCACTGCTATCATTGCAGTGAACAATAATTGTTTAGCACAAAATCTTTGTTCTGCATTCATGAAACCATATTGTTTAATATCTATATTTACATCAGTGACATACTGTAATCTTATTAAAATAATAAAGACCATATGTGATGCCGAATTTTATTGTTTGGCTTTGCCTTTGGTCTGCTGCAGTTGAAGGTTGATTGAGCAAAAAAGGTTATGTTGAAGATGGTTTGTGCACACATTACCAGGAATGGTCAACTGCAGTTAATGTTCCATCCAGCGAGAAATCAAGGAACATTTGAATCTGTCGAAGCTACCAACATGTTGCATCAAGTTAAATGTGAAATGCATAAACCAGTTTTGTGCTTGTTTTGTCTACACAAGAACCATTGACAGTTCATGTTAAGTGTATGTGGAGTATTATTACATCAGTTTGACTCTGTGACATTGTTCTATTTCTATCGGGAGAAAAACATGTTTTCTAAATTTAAAAGTTGGATGTTTCATTATCATGTTGAATACCAGACCGATTATATGGTACTCAAATCATCTTATGTAAAACAAACAATAATATTCAGTCTTCGATATTTCCATTGTGATTCTTTCTGTCTTTTATTGTAGCATTATATAATCCGTGCACAATTTGGGGATTTGTTTGTTTTCATGTCTTGTAATGAGATCTTAGCTAATGAATGACAGAGATACTACATAATTGAATGAAGGCTTACTGTAAGCAGAAGATCAGCATCTCCAACAAAACATCCCGCTGTAAAACCTAATTTGGTTCGTGCAAGGGAAAATTGATTACTTTTCACTGAAGCACACGTGTTTTTTCAGAGCTCTTTCTTTAAAGCGTTCAAACAAATTTTATCTTTAATGCTGTACTTGTTGCATGCACAATAGAAATTACCATATTCAGTTCTTTGCATAGGTTAGAAATGTGATAATCCTCCATGACAGTTTAATGTGATTGTTTTTAGGGACTACATATCCTCGCTGCTCTGGAAGGTAGATGTAATGGACGCGCATAAGGCTTCTTTGGTATCTGCTCTGTCATGTCAGAGGACATTGGCTACCTGTTTGGAGTGAACCTTTTTAAACTTTTAAACTTTATCCTCTCACAAACCCCAGTGAAATGTTTCTCCCACGAGCACATATTTTATATCTCCAGCCCAATTACAAATTACTATACACACACTTTTTTTTTTTTTTTTTTTCAACATGTGGCTTTTGAAATTCTAATGGAGATTGGCTCGTGAATGAGATTAGCTTCATTTAACTTGACATGACATTTGAATTGGATCTCAATCCATAAAATGTTTCATACGCCCTTCAACCAGGTCGTGATTGATATGGATTTCACATACAGACAAGATTTGAGCTCAAGCATTATTGAGGACAATTTTGGCAATGTCTGCCTCCGAGCTGTAAGAGGAGTGTTCTTTGTACGTGTGCCATAGCATGAGGAGAAAGTATGAAACCATTTTTCCCTCCTTAGACAACTCAAGCAGAAACATTAAAGATGTATTAACTACTCTCACATGGCAACCTTGACCTTATCATTATTTCAAACTGGTACCCTAATGGCTTCATACCGACTCACAGTACCAGCCATGCTCATGTGATGAGATCTGTGCAAGCTTTTACTGGCACTGTATGTTCTTCTGTAGTAATTATTACATGCACTGTATTACATAAACTAAAATAAATGCATCATATTGCATCATTATTTTCATAGTCCACATGTTCTTTTTTCCTCATGTAATTGCTGCAGCATTAAAATAATCTTTGATCTACTTTAATTTTCAACGTGAACATTTTCTTTAGCTCAGTGAATAGGTGGAATAAAATGCATTCTACAGTGAATATTTGTGAACATATCCACTGAATTCCATATCCAATGGTACAATCTTGACTACAGGTTCCACTGTGCTTTGTTCAGCCCTCAATTGAAAGCAGAGCATTTGTATTGACTACCCCACTTTTTCTTTTGTAGAAACATGGGATGAGATCAACTTAAATATTTAGCTTTTTTAGATATTTATAGTGAGTTAGCCTTTTCCCGGTTCCTGTCTATTCAAAGCTTAGTCCTCAACATCTCACTCAGAAACCACTTAGACACAATAAGGTGAAGTGAACATGAAAATACTTTTGTGATGAAGCACCCCATCACTTGTTCACCATCATTCTAGTACTTTTTCATTGCACCCATTGGAAGAGCAGGAGAATACACAATGCATTATTAAGATGACCAATCACTCTCAAATCCCTCTGTTTGACCCAGCAAAGGAGCAAGAGGTCTAAAAATATCACTCAACAATGTGTTTTTCTGTGTGTCATTACAATGAGACCTGCAGGTATGTACATTTGTCTCTGAAGCTGTTTGTCACAGTGATGCTGGCAACAGGATAAATAGCTTGTATGCCACAAGATTTGCACTGTTGCTTTCCTCAGGATGTGTCCTAGATTTATGACTCTGGTGCAGTCAATGTGTGTGATGGACCGGAAGATAATTATTCATGAAGGAATTGTCAAAATTACTGATGCTGAAAGATAGAATAGTTTGTGCCAAGTCCGTTTTGTCATATGATCTTCACCGTCATTCATTCTCATAGCTTTCTACTCATACTCAAATGTTTACTTTCCAGGCTTTGAACATGCTAGAACACAAAAAACTTTGTTTTGTATTCCCTGGTTGTACTCTATTTTGTATTTGTGGATGGGCATATTTAAATAAGACTTGACACTATGGTGAAAAGTTGTAAAGAGATCAATTTTGAGAAATGCAGTGTCTAATGTTCCTAATTTACAATTGATTGCAATTGAAATATACTCACATTCATTAGAATGCAAATACTTGTGTGTCAAGGAAATAAATGAGATACCCATCCGACAAATAATTACCTTAATCTGGAAATGTACCCAGGCTACAAATCACTTCACTGTCCCTTTATATAAATTCCCTTAAAAAAAATGCTGTTAAAAACTGCTTGATTTTCCCTGAGACCATCCAAAATGTATGTTGTCTTTAACAAGACATACTATGTAGCCTATCACTTTGTTTTGAGGATGCAACCATGGACAATGGCGAGGCTTTCAAAAGGCAGATATCTCCTTGCCCCCCTTAGGGCCCATCTGGCCAAGGCTGTCAAAGACATGTTGGAGCAACGTACCCCCTGGCTCGTCTCCTGCTGCTTCAGTCCCATTCTCAGTACTTCCACAGAGCCCAAGCCGCTGAATCCTACTTGAATGTTTGGGAAAAAGAGGTATAGGATGTAAAGGAAATGAGCTGCAGTCAGAGACAGAGAATGAAGAGAAGTAAACAACATCATTATGATTCCCTCAGCTCTGACCTTGTGAGCAGGTCCAAAGTGTTTGTGCAGATGGTGGCTGTTGTAGTGTGTAGCGAAGGTAATTATGGTGCACGCTGATTTAGTGGAGCATTCTCCCACCTAGTGCGCAGCCTTGATGAAGGCGCAAGTAACGAGATGACTACATTCATGGATG
Organism: Syngnathus leptorhynchus; assembly: GCF_054491065.1. Taxonomy (NCBI): domain Eukaryota; kingdom Metazoa; phylum Chordata; class Actinopteri; order Syngnathiformes; family Syngnathidae; genus Syngnathus; species Syngnathus leptorhynchus. Next base: position 8,737,619 of record NC_141204.1, on the reverse strand, counting down.
CTGTAGTTTTCAATCACGCTAATTACTCGAACAGCATGACAGTTAAAATTAAAATTTTGCTGTGCACTGTCATCGCAAAAACATGATTTCCACCCCAACTTTCCTGGCTGCTCCAGTTTACAGCTTTTTTCATTTTTTATGGCTGGTATTTATCTGAAACACAAGTCTGGTCCTACATACACAAAGACTCAAACAAATAGCTAGGGGTTTGTCTGCAAAGGGTTCAGTCACAGAGAGACTCTCCGCACAGATACAGAAGTGAGGCTAAAAAAAGTGAGTCTAAAAAAAATAACACAATAATTACAAAGAGTTTGACAGAAGAGGCTGTTGTAGAGCAAATGCCTTTAAGCAAAGGAAGCTTTGGTGTCAAATTATTTTTCGAACTCTTTAGAAACTACAAATTCATTATTAGGAAATATGAAATCCATCCATCAATAGAAAATATATTAATCATATTCCACTTGGTAGTTGTAATTTGCAGTGATGCAGACTACACTGCACCATCCATCTTATCAGTACCCCCCCCCCCCCCCTCACCACCACCACGCACACGCACACACTTGGTAGACATATTTCTGTTGTGCCGCTGTTCCCAACACACTAAAGCAAGCTAACAAATACGTCAAGTCCTTATCAAGCCCTTATTCGTGGAATCGTAATGGTGTTGAGAAAAACAAAATGTGTGAGGATTGCAGCTTAAGTGACCAGTTGCTCTCACCTCCTTCCACTCGCAAGTTGAGATAAACTTATTTAATTGTGTTTTTTTATTATTGCTTTCATTTCATTGTGTGGTAAAAAATAAAATGTGGATTTTTAAATAAAACAAAGAACATACCACAGGAAAAATACAATTACAAAAAACAGTTTCACGATATACATATTTTTATCAGGATGTAAGAATTCCTGTATTGGGGCAACTTTATTGTAGTTTACATATACCGCTCTGTGACCTGCCATAATATTTTCGAACCGATAGCTTTTCCTCTGCCGTGGGCTCCAGTAATGCACCAGGAGTTAAAGCAGATGCAACTGATCCTGCCCCATCACCTGGGACGAGCTAAGAAGCCCATGTCTATGGGTCACAATTATCATTCCAACGTGCCCCAAGCCCCTTGGCATGGGTGAGTCACTTGAATGTGACTTTTTAATTAACACAGACATGTCATTGCACTGCTTAACATTTGGGGTGCCTCCGTGGCTCCCCTTGGCCACCAGGCAGATGGTCAGTTATTAGTCGTAATTAAAAGTCCATCACTGATCATGGTTTGTAATTGTATTTAAATTGAAATGTATTAATGATTTAAATCCACAGATGCATGGTGTGAATGTGAAAAGAGATAAGGGAGGCACCAGACGGATGCAAAGTGTCACAGCCAACCATTAATTGCCACAAATTCTTATGCCTTGTGCAGATCCACCTCTGTTTCAGTCTGCCATGCTCATTAGCCCAAGCTAGTTTCATCAGTCCTCATTTGTTTATTTGTTCAGCTGATTTGGAATTTACCTCGTGAACACACAGAAAAATAAACCAACATCGTTTGTAGCCAAACAGCTCACAGTGACATTTTCTGGATCTAATGAAGACAAAATGGTTGTCTTTGTTGTGGAGGAGTTCTTGAGGGAGCTGCAAGACCTCACAGAGAATAAAGTAGGTCAGCCAACTGACACAGGGTGCCTGTGGACATGTTCTTGATGCCGCCGGTGCTGCTTTGCACTCAGCGGCGTTGTGCGCAACGGAAGCAACCAAAGTTAGAATTGTTAACAGCTTGCCATTAGAGGAAACTGCCTGAAGGTATTTATTTGATCATCTGTGTGAATCTTGTCCATCACTTTTCATAGAACGGCAAAGTACGCTAATTCTGAGACTCAGTGAACTTGTATCGAAATCCACTACACGTATTCACTGCTGTTTCTTAGCATACCATGATGACATTGTAAAGGCATATGGGATTGTCATTACCACCAGTAGAATACACATTAATTGCTAATATTAAATCCATTGAATTCTATACAGTGGAGCCTCGGTTTTCGAACACGATCCGTTCCAGAAGGCTCTTCGAGAAGTGAATTCCGAATGTTTTCCCATTACAAATAATGGGGAACAAAACAATCCGTTCCAAGAAAAAAACAAAACCTTTTTTAAGCATTTTTTCATTTGCGCATCAACATCATTCCTTTACAGGGCCAATGTTCTTTTAATACGCAGTCAGGGTTTTTGCCATCATGACACAGTGGATTAATCTCTGTCAAAGAAAATACTCCAGCGTTGGTTGAAGTGGCACAGATGGTCACATTTCAGAGAGACAATTTTGACATTTCTGAAAAGCCAACAAATCAATCAACATAACCACATTTCCCATTTGGGTATTTTTATGCAACACATTCACTATCTTTGCTAGGTAGTGTTCTGACAAATTAGTTGTACTCTAATAAGTGTCAAATCTCTGTCATTCATGGATTGTAGAGCAGTTCAAGACTAAATATTACACGAATCTGGTCACTGCTAGTGAAAAGGATTGTTAGCCAGGCTCATTGCAAGGAGAGACAGAATGACAGCCATATTTAATGACACAACATCTATCTTACTGCTCAGGCTCTTGTTTATTGATTTGTTGTGTGAGCCATTATAAATGAATCTGCGAAATCTTCACTTTATTCCTGACCGTGTGCTATGACTGACAGTCGTTTAGAATAACAATAGAATCCTAAGGGCCGCACAAGCCACTTGAGGGTTGTGCAAACCAAGATGGAGTCTTTAGATTTTATGATGTAATTTGCAAATAATCCTCTGTATCAATGTTTATTCCATGTTTTTTTCCCCTATTTACAGTCTTAGAGTCAAAATTGAAACCTGGATTATTCTATATTTCGAATTCACTTTTTTTTTCTTTTTAAAATAAAGCTCTTGCTTTGCATTTAATTTCATTCTTCAATGGTGCAGGGATGTTTAACAATTTCTAAACAAAAGACACTCACTCTAGGAATTAACTTGTAATTTAATAACCAATCAGATCACTAGGCTATGCATCTTTTATCTATTTTTAATTCATAATGTTGAAACTATTAGTCATACTGATGGTGGAATTTTATTTTCAATCCAAAGAATTTTGTTAATATTAGCCTTGACAAAGCTATGCTAGGCAGAGCTGTTAGAAAATTATATTTTTGGGAGGAAAATGTGTTTTTCCTATTTCTATAGGAACTAGAGTTGTGCTTGCTGCAGTATGTTAATATGCTTGTATTGACCGTGAAGGGCAAAGTGTAAAATCAAATGAAATATCTTAAGATCAAATGTTTGTTGGAAATAAGTAAGAAATAGTCACTACATTTGGTATGTATTCTTAGAATAAATCGGGTATTTTTTTTTCCCCAAATACATCTGCTTCGGCCTCAAAAAATTCATATCAGTCGGGGCCCAAAAAACAGTAATGATGAACAAGTGTGTTGACAAACATTTGGAGCTTGTGTGCCTTACTGTGTATTTGAATGTCTGGAATAAAACAGATTGAGTGGGCAGATGCTTTGTGTTTGTTGTTGGCCTTCTGATGTGTTCATATGGTAGCATTCTTGGAATTTGAATAGCCATGATTTTCAGAGAGCTTTCAGACTCAGTTCTCAAAATTGCACTTTTGCAGAAGATTTTATTGATCGGTTGAGAGGCCTCATTTCCTGAGGATTTTGATTGCCTTTTCTTTATGAAATGTGAAAATGGTATTGATACACCTATGTCTTGAATTTACTCTCTTCGATCCTACGCGACTTTCTGTCTAAAGCGGTTTGGTCATGGACCCCAATTTTTATTGTCATATAAAATTTTATCATATTAAATGGATGATATAAGGACTTGTACGAAGCTAAATGACTAGCGCGTAAACCTTAGCGCCCGTGATTGGATGAATTTCTGTGACCAATTTAAAAGTGTTAGATAATAAGTCAGGTTGTTTGATCTTTATTACAGTATTACATATAGTTACGATCGTTTTTGATTCGGAAAGGGGTAATTTCGCGGAAGCACCTTATCCACACAGTCGTTCACATGCCTTTCTAAAAGCACAATACTTTCTATACAACGCGCTTTCGGGGTTAACCCGATTCCCGAATACTGGACCCTAAAGTCCTCGTAAGATCGAAATTTAGGTGTAGCTTGATAATAGATGTGGAAATGAAATTTCTTATAATGATTTGATACATTTATGGTTTAGTACTACAGCCTTATACTCTGAGGGTTATACTCTATTGATTCCTATTGACAACTTCCTTATGCCACCTTTTTGTGGACCATGTGACCTTTAGATAACTCAGACACACACACGAAGAAAAAGGGCATGTCACAACAAATTAGATATATATTCTTTGCACATGTGCAGAACAAAGAATAGAGTATGGCAGCAATGTGAATCAGGTTGACAAAGGTCTCGTGTCTATTTTTAGGGGGAAATGACTTACTGCAAAGAAATGTGACCCTCCCAAGGATTACCAAAGGAGGGAGATCAATTCCAAAAATTTGATGACAACTTGGTTGGGTGATAATGATTAATGTAGCATTGCAATGACAGCAGGATGTGTGCGATCTGAAAGCTCTCATTATAGTCGTGTCAAGGGCTGTTGCACTTCCCAACAAGTAAATAATATTTAATGTGGTGTAGCACCATCTTTCACCTTGACCTTAAATTCCATTTGCAAGCAAGGAACTATGTAAGTGGGTATTCAAAATGCACCCAGCAGGAATCACTATAGGGCACAGAACAGTGCGCACAATTTCATCCCTAGACAGTAGGTAGTAATAGTCATGTCAAATGTATACAGTCATCAAATATAACTAGAAAAGCAACATCTGGAATCTTTTACAGTTTATACAGATGGGAATTTTAAAATAGTCAAAATAAACACAAGAAAACAGTTGATTTCCAAGAATTTATTTTCTTAGTTTTTTTTTTTATTTATTTTTTTATTCCCAAATGACTGTAGCGGGTGCAGAACTTCCTGCACTTATTTTTGTTTTGCTCGTTTTAATGATTGCAAAGATTTTTTTTTTTTTTGTAGAAAAGCTTAGCCCATCTGCTGAGGAAACTGGGACAAAGTTTACCGTAGAGAGCAAAGGATGACTCTCCTGGCCTTTAAAAATGGAACTGAGGAGAAACAACAAAATGCTCTTTTAACAAAAAGGAAGGGGAAAAAGTCAAGTCATTAATTCAAGTTTGCCTTTCACATAATGAATACTTGCACTGAACACCACATTGTGACTTCATGAATATCTCCAGTCAGTCAAGTACTAATAGTATTGTGGCTCAAGGAGTGCAGTCCACAAATTGAATTTTAAGCCCCCAACTTATTCGTCCTGCTCCTGCTTTAAAATTGCTTACCCGGTCTAATCCAAAAGCATTTAGGCCCTCCAAGCGCAAGCATTCAGAGCTTCATCATTCTCCTGCCTCTTATCTTGAAGTGGGATCAATAAATCAATGGATTCTGGCCCTGACTAGATTTTGGTGTCCACCTGCCACCTATTTTTCCCTTTGTCAATGGACACGCACATCTGCCTGCCACGTTGTGTGATGCGGGGTGAATGTCCATTAAGTTGTTTTTCAATGAATCAATTCTAGACTATGCTGATTCAATCAATTCTGCCCCGATGTCAGGTGATCTCTCTTAAGGCAGGACATGCTGTAAGACACAATGTTAGAAGTTCATTTGTTGCCTGTGAAATACAAATTATTATGTAGGTACGTATGCACAAATGCTGCCTGGTTGCTAATTGCATCTTATTTAACAACTTTAATAGTCTTCATATTTATTTTAAATTTTAGAGTTTGGATACAGTGCATCATTAAGCCTTTCTTTCAAAACACCTGACAAACTAATTTACTGTCGGAATTTAGAAGAGAAATTTGTTGAACGCTCGAATAATTCTTGGCAACGTAAAACAGGGCCTTAGGAATTGAGACTTATGTTAAATGTTGCTCAAGGTGAAACCGGTGAACTGTTACAGAACCACATTCAAGGTTAGTGGTGATAGAAACTTTATACAAACCTTCAGTTTATTGCAGCGTGCCTCAACGGATCACTTTCAAGATGCGCTTTTCATATGTTAAACATTTTCAACAATATGTCTCAGCCTTCTGGGAGAGCAGCTGCCAAGATTCTGTCTGCCAGTTCTGTGTGTGATTTTCTCAAGCATGCATTCAAGTGGTTTGATGTTTTGTAGGTTTTTTTGTACTTTCTAAATGACACTAGTCAGTTGTTGTTTAAAACATTCAATTTCTCTGTTGTAAAACCAACTCTTGGGTACAGGCAATATATTACAAACATTGTTTTAGCAATATGCACTCACATTATTCACCACTGCAAACTATTTCAATACTTGTATTTGTAGGATTGGTTAAAAAAAACATTTTGATACAACCAATGTGTTAATTGAATATCATTAGATGTCTTGAAGAAAACCTTATGCTGTGTTTTAAGGTGTAGGTTTATCTTTAAAATGAAAGAATGGAACTCACACTGGTACTCCTTTGTGATGTCTTCATTTTTCCTCCAGACAACTCAAGCACATTTTTTGAATATTTAGTTTCATATTGCCATTCAGATGCTACACATCCACAAAAGAAGGCTTTTTTTTTTAAATTGTCACGCTTGAAACACATTCCGAAATCCTTTTATAATCTGGCTTGTTTTCATTTTCCCCTCCCTCGCTCGCTCAGTATTACAGCAGCATGCGGTGACATTGTATTGCTGAATGTGAGAGTGGAATTATTCAGACAACCTTATCCATAATTCTATTAGAGCAGACAGTGCCTGCGTGTAATGTGTAGAAAATGCACAAGAAGGTTTTTTGAAGGTGAGGCACATCTTTTGGTCCAAATAAAACAGTGGATTGGGTCTTAACCGGGCACGTGTGGGATTAGAAAAGATCTGAAACAGAGAAGCAGATAGTGGACCAGTGAGTTGATGATCATCCTTCTATCGCTCACAGGCCTCCTCTCGTATCAATCATGTCACAGTGGGGACAGCCTTTGTTACACCTCCCATCGAGTCACCAACTGTACATTATCCTTCATGTGGTTTTGCATCACTTTGCAGGACATTGCTGCATTTGTGTGACTCCATCCATCCACATGTCGAGTGTAATTATTTGTGACGTTACGCTGAAAGGCAGACAAAAGGCACCAAATTTGCAAAATGGCAAAAAGAAGACCGCAGCAGGTGAAAGTTAAAGTTTCACTCTGCATATTGTTTTCGCTTGTATCCTGTTGAACAATGCAGATGAGGGATAGCCTATTCGTCTCTGCTGTGGTCGTGTTTTCTATTCATGCACTAATTTGTAGAGCCCACTTACCTCTGGCTCGGTTTAGCAGGAAGGGGAAATGATCGACCCCCCTTGGCTTCCCCAGTGGGGCATTGCTGACCGCAGCACTCAGCAAAAAGACGCATTACAAAGACATCATTACAAACAGCATATGTGTGACTGATAGTGAGCAACTGCTTTTGCGCCAAAGGAACTTCAAGTTGGACACAGAGTGTATCTCTGGAACCCACTCTGGTCACGAGGGAAACTAAAAAGGCCTTAAGTGAAAAGCATGAATGCAGCATGATTGAGTGGTTTGTGAATGTACCGATTTAGCTTCAATGAAAAATCAGGAATTTTCCATTGATATTTTAAAACCACAACTCTACACTGGGATGTATGTTAATGGGCAGTTTTGATCAGCACTGTCTAGAATGTGTACAATAGGCAGGTTCTTTTTGTTATGGCTCACATATTGAATACAAATGAGATAGAGCGGTTGTACCACATGGCAGCACTGTTTGTACGTACATTTTACAGTCCTCTTGAAGAAAATAAAAACCCTCTCTCTTTTCAACATATCTGGTTTCAATACCAAATAATTTCAACACTGCTTTCTGCAAAGTCCCATATTCCTCCAAATACATATTTCATTAACAGTCCAGAGCTTTTTATGTTATAACTCAAATCAATACAATAAAAACTAAAAACAGCTTGCCCACCCTGCCTTTGTCAATCATGTGCTATTAAAAAAAATATATATATTTTTTTTTTATTGTAGTACAGCGTCCTGGCCTCAAACAATGCGTTTTTTCTCCGGCATCACTCAGCATATTGGAAATGTCAAATTCATCTTTGTGACCCCTGTCATGAGCAGAGGGGTGCTGGCTTCAAGTCATTTGTTTTGTTTTGTTTTGTTTTATTGACCATTGAATCCCATAAGGAAAATTACAGACTGGGAAAGTGGTGGAAAAAAATACAAGGTGGATTCTCAATATATTGCCGGAGGCTTGTCCAGTAACAATGTCAACATGTTCTGACTTTGTGAAGTTTGAGTTTCTGCCCTGCAATGATGTTTTTACTCATCATCCGCTCTGCTGAACATTTTTTGAGTAAAAAATATTTGCTCTACATGTCAATACTACCACACCCAATTTTTAAATGAGATGTTTTGAATAATTAAGCAATATTTTCAACCTATATCTCCCTCTAAAAAATGCATTTGTATTTTCCTGCATTTTTCCTTGAACATCATTCCTGATGATACTTGCCATTACGTAACTAACCTACTCTCTTGCACATCTGCCAAAATAAAAATCAAGTTATTTTGATGCACCATTTATGCAGGCAGAGAGATTGTACTTGAAAAGTATCAAGCTGAGTTCAGTGTAGATGATGAGCAGAGCAGTTTCTAAAAAACATTGCTAAGGAAAATGGGGTACATGGTAGTAATATTTAATCATAGTTAATCATGCACTTTTCAAATAATATCACTGCTGTTCTGTTTCCCTGATCACCATAATTTACTCTGTGAAATTCAACACCTTTCGAGCAAACAAGTTAGATTCTTAACAATTCACATGATATCTTCTCCACAGGAGCATGCTAAAAGGTAAATGCACTTAAGTGTCCCCTGTGCCGAGTGCTTCATTGGGCGTAGGGGTACAATTTGGTTCAAGCAAACAATTTACTCAGGTGGTGAAATCTGTGTACACAATTGGAGATCGGACTAATTCCATTTGCAATTGGTCTGACCAATTTGTAGCAAAATACATGAGCAGAAAATGGGATTGAGTCTATGTTGGGCAATAATCCTAGCAAGAGGGAGGGTGAGAGGACTCAAACTGTGCAATTACCAGAATAAAAGAACAACGCACGACTTGGCCTTTTCACATAAGAGCACAGTTGTTTCTTACTTCACAATGTCAGTTCAACAAATAGCCACAAAGACTTCCCTCTGAGTGAATGATTGTCGCTCTGCAGTCCCCCCACAGCTTTTACCACGACTTTCATATTCTGTACCTGTTGACGGAGTTCCGCCTCATTTAGTTCAGATCACAACTTTTTGATATACAAGCTTCTGTTGCCTCTTCTGCTCACCAGACCGATGCAGGTACTCAACTATAGTGTTGCTTGTCTATTCTGTCTGCCCCTTTTCTGTTCCCGCAGGCAAAACACAGACTTTGCCTGAGACTTCATTTTGTCACAAAGGAGTGCAGTGTGGACATCAGGGCCCACAGGGGCAAGAGAACCAATGATGAGGGAGGGGCATTGAAAGCCAAAAGGCCTAATTCTTTTAAGACACATTATGGTGGCACAGGGAAACCACTGCTCGTTTACAGATGCATTGATGCTCTATTCAGGTTAACATGCCAATTCCTGGGTAATGTGACAATTCCCAAAGATTTTTATAAACATTCATACATGTGTAAAACCAAAATGCTACTCTCCGTAACATTAAACAGTGGAATTTAGATGCTTCTCCTAATTTCTGGCAATTTCTACTCAAAACTTAAATGAACCCAATCATATATTAGTTCTGTCCACATGGTTGATTTATTATAGTTGAATGCTATTTTTCCCTTCACATCCTCTTTTGAGCTGTTAACAAGCTGGAATAGAATGCGGAGAGAATCACTGTCACTTGTAGTCCTATACTGGCAGTGTGACAGCGTCTTAGTGTCAAGATTTTGTGTTCCTTGGCTTTTAACCATCTCAGCTGACAATACCGTCTTTCCTTGACAGCCTAAATTAAATTATTCTGTTACCATGTGACAACAATGCCTTTATTCGTTCGCTGCCTGGACCGTCACTCTTCACACATCTTGACACATCACTTTGATTTTTTTCTATTTCATGGATATGTCACTCTGTATTTTTACAATACGTATTTATTTGTTTATTTGTGTGTGTGTGTCCTGTGTATAAAGTTTGTATGTAGTTTGTTATTGATGAGTCTTTCTGCGGACATGTCATGTCACTCTGAGATGGCTCTTCCATTTTAGAATTTATTTAAAAAAAAATCTTCATAAATAAACACTTATTTGAAGAATAGGAGATTGTAATACTCACAAAGGGTATATGATTTGCCCTGGCTGCTTTGCATGGGTTTTGACTCAAGCCCACTGCTGGTTATGTGTAATGGCGTAAGAAAATTTATAGTATTCAGCTCCTTTTCATCTTGACTTGGTGTAGTGCTAATACGGATCCTTTCTCTACCTGTGTATTATCGACAGAAATAGCATTTTGAAAATAGTCCAAAAGGATTTCCACATGGTGTCAATAGTGCACCCGTGACGCATAAAAGCTTCCCTGTGGATCTCTGTGTAATTGTCTTGCAGTTCTAATTGCTGATGCTGTCCCGTGGCTGTTCTTCAATAGCCATTCACACCTCTCCTCGTATCCCCACAGGTGGAGTGTGAAATCCATTTGTTTCTAAGCAGGTACTAAAGTACTCTCCGCCTTTGACAGGCTATTTTGTCTTCTGCTGGAGACCATTTTAATTGAGCTAAACAGGTATAACTCATTGGCCCGATAATTTGGTTCATAGGAAGTCATTGGAGAATCTTTAACCTCAACCCAAAGTGGGTATTTTTGCATTCTTCTTCCATCTCCATTCATTGTTTGCACATGGTAATAAGCAGACAATTAGTGGGCCCTCACCTGAAGGTCATGAATCATGGTAGTATCATGTCAACCTGGTTTAACCTGAGTAATACAAAATTAACCCCATAACACATTAGCAGTCCTTCTGTTTTGCACCCAAGCTTTTAAAGAGCTTTGTCGCTAGACTTGTTCTTTACCCAATAGGAATTTAGAGACATTTAAAGTGGTCTCCTTTTATGGCATGGTTAATGAATGATCTTTTAAAGCAGCGCACGTAGCGTCCTTGTAAATGAGCCTACCATCTGAAACTACTGATAACCTGCAAGTCGACCTTGACTGCTGGTAAACAGATGGTCTGTTTGTGAATCTTTGTAATGACCGTAACCATTGAGAAGTTCTGAAGGCTTGTAGTTTTCCCTTTCCTTTGAACCTTTCTGCAATGATTTAACATTGAGCAGCTCAAACTTTGCCTCCTGACTGAGGAGTAGCAAGAGCTTAATGAGAATGAGGATTTCAAAAAATGCTAAATCACCTCAGTTAGGGGACCACCTGTCCCTGGTGTGCCTTGGTAATTATCTGGCATCACTTCCTCCTTGTTTCTTCCCACTGAGAAGACATTAGCATAGTGGAGAGACGTCACTTAATATGTGAGATGAAGCACTCGGCTGATTGCATGCCTGTTTTGACCTCAGTGTTCAACACATAGCGTCAGCTCTGCGGATCATAATGAACCCATAGGATCTTTTCTCACTCTGCACAAATAAACAAAGGGCTCAATTGTTAAACTGTATACATTTGCATGAATGACTTCATTATGTCTCTGGACAGTGCCGTGTTTTCACAGTCAACCCTGTATTAAGTAGTTGTGGCCATTTGATTGAACTTCCAGCCGTGTTTCTAAGGTTCAATGCCCAGTGGGCGAGATAACTGAATGCCACTAAACTGTTACACACAATGTGGAGAGTTCTGCAACAAATTTTGATGAGTGGTCAATTGTTGACCTCGGGGTTTTTCGTGATCTTTATTATTATTGAAAGTGGCCATAGAAATTGTCTCCTTCATTGACTCGACATACGTTTTTTTTTGTGGTTCATTTAACAACAATACAGTACAATATATGTGGTGCCCTCAAACATTGTCCCATTAAGAACACGTTTTTCCGTTCCAGCGAGTTGCTGTGTGCAAGGATCAATAGTTGATCAGAGTTGCTGCCTGGTTCACTATTTTACTATATTTACAAAGACTTGCAGAATATTCACTTAATTAATTCACACCATAATTGACAGTGGTCAGTGTAGACAGTACATATTGTCAACATGTCATCCCCCCAATTGTAGGCATCTTAAAATGATTTGCTCATGTTATTTATCATTCATTAATATTTTTGATCGTGTCACTATTTTATTTGTGTCTTCTCTGATCATCCTATGACTGAATACAAAACCAAAATTCCATGTGTTTTCTTGGACATTTTTAGTCTGCCCATGCCTTAGTTTAGTCAGATTTGCCCAGGGGACTTGAACCCATTACCCTTTATTGATTTAGGCAATAGCTATGTGGAAACCTGCTTTTCCTAGCTCTCATTTGAATATGGCTTTTGAACCTTAACCACCAAAGAGTCAATTATTTTTTGGATCTTTATGAAGCTGTGGATGCAGGTTATTTACTAAAAAGGTTTCTGACCAAACATCATCTTTCTTGTTAGACTTTGTAGTCTTCAGTTCAGGAAGTGAGCAACTTTGAAAATGAGTAGACAATCCAAGTCAAAAGTAGATAATTTACATTGACGCTTGCTTTCTACTTGCAAGATAAGTTCATACATGAATGCAAGAAAGAAAATTGTGACATAACAGAAGTATTTTCTCACCCCCTAAAAAAGTTTCAGACAAGCCCTTTATAAAGGTACAAAGTTCTAATTTGATTCTCTAATTCTTAAGCCTCCTCATATTGTTCATGTTTAGTTGTGTGACTATACAGTGAATTATGCATTTGAAACCATTTGTAAGAATGAATACTACTGCTACTGCTTCTTTATGTCACAATAAACTTGATTAAAATAGGTCTATTCATTTTCCATGCTACTTAGAACCCTCCTGTGGTGTCATCACAAATAAATAGGAAAGGAAAATCGCACAAATGGATTTAATGTTTCAGTACTCATTAACTTCAAATTGTGATTATGCCAACAGTTTCATTGGTGATGCATACACCTTACTTGAGTGCAGTTGCATGGGGTTCAGTTTCCACTCACTCAGTGTGAAAAGGAGTAGGACATTTCAAGTCAGTCTTGTGTGCCCTGCGACTGACTGGTCATCAGTTGGTGATAGTTGGATTTTTGGCACAACCTCCCCCAAGATGTAGTTTCAATTTCAGATACTAAAACTTGGGGGTCATTCAACTTTGGAAGTTCCACTGTAGTCCTTTGCTGAATAATTTATTTTGTATTGGAAGAGAGACAGACCTGTACAATAGTGAAGGGTGAATAGTCCGATACCACACGTGTTTTTGTTTAGCATTCCCTTATTACTTTAATCAAAATCCACATGGGAAACCTTTACATCTCTGGAAGGTCAGTATCGGGCGGCAGTCAGAGTCTGCCTATTAGAGGTATGTTTCATCAGACATTTCCTGCAAGGCACATACAAGATGCACTTTTGATGTGGTTTTCTTCTGAGAAAAATACAAGACTGGTGAGAGTAATGACACGCCTTCAGTCCGCTGCAGATGCTGATTGAAGAATCTATTTTGACTTCAGGAGTTTTGTCAGTAGGACTCTAAGTCCCAGAGGAGGTCACTGTGATCTTTCCGTCACCCATTGAAGCTTGCAAAGGGGCCCCTCCACATGTCCTGGTAGAGGGTTGTGAATTCCCAAGGGGAGGCAGCTTCCCAGCCTTCCCAACTTGTCAGCCTGCTGCAGCACCTTCATTAACATAGTGACAGGATTAGAGTGCTTCATAAAGCCAATGCTAGCAAACTGCACAACTGCACAGCCTCAATGTACCGTCACAGTTGTTGTTGTGAAGATGACAATGCGGTCACACAAAAAAAAACATTGTGCTTTGATGTTAATAAGAGACACTTTACCCTGCATGTAAATGTAAGTCTTCACTTTTCAAAATCGTTTTAATTAATAAAGATGTTTTCTTTTACATTTTTCTTTTTTTTTTTTTTTTTTTTGCTGCTCAAAAAGGAACTCATTTTGCCAACTGTAGCATCCAACTCGGTCACAGGTCATTGAGTCTGTATCTGTCAAATAGGCTTTGATATGATTTTTTTGTTTTATGCAAACAAAGCAAATAAATTACCACTGTGTGTACAATCCACAACAAGGATGCAATGACAATCAGGCAATGCTCTGTATTTGTATTGCTTCATATATTGCAGCTGCTACTGTCAACTTGCCAGAAATACCGTCATGCATTTCTAACCTCCAGGGCTTAGCTGTATTTACAAAAAGCCACATGCAAGTACTGATTAGCATTTTGTCTGGTTCTAGCAGGTGTGCAATTTTCTACTGTGTACCAACAAAGAACGTAAAAACTCTCCACCCACAAAATATCCGGGGTGACATTGCTTGAATTATGGGGATCAAAAAGAATGTAAATGTAGAGAAGAGGCAGCAAAATGTCTCTCTGTGTTCACTTTTTTTGAAACTTTCACTACTACTGTGCTCATGCTGTTTAAAAGTGGATGACATTACCATTAATTGGCACGTTATATAAATGAAATAAGATGCAATCATCACTTTACATTTTCTCAAGTTCTAATAATGGTGAATGCCACTTGGCTTCCAAAAAGAAACTGTCCAAAATGGATTTTGACCAGGTAGTGCAGGTTTCACATCGTGCAGGTTTCACGTAGTGCATGTCAGGGGTTGGGCACAGAGTACCTATACATAATTTAGCTTGTCCTGGAATAAAGGGTCATAGTTCCTACTTATACTGGAACAGACTTATAGTGTTTGGGCTGTGAGTTGCTTGCAAAATGTTGTTTTATTTAGATTTGTCGAATAGTTTTAACCAAACTACCTTCATGACTTCAGGGGAATAGTTTCCATACCCCCATTACTTAAAACATTTAGGTTTATGTAAGAATACATTACTGGTTTTCTGCAAGTTCCAACAAAAGGTTAAAGGAAATGTATCAATTGTTAAGATCCACATTGCATACATAAGTAGTGTGCTGCTCCATTACAATTTTTACGGTGGCCCTTTTTATTCGCTTTACCCACATGCACAGTGGACAGCATAGGAATCATTAAACACAAGATGCAATGGAGGAACTGCATCAATTGTCTTTCATTATACAAAGCTAATGCAATCTAATACTAATTAAATTTGCAAAGGTTATAAACTTAAAATGTCTTGCCAAAATTTAACAATAGAAGAACACATTTGCAATTAACATGACCTTTGTTTTTTTTTGTGACTATTACAAAAAAGTTTGTGAAGTTTGCCAGTTAATGCAATTTACAAGAATTTACTTTGGAGATTAAGTGGTGTGTTTACAAAGGTAAAAGTAAACAAACAGAGGAGGTAGTTAGGATGAAATAAGACAAGAAAACTGCTCAGAGATTTTTTTCAAGAGGCTGACATTGAAGAAGGTCCAGAATTTTTTTTCCAGTGCTGGCTGTCCAGTACATTTGACAACCATTCTCTAATTTAAAAGTCTGGGCTATGGTCTAGTAATTCTAGATATAAGCTTTATGTTAGAAAATAAAACATCCAAGACCAGCTATTTTGCCAAAACACAAAGTTACCGTTATTTTGTTTTATATACAAAACACTGCTCCTCATCAAAACAACACCATCCTACTTTTGTTACCTGTTTACTGCTGTTGTTAAATCATTGATGATAATTATGAAAAATCATTAACATGAGCTGTGTCTTCACATAGATGAACTTTGGCATTTCAGGGATTTTGAGCACATTTCTGGGGTTCAGAAGTGTATGTATCAAACTGGTAGTCCTTTGCAATCATCAGTGCCCAAGCAGTAGCTCTCAGTATCAAAAATGTTGTTGCCTCACATCGTGCTGTTGTGCAGATTAGCTTCTGCAGTAGCAACGGGATGCGGTGGTTCCTCATTTTATTCATCCCTGTGCTATTGCATCACACATGAGAATGGATGATGGAAAAGAAAGAAGAGACAAAGATTAGTTTAGTGGCACTAATTAAGAAGCAGGCAGAGAGGAGCTGCATACTATCTCGTGCAAGTTGTCATGCGGCCCTCCAGCATCTCCGCTGCTGTTAATTACCTCTGGCGATCCACTATCTCTCCCCGGAAGAAGCTAGCATCTCTAGAGCTGCTCCCTGCATGGTCATCAAAAAATAGATTCTACCCAACCAAACTAAAGCACGTGTCAGCTCTGGAAATATATTAAACCATGACGATTATTACCATTTCCTCCTTGTTCCCGCATCCCCACAGAAGTATCACTAAGAGCAACAGAGTGCATTTGCAACAGTACAAACCTTAGACAAGAGCTTCTTAAAGCACAAGTTGTTTTCACTTCACGTCTGTTTTAGTACAAACTGCCATCAAGCGAATGCAAATTAACAGCAGCTGTTAATGGTTTCCATACTGCGTTACTAAGGCGCAACTTTAAAATAGATTGTCTGTTAATTGTCGGTTGATGTATTTGCATCTGTTTCGAAGGCTCATCTGTTTTACCAAGCAATAGAGCATCTGACTTAAAATTAATTAGTATAAAACTTAGTCTCCAAACTTTAGACATTCTTTCTAAAAGTGGAAATTGTGTTGGAATTAAAATAAGATACTTGCTCTCAACCTAATTTGCTTGAAATCATTTCGCATGTATTGTATGGCCGGAGGGCACTACCTTTATCAAAAGGAACACTCGGAAAACATGTTTAGCTTTCCCTTGGCTGAGAAACCACACTCTCTGGAACATCATGTCTCTGAGTTATTTTGTGGTATTGGATCATGTTGTTCTAATCTGTTCCGAAGTGTAGCCGCACCATCGCAGAGAGACTAAACATGCCCTTAGCCAAGAGTGCTAGGGGCGAACTCATGTCTTACCAAACCTCTCACTGTGGTTTTCCCACTTAAACACACTATTGCACTATCTCTTACATATTTTTCCAGTTTGCATGTGTTGCCATGCAGCAGTGATCTTTTTAAATGTAGACTTTCTTAAGTGTGGAAATTGGAATTTTGTCAACTTACAAAGCTGATTTTAGTGATTGATTGGATTTCTGTACCATACAGATCATCATTGTAGTAGGTCTAGTATTGAAACTACTATTGAAATATATACTCAGGTTTTTTTATTTAACTTAAATCACAAGTTACTTAAATCTTCTAAGTGGAGTATCTTGGTGAAAAGGAGTATCTTTTAGATGACAGGAAATCACTGGAATGAAAAGGTGAATTTTCTTGATTATTTATCCATCTGTTTTTAATTTAAGCCTTATCACAGTAGACATTGATCACAGTGTCTGAGCAGGCCAGACTCCATTCAGTAGATGCTACTCAATCAGATAGGCTCATTTCAGGATTTGTTTTTCCTCCCTCAAGCATCTGGTGCCAATTTTCAGTGGACTTTCAACCAAACCGTGGATGATCCTCCATTACGCCTATTAGTGCTAAAATGTAGCGCACAACACATACCAAAGTGTTCTCCTCTTGGGGTTGTTTAGATATTCCACTGTTCAACAAAATTCTGTAGCTCATAATTCTTCAAAGTCATTACTTTATAAACAACAACAAAAGATACATCAACAAATTCTCCAATGTGGTATTTTTTGTTGTTGCTTGTCTTCTGTACAACAAATGTTTGATGTCTTTTCTTTTATGTTGTCAGTGATTTGGCCCATTGGACTCATTTGTTTCTGTTTTACGTCTTTGATTCAACATGGAAAGTTGTCTGAGATATGGTTCATAGGGCCTGTCTTTTTCATTGACGTTAACTTTGCTATTGCTTCACTGTTGCTTCTTAGAGTCTGCATTGCCTGTTCTGCGCTCAAGGCTATGTTGCAGGGATGATACAGTCCATGCAAAACAGACTTTTTTTTTTTTAAGTTAATGAAATTACAACAGGAGAAAGGCTTTTAAGAACCTGAAAAACTTATAGGCACTTTCTCGTCTGCTCCAGTGGAATGTTGTAATTAGACTGTCATAAGGGAGATTGCTCTGAGCTTGCTACTTTTTTTTTTTTTTTTTTTTTTTTTTTTATACATGCATATGACTCCAGTGATGTTTCTCATGATTAAATTTTTTTTCCCCGTTTACTTGACGCTGACTATGAGGATGTGACATTGGTTTAGGGTAGTGCAGCAAAGTGAAAAATATGCTGTTTGCTCAAGGTTGCTCCTGAGAATCCACAACAAATTGCTTTATCACATAGTGCATAACCTTCCATTCAGGTTTATGTACCAAATGTTATAGTGCATATGTTCAAGATGAAGTAGTCTAGCATTAAAAAAAAAAAAGTCTGGAAGGCAAGCATTGTTAGATTGCTAAAAGTTTCTGCCAACTCGGTGCAATCCTTCTTTTGTTCCAGCATCCTTTCTATTTTGGTTCAAAGCTGTTGTCAACAAACATTCTAATCTCAGCCCAATGTCAAGAATCCCTCCACATCTCCTAGTAACAGCCATAGGCTTACTGTGTTTTCAGGAAAATGTAACATATAAACTCTACCACAAGTGCATCATTAAATCAATCTATTGTGTATAGTCCCCACTTCAACACAGAGAAAACAGTGGTTTGTAAAACACAGTCGGCCTATTTACCGGAGTTTTAAATTATTCAAAAAGGTTGGTATTCAATGTTATTCAATAATTAATTAACAACTTCCCCCAAAACACACGTCTTTGTAATCTAACTCCCCCAAATCGTATAGTAATTACACCACCTTTTTTTCCTATACAAAATCCACCACTGATTTTATTGTAACAGAATGTATTATTGTACTAATGTCATTTTATTTCTGACCTATTCTTCTATTAGGACAATTTTAAAAACTCACAGTTTGTAAATATTCTGGAAATAGCCCTTCATCTGTGTTCAAACTCTGGCAATAATTCAAAGCCTCAAATTCCAGCTACTTTCCCACGTTTAATTGCTGCTGAGAGTACTTCCAGAAAAGTCCTGTGTAGTGATGTTGCGTCTGTCCAAGCACGTTTGCCTAAACCTTCCATAATCTGCACTACGGTTCAGAGGAGTGGGCCAAAACCAACAGATGGGTAGAGGAAAAGAAATGCTGTGGCAGTGTTTGTCGCAAACACCACACTGAGCGGGTGTCCCTCCACAGATCACTTGGCTCGACATCCGCTGGGCCTGCGCCAAAGAAGTAGTGCTAAAATCGTAACGAGACAGCTCGCAATGGCTAAATTGAGGTTGACGTCTGACTTCAGACAGGGCATTGTTAACTTTGGTCCTGACCCTTCAACCTCTAAGCAACCTAAATTCTTCATTCAATTTTATTTTTAAAAAGCTAAAACTAAAAATACCCTTATACGTGTAGAGTACAGCATTAATTTCAACCAGCCTTTAGTTGAGTCCCAATAAAACTTGCGCTTATATGTGTTTGCAATCATATGCGCACTTAAATGCAAATTCACAAACATGCTGCAGATTAGAACCCAGAGCATTAATTTACTCATGGGAAGGGTTGAGTCTTCTTTAGTCATTCTTGCTCTATCCACCAGCCGAGGTCTGCAGCCCACTGTTGAGCCCCAGGCATGCTGCCTTGTTCGTGTATGTGTAGTATGTGGGTGGAAGGAGTGCAAGGCAAGTGCTAATGCTTAATATGAGCTGGCTCTCTCCCCCCTCCTGTAAACAGGATATAATATCAGTCCTTCATTAATGATGCAGGGCCCAGGCTCTCAAAGCTTTCGACCCTTAATCAGTGCATATGATTGTATTGTAGTGTCACAAGAGAGTTGTGTGGATCTGTTGACAAAAATAAATATAAAAACAATACAATGTGACTCACACTGACAGGGCTCATAAAACGATGTTAAATCAATGAAAAGTCAGAACCTAAGTTGGTAGCGTGGTTTGTTTGTGATCACAGGATTTGCTGGAAATCAATAAAAACATGACAAAGAACTGATGGCGTCATAGTGTTGCGTCTCCATTATCATCCCTCTTAATTTTCAAGCTGCATTTCCACTCTTTTTTCTTAGCCCAAATAATCACATCCGTTTGTCATCAACTCCCTGGGAGCTGCCTTGTCACTAATTAGAGATACTTTCTGGGATGTTGGAAATCTTCTAAGGGACGGCATTCTTTCCCCCCTTGTGGGACTCATCTGTTTCCTGCTGTTATTCTTGTACTGCACGCACACTTCTTGCATTGCACGCACACTGGCTGACGGGTGACTTTGATGTGTTTGGTCTGACCGAAATAGCACTCAGCTGTCTTTGCTGCATACTGTTTGGTATGTTATCTACCTGTGCATACCTTCTACTAGTTAGCATTTGATAATCAAATACTTAAGAGACATTTATGGGAACATTTGAAGAATAAAATGTACAGTGCATTGATCCATCATAAAATCCAGGGTTGTGCAAGGGGCCGCTTTCTGAAAGGTGTTCAAGGCTGACCATGACACTGAACTCGGTTTTATTGTGTGTGCTTGTGGCGTCTTCTCCCTTCTGCCAATCAAACTGAAGGAAACCTGCTTCTCCATAGGAGTTGGTGGTTTAACTGCATGGGTCTCTAATAATAGGCTTATACAAGTGGGTACAGTAACAGATAGTGATCTCCCCTGTCCACCTCACAAAGAGAATATAGCGCTAGAATATACATTGACCATGAGGTGCGCTGTTATTGAAATAGAGGTGGAATAAACAGGCAGTGAGCACTTAAAGCCGAATTTGGAGTGCTTGGGAACAGAGCTTTGTGCACTTATAAGCCAATCACAATTTGGATAAAACAAGTGGCTAAGCAACTGTGAATATTCAAAGAGAATGATTTGAAGTAGGAGTGAAGGACTCTTTAGTTTCCCTCCCACATCACTGAGAAATTGGTCTTAACAATGCCATTTCTTTCAGCGCTGAGATCCCTCACAGCTTTAAAAGACTTTGCTTTTTGCTTAGTATTTCATGTCTTCTGGAACTCAATCACCACTTACAGCTTTTGAGTGGAAAAATATGATGTATGAAGTAGGAAAACAGCATGTCATGTACTTTGTAAATATTATAGTCCTGTTTAGCCAGCCACCTTTTTTCAGCCTTTACCTATACGGTGTTTACAAACTACCATATTTTCATTCATTTGTCTTCCGTACCGCTTATCCTCACGAGGAACGCAGACATGCTGGAGCCTATCTCAGCAGTCATTGGACGGTGGGCTGGTTACACCCGGAACTGGTCGCCAGCCAATTGCGGGGCACATATAAATGATCACAATCATAATTTGGAGAGGTATCTTTATCAATGGTTAACGATATAAGTGAGTTTTTGTCTATTTTCTTTTCTCAGTGTGCTGTTCCACACTAAATGTATCGTATTTCTTATTCTAAGGAAAGATAAACTTTGATTAGGGCACTTTGTGACCTTGAACTATCTTAATAGATTTGTCCATATCTGACTGGATGAGATTGGTGGTTTTCTCCTCTCTGTCACAGCAAGTCTCTATGCGAGAAACACTTCATCCAGGGGACATTTGCATTAGTAAATAGCACAAAACTGACAGGCTCGTCTATAAATGAGCGAGTATGCTGTCCAAACTACTGGTGGAGAAATGGGACATCTTGGGGGCATATGTACTGTATATGTTGGCTGACAGTGATAAATGCTGCCTCAAAAATACAGTATAAGTGATTTCAACCACATTTATTTATTTATTTATTTGTTCATACACTGTCTAAAATTGGGCCGTTTTTGACTGGTCTGATTAGGCAGCTACTGTCTAGGGAAAAGCAAGAGATGACCAACAATGAGGGATAAACCCTTTATAGACTAGGCAATGAATTTCAGTGAATATAATTTTTGAAAATAGTTCAGAAAAATTATTAACAGTGGCAGTGTCTCGAGGTTAGGCTTTTCTGGAAGACGAAGAAAAGATTAAGCCTGAAAAAGCGTGTCAAAAGCTATATTGTGAAGACCTCAATTTAGGACAGACGACAAATTTGTGATGCACTGCCTAGAAAAAAAACGGTGCGAGGAAAACACATACAGGTTGCCTGTTTAAAAATTCAACGCATGAAGTAGCATTTGTGCATGTAACTGCACTAAAGGATTTAACTGGAGACATATTTTGTGTACTCTTGTTGTCATGTTACATTTAAGCAACATTACCAACATGGCAACACATCTGTTCAGGTGTTTCCCTCGCTCCTTTTGCTTGTTGGACTGTATGCAAGCAGAAGAGCAAACATTCTCGAACCCTTTGCGCAAAAACCATAAAAGGCGCCTCATTACTTCATAAAAAGTGTTTTATAGCTGCTGATGTTTTAACGGTGTTTACGGGGTTTGTATTAACAGAAGCTTCATGTCAGAAGCACATGATCACTGTTGCTGGGTCATTGCAGTCTGGCACTTAACTTTCTTCAAGGAGCTTTTATGCCTTGATAAACCATAGCAATTAGTCACATATTGCACAGTTTGAGATATTTTGCAGCATAAAGCAGAGCAGTGTGGAAGTTGCTCTATGATAAAGTGGGTGTGAAGATAAGATATCTTCTAAAATGCAATCTCATTTGTCCTCTATAAAGCCATATTATTTGCTTGTTAAAATGGCAAGTAAGAAGCTTTACTCTTGCTTTGAAATGCCATTCTGTGTAAAGAGTGATGTATTTTTGAGGTTGTAAATGTTTCTTCTCAATTTTGTTCTCCTGATGTCTGGTGTCAGAGAGGTACAGCAGAATGTCTGTGACTGTTGAATGTGTAATATTTTAGTGCACTATACTGCATACAAATAAATAGAAATTGGTGCTGTGCTTTTTGATTTTTAATTATTTGATATTGAAAACAATTTAAAAAAAGAGGTGAGTTATCACTGTTAATAATTAAGTTCCTGAAGAAATAATGAAAAAACAACATTGAAACACATCTTTCCACCACAGTGACTATAATTAAGTTTTTACTGGGAGTTTGTAGAGCTCTGCACTGATGAGAAATTGATAATACTGGGCAGTGGCAGCGTAACAAGTAACATTGTTACTGGTTTAACTCCATTTTCAATAAAATGGATGTGACGTCACTGTTTTCAACATCAAATAACCTGCCAGCAAATGAAGGTGCTTTTGTGATCACATCACGGCTTAGTCTCAGCAGAAGCTACTATATTTCCCCAGACAGTTCTAAACTTCAATGCATCGCTTCCATTTGACATTTATTTACCTGTTTGGCTGATGCTCAGCCTAGACCGTGCCTAAAAAGATAAGATTGCTTTTTTTTTTGTTTGCTAATGTAGTCCAGTGCGAAGGAATGGGAAAATAAATAGGCTGAGGAGAGAACACAGTATTCCCATGGCGATGGATGGATGGATGGATGGATGGATGGATGGATGGATGGATGGATGGATGGATGGATGGATGGATGGATGGATGGATGGATGGATGGATGGATGGATGGATGGATGGATGGATGGATGGATGGATGGATGATCACAATACCTTTTAGAGTACATTTCTCTGTTATCTCCTTAATTGCCGTTTTATAGTTCAAGTCATGGCCAAGTTTACATCTAGTTGAAAGGGATCGTAAAAGGTTTGCCAACAGCTGCTTTTACAGGGTCTGTGCAGTGCACATCTACAGTGGCTAATTCATCCTTGACCAGAGACTTTTTGTAGAGGGCCTAGACACTCTTTTCTGGCCATATTTGTCCAAATCAGAAGTGGTTATCAATGCTACTGTATGCTTGCCTGCTCAGACACGCAACCATGGAGACAGCCCATAACAACTCCAGACAGCCAACCATGGACTCAACCCATAACTCCGGTGCTTTGTGTCATTCCAATCTCTTCACGCATCCACTGCTTAACTCTAACTAACCAAGGCCGTCTCGGACTGCTTGAGAAAGCCAAAATAGCAAGCCCTGTGGGGACTGTCTTACTCAGATATAAGCCCTCCAAAAAGGAATCATATTTCCCCAGTGAGGTATTTAAATGTTTGCTTTGAAATACGCTTTTAGGATTAGTGATGATTCATGATTCCTTAAATCTTTGCACAGGTAAAGGAGTTTAAATCAATTGATATGTTTTAATAGATTAGCAAATAACCTAATACTGACTGACATAAGCAATGGCCATCCAGACTAATACTGGTATTAAGTCGGTGAACAGCATTGTGTGCTGAAGAACCCCAAACTATCTAAACAAGAAAGTTTGACATTAATTTGAAATTGTGTCTAAATGTAGCTGCAGCTCTGAAAATCGGAACATCTTACACATTAATAATGTCACATCACAGAGTTAGCGCTTCAGTTTGCAATGTCACTGCAGACACCTGACATTGAGATAAAGATTTTACCCTTGGCTTTTTGCAATGCTTTACTTGGCAAAACCTAGGTTGGCATTATGGTGGTCAAGTGGGTAATACATCTACCTTACACTGAGGTCACTCAAGATTTGCTGATGCTTGTTTGAAATGGGTCATTTGTAAAATGTTTTGGGCCTTAAAATTATAACATTTCACTTGTCCTTTAATGTCAGTTGAGGTCATACTTTTGACTGTCGGATTGTTCTATTCGTAAGACTAAGTTGATACACTGTATTATATTATATTGGGATGTCGTGTTGTATCCCGAAGTAAGCAGCTCTCAATGCAAGAGCTCTCATTGTGAAGAAAACCTCATCCACCTGTCTAGAGAAAAGACATGCTGTTTTTTTGTGATGAATCTTTAGCACATGTCCTTGACAAATTATCTCATTAACGATTGATTTAGATTGAACATGTATGAAAAACCCATTCATCTATTCATGGAATCTCATTTGTCCTGTTTCATGGAGTGATGCTTTTGACAAGAAGTATGAAGCAAAATGGGAAAAGTCAATTGTCCGAGAAAATGGGCTTTCTTATTAATGTCTTTGTTGTCTATGTCTTTAGAGGGGGGGAAAAAAACTTGATTTGGATTTTTTCGGATATATTTAAGTGTTCTTGTTCTTAGATAAAAGGATTCACAAGATGATATAAAATACAATATTTACAATTTGTTTATATTATCAATTGATTTTTTTTATATGCTGAAGTTGTGACTTCCTACTCGGGTTGATTTTTAAGGTTTTTATGACACTTTCCCATTCTTGCTTAAAGGGATTCATTTTTTGTTGCATTTAATGTACGCCCGCGACCCCCGTGAGGACAAGCGGTAAATGGATGTGTGGATGTCATGAGCATGAAATAAGAAACATTGGATGTCTATTTCTGTTGTGGTATAAAATAAGTGTTTCATTCTTTAATGTTTTCTTGACCAGTGGAAACATCAGCAACACAAGCATTGGGTGAAGAAGTGACAGAGGCAAAACATAAAGCAGGTGTTGAGGGAACAACATACCAGCTCATTAAACATATATAGTTGAGAGACTAGGGTTGAAGGAAGGGTCAAATAAAATAGGTCTTGCTTGGGCTAAATGGAATCTGGTTGTGTAGAAACCT
Organism: Syngnathus leptorhynchus; assembly: GCF_054491065.1. Lineage (NCBI taxonomy): Eukaryota > Metazoa > Chordata > Actinopteri > Syngnathiformes > Syngnathidae > Syngnathus > Syngnathus leptorhynchus. The sequence continues at coordinate 8,712,162 of NC_141204.1, read as the reverse complement.
GCTGTCTTTGTGTGTCATCACTAATGCATTTTGTTAAAATATGTTTCTACAGTTCATACAAAGTGAGCAGTATGCTGGCTGGTCCACCATTTATAATTTCCTCAACTTGCATGCATCACCATTAACTCTTGAATATAATGTAGTATAGTGTCATATGTATAATAAGTATGTAAATCGAAATGAACATACCAGTTGGTGAGAAGTTTCATGTTCTCATTATGCAATGTGGGACATTAACAGTCAAAATTTCAGAAACGATTCAACATATGTTACTGAAAAAATTGTAACTCCAACACCAGTTTATGCAATTATTAGTTTTAGTGACATTAAAAACACACAAATGTCCACCATTTAATGGCCTCCCAGCCAGAATATTGTGGTTATTAGGAGCCTAATTAAGTGGGAATCAGAGGCGCATCATTTTCCAAAATACTTCATGCATGTTGGCTGTGTACATTCAAAACTAAGTACATGTGTATTTGTTTCACTTGTGGACTGCCATTTTAGGGTTCCTTATATCCTTTGTTAAGTGTGATATGTAGATGCATGAACTGAAGAATGTGGGTTACGATCAATTTTGACATCTACTTTGCTACATGTCCAACCTTGTTCAAATGTGCATTATTCACTCATAGTGCAGTTTTTGCACTTTACTGAGGTGTTCTTATTTTTACAAATGTCAATTATATTTTAGGATACTTGTCGGTTTAAGTAAATTCAATTCCATTCAGTTGTTGCAAAAGAATGATCGTCCAAGTCTTGTTGCACAGAGCACGTTGTTTATAACAGTCATATGCATTTGTGAAAGTGTTAACTCACCTCACACTCATTGACTTGTTGGCGTTGCTCTGCATTTCAGCCTCCCAAATCAAACATGAGTCATGTCCAATTCAATGGCACTTTAGTATCATTTACCCAATGTGAAGAAATTTAAATGAAATTATGGAATCTTCCAGAGTTAAACAGATATCATCAATCATTTCAGTGCAGGGAGCTGGAGCCTGCACAAGTTGAATTGGGGTAAAAGGCAGGCTACAGACTACATCCAGAACTGGTTTGCCAGTCAATCACAAGGCTGTATTTATAGAGGTAGCTAATCATATTTGCACATTACATAGTGAGAACTGAACCCACGCTGTTTGCACCAATGCCGGGTGACTTGGGTGCGACACCATCAATAATTTCATAATAATTAAATTATTTAAAGTCAGTGACTTGAGGTGGATATTCTTCTTCTCTCCCCTCACTGAAGCTGCTCGATCTTTTGGAATGTGTTTCCAAAAGCCAGAAAAATCGGCCGAAGTTAATCTTTTGAAAGAAGCTCAACTGAGCTCCTGTGAGATAACACTGTGGCCTTGTGAGATTTGCCCATGTTTCATGTTACTTTCTGGGCGATGACAGCCTCCAGCTACCAAGCTTTTATGACTTTAATAACATCATTTTGTGTGATTATCTTTAAGGAAAATGGAAGCATTTCGCCACCGTTTGTACGAAGAGAGAAAGTTGCACCTCCCAATGATTGCCACTTGGTAATATAAGGAGCAAACACAAAGAGCAAAAATTGGTGTCGGCAAGGTATCCTTCCTGAAATGACATTCTTACATGGTTAGGTAAAGACATGATCAGCGTTCACATTACAGGCTCATTTACAAGAATAATGGAGCTCAATAAAAACAATCTGGCACTAAAATAAACTACAATTAAACAACCTTATATTTTCTCATTAGAAGAGGAGTTCCCTGCTGAGCTCAAAAGAAGGCCAGTGCTTCAGTCTTTAACCATGTGCTGCTCTAACACTATTAAAACGCACGCATGATGGGACTTGCTGTGTTAACATCCTATGAAGATTGCACATTCCCATCATTTGAGGGCTTCTTAGTGTTCAGACCACGCTCAACAAACACATGCCCAAAGCCTTTAATGTCTCGTTATGTTATACAAACACATTGTATACTGTTGTCTTTCTGCAAAGTATCATTTACTCCACAAATCCTTCGACAAAGCCCTAGCATCAAGTGTGGACTGTGTGCAAACAAGTCACACAGCTTTGGGTTTGCGGCTGCAGCACCAGGAGAGGCCTGTGTGCTTTGGAGCTATAATTTAATTGAGGGATTAGTATTAGCGTTCAGAGTATAATATTCTTCTTATAGAACCGGCCGGTTAACCTTGCTGATGTGTAGCCACAGAGTTGAGGGGGTTAGTTGAGGCCCTCCTCATTGTTGTTTGGGGTTTGACACCCTTATTGATTCCAACAGATGGCAGAACCAGGGAGGGATTTTTTTTTCTTTTTTTTTTTTCTGCTGACTCGATGCCCAGATGAACAGCAGTGGAGTGGCTGCCGTGGCCTCATTAAATATTCACTCATGGGTGGCAGAGCAAATGTTGAACACCCATAGAAAAACAATAAAATAGCAACTGCATTTATTTGAAGTGTAACTCTACAGGTATAACAGCCGTAGACTTGGAAAGATATTTACCTTACTCCTATGCACTTAAGATATTCAACAATCTGCATCAATGGTGTCCTCAGCCCACTAAACTCAATAACCCAAGTTGGGTTGTAATTAATTATTCATTTAAAAAGTAGTGACTCATTTTTCGTTTCAAAGCATAGCTTGCATTGACTAAAGATTTCTAATCTTTTCATCCAATTTCCAGCAGTTATCACTGACAATTGGGTTAATAATTAACTCTTATCAATTGGAAATTGGGCTGGAATGAGCTGTGGAGAACTTTGAAAGAATTTTAATACTTTAGAGTTTTGGCTGTGAATCTGTCCTGCATGGAAAACAGTCACTATGAACCTGGACACAGGATTTCTTTATGTTAGCAATTAACTGGAGGATAGATAAGATTGTTGGGCAGGTCAGGGAAATAATTATGGGTCTTAGGCAATGTCAGGCATCATATTAGGTCACATCAAGACCTGCTTCTTCTGTCCAGAATTAAACATGAAAACATGTAAATGAGGCTTCATCTCTATGCAGGAATGCATTTCCTGTAGTGCCGCAGTAACAAGCTCATTGGGATGCGTTTCCACCACTATGTTACAGCTGCTCTTTTATTCGTGCAAAACCCCTCACCTTTAGAATGGACCGAGACATGCTCTTGGCGAAATGACAAAAATTATTGCGTAATATAGCAAAAAATCAAAGGAATTACTCAGAATTTTAGGGCGATTACAGTTTGACGAAGCATCAGTCTCATAATTTCTCCTGTTGAATTAAACAAGATGATGAGAGTGGCAGCACATTTGTATATAGCGGAGCTCAACGTGCTCAACGGCATTAGAACCCAATTTATTACCTGCTTAATTCTTGCTGGGTCCGTGCATGTTAAGTATGCACTCAACGTGAGATAAAGCACATTAGCTGAGGTCATCCATCACTAGGTATTCTTACTGTAATTTTTATATATATATATATATATATATATATATATACACACACACACACACACACACACACACACACACACACACACACACACACACGGCGCAATGCCACTCATCTGGTTGACTGACAGATTTGGGTCTTAAGTGATACGGTGAAGAAGTCCACAGCAGACACCCATTTCCTGGTTTTAAGCGAACGAGACAAAACCAGCCATCACCAATACCGTTTATACAATACACATTCCTTTTTTACAGAGCCTTTGGCAAATGCTGTTTTTAACAGATCTCAGCTTTAGATATGGACAAATACTCTTGTAGAACAACTATTTGCAATTCACTTCTCCTTTGATCACTTTTGCTGGCCAATTATAGAGCTCTGGAAACACTATTTTATTAATTCCCTTGGTCTTTCCCTCAGTTTCAGTTTTTGTCTGTCTCATTTAGTTTCCTTTCCCACTCTTTCTTTGTCTCTATCCGCCCTGCAGCAAGAGGCTGGCGTGGTGTTGACCAGCCCTCATGTCCTTTAGTGTCCGATAACAGAGCCTTCTCATCAGCTGCTTGCCTCAGCCGAGCAAGGTCTGGCTAATGGATATGGCTGGCAGGCATACATCCCTTCATCCCACTGCAGCCACTCTGCTCTTTTCCACACCTCTCAATTATTTAGTCTCCACCTCTATGCAAATGGTTTCCTTTTGAGAAGAAAACCTGCCGGTTTCATCTGGTTGTTATGCGTACTGATGCGAGGCACTCCAGAGATGTGCTGGCTGTAATATAATGGTATAGCTGGTAAGATGGCTGCATGGTGATCCCTCATCTCCTCCTTTGGCAAGACTTCATCAGACCAGAACCATTAGAGTCTGATCTATCGGCGCGCAGCTCACACTTTTTAGCAGTTCCCTAGCAACCGCTGCAAGCGCTGGTCTGCTTCACTATAATGCTTAGTTGCTAAGCTACAGAGACTGACAAAACTACACATGGGTGATCTCCCCATGGGGTTGAGGTAAAAAAGAAAAAAAATTGTCATATCATAAAGGAACAAGTTCAGTGAGTGGGAGCACAAAAGGATAGATTTCACAACACACTGTTCTTAAGCCATCTGTGAAGTGTCACTGTGAATATTTCTCACTGTGTGCTTGATATGCGAAAGAGTATCCTTTTGTGTTTCCATTTTATGGTTATTAGAAGACCTGCATGTGTTTGATCATAGCTGTGTATAATGGGTCATTTTCTGGCAACTTGGGGTAAACCGAGGGCACGGAGCATAGGAGGGAAATATTGTATTTTTGGAATAAAGTATTTAAGGCACATAAAGCAAGACAGTTTTGTTTGCAACATGAAGGTGTGCTGCTCATTTAGATCTTCCCTTCCATGCTGGCCACCTGTTAAAGGAATTATTTTTCTTGTTGTTGGTGCATGTCACATCAGGCAAACTGCTTCGTTCCTGTGTGTATCACCGAGTAATGGAAATGCCACTAAATTATCAATAACCCCCCTGTTTAGTGAATGCAATTTAGATTTAGAATACACTCAGGGTTTCTGTCTATTGGAAAGATTTTGTTAAAAGTCAAGGCATCTTGTGGAGACCAATGGGCATCGGAGACTGAAACTTTCTCCTAAACTCATCTGGGAGTCATTGTGCCCTTCCAGTTTTCACTCTCAGCAAAGTCATACCCAACCTTAGCAGATGCTTTAAGAAAACACCAGCAAGCGCATTTACCCCCATTTCACACTCTCATATTTCATTTCATGTCCACTGAGGTTACGTTGCCATTTTTTACCCCACTGCAGATATTGCAAGGTGAAAATGGTAGACGATCTGTTTATTTATGGGAACTGGAGCCAGGACCATGTATTTACCATAGCCACAGATCTGTGTGTTTTCAAGATATCTCTAAGGTAATTTGTTGAATCTCTACACTGGTTTACGCTAACAAGGCAGGGGGAGTCTCTCCCCCAGATGGCGGCATGCCTCTGCCTCCTGAGACGGCTGCACACCAGGCTTTGGCAGGACCTGTTCTGCCAAAAATTATGAAGCACACTGTCACAAGCATTTTGCTGTATTGGCACAAAATGTTGGTCCATGTCTCAACATGGGAGAAAGCCTCTATCTCCACCGTTTTCTTATCCAGACTCATCGCTGCACATCTGGTAACACGAACACCCTTTCTACTAATACGCTTACAATTTTGATTGCCAGTGCACAAGAAGTTGTCAGTGATCGAGTCTTTGGGGAACATTGCTTTGTAAACAAGCAATAAGAATCAACTTTTTTTAGCGCTATATTTCCTAAACTGTTATAGCTCACCCTAATTATTATGCTGTCCAACTGGTCGGACATTTCATATTATACACAATGTTGAGTAACAGTTGCAAATTTGTAGCTATGCACATTGGTATTGATAAATTACATCATATTGTGCAACAGCCCGTAAAATGCATGATCCAAATTTGATATTTTTATTGCCAGTGTCTTGAAAGGAATATGATAAGTGTAGGATGATATTGTTTTATTTTTAAGTTTTTTTGTCTTTTTGAACAACCTATTCTGAATTAACGCTTCATGCTTCTCCCAAAAGAAAACGTTCTGCTTCAAATGACGGCCAATTCATTTTTTCCCCAACATTGTGAACTCTACATTGTGAAACCCTTTCTGGAGTAGTCATGAGAAAAGGAGAGCAGCAATTTTTTTAGCCTGCCTTCATACGTACACCCGCCATCAGATAAGAACAGCGGATAACATGGAGCCGTTACGTCTCTCAGCAGACTTGCATTAATGCTGCTTAGTGGCACTGTGCACTTAGGGCAAGCATTTGATGACACAGGTAGCCGGGTGATGTTTCTGTATCATCAACAAACACGGGACCCCTGTAAAGTAAGTTTACACACAAACGCACACACTGAGCAGCATGATGGACGGGAAGCTGTCCCTCCTCTCTCCCCCCAGCCACTATAATTCATGTCAGTGAACTATTTTGAACAAAAGCCTCTTGTTCTTTGATATATTTTGCTAATCACTGCCATCGCATACACATTGATCTTACCTCACACAAACGCAGATTTAATTAGATAATTTGGAGTACTATGTTTGATGGATGTGACACAAGTGAGACTTTGCCATCGATCTTTGTATACAAGAAGACAACATCTCACAGTTGGTTTAGCTGGTCCTGGTGTTTTTTTGTTTGTCCCCTCCACTAGGGATCAAGTGCAATTACAGTGGGATTTGTGATGAATGGCAGGATTAAGGCAAACTGTTTTACCTTCAAAGTACACAAGGTGAAATGAAACCGTCATTTTCAACCAAGTAAAGAGAATTAATTTATCTGAGCCCCTGTGAGTACATATAGTATTTGCTTCACTTCTTAATTGTTCTCTTTTTGTTTGGAGACAACCCATAAAAAAAACAATAATAAATATAATGTTAATTTTCAAGTTGAAAGGGGGTTTTTGTTGGGCCAAATATTAAAACACAGAACCAGATCTACTTTTATAACTTACATGTAATGGTAAGAATTTATTTACAGTCATTTGGATTTGTTTCATAGCATGTGTCTTGACTGACAGTTTTCATTTGTTTATTTTTTTCAAATCAGATGTCAGCTTCTACATATCGCCATGTAAATGTACATTTTCCAAATACCTCCAGAACCCCGAGTACAGAACTGCAACCATATTTTGGAATTGGATGATGGATGAATTCCCTGCAGAGTAGAAAGTTTTATGAAGGCAGCGGTTTGACTTAAGAACAAATTTATATTCCCATTATCTCAAATTGGAATTACACAACATACTGTTTAACCTCAGATCATTCACTGCACTAAAAATGTCACTTTCACTCCCCTTAACTACTTTAGTGTCTTTAAAAAAAGCCGAGCAATACTCAAATGAACCTCTTCAATAGTCTACAAAGGAATTCATCATACACCATCAATATTTGTCCGATAAAGCTGCTTCAAAGTAAAACTGCACCCAGATATGAAATGAAATGATGGCGAGCAAGTGAAAAACATTGCACACATCAGTGCTACCATTCAGACAGTGCTTAAAATAGCTCTTCACACCTGAGTGGCACAACAGAAAGATTCCAGAGGAGGATGAACCACAATCCAATGCTACTGTCAGTCCTGCCTGTAAAATTTCAGAGTAAATGATTGACGTGTTTCATTCTCCAAAGCCTCACGGTTGACAATTACATAACTCAGTAAGGTGTGGTGAAGATGGCCCAAATAGGATTATACTGTCCATAAAACAATTTATTAATTGCATATGTTCATTTTTTTCCCAGGTATGCTCTGCCAAGTTTTTTTTCTTTTACCGTCATTCAAGATTATACGTATTTGTCTTCCATAATTCCATCACTTCAAATTTGCTTTGAGCTTGTGGTGCTGTGCCAAAATCCATCAGTACCACCAGTGTTCTTGGCTTTGTTCCATATTTTTTCCACCAAATTCAACTCTTTTCTCCCGAGACTCTTTCCTCCAGCTCTTGGTTGTATTGCTTGATATTTGTGTGTTCTACCATTTAAAGGTAGCACAAGGCAGGAAACCCACTTCAAGCTAGGACCATGCTTAGACTTTTAGTTCAGTCTCCACCTGGTCTTGTCTACTCCATGTGAGATTATTCAGCTTGGCACTATCAGAGTTGACATCCAAATTTTTCGTTTCCACTTTGGAGTATGGAGAATGTCCTCACTCTTTCTGTTATTTTGTTATTATTTGATGCTGTAGTGCTTCTCAACAGACAAAAGTACCGTGCAACATTGTTCAGGATCACATATCTTTGTTTAATTCACTCACTTGTTACTGTTGCACATCCAAATGATATGATGCCACACTATTTATACAGCTGAAGCACCTCAAGCCATGCAGCCCACATGCCACATGAGCTTGCTGAGAGGATTCGTCCAGGCTCAGTGAGAATGTTTTTACACCTTGATGTTTTATCCCTAGATAGTAGGGTGTCGAAATGTCAGTTGTGAGTGTACTATGTGAAATGTGTGTACCATACCAAACATTTCAAACATTTATTTTTTGTTGGACATGGTTCCGCTGAGTGTTTTAAACAAGGTATTTTGAGAATGATTTATTCCGGACCCTGATTCAAAATTGCTTTGTAGGTTTGTAAATAATTTATTTAAATGATACTACGAGTAGTGCACCTGCTTCCTAAAGTAGTATGTGAAAAAAATCACAAAATTAATGTGGCCTGTATGTGATTTCCCCAGTGCAGTACGTTTATGTACAGTTCAGTTGAATGTAATTTTAAACTGCAATACATTTCTCAATCCTAAACCTTTTATTCTTCCTCTGAACATGTTGGCCTACTACACGACTGTATTTGTATGCCAGTCCTTGTGATAGCACTTGCAGAGACAAGTATTATTTTGAGGTGGTACTTGGTATAAAAAGTTTCAGAACCCCTGCTCTAGATAATCCTTCTTTGTGCAAATGCCGTGTGGAGTACAACTGCAGTCCTGAGATGACACTAGGTGGATGGGGCCTTGTTCCAGCTTCTTTAGTGGAGCTAGCTGAAATACACAGAGACAAGAGGCTGCCCTGGTCACTCTCACAGATGGAGCTGTAATGGGGCCATGCACCGTCTCTGCTGACGGAGGTCTCTGGGAAAAATAGGACCTCTATAGTCCTGCTGTCATTTTGGGGAGATCATACTCTCTTTCAGAGAGCCTCCAGGTGTTGCAGAAAGAAAAAAAAAAAAGAGTTCTTTGTCAATGCTGTCTCTATATAGGCCTGGCATGGTGGCCTGGTTTACCATTTTAGCAGTGTAAGCTGTGCATGATTTCCCTTATTGCATTGTGCTTAAAAGGTTTTGTTATTTGCAGAATAACTGAATTTTATCAGTGGAAATCAAGCTGTCATGAGGATTAAAGTGTAACAGTATGGATACTTGTAAACCATCACTTAATGAAAATGATATGTTTCCCAGTGACCAAAGGGTCAACAACGTTGGTCTTTTCTGGAGAAAATTAGAATCCAATAATAGTATTATTTTTTTTCCCAGAATGACTATGGTTAACAGACTACGCAGTTTGTAGTTGTTTTGTCAAGTCATTGGAAAAAATGTGTGACTGCTTAGATTTTCAATGTGGTCAAAGTGCTAATCTCACTTGCACTTGAAACCTTTTTAAAATTCTTCACCTGTTTAAATGTGCATCACAGCATTGTGTATGAATAAAGCAGCTATTGCCATTTTTTTAAGAAAAGAAGGGAATATAAATGAATGAGCAACTATTTCTGCTTGGCATGTGGCAGATGATTTGGGGTCTCCAAAAATCTAGCCTTTCTGACTGGAGCGGCAGAGTGTTAAAGGATCACTCTGCACTCTCGGTCACCATGACAACACCATTCCATGTCCGAGTGGGTGTCCACACTTCATTTGGTAATCCTTATTGAATAATATTCAAACCGCTGTCTACACGGCAAGAGGGTCTAGGCTAGTAATCATACCAAATGCTGCATGAAGTATCACTACTAGAAATGTGCTGCTTCTTTTTGTGTTTTGTAGAGCTGGAAGTCAAGTGGCAGTTGTATGTGTGCACTGTGTAAAGTTTATACTAGCAATTTATAACTCAAGCATTGTTTTCTCGTTCTAAGAACAATATCTGGTAAGAAATAAATGTAATTCTAGAACTGTACAGCAAGATTTACAACCATCAGACCAAACGCAGTGGAAACAAATCCTATAATTTTACCTGTATGGCTTTCAAAGCTTGACTACTACTTTCAGTTATTTTTTTATAGCGCCAATAAATTCAGATCATCAAATTGATCTGATGATGGCACATTAATGACTTTTTTTTATACATTGGACAGCATGACTATTGATTGATTACAGCTATCACCATATTTGTAAATAAGATGACTTATATATGTGTATGCAGGTTTTTTGCAGTCTGACTCAATATTAGGAAACCTATCTGAATATTTAAAAATATGACGCATTTGCTTGTAAAGAAATTACAAAGTAAAACAGTGTTGGCTTCATTCAAGCTACTTTGGGTTGGATTTCTTCACCATGTGCTGCAATAACAAAGTAGTTAATAAAATGACACTTCCTTTTGTTTGGTTTATGTTTAGGGACAACACCATAAGACCATGCATCTTCCAGCACGATAAAATCCATAATTTTATGCTGCCGCTTCTTGTTCTTGAAGGACACATGGATTTTCTTTACAATTTAAAACGGTGCCCAGATGTTTTAGGGGCCAGTCCTGTTTTATACAAGTGAGCTACTGCATATCCTGCCCTATACATTGCTAATTGCCTTCCTAGCTCTTATGAACGACTGCGACAATTGAATCTTGTGATCAGAAAGCCATTGGGTCTGCCCTCTGTCTCTTGTTATGTCATGAGCTACGAATAATTTACCTTACTGGAAATCTATCTATCTGAAAATAACTGCTGTAGACAACACATTTAGATTGAATCTGGTGATTGGGTGCTCCTTGTTATTGCAGCCCAAAAATTGTTGGCAAGAAGGAACTTTCATTTGCTGTCACACTACAATAGATTTAAAAAAATAATAATAATGTGGGATTAAGCAAAGCAGCAGCCTCAAAGTCATAATAGTCAAGTGAAAATGAAAGATTGATTGGACGGTGAAGTGACAATCCTACTCTAAAATAGCTCAGCACTTTTGTTCTAAATGAAGGCTGGATATTTATTTATTTGCTTTTTTTTTTTCTTGCTAAGAAAGTGGTGTCTTTGAAGTGTTCATGTCCCCTCGGTAGTAAACTGAGTAATATTTTAGTGGGAATGTCTAAAATGATCACACACACCACAGTTGCTGTGTTTAGGGGTCATTTTATGTACAATGCATTGCCAACAATCCAGACTTAGCAGAGATCGCTAGCCGCTAGGGACAGCTCAGTTCGATTAGTTTCTCTTTTTGCTGCTCAGCCAGAAATAGGGGAGCAAAATTTGCTTTTGTCCCCATTTGGCATCTAAGCATTATTTGAAGGGGAAAACTTCCCATACAAGGACATTTAAGGATTAATGAAATGTTAACACAGATATGGATATTACCACAATGAATGATTTATTCTAGATTGTTTTCTGATACTGTATGTTTTTTCTTCTCTTTTTTTTTTTTTTTTTATCTGGTGTGCATTTTTGAAAAGACTATCTTTCTGATGCAGCGCATGATAAAACAATGTCACCAAATAATCGGTGTGCTGTTACTTTTTTTCTGACATTATGTTGAGCCAGCAGGGTAAAAAAATAGTTTCAATGCATTTATTCACACTGCTGTGTTTAAGTAGCTCTTGGCTTCGCAGTGATAATGGTGCATGTGGTATGTCAGTATGTGCCTCTCGGCAAAGAGGATGTACCAGTAGACTGAAATATATTGTGCTGCATTCAATGGATAACAATAAAACCAGAGGAAGGATTGTAGCAAGAGTGATCCTCAATACACACACTAGATAATCAGCTCAAAATTATGTTGCTTAGACTTTTACGAGCACTACGCTGAAAACATGTTATTTTCCCCATATGTACACATGTATGTATTCCATAAATCTGTATTTTTATTCTGCCGTAATAATGAACACTTCTGCCATGCCAAATGACTGACAGTTCACTAATGATTGATTTTTGAGGGATGCAAAAACAACGACCAAGGTGTTTTGGAGCTATAAAGAAACGTCTGTCCCTTCTTGTTACGCTGCGGTTTGTTTACCAAGGAAAATGTATCTTTCACCTTCCACACTCATCTATAAAAATATTTATCAAATATGGATTTGTTGAGGATACAAGTGGATTCATTGGTACAGATGAGATAGGGCTATCCAGCACATCTTGAAAGAAATTTATACTCAAGTACAGACAATACTATACAAAAAGTACAGCATGACCGATTGGTGTTTAATGGATGGTATCAAACACAGTGAAAATTAATGTATTACATTTACTGCAAGTAATTGACTAGGGTTTTTTTTTCCCTTGTTTTTCCTCAATCTAGGGATTTAGGAATACATTCATTATAGATTTCAATACCGGGTTGCTGTTCTGGGCATTTGCTCGGTGGTTTGGCAGCCCGCTGAGACATTTTATAGTCACTTAGTATTACACTGCATGCTGCTTCAGAACTACTGCCAACCATGTAACCTTGCTAGAGGTGTCTGCTGTTTAAAATAATCTTTGTGTTTTGTCCCTTTCCAACAGTTGTGATCCACACCGTGGGCCCAGTGGCCAGAGGTCATGTGGGCCCCACCGAGACCAATGACCTCACCTCCTGCTACCAGAACTCCCTCAGGCTGATGAAGGAGTTTGGCTTGAGCACTGTGGTGAGTAGGGATGAACTGTACTATAGAAATATTGTCTTAAAACCAGCCTTTCAGTGAATAAGAATGTAATATGATATAATATAATAATTATTGTAATTGTTATGATTTATTATTATTTATTTTTATTATTATTTATTCATTACCTGAACCACTTGTGCTCAAGAGGGCCGCAGGATTAAAGAAAAAAGAAATCGATAATACAAGGATTGCAGGATTGCAGGATTAAAGAAAAGCAATAGATAATACAACAAAACTACAACCAACAATGTAACATTTTCAGCACCTCCTGGTTAGTCTGTTTTGTCTGTGTTTTGAAACTGCTAGTGCTTTGTTAATTATAACATAGGTAAGGCCCTGCAATTCTCATAATTTGCTGCACAGATCGGAAGGTCTGACGCTACCTTGAAAACCCCAAATCAATCTCTGTCCCACATCATACCTAACACACAGAAATCAGACATGGTAGAATGGCAACACAATCCACAACTATCTGTGTCAATTTTTTTACAGATTTTATTTCTAGATAGTCCCCTACTCATTGGGGTAAACAAATCAATGTATTTCTCAAAATAGCTTCAAATCTAATTTTTTGTGTCAGCCTACGGCCCCCACAACCTCATAAGAATCCAATCAATGGAAGTACTTGCCAGCGTAGACGGGAGACACTGATTAGTGCCAGTTTCATTAAAGATGATTGTGACAAATTCCTGCACTGATGATGAATCATTGTGGTCATGATAGGCACTCCAGGTAGCAATTAAATGGATGTTGAGAGAGAAAGAGTTATACGCACTTTTGAAGTTCTATCAACCGCTGATATTTAAATGTATCTGCACTTTGGAAGAAGTTATGCTAAATATTTTGTGTCTGATTCCAAATTCATTAGTATTTATTGTGTATGTCTATTGACACACACATAAAACAGCAGATATCACAGTTTATATGTCTTGTGTATGTAAGAACAACCTGCATGTCTACATCGTTGACCATGTGTCAGACATAGAATTTAATCACACACACGCAGATGTCAAACAGGTCGCAAGTATTTTTTTCTTGGGCAATTCGTGTCTCAGGTGAAATTACTTTAAAAATCCAGCCTTATCTGCCAGTAAGGTAAAAAAAGATTACATGATTGGTCTATTTATTTGACCTGTATGTATGAATATCTACGCGTCAAAATAATGCACTTCAAATCTGCAACAATGATTGAAATGTTAGCTTGTCAGCCCCCTTTCAGCCCCCCCCCCTCATCTAAAAAAAAACTTGTTGAATTTCTTCATTTATTTTTACAATATTATATATATTTGTAAGAAGCAGAGGCTATGTTTTTACTCACAGCCACCCGGATCCTGTTTAATATATTTATACAGCTGTTATGCATTGAGAATGCCTTGAGTGAAAACAGTGGTGCTCTGTGATTGACTGGCCTTGTACGATGAGCCTAGTCATTACATTGTCATAACCGCAGCCCTTTCCATCAAGCTGCAAGGGCACCACTGCACCAGCATAAATTTTGCCACAAAGAAAAGTGTTTGTGTTTATGCAAACGTGGTGTTTTGCTGATTTGGATTTCCTTGATATGCAAGAGGCACTTTAAGGGATTCTCCGTTGATATGCAATTTTGGTTAACCAAAAGCACAACTTTCATTTTACGTGTCAATGACACACGGAGAGAAAGTTAATTTCAATGAAAGTAAACAGTTTGTGAAGCAACCAAGCTCAGGATGACTGTTCCCCCCTTACAAAGTGGAGAATTGATTGGCGCAATGGCAAGGAGGGAATCAGCTTCATTTTGGAAACCTCCACAACTCAGCTGCCTAATGGGGATTCCAGGGCATTACAAAGGAATACGAGTCAAAACAAGGCCTAATGCAAAATAAACTCCAGCATGAAAGATTAAAACTCAGCAAAGATAGTGTGTAATCCCCTTTTCTTAAAGCCCAAAGCCATCCTTTAGGCCATGAAACAAGTACCCGTACTGCAGTAGCAATCTTAACATCCAAATCTTCACCTGACTGGAGCGTGTCAAGACAGAGAAGTAAATGCCAGTGCATTGTACAGATGAAAATGGATTTCCCTTACCTCAGGGCAGCTAAATGTATAACTGAACAACTGCTAAGATCCCCCAAAGACAGAAATTAGTTTGAAGAGTTGTTCCTGTATCCAAAGTAATGTTCCGCTTATAGCTCTACTGGGGAAAAAAACACAGGGAACTATCAACAATTGCCGTCTCAGAGGTGTCCCTTCTTTTGTTGGATTTTTACCGGGAGTCCCCGTGTAATGGGTCGTGTAGCTCCTTATTCCCATTATAGTTGGGTTGAGGGCTTCACAAGAAATACAAATCAGATGTTTGCTGATTTCAAAGTGTCACAACATTTAACACATTCAAGGTAGATTTACAGAGTTTGTATGTTTCTATTGGTGTTTTTGATTTGATATGATTGTGATACAATTCCCAACCTACGGTAGGAGTGATTGGTGAGAAATGCCAACACTCTCAAGTCAATATGAACTGGCATTGAACTACAAGAATGCAGCTGAAAGCTGTCTGGAATAGTGCTGTCTTTAACACATTCAGTCAGTCTCAGTTCCTGAATGAATACTAAGGGTACAGTATGGTGGCTGCTGGCTTGCATTTGGCTTTAGCACATGCTGGAAAATGATAGTGTCCTTGTATATTTATGTCCACATATACACAAACACAGAAACGGTCTCATCCCTGAAACGTTGTGTCCGTTTGTGTGAGTGAACTAGCGAGTGCGGGTTAGACATGGTTAATATGTATTTCGTCTTTGCTTTAAAGAGAACTGTTATGCTTCAGTTCAGTGCATCTTTCCATTGCTTTGGCTGAAAGAGCAGCAGGCTGGCACAGCTCCCTGGACTCTGACTGACCACATCCCACAGCCTGGATGTCAGTGTTGCAGACTCTTCTCTGCAATTCTGCATGGTTGAGTTAGGAGGGGGCTGTGCAGCCTGTAAGTAGGGTTGAAGTGTGGCATGTTGTCAAACAGCCCCCTCATCTGCTCATTGCTTGTCACTCTACATTATTTGCTACAAAGAATCAATGCTAAAGGGGAAAAAAAGTGAAAATACAGTGTTACATATAGATAATAAGATATTGTACTTTTTTATAAAAGTGATGACGGGACTGAGGAATCTTTCTGACTCTAATTTGCCATGATGTATTTAAAAAAATGTGGTATGTGGAAACAGCTGAGGTTTCTCAGAAAACTTGCTTGTCAGAGGTGATAAACAAAATTCAGTCCCTTAAGTAAATTGTTACGTTTGGATGATTGCTGTCGGTGTGGACTATAGAAAGAGAGCTAAGTATGTGACTGGGGTCATCCAATGGGCACTCCTTTTCATTGGTGTTTCCTACGTTGAAGCCCACAATGTCTGGAAATAGCCCAACAATATACCCAAAGTTCCAGCTACCTCCTCACCTACACTCCACTCCCCTTTGCCATACCCACTGTTTCACCCTTGGACTTTGCATCACAAGGCTGTTCTCCCTGAGCCAGGTGTATGCCTGGCTGCATGCCATCTGTCGAAGTGTTTGTCATTGTGTCGGAGCCAGTGCCAGTTGCTGCTTTTTTTAGAAGCACTTTACAAGGTCTTCATAGTCTGTTGAAGAGGGTGGCACCTCACAACCATTTTCAGTCATTTTCAGATGCTCTAACAAATTCCGTGCATTCTATATTAAATGGAAAGATGAGCATTTGCCAGCCATTCTGGGATGCATCAATTGCCTAGTGCATTTGTTTTTTCCCTCTCATAGCCCACGTTCCATTGAGTTGTCAGCTCCACTAACCTGAGATTTGTAGCCGCGATTTCCATCCATTCATTTTAAATGTCTGCATTCTGTGTTGAATCTCAGTTAGTTGCAGGATGCTTGCGGTGATGTTTTGTTCTCTTGATCTTCATCTCCCAATTGTCATGCCAGCAGAGCTTTTTCTTGTCTATACTGTCCTTGTGTATCAATCTCCTGTCTAGCCGTTGAAATGATTTTGGCATGCCGCTCTCCCTCACCCTTCTTGTGACCTCTTGAACAACAAGCCTGCTTTACTGTACCGATGTTGCTTCATGTCACCTTCAGCATGAAGACTAGTTCTCCCATATTAGACTCGGCCAAACACATTTCAGAAGTTGAGAACTTATTTGGTGGTCTTCAGAGCTTATTTTCAAGTCTACTTCCCTCCTCTATCCACTCGAAGTTTGCTATATGAATGACTGTCTCCTCTGATTCAGAACAGATTATGATCAGCCTTGCTTTGGTCCTTGGAATTCTTCGACGAGCACAATTTGTAATTCCTTTTTGCTCTCCCTGTATGGTTTTATTGAAAATAGATGACAAGAACCCCAAGCTGATTTTCCAACGTTCTCCACTTTATCAAGGATCTTGTATATTGTCGAAGGATACAGGAGTCTTGGAAAACTGAAAGCACCACAACTTGAGTATCTCTAGCAAAAAAGTCTTATTGATGTGATTCATGTAGTGTGTCTGAGCTATGCATTACACCACCAGCTGAAAGAAAAAAAAAAACTAGTAAATTGTCACGCTTGATGATACTAGACATGCATTTCTTCAGTTCATATTCTCAAAGTACTGCAACATACATTGTACGTGCGTACGTGCGTGTGGGTCATCGCCTTTGTAGGTAACGTCCACAAATGCACACTTTGTGACAAGTCAGGCCTTTGGGGAGGGGAGGTCCTCTCTGAAGAGCTGGGTCTTGCAGTACATGGAAGTGAGGACACAGTTAATGCAGGTCCCCTGTCTTGTTTAGTTATGGAAGGCTGCTCATAATTTCCCCTGGAAGCAAATGTAGCATCTGTCGGGCAGAAACTTACTGACTGACTGACTGACTGACTGACTGACTGACTGTGTGGACGGGGACGTCACCATCTGGAAGCCATTCAGCCTTTGACTTTGTTTCGTTTTAAAGACTATATCAACTCACCTCTTAGAATGTGACCTTTATAATAAAAAATAGACTGCTATTCATTTAAGTAAGCTTTGCATTTAGTCATTAGGGAGTCTTCTGCTAAGGTCCGTCTAACAAGGATTCTCATCCCAAAACAACGTTGCATAAAGATGCAGCAAGATTTATTGTTGAGCAATGATCTTGTGGGCTAACTGACTCTCTTTTTGTCTCTAATTTGATGCTGCCAAGCTACAATTTTATGTTATGTGAAAGTATCTGTCATTAAGCTGTAGAGTGCAATGAGCAAGCAGCTGTCAGCGTGGACAGTGACAGGGTCACACCTACATTAAGAGCCCTTCTTTCTGACTCACAGGCAGTCCTGGAAGTGTTTTGTAGTCATAACGTATTGGTGTTGAAGAGATCCAACAGGGAAGCCACAAATTGCCCGTTGAGAAAAATCCTAAAAGCCAAGTGGATTGGAGATGAATGGTGTAGAATGATAGGATTAGCTGCTCCTCTCTGTGGGCTCGTTCCAAGGCTGCGAAGAACATTAGTGCCCATTCATTTTACCCAGAATGCATTCCCACAAACACATTTCTACAGTGATACATGCACGTGCACACCCTGCTTGACAATGACAGCTACTATGCGATAATCTTCTTAAGAAGACAGGAACAGCATAGAAATGAAGCTTCAGAGGCTCAGGGGACTTTTTCGTTAGGGACATGTTGACGGTTAAGTTAAACGGCACAATGTTTTTTTAAACTTGGTGGAGGAGTGGCATATTTTCAGATGTAAAAGGAAATTAGAATAGAGATGTATTTTCTCTTTCAACCATTTAAGTTTGACCATTGTTTTGATTATAACATTTGACTAAGTGCCAGGAGTTAAACACCTGTTAACACTAATCGTTTTTTTTCTTTGGATTCACAAAAATGCCATTCTTTGGCATTTACAGCATCTATAAGTCTCTTTTTTTTATTTTATTTTTACTACTATATTTGTTATTGTGAAACCCAATAATGACTTAATGTCAATTTGTCAAGCATAAATTCAGTTATCCACTTATGGTGCTCCTAATAAATGTAGTAAATATTTTAGGTTAAATCAAAACGTGTAGTCCTTCAATTTTTAGTGTTTTGTGTAGTTTGATATTATTGACAGTATGTCTGAAAACACCATATCAAACAGAACTATACGTTTCCTGTGAAGACTCAAGTGATAATTTTTTTGGGATTCAATAACTGAACATTTCCATCAAAAAATGTCCTTCTGCTTTCAACTTCTTTCTTATACAAGGACTTTCTGTCCAGAAGTGAACTATTAATGTAGAGGAGAGCCAGCTTTGAATTCTGATCACAGCAAAGTAGCCAATTTAAGTCATAATTAGGATAGAACACGTTTTTTAGTCATTAGTTTGTAAAAAGCAGATAATTTATGTGCAACCCTCCTCTCGTATTGCATTTTCAGTTTAGTCCATTATCTCCCTCATCATTAACGTCTATAATTGTAAGCATTGAAATGAATTCATTAACCAGTGTCCCATGGAATGGCATAAGTGACAACAAATCAAACTTAATTATCTACTTTGTGATATAATACATTGTGGTTTACACCAAATGTCTGTATTTAAAGTGAGTCAAGTTGGGATAAAAATAAAAGTCATTTTGACCACAGTGTCCATCTTCAACTATCCATAGCTGAACGAAAGGTCTTGCTCTAATTAGTGGGGAATTAACTGGATGTCAACTCCATATCACGATTGAGTTGTTGTCTTGCTGAGTGGTTATTAACCAGTCCACTTTGAAGCCAATCAGCCAACCATTGCTTGTGACCCACTTCCACATACAGTACCTGCATGCATCAGCTGAAGGTTAATTAGACTGAAGCTTTCAAAAGGTCACTGCGCCATTTAAATTAGTCCTTGCTATTTGTCTGATCTGAATCACGAGCAACACTGGGCCAATTAGATTAAATTACACTGATAGTAGTTGTGGTGGCCTGCCAGTCTATGTTAATGATCATGGGAGCGCCAATTACACCAACGCACTTATTCAGAAAGACAAAACCATCCGAGCAGCAGCAGGAGATTCAGATTCAGAACCTGATTGGTGGAACCAGCGCCACAAAACATCATCCCTTGATGTTCCTTTTTCTCCAGTGTGGACTGCAGAATTTTTTTAAGACAGTATCTGGTGAAATATCGGGATATGTAAAATGTGACATTTTCACACACCTCAGGAGGGGCAATCACAGTTGATAGGGATCGAAACGGTAATCTCTTGAGTCTCTGTGTAGAGTGGACTTATAGTATGTGACCATACAATGCCTTGATTACCTACAAGTATGGAAGCCAAGAGCAATCACCTGTAGGATGAGCTCTGCGGCGAACAAAGGCAACTCCACCAGGATGCTCAGCAAGGGAAAAATGGCAGCATTCCTGTTTTAGACTAATGGGCTGTGACAATAATAAAGCTGCTTCAAATAATATAAGTAGCAAAGCACAGTCAAGCAGAGGAAGCTTCAAGCATGGGAATCAAACTGCTTTCACTAAATCGTTTTTTCCTCGGCTGCCGACTGTGTAGAGCTAGCTCCTGGAGACAGTGCTCTGAATTTCTATAAGGCACATACATCCCTTGGTGAACCCATCTGAGAATTCAAACGACAGCTCGCACCCAACTGTGGGACTATCAGAGGAAGTTGTTGATTAAACAGATGTCATTCCTACTATACGCCATGAGACAAGAATGCCACAACAATCAGACATTAATTAAACATACCTGAAGAATGCGGGGCCACAGAGCAAAACAAAAGACATTTCTATCTTTGTCCTCGCATCACAGCAGGAAGAAGAAAGTTGCTTTTTTTGTTTCCACACTTTGACTTCTTTGAATGATTATAGCAGTATGAGAAGGAGTTCGTTTTACATTATTATTGTTAATTACAATGTAAAATCCTTGTGACCCAAAGTGCCTTATCTTCACGTCTACCATGTTGTGTTCTAATCTTAGTGTAGTGTTCAGTTAGTGTGAGTTCAAAATTTCTAATTTAGTAATGCGGTGCAAATTCTGTACACTATAAAAAACTATTTTAGAATGTGTTAAATAAACTTTTGAACATGGTTTAAAATTGGCCTGATCATCTTTAGGCGGTGAAAGAATTGTAAAATAAAGCATAAATGTACATCACATCACATCTTTTAAACCAGAACTACACATTGGTAGTTCAATTCAAGCCGTTTGAGATAAATGATTGCAAGATAATAAGTTAAACATATTGGCTTCAATGACTCCCAGCCAGTTTTTCACTTAAATGAGTATTACAAACTTCAATGACATCATAACACTTTTCTCGCAGCTTTGAGACTTTTATGAGGCTCGATGATGAATCCAACCTCACACTTGCCAGGGCCAAGTCCATGAAAATGGAATTTCTTGGTGCATCACAGGGATTCCTTTCAACAAGCTTGTACCCAATTATCTTTAAATCATCGTGTCCACCTTAGCGGATGTGTTTAGTCGTGGTGAAAGGTCTTTTCAACATTCTTTGAAACACTGGGGATATTTCTTCTAGCTTGGGCCATCTACATGGAATGTTTTCATTAGACACAATCAAAGGGAATCTTGTATTGAGATAAATGACAACAGAATAATTTTGGACATGCCTGTTTGTTAAAAGCTTCTAGCTGCCCTGAATAAAAAGCAAAAACAGGTTTGGCATCACAGGACATATTTCACCTTTCAAGACAGTTTTATGTGATGCAAGTGTGACAATTTCAAATTTGCATGCTTGCCCACCACCTTCATAGTTGTTACAGATGTACTTTTGTATACTTTTATTTGGAATATTATCAAAACAAGTCTCCCTACAGGCTCCACTGATGGTTTTAATCAGACACGTACATGCTGTTTATGTATTTCTTCAATTACAGCGCTATTACCTTTGCATACACCTTTGCAGCTTTAGTGCTGTTATTATCTCCCAAGGTCACCGCTAACGAGGGCTGACACGCTGTGCCTGGCTGGTGCTGATTGACTCCCATTTTTAAACTGGCTCAATACAGACCTACTCAGCAATTCAGGGCCGCGTCGGTTAGGCTATATGGAGCTATTTTAGTAGTATGCGTTACAATTACTTCAATGGGTTTCTGCAGACTGAATAGGTTTAGACAACATAAGTTTAAGATGATTTTTGTATTATTTTTGAAGCTCGGCAACTAGTTAAACTGTCCCTGAAACTTTACCAAAATGAATTAGAATATCAGACCTCTACAGAAGTGTGACTTTGACTTTAACTGCCACAAAAAAATAATAATCCAGCTGTGATCCAACGCTTAAATCACTGGGCAGGGAGATAATCAGGGCTAATATGAAGTATTAACTCATGCTTCATAATCTTTGCGCTCTTCTTTTTTGGGCAATCTTCTTGATAAATCTTGTTGTGGCTACCTCTTGGCTCAGTGGAATACATTTGTGGCCGGAATCAAACTGAAACTACAAAATCAATACTTTGTATAAGGGTGGTTTTGGGCACTCCAGTGGGAAATCCTTGAATTTATTCTTGCGTTGTATGCTACTATTTTATGATGGCTTAACCTTTGATTTTATCGTGGCGAAGTTGAAACATCGGTCTACCTCAGTATTATTGTCAGTATTAAATTAACATAAAGTTGGTTGGTCGTAGTGTTGATTTCATTTTTAGCATTGTCAGTGTTACCCTTTTTGAGTGACGTTTTATAATCAGTATAGTGTGCTGTTAAATGTAAGCCTTTTGTATCGCATAGATGTGCTTTAAAACTGAAATATTTAGTCATCACGCTAAAAGAAGGGAAATGCTTCAAATAAGCAAGAGATGTATTTTTTTGCAGTGTAGGACGCCAGATATCCTAATCTCACCTTTCTTAATATCTAATGTCACATAGAGACACTCCTGATAATAGCATCAGGCATGAAATAGATTCTAGGCCTTTCTCATTTTGTGTCTAAGGCTTTTCTCAGGAGAACAACCAAGTGTGAGATGAAGAGTGTAAGACGATGCAGTGGGAGTGTATCATATTACATTAATGTTACAAAGATTAAAAAAAAGTGTACCAGACATACATATACATCATTTCCACTTAATGGCCTACAATTGTGTAGTGTCCTTTGTGAGGATTAAATATTTTTTGGTTTGTACTGCCAACCTGCAGTTGTATGCATTCATGCACTTATGCACTCAGTCACGAGTGACCTCTCCAGAGGACAGTCAATTTGAATATGGAACAAGCAGTTCATTAGATAATTATCTTGACACAAGGTTGTCTTTTTTTATCTGGACTCGGCACACCTAATTCCCCCAGCAATTAAAAAAAAAACAAGCACTCTGTTGTATTTTCCAATCACTTATATCTTGAAGAGCTATTATGAAAGTGAAGAGACGTGACTTGAGAAGTGTACACATCAGATCATTTTGCCTTAATCAAGGCCATTAAGAGTCGAATGTTGGGCATTATTGGCCCTCTACCCGCTGTGCACTGCAAGGGACAAGGCAAAGAGGAATGTGTGTTGATCTTGCATAGATCAGGTGTAATGACCTCCACGGCGCTCTCTTACTGAGCTTTAATTATGATCCACATTAATACTAATTATGATTCTCTCTGTTTTTGAGCCCATGCTTCATTAATTATAATGATGAGTTGTAGCAAAAAAAAAAAAGAAAAAGTAATGCAATGTTGATGTACATTTTCCCGGGTACCGATTTGTTTGGTGCTGTCGAAACAGTCACCGTCATTGCTCCAAAGTAATGTTCTGCTCCAAAAACATGTGATGTATTTGGTGCAGAGAAAATGGTTGTTCCAGTTTTAGTAACTAATTAATGCTTTATCAATATTAATGGTGAACTCCACATTTAGAAAACGGTAATTAGCTGCATTATCCTCTGGCCATTTGTGGAAAAAGTGTTCTGAATAGTTAAAATCAAGCTCTGGCAACAACTGTAGTTTCTGACCAAGTTGTGAAATTTGCAGTTGTGATGAGGAAGTCATTGCAGGGCCTAAACAGTGGTGATGGAAAAAAAAGGCTTCAGATTTACTTCATGAACCAGTTGTATATTTTTGGCTTATCTGGATGGCAGCCTCTGTTCAAAATTGGTCTAAAATTTTAAACCAACAGTGTCATCCAGAGGAGTCAAAAAATATAACTGGTTCATGAAGCAAATTTGAAGCTTCGTTTTCCCATCACTACCAAACAGCAGATGAGAAGCCTACTCAGCATGCACTACTTTTCATTCTGTTTGAAAAATGGAAAGTGGTGGGTGGATGGTGTCATAATTCACGGGAGCCACCTGGTGATTCCCTCAGCGGCATTGCTGTTTCCTCTCAGCCAGCTGCTCCCTGTACTCCCAATCAATCGACAGTCACTGCAATTCACCGTGACCTTGAGCGGTATGTCCCTTTCTCTTTGGTCGGAGTGTTTGTGGGCATTGGTTCCATTTTTATTCCTCCTTATTTAGAGACACACCTGCGTTCAGACCAAGATCATTATGCAGAGCACCTTGGGGAATCTACAGCATTTAAGGAACATTTCATACTAGTGAATTTTCTCTTTAACTGTGACTTCTCTTACCTCAAATGTCCTTTCCTACTAGTTGTACTCTCTTATTCACCACTAATCTATATTAGCTGTATTTTAAGATGGCAGTATAAATTACTTGCCCTTTGCATGGTACTTGTAGCAGACCTCCCATTATTTGTTTTAGCGTAATTGTACTTTCATTCAAGCTATAGTTACCTAATTTAACATTTTTAGCTTGTTTATTGATCTTGGCCTCAAACTAAGCCTTTTCTTCTTTTCAAGTGTGGGTTTGCTTTTCATTTAAATTCTGAACGGGGTTTTCGACTCAAAGGGTAATTCAACACAAAAATGTTCTTCACAATAGGTTGTATGCACCCTCACTTGTATAAACAAGCGATTAATATTGTATGTGTGGAATATTTTCAAGAGCAAAATCCACCGATTTTGCCAAATGCTTTTGACTGAAAATGATAATGACCAATTATGATTCTCCCCGTGCCTGTGTGGGTTTCCTCCAGATACTCTGGGTTCCTCCCACATTCCATAGACATGCATGGTAGGACAATTAACCACTCCAAATTATCCGTAGGTGTGAGTGTGAGTGGTAGTTTGATTATGCGTGTGCTGCGATCGGGTAGTGACCAGTTGAAGGTGTACCCCGTCTCCCGCCCAGACTCCTGGGATATTCTCCGGCAAGCACATGACCCTCATTCAAGATAAACTGTTCAGAAAATGGATGGATAAATCACACACATGCACATTGACACACACACACACACTAATACTTAACTATATTTGTGATTACATGAGTTTCAAAATGTAACATATGGATGTGAGTATCTAGGCAGCATAATTGTGAAATGAGACCTTTTTGGCATTGTCAATCAAAATTGTACATCACTCTATTGTAAAGATATCCAATCCTGCATTTGTAGAAGTACATCTTAAAGGCATGTTTTTGCATTTTCTGCATGCTGTAGAAGGTAGTCCAGCTTGTGCTGACGTCACAGGTGTAGTCGGTTATTTGGTGGAAGCTTGGTGAAAGAAATCTTTGTGGATTTAAAAGTGTAGACCTTGATCAGCCAATCCTTCAGATTGCTTTTGCACTCATCTCCACCTGCATTCCTGGGTTTCAAAACACTGCTTTAGCAGGCTAATACTTTATAGCTGTGTTCCTCACTGAAGTGTAAATGCGACAGAGCTATTTGAAGATGTGGACAAGCCGTGGGTAGCACTCTCACTGACACTTTCACATCTGTAATTCCTCTCTATCTCTGTGCTAGGAATAAAAGAACTTGTGCAATGTGACAAGACAGGTGCATGCATTATGCTTTCACTCTCTAAACGGTTCTTGAGAAGAGACCATGAGGCTCAGTCTGCTCCTGCTGTGTTCAGTGTGATTATACATCTTCTGTGGAGTAAGGGTCTCGTAATGTATCCTATCCACAGTTCAGTCCACCATAATTACCCTCACACTGTGTTTACATCCAACATCCTAATTCTCATACCCAATCAATTAGAGACAGAGTGTACACTACCACTTTTTAAAATAACAGTTTTGGATGTAGCTCAAAACTCCAATTGTGTGTGGATTGAGCAGTTCAAAAAATAGATGGATATATATTTACAATATTGAACAATGATAATTTACCTAATATATCTACAAAAAGTCACTAGAATTGTTACATTACTGGGGGTTCCTGGGTTTGAGAGTTTGGTGTTAGGATGTTTGTGCTAGGATAATCAGACCAAAGTCACAAACGGATTGATGATTTGTTGCTAGAATAGTTACGAAAGCGCTCTTAATGACATTCAACAGCTGTTGAATTTTGGATTGCTGTTAAATGGGGCACTAATAAAGGCATTGTCAGTGTCTCTAATCGTTACTTAAGTAGTCAACATGTTCTCCTGAGGATTAATTAGGGATAATTTAACAAAAAAAAAAAAAAAAAGAAAACCTCTGGCCAGCATGAGTGATAATAATAATTGTGGAAATTATCTTACTGTGCACTCACATTGGGGACATATTGTGCTATATCTTTTTGCAATTATACAATTTTTGATTAATTTCACTTTAGTTAATGACTTAATGATGAGCTAAATTTAAGCTTTGTGAGCCACACAAAAATAGAATAAAATTTGTGCTATTTACAAACTTACTTTTCCAACTAAGAGCTCACAATTTAAGTGAATATTCATGTCTGTATGTGCAAAGATGAGCTCCAACAGGAATGTCCCCCTTAAATCTTCAGTTTTTGTCCCATCAGTTAACAATGAAATAGACAGTGCATAAAGTTTATTATTTCATCAGTGCTACAGTTTACTGAGAAAGCTTTTCATTCTAGTTTCAGAAAAACATATTTTAAACATCATCAAAACATAATTAATTCCCACTCTCACCTTAGCAGATCTTGTTTCATTAGAGACAAAGACACGGTGCACCTTGTTGCTGCGTAGGATTGAATATCATTAACTTTCTGCGAGTGCGAGAAACATGGTTAGGTACAGCAGCCTTTGCCCATGAGGAAATAAAATACAATAAGGAATTGAGGCGACAGCATGACTAATAGCGTGCTGTTTGAACCACACGCCCATCTCAGCAAAATGCCTGCTCGCTCAAAGTGAGCCATTATACAATTATCAATGAGCCTGCTTCGCCTTTGAGCCCATCCAGCAGTTGAGGACTTAACACCCTGAAAAAGAAATTGAAAAAGCAGTCTGCAGGCTGTCTTCCGTTAGGCCCAGAATGAGGATGAACCCAGCACAAAGGAGCCTGTCTCTCCTCGTGTCCCTCCTGTCCCTAATCCCAGCACTCCTGAGTGCGCCATTATCCGAGCTCAGATCTTAGCAGGAGAATGCCCCCCAAGTCTGCAGAGCGAGAGAACTGACCTCCTCCGAGCAACTATGTCCTTGGACCAAAGTAATTTTCAAGGCCTAGAAACATTGGTGGGAAAACTCCCTAATTTGACCTTTAGCTTTCACACTTAAAGGACATTCCCTGAGGCATTTTAAGTCATTTGAATGAAGTCATAAGGCACAATATCGTATGTGTCTCCAAGCCTACTGTTTTAAAAGCCAACATTTTTTGCATCATAAGATGTGCATCAGACCAATACATTGTGTTAATTCATTTGGTTTGACCTCTGTACCGCCTACTGATAGTTAGTGTTGGTTGCTCTTACCTCTGGCTCAGATGCATTGCTCAACACTATATTGTTGGGAGCTTAAAATGCTCACATCACTGGAGCCAAGTCTGCCCACGGTATACACGGATAAGCAGCTCTGCTTTACATGCAGGTTCCTCACTCATGTGTTTTGTATGCATATGATTTAAAACTGATTTAAATACTGTTTATTGAGTGGGTTTAAAATCAAATTTACACAATATAAAGTGTAGTATATAGAAGATTGCCTTTATGTGCATTAAAAGCTGATAGGACTACACAAAAGTAAAAAGAAACCACTTAAAAAGTAAAAAGAAACCACTTAGCTATTTCTAGTAAGCTTTTTTTTTTTTTTTAATTCGTTTGTATGCAGATTTTTTTTCAACCCACCTCCTATTGTTGCATCACTGGGATCCACTCAGACCTTGCATTAATGGGGCTGTGCAAATGGGATGAACTACCGTAGTCTTTGAGGAACAAAGCGCAGAGAAGGAAATCACAGACCACGTTAAGCCTCCGTTAACAAAGAGAGTTCATTAAGTCCATTAAATTCCCTGTTGACCAAAACATCCCGACTTGAAGCCACTGAGTAATTATTCCTGAAGTGAAAGACCACTGACGAATTTAGGAAATAAACTCTCACTGTACAATTTACTGAATGTTTTCAAACTTCATCTTATTTTTGCTTTTTTCAAAAAAGTCCACGGTTCTTTTGTTAATTGAAAAAACAGTCACAATTGTGGGAAATGGCTTACAACTAACT
Source organism: Syngnathus leptorhynchus (assembly GCF_054491065.1). NCBI lineage: Eukaryota > Metazoa > Chordata > Actinopteri > Syngnathiformes > Syngnathidae > Syngnathus > Syngnathus leptorhynchus. Next base: position 8,684,061 of record NC_141204.1, on the reverse strand, counting down.
GGCAATGCAATCCTTTCAAGGGTTCTCTATAAAAAATACTGCAACCTAATTTGCGGTTTATGATGTCACTTCTTAATAAATCTGGCTGTACAGTAATCCCTCGTTTTTCGCTGGGGTTATCTTCCGAAAAGAACCCGTGAAAAAAATCTGCGCCGTGAAAGATGAACAGTGAAATAACGAGGGATTACTGTACAATGCCTCAAATAACAATATTGGCTATTATACAGTACATTGCACGTCTGTATTTGGAATTTAACAAACATCAGGGATTTTCCATATTCATGGGTAACATTTATTTTCCCTTTATGTGCTTATGAATTTGTTCATGTATTGTCTTTCATCACTATTGTGATATTGTCACTGCACTGTTGGAAGTCTGCATAGTCAAAACAATGTTCATTTCTTGGTCATTAATATCTAGTCTCCTAGAAAAACTGCTGGGTTAACACTGAAGAATGTGAAGGCTGAATTCTGATTTGGGTTAGTTAGTTTCAGAAAACATTTTCAACGTGTGAAATGATCTCAGGCCTTCTCTGTCTTTTACACACACTGCCCTCCTTTTCTATAGGACTCCACAGTAACAGTTCATACGGAGAATTGATCAATGCAAAATTCAGTGAGGCAGCGAAATATCCGCAATATGAAATTATACAGGTCTAAACAATTTAAAAGTATGTGATCCAGTGAGACTGCTAAAAGTCTTGCCGCAATATGACGAGGAATGACTCTCGCTCTAGCAAACAACTGACATGCATTCTTCTTGTTAAGGGAGAACGCTGCAGTCCAATCTCAAGATATGGTTATCTGACCTCTATTCAATATTCATACAGGGCACATAACCCCCCAATAAATAAAGTTTCCAAAAAGATTAGGTTTGTCTCCTGAGTGCAGGACTTTGCCCAACAGGAATGCTGATAGTCATGATCTATTCACAATCAAACTACTACTACTCGGTTGCTAGACATTGTTTTGGTTTAGATTGGTCCGCTCAAGGTTGAACCTCCAGCTTGCAATATTATTAGCAGTAGTCGTAATTGCATAAAGTGGAAATTAAGCTCTACATCAGCCCTCTGGGGAGGTGTGGCAAAAGATAAACAGGCCTGGCAGGAGAGAAACAGTTTGTGGAAATGCAGGTACGCGAGTGTTGGTTCATGCTGGAGCTTGGCTCCGCAGGAACAACAAGCACTGCCGAGAATGTGCGACTGGAAAAAAATGTCACTGGTCAGTGAGTAGAGGGTATTTCACCTTTCGTCAATTTCAAGGAAGAAATCATAGGGGCCACGTAGGATATTGCACTCGATGCAAAAATGCACAGACACACACACACACACACAACCATCCTGATACACCAGACTTTGTACTGTGGTCATGAAGCGTCCTAGATGCCAGATGGCCAATTGTTCATTATGTCACTCTAGACGGGGTTACGACACTTCAAGACACCTCATAATCGGCCATGACGGTGAATGTTTGTCTGCGAGGCATCTGTCTGATCAATATGGAACTGCATTTGTGTAGTCTGACCTCGGCATAATTGTAGCCACTTATCTATCCATTTTCTGTACCGCTTTATCCCCACGGGTGTCGCGGGCGTGCTGGAAACTATCCCAGCAGTCATCGGGCAGTAGGCGGGGAACACCCTGAACCGGTTGCCAGCTGATCGCAGGGCACACAGAGACTCACACCTAGGGGCAATTTGGAGTGCTCAATTGGCCTACTAAGCATGTTTTGAGGATTTGGGAGGAAACCGGAGTGCCCGGAGAAAACCCACGCGGGCACGGGGAGAACATGCAAAGTCCACATTGGGAGGGTCGAAGGTGGAATTGAGCCGGCATCCTCCTAACTGTGAGGCGGACGGGCTAACCAGTGCTCCACCCAGCCGCCCTGTAACCATTTAATTAAAGGTAAATTAAAACCTGCACATCAAGTCGGTGTTTTTGTTTTAAATCATTTTAATTAGCCTTTTTAGAGTCACTTCAGTGATTCAAAGAAAGGCATTTTCCCTTGAAAATTAATTATTTGTCAAGCATTTTTGGCATCATTGCAGTAATAATTAGTATGCAATGTTCAGTAGAAATGCATATCTTTCACCTAATGGAGTGCGCTGCATCTAGTTTCAACATGTGTACAGTTCTGTCTCCAAATTTCAAAGTTGGGTTACAACTTTGAAGCCATCCCCCTTTTGAAATGGCAATTTTGAAATGTTAAAGGAAGCCTTGAAAGCAAAAATGATTAATTAGTAGCCACACAACGAAAGTGTGTCACAGGCGGGCTTTCACATTGCGAGACCAGAGACCTTTTTTTATCTGTGATTAAACAGGTTGTTGAAGTTGATTTATGGATGAAAATGAAAGCAATTTCTCATGAAAATGCTTCTTAATGATTTTACGATTCATTTTCATCAACCGCCAGAGAATTATCTACTACTGTTGAACAAATAATGAGCCTGCATTTGAGGATTAATGAAAATAACATATCCACATCTCCATATGCTGCTAATCTGCCCTCAGATATTTTGAATCATGATATGACCGATGTCATCCATCCATCCATTTTCTGTAACGCTTTGTCCCCATGGGGCTCGCGGGCGTGCTGGAGCCTATCCCAGCTGTCATCGGGCAGTAGGCACGGGGAGAACATACAAACTCCACACAGGGAGGGTCGGATGACCATGTCTTATTATCGTAAATTTGTAAGCACTATGGTTTAGCCCAGGTTTGTTGTTTTTGCTCCATTATTCAGATCTCTTCTGTATGGATGACATTGCTACCAAACAATGGGTTTTCTCACTGGGTGAGCAAATTTAGCAATATCGTGTCAATTGAATTGGGTGCATTGCTGTATAAACCCCCCAAAAAGCTTGCTCATATTTTTATGACAGATTACCACAGTGTCATCAAACCAAGAAGTAAATACCCACAGATGAGCATAGATTATTACGCTTGAGGTACATAAAGAAACGATAATCAAAAAAAAAACCTCAGTTTTGCATGCATTGGTGAAACAATGATTGTATACCCAGGGGCTGAGTAAGTTGTGTCTTTAATATGTATGAAAAACTGTCTGCACCTGTGTTTGGATCTCTGCACAACTGCATTATTTCAATTTTGGGGGGTTTTCCTAGCAAACCACAATGTGAATGTTATTTTCTCATACAAATGAACCATAAACATGAAAACAAAAATGTCCTCAGATCTGTGTTGCTCTATAGGAAAGCCGATATGGATATTTGATAATTCGCGTATGTTCTTCCTCCCCCCCATAGTGGCTTTGCTGTCTATATTTTATCTTCGGTCTTTCAGAGAGAGGCATTTTTACTTTGAGATCCCCTATGAAATACCACTTTGATGGATGCAGAGTAAATCCTCACAGTCCCTGCTTTGATCCTTTTTTATGCCCACCTGGAACTTCGGCTTCCGAAATGCAAATTGCTTCAAATGCTACATGCCATGGACTCGTACAGCATTCTGCATTTACATGAAGCACTCATTGGAATAGTCACAGTGGCCTGGAGGCATATTGAGTTCTATTTCTCAGATGTGAATGTTGAGGTTCTAATCAAGCATTTGGTTTGGATTGGATGCTGATTCTTGATTACATAAATTAACATGCTTTTTCTTCTTCTTTCTTTGCTTCGGTTCTGCAAGTATTTTATCCATAGGTCTTTTTTTTTTCAATCCTGCCCTCTTCTTGTGACAAATACAATAAATATGTCACTCCACTATTGTAATCATGTCAATATGAAAACCGGGGAAATTGTAAAGTTCAAAGCTTTAAAAAAGCTCCCGTTAACCTCTATATATTGCCCAATAAAATTTTTACAATTTACAGCAATGACATTTTGAAGAATTGGCTTCCAATCAAATTCTTAAAAGGACACATTACATCATTACGTGTGCAATTTTGCATTTTATATTGATTTATTTTTTATTTTTTATGAAATGCATTAACTGTCGTGTGACATTAGTTGATATCAAATTTGTCATCACAAGGGCACACTGTTGCTTTGATTTATAATCATACCTTCCATCTGCAAACAAGCTAGAAGGATTTAAGCCACTGGTGGAGCAACCTGCTTCTAGTTCCATTTGTTCTCCCAGCCGAGCCAAGACGAGGCATTCCCGTAGCTGAAGTCGCTATGTCCATGAAAGGCTTTCTGCTCTTAACCTGCCTTCTCATCGCTATTTTGCACCATCTTGTTCCCATTCATTCATTCATTCATTCATTCATTCATTCATTCATTCATTCATGCATTCATTCATGTGAAGGTGTTCACAACAGCTGGACTGCTGCACTTTGCCTGAGGTTGAATCATGTTACTGTTTTGTCCTGCTGCTAAACAAATGACTGGAAGGGTGCCATAGTGATAGTGGAACTAGAGATACTTTGTTGTATGATAAAAATCTGTGTAATGCTGGTCATACAGTGAAGTCAATAAATCAGTTAATAACCCTAACCCATGATACGTACTATCATATTAAGGAAAATATGGGTGAGTGATTATGCATATAAATATATGCAACTGTCCCAAGACCTTTAAGATGTATCGTTTCACCTCTCAGAAAGTAATCTTTTAGTGAAAGAAATTCATTTACGTGACAGCTGTCATCCGCCTAGTCTCAAAAGGGTAAAATAATGGTAAAACATTTTAACAAAATAAAATATTGGGAACACACCGGAAGTCATGTTTACACTAATCACAGTACCTGCCTTTTGTCATTGTTCATGCACTGTGAGCTAAATAGGTGCGCAGAAATGCTGAGAGGAAAGGTGTTCCACTTTAAAATGATGTGATAGATTCGGGAGGAGCCTCGGAAACAGAATAATTTCCCAAGTGACCAATTTCTGAGCACTCCCTAAGCAAAGAGAATCATCAACAAGGCAACATGTCAGGCGCGGCTTCATGCCAACACGGGCCGACATGCTGACTCACTTCTAATGAGCAGCCATAGATAGAAATAATAACCCAAAGCAAGAATCATAGGTCATGACTGTCTATATACTGCTGCCTGTTCTAATTAACTCTGGACCTTCACACAGTGTAAGCATATCTACAGGTGAGTTTAACAACTGTACCATGCATCATTTCATAAAAATGCAGAAAAGTTGGTTATGCTTTACTTATCTTATTCTACTGAATTGCATGAATCTTGGAATCATCTGGTATGTTCTGATGCAGGGCGGGGCGTTAGTTTTGACATTCCTTGGATCATATGGCGTAGAAATGTGATATTATTGTTCTTCACATTACATACTGAATTTATTTGCTAGGAACTAATAATACAATTTAACTATGCTTTATGTTTTTATGCATACATATATGTCATTGCCTTCGCTTTTCATCTTACGAAACGGTTATTAGCAAACAGGCCACATTGACACAACTGGCCAAGAATTTGTTTAGGCTTCAGGCAAATGCAGTCATGATTGCAAATACGTGAATTGTATAGTTGGATTATCCTAAAGTACTTAAATTTCACTACTTTAAGTAAATAAAATGTCATTTCAAACGCTAACATTAAATATGCACCCTATTTTCAGTTTTTCTTCTTTTTGTTTTTTAAATCTTATATTTCTATTATTCAGATAAACAGTGTACCTAAATTGCAAAATATTTGCACAAATGCCACAGACTGATCTTGGCACCACATTAAAACAATGGTCATGCTTCATCATCTGTTATTTGTGTCAGAGTCAGACGGTCACCTGGAAAGGTCAAAGCTACTTTAAAAGATTTAAATCTCCCTACAGAAGAAAAATGAACGTTGACAGGTGGAACCTGATAACTAATAAATATGGATACAAACTGAAGCACATCCCTTTGGGCTTAAAAGAACATCAAATTGACCTATTGGCTTTCAAATTGGGGAAAATATAAGAAAATTAAAAAATAAATCAGTTACTGCAAGTAACCTTTAATGTTTGATTGTTTTACTTATATAATGAAATGTGGCTGGAAATCTGTTATTATTTGTCATAGTAAATGTCATATTTTGGTTAATTCATGTACAACTCTGAAGAGTACTTTATGTTCCATTGTGAATACTTTGTGCACTAATTTTATCATTTGTTTTATGTTTGTTTTATATTAAGAACCCTTTCTTCATGTTGCAAGTGTACTGCTTTTAAATGTTTCTATTTTTTGACTTTAAAAATTTATATTTTGTACAATTAAACTAAATTGCTCAGATCTTGAGAAATTAATTAGAATTAATTTTGTCTAGAAGACACCAATGACAATTTTTTTTTTAACGCTCTCTGTACGGAAACAAAAAACTGTTCATCTTTATATATACCGAAGTACACCCTTAACCAAAACTTATGAACTGATTTTCATAGCTTTTCAACCTTGATAGACAATCCCCTGCCTGCTCTTTGCAAAAGATGTATTCACACATATTTCGAGTGTTACTGTTTTGAAATTGGCATCATTTAAAATCCAAAACCAAACCATAACTGTTTTTGCTCAATATTGGAATAATATATTTATTGTGGTAGTGTATTACTGCTTGTAATATTCATTCATTAGTTAGATGGTAGTGACATTTCTATTCTGTGTGTTATTTATTAACGTTTTGGTGTTTCATTATGAAGAATGCAGGAACCAAAACACAACTTCAGCTGCTTTTGAGAACAAATGGAACCTTTGAAAAAGAAAAAAAGACATCTTTCCTGTTTATTAATATATTTAAAAAGATAAATGTGAAATAAGGACGCTCAGAGCAAGGCTTATGTATCATAATATATTTGCCGACACAAGTAAAGAATAATGGAACTATTTTAAGCTATAAAGCCATGCTTGAATAATTTGTCTGCTGCAAAGTGCTACCAAGCAAGAACTATTACAGTGTGGTCACTATTTAGAGAAGGGAAACACATATGTAAATGGAGCCATCCCTGTTTTGCTTGCGAGGAAACATTTGTATGTAAAAACACGGTCACGTTTTTCTTTGGGATTTTGGAATCCCACAGTAGATTGTCAGTGTACAAAAGAAGTCAGTGTGGCTTTGCTGAATTTGTCTCATTCAATGAATATGCTTTGACATATGTTTCTTCTGACTTGTTTCACAGGCCTTCCCGTGTATCTCCACAGGAATCTACGGTAAGATTGTCATTATTTATTTATTATTTTGTGGATTTTAGGTTAGATTTTCTTTTACGAGAGGTTCAACAAGTTAATGTGCACACATTATGAAACTTGAATGTGTGTTTAATATTTATTTTTATGACTAAATGTGTCGTTATTTTGCAAAGTTCCTTCATAATGCTAATTCTCATGACTCAATATGATTCATTTCATATGACCAGTACGCCATTTTTAAAAAAATACTTGCTTTTCTCAAGGTTTCAATAAAACCAGTGTGACTGCTACTACCTTTTAAAAAGGATCTGGGGTTTGTAATTGTTATCACAGTCATTCTACAATACTTTATTAGTAGAACATAATGTACCTGTGGTGTAAGTACTGTTCCCTCAAGGTATAATTTCAAACATTTACAGCAGCAGTCATGCCTCAGTGAGCAACAGTTCAAAAACAAGAACACATTAGCAAAATAAAAAAAACGATGGAGACTGTTGTGTGATATTTGAGATATTGTACCTCAGAAAAGTGAGTATCCCTATTACATTTGTAGAAATATTGTATTGCATCGTTTTGAGACAAAACTGCAGAAATGACAGTTGGTGTATTGTTATAATGGTGTAAAAAAAAGTGTCAACTCGTAGTGACTCAACACACAACCAGCAAGGTCTAAACCGCTGGCAACAAAAGTGAACACACCCCAAAGTGAAACAGTCCAAATGGGGTCGGATTTGCTGTTTTCCCTCCCCGGTGTTATGTGACTCATTAGTGTCGGGTGTAAATGTGGAGTAAATGTGTTAAATTTGATGTTGCTGTTCTCACACTCTCTAATACTGGACTCTGGAAGTTTAATATAGCAGCTCATGGAAAAGAACTCCCATAGGAGAATTATTGCTGTGGTCCTGTGGTCTAATGAGACCACTTATTTGGTTCAGATGGCGTTGTGCGTGTCTTGCGTAGAGTAAAGCATGATTGTAGGAAGTGTCATGTTCTGGAGCTGCATGTGTGTACGATACTGAGACCGAATTCCAACATTATTAGAGCCCCAAACACACATGCAACACAACCACTTCCTTGCAAAAGAAGCTCAAGTAAAAAAATGATGGATTGGCCAAGCATGTCTCCAGATCAAGCCCTTATTGATTATCCATGAGGCCTCCCAAAAGGAAGGTGGACGAGTAGTAGTCTGAATCTGTAATGCACTTGTGCAATTGATCTGATTTTTGGCAGGTGAAAAAGTACTTTTGAGAACTAGGATGAGTCCATGATATCTTAGTTGCTCTGCTCCTGCAACTTTGGTCGCAGATGACTTGTGGAGTTGATTTTCAGCTTTGTTGTATAGCTGGGCATATGAGCACTGATCCATGTTAGGATACCTTTCACAATGCCACAATGTTAAAGGAACACAAAAACCTCCTCAGTTTTTTCTTTCTCAGTGTTAACATTTTGGTCTTGGCTTTTATTTTGTTTTTTTTATATCTTAATCAATTAAAAATGAGTACCCACGTACTTAAAGCTATTGGCTATACCCGTTTATGTCGGTGCCTGTTAAAGTAACGGCATCAGCTTCTTGCGCTACACAGAATGACCTGAGCTGAGTTTTAAACTGGGAACCTTTTGACTGTATTGCACACATCATAACTGCTCCATCACGCCGTTGTCAAATTTTGTTTAGAAATTAATACGAACAAAAGACCATGATCACTTGCAGGCTTTTTGCTGTTAAACAGATGTTTTAATGCAACAGAGACATTCATGCAAGCAGGACTGGGTTTGATCATTCTTGTTACTGTATGCTGCTGGTAAGGGCATAGCTTTTTGCAGTTCACTGTGTTAATTGTGGTGTCGAGCGCTGCACTGCCAGTGGGGGCCTGTCATAGCACTCTGCCAGACGCCCTTACTTCAAAGTACACGGCAATGCCGAGCCAAGCGTGCTGCTGAAGGGGAGGTATTAAAGCCTGTTCAATAAATAAACAGCTTAGCACTTCCCATAACTGCGTCTCCACAGAACAATGCAGCTGATTAAGGATGAAGATCCAAATGCAGCAGAGGGCAAATAGAGGATGGATTTTTGTAAAAGGAACTACAGTATTGTATCTTAAGTGTAGTATTCTTTTGTTCATGCATTTTCTCTCTGATCCCTGAACTGCCAGGATTGTAGTCTATTTGGCAAGCTTGTGGCAGTTTTAGCAGACTTTAAGGCAGTGGCCCCTAACCACTGGAGCACGTAGGGACTGAGCAAAACATATTCTGTCGATTGTCAGAGAGTGAAAGACTTTTAGAATCAGGTGCATCTGCCTATGCCACTGTCAAAGCGCTTGTCTCAGTTATGTGATATGGTGGAAAAACCCGGCTCACAAAATAGAGTAAACAAAAATATTTGGGAAAGGGGAAAAAGCCATATGATGACAGAAGAGAGTCAAACCTCCAGGGAAGATAAACATGAACAGCTTTAGCTATAGAACTTCTGGACCTGTCTCTCTTTGAAAGCTATGTGTATCCCTTGCCCTATTAAAATGTATAACAATACCCCTACGGTTGTATGTTGGTTAAGCATAAATGCCATCATAGTTGAGCTTCAATCGGAAATCATATCCACTACTCTTAACACTATGTGACAGAAAACAATCAGGAACAGGTTTCCCAAGGTCTTTTGTGTTAGGAAGACAGATTTGTCAGAAAAGCTGATGCTAATTGACACTGTCTCTCACGCCTCTACATTCCAGATGACTCAATCACCATTGACAGATTATGGCAGAGCAGGAAGGTTGAATGTAGCAGTGGGGCACAGGGGGTACCTTCCACACATAGGAAGAAAAATGAGGCCTCACACTGCGCTGACAGTCTAATCCCTCAATCAGGCCCATTAACCACAACAGAATTTCAGCACGGACAGTGGGTTGGAAGTGCCACCCGTAAACAAACCGGTACCCACTGTGGGCCACAGGGTCACCTAGCATGATAGAGGTTATTAAGTGTTACTCCTTTTTGTACATCAATCACAGCCATGTGGCCTGACTTTAAATGGATTATTCCTCCAAAGTGGAGGCGCTTAATGTCTCACAAGATAAGTGCCAAAAGTCAGATGTTTATACTTAGAGAGGTCATTTACCTTATTTGTGCTTTTCCTGTCCTGTATTGTTTTAGTGGCATGGCACACCACATTTGTAAACCACTTGAAGCAGTGTGCTGACCTCACTGCAGCTTATGCTACTGCTCATCAGATACAGTATATAGATTACTATTTACTGTTCACTTATGAGCATCGTTGATGGAGATGTACCACTGACTGATGCCCCTGTGAGATTTGCAGGTGTAATCCACCCAAACTGAACTGGATTGTCCATGCTGCCATTCTCCACATCTGTCCAGATCAAAAGTGTTTAGCGCTAAGGGTTCTTTTCTCCAACCCAGCATCACTACAGCAGTCTTCATTCCTTTAGGATTAAGGAAGCTTGGAAACATTTATGACACCTTATCTTTCAACACTGTTATCTTGGTTGTTGTCGCCGGCGATGGCCAGGCAGGTTCACTCCTTCTGTCAGAACTTTACGACAGTGTGCTTAACCAGGGTGGTAAATGCACAGATGTATCTAAAGCCACTTTCCAGCAAGTTGTACATTTTATTTTAGATCGGTATATGTTGGCTTTTCCACCACAGGGTGTGTAGGGAGGCTGACACGATGTGACAAGTATCAGAAGATTACAGTGGGTCATATAAACTGTAACTGGTACTCAAACAAAAGAGTGCATAGCCGTTCTAATGGAAATGCCCCCGAAAAAAGAGGTAGTGTACCAATTGCAACATAAAAGTACTCTAGGGCGCCGATGAAAAGGGTTTTAAGTGCATATGTAGTGTGTCCTTTATGGAAATGGTAGGAGTCGGATGCTTTTGCTTATGTGCCAAAAACACCTTCCTCACCTCACATCAAAGGATGAAGGGCATTCTCAAGCATCAAAAAGGAAACGTTATGGAAAATTGACTTTTTAATTGCTTTTATGCTCGTTGAGTCTCTGCTGGCCCCCCATCACGTCTGAAATAATCAAGTAAATCCTCTTTGAGCTGACTATTGTTTAATATGTGTAGGTACGTGGGCTCTTCGGAATTTACGGGTATAGTGTACCTCTTCAAGCCATGGCCAGATTTCAACGTCTGAAACACTTAACGACAAATCTAAGAGGCTAATTTGTACAGTACATCTTGTTCACTCTGAATGTTTTTTAAAAGGATTTGTTAATTTTAGCATGTAGGACAAAGCAGGGCATCACCTCAGTGGAACATTTCCAAGAAAGGTAAACATGGCTCGTGCCATAAAATCTGATCTCTTTCTACCTGTTTTTTTTTTTTCCTGTTCGTCTTCCTCACATATACCTTAACATGCTTCCATCGCTTTTTGTCTCTTTCTCCTTTTGTGGCCTGCAAAGTCGGTCATGGTCAGAGCCTTCTACTATGTGCCAGTGGTAGCGCTGAAAGTAGCTCAAGGCTATTTGACATCCACATATTGGTGTTTGGAGTTCTGCGGCACTTCTCTGTCCTCCACCTCCGGTCACCTCACCCGTCCTGAGGGCCCTAACAGTCAGACAAAACGTCCCTTTCCTTTTCCACTTGACATCGTGCCGACTTAAGCTATGAAGCCTTCATCCATGCTGATCTTGATATTTTATTAATGTTGTATTATAATGGAATGGCCCTGTGAAATTTACACCCAAGCATGGGACTGAGTGGCTCCCCTCGGAAAGTGAAAAAATTATCAACATGAGTTTCAATTAATGTGAACCACCCAATACTTTGATCTTCAGTTTCATTCTGAAGAAAATATAATCTATCAGGCCTCATTATGTGACTTCATAAAAATCTAGATAGCTTGCTCAGACACATTTTTGAAATACGTAGTCTGCAAATAAAAAAAGTTACTTGTTTAATTCTAACACTCATTTAAGCTGCTTCTCTTTAATGTTCTCTCCATTGTTGTTTTTCTAGTTTTTTTTTTTTAATACTTTGCTTCTGATGATTTTTCAAACTTTACTGCAAGATTAGGTGATTCCTAGTAGAAAATTAATGGCATGTTAAGACCTGGGCCTGGGTGATAACACACTCTTCTTCAGACTTGAACTGTTTATATGTTTTTGTTTGTTTTGTGTAGAATTCCACAAGAGCATACCAGTGAGACACACACATAGATATTTGTTTCTCCTCCTCAACAGTATATTTTAAAAGCAGGTTGCAGCATAACCCCTTTGCAGAATCGCAAAGGTGGTATACTTACTGTAGTGTATCAAACCTGTAGCTATATAGTATGCATATGATGCATGAGAATATTTCATTGGACAGTCTTACATTTTTCTTAATAAACCTGCTCTCACTTTATTAGGTGGTGGTTCAGCACCTTATCATTTCTGTTCACAAAAGACAAAACACCTCAGCTCTAGACATTTTCTGTGAAAGTTAAGTCAACACCTACATGAAGTGTAGGAATTTTTTAATTGATTTGTTTTCTCCTTTGTTCTAGTTTGTCAAGTTTGTATTCTATTATGTTCTTTTCACATTATGAAGAGCACAAAATGTAAACGGCAAATTATATAGTTTAAGATTAATTATCACTGACAATTTTAACCTCCAGATTACGCCATTGTGTTTTCATAACCCATTTTAATCTATTTTAAAATAATAAATAATGAATAAATGACGGCCTCAAAATGTTCAGTATTAACACACGACCTTAAATACCCATACTTTAGAACTAAAAAGATGTGGATTTTTAAATGGGCACACTCAGTAATCTTTCTAATTAATTTGATTGTGTTTTTAATGGTTGTACTATGTTCATTTTGTTTTCGCTTGTCAATTATTTTACTGGTTCTTTTATCACAAACAAGATATTTAGGTTGCATTACCTGACATGTTTCGGCTTGTACTTCCGCCTTCATCAGAGAATTTTTAATTGTTGCCAACTGGTGTGAAAGTGCTTCATGAAAAGTTAAAGCTGTGCTAAATTTACACATTAGATATACACATTTGTACTGTTATGAAAATACCATACAAGTAAATTTTGCATCAGTATCTCTTTAAAAAGATGCATGTCCTAACCCCCCCTCCCCTCTCCACCGCACACACACACGCACGCGCGAGCACACACACACACACACACACACACACACACACACACACACACACACACACACACACACACACCACATCTCTTTGCTGTGCTTTGTGATGAAGTAGAGGAGCCTTCAGCAGAAATAACATTGTACCACCTGAGTCCTCATCAGCGCCACTAGACGACACATATCCCATCAGTGCGCCTCACGAAGACAAATCTCCCTGAGCCGGCCATATTCCCAACATAGGACAGAACCGATCCAAGCAGTGCAGAGAGGGTCCTAGAGGGCCCACCATCACTGCACCTGACGCCAGCTCTCCACCTCCTGACTGATTAGCTTTCACTATAATCTCCACACTCCACAAAGAGCCAAAGGAGAAGCAGTTATATAAATCTTTTATAGTGATAGGAAATGAGTTTGTTGTGTTTGCACAACATTACAATGCTATGCTTGCACTACTGCCAACATCCCAATTTTACCAAAATATAGTGTGCCTTGTGCAATGATGTCCTAGCTGACCAAGCAAGTGGACTGTTTCCTTGTCTGTTAGTCACAGAACACATAAACAAAGAACAATTCATACTCACATTCACACCACTAGACAAGAAATATAACTCATCAATAACCATTGAAGCATGTTTCAAGGTCGTTCGATGAAATCAGGGTATCCTCAAAGCCCATGCAGGTGTATGGGAGCAACATGCAAACTCTCCCCAAAGATGTTCCAAATGAGATAGAAACCTAAAATAACCTGTCAGTAAGGAAGTTGTGCTTATCACCAACCCTAAAGGCTGCCTGTCTATTTGATTATATGTTGTACCAAATTAGATGTAATTCCTATAACTTGTCAAATTGTAATTACTCCAACTGTGCTTGTCATAGAAATTTTCTGGAAGTGATCAGTCCCTTTGCAGTCGTACTAATGTATCAAATTGTATCATGCAGGTGTATGTGAAATGTGTGAGCTTTTTTTATTGAAAGGACCCGGTACTTCATTTATTATATTATGCCTGATGTGTGCAGGATAATTAACTAACCAATAAAAAGCCTTGAAGAAACTCATGCACTGAATTGATTCAATGTACCCAGTAATGTTTGCCCATTGCTGGTGACCAGATGTTCTATTATGATTGCGATACATTCAGCATGTCTCATCCTAATTCACAATATTTTTCATAAGTCATCACACAGTGAGCACAAACGTGGACCTTACCACTCATTTATTCACTTTTCTTTCCTGTACTTACTTTTATGACACCCTTTCCCTAGACAGCTGCTTCTCCTTTTTTTCACAGATTGTTTTGTCTTCCATCTGTTCACCAATACTGCATGACAAGTGTGGGTTTAAATGTTGGTAGAGAATTGTAAGTTCACGTGCAAAATATGAAATGGTGATCATTCTGCAAAGTTAAGTACATGCTGGGTAACCTACAAACTGACTTGGCATGCTGGATTTGGTTCTTAGCGCAGAGTTCCTGCAGCCAAGTTGCTAAGGACTGAACGTTCAGTGAACTAGCTGCAAACACGCAGCCTAATGCAGCCTCCGAGCTGACATGTTGTCACTGCTGGCTGGTATGCTACTCATATCCTGCTTGTAGATGAGCTCAGCAACATATTTTGCTCCTCTTGGTGTAACTCAACTTTTCCCTGCGAGGCAGAGAGGGAAATAAAGAGAGGAAAACAAAAAGGAAGATAAACATCACTAGCCAGACAGTGGAGAGTTGTGTGAATTGTAGTTTCATTTTTGCTGTCGAGCGTCTAAACTTTACACAACAGTTATTGACTTTGACCTCTCGTACTCTTGAGTGTGAGATGAGATCATTCAGGCAATGTTAGGACTGATTGCTTTCGCTTATCCGTTTTTCTTCACATGCACCTTAAAATGTCCTT
Organism: Syngnathus leptorhynchus; assembly: GCF_054491065.1. NCBI lineage: Eukaryota > Metazoa > Chordata > Actinopteri > Syngnathiformes > Syngnathidae > Syngnathus > Syngnathus leptorhynchus. Next base: position 8,668,985 of record NC_141204.1, on the reverse strand, counting down.
GCAACACTTGTAAACCTTTTTCATAGGTCATACAATGTTATATCAATGGCTGTGACCTAGGAAGAAAAAACTGATCTGAGAAAGTGACCCGTACAATAACCAACCGGCTACAAATGTCGCATGGCCCTTGTACCGGTTGATTTGGGTTGAAATTGAGGTCTCGACCCATGTCATTACGGCAAGATAGTGCCCTCGGCAATCTCTGCTGCTTTATTCAGGGCTTATTATATAGAAGAGTGCCAATGCTGGTTAGTTGACCTTAACTCATTTTACACCGGATATAGTTAGTTTTTCTAAACAGTATGGTTCTGAATTATTCAAAGTACATACATTAAGAAATAATTAGCGCATGATGTGTGATTTATTTGACATGAGATGAATTGTGATGGCAGATCTTGGGTCTTTTGAAAGGAAGCCAGCTAACCCATGCAAGAAAAGTGCTGGCAAATGAGATGTTACTGTGAGATCTTTTTCACTCCTGTAAGATATTTTTGAAATGCCATGAGCAATAATTATGGGAACGTATTGTCTATTCAGCGATGCACATTTTGAAGCATCTGAATAATATAAGACCATTCACAAAAGCAGTCAAGCTGTTTTGACCTGTGACAAAACTCTGCATCATCTTTGTTTTTCCTTGAATCTGAATATAATGTTACCCAGGCTGGGAAGATCTGGTTTCTATCCGCTCGGGGCGAGTCAATTCAAACAAAACATGGATTTTATGTGGTTGCTGGCTCCCTCAGAATTAGGGGACTGATAGATTTATTTTGTTTTCCACCCACTTTCAGTTCTGTTACTTGAAACTTCATTTCGTGCTAACAATGCTCCCACAAAATATCCATGGTCAAAACAGCACTATTTGAAATCTCTTTTAACTAAAGTGGTCTCCATCATTTTTATGTTTTGCAGTGAATGCAGCCTGTTAAAGTAACACACTGTAGCACTCATGTTTGGGGATCTGAAAGGTTACGATTTTAGTAGATTGTGTCGTATTGTGAAATTTCTCGAAAGGAGAAACAATTGCTGTCATATAGTTATTTTGATGTTGCACTAAGCTAATCACAAGTTGACACGCAGCTTTGAAAAATGGACAACAATTTATACAGTCACAATCAAATGCTTTAGTCATAACGGCGTGTGACCTTGAGGGTAGAACAGTGGAAAACAGAATAGTCACTAGCACTTGTCAATGCAATGGAGTAGAATGGTAAAATTGGAAGGAAAAAAAAAGCACATTGTGTAGTCTAGTAGATTTTATTGACCCTTATAGTGCATGTTATAAATATCTTGTTTATTCTGCTATTAACATTGTTTCCTTCCTTCCATAGGGTTTCCCAATGAGCCTGCAAGTGACATTGCCCTGAACACAGTTAAGAGTTGGATCGAAGAGAATCCTAATACAGTAAGACATATTTTTGTATCCTCCACCACTTTGTTTTTCGGCTCCTTACAAATGAGCATGATTAGACCACCTCAGTGACACAAAACACTAATTTCCACGCATCCTTGTATTTGATGACATCTCTTCTATCTGTGTCGCTTGATCAACCAGCAACTTTGAGATCTGGATTCCTCATCAAATTAAAAGCCAGTGTGAGACTAATCAGACCTTAAATGGTCTGTTGACTCTTTAATTGGTCTTGGCTGAGGGAGTATGAGCAAACTCACTAGTATAAACACATCCGAGGAAATCTATGATGAGTTTTTGTGTTACATGAATTACTGAGGTCTGAAATGGCCTGGATATGAATAAGCCTTTCATGCTTCTTAAGTAAATTGTATACAGTGATTTATTTGTTGGTAAACACTATCTCAAGCTTGTGAAATTGAATCAATCAAGTAGCTAAATGATATTTTTTTATTTTGGGAAATGTCATCAGCACCTTTAAATATTTTATCTTGTATCCATACAATACAACAAAACACATCATTGAAGCAAGGAGCAAGTTCATCTCACACTTCTGAGTTTGGCTGTTCATATTTCATATTTGCACATTCTCTCCAGGTTAGAATTTGTTTCCTCAGGGTACTCAATCAGCATAAGTAGCATAGAAAAATGAAGAATTCATAGGATATGGTTTAGGTTATTTTTCTAGTCAAATTCTTTAGCTTTGTTTTTTTTTCCCCCCCTAAATTGTTAACTGGTTGTCAGAGGGGCATTAAATATGTCACCAAACATTTACCCGTGAGTAATTTACCTCATCAGAGGTCATATTTGAGTACTGTAACATCCTTCTATCTGTCACTGCCGGTGTCCATTTTATACTCATAGCTCGATGCGCTCCATCATCTCTTATCTGTTGTTACAAATGCTGTGAAGAAGCACTCAAATATTACCCATTGCTGGATTAGTCTGCAACTGAGGTGTGGCAAGATCTTCTGATGATTGCTCTAAGGTTCTTCTGGGAAACACATTCACTTGCTGTTATAAGTTTTTCACAAAGCATAGTGGTGAGTGTAAAGCGCAGGCTTTAAGCTGACTGTGGACTTTAAGTCGACCATACTATAGGTGTGAATGTGAGATTTATATGTACCCAGCAGTTTAATAAGGACCAGCCCAAACTATACCCTACCTCATACCCAAAATCAGTTTGGATAAGGCCCAGCTCTGTCTGGCACTTCCATAAGCATTTACATGTTAATAAACAATTTGTACATTGTGACTCTCAACAATGTTTACATTTTGGTTCACAACAAATATACAGCTGTATGTTGCTATTCAGAAAGGTGGATGCATCATTGCAGATTGTCTCCATTTAGTTATAGAAAATGTTTCTGTTATCATGCACATTAACAAATTAAGCACTGAGATGTAATCCAGTTAAATCCAAACTAAAACACGGTGCAGTCACTTCCATTACTCATTGGTATGATGTATGCAGAAGCAGGGTGCAATAGGCCAGTAGAAAGAAAAAGTATAATTCATAAATGGACCAGTAGAACTTAACCTGCTTGTTCATCAGCAGTTCAGTGAGCTCTATGCTGAAGGGCTAATATCATCATTGTCCTCAGAAACAATTCATTTCATGCCGACAATAAGGCTTCTACTTGGGGGGTGAAATGCTGTGCTATTGTGGCTTAAAATCTGCACAATAGCCTGGCAGAGGATCTGACACACTTGGGTGGCACAGTCCGTTGAATTCTCTAGTCTGCACACTGCGCTTGTGCATCTCGTTTGTATTTTGTGAGCTATTTGTATAATATTAGCACGACAGCATGCAAACACAATGTATTTGAAGTCCAAGGATGTGGTTACATAAAGACTTTGTTGTCCTGCAGTGTCGCTGCTTCGACAGGACTGGAATTGAAAAAGTCGAGAAGACTTTGTGATTGATTAGCCTTGGGTTTATCTACTCTGCCAGCATTCTAACACAGATGCACTCACCAAAGTGCAGCAATGTCACAAACAGGCTTTCATTGTGAAAGAATAAATAGCATCTGTGTCGCAAGACCCTTTAATCTAGAGAGACCTGAGTGCAGTAGTGATTCTTCAGATCACAATAGTTGAAAGAATGAAGGTGCTCAGTCTCTGCTATGGTACAAAGACTAGAATTTGTGGGTAGGTTGGGGTTACGGTTCTCAAGTAATGCAATGATTGACAACCCAAGACTCATCTGGCCTTAGATATGTCTTGTTTTCCTATCTAATTGCCATTAATTTGCCGATGGAAAATGTGATCTGACACATTATTTTGCAATCTACGCTCTGGTGTCCAAATTTTTTAATGAAACACCTCAACATGCCCACAGCTGCCATCATTGACTAAAACCTTGATGAAGACTTAATAAGCTCTGCTACCCTATTCCACTTATCGCAAAATTGTAAACACTTAAGTTGAACAATTTTCTCTCCAAATAAGGACTCTGTTGTTGGTAAATGCACCCACAAGATGTACTCAGCTTTCCCGTGTGTATCCAAATGATCAGTTTACTATATTTGAACCATTTGTCTCTTCAAACACCAGATATGTAGTGAATCCAATTTTAAACCTATGCTGGGGCTTTAAAAATGATTTGTGACATATGCCAAGTGAATAAATACATTATTGTTTGTGAAAGAATATTAGTTTAGGATGTTGTCTGTGTTTCGACAAGATGGAGCCAGCTATATCGAATTGAGGTTTTTATTGTGAGTTGAGGCAGATGGATGTTTTCTTATATTAGACTATATTGTGAGCTTTGCCTTCAAAAAATAAAAAAAAAATAGTTTATAGTGCTTCAGCTTCACCTTAGCGATGCTTAAATGGCAAACCATGTGCTCCAAACACCTGTTGGTAAAATGATTGAAAAGTTGCCTCAAACATTAATATCCCATTTGTATGCTTTTAAACATGCCTCTTTACATGTTCAGCGGCCACAACTGCAGCTGCACATAAAGTACAGTATACAAATGATTGCAACCTAATAATTATTGCTGTACAAAAACATATTTTAATTCTATTAATTGTGTTTTTAAATGGAAAAAAAATGGAAAAACCACTGTGCGGTAAGTGGAGAAGAAACACTTTTCAATCCTGAAAACTACAACCACAGTTTTTGGTTTTATTTTATTCTTTTAATGCTTTTTTAATACAGATCTTTGATTCCATTAAATTATGCATGTTGAACTGCACCCACTTGAGTCAGTCTAAGAAATTCAAAGCATTAAGTAGAGGATCAAAAATGGCAAGAACTCATCTTTGTGTCTGGAACTGTTACATAAAATTGATAGAAAACGCTTGCATCTCTGCATTACTGTGGTCTGCTTCTCCATATCGGATTCCATAAAAACAGCAATAGTGTAAATTAAGTATTCCCTTAGGGTTGAATGACAATCCACATGCTCCTAGTTTGAACCAAACTAAGAATTAATTTGTCACTTCTTCTCATGAGGTTTTGATAGCAACCAATTTTGTATGAAATAAAGTAAAAAAGTACATTCAAAGCGGCCACTATGTATTAAAAATGTTCCTTCTTCAGGTTGTCTGAAGATCAACAACGTTAGTGTGATTATAAAATGTTCTTTACAGCCAGCAGGTAAAACCTGGTCTGGCCATTCATGATGAGTTCAGTTCAAGGTGAACATTTACTGTGTGCTCTTAAGCACTGCACACAAAAAGTGTAAAATATGTGAGTGTCGCTCATACTTAATTCATAAAAAAAAAAAAGATTGCTCATAACCCTGCCAAGCCACACAACTAAAAACAGTTGTACTTGGTATGTGTTCTGAAAATATGTTACAGTATGAATTTGAGAATACATTAAATTTGAGAATACATTAAATGTACTTTTTTTTAAGGAAAAAGCTATTCAAATGTTCAAATTCTATTCATTTACTATTATTTATCATGGATCTGATTCAAGAATTACATTTGGCTCTTCATATGATATAATTTGATTTCCACTGAATGAGCCAAAAATAACATAACTTTGTTGTATTCTACTGTATTTGCCATTTTAGTCAACAATGATGTTTAAAAAAAAATAGAATGGAAACAAGCAGAGAAATCCCCAACATTCAAATTGGATTAGTTTCAATGTTAGGTGTGCACATAGACCCATGGTTCGGATCTATATTTCCTCCTGATGCCGCTGCCGTCTCTCGTATCTAGAGAAGTGTGTGCCAAAGGGTGTCATCAGTGGGTGCCACATTTCCCCACGCTTGCCTCAAGGATGCTGTTGCGTCCCACTGATGGTTTGTTCAACTGGCATGATATTCAAAGGCAGCGCGGCTCTTTTGAAGTGAGCGTCTACACCTTTTGAATTCTCTGCTGCGACTGGGAGCGTGAGGCACATGTGGTCTGATCAGCAACTGCGAGCGGGGTTGAACATTTGGTTCTGCATGCACACAACCGGATATGATACAGAGTTTGAAATAAACACCTCTCTGGTAATAGAGGTTATGTATAATCGGACTTTTTTTTTTTTCTTCCTAATTTTGTCAGCCAATTAATTTTCCCCTACACCCAAAGTATGTTATGCACAAGTGTGATATATTCACAACTGGCCGAGGGCTACAGCGTGTAAGTTTTATGGCTTTTATGATCTGAGGGTTTTATGATCTGCCTCATTCTGAATAACATGATGTGTGCTTTCTGATTCCCCTGACCTCCACTGTGTGCACTTCAAAATGAAACTAGCATTAGTTTTTGGATAGATTGAAGGCGATATGGATTCAATTACTGAATGGGGGGCTGTTGAAAGTTATTTCTTGAATTTAACTTTGTTGCACTTCATGCTATCTGTAGATTAAAAGTGTCTGTGTTTAAATGTGTGTTCTGTAGAAGATAAAGAAAAAGACAGTTTATCACAAACAGAAAATGTGACAGTATTTTCAGCATTCATCTGGAAGATATTTGATTGCGTCCTTGAGTGAAAGTTATTTTTGTGGGGATTAAAGCTTTTATCTCTCCATCATGTCCAAAGACATGTTGCTTTTGTAATAACAGAATGACTGTGTAGTCCTATGAAACAAGAATTGTAACAGGGAATCATCCTGCAGCCTGTGCTTTTATAGTCTTCTATTTCGTCTATTGTTATTTGCCAGGTGGCAAGATAAAGCCAGAACTTCCCGTGTTATTTTGCACCGTTCTTCGTGATAAACGGACTCCGCGGAGAAGCCTTTTCAAAGGATTGCAGTATGTGAAATTGCCGTAAATTCATCACGGAGAGGCTTACCTTTCACCAATTGTTGTTGAGTGAAATCGAAGGGCCTCACTTTAAAAGATATTTAGTTCTCTGTTAGTGTTTTGTTTGCTGACCATCACCCTGAACCAAGCAACTTATTTATATTGGAAAATACAAAAACCTGCAGCGCTATATTAAACAACATTCCTGTACAGACTTACTTTGTTTTTAGTGAGCCAGCATGCCCATTACTTTATCATTTCCACAACAGTGGAACATCTAACGTGGGGCACATTCCATTGTGAGATCCAACGTAATCCTCACCCCTTCAATGTATCATCACCTTCTCTGCAGAGGCTGACCCATGATGTTGGTTTGATGCGTGTGTGACATGCTGAAGGCATGCAAGATTTTTGTCGAACTATAGAGGCATGGTTTCCTCAATGTATGTCAAATTCTGAATTGGATCACTGAACACACCCTTCAGCTTTGGGGGCTCCACTTTATTCAGTTGATGCTGAAGAAGAGCACTGTAAAAAGCAATTAAGATAAGTTTGAAGTTCATTGCACACACAAGATGAGCTGAGGTATTGTCTCGCATGACAGCAGTTGGAAAGGTATGAATCCTGAAATCATCCTTAAATTCAGAATTGTACTATTTTGGGGACATTTGACTCTAAATCTTTAATATCTTTTGCAAATGCTTGTCACTTGCTATCTGAATCTATAAAGTATCATTCTTCTTCTTCTTCTTCTTCTTCTTCTTCTTCTTCTTATTATTATTATTATTATTATTATTTATTATTATTATTACTACTACACACAACAGTTTTGGATTATCCGGGGAATACCCGGGGATTTTATATATTTACATGTCAAAATATTTTATACAGTGCATATTGTTAGTGAAAGTACTCAAATTTTCTTAGAGAATTTGTGTTCCATTTTCAAACCTTTAATTATATTTTCGATGGATTCAGTTTTTACTCAGAAATTACAAAATAACTAAAGTTCTTTGTCATAACAACAACTTGGAATTGCTGTGGACATTATCGAAGATTGCATCGCCATTCAAAATGAAGCAAACAATTGTTATGTATTGTGCTCTGTATGATTTTCACATATGAATCATTGCGAGACTCGCTGTTTGATTTGGGAAATGTAAAATTCCTTTGATATATAGTTTCTGTGGTCTCCCTATTTTTGCTGCTACTGTACACAGCAGAGTCTGCCGATACAAAACTTATCCACTACACCCTCATACCCAGATATGATGGGCTCTAAGTGCAGCTCCACCTCCACACTTACTGTGCTGGAAAAAGCTATCTTAATGACATGCTAATTGATTTAGTGTAGCGTAGATAACAGTGGGCTGGCACACCGTGATAAAGCGAGAGCGGGTCGACCCATTGGTTCAGAAGAGGACAGGAGACTCATCAAACTCCAACCAGCTCCTCCACCCTCTTTGAACACAATTTTACACTACTGCACCCCATGTTGATGCATGGAGACCTTGAATGTGGAGGAGTGTGTTGGCATGTGTGTTTATAACTGTACTCCTTTGAAAATACAGTAAAGAGAGGAGGATATTTTAAGGCACCACTGTCCTTTCTTAATATTTAACGGTTGCCCTTCACAAACACTCATTTGTGCTTGTTGTGCTTATGTGCAGAATGTGCAAGTGTGTCTCTGATTAACACTCACAACTGCAAACATAGAATAGAATGCCCTTAATTGTCATTTTATAATGTAATTGTACAACAAAATTTCACATTTGACTATTATATGAACACCAATAAATAAATGAATCTAATGCTACACACCAAACTTTGCCCAATGGAAACAAAGCTTTTATTTACTATGGATAGCAAATTTGTATTTTGTTTGTTTCAACTCAAAATGTTTTTAAAAAAATCGACATCGTATTTCTACGAACCAACCGATGCTACTTCAATAATAAAACAATAACAATGAATGAAATAACAATTTCAGAAACGTACACAGAAGGTGGCTTACCACTTAATCTCTCACCATTAATTACGTCGGTCTAGCTACAGCCTGCAGAAACAGATAGTAAATGAAAACCCTTATGACCACTCTAACATCCTGTCACTCACTTTACCTGATACTAAGCTATAATGTCTGAGACGTTCTCGTGACCTTGGTTTGTAAATGGTGCAATTTTAATTCACTCCTGTTTTCTCTCTCCAGCTTCTTGAGCTGCAGTTCAAATGCGGATTTTGTATTAAAGGTTCAATGGCATCATCTTGCAGGTTGCTCACCCAATATCACATTTTATTATCAAGCATCACAGAGTGAATTATTCAAGATATGTCAACATTTTCATGTGACCCATATGTCTGGCATGTAGTATGTTGGCCTATTGAGTTTGTGTTTTCACTTTGTATTCCCCACTTTTTGGTCACCATGATAGGCACCCATAAACCTGGAGGAAGCAGAGTACATCTGGGAAAAGATTGTTTGTCAATGCACACCCTTTATTTTGTTTTGTTCTTTTTTACATACAGTGAAAAATGGTGAAGGAGCCAATATATTGTGGAGCTTTTGCTGTTTTGTGTAGTGGATAGCTTGCAATTAGAGAATTGCCAAGGGATGTTACAGTGAGATATGATACCCTCTAAGTTTAGGTAATATATTATAGGTTCTTCAGAACAAAATAGACCATCAAAAGTGTTTGAGAATGACTCAATTTAATATTTTAAAGTGCCTATCTGAGTTCTGACCTCAATTTACAAATATTCCAGAGTGCTAATAATGATGACCAGGACTCTAGATGCAAACCATCAATTGTGTGCACCCCCATTTCACAGACAACTTGGCTCACCATGTTGTGGCTCATTACTCTGTCCACTATTTTGCTCTATGGAGAACACACAAGAGAAAGGTACCAATGTTGGAGGCTTTCGCCTTCCCTCTGGGGGAGGAGACAAGACCACCATGGTGATTACCTACGCTGTTGTTTTGTGATTGCACAGTCTCTGGCATGTTATTAGGGGGAATGGGTCATACCTCACACCATCTCAAAGGGGAATCAAATCAGCCTCAAAGCCTTGCTTCAGGCATTGGTGCATTTGAAAGTCAATGTTTTATTTCAAAGCATACATTATATGATCAAAGCACGTTTTTGCAAAGGTTTTCCCCCATTTGGAGTGGTTGATAAAAGGCTTTATGTTTGTGCAGTCGCATATGTTAGGTCAACTGTCAACAGTTTTTTTACTCGTTTGTAAGCCGAATGTTTTTTTGTGATGATAAAGTTTGTGTTTGTGGATAAACTTTGGTATCATTGTCAATTGAAGTTGTGTTGGATTTAGTTGTCTCGGACCAGCTTGACCCTGACCCTATGGGACTACTGGTTTAGAAATCTAAACACATTAGAGGTTGACCATCGTCCTTGGGTTTGACTTTATACTATGTTTGATTGCTATTAGTAAAATAATTTTACCGGTATTATGCTTTTAGGTAAATTACCCCTTGATATAACATGTGCAAAAGTTTAGTTTAATCCCTGTATATTGTAACAGTAACTATAGTGAAGGTGAGGATCCTGAAGCCGTGGGCAGGTTTGACAAAGCTTGGAGACAAACAACTGTGCTTATGCCAAATTAGTATGCAAATACTAAATAATTAGGCAAAGAGGCTTACTTTTGTGATGTTTGGAACGGCTGCGTACGTTAACTACATGACCCTGGCTTGAACTTTCATCCGAGCTGTCTCCTCATTGCATGGTGCAAACATTCTTGTATTTTTTTCTGCTCTCTGCTGTATCCCCAGGCTGCCTGGGCTAATCAAAGGAGGGCAGCATTAATTGGTTGGCCCTGGCAAGGCAGCAGGTGGCCTCGGGCAGGTGACAACCTGCCTCCTTTACCTTTTTCCCTTTCACCTTCTGCCAAAGAACCACTGGCGTAGTATATGGTGCAGGCCTCTCTTTGCATAGTAATCTCAGTAAAATGCTCCTTAAAGAAATATGTTTCTTCTCATCTGAAACAGTCATGCAATTCCATTTGAAAAAAATTGCAAGAAATTGATTTTGGGCTGCCCTTTTCCCCCAAACTTATTCCAGACAATAGTGACACTCCTGTTACTAGAAGTGCCAGTCTCCATACGCCAACATAAACATCTTGGAAAGGCAGCGTTTTGCCTGACTGGTGCCTGATACATTCATCAAGCTGGTGCCAAGCCAATATCACACTGTCACAAGAGAGTATGTGCCATTCTATCACCATGAAGGGCTGACAAAACAAGTCCCATTCCATTATACTCTCTAAGGCCAATGTCTTATATTGCCTCTCTGCTCCTCAGTCATGTTTATTTCTATTTCTTGCTCAAGTGGACCCAGGTTCACGAACACCGCCACCTCTACCTCCCTTTGGGCTTCCTTTGTTATCCGAGTTGCATTTGAGGCTTACTTTTCTGGTAATGGATGGAAGAGTGGCGATATACCTAGAGATACTGAAATCTTGCATTTTAGTGTGTTTCGGTTTAAAATCCAACACTGAGCTAATTCACCGGCTTTCTGTGCAAATGACTGTGCTGTGTTTAAATTGATGTTTCTGCTTAACTTGTTAAAGAAAAGAGTTGATGCTCCCAAGCTTTTTCTTTTCTCACTCTAGAGTCCCGATTTGTCATTCAAGGGAAACCGTTAAAAAGCTCTGGTCCTGCAGAGAGGTCCCCAGTACGCTTGTGTTCTCTTTGCCTGAAGCACTGAATTACTATTTATGTGCACAAGTTTGACAGCACACCAGACTTTGCCCCGATTCAACCAGCATAGCTAAAGCAGTGTTGCTTTTGTTCATTTGGTCTGTGTTTTCCCAACTTCCTCATGGCAGCTAGTGTGTACTGCAAAGGCTGTAGGACCGAAGTTTCAAGTAACAAGATGCAATTCAATTGTATTCCTTACACAAACCGACATGGTCAAGTTTAATCAAAACAAATTGATTACTTTTTTCAGTCACTCAATCAAATTTTGGGTTTGAAATAAAGTTGGACCCGAATAACAGGATAAATGCCAAGATTAACCTGATTAATGCCATTTAAATTCAAATGTGAAAGCTACAAAACCTTTGATAGATTTCTAATGAGTGAATTTAATAACTGCAATATTTTAAATTCATATCTGGCTGCTCTGGAATATTGTCGTCATTTTGTAAAAAAAAACACAGAAACAAGTAGACCAAATCCCCTTAGTTGTAATAAAGTGAATAAATAGCTAATTAGTTTGTTGATGTGAAAATTGGCAAGTCTTTGAATAAAATAACCATTTTGGGAAAGTGTGCATACTTTTGAGGTTCTACAGAGACTCTCTTACGTTTGAGCATTATGGGACTCTTTTCAATTATATAATAAGTGTAAATATATTACCTCTCAAGTGTCCTGGATGAGGGATTTGGGGGGTTCTGCTTGCAAGAAAATATATTATGATTCATTTAAGTAGAGTCCGCTCCAAAAGTATTTGAACGGGATGGTCAGTTTCCATTGCTTTTGTTGTGTACTGAACACATTTGGGTTTTACATCAAGAGATGAGTATAAGAAAAGTTCTAAAGTTGAGTGTTTATTTTATGATGTTCGCATCTAGATGTGTAAATAACATTAAATGTTTGGTGGCATCATCCTTACTTGCAATCACTATCAAGCATCTGACCAATAGATGTCACCTGACTGTGGCTTTTCCAGGGCTTCCGTGCAGCCTTTTTTTTGGTTCCTGCTTGTTTGCATGAATGTTCTATGGGTTAATGGAGACCTTCCACCATCCGATCTATTTTTTGGGAGGGTGATTGATTGACATACAAAATGAACTTCATTGGGAAGAATTAATTCTGCTACGACTATTATGGGTTCCATCATCAATAAAGACTAGTGAGTCTGTTCCAGAAGCTAAAATGCAGGTCCAAAGCCTTGACATTTCCTCCACCAAGCTTCACAGATGAGCTTGTGTGTTTTGGATCAACAGAACATCCATTATTTCGTCATACTTTAGACACATGCAGAAGAACACCACATTCCTCATATTCTGTTATACAGTTGCATCAATACCAATTCTGCAGTGACTCATTTGGACGTTTTGTGAAATTAAATGGCATTTTGCTATGTGCACTGACTCACTTAGTTGCTCCTTCCACTATAAATGATGATTTTATAGAGAAAAGTTAAAAGAAATATATGAATCATCATCTGGCTGACTCTCACAGTCTTGGTTGATGCAGTCGTGTGTATGGTGAAACAGTGTTTTAGTGGGAATGAGCTTCAGGTTTTTTAGTACACCATCTGTCATCATACTCCAAATGCTGTTCTCTTTATCTCTGACACATCCTCTTTGAGTGACTTCTGAAGTGTTTCTAGCTCGTCTTTTATATAACTCAGTTTACTTTCAAGCTTTTTTTTTAAAGAAACATACAGCACAGAACAATTGTCCACTTTGCGTCAGCTGTCATAGCGAAGGAATGACGTAAACATTGGATGACATTGTGAAGCTTTAGCACAGGCATTTTTTCATCCTCATCCGACAGAAAGATTGAGAGATTTCTGAAAGGGCTTTGAGATGTTTTTTTTTTTTTGTCCTCGCTTCGTTTTTTACATTTTTCCTCTCCCAACACAATTTGATAGGAACTCATTCATCCTCTCTGCGTCAAAAAGCAGCCAACGCTTTGCACCATAACCAGATTCACTCTGTCACATCATCAGAGGGCCTTCAGACTTGCTCTTGTCTAAACGCTCCATTGACAGAGTATTCAGCCATTCAGTGGCAGCTTATCCTCTGGTTTCATCAGGAAGGCCATTTCCTAATGGAACCTACAAAGAGGATCTTTCAAGATTATAATAAGTACACTTTGTGACTGCTTGTAAGCATGGCTATATAGGCCTATTGTTCCCCTTGTTTATGCACAATACAGATGTGGGAGCTTTGAAGCAATTGATTGTTCTCAGTTTGATAGAAACAGATTGTGAATTGCTTCGAGATTGTAAATTTGTCTAAACACATTGCACTACTCTATATTTAAACAGTGGTCTGTGCAGTGTATCAAGGACTTGAACAAATAATCACCACAACTCAGTTAACTCTCTTTTTCTTCTTCTTCCAGATAAAAAATAGTGAGGCCACTAGTGATGATAATCACGTCTAGAAAGTCTGATCTGGTTTCCACACGCCACGACTCACACCCCATGCAGAGCAGACATGACAGCTACAAACCTTAAATTTGCAATACTATATACTGCATAGCTATCTATAGGCAAAACCTATTAAACATCTAAATTCGGAATGTTTGGTTTTAATGCATTGACGTTTTATTGTGTAATTAAATGTTTTATAGGGATGACTATAACTAACACATTTTGAAAAGAAATCCTTGTGAAAACTACAATACTCCTAATGGACACATACAATTGAATCGCTAAACTACACAGTATGGGGAAATTTAGTAATTAAGCATAAAGCAGGATTATTGTTTGCGTGCCATGTTCCACAGGAGACTTAATTGCATTTTAAACCGTTCCTGAATGTCTGTGATATGCTTTTCATCAAAATGCACCAAGGATTGAGAATTACTGGACACTTTCCACCCTCTTTTTCTCGCCCTGCTGAAATGCCTTCTTTTTGGAGACCCTTCCTGTTTCATGTAAATGTGCAACTGCTTGGGATGCCCCCAGCTGTGCTGACGTAAAGTGTAGCTAAAGCGTTACCATGACAAAATGAGTTCGAGCTAAATTTATCCCTGATTCTAAGGGGGAAACTGTGTGAACTACAAAATCCATGTGATTTCAGATAAAGAGTTTTATTTGAACGAGACACAAATTTACACTTATCAGTTATTTATTCATGAGTTTAGTGCTATGATCAACAGTCATTAAGTTATTGGAATACTTTGCCATATGTGGCTGTCACAAAAGGTCTCTGGTTTGTCAAGCTCAGTCCTGACAGTTAAATTGCCCCTCACAATCCATCCTGGGATTGTAATTCCAAGAGGGGTTTTGTGGAGAAAATTGAAAAGAAAATTAAAATAAATTCAATTAAGTGATTTGCTGAATTGGAGGGAAATAGCAGTGATGTGGAAAAGGCTTTTAATCTTGGTGAACCACCTCTTCTACAAAGCTCATATCGTCTGCTTATCGCACTAATCACTCCACCCAATGACTGCAGTCCTGGCGATTTTTAATGAAGCCATCATGGCCTGATTCAATCTACCAGAACTGGTTGATAGAATGCACTTGTAAAGTAGGCTTGAAACAATCAGGGTGATGTTATGGCCCAAATACTCCTTGCAGGATTGTTGTTGTTTTTTTTCAGGGACAAAGGTTAATTTTGTTTGACATTTGAGTCATGTGATGTTGAGTGATAGTTTAGTTGTTACATATTAATCCCAAAGTATTGTTGAGCTCTTGAAATATTTCATAAAAATGTATTTAGATTTGTGTCATTTGATTTGTCTTTATTATTCTATCCATCTAGTGGTCACAAGTTACCATAGCAGCGCATTTTGTACATGTAGATGTAGATGTAGCTAAAGTATACATACTGTAAATATGATTTTAGGACTTTTATTATTTTAACAACTTTTTATAAGAAGATACAAAACTGTAAATATGTTTTCAGAAGTCTTTTATTAGAACAACTTTTATAACAAAGCACAACGCTGCATATATGTTTTTAGAACTCTTATTATAACAACTTTTTTTTTGGCTGGAAAAAATCCGCGATGCAATAAAGCCGCGATCAACAAACCGCAAAGTAGCGAGGGATCACTGTATATTCATATAATAATCACTTAATCCCACCATTTCACTAGGACGACTTCTAAAAATGTTGTTTCAAAAGTCTCGGATTTATACAAACATTGACTTGTACAGTCAAACAAGGTTCCCCAATACCCTTTAGAAAAGGTCATTAAATTGCTAAAAATGTGCGTATTATTCCAGCACGGGGTGCATTTTGATGTTCATTTGCTGCCACGTATTGAAAGTGATATACTTTTCAAATTGGGGTAAGCAGTGGGGGTGTGACCTTTGCCATTATTCATGCTTGCCAATCGATTCGCCACAATGCCATCCAATCAGGTGACTTGACCATTATTCATAATTAAAGCAATCTAGATGCAAATCAGACAAAGTCAGGGGGCATGTTGTGCTAAATGCATGTCTGACCCTCGGGTTCGTCATTTTTAATGTTTATGAATGCATACCGGTAAAACATGCCCATGCCAACCCACACAAATTGACTCGTTACCCTTTTGGCAAGAGAGCAAACAATCATAGTGCTGATTGAAATGACACGTAAATTGCAAATGGTAATGTGCTTACTTTTTAATGTTGCATTTTCTGTCCTTTTTACATATTAAGTGGTGTTAATTTTTATTATATATATATTTTTTATCATCCAGAGCCTAATTATGGCAGACATTAGTATTAGTATATTAGTTGTTGGAATCTACTAATGACGTAACTAGAATGATAAATATGCAGTGCTTAACACATTTATGAGACCAAATCTCATAAGACTGAAGAAACTTTAAGTTCTCCCTCAAAATTAAATTTCACTTCAGTTTCTGTGAGCTGTCAGTTGTACCAATTTGAACAGGAAGGGGGAATTTCAAATACACCCAAATTTGAAATGCTTCACCCGTCTTTCTCTGACACATCAGAAATTAATCAAGCATAACATTCAATCACTGCTTATTTTCTGTTTGCTCTGAAATGAAAGGAAATAATCATTTGACACAAACAATTCTTTCTAACATATTTTTCAGTTTTAATGAACATTTATCCCCAAAAATGTGAATTGTTACAAGTAATACTAAGTTGTTTTACAGATCCTGATGTAAATATTTGGAATCAAATCTCATGTCTTATTTTTATCTTAATGTCCTTTATGTTTTCAGTCTGCACCACTCATTTTTTGGATCTCATTCCATTGCTGTAGCAAAACCTACATACTGCTCATGAGAGAAGGTCTGATATGAAGAGTTGTTTTAAAGCTGACAGTGTGTGTTATTTTCCATTAGGCATCCACACAACGTTCTGTGTTAAATGGTGGGAAAAATGGTGTAGTTGTCAGAGCAAAACAATCACTCATACTTGGCACTGTGGGCATGATTTTTACCACGTCGTGTTGCATTCTACCCAGTACCTAATATCCAGCTCTCTACTTGCATTATAAGACCACATGCATAAATATTCAGCAAGGAAAATTATTTTATTAATTCAACAGAAAAAGATTGGAATATATTACCTCAATTATACAGTGGCAGGACTGAATGCATTTGTCTTTGGTAAGCATCTTGGAGCTCAAAATTCATCATTAGAATTACTCTAAACATCTTTACTGGTTTAACCTTTTGGATAATTAAAATGACTCCTAAATTAATTGCCATTAGATTGTGACCGATTCTTCCGCCGCGTCAGAGATTTAATTAATCAATTAAGTTATGACATTGTGCCCCATCATTCCTACAACCGCACAACATTTCTCTAAATGGGGACGTGCTCGTTTTCACATAAATTATCTTGTATGGAAGTACAAGAACATAAACGCAAGCAAATATGACATTTCTTATGAATTCATTAGACAAAACAGTTTGAACTTGATTATTTTTTTTTAAATTGTATCCACCCTTCATTGACTTTTTTCCCCATCTTGCAAAACTAGTGTGAACAATTGTTATGAGGTCTCTAACCTAAGATGAATTGCGATGAGGGCATGAATTAATAAGACAAAGGTTAATGTTATTGTAATTATCAGTGTGAAGTCTTACGAGAGATGATTTTCTCATCACGAAACGCCTGTGTGATCACATCTCATGCATTAGACTAATAATTAGATTTTAACACTTCCTCTTATACTTTATTAAATGCTGCCTCACCCATCTTGTCATTGGTATGCCCGTCTCTGGGGTCAAAAGATGTCAGCCGACAGTCAAATGGGAACCATGTAATGACAAGCGCATCAAAATGGGTGCATCAAATGGCAGCCATGAAGCAGTGTTTACTTAATAGCCCCAGTTACTTGTTGAACCACACACTATTATCATGCACCGATTGTTTCAGCAGGTTGAGGTGTAAAAATATGTCTTGAGCAAGTTACAGCACTCAAGCGTCCGTCCCTCATGGCTCATTGAAGACAGAAATACAACTGGAGCTACTTCACAACACAATATATCATTTTGTTACGAGTCCCCCGCAAGTAGTGCACAGGGACGCGGTATCATCACATTCAGAAGTCCAATGGCATATTGTTACCTGCTACTTGAGAAATGTGGAAACCTGGAGCCGGCAGAAAAACAGAACTCTTTTCTTACACTGTTCTTCACGATGTTGTTTTGTGCCCTTTTGGCTAATTTACACATATCTACTGCAGGATCATTACCAGTTTTATACATCAGCCCTCCAGGTAGTATGCTGTAGTATGACTCGTCTGGCTTGTCAATGCATTATATACTTATTTGCCCAAATTGTGATAAACCAAGAAATACAGATAGATAAATGTGTACATTTATAATCTACGCTTTTGGTATTTTATTGGTGCATCAGCTGGTACCCATTAGTACTCTAAGTCAGAGGTGTTTGCTTTGAGGTTAATGCGTAAACTGATAACCCTGCATTGGTGGTCCACCACAGAAAAACCAATTTCCCACACTCTTTTAATTTGCTTCACACTGGGATTTGTCACTGATCAAGATGATGCTGTGTGAGACCACCAGAGTCTTGTTAGGTGGAGCGGTGTAAGACCTGACATTTGCATTATTCAGTGCGTACTGCATAAGTGTGCGTTAGCTCCTGTCACTCTCCAAAGACTCATGGTCTTTTCCCACAGTGTGTCACGGTTTCCCTCTGCAGAATATTCAGCTCTGGTTGACAATTAGCCATGAAATAGCAATTCCCCTTTCTCTTGCATCAAAATGACAGATATGAGCAGAAAAGTGCATGATGTCTACTATACTCAGCACTGCTTTCATGTCTGTTTACCCTCATCATGAGAGGTGACTTTTACCTTCTCGTGCAATCTTAAATTTAGCGTCATCGTTAATATTAACAGTGAAGCCTCTGTCAAAGGCCAGTACTTTTATCCTCGTGATAAATATATTTAAAAAAAAAAAAACATTCCAATTGAAGCGCATTAACGTGATCGTAGCTTCAAAAGATTTTGGAGTTTGAGCTATTTGTTTACCTGTTGAATTATTTCAATTCAGTTCAATTTACACTGCTGAATAATTTTGTAGCAAACCATGCACAAAAGCAGACCACACACATGCAGACATTCAAAGAGAGATATCAAAGTAAAGGTCTCTGCACCCCGAGGTTTTTCCGTGCCTAGTTCAAGGCACCTCAATAGTCGTCAGGATGCAGACCAGCATCCTACTGGTGTAATTAAATCCAGAAGGCAGCAATGGGCCCAGGGCTGATCACACCAGTCGAGCTAGTGACAGAAGGTACAACTTGTACCTTCCTGTGTCTCCAGTCATTCACACCATCTTGTTCGCATGCCTTGTCAAAGCGGAAACGTATGCCGAATCGCAACCCTGCAAATTTGGTAGGAAACACTCAGCCAGCTAAGCAATCAAGTGCATGTGTGGGCGTCCATGCATATGTGTGCGTCCATGTGTACGTATGGCTCGGTGTGTGTGTGTGTCTGTGTGTGACAGCCCTTTCTCCATCAAAATGCTCGCCCACGGCTTGACGAAATGAAACCTGTAGCCAGTGTTTGATGTTGAATCACAACAGATAGTCATAATTATAGCAACTAGAAATCAATTAGCCAAAGGGAGAGAGGGGTTTCTTGCTACCTGCTCCACTAATTGCACTGTTATGAGACAAGAAATCAAACAACATATTCATTACCTTTCGTGGGAGAAAATCTTTATACAATAACCACCAGGCAAAATAGGTTAACCCGAACAAGTCTCTGATCGGTTGCAGATCTTTTTTTCCATCTTGCAATTTTCAGAAGAATTTGTCTTATCATAAAATAAAAAATAGTTTTCCCCAAAAATGCCATTCTATATATATGTATTTCTTTCGATGGGGAAAAAATACAACTTGTTTAATAGTCATTCAATTTGTATATATCTGATCTAGATTGCCCATTTATCCATACTTAAAGTTGGATGTCAAAAATCCAATGAACCAACCCTGTGTTATCTTTGCAGAAACTTCTCTCTCTTTAAATGCTTAAGCCTTGGCAGAGTTCAGCCCTCTCTGAGATTTCTTGAGCAAATGAACTTTATCTAGCTGTAATGAATACACGGTCATGCGTTGCCTTTTCAGGAGGCCAACCCCTCTCAGGCAGATGAAGGGCAGTGCTTTAAAGTGCCTTCTAATTGGGCCACTAATCGACTGTCACACTAGAAAAGCACACAGCGTAAGTTGGATGAAAGGGTGCGGGCAACAGGTGAGATGGAGATAAAGAGAGGAATGCCACAGTGACTTTAGGACCTGCAAGGCGACTCTTATCTTGTCCTCTGCTCTTACTCAGCTTGTCCTTTGAGTACAGAATAATGTCACTTGACTCTTGTTAGTTTACACAATGACAGGAATAGACCTGATGGACATTTTGGGATGTCTTGCGATGACTTGTCTTGACTTGACATGTCCTATTTTTCAGAAAACTCTGAATAGATTGAAATGCTGGAGTTTGTATTGATGAAGCATCACACAACACAACTCTGACATTAGATGTTTTATTATTTTTTATTTTTTTGTCATTCCGACTGAAATTATTCCAATTGGAGAAGATCAACTGTTTTTACGTGTCATGGGCTATTTTTCTTGTTACTCGTGCCACTACAGTACAGCAAAAAGCAACTTTATCAAAAACATTTAGGACTTCACACAGAGTGGTCAAACTAAGTAAAGTGACAAGTAGTCCAGTAGATATGATACAATGACAGTTATGCAGATGAAAAGTAAAGCAGTTATTATGATACAATGTTTTTTATTTGACACCACAGCTTTGACTGAAAAGTAACCAAATTTTCATTCCCATTTTATATACCAAATTGAAAATATATAACAGGTAGAGAATATCAAGAGGGACATATTGTAAAAAAATCATTTCCACCCTTAATCACAGTAAATCAGTATTCTCCATAATTCATATTTTGATTTTACTAGCAAAATCTCCCTTTCACTCAAAGCAATTTGACCAATGTGATTCATTTTGCGTCAATGTTGTTTTCCCGTCGGCATCTGTGGGTGCCCTGGCACAGTCTGAGTGTAATGTCACTTCAACTGCCTTGGGAGCTGAAACACTCCATCAGCCAGACTATTCCTCCTTGAGCTGGAGAGTCTCTTCCATCAGCTTTCAGCATTAGTGCTGATAGCTGTATTAGAGCTGCGAGAACTGCTTAATCACTGCAGTATCAGAGTGACAGATGACATATTTTACTGCCACCGCCACAAGCCCTGAAGAAAGTCGCATCTACGCAGGTTACATTGGCTTTGGCAACCAGGCTACCATACCTTTCCGTTTCTATCAGGGCCCATGCAGTGGCTGTTGAAATGGGCTTGTTAAAAAGTGTCCGAATGCTGTGTTTGACTGATAGTAAAGGAAAGCGGCAATCAAACTGCTTCTGCTTGTCACTTGCTTTCACAAACATTTCACAGGATTGGTGACAATGCCAGGCAGTTGACAGTTTTGTAACGTTTTGTTCAAAACAACTTTTGTGGGCTTGTCAACCATCGGCCACCCCTACAATGTCAATGAATCAAACCCCTGCACGTTGTAGTCAATGTATTGAAACAGTGATGGTGTAAAATGATGCCAATACAGTGCAAAGTAAATAAAAATGTATGTAACTGTCTAGAAAAGGCAATGTTCAGTATAGGCTGGAAAAAATTAAACATGGCTATTGCTGTTATGTAATTTATGACCCATGCTCTAGTTCTTAAACCTTCTGAAGCCGCAAAACATTTTCTAGTAAATAGTGAGTAGAGGTTAAACGGATTGTTCTGTTTTTTATATTTGCCTTCATTTCAGACCTAATAGGTAATCGTAAAATAGGTTGTCTCAACAGATGATGCAACCATGGTTCTATAAATATGCATTTTTCTATATTCTGCTGGGGATAGTTAAAATTCTCTTTGGCCCGTTTCCTTGTCAGTGGTTATGCATGAGTTGACGCTGGCTTGGCAACAGCTGTGTAGACAGGCTTTCACCCCAGTGATCAAATAGGACCGGCGACTTCGTCCTGCTGCGGTGCCCCGGGCAGGATAACTGTGATGACAACCCCTTCACTGGCAGTCCAGCTGGGGACCAGTCTGCCGACCTCCTTCCCTGCTTGAACACATCGTGAAGGCTGGTTCCAGTCTATCCCTCGGGAGCGACACTCGGGGTCACTCGGTCACATCATAAAGAGGGCACTCTGTCGGCCGTGGTCTCATGTATAAGATGGCATCTCAGTATTTCGCCATTGTCAGGAATTTGGTAGGTATTTGTGTGATTACTAAGGCAGTATATGACCAGAATCATTTTGGACAGGTGAGACTTTTAACATCTGTGTGATTGATAAGGCTGTGTAGTCACTCTTTCTGGTGTTATTCTGGTATTTGTCTTTCTTAGTACTAACTCTGTTGGACTTCGACTCACAGTGCTCTGTCTGGGTATTCACAGTATAGCAAGCGTTAAAGATAAAGGGCAAGCAGAGTTCAAATGGAACTTATCAGAGGATATGCATTCATATCCCCATGAAGGTCAGTGAGAAAGTGTGCAGATGGACTTTCGCAACTCAGCATTTTTCCAGTGTGGTCTCCTTTGCATTAACACATAGAAGTGATTCACACGAATTCATCTACATATTGTTGCCTTTATAGCACAGGAGTCAAACTCGAGGCCTGGGGGCCAGATCCTGCATGCCATATCGTTTTATGGTGATCGCACGAGAGCCTTGCTTAAATGGCTTTGTTCCTTTCCTTCTAGCAAAAAAAAATCTCTACCCAAAAAAAAACTTTTATCAATTTGCTTTTTTCAACAATTAATCCACTTTTACTTTCATTGCATAGGAGTCTACAAAACAGGTGTCTAAGTCGAGGCTCAGGGGCCCCACGATGTGGCCCAGAAAAGCAAATTATGTGCATCAAATTCCATGATCCTTGCTAAAATACTTTTCAAAATGTTTATCATCACTCTTTTTACAGTAACTCAAACATTAATCACTACTTTTTTTTTTTTTTTGTTTACTTCTGATTCAAAATTATTCATCTATTTTTTGTTGAGCAATATGTAATAGGATGATGAAAGGGTTGGACATCGTTTTGGTTTCACCATCATAACGACCTTCGAATTAGGATACGTGGTGTCATAGTTGAGTCCGGGTGTGGAGGGACAGGGCGCCGTGGCCGCATGGTGCTGAAGTGAGGTAGAGAAATGGAGTGTGACTGTGCGGCTATGACGAGAAGTCTAACTGTCACCTGAGGTCCCTCAGGCCCAGCTGCTTCGCGGCTCGAGTTTAGACGAGAGAAACAGTCATTAACCTTGTCACGTTGATTCTGCCCTGTTGGCTTGTTTTTTGCCTGACCCGAATTGTGCAATGAAGCCATCAAATGGCCATAATTACATTCGTTTCTGTTTCTTTCTTTTTTTTTGTGCAATTTCCTCATTCTGTTTCTCAGCGGGTTCGTTTGTTGCATCGTCAATCGCCCAAGATGTGATGTTTTCTTACAACTGTGACATTTGTTTTCTTTCTGTGGATACTCGCCTGCCTTTTGATTTTCTGACACCTAAGATTGTTAGAAAACGCGGAAA
This sequence comes from Syngnathus leptorhynchus, assembly GCF_054491065.1. Lineage (NCBI taxonomy): Eukaryota > Metazoa > Chordata > Actinopteri > Syngnathiformes > Syngnathidae > Syngnathus > Syngnathus leptorhynchus. The sequence goes on along the minus strand of NC_141204.1, from coordinate 8,645,629 downwards.
TAATCCAAAGTTGTTTGATAATGAATGACTTCGCTGCCATTCGGCATTTGATCTTTCCGCTTTTGCCATATTTTCACTTGCGAAGCATCACTTTGCACTTCCTCTCCGCTGGCTGATACGTGCCAAATTCCTTCCTCTTCTCTTTTTATGTCTCCATGCTGTTTATTCATCATATAAACCATCTGCTGAAGTTGTGCGTTTGTATGCTACGTGCTGTCCTCTCTGCACACCGCTTCACATGGCGGTGTTCTTCCAATTATCTGATGCACGCAGGATGCCCAGCGGGCTCCAACGCCCACTGCACACGCATGAATTCTGCGTGTTCACGCCAGGTAGCCTCTCAGCGTGTCGCCGGGTAATGGAAACCGAGAGAGAAGCTTCTTCTCGGCTCTCATCATTCATTTGGTGAGCTTATTAGCGCTCCGTAACCAGCAATAATCTGCAGCCCTGTGTATTTCATGCCCCATTTCAGAATTAGTGCATTTTTTTTTATGCCTGAGACATTTTTCACCGGCAGCGATGTTTGTACTGTGTAATAAGTGCTGGCCCTGTGATTTTGTGCAGCGTGCCATGTCAAACAATGAGGTGAGTTGAGCAGCTTGTAGACTTGTAGGCACACTTGTTCTGTGTCACATAACTGTGTAACGTTTGGGTGACTGCAGTGGCATTCAATAGTAGGAAATGCAAAATTTTATTGATTAGTCGTTAATTTTCTTTCAATGTAATCAATTTGCTTAAAGTTAATTCATTCAAACATTAATCTGATCTTCACTCACTGAATTAGCCTCTAAGTTATACGATCACAATTGAAAGATGGACTCAGTGGGATGCCTATTTTGCATCAGAATTATTTTCCTCCAAAACAGGGGCCTTTTTTTACATTTTAAAATAAAGGTTTTAACAGCTGTAAATTTAAGAGATTTACGAGTACATTGAATCCGGCGGCGCCTGATCATGATTAGGACCGTCATGCATGACTGGATGACATACATGACATTAAATGAATGTGTGGCACCCTAGCATAGCCACCTGACATTGGTGAAAGAAAAAAAATCTCCACAAAGGATTTAAAATGCATGAGCATCATCTCCTTCCTGTCTTGAGAGGGGAATTCATATGACCATCCTTTCTTGTAGTATTTTTTTTATGCTGTCTAAAATCAGTAACCTCATTTAATTTTTTATCAATGTGTCATTATAATTGATTTTGATAATTCAAGTCGTGAGTGTTCTGTGCATTTTTTTCTTGATCTTTTATTCAGAAATAATTGGGGGAATTTTTAACTTAGAGATAAGCTCCATTGTCTCCTGGTGTGCAGTATGGCCTCAATGAAGAACACGTGGTTAGCGTTAATACTTTAAATCTATCCAACAAACTGAAACATGTGAGCCTTCCTCCAGGCAAAGGGGGGAATATTATAAAAAGCCTGAAATTGAGAAATATGATATGTGGGGCTCTGCAAGAAACAACTAAGTCAATTTACTGTGAGGTGTGTTTTTTTTTTTTGTTTGTTTCAAGCTTTTATTGGATTTAATATGTTTACATGATGGGCAACATAAGTAGCCTCTTCATAATGTCATGCAAAATGTGACAAGCGTCATGTGGTTTTGCTAGAGCATATATGACTTTAACCTTGGCTGAGTATACAAGATCATTTGACAGCTGAGCTTGCACGGGAGGCTTTCCGGTGCAGAGTGATTATTTTGGCTTTTTTAAGGGTGTTATCAGCATGCCGTCTTTCTGGCACGTCATTACATTCTCATTTTCCACCACATTTCCTGTCCTTAGGAGTCAATTAGTGATATGATACTTGGCTTCTTTCAAAATCATCTGAAAATTGTGTTGAAAAAGGTTAATGTAATTTCAAAGCATTCACTGGAAGGAATTGAAGGGATTTAAATGTGCTTCCCCCATTAAAGTTAATCTCAACACTTACTATCACGGCCTCAAATCAAATGGAAGTCACGGTCTCTAAAGTCAGTGAAACAGCAGTAATTGGAGATATATATGCTTTTTTTCTTTTTAAATGCATGCATCGCTAAGCATTTATGAGGCAAACTCAAGTAAAGCATATAGGCATATTTAATAGTCTTTAACAGTTTCCTGTTCCAGACTTTCTACTCATTTTTTCATGCTGATACGCTATCTTGCTTTGCTAAAATATGTGGGATTGTTTTGTATTACATTGCAATTATTTTATTCAACTCCTAATGTAAAGCATTTGGCTGGTTTTATGTTTTTGAAGAGGAACATTTTTCATTGTATTTTATTTTTATTACTGTAGCACTTAAAGTAATTTTCCCTCAAGGAACAATAAAATGTATGTTACCTTGGTGTATCCTATGTTAACTTATTTTAACCCTCAATTTCGGCCTTTCCCAGAGTTTTCCTGAAAAGTTTGGTTAATTCATGTTAAACGTAAAGTGGAGTGATATTTACACAGAAACGCACGGTGTACCTCCCACGACTCTCATCTGACAAGAATGAATCAAACTTCACAAGCTGTCATTTACACACATTCACTTAATGTTGTCCCTCCTCGGAGATGTTTCAAAGAATTACTCTTTTATTCTTGGCCTACAAAAGGACTAACTAAAATATATCAGCTGCATAGACAGGGCTGGATTCATCCTTTAATGTGCGGTGTCCCCGGTTTATGTCTACATGTAACAAATGGTATACAGCAGATCTATTTCATGTCACTCGTGTTGTCATCACGTATGACTGATTAATGGTCATGCCTAATGGTCACATGGAAACAATCTGCCATCCACTGCTCGTAGGAGCATATGTGTTCTTATCAGGTGTGAGAGCATCCCAAGAGTGGAAATAAAGTGAGTTGCATCATGATGTTATATATCTGCATGAACTGATGACCGTCAACTGACTGAAAACATGCCAAAAGTTTCATTTTAAATCAGCAAATCTTACCTTATAGTGCTTGTTGAATTTGAGTCAAGGGTTATACGAGTTTGAAGTAGGCAACAAAACCTAAATGGATGAAGGATGGTCAAGTTAAGTGCATCTTCGTTTTTTTTTTTTTTCTTTCAGAAAGCTACTGCAAAACATTTCAATAGATGAGCATCAAGCTTTCTCAGACATGCTCAATATCCAGAAAAAAATTGTATAGGAAAGCTGCTATAATTTAACATAATTTAAATTTTTTTTTTATTTCTCAGATGTATTCCAGAATCTTCCCATTACCTATTATCCTAAAACCTTGATTAAGATTGGATTGTAAAAACAACCCCTACATACACAGTGAAACAATTTCATAACTTTAATGAAGAATGAAGAGGGCGCACATATGACGTTTGCTATTACCTTCCAGACAATTGTAAAACGTGTGTGTGTGTGTGTGTGTGTGTGTGTATAGTAGTTGTCGTTGTATGCAGCGCACTGCCATTATATGTGAAGGACACATGAGCAAGGCAGTAAAACTTGCTATTAACTCAAGCAGCTAACGCGAGTTGTCAGTGTCCCTTTCCCTCAAGAGTTTCATTGCTTTGAATGAAAGGGTGCTTTCATCATATAACTTGTGGTGTGTTATCTTTTTTACATCCTTCTCTTAAATCTTGTTGAAGTTGGACCTTCTCTTGAAGTCTCTGAAAAATCCAAAGAATAAGCAAAACATGGATCCAAAGATGCAAACAGTACTGTGTTGTTGTTTTTTTGAGTCAAAATCCTTATTGCACGACCTTTTTAGATATTTAAATTTAAATGATCCATTATAATCTTTGTAGCATAAAAATACTAGAACATCCTTACTCAATCCAAATGTGTATTTTCCATATTTGAATGGCAAATTTGAGGGTTTGACGTAACTATATATTGTATCTTGAGTGATATATAATAATAATAATAATAATAATAAATTATATTTATAACGCACTTTATATTCGGAGGAATCTCAGAGCTACATGGCAAGTAAAAAACAAGAATAAAGAATAAAATATATATATATATATATATATATATATATGCAACAAATAGTGCCATGTTCTGATATTTATGAATAAATGCGACATATACACTAAATATCTCATCTGTTCCATAAAATATGCCTACTTTTTTGTCATGAATGGTTATGCTGTCTTTTTTTTCTTTCGCCAAATATGAAAGAGATTTTTTTTGTTTTAAGTTTGGTTTTTTACTCTCCAAAATTGTTGTTGTGTAAATGTGTGTCTAAAACCGTGTTTTATTGCAATTGTCGACTTGTCTGTCCATCACACAGATGGCACTTAAACCATAATCCTCCTTCTGGATTTGTTCATGCTGTAATTTTTGGCGAGGTTTTTGCATACACTTTGGTGTCCTTGCTCACAAACTTTTGAATCCTCTTTTCCCTCACAAAACCTCTGAAAGTTCAGCGTGTCTCTTGTCACTTGGCCTGGAGAAAATTTCTGCTGTCTGCAACTTGGGACACTTAAATCAAACCTCCCAATCTACATTGTCATCTTGGGAAATACATTACAGATGTGTGCGTGTGTTTCATTTTATCCCCTGGGACGCAGTTCATAAAGGTTGAATGCCTCTTAAGTGTAACACATATGAGACCATTTATTATTTCTACAAAACACTCTCACTCACATATGGTCTCGCCTTGTGGCTATGGGACAGCTTTACACTTAATCTGAACGTCTCATACAAAGCAGCTAATTGGACATAGCCTGACTACTCTTAAGACAGAGAGGAAAAAAACGATCATGGACATTTAGCCAATGCTTAATTGACATGAGAAAAAAACACATATTCATAAATGTGCAACATAGCATTCAAAGCCCTCTTGGGTAGTATGTCAATTTTAATTGGCATATGCCTGATTTGAAATGCAGGATATGTACAGTATTCATTTTCTCTCTGTAACCACAGTTGGTGCACCGGGCCAATTATAGCAAAGGAATGTTTTTGAAAAGGTAAAAAATAAAACAGCTTTATAGATGTTGGCTATTTTTAATATTTCTGCATTTTGAGTAAATGTCAGCAATGTTTACTCTCACACCTAAGACTACATTGTCATCTTTTAGTGTTTCTGAACCTTCATTCCCATTTTTATGTAATACCAAATAAACATTCTTTTTTTTTTTTTTTGCCCTAAGCTAGAAGTAAAAGGCTGCAAGATCACTAATATCTGATGGCTGTCTGCCCTGCTGGTTGTGTGTGCCATAGAGAATCTTAATTACAAAAATAAAGTGAAAAAGAGCTATGTTGTTATCCACCAAAACTTATTAAAGTTCAATGAAATGAAATAAGTACAGAAGCAGAAATGAAAAGGCTGTCAAGCTTAGCTTCTTATCAGGAAAAGCAGAAGATATAACTTTCAGGTCTGCATAGCCCTGTGCTTCTGTGATCATCTGTTGGCTTCCTCTTCAATACATCTTACTGATGAAAGAGTGACCTTCTCTCTTCCTGGACTGCAAAACTGTCTATTGACCCTGCTGACATTCTTTTGCGTCAGGCAGGAAGTGAACACCTACCATTAAAATTCCTGCCATTTGACTCAAATTTAACTCTGTACTAAAAAAAAAAAGTAACCTCTGTCAGACGGGCATATTTCCACCCAAGCAAGGCCAGTCGTGTGCAGACAGCTCATGAATTAAGATTGTGTGTCCTGTGTGGATGCAGTCAACATTTCCTTCTACTCATTCAAGATACTGTATATGAACCACAGCCAAGACATAAAATGACTGAGGGGAGGCAAAAACAAAATAAACAATCTCAAATTGAAGAGGATGTTGTTGTGACCCTCGTCTTATCACACCATTTGCGACTGTTGCTCTGTTTTGTTACACTGGTTAAAAATAAATTGGATAAATTACACTTTACACCTGTAGTGGGAAAGCAGTGTAGAAAACAAATAATCTTGGTTCTTGTTGGCACTTCATTTAGTACTAAAGTAAAACATAAGCGTCATGGATAGAAAATAATAGTAAGTGGGGCTAAGATACTTTACAGGCACTTGACCATGTTTGTTCAAAGCTGTACCAGGAAATTGAATAGAAGTCTGACACTTGGAAAGAGTGCACGGGGAACAGGAGATAACCTCTTTATAGATAACAAGCCATTGTTACCAATTTTCTTAGTCTTTCCTGAAGTGACTGTTGGTCTACAAACCTCTCAGTGCTTCATACTTCAATTTTTTGGAAAGTTTTATTCACATCAACCTTCTCTGGTTTGAGTATCTCAATGATCTGCATACATATGCTTAACTTTTATCTTAAAACTTCACCTATTGACTTCATTTTATACATCTAATCAAACTGCATTTCAATTAATGATACAATCCTACAAAAGATGTCAAGCACTGTAACAAACATATTGAATCTGAAAAGGATCAACATAAATCTGATCTCAGGTCAATGTTAAAAAAAAAGATAAATCAAAGTAAAAACAGATCTTTTGCCAACCGACACTGTACAAAACCTCGACGTATTGGAATCAGTGCCAAGTGGAGTTCAACAGCCAGTCAGTAGCTCAGTCTGTGTTTCAGCCCCGCACAGACGTATCGCAGACTGATTAAACTTTCAATAGCTCCTGAGCACCATTTTCACCTCTCAAAGCAGCCGAGAGCAGGGCTTCCTTTTCAGAGATCCCCTGAACCAATTCTGCCTAAAAAGCTTTTCAAAGTGCAGAGTTGAGCAGCACTTGAGTTTGAGGAAGGGTTCTTTTCCTCACATGGTAGCTCGTACAGAGCGGTGTAGAGAGCTGTGATGAATACACTTCCTTTCAAACAATAGCTTTGTAGGTCACAAGGAGAGTTGCGCTCACTGGAGCCACAGCCTGTGCAGCCTACAGACACATCAACAAGCAACCTTTAAAGCAAGATTTGAAAAGGTCAAAATACAGGCATGTAGAATAGTGATATAGGATTGTGTTAATGGAGGTCACAAGGTCAACGTGGGCTCCATGTAATAATATATAGTCAAAAACAGGACTTTCATCGATATGCATGGAACTTCTCCAGCGTTTTTCCTCATTGTGGCTGAGTTGACCCACTTTGGTGTACCTCTCAGTGATAGTGCATCCACCTGGACCTGGTTAGAAGTGTGCTTAAGACAGCCTTACTGGAAACTGGTGTGTCCCCGTGCACCCTTGTAATGTTCCCCCTCCATGACCTCCTTCATGCTTCTCCTGACACCTCACAGCATGTTCAAGGGGGCCATTTGCAATGTCGAACTGAATCACATTTGCTATGTTTGGACATTGAGGTGCATTGTTATGTCAGATCTTGATGGAATCGGGAGGAATTCCTTAACAATGAGCTTATTAGGTCCGCGACTCCTTGATAGATTGGTGCTTCTCCCCCCCCCAAGCCTCCAACTTCCAATACAGCATGCTTTGTGACTTCTCTTCCAGTGATATAATGAGTCCCTTGACACACCTTTAATGGCATGTATTTATTGGGGACATTAATTAGATCCTATAACGGGTACATTCTTTTGAAAATAGTTTGTGTTCTTGTTTAAAGTATTAACAACAAGCGGGAAATGCTATGCTAATCTCTTGGTATTAGTCACTTGGTGAGCCTCCTCATTTATCATAGCCGTTCTGCTGTGTGTTTTCTTCTACTTATCCTTGTTTGTCTTTTTATAAGTTCACATATAAGGTGATGTTGTATTAACGTTATTAATTACAGCCATGCTTGTCAGGTTAATTAAGTATCATCTATCTCTTGAGTCACCTCTAAGGTACAAATGGTTCACAATGTTTGGTTTTGTTGAACTCACTTTTCTGGGACACTGGGACCTCTAATTTGTTTAGATTTCAAAACATTTTTTCCCATAGGAAATAACTGCAATTGAATTAAGATGAGCATCAGACTTGCTTTATTTCATCCTCTATGAATTGTACATGCATTTTTTCCATTATATTTTCACACACTGCTTTGTGCGTCTCACTTGTCACGTCAATGTAAAAAATAAATGTAATGCTCTAATGTCGATGCAATTAAAATGAAACGTATATGGTGGAATTTTGAACATGCTTCATGTGACTTAAATTTAGGAATTTGGTCCATATATAAGGCGCATAAGGCGCACTGTCGGCTTTTGAGAAAGTTTTAGGTTTTTAGGTGCGCCTTATAGTCTGGAAAATACGGTACTTTTTCCCCCATGCTTTGAACCCTGCGGTTTTAAATGTGACACGGTTTATTTATTAATTTTTACCAACGAGCTTCATGCCACCGATAGATTTACCAATGATCTCATCCCATCCTCCCAATGAAACCGTCCGCCCTCATACTGAATATTCATATCAGTCATTCGCGTGCGTAGTTGATAGAGAGGCATGAATGACTAATTTTTATTAATGTTGGGCTGCCGCTTGATAAGCAGGACAACACGTTTGTTGGTAAATTTGCAACAAAGGCTGATGACTTTTCCGTTTTTCCTATTGTGTGGGGAAAAGATTTGTACTGGTGCTTAAGGTAGTTAAACATTTTAAAATATCCATCTGTGTTACCTCATTCTTTGCAAATATCCCATCTTATAAAGTGGCTAATAAAAGCTGAAGCAAAGCAGCCAATATAGTGTGTATTCAGATTTGTTGTTATGGCTAAATTTGGCTGTTAGGGCCTTTAATAAGGTTCATTTTGTCGGACGGAAATTACCGTAATTTCATCAAGTGCAACTTTCAGATGTCAATATATTCCTTACTTTCTTTCAAGTTCATATCTCCGATTGCATAATCTATTTCTCCCACACATATCCCATTAAAGGCAGCAAGTCATTTTATTTTAGTTTTCCATGTTTGGATTTGATCTTCCAACAAGTGAAGCAGCTCTATCTTTCATCCACTCCCCATGCTAATTAGACACAGTTAAGATATTTTATACCTACTCTAGGGACTCTTTTGGATGCGCTTTTCGTTATGGGTTGGTTTCTGAAAAGCACAGTGCTGTTCTATTTTAGCTGTTCACACACGCGCACATCAGGCCGACTCGATGGAGAGTCTCATGCAATTGTCCTTACAGGGATCATGTCTTGTTTTAAGTGGCTAGAGCTGTGTGTTAAGGGTGAGCCCTGAGGTGCACCTCATTGAATTCCATAAAAGCGTAGAAACAAATGTATGCTAAAAAGATGCACACTCTAAAAAAAGTATACAAAAATATGTATATAAAAATAGTTAGAATAAAACTCAATATCCAAAGAAAGAATGGTCAGTTTTGATGACATTGTCATAAAGGTGTTAATGACCTTCATAACGGATGCTACAGTATCATTGATTTTTTTTCTTTTTTTTCCTCAGTTAATGATCAGCTTTTTCCTTTATGGAGGCTTGATCCATGGGTCAAGGAGGAATACATTGGATTTGTTTGATTTTTTATTTTTTTTTATTTCACTCAATCATTCATTCATCTTCCAAACCATCTTTTTTTTTTTTTTTAAATGTTTCTGCTGTAATGCGGACATTATGATGCCAACATCTTCCCCTCATTTGTTTTCCACGCATATTAAATTATATCTCCTTGACAAGAGGACACTGAACTAAGGTCATGTCGTTCAATGAGCTGTGCTTGTTCCCTTCCTCAAATAAATCAATAGCTTTGTAATTCCTCTTTCATAAGCTGTGACAAATTCATCTTGGCAGGACTCTAACTCACTCCGCATCTAATAAAATGGAAATTAGAAACTAATTATAGATCTCCATCCTGCCACCGCCCAGCCATTTATGACACACTTGCGTATATTGGAGGAAAGACTACAAGTCAAAATGGACTCTTTTATTGTACCAATGAACATAAGCTAAATTGTTGGTTGGTACCTCTAGCGTCCCCGACTGAATGATGGTCAGTTTATTTAACTGATAGCTTCAATTTCTTGGCCCTAGCACACACTGTAAGAGCTAGGGCAAAAGTAAAAACAAATATTAAGCTTCTGTATGGAACAAAAATAAGAGGCTCCAGTATAGAGCAAAGTATAATAAGTTGTATGATAGAAGATAAAACGATAAAAGTCTAATTGACTGACTGATGTAGGCATTTCTTAAGTGATGCAGCAAGGAACTCCACTGCACACGCCCATTTCATTGTTTTATAGCCTGTGAGACAGAACCACAGGTCGGCCACTGCCAAGTCATAAAAACACAGTATAGGACATACCTGTGTTTTACTATGATACTAAACCATATTCCCATGAGATTGTGAATTGGTTATGTATTGTTGTTTACGCACAATGCATGTGTGTAAATGTATATACTGTATTTTTGTCTTGGAGTCGGGCGATTGTGTCTCTCGCTTGAATCCAGAAATGTATTTTTCATCTGTCTGAAAGCTTCTATGCATTTGATGGGATACAATTTTTGACGTCACTACATCATGCAACAGTGATTCATATTTTGAATCACTTCAAAACCAGTCTGTCAGTCCTGAAATATTTGGGCAGAACCCCGTACACTGTGAGTTTGCACTATACATTGGAGGCTTGCACAGTTCGTTTGATCCCGCCCGAAGTGACCGACGCCTGTTGTAATGAAAAAGCAACAAAGCTAGGGCCAGGCCGTGTCAAACAAAGCCAGTGCGGTGTGGTGGCAGGTCGTTCCATAACCTGTAATGGAAAAGTCGCTTATATCAATGGCTACACTAACAAGTCCTTTAAGTAGCCATTGTGGGGTTTTCATTCTTACTGTTAGAAGTGTGAACAATTTAGCATGTGTTCAACTGCATAGAAGGGTGCTTTTGTCTTTAACGTTCTAGCAAAATAACAAGCCCTCTGTGTAAACCATTGAAAGAGAATCCACTGGACCCTAAAAACATAATCGGAAGAATCCAAACTGAAACAAAGGGCAAAAAAGTGCCTTTAGTCATTTGTTGTAATACAAAACTTTCTGACCAGTATTTGAATTTCTGATTCACTTTAAATGGCAACCAGATGTCAGATGTGTGTAACCACTGTGTCAGCCTTTGAGTCTACTGTTACACAGCTGTTTTCCATCCAGAGAAGTAAAATCTGAGAGATGACTGCAGAACTCTTTGGTATTATTTATTGGGCACACTCTGTAATCACTCGTGTTTATTTTTATCTCAGTTACAGAGTGTCTTTTTTGTTTGTTTGGGTATTTGGTACTGATTGGATATGTAACTAATGGAAATTCTCATAAGATATCCTCACATCAGAACACACTGTTCTGTTGGTTTTCTGAATTAACCCCACAGAAATTCTACAATGTCTAATCTGACTAGAGGTTTGCTTGACAGATTTGTCCCCATTGGATAGTCATTCCTGTTTCATGTAATATGTCAACCAACACCTCTAGTTTAAAACAATTTTTACACCACGCACAACTACTACTAGTAGTAGTTCTCTTGCTGAGCTTTCTTTCCCCCTCCCTTTTTATAATTTCCTGTTATTACATTTCTGTGTAACTCTGCCAAAATGTGGAAAACGTTAATGTGTTTTGTTATGGTCACCGGTTGTTAGACATATTATGCATGGTTTCTTGAGCGTACTACATTGATTCAGATGTTAAAAATTAGTAGACTTGTTGGTTCTTATAACCTGTTCGTGGGACCAGTTCAAGATGACTTCAAATGCATACTATAGATTTGAGACTTGGCTGCAACATCAGTTGCTTTGTATTATCATTCAAAATCAACACATATGAAAACTGCAACTATAAAGGGTTGTAAAATCTGAGTTGGAAAGAAATTCCTGCGAGTCGATTTTTGTTTTCCTTGCTTTTAACTTCAACCCGGAATATAAAATAATGTACAAGTGAAAAACCTTTTTAATTAAAGCTTGTACAGGTAATTATAGTTTCAAACCTATTTAATCAATTGAGCTGTCACTCTAAGTGTCTGACAATGTCTGTCATGAAATAGTTCCTGCTCTTGTGCTTCTTGTTGGTTTCTTCTGTTTCTCTTTCCTCTATTTGCCCTTGCTCGAAAACAGTCAATCACATTGTCATTCTGTCAAATAGATTTTGGCTGATTCTGTGTGTGAGTTGGTTCACTCTCCATGCTGCAATCAACAATCTTGTCTGCCCGTTGCCTGATTCCTGTTTATTATTGAAGGCAGTGTAATGTTGCCATCTTGTTGAGTAGCTTCTGTGGTTGTCTGGGCTTGATTTTTTGTTAGTAAAATTAAGAAAAATACAAGCAGAGTGGCCTGATTCCTATTTATTATTGAAGCCAGTGCAATGTTTGCCATCTTGTTGAGTAGCTCCTGTGGTTGTCTGGGCTTGATTTCGTGTTACTAAAATTAAGAAAAATACAGGCAGAGCTTTCTCTTCTGCCTGACTGTTGTCCTTATTTGAACTTTTCTCTTTTTGCCAAAGTTCTGAATCAGGTGTCTCTAATACGCCAGCTGGATGACATTTTGTTCAGCTTGAAATAACCTTGCTGTCTTTCTGAAACGCCTGCAGATTTTCAAATAGATTCACAAATGTTTTTACAATTGTGAGAGAGTCTCCTCAAACCTAGATGCAAAGATTTCACCCTGTGTCTCACTTTAAAGAATGTTGGTGGCCTTCTCTGCCCTGGCATTAACTTCTTTATCAACTGACAATGGAGGTCTTTCATAGTCCTCGTTACACCCTTGCTATCTTCATTATTTTTCAAATGTCACACATTTTGTCAGCATAATGTTGCATAATTTGTATTTTATGTTTAGCTTGATGGGAAACTGCACTGGGATGTGGAATTAAACTGCCTTTTTTGATTAATTGTTCACTATTTGCCAAACTGCTGATTTTTGTGAAGTGAGTTGAATTGTTCACTAGGCAGCGCTCATATCTCAAGCTTTAGCTTGCAAATCAAAGCCAAAAAATAAATTAGATGAATGATAAGTCGTATCTCAAAAGCCACACATTAGGTCACTTGTATACTAAACCACTGTAATATTATTTCTTGATTTTATTTCAACAATACCAAAATAGCAATTAATTATCCTTGAAGAACCCGGCAGTCTATTGTGACACTATAAAAGGATTTCATACTTTTTTTTTAGCATTGTTAACGAAACAAGTATACATTCAGAAGAGAGGTGGGCAGGCATTCAGTCATGCTTGTGAATGACATAACTATTTTTTCAAAACTGACTTCATATCACCGATGAAAGATTGGAAGGATTGAATGTTGTATAGTTAAGTTACAAAGTTCATTGTTTCATTTACTCAGGTTTTCTGTGAATCTTAAATCAATTTATTTTCTCATCCTAGAGCAGATAACATGTTGTTTATCATCATTGTTGATTATTTGCTCATAAAAATAAATAAATTTAGGGTATTCACCCTAGTAGTCAAGAAAATCTGAGTTTCAAAAGATGGAAAAAATATTTATATATTAACAGCAGCAGTGGAAGTCGGAAAGGTCAACAGTCATCAATTTGAAGATGCAACAATCCTTTACAACTTCATTTCCCTCTCCCCAGGTACACTCCATAGTTAGCTCTGAGGTTTGAACTTTTTTATTGCTCTTCTCAGACTGACATTTAGATGATTTGTGTATGTGAATGCACAATCAAACGTTGTACAAAATTTGACTTGTTTTGACTCATTTCCACGTTGCATTCAAGCGAAAAATAATGTCTCCCTCAAGGGTCAGAATGGGTCCATACTGGATTAGGGAAAGAGACTCGTGCAACATTTCCACAAGGAGCCCATTTACTTGACTTGCTGGCTGACCACACGTGATGTGATCCGGATTTTCTTGTGATACTCGTTTAATGAGGACATTTAATTCTAATATTAATATAGATCAGGCTATTTATCATATTTTACAAACCGTTTGGTGCACTGTATTATTAAGTGCATTATCAATGTAGAATTTGATTTTAGAAAAAAAATCTTATTGAAGAGTTTTTGTATATTTGATCGATTTAGCCTGAGAACAGATAGTAATAGGAAGGAAGTTCCATTAAAGCAAAGCAGACATCCATCCACATTATTAAGCGCCCTATCAATTAACAATTTGATTAAAAAAAAAAAAATCTGACTTAAGACACACCATGTTAAAAGGTGCATTATTTTTATAAAGCATTGTATGTTAAATAGTTTGTGTTTGATAGATTTTGCCCTACAACTGAATGTAATAGGAAAGAATTTGCATTAAAAACAACAAACTGAAAAGCTGACACACACTGTCCACACAATGACATTACAATGTCAATGTTATTATATGACATAACTGTCGGCTATTGATACATTTGATACTACTTTGATACTGTCTCAAAAATTTGATGTTGTATCTCCTGTAAATTCCAATTTTTCATGCATACCATTCAATCAGATTTGCATGGCACACAAGTAGGTATTCATAAAACATGTCTGGATTTCTGGTGAAATGAGTTCCACTGACTGTGTTTTCCCAGAGAAACAGTGTATGAAGTGAAGTACTTTCTAATGAGTTTCCTCACATGACCTTTTAACATGAACAGAAAAAAAAAACACCACTTGTTATTTAAAAAGAAAAGGCATTGCTATAATTTCAAGGTATTGTGGAGAGGAAGCACGACCTATGCACTCATCTGGATTTTCATGTTCAAGTATGTACAGGCAGGCTTATGACTTAAGCATGCATAAGATGAAGACTATGGATGATTGTAGCACAGGAAGGTTTCCAGAAGAAATGGCGAGATTTATGTTGGATGACTATGGATGATGGACATTTATGTTGCATTGACTGCTGAATTCTAATCTTGTGAATCTCCTTGGAAATCAGACTAATGCTCAAGCAGTTTAGCTAGTTTTGCTCATGGGACTTGTGATTGGATTCCCATTTGTCTGGAAGCTTTTTAAAGTAGCCAAAAGAGACCGATCCAGCACATACCATACATTTCCCAAGATAGTGACTTAAAGCCACTGGAGCCTAGAGAGGGCAAACATGCTGCAGGAAGGAGAAGGTGAACGTGGCAAATCATCACACAAAAACACACATTGACTCTTCTCTATCCTGCCTATTCTGAAGGGAAATATCAAAATGATTTATGCGTGAATAATAAACATTTCTACTGTCGTATTTTGCTTCAAGCACATCCGTGGATCTCATTTGTGTTTCCCACTAGCTTCTATGAGTTTGCCATTGAAACTTGTTTCTATCTGCTTTTACTTAGGAAAACAATGACCACCAAGCCTTATTGTGTGCTATTACTTTGCTGTTGTTTTTAATAACTAAATAGAACCATAACATTAAGTGCACTTGCATGAGCAAAACGTTTGTATTCTTGTGGTCATTCATAAATGCAGTGGTGTACTACTGCATGGTTTCACACTGAGCTGGTTCTAATATTTTACTCCTCATAATAAGGTAATGTCAGTACAAACCAAGCTTCATTATGTTTTTGATGGTAGAATTTTGATACGGCAGATTTTTCTAATGGAGTGCCCACTAAGTGAATAGTAGGTGAGTTTATTTAACCGCAGGCAAAGAATAGCTTACGGAAATGTAATTCTTTTCAACTTATTACTATCCGTCTTTGCCGCATACAGACACTCACAGCAGCCAACCTCATCAGCAGAGATTGTTATAGGCCAGTGTCCAGAGGTCACATCATTACCAATGCCGTCATGGATCATAGATACAGCCCTCGCATTAGTCATTCCTTCATCATTTCCCCTCTGACCTTGTCCGCAGCTGCATTTCCTCTCATCTTTCTCATTTGAAAAGACTAAATCCATCTCCTCCACACTCGCAGTATTCCCCACAATCTCAAACACGAGCATTCTATCATGATAATTATTGGACGATCTGTATTAATTGACAAATCCATTAGAACATTGGTCAAACACGTACAGTAATACGGTGAATCGTTCAAGGACCCCTGCAGGTCTTGTTGGATGGTGGGGAATCATTTTTACTTTCTCATTCGAAATGACTTTCTGAACATTCAGTTTTTGCCCAGTGATAATAATATCTGCAGTCCTTGTAGGAGGTTATTGACACGTTCCTTCATCGTGGGAGGAGCAGTGCTTGCCAATTAAATTATTCCTGTGTTGACATTGAGTCAACTCTTACTAATGTATCTAAAATCCATAAAGCCTGGCCTCCTCTTTCAGAAACATGATGTATGTTTGATCAAATTCTTCAAATTTTATAATATAGAATAGAACAATATGCTAAATTAAACATGTACCTTCTGGCTAAATTTGTTTTGGTATTTCTGAACTTTGAAGGGACTTGGCAGAAGCTGTACAGCTCTCAGTTTGAACAAATCATGTGAGCAATAAAATGCTTGAAGCCTCATACGTGCTGCACTCCAGCTGAGCTCAAATGTGTGGAAAAAGTAACAGATTTGTTGAATTAACATACAAATTGCTGATATATATTATCGGATGTGTTTTTCCGAATCTGGCGAGACAGCATTTTACTGTCAAAATGTTTGATATTCTGTTCTACATGCAGCTTTAGGAGCCGCTTTGTGATGTTTTACACTGATGAAATGAGCAGGCAGCTTAGCAGAATGTTATCACTTCTATTTAGTCACACTGTGCTGAGCACTCATGCATAATTTTGTACGTAAGCATTTACAAAACTCTCACCATCTTTTAGGCAATATTTAAGTGACTTCACTGGCCGTCTTACTGCCCTCTCTGTGATTTATTCAGTATCTAACATTGATCGGCTTTGGGAGTTCGACTTCTTCAGTCCAGCACTTTCTTCTACAGCTTTGGTAGTAACCATCGTTTGTCGGAGTCCAATGTCAGGCGTCTGCTTTGATGTAGAGATGGAGGCGTTTTGTTCAAAGGGACAACCTTTTCTGAGGCCTTCTTTGAAATGATAATGCTGCAGCTTGCTGCAGGTGGAGCCTCTGCCAGGGGTCAATCAAGGTCAAACTGGGAAGCTTCTCACAGTTTTCCCCGAGTGGCCGAAGCCACCTAATCTTAACACGGGGGTCACATTGACCTCTATCAGAACATCCATGTCATGAAAGAGTCACTGGCTGGATTTTCAAACTGACCCAATTCTTATTTTCCCCCTCCTCCAGATATGAGCCTTAACGGCCTAAAAGAGAGAGAAAAAAACCCTCAAGATTGAAATCAAGCCTCTTCCAAATGTTAAATCTGATATTGATCATGTACTATATCTGCCGATTTAATCGCACCATAAACCGACAAATCGGCTCTGTCCTGGCAGTACGTTCTTGCCGTCATCAAAATACGTCAATCTGTACACACAGGTGTCTTGCAAACATTAAAATGACATCTGCTGTAAAGACAAGCTAAAGAAAAAGCACTGAGCATTGAATATGATTTCATTTTTCCTCTGCTTGTCCTTTAAGTCATTTTGTTTTTTGACTGTGCTTTTAAATGTTAGTATGTTATTACATGCTGCTGCCTTTTGTGCAGCCGGCATAGGCCAGCGTCTAAACATCCAGCTCTCGAGTAACATCCCAAGCCCATGTAAATGGGAAGGTTGTGTCAGGAAGGGCATACGGTGGGAAAAAAACTGTCCAAAACAAATTATGTGAGTAATTATGTTTTTGTGTATGCTTTTAAATGTTAGTATACCATTATACGCTGCTGCCTTTTGTGCAGATGGCATAGATTATAATTGGGGCCAGCGTCTAAACATCTAGCTCTGGAGTACCATCCCAAGCCCATGTAATTGGGAAGGTTGTGTCAGAAAGGGCATACGGTGGAAAAAAAAAACCTGCAAAACAAATTATGTGAGTTACATGCTGTGGCAACCCCTGATGGGAGATGCTGAAGGTCGACTACTGCTTACTTCTGTGTTGCCACTGCTGTTTAAGTGCATTTTGGATGTCTTAGCATATGTGTGTTGTCATTGATCCTCTGGCATGGTTCGGTTGAGGTGAGAAAACAATCTGACCTAGGTCCAAATCTTTATCAGGTGTGAGCCAAGAACATCCATCACTAGTGCAACAAAGTAACAATAAAACATGGTAACAAATAGTAGATAACCACCCCCTATTCCTACATAAAGACACACTCATGCACATGGACATATTAACTCCTATTAGGCAAGGTATTGAGGATTCAAGTGGGAGAAATTTTGAGTTGGAGCTATCCACAAACCACAGCAACAGAGAGAGACCACCTTGACCTGGGTAGAACATGGACTTATTGAACATTTTGTTGCCCGTCCCCATTGTAAGACTAATGCTAATTTGTTGTCACTGTTCTGATTAGAATATGTCATGCAAGGATTTTTTTTCACTCACGTTTCTCTAGCTACACGCTCTGTGAACCAGGAGACGCAGGTGTGTGTAATTACATCAGCAAAAAGGCTTGGACGCGGTTCGCCTGCCTCAAAGTGAAGCTCCGAACCAAACCTACATTGTAGACAACAAAGGAGGCAAAGTCCTACTGATGATACCTTTGATGCTGTCGTCTTTTATGAGGCGATATTTCTGGCTGCGGAATAATTTGCTAGCATATTTTAGTCTCTAGAACAATGACACACAGCGCTTGTCACATAAGGAAAGCAACCTGTGATATTGAACCTTACAAGAAATAATTTACCCTGGTTATCACATTAGATGCACTTGCGTAATCTAATAAACTCTAATACATCAGGTGTATCAAACATTCTATCTACTGCTGCTCTTGTGTCAATACAGCCAACACTAAATACTACTAAAATAATTTAATACTTCCATTATACCGAATTTTCCGGACTATAAATCGCCCCGGAGTATAAATCGCACCAGCCATAGAATGCTTAATAAAGGATGAAGAAACATATATAAATCGCACCGGAGTATAAGTCGCATTATATTTGGTAAAAATCCAACACCGAGAATAGGCAACAACAGGCGGAACGATATGGGATGCTAAGGTTACATAAACACAAACGTGGAGCTGAGAACGTGCCTGGCGTAACATATTGAGAATTATTCAAATAAGTAACATAAATAAGTTTATCGAACCATTTGTGTCACTTCAAATCCTTAAATTCATACCAATGAAATACAGACCTTACTGTAAGGATATTTTCATCAAGCTGACCATCCATGCCTGAAACAGTCATGGGATCCTATCATGTTGCGCTCACCCTTTGGCAAAGACGCTCCAATCAGGGATGAATAATGACAAGGCATGGTAGCATGCAGAGAACCCAGCTTTCTAATTAGTCTTCCATTAACTTTTTCAACCTTACTGGGTGTGAGCAGTGGCACATTTAGCTAAATGCGCGTACACTGTACATGTGCATTTATCGTCTTGAAAATGTTGAATCAAAAATGCATCAGTTAGTTGTATATCATGATACATTCGCTTGAATTAGTGCTTCTTTTGGATATCAGTAGGCTTACATGCCAATCAAGAGCTTTATAGAACATTTGAGGCAGCATAAAAGTTTAGCTGTGGGGTAATATTGGGATCTCGTGCTATAGCTTGCTTTACTTTGGCATTCTTAAGCGCAATCCATTCTGCGATGCTGGTTGACCTCAGATTGGATTGGATTGTTTTGTTTTCAATTTACAAACTTGGCTATGCAAGTCATCTATTTCAAAGTCAAACCAATCCCAGCGTCAAACTTGTATTACCTTTAAAGCCACAGCCTTTGTCGTCAAGTGTGAAGTTAAGTAAAACATGTTAATAATAAAACGAACAAACAAACAAAAACGGGTGTTTTGTTCTTTGGAGTCAGTCATGCTACAACAATTTTGCCCAACTTCAGAACTAACTAACTTTGGGGGCATTTTAACATTCAAGGCTACATTCCAGGGAGATGTCATGCATTTGTTGGACAACTTTAAATAATCAATTGCAAAACTCACTGTAATTCCCCCGAAAATAAAAACGGTTGCATTTAATGTGTTCTGTGATAGAATAACATTTCCAATGTTGCACTCCCTTAGATTCCCTCACGATTAAATCTAATTCTGGCAATCGTTTTATTTGTAATGTGACACTTTGTTCCCTCTTGTGTATTTTGTCATCCTCTACCTTGTTTTGCCATCTGTGCCAATGAGCCCAGCCCGATTGAAATGAGCTAAATGAACAGGTTAAGTTACACGCGGTGAGCATAGGCTCAAAAGCTTCTTTCTTTGTGTTTCACTCTAAGGCTTGCCTTTACTGTTGGTTTCACAGCGTGCAATCACTTTCAGGATTAAGCTCTCAAAGAGACTAATAAAATTTAAATCTGCTATCCTATAAAAAAAAAAGCACACAGTACATTGCCACACACATTACTTTCACGTTATCTGTGTGCACAACTCCAAATTATTTTTTTCCGTAATTATTTGACAGTTGTGAATAAGACATTTTACAAATACTCATGCTCTGAATAGCTAGCAAAAATAAATTGTCTTCCTCCTGAAGTAACCCCTAACATTTACTACAAAGCCCCTGTGGTAGAACTATTTATAGATTTGTGGCGGTATGAAAACCAGAAGGGGGTCTCTTTGATTGTGAAAGTTGTGTTTGGTCCAGACTGGGACAAAGGCGAGTGAGATCCATTTCTCCCTCCATAGCCGTGCTACCTAATAACAATATTGAGATCCATGTTTGAACATTGCATCTTGCTGCTCATTGTGTGGAAACAGTTCTTAGGTCATAAGAATTCACAAGATTTTGAGCGAATTATACAGCTTCATTTAAAAAGACCATACACAGTTAGTAATTCTTTAGTAAAAACATTATCATGAACATGATCCTCACCTCAAAAATCACTTATTTTATGGAGGTTAAAAGTTATTATACCTTATATTATACAGGATTGAAAACAAGTGGATTTTTTTTTTTTTTACATAACATAAAGAAAAATTTCAACTTCCTCTGCATGGTATGAGACGGAAAACTCAAGGGAAATTATGCGCACCAATGTGACAGGCTTTAATTGCAACGGTGCTGTCTCCAGCTGCTGTCAACCCGTCCCCTTCCTTCCACTTCGATGTCAACGACCAGTAAAATGGCAGCATTTGCAATTAGCAAATCCCGTTTCATCAAATCAGGATTAGATTGCAAATTCAATAGATTGTTCAGCCCTAGTATCATGCTTCAACTAGTGCTGGCACATAGAATATATTCTCGCTTTATTTTTTGTGATATTTTCTGTGTAATTCCTCTTTGAATTAACTAGTCTCTTAGCCCTTTGTTCTATTTTTCCTTACATCATTTGAGATCAGTTTCTTCCTTCAGGTTATATTGTTAGACAGTTGGCAGTCAGCATTTTATTGCGCTGACTTAATAGCTGTATTATGTCTGTGTCCTTAGATTTTTCTTTTTTTAACCATTCACAACACTGTAGAAGGGTAAAGTTAAAGAAAATGATGTAACTTTATTTTACTGTTCGAGCTGATTTCTTTTTTTTTTTAAAGATACCAATATCAATGTAATTATGGCTTTATTACTCCCTCATGTGAACTAAAACATGTGTTTGCCATTTTAATTTTGTAAATTGCATACTTGGTGAAAGCATTCAAAATTGCTTGTTCCTTATGTGTTGTTGAAGGATATTGCTCTGCTGTAACGTGAACCCTTTTGGTAATAGCAATTCTGGTTATGTGCTCCACTATTTGCTAAAAGCGCTCTCAAATGGCTAATTCAGGTGGTCTCAATAGGGATGCTACCTAATCAGACTCCTGAACGAAGCTGATTGTGTCTTGCTAATGCGCAAAGTTTTAATATCCAAAATGTTCCGCTTGGTTACTCTATTATTGAACGTGCTGAGTTTACTTTGGACTTAATTGTTTTTCTTCATCTTCTCTCTGTGCAGATCACACGCGTCATTTTCTGCGTCTTCCTAGAAACTGACTTTACCATCTACAAGAAGAAAATGTCCATTATTTTTGAAGGTATGGCTTTGTTCAGAATTGTTCATTTTGCATAAGGCTGTACACTGTTTTTTGCACTTTATAATAGACTCCACATTTTCAGTGGGAGACGGGTCTGAACTGCTGGCAAGCCACTATAGCACTCGCCCTCAATTACTACAAAGCCATGCTGTAGTAACACATGCAAAGTGTGTCTTGCTGAAATAAGATTTTTATTTTATTTTTTGTTTCACACATTGTCACAACCTCCATGAAATTTGATTTTTTGTTTAAATAATTTAGGGTTCCAAATGTATGTGGCAAGAAGCAAATTTTGTAATTCATGCCCGCCTCGGATAATCCTTGCTTAGTGCTCTTCAATTCTTAATGTGAGATAAACATCTGGTACATTCTACTCCCGTTCTATTTTACGGCTCTCCTTCACGCCCTCCATCCTTGGTAGCAGCATTATTTCTTGGCGAGGGCAGAAGGCGTAACAAGTTCTGATGGAGGCTCCATTGAGGATTGGGTTGAATAGCTCGGGAGCCATTCAGCTGAGGCTGTCTGGCTTTACCAGCCTTGCATTACCTCCCATTTACCTTACTTTTCACCCCCCACCTCCCCAACGGAATAGCGGCTCTCAGGCCTACGTCTCGCTTCTCCCAGATGGAGAGTGTTTCGTTCCCTGTGTGCGCCCATCATCTGTCCTGCTCGCCTTCCTGAAAGATTACATTCTCGGTAGAGACCTTAATTATATCGCCTGCCCTCGTGTACCCAGTCTCCGTCTCATCATATTAGTGCTCTGAGATGAGAATCTGGAGCTGTTGTTCTCCAGTTATCACTCCAGCCACTTACAAGAGCTGTCACTGGATAACTGCCCTACATCTCGCTATAAGCGGCAATGGAGAAGAAACATAAGAGCTATCTCTGCTTGTCACAGAGAGAATGTTTACGATTCTGTGGCGATATTGTTGTGTTAAATGTCGTCGCTGTCCGGAATAATCCTCGCATTTCCAAAGTCAATACTTTTGAAGATTTAAAAAAAAAAAAAAAACACACACAAATGTTTTACTTCAGTTAAAAGACATTGCATTGCTCAAGTTGGTATTATACATTTGCTGTCGTATGTTGTGCACTAACGCAGTATCATAAAAAGAAATTATTATTAGGCTGTCCCAAATTAATATGGCACGGACACTGCTTCTGCCAGCTGTTCACCACCCCCACCGGACATACTAAAATCTTCCATATTTCACTAAAACTAATGTTTGTGGTTCCATCATCTTCCCAAACTGTTTTTTTCCAGAGTTCTGATATTGCTTTAAATAGTATACTAAACTGACTAAGAAGTTGTAATAGGTGTAGATATATCAGCTCACTCCGATTTCCCTTCATAGCCACGGTAGTCTTCCGTAACTTTGATCTGCGCCCTTGTGTGATGGAGATGATGTGACATCTCTAAATCTCTAAGTCTTTCACAGTATTTACAAAGTCAATGACAGCCGAAGCAACTCAATAAAGAAATATGGCAAAAATAATTATAACACAATTTCTGCTGTGAATATGAACCATGGTTCTAAGGCCTGTCTGGAAGCTGATAGCTTTGACATAAACAAAGAAATGCTGATTGGAAGGAGTGCAACATTTTCAAAGACATTTAGCCTGCGAAGAATGACAGCAGGTGTGTATCAGAACATTTCATTATCCTCACGGTAGGAGACAGGCAATCAGATGTCTTTTGCCGCACCATTCAGTGCATCACACGGATATCTGAGACAATGTTGGGTCCCCTGACATTGTTGAGCGTTTGATGTGTCACATCATATCATATTATCTTTTGCTCTACTCCTCACTTGCTCTCACTTAGACCTCGTCTTCAAGCCACTTGTTCTTCCCTTTCCTCTGCTTTATCATTTACAAGACCCTCCCCAAGTGTTGTCATGCATTTCTTGATGACCATGAAGTATAACAAATCCCTGAACCGAAGCACTCTCATAATAAAATGTAAGTCAGCTAATCCCCTATGTATCTTTTGTATTTATTAGATTTTTTTTTAATAACAATAATAATCTAAGAGTATTGGATTGTCAACATTTCTGATTCACACTATAAGCATTCGGGAAAAGAACACTGAGAAAAAGAAAGTTAAGCATTTGAGATGAACAGAAACTTCAAATAAGAACTGCGGTTTCATTTAGATTATTCCAGTTTTAAAGATAATGAACATTTTGTCATTTCAAATAAAGTTTGCCCATCAATCAGGACAGGCCTATATGAAAATATGAATAGGGAAATCAATAAATTGAGAATAACATATTGGGTCGTTTTTGATTGACACCATGCTTGCCTTGCCACAAATAATTTGCAAGCTGTGAGGCAGCTGTGGTTTTATACGGTGAAACCACATTGAAATTGATTCTGGTTACACTTCTCGACTAATGTGATCAGGGTGGCTGCCCACAAGCTGGTTTCTATCATTTCATCCCCTCGGTGAGCCTCAGCGCTGACAGTATGAAACCAGCCCTCAGATCCACAGCGGCCATTGTGTTCTCGCCAACTGTTTCACTGACTTTGACAATTGTTTACATGGCTGTTAATACTCTGTATACTCCCAATTCCATGCCCCCACAACCACCTGTCTGTGACAGAATCGTCTGCCCTCCACCTCCAACTGCTCGGGAAATGGCAAAGCTGCACTGTGCACACACTCAGTCACACACGCATAATATGTTGACAGAGGATATGAGGGGCAGCGGCAGCCCTGTGAGGGGTGAAAATGAAGTCTGTGTTGGTTTCACAAGGCTTTCCCTCAGAGCTGGGAAATAAGATGCCCAGAGTGTGTTAGTGATGTGATCACCAGAAAGCGCGCTGGATCACACCTCCTCAGTCAGTTTTGGCAAATCTAAGGATGCACTTCAAGCACATCTGTCAACATGTTTAAGCATACATTCCAGATAAGTAGAAGTGAGAGTACGTGGCTAGGAATGGGACAGAAGTCTCTGCAGGGAAAGTGCAGCTCACCGTCATGGTTAAATGTAAAAACCACAAGCGGAGAATATGAGGGAAAACTATTTGAATTTTATTCAAATTTCTGATGTGGATTCATTTAGGTTTCACAGTTGAATACAAAGACAAGGGAGTGAAAACCGTACAGGGATACCCGTTTCGTGTCCCGTACTTTTATGGAGATGTCTATTGAGGATAATTTTGAAAGAGAAAGAATGAGAGGCAGAAAAAATTGTAAAATGGAGAAATAAAGCGAGGTACTACATGAGCGAATGGATATCGGAAGGAACTGTCATTTAGCAAGAATTTGTGGAATAAAGGAAGGGAGGAAAGGAAGAAAGAGAAATATTTCAATATTTTCTTGATGAGATTGAAAAATAGGAGAATGTGTCAGTCAGTGAGTAACTGAGCGAGTGACTGCAGAAATATTGTGAGGGAAGGGAACAAAGAAGAAGAGTGTTGATGAGTGGTAATAATGTGATAGCATGTGACAGTGGCTGAGACTCTCCATGTTTCCCAAAGCAGGCTTAGATGAATGCACTGAAGCCTTTTATTCCGTGCTATACAATAGAAAAAAAGGCTGTCACTGACTCCACTGGGAGCTCTGATGCGCTCAGAGCAGATGACAAAAGCCTTTCATCACATTGGATGCTTGCTCACTAAGGTGCAATCGTGACACAGACATGTTCTTGTAGCCAGTTTGCCCTTAAACATATGAATAGCATGTGTATATTTCTCAAGGCAGCACACAGCATATGGTGTCATGCTTTAAAGATTGGCGCTGCATGCTGATCTGAGCCCAGACTATGTGTGTGTGTTTGTATAATAGGAGCCGAGCTCAATTGCTCTCTGTCTGCCTCGGAAGGAACATTCATAGCCGTCCTCTCATCTCCCTCTTTGCAGCTAAACTCGTCAGAGTAGAAACACCTCTGGTTCACTCCGTCAGGCGCCGAGAAAATCAAAGATTTTTAAGACCCGGTTGTCCAACTCGGCTTACATTTCCTTGTACTGGGAGGAAACGGATGGTTTTGTGTAATATATGCTGAGCTAACTTCTATAGATTAATTGAAAAGGGATGTCTCTCTTGCACACAAGCACACACACACACAAAGTGAGTCATTTTGATGTAGTAACTCACAAGATCCAAGGACGTGTGGTATTGCAGTTCAGAGAGCCTGTTATGAAATGTCAGATCTGGAAGAAGGATTTGAGATTTATCAACAACAACAAAAAAGACCGTTATTATAACTACCATTCTCACAGAATTGTATCGTCGACATTATTAGTGAACACAGCAATGGAATATCTCTCACTCCATCACGTTTCAATGAAATGTTAACCGGATGAGCAGAACACTGTAAATAAAATAATTTTAATTCGAATCAAGAAACATATTTTGTCGATGTGTTGTATCAGCTACAAGCTTTGACAGGCTGTCTTTTCCCACCTTTTCCCAGACAATGAGATGGAGGTTGCAGACGAGCATGTGAAGGGAGGTGAGTGACAGAATATTTTATGGTTGCCTTTTCACCTTAACACCTCCCTTTCCTGCACACACAACCTGAGTGAGTGGCAGAGCTTCGCCTCGTGACAGTGATTTGCACGTTTTTTTGATGTATTCAGCAGAAGAAATTGAATGTTTATTCATCCGCTGACAAGTTGAATCACGATGTTGACGCGCTGCTGTTAAAAATACTTCATGCCAGCTAAGGGTACACTGCTTTACAAGAGCTTATGTCCGCTGCTAATTCCCAGCGTCAGTCTCTTCATCCGGCTCGCTGGCACCATGCCTTCAGACCACCTAAAGTGAGCGCCAAAGCAACATCTCTCCCAGCAGCGTGCGCTAGGCTGGAGAACAAACACAACCACCAACGCGTCAGTCTTTTATCGCTGCTCCATCTTGGCAAGTGGCCTGTAGCGCCCAGATACTGCTTATCATGTTTTAACTATTGACATTTGTCCATGTGCCGTCGTTCTGAATAAAGACAGGCACCGATACAAAGCACCGTTGACAATTTACATAAAGAAGTGAGAAGTTCAACTCTGTGTTTTTGTCACCTTGGGAATTTTCTGTGAGCGTGAGTGAGATAGGTTTTGTTCTGTTTGTTGGTAAGCTTGCTGTTTTGGTGTGCTTGTTTATTTTCTCTTTTCAAACTCTGAACTGCAATCTGAACCAGAGTTACCCGGCAACATACGAGACAGATGAATACAAATACGGTCTGTTAGAGGAATTTAGTTTCTCTTTTTGACATCTGATGTCCCCTGCCGTAGAATTTTAAAAAATGCATTAAAAGTAGAGCTCAATTCTCTTTCATATATCATATACTAGGATTTGTGTTTGGTGTGTTTTAATTTGAACTACGCTTCGATTTAACTGGCTTTTTCAAAAGTTAACATTTATTGATAACACTGATCAACAAATATAGATGTTTTTATTTGTGTGTGTGCTGATTCTGGATCAGCTCTCTTTTTTTTGTCTAGGTTTTTGTTCTAACAATGTAATATCGCAATAAGTTTTGTAAGCTATATGAATGAATGCTTAGATTCAGCAACAAGTTAATTTAATTTTTCTGAAATATCTTAGCTATAAATAACAATGCAAAAAAACTTGATGTGCTTGAAGAAAAATAGACATATTTTAAATCAGCATCAAACATTTAAAGATTCATAAACCAATTTCTGATCAAAATTTGGTTTTGGCCAGTCTAATGGGGACTAACAAATAGTGTGTGTGTATGGGGGGGGGGGGAATTTGTTTGAGGGGAACTTGTCCTGATCTGTTATTTACAGTTAGTTTTGAACCAGATGTTACACTACATTACCTTCCAGCATGAGGCTATTTCAATAAAACTTCTCATGTCATATTGCCAGCACTGTCCTGGTCTACTCGGGCCTTTTTTGAAGTGCTGCCTTTTTATTTTGCGTCATCAGCCAGAGTTTGACTCACTGCTATATGGAACCTATTCAAAGGTCCGAATGGCTCACATTCTCTGGCAGATTTCTTTTTTTCCCCCTCAATTGTACTCTGGGGTCGCTCTCAAAGCCTTGCATTGCCCCATCGGAGTCAGATTTTGTCAGGGACTTATAAAACAACAGCATGTAAAAGCATTTCACTCTCCCCATGCACTGTCTTGGGGTCAGCCTATTCAGAATAGCCAAGTTAGAATAAAAAGTCTGAGTCCATCATGCATTGTCCGTTATTGAGCAGTCGGATGATTTGACAATCTGTTACCCTTGTGTCACTAAATCATTATTTTCTTGCAGATAACACATCACCGTCTACAAAATCAACAGCCAAGGATGACAGTGACAATAACAGAGGTTTGTGTGAAGCATCCGTACTATTGTTTCCACCTGCAATATTTACAAACAGCAATGGTCTTCTTTTTTTACAACATACTAAGAGCTGTTTAATATTTAAACGTTCTTATTTAATTACACAAAAAGTGGAAATATTAGTCACCTGTATTATGACCATTTTAAATACAGCACTACTGTGCAGTTATGGCTGATAATTTACCCAGTTTATTTTGGATGTGAGTTCTGTTAATGATGACTCATCATTGGCACATTTATATGTATTTGGCGGGAAATAAAAAAGTGTCTTGGCAATTGCTTCATTGCTGACCAATCACCAGTCATAGTCAGCACAGTATTCTCAAATCCCTCTTTGGGAAAATGAATACAGCAGCATGAAGATTGGTCCTTTTCAAACAAATGTTTTCTGGGAGGCAAACTTGTTCAAGAAGCCATTATCTGGCTATTCTGCAGTTTCAGCCCCTTTGGATGTGTAATATTGAAACAATTATAGGCTTCTCCGATACGATGGACCAAAGATAATTAGATTCTTACACTGGAGGGTGTTAGTAGGCAATTAAAATGGTACACCATCCATTTGTCTTCGAGCCTAAAGGTTGCAGGGAATTTTTAAAGATAGCAGTCATGGTTGTTTTCCCCGGAGGGATGGCTCATCGCGCTGATTGCGGAAGGCTGGACTAGATAGCGCAGTCACTTCAAGGGCGTCAATAATTCTGTGTTTCTTAAACAAAGTGCAGTTTTGCTACCTTCCTGTCTGCCTGTATTTCAGTCTCCCTGCTCAGCATACATTCCTATATAATCTTGCGAAAGCAATTCAAAATGATTCACAAATTCAATCAGTAGCATTAGAAGGCATAAGTAGTTTGTAATAATCTTTATAAATCCTAATTTATCAGGCCCTCCAGTTTAATAGTAACTAATCCATTCACAAAAGGCCCCGCCCGGCACATCTTTCGAGCATGGGAACACTCAGTCCTTGAGACAACCTCTCTCACAGGAAGAGAATAAAATTATTTTGTAGTGGCTCCAATGTAAAGGTTAGGTGTGGATTGAGCATATAGATGGGGGATTGATCATAGAAAACACTCAGATAGCACAAAGTGTAGGAAATGTACTTTTGGTAGAAAAAATAAATGGCACATGTCAGCTATGTGATATTCATACTTCAAGATGCTTGAGCATCTCATACAACACCAAATGCTTCCGCACAAAACCCAATGCACTTTATCAGCTGCCATTCATACGCGGAGCACTTGTTCGATTAAATTATACTTTGTTGCAGTGCTGCTGGAATGTGTCTGTCAATATGCCTCTGTGTGATGCATCACACTCCTCGGGGAACTCCATGCTCTCCACACCACGGGTCAGCCATGAGAGGCTTTTAGCTGTTGTACAGATGAAAGGAAAACATTAAGGCTGCTTCCAAGTGTGCGTTCTTGAAAAAAAAATACTGGTTAGAGAAGTGACACATAAGAGTCAAGAAAACAAGCACTATTATTATATACCACAGAAGGTACAATGAGTGGGAGGCAAAAAAGCGCAAATAAACCCAAGCATCGGCTTTTAAACGGATGCCCACCCTGTTCTCACAAGTTTTTGGAAACACGTATGTGCAGCGTCATCACACTTGACTAACTTTGCAGCAGCAAACAAAGCCAAAGTGCTTTTGGCCATATGTTCAGTTTTTCCTTGAAACAGGTACAATGCCATTAAACTGTTCATAATGATGATGGTGTTGAGTCAAAACTGACTCTTTGATCAATTTATACTAAAAGCGTCATTGGATGACCCTCAACCTTGCTCATCTTAACGCACGTTTATGTGCAATTTACAACTTAAGTTTTTCCTCACATTTAAACCTTGTCTTCTTTATTTGCATGTATGTGCATCAGAAAAATGATTTTTTTTTCAAGTATGTAAAATTGTGAGAAATATGCATTTCAATTGACAAATGTATTTGTTTTTCTTGACTACAATAGCCAAAACACAATAACAATCACCATAGATTTGTACTGAGGGTTTTTTTTTTTTTTTTTTAAATAGAGACGACACCCGAGTTGGCAAGCAGCCCCGTAGTGTTTACTATTTGGCATCAGGGTGGTATTAGTGAGATTAGTAGGTGTCACAGGGCACAATAAAACGTGAACCTTGAGCCAGTAATCAATGTCTTGCTGGATGTGTTTATCTGGGTTGCTACGGGTTCTGGTAACGAGAAGAGGAAAGAAAAATAGCGGTGACTGCGGACTGTGCATGGAGATAAATAACATTGAGTGGGCCTACGCTCAGCCACTTCACAGGCATCGCCGACAAACACTGCAAAAATGATTTGATTGTGAGCTTTTGGTCATCACAATGGCCTTCTTGCACGTGCCTCATCATTTTTTTTCCCCTTTCCTTCAGTTGGCTTTTATAGGTAGGGTTGATGAGAGGGCAGTGGAAAGAGTGTGTTCGATTTTCATTTATTGCCGAGTATGAGCTCCATCTGTAGATATCCACTCAAGTCAAGCAGGACACAGAGGGAAGGATGCATATCAACTTTTGAATCATTTATTTCCATGTAATACTTAACCCTGTTGTTGTCATGAATAAATCATCCATATGTCTGAAAGGCATGTTTTTTTTTAACAAAACACGACATGGCTGCTCTCTTAAAACAATAGGAACATTTCAATATCTAAAAAATATATAGACTCATTAAGGCTGAGTGCTCTAGTGCGGGTTTGAGTTGAGAGCTGCTTTGTATGTAGGTGCTGACCAGTAGTGAAATATCTTGGACCTGCAGTCACAATGAAAAGTAGGGTTAGGTACTCTTAGTGTTGGAAAGAACGCTTGTGACAATGCTGCCACCTTCTGTTTGTAACGCACGAGTGAGTTGGATGTTGAGGAGGGGGGTGTCATTGTGGATACACTTCTTTCTAATGGTCCTAATCTTGGAGCCATTATAAATCACAGCTGCCCTACATATGATGTTTTGTCACCCCGTGTTCGCGGGGCATTCTTCATTGCAGATTGAGCACAGTTGTTCTCAATAAGATCAATATAAATGATGAAATTCTGTGGGGGAAATTGCATTTAGCCTCTTTCCACGTCTGATATGTTGGCTGAGATCACTATTTTATGATTATGACAGTCATTCAAGCATTTTCAACGCAGAGTGTGACCTCAGCCTTCATCCTAACTTGTTTTTCTCTAAGGTATTCCATTTGGCCCTTTCGGTGAGGCTCCATCTCCAAATGTCAGTCATGATTAATAGAAAGGATTGTCATTGACTGCGTGTCACCAGTATTCGGCATGATGGACAGAGGCAGCCACTCCAGATAAACATGCAGTGATGCTGGAACTGGACTTTTATTCCATTTAATAGAGGCTGACGTTTGTATTGTTCAGAGTGCATGGCAAAATTGTGCAGATATGGAAAATGGTTTGTCTGTCTAGCTTTTGGGGGGGGAAGCAATTATAGAAGCTGCACAATAATCATTGTGTGTAACATGTTCTCTTATTGGTGTCATGGCTTCATTTACTGATGTCATTAGTTGACATGCAGTGTGTGTGTGTGTGTGTGTGTGTGTGTGTGTGTGTGTGTGTGTGTGTGTGTGTGTGTGTGTGTGTGTGTGTGTGTGTGTGTGTGTGTGTGTGTGTGTGTGTGTGTGTGTGTGTGTGTGTGTGTGTGTGTGTGTGTGTGTGTGTGTGTGTATGTATGTATGTTTTAAAGGCACATGTCAATTCCAACCTTAGTTCCTTAAGTAGACCAAAAATGAAGGTTTTCTCAATCATTAGATGAACAATTTTTATTTTAATAATTAATTAGGGAAGCGTACAGAGGCAACTGCTTTTAAAATGATGTGCTGTACATCCGTTTTTATCACGTGACTAGTATAAGAAAATAATGTAGCTGCATCACTCAGTACCACTTTAACTCCCCGTGACCCCGAACAGGAAAGGTTATATAGCAGATGGACAGATGGATGAAATAATAATGCATTTACAGTACACTTGAATGGTGTTGGTGTAAATGTGCATTATAAATAGAAACACATAAGTCATTTAACTTCACTGCAAAAATCAAGTGAATGCTTTTTTTTTGTTTATTTGATTTAGGCTTCTTCGTGTCGTGCCACGTCGGTAAAATAAATGTGACCCCTAACAGACGAATTGCAAATGACGGTTGGGCACAATGTGAAACAAATTTGAATTCTGTCTCAATCGGTGTTGTGACAAGAATTGAACCCCCCCCCCCCAAGTGTTAAATATTTCCTGCCATTCAGTGGCCTAGACGACTCAAAAGTACTAACTGCACTTTCCCTCAGACTTATCCCAAAGTATATTTTACTACTGGAGGATATAGTTGGATTACAAATTTGACCTATACGTATAATGTGTCTCCTCTGGTCACGCTAAATATAGAAATAGAGCTGGAGAAGCGTTCAGAAGATCCTTTTGTTGTGCAGCATACATATATACAAGGACGGCTCTGTTTGTGTTCCACCCTCCTTGACGTTTGAAGTGAATGATAATGCAATGTTTTGTTTTGTGTTGGGTTTTTTTTCCCAAAACTTTAACTTTGAGACCTTTTTTTTTTTTTTTTTTTTAAAAAACACTGTTGTTTCATTGCTTCGATGAGTTAAAAATGGTCCTGTGTATACAGCCTCCAGACTAAAGCAGCACAGGCTAAAACCGGAGGTTCATGATTTATTTCGAGGTTCAACATTCAATATGAATCATTTATCATGACAAAATGTTGCCATCTTTTGCATGTTTTGTTTTCATATGTGCCTGCCGAGCTGGTATTCAAGTGATGAATATTTTCTCCCCTTTCTAGGAAAAGAAGAAGAAGAAGAAGAAGCAGGTGATGAAGACAAGGCTGACGACGGTAATGTCACTTTCCGGCTCATTAACATGCTCACAGCCCCTTTGCTCTGCCATTGTTCCTTGGTGTCATTTGTCATCAAAAATTGAATGTACTATTCGCTCCACTTCAGTATTTCCAACCCACATGCCAACAATGCAACAAAAAGGAAAGTTCTCTTATCACAGACGCTCGGAAGAAAGAAATCCCTCAATTATGTATGGCTTTGGAAGTGACATTATTTTCCCCTTTCTTTTTCTCACTTAATTTATGCATGCCTTTGTTTTTCTATTGCTCACACACTGCAGTACAAAGACAAAGCGACATGAAGCGATGAAATGAAAAAGCTGTTTTAGGTGATACCAAAAGGCGAGTCATTTTGACTCTCGGCGTAAATATTTTCTACTTTTTGAACTCTTTTGTTTATAGATGCGGAAGGAATTGAAGACGTGGTGATGGAGAGTCAGAACCTAGGTATGGTAAACTTGCAAACAAAGTCTATTTTATGGGCTTATGTTAATGTTTGAGATTATATTGTGCAAGCTGATCAGACATTTTGGTAGTGGAGAAGTTAATCACACACAAATAAACCTGTTCCAGCGGCTCCTAAAACATACTCGCGTGAATTTATTTGGTCTGCTTGTTGTTTGTTATAAAAGGACCACGGTGAACAGAAAGCAGGAAATATTTCTTGTCTGAAACTTTTCTACCTTCCTCTGTCATTAAGATTCAAGATTTGCTTTGCTGTCAGGGAGCAGCACCTTGAATCTCTTCTTATTTTATGTAAATCCTATTCCATTGACAGAATTTTGACAGATGGAGCAGATAGAGCGTCTCTAAACATGAATTTTGTAGATTTTCGATAAATGTGTTGTGCTAAATGCTTCCCTGGTTTGCTATCCAAGGCATTAGTTCTGTAATTAACCTTCTCGTGAGACATAAACAGAAAGGTAGGATCAACCACAAGAAAAATACATAAAACAACAGCAACAGAATAATGCTTCTCATGGCTACATGGGGGGTAAACAAATAAAAAAAAGCCTCTAGGGCATTAAGATCATCTTTTTGTTAGCTATTTATGAATAAACAATGCTCTTGTGAAATATTTCCAAATACACACGGGAAACTTAACACTACATCATTGTTTGAAGACGCAACTCGTGTGAAATCTTTAGTCAGATCCAAATTAATCCTTCAAAACCTTTCATGTTTTTTTTGTTGCTGGTCAAGATGAAGATTTGGGCCTTGAGGAGCTGAATCAAGAGGAGGATGAAAATAACAGTCAAGGCCAATGTGACGATATGGGAAGTGAACACAATGAACATCAGGACACTGTCATTGAAAACAAGGATCAAGATAAAGACAAAGGTACAGAACAAGGCGTGCTTACCATATAGTCAATTCACACATTCAGACCTATGAACAATTTGAAGTCGTATTGTAACCTAACGTGCATGTTTTTGAAATGTGGTTGGACGCTTGAGTAACTGGGATAAAATCACAATTTACAATATTTGATTTCTGGGGACTTTCACTTGCAATGCGACTTGAGACAAAATAATTCAGATGTCTTATTACAGCCTAACAGGTATGACAACATGTCCCAAAAGACGTTTCAGGTAGTAATGAAAGACCTGTAAGGACCATTGTTTGCTTTTTTTTTTTCCAGCAGATGATGAGCTAACTGCTGCAAAGACAGGCGAAAAAGAAACTGGCAGATCCACTGTGGAGATGAAAGGTAAAAAAAATATCCCAGCTAGCTTGCAAATGTATTTGATATTTAGATTGAAGTCCAGTTCATTCCTTCTATCAGTGGCATTCTTGATCAGTGTTTGCAGACATTGTCGCAACTTCAGTCAAAGCTTCTTCAATTTGGTGCTAAAGTATTGCGGTGTGAAAGCAGCCTAATTGTATTTAGTCCAGGTATCTTCAAATTAAGCTTAGTCTAAATTGAGTGTGAATGCTGTGAGCAGCAATATTGCATTAAGACAACGAAAGCAGTCGCTCTACCATTTTCTTTCTCACTATTTCGCCTTCTCTCTGAGTGACGTTCAATTAATTTAGGGTGAGAGCGAACCTTCCAAATAGATGTGTCTGAGAGCCTTCTCCATCCATTTTGAAAAGCCATCGGAATACGTCCCGTAAACACTACAAGCCTTTCCATCAGTGGAAAGCTACACTCCACCAGGTTGATTGTGTCGCGCCGGTGCCTGCCACTGTCAGTCACTGTCGAGGGTTACTATGGGATGGCTGTGGGAGAGCAGTAAACAGTGGTGTCATTCATGATTGCAGGCAGATTACATTTTGTGCAAAGGAGCAGGGTCTCCGGGATATGGTAAGTGCAAAGTGTCACTGATCTTGAGTCTCATGCATAGCTGGGCTTAGCCAAGCATATCTGTTGAGCAAATAGTTCCATAGCAAATGCATTTGATTAAATTAATTCTGCATTCAGGCTCGTGGCTATAGAGTGTAGATCTTAGTCATTAGTTGGAGTAATAAAATGGTTCATAATGATGTGAAGAATGAGGAGCAATGAATCAAGCAGCGGGAGAACTTTCCAGATTTTACATCCGTTCCAGCATGCTGGTTGGCTTGTGATTTGTTAATGGCCATCCATTTCCTGGACTGCTTATCCTGATCAAGAATTGGAACTCAGCCCAGCTGACTTTGGGCAAAATGCCGTCTATACCCTCAACTGGCTGCCAGTCAATTGCAACGTAGTGTCGATGAAGGGTAACCTTTCACACTCACATTCACAAAGTCGCTGAGCAGGAATTGAATCCAAGCTGGGCTAGAAAACGGAGAATGCACGAGAGAAGCGGCAGCCCATTTACCGTAACAGACAATCAGCTCCGATAGATTAGGTTCCACTGTATAATATATTCAAAAATAATTCAATGAGTTCACTTTACAGGGACTTAAACAATCTTCTTATCTGTCATCATGCTAATGTAACAGAAGGCATAAGGCTTGCTGATGGAAACCTGCTCCTTTGTATCACGTTTCATTCCAGGGTTTTATGTCCTCTTACTACTTCTATCTCCTGTGGTTGTATAAAAGAAAAAAATAAATATACAAGAAGTCTATACTGAAGCCTCTCATGACATCTCGAATAATGATCATGATGACACGTGACCATGCTATGTTGCATTTCACCCTTCTGACAGTACCTTAATGGCTTAGTAAAATGAACCCTTCTGTAAAATGGGTCCTAAATCCCCTCACTTTATACACATCATCTTATTTGAAAAGCTTTTGCCCAACTGTGGCACCCTAATATTTTGTGCATGTCTCCCAGTGTTATTAAAGGTTGTCGCTGCGTCTTAAGTTGGAGTTGTTTTAGTGTCATTGAAGAAACTGCAACTTTAGCAGGCACTAAAGCTGTGTAAGCGTTAAAGAGTGTATGTGATCCTTATTTAAACATGTCATAGCAATATGCCTCTATTAGCGTGTATGAGGCATTGATCACACTTTGCAAGGAGTGTTATAGACATTTCAAATACCTCCTATTGCATTTACACATCCACAACACCATGCTGTTCTCACACACCATACGATTGCACATGTGGAAGTGTGTATCATAGCTGAGAAGTTCAGTCCCAGCTCGCCTACACTTAATACCAAAGGGGTGAAAAAAGCTTCCTGTTCATTTTCACCCTTGCCACTCTGAAACTTTTATCGTCTCTAATCTGCTTGTTTGCCTATTTTAGATGCAGATGTAGGACACAGGTTTCCTCCTGATGTCTTTTGAGTTTCTTTTATTATCATTTAACATTTGACTTTTACACCTTAAGTCATTATTTAGAAAATAATGAAAATATATACGTATAGTACTGAACAGAAAAACCCTCATTTTATGTAAGCAATATAACGGACCAAACTGTATGTCATGTGGGGATTTTTTTAGCGTGATAGAATATTCATGTGGAGAAGAGATGTATGTAAGGTGGCGGGCAGAGGAGAGATTTTATATTTTAAATTGAAGTTGCATGCTCCATTATTTGAATTATATGTACATATTCAATATCACCTTCCATATGCAGGTAATGAGATTCTTAGCTCGATATTTGTGGTTAGAAAGGCCCACCAAATTGAATCAGAATCCAATCATCCTTTATTTATGAATATTCATAACGTACTTTAAAAGGGAATTGGAGGCTGCATTCTTATTGCCTATCTCTTCAGCCTTGTTCTGCTGAATTGTGAGTGGGCACCTGCTTCAATAAGCTCATGGAGCACCCATAAATTAAAGCAAGACGCTCTTTGCCTTGAGCAAGGAATAAATAAATGCGAGTTGAGAACAGAAATTGTTTTTCCTTCATGCATTGTGATTCTCAGCTCGAAGTCAATAGCGATTGTCTTTGTTTCCAAGGTAAGATTTAATGGCAGCACAGATTCAATCCTCGTGTGTATACAAGCGGCATCATCAGTCTCCTGAATCAAATTTTTGGCAATCCGTGTTTGAATGATAATCATTGAAAAGTCCTAAATAAGTTTTGTTGTTTACAAGCTGAGATTTTGGTCGCCTGCCTGATAGTGTTCCCTAATGTAATGTTGAACAGTTAACTTCTTTTGCTTTGTTTTGTTTTATTTGGTTAATCCTCCTAACAAATATGCATCACACAGGCACCATAGCTGTGAAGTCTGAATACTAAAAGTAGGAATATTTTACCCTCTCCTGCTTTTGTTAATGAAAGACTTTCACTTTGTTGTGCAATTTCTTTAGTCCAGAATGCCTGGTGGTTTTTTTTCCCCTGATTTCTTGTTGTACTTCTTAAGTGGTGCTAGAACAGTGGAGTATGTTGGTACCAACAATCTGCGAGGTGCAGAAAATAGCAAGTAGCATATTGGTTATGATACGCAAAAGCGACATTGATTGCCTTTGCTGTGAGTCAATGACTCGACTCCAGTTGGTAGGTTTTTATACATTTATATCGCTTTCTTTTTGCCAGGCTGAAAAAGTCAAAGTTGCTGTGTTTCTCATCTGCTCTCGCGTGACTTGCCGATCTTGTGATATTGTAACTTCAACTTTTACGAGATGAATTTTGAGTACGGTAACTCACCTAACACACATACTGAAACGGCACATTCAATGTAAAAATGTCCATTTCATATGTCCAAACATCTGTCTGAGACAGAAACCATTACCGAGAGAGACCTTAAAGCTGGCTATGGTCATTCTAAAGGAAGGGCCTCTTCAAGGATGTGACTGGGTGCAAAGGAAATAAATGAGTAGGAAATAATCTGTAAAGTCAGACATGAGGGGTCCGTCAGAGGAGATAGTAAGGGAGCGGAAGGAGACAAAGACACACCCAGCAGGATATCACAACAGAAAGGCACAAATGGTTACATCAGCCTCTTTGGTCCCGCTGTCGTCACCCCCCTCAGCTTCTGAATCCCTTGATAGTTTTGTTTTGTTTTGTTTTGTTTTGTTTTGTTTTTCTCTCACTCCCGCGCACTTATTATGTTGTTAAATTTGCAGCGCAGCAGTCTTCATTATCTATACACAGTAAACAAATCACACTGTTGGTTTCTGCGATGTCTTGATAGCATGACGCATGTCTGTCTTATGAATTGGACAGCAACAGATTCATTTAGCACTGAAGCTCTCCTACCACATCTCGTAATGATGTTAGTGAGCACAAAACACACTCAACATGATGTAGTTATTTCTCTTCCTTGTAAAATCCTCTCACACAATAAAAGAGTGCATCAAAAAATGGAGGCACCATAAATCAACCACTAACCATTATGAGATTCGCTTGTATTCTTTAGCGTGCTACTGTTATGTGAGGGGTGTTATTGATTAATTCTGTTTATATTTAACTGATTCTGTGGTAACATTTACAGCAACAAGCTGACACAAAAGGCTCTCTGGAAATCCAGCAGGCTTGTTATTGTTGTTAAGGTACACTCAAGTATGGCAGCCCATTGAGTGTGTCTGACTGCTTTTATGTGGTCTTCCTGTTTTGTATAGAGTCCATATTGTGTTTGGATTTGATTTGTTTAAAATAGAAAAGAGCACAAGTGGGTGTTTCAATGACATTCGTTCATGAATGCACTTTTACAGGATGAGATGATTTTTGCCCCCCCCCCCCCCCCCCAAAAAAAAATAAAGAAACATGATTAAAGTTGTCTTTGAGTCCCTTTAAAGCAGAATAAAATGAAAGCAAAAATACAGATGCTAAAAAATGTAACTTCTCGTGTTCTTTGTCATGGGCCTTTTTCTCAGAAAAATAAACAATCATGTATTTCTCCACTTAATTAGAAGCATGGTGGAGGAATACAACTGCTAATTTGTACTATGGCTTTCAAAGTCATACTCTTTAACAAACTCTTTGACTAACATACAAAAAAAATCCCTCTTTGGTGCTTGAGTTATTCAAAACTGTAAAATCCTGGAAGAGAAGCCCTGCTGGGGCATCTTGAGCATGGAGACAAGCCATAGTTCTTATCTTTCTTGTGAGTTTATGCAGCTTGAATTCCATTTGGCTCGCCTCCTCATTCTAAACTTTCTCCGACGCATATTGTGTTCACTTGTTATGCTAATTTACCCAAGCTGGGTTTGAATCTGTGTCTATTTTGTGCTTTTGAAAATCTAAAAATCCTATCACACTTTGTTGAAGCCATGCCTAGCTCTGGTTATTTATGTCGAGAGAAAGAAAATAGACCCACAGAGTGCACAAATTGTAAGGAATGTTTGGTCAGCTCTCTAGCCTAGTAAGCTGCCAAAAAAAAAAAAAAAGACAGGGGTCACGTTGGCTCCAGCCTTTTTTTATTCTCCTTTTGAAGCTTCTCTTCTAATCAGCCCTCTTATCTCTATTCATCTGTTTGCTTCACAAAAAAATGCCAAATGAATCAACTCTGAGCAGAGTGAGAATTTATCAGCCAGCGTGAGATGCGGCAGATGTGTGCTTGAAACGTCTGGATCCCGTCTTTGTCATTCTCCAGCATGCACGTCGACACACGCACACACATCCACCCTAAAAGCCAACACGAGCCCGAGACAGCATCTGAGTGATGTCTGTATGGGCTGCCTGTCTCCTGGAGGCTGCAGGAAAGAGTTGATGGAGCCGCTGCTTCAGATAGGAAAGGAACTAAACCCCAAGTGAGATGATGACTGACAACCGTTGTCTTTGGGAATAAAAGATCACAGTCAACATGATAAATTTGTCATTCCTTGGATTAAAAATGGCGTAACATTTTTAAACACTCGCACTCTTCATGTCTCCGTTTGCATGGAAAGCACAGCATATGAGAAATGATGTGATTCACAATAGTGTAATGGGCTGTGACTAAGAATGCAGAAATAAAACTGTAGGTGTGACAGTCTTACTTATGGATATGCGTCGGGGCGGGACGAGAAATGCAGCGAGAAGTGCGTTGCCGGCTTGGGTCTGCCATGTTAGCGCATTTGTTGTGATAAGACTCTTTAAGTGTGTCAGTGTGGGCATGTGTACGTGTTGGAAGAAATATTTTTAAAAGGTGCATTTATATGTACTATTTTTGTTGTTATCTCATATATGAATATGTATTTTGATGGCAGGGTTATCGTGGTTTGAATTTATGCTATGCACATTAGAAATTCTGGGTTCAGATCTCAGCTCACGGAATAAAACGACAGTATGAAATGTTCTCATTCCTAAACATGTTTTGTCGTGTAATGAGACACGTCACATTGCTGAGACAGGTCGATGCCATTGAATTTACCTGGTGTGAAACGGTATTTAATTCAATATACCTGAATATCAAAGAGCCAGTCTTCCCAGTGAGAATTGCTCTGAGCGTTAACTGTCTCCACCAGCTTGCCACCTTCTCGTGTGCATCCTGCTGCCATCTGTTCCCCAGGTAAACAGTGCACAACACACACGTCGTGTGGAAGAAATTGTAATTCATCAGAGCCATTTCTCATAATCCAGTTGATATGCTTGAACATACCCATTGTGGACAACATATTACCTAAAGAGAATTGAAAGGTTTTCAAAGCAGTGGCCTCTCAGAATTTCGTAATGTGCTTAAACAATCCAAAAATCAGCCGAAAAGTAGCTTGAACTTATTTTTAAGTGTATTTTCTTTGTATTTTCTTTTCTTTCAGTTTGTCACGTCGGATGTCACTTTCAAAAGTGTTCTGTTCTTCTTTCTGTCTGCTTTTGTCTGATTCCCCTCACTCCCCCCCCAAAAAAAAAGATATTCTCTTGGGAGCGCAGAGAGACGCGTCATGTTGGTACCGAAATCTTGACGGACAGGAGAAATATGAATTGGCTTGCTGTAAAAGTCATTGTCATGCCTCTCGCACATCAATTGAATCGTAAGAAATGAAGTGTTCTCTTGCTGTCTATAATACACCACTTGCTGACAGCTGCCACAGTAACAAGATCGTTGTTATTGTTATTCATTGCCTGTGCTTTTAATATCATAACAGTTTAGTGCATGTTTCTCTTGAGGTCTTGCCAATTAAGCTGCCCTGGAACTGACCTTTGTGGTGATAGGCAGGACTCTAGCAGCACTCCCACTTTTTACGACTCTCGAGACAAGCGCTTTGATTACACTGACTGCTTCATTGCATGATTTCCTGTGGAAAGCCAGGAGTTGCCCAGAGGAGGCATCACTCTCTAACTGCAAATGAAGGCTTGCGCTGCAACCTCTTGTCACACATACAAACATTCCCTGTTTCCATTAATGTCGTAGTGCAAGATTTGCCTTACCTCCGTGTCAAATTAAGCATTTTTTCGACCTACACTGGATTGATATAGTAAGGTACGATCGGGATTGAAGCCGGCTTTGTGCGGCAAGTGTGGATTAAGTGTAAAGATTATGTAAAGTTATTCAGCAAGTGATGAGAGAGGAGCAGGCCACCACTGACAAGCAAGTATGTAGGTCACACAGGGGGGAGGCTTGTTTTGCATTCCCCATGGTGTCTATTTTTGTGTCATCTCCTCCACCTCTCTTAGTTCTTCGCTTAATCAGGTATTCACTCACGGCCTCTCATCTCTACCTTACTCGACTAAATTCATGACAAACCGCTATGGCTAGCTCCCATTGTTTAGACTGCACTGTCTTGAGAGATCAACACACCCAGTAGAGATGCTTTATCAAACGTTCATCGGTGATTTTTTTTTTTCTCTTTGGCAGCATATGTTGTCAACTTTTGTCTTTTCTTCTGCCATCCAATCATCTGCACTTTCTCTGTACTCAACCCAAAGCAGATGGTGGGTGTCCTGTGTCGTTGTTTCATTCATTCCAATGACTCATCTTGTCAAGCAAGTCCCAAGCCCTTGTAATGAGTATGGGCCTCTTCGGTCTGTTTCGCGGACCCTAACCCAATTTGGAGCTGCAGCGTCACTTCTGCAAGGTTACCCAAACCCACCAGGGAGCACAAAGTTACTTGGTGTTCACAACGCTCGGCCTTTCTTATGGGGAAGAAAGGCTGAATATCAATGAAACCTCTTGTCTTCTAAGGAGGATAGCCAAGAGCGGGGCAGTCACAGGGTTTACAAAGCAAGCTTGTTTTTATCTCCTGAGCCTTTAGGTCACAGCTCAGTGCTCCTTAATTGGCTCAGATTGTTAGACATTGTTCCATCTTAAAGTAAAGAAAACTCCAGCTATGAAACGTTTACCCCCCCTTAGACACAAGCTGTTTTCCAACCTCTTGTTTGGAGAGCAGAGGCTCATACAGCTAAGCTATTTGCACGAGCTTTCACAACAAATGTAACATTAACATATGAAAATGGGATTCTTTCCACATTTACCAGCTCATTAATTCTTTTGATTTAGAACTTGGTGAGCCCCACCAGTTCTTGTTTTGTTTAAGATGGGGAGATGTTTTTTAATTATCTTTGCAGTTGGGCATATCAGGTCTTTAACTATTCACCCATGCAAAGTTTAATGAGGGATATTTTTCCGTGCTTCTTTAATATACATGGCATTGGACAGACCTGGACCAAGCTACTCATAGGCCACCCACTTTGTATTTGGAATTTAATTCCTTTTTCAGCCATTGTGGGGAATGAAAAATACTCTGATGCTGACCTTGGTATTTTCCTTTCTTATTCTCTCAAAATGAAGTGCTGTTGGGCCAGAAATGTCCTTCCGTCTGTTTCATAAACTCTGCAAAACTTTAAGCTCTTCACCAGAAAATCAGCTCAAGAAAATGCAGCAATGTAAATGATTCTGAGCATACTTGATTTTCAAGTGTGATGTGGTTTGTTTCTTTCTTTTTTTGTTTCTTTCTTTCTTTGTTTCTTTGTGTTTCTGACGCTTAGAGTTTAAGAAAAAGCTGCGGTAATCAAAGTCCTTCACTGAGGTAGTGATGTCATGTCTATTAGACTGTCAATAGCTGGTCACAATTTGAGCTAGCTGAGAACAAAACTCCCTTTTTGACATAAAATGAATAGCGGTTACTCTAAACCACAGGTGTCAAACTCAAGGCCCGGGGGCCAGTCACGGCCCGCCACATCATTTTATGTGGCCCGCGAAGACATTGTGCATCAAATTCGTGTCATTACTAGAATTGCGATGTGTCTCCACTTTTAATAATACCTTTTTTTTTTAATATTTGACCAGTTTTTACTCGTCTGATATATCAAAGGCCACTTTGGGCATGTCTTGCAATTGCTAATTGGACATGAACCTCTGGTGCAGTGTGCACATCCATTCCAAACATGGAGCCAGTGTATTTGAAATGGTCTACTTGGTTGACTCCAATTTGTTCCCTAAAAATCCGTGCATAACATAGTGTAATAATCTTCTACACCACTTTAGAAGTATGAAACATAAAATTGATGGTAAATTTGTTCACCAGTCTTTCTGATGGTGTCGATTACAGTCTTTGTGGCTTGCTCTCCGCCCTTTTTTATCAATTTTGCAAGGATCTCGCTCGGCTGCTTTTCCATCCTTTAGTTTTCTTAACATCTACTTTGATTTCACACTGCATAGCTTCTGATTCAAGTGTCTCAAGAAGTTGTTCCTCGGGAGGTTGCCGTGTAGTGTCTGAGCCAAAAAAGCCACTCGTCACATTCTGTCTATCGATCCTTTGATCTTGTCAGCTTCAAAAAGCATCCAGTCTCTATCATCGTTGATGTCGGTGCTCGGTTTAAGTGATATTTTTCCACTAATCTGCCCAATGAGCTGGTAAATGCGTTTGGTGTTTCCAGACCTGAATGGCTAAACTCAACCCAGCCAATTCTATGCATTTTGCTTGCTGTTATTCTGTCAGTTGGGCTTGTTGGTTTTATTTTGTATATCATATTTTGGCACTCGGGATCTTAAAATCCACGATTTCGCTGTGGCTCTCACAACCCAACAGTGTTCTTCCTTAATTGAGGTAACTGCTTCTGCTAATACAGACACAGTCTTCAAATCCAGTTGACATGGCAGGATCTTGCAAGTGCACCCATTTTAATTTGAGCTGCTTGATATGAGGCCTTGTCTTATTGAAACTACAATCATACAATTTCATCCTCACTAGTTGACCATCTAATTGTCCACACTGCGTAGTACCCAACGATCATCCCCATTGTCTCCATAACCTTCTAAACATAAAACACAATAGAATTAAAAGTTGAATAATCCACTGGGGAACAAAAATGCGACAGATCCAGATGGTCGGAACCTTCATCAATCTGTTGGGCTCATCTTCACGATACGTACACCAACTGCGGATACTTCAATACTACAAAATTATATCAGCGGTTGGGTAACCCATTAAGTGAGCGCAGCTCTGCACTACTGCTGATTCTAAATGAAAATAAAATATTTTTCAATGAAATGATCCCAGTAATATTTTATAGCAACGTTGTGTTGAGGAATATTAAAAATATTGTAAACTATATAATACTTTCCATTTTAATTACAGTGATGTTTGAGCAAGGACAGTGGTGCAGTGTAATCACGCTTCCTCTTGTCATCACATCTTGTCCAAGAAATAAATAGAAGGTGGGCCGGATGTAATTTTCTGCTTGTCTGCATATGAGGATGACTTGAACCCATGAGTTGTCTTTTTTCTTCGCTTTTATATTATGTATGTGAATACTGAATAGCACGCACTTGAGCTACTGATTGATTTTCTATTGTGGTTGTTTTCAATGAGCATCCAATTGTTCCTACTCAAGTCATTCATCTTTGTGGAGTTTGTGCTCATGATGTCTGTCA
Organism: Syngnathus leptorhynchus; assembly: GCF_054491065.1. Lineage (NCBI taxonomy): Eukaryota > Metazoa > Chordata > Actinopteri > Syngnathiformes > Syngnathidae > Syngnathus > Syngnathus leptorhynchus. The sequence goes on along the minus strand of NC_141204.1, from coordinate 8,600,656 downwards.
GCAAAGCCCCGGATTAATTCAAATTCTTTCACCATGCATACTGGTAATTTACATTCCAAAAAGGGAAAAGCGAGACACTTTCAAGTACCCCTTAGGGTCTGTGGTCTTAGTGTTTGGAACCGCTAGTGTAAGCGGTCTCGCTTCTTGCTGAGCGGGTCAATTTAGTCTACTGTTTTTCTACACCTTACCTTATCAACCCTCAGTGGAGTGGGCCTTTCCTTCAATAGAACCTTGACAGAAGAGTGTTTTTCTTTCCCCACTACCTTGCTTGTGTTTACCACAATGCACACACAACCTTCCCTAAATGATGGCCTTGCTACTGTCAGCATGCATGGGAGTAAAAATATAATGTAAATCAGACGAATGTGGCCTCCAAGACCATGTTTGTTGGACTGCAATAGAATTATGACATTTTTGCTTTTTTGGCACTATAGAGGGAGATTCTATTACAGCAATATTGTGTCTGGGAAGGAGCATCTGGAATGAGGCCAGGAATGAGCTCCTGCTGCTGCACACAATGCTATGATGCTATGCTAGTCTGGTTAATAAGGCAGACTTGACAGAAGCTCTCTTCCCACACATGTCACAATATCCTCATTTAAGCATCAGCGTGAACACCACCAACTGAATTGTAAAGTGTCAATGTGTAGGGTTAATTGAGGAGCAATGAATGCATCCCAATAATTTATGACTATTGACTCTGTTTGGTCTATTCTCATTTATAGTGCATGTAAACATGTGAAGATACCTTTTGACAGGGAGCTTTGAGGTTTAATAGAAGCAAATCTTCTAGAATATTAAATATATCAATATGCATTGTAAAGATATAAAAATAAAAATGATAAGCTGCGTATTAACACTCTTCAAAGTACGTATTGATTTTACATTAGGTTTGTTTTCCTGGCTGTTTTGCAGTAGTATAGAACTGTGCGGCATTATATTTGTTTCTCAAACCGTATTAATTGAACAAGCAGGTTATAAGGAAATTTAACACCAAATGGGGTCCATTTTCTGCATATAGAAGTATGTCTTTAAAAGTAGAGCACTAAGAGACGCTTTCATGCACATTTATTGTATTTTTTTTTTGTATTTTTTTTTTCCTCATCTAACCTCTAAGCATTGATGCCTCCTTTCCAAAACCTCAGCACTTAACTTGGTTTGTAGATGCTTATATCCCCCTCAGGGCAGTTTGATGCCTCGAGAGGAATCACACACACGCCCAGACACAAAGTCTGAAACTGTTGTTGCTTCATCCTTCCTACCCTGAGACTAACAAGGATTAGAAACTTCACTTCTGTTGCATCAGATAAAAATCCATTCTGTTTTGGGGGGGAAAACTATTTTTGAGTCAGCATATGATAGCTAGAATCAAAAAGGTGACGCTATCCAGCGAGCAGAAGGCTGAATGTCAGTAATGGCACAAGCAAACAATACAGCAGTTGACGACTGAAAGCAAACTAACGCCTCAACAAAGGATGTGGTAACTTTATAATAAAAAAAAAAAAAAAAAAGCCCAACTAATATTGTTTACATTGAACTCTATGCATCTTATGGCACTGTCATCCGAGATCATTTCCACAGGTTGCAGCCTAGCTATCAGCATCACTCCTTGCATTTCTTTTGGTGATGACCTTCACTGCAAGCTGCAGAATGCTTTCAATTCTAGCTGTTCTTTCATAGGCGAGCGGTTGTATTTCACGCCGCTGCTGGGCCGCCGGCCGCCGGGGGAGAGTGGGTATTTTTATGGTGTGCTTTGTTTGCCTGATTGTTGTTGCAAAAGGGGGAAGCGGCAAGGTTTGCTCGGGGAGTGAGGAAGAAGGAAGGAGTTGTGTGACTACTGAGATAACAGGCCGTATAGAGGATGTGGAGGGAGGTTTGGTGCAGGGAGGATTCTTGTGCTGCCTTACAGGGATGGCAGTTTGTAATTAATTTTGCACGCATCTCTCTCCCTTCTCGTCTATGTTTTTTTCAGCTTTTTTTAAGTGCAACTCTAGAAAAGTACTGAATTTCCAAGCACAAGAGGCCATTAAGTAGGAATGTTAAACGTAATATCCTAGCGTTATGCAACTACTTAGAGGTTTATGAATTATATCTTAAGACATGTGCTTCACATTGCAGATGCCTCCGAGACCACACCCGGCACCAGCACTGAAGGTGAGCATATCACTTGTTTCTCCATTCTGCTCCCTGTTTTTAAAGTGATATATTGCAGAAACCCACCACCGTTCACTGCCGGCATTCTTTGTTACATTGTTGTTGTTTTTTTTTGCTTCCCTGCTACTTAAAGAATAACAATTCATATTTGCATCAAGGCTTCAGGAAGTGTAGATAGACTGTGACCAGAAAAATCAAAATAATATTTGGAGCTTGTACTTGAAAGTTCTTCTTATCTTATTAATTTATAGCTTATAATTTAGACTTACTTTCAATAGTGGCAGAAGTGTTCTGAAAATTAGGAACAATTTCAAATAACTGTCATTATTGACACAAAACGTTTAAGCTTCTGTTGTAAAGCAGGAAAAAAGCCACAGAAAGCCTACTAGAACATGAGAACTTTAGGGTTTTATTTATTTGGGGCAATTTTAGACTTTCAATGGTGGCAGGTGTGTATTGACGCTCATTAAAGATACGCTTGAATGTGATTTGTTAATTCTGATGACAGGCACAGCCCCAGTTTTGAGTGAATGTGCACATTTATGTAAACATTTTCTCTCGACTTGAGTTGTTTTTTTATATGTCACCAAAATGGCTGATCAGCAGTGGGTGTACTCTATTTATCTTATGTATTCTTCCTCAGCATGTGGGCCATCCATCCAAAATTTGGGATTATAGTGTTTTTTGCCAGTACATTTTACATAATGATTGCAAAGACAAAACATATTCATTTTGCTTCTGTTTTCTTCTATTTTCACTCCCACTTCAATTCAGAGGGGATAAAAGATCATGTTGAGAGTTCAGGGGACCACGAATCCATAGTGACTATCAGCATGAAGTCCAAAGGTAAGAAAAACACGGAGGATGTATTCCCATTCATTCAAAACACTGCCAACAGATGCATACGAGGCCACAGCTGCCAAATTAAAATTCCCTCCGACCGGAGGTTGTCTCAGAATTACTTAGCCAAATCTGCCGAGCCACTCCACAAAGCCGAGCGCGACACAGCTTCACCCTCTTCGGATTCATGCTGTCTCTCCCGCAGAGCTCTTGCACTCCTCCCCATCTGTCTCCATCTTAGCAGGCAAAGACATCAGGTAGACAGTCTTTACGTGCGCCTTCAGGGCCAAATGCATTTGTAAATGCACCCCCACCCCCCCCTCCAACCCCATTTCAGGTCTTCAGCCATGACCCTGGTATTTTGGTATAAATGTGTCAGCACGTCTGTGGAGATTGAGTGTGATAAATTGCTTGCAAACTCTACGATCAGACGTTCAATAAATCAAGTGTGCAATACATATTATTCCAAGGTGCGGACAAGACAGACTGTAGGGGCGATAATCATGCAAATAAATCATATTTGATAAGAATACCGCGCTGTTATTCTCAGGTCCCCACTGAGATTTGGGCATAATAACGCAGCATGTAATTGGAATGACGCAGTTCCACAGAATACAAAGAATTTGGATGTCTGCATGTGTTCTGAATTTGGCTTTTTTCCTATGTTAAGTTGAATAATGTGTATCTAATTTGATTATTATCAATTTCCGGGAGGACGTTGTACACAGCCTTATACAACGGAATTTTGGAGCCACAAATGAAGCCTTGCCGCAATCCTAATTCGCAAAATAACTTTATTGTGTGTGCAGACGCTGCTGAGAAGAAAGACTGACCGCCTGAGGAAAGGACAATCAACCTCATCTGACAGCCAGCAATCTGACTGAAGGCCATTCATAAGAGAATCAGACAAGCCCAATGGCGATTTGGGCGCTCCCACCGATTCAAGACATCCCGTTGTTCACATATCCAACTTAGTTTTGCCCATTTCTTATTTGTTAGTACGACCACGAGCCCGAAAGTTATGTGCATCCAAAACCTTTCGGCTACTTGAACATATCAAGCAGAAAACATGAGCCATAACTCACCATGTCATAACCTTTCCATTGTGCCAGCTGAATGAAAAAAGATGAAGTGAGTTTCTTTCTTAGAGCCACGCCCACTAGGAGAGCACTGTATCAACAAGTCGGATTCACATATTAGTGAGGTTTTGTTCATACAAAGAAAAATATTGTCAGTTCAATTTACCGTGATCAAGGCCAAGGTTACTCTTTGGCTCTGCTGTATTCAAACTCCTCTCTGAAACCTTTTTCTTTACTTCTTAACTCCCACACGGTTTAAAAGTTATGATTGTCTTCTATCTAGCAAATGGACTCGCCGGTTCTCTTTCCCCACCTTTGACCCAACCCCCACTTCTTCATCATTCTCTGTGCATGCCAGCAAATTACTTTGACAAAATGAGTCATCTCTTCTTGTCTCCTTTTCAGATTGTGTAATATTTGTGGAAGAATTTGCCTTATCTCATCAAACATGCAATCGCTATCACACAAAGAGTTGGGCTAAGTATTAATTCTGAGTTTTGATTTCAGACTTCATTTTGTCATTGAAGTCACTAAAAGGCTACTCACTACCTGTTGATTGTTCATTAGTTACTTTCAAATGATTTTTAGTTCAATGGTCTTTATGGCTCACTTTTCAGTGGTGCCACATTGATGATCGAATGGGTTCGAGAGTTCTAAGGAATGTTGCCTTCATACTTTGGTGTTTGTTTTGCTAAAATCTAACTGAAAGAATGAATAAAGATTGAAATGGGAGCCCCGTCTCGGTTTTGAATGCCGCACATCTTATCTTGCCTGATGACAGGGATCTCATGTTTTATTGAATTCAGATTGCATTGGGTACAGTTAACATTACCTCAGCTCATACATTATACGCGAGCCGCCGTAACGGCGCAATCAGCCGGGCGTCTCTGGGCAGACAAGAATAATTAGTGCGTCCTGTGATCTGCTGCACGCTACCTCTCAGTCGTTCCCCTCTGAATCAAATGAGACGAGATGCGTGACAGACATCCTCACCTCAGAAACCCGCTGAGAAACTCAAGCAAGTCTTGATGTGAGTGCCTCCGGTGGTTGCGTTTAATATCGACAAGGTTGTCGCGTTATCCAACAAAGGATAAAAGAGATTCCCTTTATTTGCGTGTGTGCTTTCTTCATGCCACTTTGGTACCCGTATTGCTGCCGGGTCAAGGTAGTGAAGCCTCCAGTTTTAAGGGGGCCATTCAGACTGTGTAAATGTTGCTCACTCACCATTAAGGTCATTTATTATGTTAAGTTTGCTTTACCAGCTTGAATTATAAGGCTGTTACTTTTGAAGGGAAAAAAAAAAAAAGCCCTTTTGTCCGTTATTGTATATATATTTTTGTTAGATTTCTTTCAGCATTTCTCAAACAGTACCAAATCAATATTTTATCTTTTGAGCAGAAAAAAAAAAAAAGCATACATACAACCCATTTAATTGTATTTTTTGTTGTTGACGCACAAGATCCAAGCGGTAGCGCAAAACCATATACCAGTAACTTTATTGCAAATCACCCAGCTTCTAACGGTGATCAAAACATACGAAACACACATATACCCAATGTTCCACCATTTTTATGTTTTTGTTTCAAACAACTAACTAATGACAAAACAGGTTAGCAAAGACTAATTACTGCTGGGCATGGTGGAACGTCAGTGCCAATGGCCAAATCTCATTTCTTAATTTGCAACCAAATTGGCAGTGTGTTAACAATGATCAATTTCATGCATTGTTAAATACTTCCCAAAATAAATCAGACTTAACAAAATGTATAATTTAACTAAAATACTTAAAGAATGATAAAACCAACAAAATATATATATATATATATATATATATATATATATATATATATATATATATATATATATATATATATATATATAGAATCTTCTCTATTCAACTGGTACGTGTCCATTTTTATGTCGGTGTCGAGGAGCTAAAAGACTTTTTCACAAGTGTAAACGAAATTAAGACATTTTATAAATGTCCATTATTTTGTTGTTTTATAAAGCTGTAACATTTTTGTTAGAGGCACTGTTGGGCAATATTTTAAGTCGCCACATCCTATCCTATATCTTTTTCCGAATTACAAAACTCGTAAATGAGTTAGTTAATCAGTACTTGAGTAGGTTTTTTGAGTACTTATTTACTCTAGCTAATAATTTGGAAGACAACTTTGCTTCTTATTGTCATTGCACAGTTTATAATTAATCAAATGTTTTTATGTAAAGTGTTTTTATGAGATCATATAAAAACCCAAAACGGGTCTCCAACAGCTTCCTGGTAAAAATCTGACAAGTTTTCTCAGCCCTTTGGCAGCTTCCATATTTATGTTCCGGCAACTTGCAGAAGGGCCAAACGGATGTCAGGACAGATTGTCCCTGGAAGAAAGAGAGTTTAAATGTTAATGACTTCATTTAAATGTTGCATGTCAGAGCCGAGGGTTTCGTGAATCGGAGCTATAGATCAGTGTCAAGGGAAACAGCTCCCTGGTCCTGCTGCTATGCACAGGCACTTTGGCATAACAGCCACTTCAGTGCTACAATAACAAAGCGCCTATTCCACAAAAATAGCCCGCGGCCCTCCATTCTACTCGCTCCAATGTTAGAATTGCCATGAAAAAATTGCTCATCCTTCACTGCAGAATAACATGATCAGCAACAAATCCTACGCAGAGCTGCACGTTCAACCTGTTTCGTGTTTGTGACGAGCTTGAATAAGCTTTGATTGACATGTGTACCTTTCATGTTTGTCACTTTCTATCTGGCAGGCCTCATCAAGGTGCCGTGGGATAATGTGCATCATTTATTCCATTTTCCACATGAAAGCTCTTTGGGACCCATCTTACATAAACATGCATTAGCAGCCCCCCACCACCACCACCACCAATGCCACGCCATGGCGAGCCTGCGAAACGCTTGATGTTAACACGGCACAAACAAATTGGGGAGAAATAATTTCAGCTCGAAAGCCTTAAATCCCAGCACAAGATAAGCGTTTTCATCTGAAGTACAGTGTTTGTCCTTCATGAAAATTCATCACCAGCCCACATGAGGCAAAGGCAACACTATAGGTGAACTAAGCTGAGATAAACACTCTAATTGGGATGAAATTTGACGCCACTCATTATGGATGCTTGCCTTCAAAGGTGTGGAGATGCTCTGAAAAATGTTGAAAGGAGCTGCAGTGTTGCTTTGAATGAGAGAGAGAAAGAGAGAGAGAGAGAGAGAGAGAGAGAGAGAGAGAGAGAGAGAGAGAGAGAGAGAGAGAGAGAGAGAGAATGTGTCGATTTGAGTCACACAGCACAGGAAGCAGATCACATATTGTTTGACTAAAAAAAAAAAAAATGGCCATTTGTCTACCGACGGCCCCAGATGACAAGACACGAGAAAGAATTATATCAATTAATCCTGTCCTTGGCCCTTTTTGTTTTGTTGCTCTAATTATCAACACGATAATAATGTGCTGACTCGGTTGAACGGCAAAGTTTTACTACCATTGTTGCAAGAGTGCAGATAAGACCAGCCATTCAGAAGCGCATTGCTTTATTTTCTTGTCTATAAAAATCATAATAACCTTCAATACCAATCAGCAATGTAGGCACTGGGAATCACTCTAGGAGATTATTCCGATGATTTCCCATCTGCTTTCATAGAAAATCGTTTAGTGACTATGCACAAGAGTGGCATCCACACCTGAATCCACTTCCCTCCTGTTGTCAGTAACAACAACAAAGCTTGGATCAGAGAGCCTTAAGGAAAATAAGAAAACTCATCTGAGGATGAAACTAATGTGTGCACAGGAAAATTATGACGCTGTTCAAGGGGTTGAACTGAGTAAAAAGGATGAAAAGCAGCCATGATTACAACATTCCCGAGATACCACTCTTGAGGATTTATATTTGGTCCCTAAAGATGTTTCTTCTATTCTCAGTCTTAAATTTTCCCAAGCCCTTTTTTAGATTTAAGTTTTCAGTGCTATGACAAATATACTCTAAGTAAAAAAAATAATCAAACAAAAATAAAAACAAAGAGCAGGCAGAAGAATGAAGTAAACGTGGCATGTGGCCATGGGCTTTGTGCTGCTGTGGTCATTTTAGAGCGCCTCATTGTTGCAGCATGAAAAGCCCTATTATGAGTCAGCAACCCGAATCTTTAAGCAGAAATGCTTTTATGTCTCAAACATGCGTAGGCTTAAGTAGCATCCATTTTCCAGCTTATAAAGTGCTATATAGTGGTGATTGTTCATATTATAAACTAAACCTAGTTTGGGTTTGTAAATATGATTTTTTTAAAGGGCCACTTAATTTTAACTTGGGCCGCCAGTTGCCCATTCTTGGTCTAGGGACAGGGATAATAAATAAATAGTGACTCAAAAGTCACGCTGGGGGATAAGCAGAGGTTTTCCTGGAATCCTGCAGATTTTCACGACTGCCACTTAAATGGCAAAGCACTTACACACAGTCACTTACAGGATAGAAACTAGAAGAGCAGTTGGGTTGTAGGAAAAGTCAGTTTATAAAAATGTTTCAAAGTCCCCAGTTTGTCAGTAGCCAGCCTCCGACAAAACACATACAACTGCCATTCGTAAAGTTTTATACTGTCAAGGTAAAGCAACAGCGCAAACTATTTTCACAGCTTTATTAGACCATGTCACCTCACAGACTGTTTTAATTGGATCACAATTTGCAGTTCTGTTACACTAATATGCCCGTCTGACAGGTTCGCTCTCGCTCGCATTTGTTATGGTGTTGAAAGACATGCCGACAACATGAGATACCTCTTAGGAACCCATTCATTGAGTGTCTATAAATTAACAGTGTCATTTTCATATCTTTTTTTTTTTTATGTATTTGAAAATCTTCTAAGATCACCATCACCTTATCGTTTGGTGTTCATATTATGGAAGATTAAATGTAAATGTGAAAGAACTTTGAGACTGGCATATAGATTTGAGTCCTTAAAAATGCCTCAACAAAGACATCTCACTGGTGACATCGACTTCATCAGTGCTATTGTTGAACAGCACGAACTGGCATCACAGAGTCGGGCTAAATTGCAGTGTATCATCCTGTTCGGTCTTCAATCCCGGCTGTGGTTCAGTCAATGCAGAAAACATTGCTTGAACAATGGAACAAAACAACCGGAGTGCCTCAAGCACATCAGCGATTACTGCAGTGAAGATGCATTCGTGAGCTGACAACATCATGCTGAGACGCTAACAAATGTAATTGTTAGCCTCTAAAAATTAGTTATTAGCCACGTCTGGTTGTTCTAGTGCACATGGTGTGTTCTGACACAATTATTGACGCTTTTTTTGACTTACAAACTATGACCGTAAGCCTGATGCATTTTAGTAGTATATTGGATATTATAGAAATTCTAGAGACTGTATATTCAACAAAATATATTCATAAAATCCTTAAACATTATGCAGTAAATGTGAAAATGTACAAGGTTCGTTTTAATTTTCTCATGCAAACCAACAGTACTAATTAAAAAAAAAAAAAAAAGAGTCTTGCGGGCTGCAGCTACTGTATTCAAATGAGTGCTGGCGCAAGTGTCTGTATGTGTTATAAAGCCAACCACTCAATATGAATTCTTGGCAGCCATCACTGAGCAACATTGCCAAGAACAATGCCACCAACTTAGTAAAAATTCTGCTGATATTCAACACTGATTCCTGTGTGACACATTTGTCACCTTTTTAGTTTGTTTGTTGACCGTGCCAGGAAGTTTTACATCAAAGTGATTATTTTCCACACACACACACAAAAAAAAAAAAAAAAACTGAGATCCCATGACAAGAAAACAGATAAGCTTGATTGCGTTTCAGCATTTTGGCTGTTAACACTGACTGACGGCACCGAGCATCTGCAGTACTCCAGTGTGACTGAGAATTGTAGCCATAGCAACAGGCTGGATGGTAAATGAGGGCATTCACAATCAGTTGAACGGGTTTTAAATTATTGCTCTTTTTTTTTTTACCTCAAGCCACTGTCAACTCTGCTGCTTCTCATCAGTTCTTTTAAAAATATGAAAATCTAACAATGCTTAATTAGTAGAGGAGAAATTGGTTGGAATCCAAAAGCTCAATCAACCCATTTTGTCTTGCACTGTGACATATTCTTACCTACAGGCTACCATACTCACTCCAAAGGGACTCATTATGTTCATCCATCACCTTTTCCTTAACAATGAGGAACAATTATCAAGCTTTATTACATGTGTCGCATTGTATGTGGCATGGACCATAAATATTGTACGGTACCTTAAGTGTATGTGTTATTCATGCACACGAGTGTTCTGTTCCTTCCCACCAGGAGTCATTATTTTCTGCAGCCAACTCCTACTGGTTATGTTAATGTGTGAAATTTTCGTAAACGAACAAGCATCGAGATACCCGGGAAAATCTCTCCAACACAGCATGTAATTTACATGTGCCATTGAACGAGCAATCATTCATAGACGATGAGCGGATAGATTCTGATGGGCATACGAGTCATTACTGCTGGGCTGATGCAAACTGAAGGACGTGTAAGGTCTCTTGTTGATTGTGGAGTCCTAATGCTTTCTGCTATTGATGAGCATGTCATCCTCATTGAGCTGAATAGGTTGCATTTCAACGTTTACTTCAAATGAACTTTCACAGGTGCTGTCTTGGTGTTGATTCTTTTCTCTTTGCACATCAGCGTTAGTCAGAGTAGAAAAATGGGATTAATTTAGCGTTGGCGTCAGGTTGCCTGATTCATGCAGCAAGGTGGTTAGGATTCGAAGATGATTCAACTCACTTTTTAAGGTCACAAATACTGGCTCTCAGTGTGTCTGGTCAATGTGTGTTGTGAGAAACTCCTTTCAGAGACCGATTCAAAATCTAACCACCATGTTCCAGACTTGTATCAGATTGACCGGCTGCCAGTATCACCGCCGCTTGGCAATGAACTTCACGCTCTGTCTTTTTATTCATCTCTTTCTCTGCAGAGCCCCGCACCCACCTGAGAGAGACAAGATGAATCTGAGATCGGCGAGGAATCAATTATGGCCTTTGCCTCTGCTCAAAACGAGTCAGGTTAGAGAACCTCTACTAAAGGAGGAATAAAAGTGATCCTCAACAGTATTTGATATCCAGTCTTCGGCTTCTGTGGCTTTTTATCACGTTGAATACGAGTTCCAACAATGAATAGTGGAATTATTGGGACTACATTGTCGCGAGATGTTTGACGGTGCTCGGAGCAAACAAACAATGAACAATACTTCTCCAGTTAGAAGAATGCTCTGGCTTGACAAATGTCCTCGAATTTAAAATGCAATTATCTTGAAGATGATTAAAAGTCACAGCAAACTACACTTCCTGAGAAGTAGCATCATTGCGATGTTGAAGATGAATAACTGCTATCGACCGTTGTGTAATTTATAAAAATGCTATCTTTTCATTTTTGCGCTTTCAACGAAAACCCTAAACCTGAAGGGATGTAATCAACAGATAGATGCTGCGCTAAATTAAAACTTCAAATTTATCGGATTTTTTTTTAGTTTAGATAAAAAAAAAACAGCTGAAATTTATATTGCATTGTAGAGTGACGCTCACAAAGCATCAATATTTTAATTATTGTTTTACCTATATACCCACTTGGGCACATATACCAGCACTTCGACGACGTGACCATCTTCAGTATGCTGACTATTTCTACAGTGTAGCAATATATAGGTTCTTCTGTGGTGTCCCATGAAGAGATATAATAATTATGGAGGCACTTTTGAGAGATACTGTCCAGTTGTCTTGGTTTACATATATTCTAACCATGGTTTGTGAGATAAAAACATACATCTATACTTAGCACAGCATCTTAAATGCAAATTACAATGTGCAGTTGTATTGGGCGAGCCGAACAAAATCTTAAATCGTTTAAGTAATCCCGCATTCCTTCAACCACTCCGTCCATGTAGCTTGACCGATTTAAATAGTAGAGACCATCCACAGAAAATGAACCCAATTACAGATTGTTTATTTTGCCAAGCTCCTTAGTCCAAAACAGCATCGGAGACCGCAACACAGTGCAGCATCTGTCTCGGTATGTGCACAGACATAGGGTCGGGTATGTCCCAAACCACTATTCCCAAAAAGTATGCCCATCAGCTTGGCGTGATGATAGTCATGAGAAGCCTCCAATTGTCACGTGCTGGAGCGTGACACTACTGGAGAGGAAGAGGATGGGAGAACGGAGGGGGGACGCCCAGTTGGCGGCTGCTTCTAATTGGGCTAAGCAGGTTTTCATGGCTCTAAAAAGAGAGAGAAGGCCACAAGCAAAGTAGCAGGACAGATCAGGCTGCAGAGAGGGTAAGGGAGGGTGGGGGTGGACTGGAAGGCCGGCAGGCGGCCTAGAGGCTGGTCACACTCCAGCAGCTCTTTGGAACAACGAGAGGCAGAGAGAAGCAGCTGTCACCTCCTGACAGGAGCACACACTGCCTCCAGCTTCATGGAAAGGACAAACAGGCACACAACTTAAAAAAACATTAAAGAAATCCACTTACACAAGAACTAGTTTAATCAAGGCCCATGCAGAAGGAGGGCCGGGTGGGCAATGTAAATATACACAACGTAAAGGGGACAATAGGAGCTGATTGAAAGTGCCAGCGGGTATACGTTCAATGCATTCTTCTGTCTGGATGTTTATTGTGCAGCGTTGGAAATAATTAGAAGTGATTAAAACTGAGGTGAATTGACTGGAGGGGGGTTGTGAATTCCAGCACCGCCAATGCTCCACAATGGCTTTGTACGTTGGGGGTGTCAGTGGTTGAATCAAGGTTGAATCGATTTACTTCACACTCTCAGAAGGATTAATTAATGATCTGTTGTCTCTATTGTATAATGACTTCTGTTGTCGTTTTCTTTCATAAAGCTTCATCCTCACATTTCTTTCCTTGAATGACCTTTCCCCCCCCCCCCAAGATTTAATGGCGTATGAGCTGACATGAACAATAAGGATTATAGTACTGAAACTGAAGATATGTTTACATGTAACATATATTATTGGTGCTTCATTCACATTTGTTTTTATTTATCCATTGCCTTTAGAGCCAACCAGATGTCTGGAGGGCACGCCACAATCCTATTATGAAACAAGGGATCACAGAATTGGAAAAAAGTAAGGTTATAACCAAGCAGCTCACTGCTGCCCCCTGCCGTCCAAATATCAGTATGCAGATTTACCCTTCAAGCTTTTAATGTCACAAGAGCAAAAAAAAAAAATGTGCTGTTTTCTTGTAGCCTGGGGTCTTAATTTCGGGTCTAAATGCATCAACACACATCAGTATCATTATGCATTGTCACAAGGCTCTTGGACTTGATAGCCTGTTATTCTTTGTAGCTCATGCTAAGACACAAACAAATGTTTTGAAGAATTACAATCATCCCCAATTTGAAGTAAAAAAGAAAATGCCTGATTCCAATTCTATAAATATGACATTATGTTGCATATATGACGTTACAGGCAGGTCCACTGCCATTGCCATGCTCGTGTAGGCCGGTTGTGGAGCGATGAGAGTGACCACGGGAGGCACCCAAGGGGGCTGATAGAGCCTGTAAGCGAAGCCGTGAGAAAAATCGGATCGCCTTGAATTTGCATAAACAGCCTTCAAATAGCTATGCAGAGGGTATAAGTGTGAGCCATCCAAGCCTAAAAACCTCCCAGCCGTGGACTAGTATTGGGTTCATCCAGGTCATTTAACACTTAAAGACAGTCTCCAGGGAGCCTCCTCATGTTGGACAAATTGTTTTGCCTTAACAGCGGCTCGGTACTACACGGGAGTGTGTGCCTAGTTCTGAGAAGTAATTTGCCGCCTGTAGTGAGGGAAACTTTGCACTGTGCCCCCTTTCCTTCAGGAGCATGGGCTCTATTAAAATACTAAATGAAAGCAGAAGCAACATCAGCAGCAATTAGGGGGATATACGCCCTCTCTGGGTTGAGGTCCCAAGGATAGGCTAAAGATATGGGAAGTAATGAGGAAGTTCTCTTCTTCCTTATATTTGAGGCAGTTGTGGCATCTCATAATAATCAGATGAAATATGGAACACGGGCTGTGTCAACCTATGGAAATGTGAAACCCTTTCAAAAGTTCATTGAGTTGTCTGAGTTATGAAAGAAATGCGCAAGGTTAGAGAGGGAGTGCATGGTATACAGAAAATAGCTGTACGGAGCATCCCGGTGGGATTCTTGAATATTTTGGACTCCCTAACATCACACGTGGGAGCAACTTCCTTGAGTCGAAAGCAGTGATTACAATTCCAAGCAGAAACAAACTACAGCATGTAGCTGTATTTGTTGCTGACAGATTCTGTATTTCCGATACAATTTACAGCACGGCGATGTCTCCTGTTAACACTTAACTTCTAAACTTTGATTAATAGCACCAATAGGATGCTGTAAGGCCCGACACAGGAGGGGTAGGAGAAGGCGCTTGCAATGCCCGCATCAGCAGTCTGATGCTGTCACGGCTCTCTACAACTTCCCATAAAAGTAAAATGCAGCAGGTTTGGGGGGAAACAGCCTTGTCCTGTTTGTATAGGGATCGTCGTAAATAATATGACCGCCGGCCTCTTGAGGAGAACTGTGGAGAGCACTCATCACCACTGTACACTTCATTTGCTGGAGCCTCTCACACTGTGCCAGATCAGCATGATTTACTGGTAAGACATATAACTTTTTCTATGTGACATCTATGCTCATTCTTATTTTACAATGCAAAATAGCAATGACATTTTGCAATGTTCATGGGCATTTAGTTAATTATTCTTAAAGTCATCTACAAAGATATCTTATGGATGATTTAGCCTTTTAGTTGAAGTGATATTGTGAGGCAACGTTTGAATTAAAATACTGACATTTTAAGGTTTGGCTATTTGACTCTTGGAAAAAATGAGTTGATTATAGGTGATACAGCTCTATGTCGGAACTAAAATTAACTCCTGTGATAATATTCATTCACGCTTAATTCTGAGCTGATTGTTTGCATGTGATCTTACTGAGATTGATTTTTTTTAAATAAGCCTCTATGAAACATCTGTTTTGAAGTCAAGTCTTTCAACCAGCCAATCATTGCTGTTGCTATTATGATGCATTGTCTATTTTCTATGATAAATCAGACAAGGCATCATTTTTAAAGCGGTCAATAACACAAGTACAAAAGTCTAACATTCAAAAGCAGTGCAGCGTTTGTTGTAGCAAATAATTTCGTCTGTTTTGTGATTTGTTTATGTCTGGATGATTGCAATGTTTTTGCTTTTTAACTTCATGTTTTCTTTGACAGAAACAGAGGACCAAAACTGACAATTATTTTGAGGGCATTTATTCTCAAATCTCTTGGATCCTTATTAAAATCCAGATTCAATCACTACTCGACAACATCTGACGTGTCCCAAATCTTAACACTCATACAGAGCAGCCAATTATTTACACAACCTGCTGTGCATCAGTTTCATCTTTTCTCTCAAAGTCACTTGTGATAGCTTGAATGTTTTTCCTGTTTCAAAACTCTGAAAAACACAAATGTCAATAGAACTAGAGGGGCACACACAGGAGAGCAGTACCAAGGTAGAAGAATTGTTGTCTGCATAATTACCACTCAAGGTTCCAAGCCAAGAAAGCTTGAAAGCAAAAATGCTTATTCACATTTTATATGTATACAATTAAAATTAAGTTCAAGGAGAAAAATGAATAAAGATCTCCTGCTGAGCGTCAAGGGGGGTTATAAAATAAGCCAAGAATATGGAAAGCAAATTATCAATACAATTAGAGTGAATGGCAACAAGTGGGGTGTGTGTGTGTGGGGGGGTCTTCTACACATTTTTATCTGTGATACACCACTTTATACTTAGCAGACAAAAATATTGATTGTGTCTACAGACACTCGCTAAAAGGCAGCTTGTTATAAGAGCAACTTTAAAACTGAGTTTTCCAAATCTGTCACATCCATGGTGATAAATGCAAAATGGTGCTCTCTGCAGTTTGTGCAGGAAAAGATGACGTCCAATAAAAAAAATGACACCATTAGACAAGTTCATCTTTTTATTGGACAGAAATATATTCCCAAATGAGGCCAGCTCAAGGATAAAAGTGACATCTAAATCACAAGAGCATCTCCTTTGAGATTAATGTTTCCTTTTAGGCTTGGAAAGAATCAGTCGCTGTCAAATTGAATGATTCAAGTTGGGCATTTCACTAAAATTAGTCAAAAGAGGCACAAGTTCCATACTCATTTTAAGGCAAATTTATGTGACCTTAGCTTTATGATCAGTAGAGGCAATATTTTTTTTGCTGTGGACACAGCCAAATTATCATAGCCCTGTGTCTGAATACATTGGTTTCTTGATCCTCAAACTAGCCACAATAGGAAAGAAACGGCTCACCGACATACTGATGCAGCACTGGAATTAACTAGACGTTCCTTATCTTTCTCCAGCATACTTTTACGTGGTTAAAATAGCAATGTATTGGTTTGTTTGGTGTGATGTTGCACACCACTAATGTGTTAGATCTCCTTAATGTCCAATACAGCTGAAATTCTGATTGCTTCAAAAGTGCCACAAACAAATGTCATCCTAACAATATTTGTCCCCATCAGTAATGCATTTAGCCCTGTACAGCAAGTCCATAAATATAGATGAATCAGTCCTATTTCTTTTACAGATACAATGCATGCCATTACAAAGAGAATTATATTATTGGATCTGATGACAAAGCCCATAGTGGAGCTGCCACACACGATTGGCCATTTACAGCAATATATGGTTGGCACAGCACCTCATGAGTGTGACATGAGGCTTGACTTCACATGAAGCAAAATACGAGAAAATAATCTCTTAAAACAAAACGCATTATCAGCCAAAGAGCTTAGTTTATATAAACAGCTTTAAACTAGGCAGACACGTTACAATTCAGAAGTTATTGGCGTTAATACAGCGCTACATAATTCAATAGCATGAGGACATCAAACAAAAAGCCACATGCATAAAACACAACAGGGGAGCTGCATAAGAGAGCAACCAGTATAGTCAGTGCGCCATATTATGCAGCCCACTCATGGAGATTCACTGCAGCAATAAGAGTGTCAGCGGCACAGTGATTTAAACATCCTCAGCGAGGATAAGCCAGCACATCTTGTCAGAACATGGACCACACTGGTAGGGGTCGTACAAACGAGTCCACTTGTTGCCTTCACTACTCCACAATGACATTTCCAACATGACGTCCAAGAGTTACAAATGACATTTCTGGCTTGAAGTAGCAGCTGTAACAGCATGAATGGAAATATGTAAAAAAAAAAGTTCAAATGTATTAATTGGCTTTTGTTTTCTTTGCTTTTTGCATTTGTAAGCCAATACCCTATAGCATTAATGGGAGGAAATGCAATGTTGACATTTAGCCTATATTTGATCTATTCCTTTGAATGTAAAAAAAAAAAAAAAAGTATGCTAAATCAATTGACCACCATTTTAAAACATATGCAGAACCACATTCTGAATAAGCAAAAGGCTTTGGGAAAGTCTAAAACACCTCTGCTGAAAAAGTAAATCATTAAATCACTTTGGCCACTGCAGGCAGGCAGAAAGATTAAGATTGGCTCAAAAAGATTTCAACAACTAAGCAGTGAGAGAACGGTCTGGGTCATGTTCACATGCTTCCAATGTAGACTGTAAACAAATTATCCTGTTATGGGGTGTCAATGATGGCATGTCTTGGGACCAGAGAGCCCATCGCGAAGTCATAAGGTGTGATTAGATAATCGGTACCCACCAGTGGCTAGGCGCTGGATCAACTATCCATCTTAGAACAAACATTTCCTTTTCACCAATGGAAGCCCAGCAAGCGACCAGGGCCACCTCGTGGTCGAACCAGTCGATGAACTCCACTCGAATTTCGGTTAAGTAATGTTTTTAGTACCCTTTTTTATTTGTTAGTCTTGTTCTGGCTGGCTCTAAATGGCCAGAAAACAGGTTGATAGGTTTAACATAAAACATTAAAATAGTGTAAATGCCATACGCGAACAATGAAAAGGTCAAAGCATTCACAGATTTTCAGTTGTGATTTAAGAGTTCCCGCAATAGATTGCTACAATTTCCTTTTTTTTTTTTTAAACAGATTATAAGATTGGTGAAGTTGTTTTTGTGCGTACAAGGGTGTTTGGATTTGTTGCTCTCTCTGTCTGCATCCTGGAATAATTTGGCAAAGCTGTGAGTGAGAGCAAGCGATTTGGAACATGAATGGGTCGATGATTTGGCATTTTGATGTGCTACCTACTTTAAAATACAAAATTGTGGGTGAGGGGTTTTGCTGCATGATTGAGTTTCAGACCATTTGTGCCAACAGTCTAACATTTTAGACATTTTTAGGAAACAAGTAGATTTGCAGTACGTAGAAATTCAGTTTTCCACTAAGTTCCTTAAGCATTCAAGAACTGTTTTTACTGTTTGTTTTCTTTAAGATTTTATTCGTAAATAAATGGATTATTAAAATTAAACCTTTAAAGATCAGGTTTGAAGTTAAATTTTGAGTGTGACAAAGATGATTTGATCAAATTTCAAATGGATAAAGTTGGCGAAAGCAGTCAAATGAAATGCAAATAAATGTCACATAAGCATGGGGAAAACATTTATTGGTAAAGTCAAACGTTAAAAATTTGTTCACATAAATACTCAATATCCATAACTTGACAAGTACATAATGACAACATTAACATGTATTTGAGATTATTAAAATATTTAAAATTAGGAAATCTATCAAACTAACTGAACGGAAACACTCAAGTATTTCACCTCATAATCTGATAAAACAAGTGGTAGGTAAAACTGGTCGGAAAACAAAATGTAGGCTTTAAAATTTTACAAGTCAGGTGGTATAAAATGTCAATTTCATGAAAAGAATAAACCAGACACCAAAAGTGGGTTGTAATGTTAGCAGTTCCTTGCACTTGTTCCTAATTCTCCACGTGTCTTCAAGCTGATCAGATCATTACTGTCTGCCAGTTGTTGATCAGACACTTGACAAATAATTAATCAGGCATGCCGCCTCGGTGGAGCAAGGGAAAGTTAATTTCCACACCTCTGCATGTGGAGATGAATTCGAAGCAAGTGCGGACAGGGTGGCTACTTTGGTCACACTTTCAGGGTGACCTCGAGCGCTCATATTTGCAAAGATTAGATCCACACTGACATCTCCATTCTTCTCTTCATGTAACACCACGCAGCGTACATCAGCGCGCTGACGAAGAGTCAAGTTGTGGAATTGACGATGGCAGGGCCTAATGGTGACTGAGCATGGGGTTGGATAAAAGACAACATCTTCCTGCACCAGACCAATGTGAGTTTCAGTAAGTAAAAGCTGGCACACACTTTCAACGCAGCTACTGGATCTTAAGACGACCTTTACGCTTGTGTACAATAAAAGCTGCACATCCCCGATGATAACGGACGTTCCCTCTTCCATGTTACAATAAAGAAAATAAATCAGATCTGCAAGACTCTTCTGAAACTGGCAGCAAACCCTCAAACCGGCATCCAACAGAAGGTCAGGTACGACACAAGCCTGTGAGTCCAATGATAATCTGTTCCCGACTGTCCTCCAGTCATCATTAAACAACAGATGCTCAGTGACCCGGCTGTCTCCAGGGCACAGGACTTCGAGTATGGCCCAGCACAGCTCTTGGGTAAGAGTCTTGCTGTGAGTGTAAAGACCCAGGATGCTTTCCTGTGTAGCTCCCATCAAACGCAAGCCATGGCCCGAAAAGCTTATGTGTACCTCCTTCAAATTTGAGTAAGGGAGTTGGTGGAACAAGAGGAGCTGCTCAGATTGTGCAATCAATGTCAAAAATTCCGTTTCCAAGAGGACGAGGAGAGCGGGACAGGGTTCAGGTTGACTAATTGTAGCTACATTTAACCAAAAGAGAGCTAAAATCTTTTCAGAAGCCAACGCTGTGCTGGATAGGACTGACTGTAAAGATGTTTTTAAGTGTTGAAATGAGAGATTTTGTAGGTTCACAAGGGCAGCGGGAAAATCGATCAGAGGTTGACAAAAACTTTTCATCTTATTTCTTTCCAGAATGACAGCCACATCTGGTGTCTGATCCTTGTTTGTGGGTGTATGGGTAATTGTGTCATTCATTGGGAACATCTCAGCATGTGTTTCTTTCTCCTGTACTAAATCAACATGAACTATTTCTTCCTCATGAAGGCCATCTGGGTTCCAATCCGCTTTAATGATTTTCTGTGTAGACGACATGAGTGGTGTGGTACGTTGATCATTGTAGTCCAGCATCTTAGCCTCTTTGGCCCAAAGGTGTTCCATTATTTCCATCTGGACCTGTTTTATCAGTGGTAGGTCTTTGACCATTGAATAAATACCACTATTCTTGAAACATGAAAAGACACGATTACTTTTTACTAGGGAGAGGACTTGGTTATCAATTACAGCCATGACCTTGCTTCCATTGACTATAGTCATTAGATGATTGAACCAGTGGCTCACAAAATGCTTATATCTTTCCTCTTCAAATTGCTGCAATAGCGTAGATGGGCTCCAAAGGAATTGCCCTGCATCTTTAACAATCCAACTCACTCTATTGACCAAGGTACTCAATCTTGAGCTTTGGCCTCCATCCCCTACACAGACTTTAGCCTGTGTTAAAGACTTGTCCAAATAGCCCCAATCATTTGTGTCTCCAAAGATCAACTGTTCCTCCAAGATCGATTCCTCAGCTGGACAGCAGAATTCTGGATTCGTAGAGGCATTTTCCTCGAGTTGAAGGGTGTTGGTTTGTTGGGGGACAGACACGGAGCTCATTTCCCTTGTATGCTGAAGGTGGGACACGTTACCTAATGAGCTCCCACTAGAGCCAGGTCTCCCCTTGCAGCAGTGAGCCACAACACCTTGGATCTCGTTAGCATTCCCCTCTGGCTTCATGACACATCCATCACCTAGGCCCAGGACACTTGTCTGCTGGAGGCTGGCATCCCCTGACCACATTTGCGCTCTTGTATAACTTGATACTTCAGTAGCGTTCTCAGCTTGCCTCCAAGGGTGCTCAGACATCAGCTCTGGCTGTGATTTATGACACAGAACTATCTCCTGCTCCAGGTCACCCCTGGTGCTTACCCCATTCTGTTGTGTGCCTCCATCCAAATTGAAACTAGAGTGAGGTACGGGACCTTTTCCAGGTATTGCCTAGTTTATATTGCAGGTGGGGGTAGGGGGGGAGAGAAAACATGTTTCTTTTATGCCAACTACAATCATTTACTCCTCAATACTGCAGACAATTGGCTGACAAAATGCATTTTATCTCAATGTAGTACATAACTTTTGTAGAGGTAGAAAAACAAATGGCTTACTTACGGTCATTGTGAAATTATCTGGTGCCGCCAAGGTAGAAGAGCGAGTCACGAGTTTGGAGTCCACAGTCTTTGATGTAAGATCAAACTCACTAAAATACACAATGTAACAATATTTCACAATGCATGCTTCCATTTTTTTATTTTATTTTTTACAAATCACAGTTGGTTAAAAGCAGAACATTCGGTTGCAACACTCTGGACTCTACTTTCCAAAAAGCAGCCATTTAGTTTCAAAGGCTGGATAAAATTACAGCCACCCTACTAGCTATGAAATTAAAAAGACTGTGCACATGTTGATATGAGATTTACACATCATATGCAGCACTCGCTTTGATGGTTGAACTCCGTGTGCTTCAGTATCTTGTCATTGATGTCGGCATGAATGTGAATTTGCTTCAGCCGATCATATTTAATTTAAGCAAAGATCACTTATGCTAAATTACAGGGGGTCTAAACCTAATATGTCAAAACATTTTCAATGTGCATGCACTGGAACCCCAACTTACAAAACTCCCTCTTTAAGAACAATTAGAGTTACACACAAGATCTTTGTAAAAAAAAAAAAAAAAAAAAAAAAATCTCAATTTTCTTTTAGTCTTTACGTAGACTAGTAGATGGATCTGTATCGTATTTCTTGGCATTGTGCATAAAGGTTTTCTGTAAACTGAAAAATAGTTGTATCCTTCTGGATGGAGGAGGAAATTTGTTGCATACTCAATATAGACGTTCCCTTAATTTGATTTATTTTCAATTAATTAATTTATATTTGATTTAATTTTTATTCCACAAAGTTTTTACAAGCGCTAACACCTACAAAATATTGGTTGGGGGCTACAAGAGAGATGCAACGGCCAAAAAAGCCCAAGCCTAAATATGGTTACTAAGACAATAATTGTCGAATGTTCTAAAGGTTTTGCCTCAAATAGTAGAGTATGCACTGTCTAGGTCTGATGACAGATCTGAAATGCAATTCATTTTTACAGCGTACAACCTGCAGCCTTGGAGAAGATAAAAGCACAAGACTGAGTTCCGGCTTATAATCATAGTAGCTCTTTCTGACCTCATGTTTTGAAATAGCCATATTGCAAGCTAAAAGCTCAGGGCCAAGCAATCATTTATTTCCTCAAATTGCTAGTCAGGACAAAGTACTAAAATAAGCAAAAATACATTTCAGATAAGTGAGTAAAAATGTTTACAGAGAGAAACTATTCGACTCAACTTTCAAAGTTTCAATACCACTTGTCCGATTCAGGATCTTGGGGTCAACATAATCTTCACATTCATTTAAAAACTGATGAGAGAAAACACTGGTGGGTTTGAAATTTCAATATGCATTTCACCAATGAAGAAATTCACTCTATTTGCTACTTTAACCAAAAGCTTAATGGTGTCTATTTTTTTTCCCCTATATCAAAGATCTGTGTATTCAATTAATGTGGGGCTTTTAGGCAGTGAAATAATGTTTAAGCAAGCCACACAGTATGCACAGATCATTATACTAATTATCAAATGTAATTGGGCAATCCCTTCTGGCTCCTCAAATAAAAATACTCTATGCTTTTTACTTTTTTTTTTCTGCCGTCACACTTTGTGCTCCCAAAAGCAAAAATGTCTTGCCTTGTCACAATGCCCTTGCTCTGCCCCTGATCATCATTGTAACAAAAGATGTTCTCTACATCGGCCCTGAAGTTGTTTGTGCCTGTGCATATGTTGGGTGGAGTGCATGTAGTGACTCAGTGATTTTTATTTTTTCTTCATAAGGATATGGTGGTTCGCTAGTAACCGAAGTACGGAAGCCAACCTGCGACAGCCTTTGAGCTGTCTAGACCAGCTATGATTTATATAAAATATTTCAGACTGGCATGTCTATTTGCATGATCCCACTTTCTCACACAAACCCTGCCATGAGTTATGGCTTTGATTTTGCGATGTCAAATTCTGTGCATCAAGATAGAGTGTCAAGAACCAGTAAGGAGATAAGAGATGTTTGTATGCATCTGCCTCACGTCTTACCTTGGAGGGCCAAGTGTGATCTTGCTCAGATTGTTCACTTTTGATTTTGGCGACAAGGTGATCAATGACAGCGCACTCTGCAGAGAATAAAATGAAACTGAAATGAACAATTCAATAAGAAAATGTTTTATTTGTACCATTTGCTTAATAAAAATAGATGAGGAGTTTTATTTTGTACATCTAAAATTTATCAGTTAAAAATTTGATATATTGCAATGACCTTTGAGTTGAATAGGTACCTTTAAAGCGCAAGCTTTTTGTGTATTTGTCAACCAGCCTAGTTTTTCCTCACATAAAAGGTGTTCAGCTTCTTTGAAAGATTAAATACAAACGAGACATTTGTTTAATTTCTACGTGTATTTGAAGGAATTTCTTAGCCAATGGTGGGGGAGGGTGATGTCTGTATTGTATTAGGAGAAAGCAATTAAGTGAAAGCAATTAAGCTAAAGCACAAAGTTATTGAAAGATGTTTGGCAAGAAGTCATTAGACAGGCAGCATTGTATGTCACCTGCTGTTTCACTTTGAGATAGGCCGCTTCAGTGGGGTGGTTAAAGCGTAATATGGTCCTTCTCCCAAGGTGTATGATGGCACCTGGAGGGAAAGTGAGGAAACAGAGCGACAAATCATTGAGATACCTGCAAGTATTTGCAAAGTATTTGGAGTTAGCTACAAAGATAGACAAGGATTTGAGGCTCTCCACAACATTTGCCACCAAGTGTAATTATAAACAACAGACGTAGCCAATAGAAACCTCCCTGTCCAAGTATCTTCACTAAAAACCTGCTGACATAAATTGGGAGTTACAATGAGCATAAGGGAATGACTTGCTACCAAAAAAGCTATTTCTAACGTGAATGGCAGTGGCCTAAACCAGGGGATAATCTACGGGAGAAAACGGTCAAGGAAGGCTTGGTAATCCTTCAAAAAGTGATAGAATGGAAGTGATATTAGTGTTCATACGTCAGGCTCTGCTGTGCAATCTCTGGCTCCAACGAATTGTAATCTTGCAACAACAAATGACTTAGAGAAGTGACAAAAGGCCTGCAAGGGCACCCTCTGATAGATTTCCGCTACTGTTGGATGGAAAATTGCAAACATTTATTCCAGAAAATGCCTTCAGATACAGCTGTTTATGAAGGTGATATGGGAAATGGTTATAAAAGAAGGCTAGCAGAAGGCTGTGATGCACTGTTGAGTTGTTATCTCAAAAAGCCAAGCCCTGATGAAGAGGAGGCAGTAAGCCGGAAGGCTCCGAGCAGTGTCTGTTTGGACAAGAGAGGTTAAGAGTCTTAACACTGTTTGACTTTGTTCTTTGAAAGAGTAATGCTTCGCTCCCACTTCAAACCCGCCGGCCCTATCAACTCCATCTACCAATTAACAAAAATGGCCAGAGACTTTGTCAGCCTCAATGATTTCTAAGAGATCTGTTTTATGAAAAGATATATTTACAATGCACCCATGCCAAAAAAATGATGAGCCGAGAACAACATGGATTTCATGAGATGAAACAGCTTAATAACCAAACGTGCAAAACAACTCATTGCTTTCATTTCCTTTCGGAGAGAATATGAGGTAAGTTTACCCTGAGTCAGCTGGCATGGATGAGTTACTACGGTGCCATTGACTGAGCACATTGCACCCTCCTGAGGGATGAGAGTCACAGTCCCAGCGTGGTTTTCAAACACACAATGTTCACCGTCGAGCCTGGAATTACCATCTTCTGAGAAACCAAAAGGCAGTTTAGTCGGTATATCAACAGATGATGCAACAATGGTCTATATCATTTAGTAACCCTGACTCACCAATATTCAAACCATAGGATCCTTTGTTAGTGTTTATCATGGTTCTGCCTTCCTACGGTAGTGATTAATCAGAAGACAATATGTAAGGTATGTTTTGTTCGACTGCAAACAATAATCGGCTTTTGCTGGTGATTAATAAACAGAAAATACCAAATGAATGCAAATTAGGTTATGATCAATTTACTTTTAAATAATACAGAACGATGCCAGTGCTGAGCAAGTCTTCATCAATGCCTATGAGATGGGGGAAGTGGCAGTCCAAAACCACAGCGTTCTCTTCCTTTTTCAGAGCCACCGCCTCCTATGGGACACATGAGAAGGACAGAGACGGTCTCAATTGCCCGTAGCTGAAATGGCATACAATAATGAAAAAAAAAATAAAGCTGACAGACATTTAATGACAACCAGCAGAAAACTAAATTCTTTATGACTGCTCTTCCTTGCCTGAAGGCCAAGCAGAATAGGCGAGTTTTGCCCATGTGTTGCTATGAAGCAGTCGAGTGGCTGACGGGAAGAGAGACGTAATAAATCATTTAGATTACCATGGTGAGAGTCAAACTGTACGTTGTGTTCGCCGAGCGAAAAAGACGCAGAGCCAGCAGCTGCACACACGTACATTGTCTAACATGCACCATTGCCACCAGTGATATACAGAACCATCAAGGTTATGGCGCTTTTAACGTACCCATGCTTGTACGTCAGAATAACAAACTTATTCCACATGAGCGACAATTTGTTTGGATGGAAGGTAAAAAAAACAACATACGTCGACTTACACTTGAGTCGTAAAGTTTCGAGGACAAAATTCTCAGAAAAAAAACTGCCTCAAAGTCACACTAACAAAATGTAAGCATCCAAAAGATGAAGTTCACAAACGTCTTTTTTTTTTGTTCCTCCACAGGTGATAAAGAAGTTGCTTGCTGCCATCTTGCCAGTTAATAGCAAATACGAAAACTTGTAAAGTTTACTGGACAGCGGTTGATGATTGAGAAAATCTTGATGAATGAAGCTGGTCAGTGGTGTTCTGCTCAATAGGTGAGTCATTTTTTTTATTTTAGCAATTCATTTTCAAATGATAAGAATGATAATTAACTTGCAGTTTAAGGGTGCATCTCAAATTATTAGAGTATTTAAAAAAAAATCATCTCAAAAGCTTTTTAAAAAAATAATTACATAGGAAATTATTTCTATGAAAGAAATGGCGTTCTGAAAAAATGTGTTCATTCAATACGTGGTGGGAGCGAGCGCCTTTTGGCATTAATTACTGCTTCAATAAGATGTAGCATGACGAATACCAGCCTGAGACTCTTAAGGTGTTATGGAAGCCCAGGTTGCTATGATAGCAGCCTCCCCCTCGTTTGCTTCCGTGCAGCTACCATCTCTCAGCTTCCTCTTGGCATTAAGCATTTGGGATTCTTAGTTTATGGCCAAGCGCAAGTGCTCCTCAAAGGGGTTATGATCCTTTTAAGACTGTGGACCCGTGCCTCAGATTGTTATGGTTCATCACAACTACCTCCCCCAAGAGGCACAGTGGAAAATCTTGCAGAACTGTATATCCACCACTCCAACCTTCGCCTACTCACTTTGGCATGGATTGGATGGTGACAAGAAATGTCCACAACCACTGCCTCACTCAGTGACAGTTAAGAGATTGAAGAAATCCTCCCCACCAACTCCCTAATGAAGCGGGAGAGGTATCGACCAGGGCCTGCGACTTAATTAAAAGGGATTCTTCACAGACTTCATTAGAAGTTGGAAGAGGCCTGGCAGATTAATGCACTGTCACATTCTTCTGACATCAGGGACAGATGAAATGCTTTTAGAGTCTCCTCACATTCACATATGTGGCAGCAGTGAAGGCTGATCTCCATTTCAGCTGGTCACTCAGTCAGTGTGCCATGTTGACCAAAGACAAAACTAAAATCGACATTCCACTTGACAGATGGTGAACAGACCGTAATTAATGTTGAGATTGGCTAAAGTATCATTTAATTTTCCATGAAATACTATCATCAGCAACATTTCTTTTTTCGTATGAATTCCAAATCAGCCAACTTATCACTCTTAATACCGATCAATCCTCTCACGTGGAGCAATGTGCCATCTGAGCAGATACATATTTGCAATTAATTTGATTGCTGAGGAAAATACATACATTCGTAAAGCATTACATATTATTGTGGATTCTCCTGAAAAAACAACAACAATTTGATTGCTCATAAAATTATAATTAGTTTTTTATGCACCACCTAGGGCAAAACCACAATTTGCCATTTGGTATTTTCCTCGTATTATAGCACTAATTGCGCCCCATTTGAACACAAAAATGCAAAAATAAGTACTTGTGTTTTGCATTCAGGTAATTTGCCCAGGATGTGCCAAATTTCAAACGACATTTGGGATGGGATAGAAAACAGAGGGTGCAAAGCTGATGGTGGTGGGGGTATGAGATTCAACTTTTTAGAAGAACGCAATAGAAATACTCAAATACGCGAGTGTCAGGATTATTAATGTTCTTTCGAAGAAACTGATTTGGATCTACTTAATTAGTTTTTCCTTCCCACTTGTATAGTGAAGGGGTCGCCTATGTGGTGCCCACCTGCTCATTTTGATTTTCTCATATTGTCAGCTTGTTGAAGTGAATATTTAGAAAGATGAATACTGTCATAGATTTATAAAAATGAATAGTGTCGCATAGTGACACAGTTTCTAATTATTGTGAGAAAGTATTGTGATTTTTATCACTAGTAAATTTGTTATTTCGGACGCGTGTATCAAACGGGTTTCCCTTTGAATCAATGTAGTAACTCTCAGTTTCAAAAGGTTCGATGACCTCTGCTGTAAAGCACTACTTGGGCATATTGAAGCAGAGTGTTTCTTAAAAATCAAAAACTCATTCCACAAATGGGACAAAGCTTGAGAAGTGGTGTGTAAAAAATACAGATATTCCACTCAAAGTAGTAAGCCTAACTCTGTTGTCTGCAAAAGTATTCCATGACGGCCTCACACTTATTTTTTGCCCAGAAAAAAAAATTATGCAAATGCACTGAGAGACAGATGTCAAATCCAAAAAGTTGTTAAAATGCTTCTAGTTTTGGAATCACTAGAGCGCCTGCTGTTCTCCACTACAGTGGCCTTTTGCCCAGATGCCATAACGTGTCCACAGGAATAAAAACGTCTATAATACCTATTGGCTTTAGTCAAATGGACAATGTTTACCCCAAAATAGATTAAGACAAAGCAGCCTCATTAATACCGCATGCTCACTTGTGTAAGATTAAATTGCCATATGTCAATAATCAAGATTTCATAATTAGGAGCTATGACAGCTGCTAATGAGTTCCAGTAGCATTGTTTTGAATAAAGATCTATTGAAGCTGCAAATGTCATCTGCCAACTAACTTGCGGCATAGAATATTAATACCTCAATATAAATCCCTGAATAGCCACTTTAAGGTATGAAATATCAACATGCTTAATAACATGCAGAAATACTCGAGTATATCATCCAGCATGCATTGTTTGGCTATAATTCAACCACTACACTACTTCTCATGACAGGCACGATCTCGGTTCATGCATAATGGAACAGGCGACTTGGCTAACTATGATGAGGGGTCCAAAACAATGACATTTGGTGTGATTTGGGATTGTCTGGAAAACATTCAGAGTAATTGCTCAGCAGTCACTGTTCAAACTGTAGTGGATTTTTCCTCTCTTTTCAAGAACCTTAGGATTTTGCAAGCTCTCATTCTCTGAAGCAATATTGTTGCAAGAGAGTGAATGACAGTTTGGTTTCTCTACGCCAGACTCCCAAACGCTGTCACACTTTCACCTGAGGTGTATTTCAACAACTCAGCGTTTGAGGTGCCATTTAAATCTTAATAGATGCAAAGTTATATTTCATGCCAGGTTGACTTTCTTGTTCTCTTCCCCCTACCGACTATCCACTGCTAACATTTCTGGATATTTATAGGAGCTGCAGGGACACCAACTGGTGGAATGATTTCATTGCAAGCACAAGTGTCAAAACTGCTTCGAGGCCGGAATGTAAAAATTCTCAATATAATTGTTTAATTTAAA
The DNA here is from genome assembly GCF_054491065.1 of Syngnathus leptorhynchus. Taxonomy (NCBI): domain Eukaryota; kingdom Metazoa; phylum Chordata; class Actinopteri; order Syngnathiformes; family Syngnathidae; genus Syngnathus; species Syngnathus leptorhynchus. The sequence continues at coordinate 8,571,304 of NC_141204.1, read as the reverse complement.
ATAAATGCAGGAGAAATTGATGACAAAAGTGACACTTGCCATACCTGCAAAATACCTCGAGTCTCCTCCCATTTGCAAGTCCACTCTTTGGTTAGAGTATAAACCTGCAGAAATGGAAAGGATTGCAAGGGACGTCAAATACAGTAAGCTCCCTCAAGCTATTCATTTGGCAGTAGAAGAGTAACCTTGTCTTCATTTTCATGCAGCTCCTCTTCTATCCTCAGAGAAGAAGACAGCTTTCTACGACACACCTGTAGCAGTACACAGAGAAATACATGCTCATGTTAATGAACTCTGCAAAAAATTAAAACATCTTTGAATATTGTATGACGGAAACAATACAGGACCGGTTTGGATTCCAGTAGCCTTTTCAGCCTGGTAACCTCTGCCTGGAGATCCTTGATCAACTTCACACTGCTGTCTTCATTCACTGTAGGGTTGTTCAGGATGTTTCGAGCACGGTTGGCATAACGCAATGTGCTCAAGGTCTCGGCATAGTTCACACTAGCTGGGGAAATGGCTGCAACATCATGGAGAAAGGCCCAAATAAGAAATACAGTATAAAGCATTGTCCTGCTTTAAGATGAGATTCAAATGTACAATGCATACTTGCAATCATTGTAGTCTTGGAGTTTCCACCAAGACTGTCTTTAAGCAGCCATGTAAGAACAGAGTCTCTGTAAGGGATGAAGGTCATCTTTTTGGTTGTCGGTTGTCCTACGCTGAGCTCAGCTGGAAGGTCAAACAAAAACACACGTGCATTTCAAAAGTGACAATTTGAATCAATTAGTAATCTATGGAACTGTAATTTGTCACATACTAAAATAATGACTGCCTTTTTTTTTTTTCTTCTCTATCTGAAACATCTCAGAATGCTGGCCACCTCTTGTAAACCCGAATACATCCTTCGTCAAACTGATGACTCAATTCAACATCTGAATTATATCTAAATTATCAATATTATAATTGGTATTTGGTTCAGCTTTGGGGGGGGGATACTTACGCCAAGGTGACAACTTTATACACTTGAACTTTCCATACTTGTGGTGAAATTAAGTACTAAAAGCTATCCAGCCATAAAATTCACTTTCACTCTAGATTTTTTTTTTTTTTTATTAGAGTGTGAATAATTTGGTGCAGCAACTGTTTTTCTATCAATGGGCCTATTGACATAATAGTAAACATGGTGTGCCAGTCTGCTCGTCCTGCTTTGAGCGCCATTTACCCAGAGCAGAGATGACAGTTCCCAGGGTGACTAGTGATTTGTTGATGTTGGCGCCCTCCTTCAGTCTGATCTCTGAAGTCTGCGTGATGTCTGCCCTTTCACTGCCAGCCAGGTCCACCAGGTGGATCTTACTCAGCATCTCGCGTGGCAACTCGGCATCAAACCATGTCTGTGGCAAAGTTCGCAGAGGAATACAAATTACATAGCGGCATGACAGACCTAGTTGCAACGTTGGAATGAAAAACATGAGCCAATTGAGAAATCAGGCTCATTCGAGCTCCTGAGACATTCAGTAGCATTTATAAACCTTCCCAAAAAATGTCATGCGACTTCAACACGGTCCACTCATGTATACCACACCTTCCTTACCTGAGAAAAGCTGATAGAGAAGATGGCATGCGACCGACTGCTTGAGTCATTCATCCGTGTGCTGGCAGTGATACGGTTGGCGTTCCCAGCAGCTATCAGCTCTTCCATGTCGCTGTAGCTACGTACCAAATGCTTGGTCAGATCTAAGGACAGAACAAGTTTTTAGTCTCCGTTTTTCTTTTAGGAAATATTTATGTCAAGTGTGTGTGTCTCTTACTCTCAACATATGGTCCATGCCTTGGGTGTTCTCTCACTCTTAAGCCTCCACTCTCTGTGACTACAGTCCTCTTTTTGAGAAGGTCATACACACGTTCATTGTAGATTTCCATAAAGCTGGTGCCCAAAAGGATTTCAGTGTTAGGTTTTTTTTGTAAATGACGGCTCATCATCAAAAGCCCCCATAAATTATCACGAGTATACGTATACAATCGAAACTGAAGTTCACCCTGATTAAGCCTGCCTGATCTGAGTCGTGACAATATACACTGAGCAAAAAAAAAAAAAAAAAAATGTAACATTGGATTATCTATAGTATACTCAACTTGCTTTAAAGCCTAGATAAATATTGGCTTATAAGAGAGTTAAAGTTTTTTTTGTTCAAATGAGATTTGAAACTCCTCATTTTGAAATATATATAAAAATTCTGGGAAAGATAAATCAAAAACTGTCCAGAAGCTGTCACAATAAATGATGATCACAAGACTAAAGGCAGTTTTTCAGGAGGACAGTTTTGGTAATATGGCATTTAAGTTTTGGGTCAACACAATGAAGATTGAGTCTAAGATATTACAGGCCAAAGAGCAAGCGAGCATTAATGCAACCATTTTCTTGCTCTGTGTTGGGTGCACAAAAAAATTGAATTGTATGTAGTGTGCAAGCGCTTATGTTGCTCATAAGAAGCCAGTTACACAATGGCACCATTTTTCTTATACATGGATGTGACGAAAGGGAAGCAAATAGACAGGACAAACAATACCAAAATATATTTTTTCAATCAGTATAAAGTTATCTAAAAAAAAAAAATAAGAACACAGTTGAATACAATCAAAGCAGGAGTTACCAATGCACCGCAAGCACCAAAATGTGGATTCCTCAATTCAGCAGACCACAAAAGAAAATGCTTGTTTTGCAAGTTCTTTCTTTGTCAGCAAAATGGGGGCATGAAGTAGGGCAAGGTGCACTCTAAGGGTAAGCAGCAGGTAGTACGGCTTAAAGTGGAGCAATCTTTTTCTTTTAACAAACCTAAGACAAACCTTCAGAATACTGTGCTTAACTTGATTAGTGCAGTGTAGAATAAATAGAGGCCATTTAGTAATGCAACTGAGAAGTCTTTTTGTTTTTTTTAGGGGGAGGAGCTTATATATTTGCAGGTTTGAGACTAATATTTGGAGGTTAGGAACAGGGATGCATATTAAATAAAAAAAATCCAGATTATAGGTGTAATATCCTGAAGAGGAGTGTAACATCACATACCTGACCTCTGTACGAAATGACACTGCATTGCTTGTGCTCCTCTCTGAGATTTTGGAGATCAAGCCGTCGCAGATCCGTGGTATTAAGCCTTTTTCTTCCTGGAAAATTAAACACTTGAAAATTCAGAAATGATGTATTGTTTTAATGCGACTGTCTGTTATCAAAACAACAAGCAGAGACAGTGGAACAACTGGCACAAAAAGTTAGTGAAGCATTAACGCAATCTCTTGATTCCTTGTTTTAATTATACTCCAGTAGATAGCGAGCATTAAAAGAAGTCAGATGTAATTATCAAGTATGTTGAATGGAACAGTGATGGTGTCCTGGTAGACATTCATTTACCCCTTGGTAGAGTGAAATTTACATTTGAGTGCAAGGTGGGAAATGGAAAAGCTACGCGCTGCTGCACTCATCATGTTTTCTGATTAGTGCAGGAAAACGTGGAGACAAATGAAGAGAAAAGGAACAATGCCTGATGAGGTCACATTCTAATTGTAAGATGTGTCAACATTACGTTCACGCTGGGTAAGCACAACTAAAATGGTTTGCGTTCTAAGCTCCTCAGTGCTGATTGTATTGGGGCAATAGTAGTGTCTTAGGTGACTGACTAATATGTGAACCGTTGTTTGAAAACTCCCATTATAGTTTCATCAATATCTGTCTTTTTTTTATTTATTTTTTTTATGGCATGGTTAAAAGAAAGTGTGCGAGCCCTTTAAATTGCCAGAATTTCTGCATAAATTAGTGCAAAAATGTGATCTAACTTTCATCTCAACAAATGCCACTCAAACATAAGTTTCCACTTTACATCAGGCTCCTTCCACTGATTAGCTCATGGAGAAGTCATTACCGGTGTGAATGTTTGCATGATGCGGCCAATAAAATCTGAATTGTTTGATTGGTATTACATTAAGCAGACTATATATTGCTGTGACTTAATGTGCACTTTTATGACCAATGTATGCAGAAATATCTGGTAATTCCAAATGGCTCACAGACATTTTGGAACTGCATCTCAGACCCCACTCATTTCTTTGACTGTCAACTTTCCTCTGGTGCAAGGCTCTTCGGTTTACACACCACCTAACACTTCACTCTCTAAATTTCTGAGGCTCAGGTCACAAGTTTTGCCTATCTGAGGTCCTCCACTGAATATTTAAATTTTCCTCAATTACTTCTTCTACTATAGTAAGAGTCAAAACAGAACCTTATCTATGGAATCATTTCATACAACTCTTGCAGATGCAGGTGTATTATTATTATTATTTTGGTAAGATAGTGACTGGAACATTTTATATGGATTTAAATGGATGCAACAGTGCTGGAAAATGTAGAAACCTTACTGCATGACCCATCATGGTGTAGGATTTGCCTGATCCAGTTTGGCCATAGGCAAACACACAGGCATTGAAACCTTCAAATGCAGCTTTTAAGACATCTTGCCCCAGATCATTGAATATCTACAAAAAAAAAAATAGACCAAGAATGTTTAAAACTCTTTAACGTACTATAAAAACAAAGCAAAATCTGCAAATACACAACAGATTAGATACCTTCTCCTGAGATGCAAAGGAGGAACTTTGGTTAATTGAGTCATATGAGAAGTCGTAAGTAAATATCTTCGTGTTCTTTTCATCTCCTCGAACTGATGATGGCTAAAGAATTTCAAGAGGGTCAATCACATTGCATGAAGTTGGCTCACGGTGCATTACCGTTAAAGACGGTTTACCTTATACAAATATATATTGTTTCCTTCCGAACGAGTCACCACCTTGGATGATAATCGTTGTTCTCTGTGGAGAAGTAAACAACAGTGTTTTGTGACTAAATAAACAATCATCAAGTCATGCATTTTTTTTTAATTGTATTTTTTAGTACCTTTTGTTTAGTGGACGGACTCGGACTGCGACGCGTACTGAGGCCATCACGAAGAAAACGACTGCAGCATTTGCACATGACGAGCATGCTGAGCGTCAATTAATACTCAGTCAATTAATTCACCTGTGGTACCTGCCTTGACCCATGCCCTTGAGTGATTTGCACCTTTTCTCCAGTAGAGGTCACTGTTTACAAGCGCAGACGGTCCATAACGCAGTTTGGATATCTTTAAATTACTAATTACTTTTACAGGTAGTTCCTGTTCCTGATCCTTAGTTTCTCAAAAGGTAACCTACTGTAAATGACATTTTGCACATGTAAGCATTTGTAGTTCTGTTTTAAATTTTGACATGATACACATGTTTCCAAAGATGTTTTCAGTATTCCGACGTTTCCGTGAGCGTGTGAATGCATCGTAGGCCATAATTCCCCATAATGCCTTTGGGTAGTGGAAGTCACTCACTCGGCGGCAACTTTTAAATGTGCCTTTACCCAAAGCCAATAAAACTAAAAGCCAAACAGAAAACAATCGCAGGCGTCGAAGGCAACGGAATAATGAAGCAGCCAATTTCGTCTTCAAAAAAACTAGCAGAAGCTGAAATGATGATCGCACCAAGGGTACTGAATGCTCCCGACGATTCAAATACAAGACAAATTGTCGGCGCGGCTGATGGCAAACCAGAAGTGGATGAAAACGAATTGAAATGTTCTAAAGACGAAAACCAGGATCAAGTTAACAGCGCCCAACAGAACGACAACATCACTGTGTCTTCAAGCAACTCGCTTGGTAAGTCCAGATCTGATTTGCATAATTATTCGAATCATTCATTTGTAATCTTCAAATAAGCGAAATGTTCAGTTTTTAATTTAGTGTTACTACTGAGAAGAAACATAGAACTGTACTGTCACAGACATTTGCTGATCAAAACCTCCTAGAACTTTCCTAATGTTATGAGCTACAGAGCAAGATCGGTAAATTGGTCAATTATAACGTCTACAAAAATACTACTGTTGGATATGTATTATATTTCTAAGATGAGAATGTTTATATCTTCCGAACAAAAAAGTTTCATTCCCCATGCCACAAGCTCAGATTGACATACTTAGTTAATTGCTTCTTCATTTTCTGCTTGCATTGCCAGAAAACACAAAAGTAGGAGTCTGCAGCGTGTCAACCGGGAAACATCAACTTAACACAGCCGAGAGTGATGCAGAGATGGCGAGAAGAGCAAAGGAGGAAGGAATTGTCAATGTTGTTTTCCCGGGAACTGTGACTCAAGAAGGCTGCTGCCGTTTTGTCTGCGAAATCCTCAAGTGCATTTTGTATCAGAGACAACAGCTGCCCATGACCTATGACCAACTCGTGTACTCCCAGAAGAAATGGCAAGACTCAAAAGTGGTAAATGCATCCTCATCGTACATGTCCAGTATATTTTTATTCTGATTGAGTCTAAATACACTTTTTCTGGTTGTTTGTTTGCTTCTGTAGAATAAAGATGTTTGTGGAAGGAAAGTGAATATGGCAGATGTAAATGGACGTAAATGTCAGAAGACGCTTCAAGACCTGGAGGAGGTGCTGCATCAGCTGGAGGTGATGTTCTCCGTTAGCAAGGTACCCCGGGTTCTGCTGCTCATGGGTGGCTCGCTCATCCTCCCCAAAGAGATCTACGAGATCAACCTGGAGGCGCTGGTATTGGAAAGTGGCGAACGATGCCTACGCATGTCGTCATGTTTACGACAACTCTTCCGCACACTTTTTGTAGCTGACATTTTGTCTGATAGTAAACCAGGTCGTTTAATGCCCACCACGGTCTTGGCACTGGCCCACAGAGACTGTGGGGTTGGTTGGTTCCACCCTAAGCTCCAGTTTAAAGTGCCAACTTCTGTCAACAAACAAATGATTGCTCTTTGTACTGATCTGTGCAGTTTTAGCAACAAAAGCACAGACGTAGTGGACTGGAAGGAATACGTGTGGTTTCAAGCACCTACGACCATCAAAGGCTTTCGCGATTGAGTGCAATAGTTTTAATTTTTACTTGTATATTTTTAATGAAACATTGCGATATTAATTGTTATTAAAATTAATTTGATTTACTCAAGCGATACGTTTGATTTTGGTTTTTGTTCTTAATTTTTCCCGGTAAAATACGATACTTTGCGCGATGGAAATGTTTGGGCCCGATGGTAGTTAGTTTAACCAAACCAATCCGATTACAAAATCGAGCAACATGTAAATTACATTTAAATTACTTGTTTTTACACTCGTGTATGGTTTATGATCAAACTAAGCATTTTTCCTCAATATTTAACAATATTATAACAATTAAATACTTAAGTTGCAACCATTTTAAGGAAGAACTTAAATCTTGTAAAACTTGCATTGATATATCAAGTCAAATGTTTGTTTTTACAATGTACTATTTATCTACGTTTTATGAATATGTGAGAATTAAGTTGCAAGCTTTTTGTAACATTTTAACGAAGAACTTGTGAAGTTATAATCCCCAGGAAATCTTGTAGTGATAAATCTAATCAAATGTTTGTTTTTACAATATACTATTTATCAACTTTTTATGAATGTGAGAATTAAGGATGATTATAGACTCAAGAGATATTTTGTGCATCGTATGGGGTATTCATGTGTGTGTTCAAAACTCCACCCTTCTAACAAACTGGATTAGATCATCAGCCAACAGATGAGGCTCCTCAAAGGCAGCAAAGTGACCACCTCGCGGCATCATTGTGTATGACACAATGTTTTGAAACCTATTTTGGGCCCACGATTTAGGGCAGTGCATCAGCTCTCCGGGGAAGGCGGCCAATCCAGTCGGCACAAATATTCTTGTCCTACAACAAAAGATTATTGTTGTCACTGGACTCCAAAAGCACAGGGCCTCAAATAGAGATATTAATCGACATACTTTGAGTCAATCCTCTTTTCAATATTCTCCTTAAGGTTCTCTTTGTAGAAACGCATGGAGGAGACGATGGAGCCTGTGGTCCAGTAGATCATGACATTAGTCAAGAGGTCATCTAGGCTAAATTTCCTGTGCAAAGCAACAACAGTTATGAGCAACCCCAAAAATAATGCTGATAGATGGAGAAAAAAAAATGAATACTCTCAGACCTTTCCAGCCCACCATCCTCTAGGTGTATGTTCTCCATGTCAGTCCAGCTGGAGAACTTCTCCAGAATATAAGCAGCCAATCCTACCGGGGAGTCATTCATCGCACAACCTGTTGAACCAGTGCAGCCATTCCTCTGTGACATTTTTTTGAAGACTGAAATACTTTGGAATGCCAAAAGGTAAATGTCTCAAAAGTTGCAAAATGATGTTCCTACCTACCTGAAGTGTCTGGTTTGGTAGCCTGAATGTGTAAGTAACCTGATTCCCTCAAGATGGTCCACACTTGCTTTTTAAAAAATGGGAACAAGCGGCGGACATCTTCCCGACTCAGGGTCACCAAGCGGGGCAGATAAGGGCCAATCAAGAGGGACAGCATCACTTTAAACCCTTTTCTTGACATAAAACTGTTTAAGTGGAGACCTTTCACACACCTGTATGGGATTTTAAAAAAAGTTTGTTTGGATCAGCTTTTGGTGTGACAAATAAATTTGAACAAGATTTTTACCCAAAAATCAAGTCGTATTGAAATTTACACGGTCATTTTGCATATAAGCTCAATTTGTGTGCAGAGTAAAAACATTCTGAAGCATTTAATCACTGATTGTGGCTGAATGTCATTCAGATGACTGTCAATAAGCTGACACAGCATGTGCTGATCCCTGTTAAGGAATTTGCAGCAATTGCACAATTATTGCACACACACTAAGGCTCTGTATTGTTATCTTGGGAGTAACTAAGTGTGAGGAGACAATTTCAGTATGGTGAGCAGATTGCTGAATCTTACTGAGGCTTCATCTGTGCCATATTGGTGGTGATCAAAGAGCCCCAGTCTCCTCCCTGCAGGTAGAACTGCAAGAACCCTAAACGCTCCATCAATTTCAGGAAAATTCTGGCAGCAGAAAGAGTGTTGAAACCTACAAAGAAGGGCAGGAACTATGAAGGTAAAATACCCAATACATGCCCTGAATCAAATTTCTACCACAGAGAAATATACCTTGTTTATGAGGGGCCTCCGAGAAACCATATCCAGGTATAGACGGGCATATGACCTCGAAGGCGAGATCATTGTGGCTCTCAGTGAGAAGTGGCAAGATCTTGTAGAATTCAAAGAAGGAGCCTGGCCAGCCATGAATAAGCATAAGTGGGACCACTTTTTGATTCTTTTGGGGAGTTGGCCGAACATGGATAAAATGCACATCTAATCCTGTTGAAAAGGACAAAAGTTTGGAGTTGCATTGGAGTTCAAATGTTAGATCTTTAGTTCTATTTTAATAAGGATATTTTGCAAAAGAATATATATCCTACAAAATTATTGGGAAGAAATACTTATGAAAACAATTTCAGCTACAGTTGCAGAGACCTTTTGTTGGGAATTTCAACATTACCACATGTAATATTAATTTTACAACTTTTCGTTATAATTTTCGGGGGTGTCTATTTTGGCTCTTTTAATCCATCCTTTGAGGTACTGGCAGATGAAATGAATACCTTCAATTTTTGTTTTGAAGTGTGGATACTTGTTCAGCATTGCCACTTGTTTTTTCCAGTCAAACTCGTGTCTCCAATAAGAAACCACTTGCTTGAGATACGTGGAATTGAATCCATACTCAAATGTGCTATCTTCCAGAGGGTCACTGTAGCGGGTATTGTCAAGGCGTTCTTGAAGGACCTGAGGAATTGGCATTTGGTCCATCATTGTACATATCTCCACAATAAAGGCCAAGTTTTGATATATTTCTCAAAAAGGGATATTTTCAATTCCATGAAATTGACCATCCAATTCACCTTGATTTCATCATCTGAGGTTTGCACCTCAAAAGAGTAGATCTTGTCATCTTCTGATTGTGGTTTCTCGCCTGCTCCCCACCACCCATCACCTTGGGGAATAGTTTGAACTTTGTGACATCTTCTGTGCTCAACGTACAGCAACGCAACGCCTGCTGCTACCGCTGTGCCGATCACGATCTGCTTGTGGAAAATATCCAAGTTCAGGAAGCAGTCTCTGCACCATTGAACATATATTAGTTTATTCCTCATTGAATCAAATGAAACATGGATGCTGATTGGATATACTTACTTCAAAAAATGTACTCTTTGCATTATGTTCCTCAGGTAAACCTTCACGTATAGTTATTTCACAAATGAGCACTAAACAAAGGAGAAAATCACTTAGATGTTGTCAAATAAGAGCAAATATTGTTATTGAGTACCGTTTAGCTAAATACAAAGCGTTGAAAATGTACAGAATATGAAAGTTGGACGGGGTTATTCCGGGACAAACCCGTCGCCAGCGAAAAGGAGGAGATTGAGCAACTTCAACAAACGATTTTGATTGGCCCAAAAAGGACCCAATCACATCGCGCGACTTGAACGTGACGTATTGTTTTGTTTATATAACGTAGCAAAGTAACGGTGTGATGGTCTTGACTAAACAAACTGAGCAATGATTTCGAGGGTAGCCTTCATTTTTCTCGGCGTCGTTTGCGCCGTAGGTTTCGGCGCGTTAATCGGAGGATTCAGCAATGCAGATCCCAACGAGGAAGGCGCGAGGAATGCCCTCAACTTCGCCATTGCTCAACATAATGCGGCCTCGAACGACATGTTCCTCAGAGTCAACAAAGAAGTGATCGAGGCTAAAAAACAGGTTAGTCACGACGTTATTGCAGCAAATTGGTCCTTATCGGTTCATATGTATTTTTTCTTTTATAACGCAAACTATTTGGTGTGTGTGTTTAAGATTGTCTCAGGCGTCAAGTACGTCTTCACTGTTAAAATGGTGAGGACTAACTGCAGGAAGGACGCTCCTGATGAGTGTCCCATGCCAGCCGACGCTCAGGTACGATTAGTAGTCATTGATTTTTGATTTCAGCACATTGGTCAGGGTTGCCCAAATGTTGTACTTTAACGCGTTCTGGTTGCAAGTAAGTGACCTTGTTAATGAAAATATAAGTGACAGCATACATGCATGTATTAGTGATTTTATTTTGATGGTCTTGATTTCAAGGAAGTGGTATTTTTTTGTTGTGAATCTGTAAAGTAGTGGACAAACATACTGATTACTGGATCAGGTTCACAGGGAAAGGTCTGTCAGAGTAAAAATTAAGTCAACCAAATCATTTACCACAATGAAAACGTCTGTAAGTGTGGGTGCCCCCCCCCCCCCCCCCCACACACACACACACACACACATTTAAAAAAAATCTGTTGTGCGTCATGTCAATCACACAGATGATACATTGTCTTTCATTTTTCCATTTGTTGCAGTTTGCCAGCATCTTGCCACATACAGTAATCGTTTAATAAGTATTCTGAACTTTTTCCTCAGCCTTACCAGTGCACTTTCACCGTGTGGAGCCGCCCATGGCTGCAAGACATCCGGCTGCTCGGGGAAAAAAATTGCTAGAAAATTAAACACATGGGAAACAGCATTGTAAGCATATTACTAACATACAGACATATTAATAACTCCAATGTTTTCTATCGACAGAAAATTGTCAATTGTACACAAAGCATGCAAATAACTACTAACAGAGTGGTTCTGATTGTGGTTGGATGAGAAGAATTACAAAATAAATTGTTTATTCCCTGATGCTTTGGGTTTAGTCTATTTGCAGCGTCTATTTGTAGCCTTGACGGTTTTTCATGAAGCGACCTGAATAGTGTTGTCACCCATATTGCTGAGGAATGGGTTAGGACCTGTCATTGACACAAAACACCTCTCAACAATCAAATGAAAAAACAACTTTTGTGCCAAACATTGACATATTCCTGCATTGCTGCACAAACAAATTGCTGACACGCTGTTAATAACCTCAAACTGTCATATGTTAATCTCGTAGCAAACCGAGGACTTCCTGTTGAAAAATACACTCCACTTTAAAACGTAGGTTATGTGTTTATTTGTCAGAAAACACATGCACATTTTTCACTGTCATTGGTGTTGCATTCATTTTCAGTGGAGGGAGTTTCCTCAGTACTAACTTAAGGTCCATCAATCCGTTACTGATGGACGGCCGTTTACCTGGAAACACGGGCATTGACACATTTTCTCAAAAGCAAAAAGGGAAGCCCACTTGACATGAGCAAGCACAATGCCGGTCAGTAAAGCCAACGTAAGTAAGCGACCTATATGCACCTGCAATCATGGTCAACAGAGCTGAGCTACATTGGACTCATGCATTTTGGCATGCAAGGATTCACCTATGATCAGAATTTTGTGTGGAGGAACACAGCCATTTGCTCCTCCCCCCAAGTTCCCCACTCTTGTTCTGGTAAAAAATTAAATAAAAAAGGTTTTTGGCGCAATTTAAATTTTGTCTAAAGAATGTTGAAACAGGTACAAATCTTTTTTTTCCCCTAAATAAAAAACAACTTGTGGGCTGGATTTACTACCATAGAATTGCCACACGAGGGAGCTATTTTGAAAACGGTATTGCATTGCTTCAGGCCTCCTGTTGGACATTTCCTGCCTCCTTCGTAAGCAAAGACTTTCATAAGAGGGTGAGTTGAAGATAATAAAAACTATTTTTCCTGCAACGTTGCACGACAGAGTGGCGCCGATAAAACAATAGACAACCCAGACGTCACATCATTAATTTATTAAGGACTGTTATTTGACAGATTCTTTCTTTTCGTTTTATCCATTGATTATAATGCGTTAACGTTATGCAATCAATCTGTTACAGCAAAACGACTAGAATAAACTAAACCGATCGTATTTACTCCTTTCTGCAGATACTTCTTCAGCATTAGTAGTCAAGTTTATTTGGTAAGACAGTACAGTGTGGAAGTTAGAGTTTATCCAAAGAAAATCCTGCATCTATAGATCAGCATCTTGTGAGAACTCCAGTGGTATAACATAACACCCCATGTGACACTATAATATTTTAAAAGCTGCCAATTATCACTGGCAATAATGTGTGTGTGGTCAACTCAAGTACACTACTAAGCATATTTGGTTCTTAGTTACTTGTGGGGTTCCTCAAATTTGAAATACCTCGAGATGTGTAGTGTGCTCAGATTTTGATTTTTTTGCAGGATTTGGGGGGGGTTTATTTTTAGCTATTTTGTTTAACCTTCTCGTATCAATATGCTTAAAAGTGCATGTTTGTGATTTCCAAAGGGTAATAACCAGCATAGTCATCCGGATCAATAAAAAAAAAAAAAAGAACACATTACCACATGTCGCTTGCCACGTCTCTCTTGGAAAGTAAAAAATTGAAAGATCATATTTTATTTGTTAGATCTATACAACTTCTAAATGGCACAGTATGAAGATGAGTCGCAATGATGTATTGTTAATGATTAATAACATTTTGACTTTTGAACTCCTTTAAGGAGGAAAGCACAGTGAAGCTTGCTGGAAAAAAAACACATTGGAGTCAAGCAAGCAAATATGAAGGTTCTCCAAAAAGATGAGCAAATGGTTGCTGAGACTGTTCTCCTGAAACAGTTACCCAGGAGTTATCAGGTAGACCAGAAACGTTTTTAACCTTCTCATGAAATCTTAAATCTTGAGTTGAAGTAACTCAAATATATATTTTTTTAATTTTTTGTTGCTGAGCCTTTACTGTCTTTGTAGGTCTATGGACACTTAAATGCTTGCAACAGAAATCCAACTTGCATACAGTTCATTGTTGATACTTGGCCCGATTTTAAGGTCATTCTTTGTCGTCCTGACCCGAAAGTAAGTTTGTAAACTGATTTAGAAATTTGGTAGTTTTCTTTGCCTACTCCTTAACATTTTGTTTTTGTTTCACAGAACAAACAAGCCTCCGACTGGGGAAAAAGGTTAATGTTCTACACCTCGGATGAGAAGGTGTTGAGGAAAATGTTATTAGAAGAGGATTTAATCGACTGGAGCACTTCTACTATTATTGGAGGTAATTTAATCGAATTTGCATATGTTGCTGACACACCACATTTCTATTTTTAAAAGTGGTATTGAGTCCACGAGTCCGCTAAAAGTAAAAAAAATAATTAAAAGTTGCGTGAACTCAAACATTCAAGACAATTTTTTAAAACATATTTTAAGAGGTGTTTACATAACTAATTCTCTTGCATTGTCCTCAAACTGAAAGATATGCGTAAAGACAACTCGATAATTTCTTTTGGCGTAAATAACTTGATTGCTTTGTTGAGCTAATATGTTTAAAAGTTGTTTCAATTGAAATGTAAACTGTTTTAGCCCCCAAAAAATACAAGTTCTAAAGTTGTGTTTTTGTGCAGTGTGCAGTCATTACACACACACACACACACACACACACACACACACACACACACACACACACACACACACACACACACACACAAATATGGTCTTTTGTCATTGGATGAAAATGATTCTGTGCATATTCATTGCAGGCTTTGATAGTTCTCACACCTCCACGATCATAGAGGTTTTCACGCAGAGACGAGTCAACTACAAACATCGGTCTTGTGCACATCTTTTTTATTTACCGGATAGTAGCCATCTGGTCACACCAGCTTTTGACAGGTTGAAACTTTTTCTTGTCATTTAATATTCTTTTTGCAGTATGGGAATAATACCTCTTCATATGAATCTGGTCTAAAACAAAATAACATAACAAAAGGCTCTAAACTGCACTAAACGGACACTTTTTGAATGCTTTTCTTTCTTTCTTTTTTTTCCCACAGTGATATTAAATCAAGGATTTCATCCCTGGATCTTTCTCATGCTCATCTGGTGAATCAAACCTGGAAGTTTGGCGGGGGTGAAATAGGCTACAAGAAAATTGTAAGACAAATCAGCAACTTCCCTTCTTATTGCATCACCGATGACCAGGGTCAGCCTGTATCGTGGCTGCTTTTGCACGAATACCTGGCAATGGGCATGTTGTATACTGCGCCTGAGCACAGACAAAAAGGCTACGCCTCTGTCCTGCTCTACACTATGGCCCAGAGACTCCTCTCTGAGGGCCACCCAGTGTTCTGCTATGTAGAGGAAAACAACACAGTCCCATTTAAGCTACTTAAAAGCCTGGGTTTTATCGAGGATCCCTCTTACAGAGAGATATGGGCTGAGTTTGACACGTGATTATAACAAGCAACTTTCATATGATCAGATAAACAAAATGTGTGATTTCACTTGCTTGTACACAATGAACCTGTGGCATTTATATGATTTAGTTCTGGTAGGTTGCTTCGTGAGATGGGCTAACAAACCTGCTTGACTATTTGATTTGAAAAGAAAGACATTTCAGAAACAATGACCTTACATGACCTGCTTACCTGACTGCTTAAATTACAAGTTACTGTTTCACCAGAGACAATGTAAAAAAAAAAAAAAATAATCAAAGTACTTCAGCTCTTGATATCAAGAAAATATTATAGCCTATTCCCTGTACATATCCAGGGTTTATAACTGTTCTTGACCAATGTTAAAATACCTTAATGATTTGTATACAAAAACTGTATATAAAATTTTTAACCAGCCTCTTGTGGCTCACTGTATGTGAATGACAATAACAACATGATTTCCGAGACTGATTTGCATTCATTGAAAAAACAGTGATGTTCTTCACAGCTGTTCTGTGTCAAGTATATTTTAAGGTTCCATTTGTATGCGCGGCAATTTTCATGAAGACCATTCCAACATTACTGTTCTTGAAATCTGTTGAGGAATTCTCCTTGTCCTTCCATGGGTTTTCTCCGGATATTCTAACAACCTCTCATGCGCTAACAAAAATAGATCAGCTTTCACTGGATCTGAAACGAAAACAACAAATATGAATATAATTGTAAATCATCTTGTATCAATGACATGTTTACCGAAGCCCTTAACAGTTCGCAGTTTCCAACCATTTCTGTGCCTTTTCACAACTTTTGAACAAGTACTTAGTAATAACTCGTTTGAAGACAAACGTGTTAGAAAAAAAGTAGATGAATGACAACTTTCTTTCACCTATGTTCTCTGAATTTTTCTAAGCGAATCAGCCACTTTTCCCAATACTCCAACATCAGCTCTTGGTTTAGTTGGTGAGCGTGGCCAGGTGAGCCATCCTTGTAAGCTACAACAATAAGGCCGTTCTCCACCTGCAAAAACAAGGAGTTGGTTCAGAGCGGTGGTCTTCATATCACTAAACACGATCATGCATAACAAGAGTACCTGGTATTTGTATCTGCCATCGCTGTTCAAAGCCCCAGCGTAGGCCGCTACCTGGATAGGGTTGTCATACGTATTGCTCAGGAATGGTTTAGGTTTTTCGGAAGTCTTCCAGTCAATAGCACACAGAACACCTCTGGACAATCAAATGAAAAACAGGAAAGAAAAATGCATTTTATTGCTTTTTCATAACACGTATATATACTAGCACAAGTTTGGCTTTTTTTTTTTATTATTATTGAGACATCTTTGCATGACAATTACTGGCCAACATGTCTACGAGTATAGTATGGAGTAAAATGTTGGTTCTGAAAGTAAAGTTTCGAACAAATCAATTAGCATGTATGCATTTATATTGAGAACTATACTTGCCTGTAGCGGGCCACACAGTCCACGATGCCCAAATAATTGAGAGTGTCATGCTGCACACTGCTCTCTATTGCTTTTACAGCGCTGACATCTTCCATAATGTAAGCGATGCTCTTCATGTATCCCATCACTTCAGGTGGATGCGGTTCATGATCTTCGTCTTTTCTTGTTATGCCTGACATGAGAACGTTCTCCAAGGCTGAATGGAAAAGTTTCCCTTGTCTAAACAAATCTGATGAAGATCAATTGTCATAAAATGAAGATTACTTAATAACATGTGGCATGGTGCAAAACCTACTCATTGTGTATTCTTTGAAGCCTTCCTGCCCCAGTTCTGCAATCATCTTCCTCTTCCATCTCTCCAGATAGAAGAGCTGCTCTGGTGAAAGTGTTGCCTGAAGAATTCTGGTCACACTTGGTATGGACGACCGATTTTGCTCCCGGTTGAATACAATCCGAACTGGAGGTTCTGACTCAGGCTCCTCTGTTTCCTCGCGATGTAAAAAGGGATGCATGACTTTAGGTGACCTCGTCTCTTGTTTTGACTGAGTATGAGCTTTGACAACTGGTCCAAACATGTGCTCATCCTCAGCTTGAATAGTGTCGGGCGTTTGAGAACTGACCCTCGAAGACATGACAGACTTTACAAGAAACGAGTAGCGCTCACTGTCCACTGAGTTATACGGACTCGCCCCTCTGCGGGTTTTGGAACGTTGACAGGCGATGAAAAAGCCGAAAGGGAGGGAGGTGTTTTGAAGCATCCCAACAAATATACATCGGGCGAAAGGCAAACGTTTTAAAATCAACATATTGACTTTGCAACAGCTTGTTTGTTGCTTATTTCGCATACATAATTGAAATACAGACCAAATATTTGCGATTAAGTGCAAGAACTTGCCCCGACATCTTCCGTAGCGTTACTACTTTTTCCCTCGTAACAAAGCAACTTTCTTCTTCCTTAGTTATGCGGATAACAAGCAATGTTTTTGCGTTTTACTGCCACCGTCTGGTAACGGAGTCGCATCGCTATAGGCGGCACAACTTGCATAGCTGGGATTTGAAGTCCTGGGTGTTGTCATACAGTGCAATTCACGGAATGGAAACTACATTACCCACAATAATCAGCGAAACGTATTCGTTAAAATACGTCCGTACCCACTGCAGAAAACGACGGTGTCTCGTTACAACTACGACTACTTTTGCGACAGCAAAATAAGAGTAATGTTTATGCCAATGGATGGAAAAAGAAATTAATTAGTATTCGTGTATACAGACATGACTGTGATATAGTTGAATCTGCGGTGAATATTTAGCCAATCCCGCTAGTGCGGAGTCAAATAAATAAGTGACAGCTCGTCAAACCGCTAGCTGCTCACTTCACAGACAGCAGCGCTTCCTTTTCTCATTGCCTCCACACACTTCTGCTCTTCACCCAACTTCGGTCCAGTAATGACAGCCACTTTAGACGAAAGCGACAAGGATAAGGTAAAGCAAAACAAGTTAGCCTCGACATTCTTTTATTAACGTTAAGGCGAAAACATTCGAGGTGCTAAAGTAAGTTCGGCGATCAACTATAAGCGTTTAGCTAGTTTGATCGCTAACTCATTTTGGCTTGATTTAACGTTAGCCTCTGGCTATCAGCTTGCAAATAAAATGAAGGGGTCGTTTTAATCTACTAGTCGACCGTCATTAGAATTTAATAAATAACTTTCGTGGGTATTCATCAAGGCTGCTCGATGCCAAGTCTTCATTCAGTCAGTCGGCTTTCAAAGGCCAATTGATTGATAAAAATATACGTCTGTCTATGTTGTGGCTTTTATTCAATTGCTTTGTGCAACGTGCACGTGCAATTTTCATTTTTGCGAATGTGTGCTTGGTTGTCTTTTTTTTTTAATCAGTAGTGATGTATTATTTGACTCATGGTCATCACTTCATTCAAATGCCAATCTGATTTATCATTGGATTTAAACTAGTCACTGCCATTTATTTTGTTTCAATATTCTGAATTATTGATGATTTTGTTATCTGATGGTTAAGTTTTGTTGAAAGCCACTTCGAAACTTTTTTATTATTATTATTGTACCCTTGCTTACACATCATATTGCAATGCAGACAATAATCGTGATTTCTTTTTACTGACAAAGTCTGTGAACTAAAGACCGTGAAGTATTTCAAGTTGCAGTCTGTTTTTTCTCCTTAGATGCGCTCTGTGTCTGTTGACCTAAATAATGACACATCTCTGCTTATTGACATTCCTGATGCACTCTGTGAAAGAGACAAAGTCAAGTTTACGGTCCACACAAAGGTAAAACCTTATTTCAGGAAACTTTTTTTCTCATACTGAAAGAATTTCCATGACAGACTGACAAATTACTTCATTATTTTCCCAGACGACACTTAATAGTTTCCAGAAGCCAGAAATCTCAGTTCCCCGGCAGCATGAAGATTTCATTTGGTTACATGACACGCTGGTGGAGACGGAAGACTACGCTGGCCTAATAGTAATATAATATATGCCTGTATGCTAATTTTGGGGAAAATTGATTCCTCTATAATGCAATCTTCCTGCTTTTGTTTATCATTTCTAGATCCCACCAGCACCCCCAAAGCCTGACTTTGAAAGCCCAAGAGAGAAGATGCACAAATTGGGAGAAGGTGAAGCCACTATGACCAAGGAAGAGTACACTAAAATGAAGCAAGAGCTGGAAGCGTGAGTGTCAAATGAATGAAATCCACATTAAGCCACCAGTGCTTGGTGCAATAGGTTTGTCTTGTTTATTTTCAGTGAGTACCTGGCTGTGTTCAAGAAAACTGTCCAAGTCCATGAGGTTTTCCTGCAGAGACTCTCTTCTCATCCCATTCTAAGCAAAGACAGAAACTTTCAGATTTTCCTAGAATATGACCAGGATGTGAGTTCTGCATAATGCTGACTTCCTTTCTTTAGTTGTCTGTTGGAAAGAGGGGAAGTATTTTTTTTTTTTGAATGTGACTTCCATCCTGCTGTGATCAGCAAAACAGTATTTGCATTTTGTGTCAGTGGTGTCTATATGTTATAATACCTTCTACATAAATTATTCATGGGTCTTGATTCATATGTTGCGTTATTTTATTCTTATTTTTTATTTTTTTTCCCCTCGTCAGTTCACTCCAATTGTTCAGCGCATTAACAATTTGCATTTTCTTATTTCAGCTCAGTGTCAGAAGAAAGAATGCCAAGGAGATGTTTGGAGGATTCTTTAAGAACATGGTGAAGTCAGCTGATGAAGTTCTTATCTCAGGAATAAAGGTGTTGCTTCCGTGTGATCGTCCTGAATCAATGGAAGCTTTGTAGGCAAAGTCCCTTAACTGCTCTTTTCCCGCCACAGGAAGTCGATGACTTTTTTGAGCAGGAGAAGATGTTCCTTCTCGACTATTACAGCAAGATTAAAGATTCCACTGCCAAAGCAGAAAAAATGACCCGCACGCACAAAAGTAGTTCATATGAACTTAATTGCGCATCACTACATATTTGTTTTGTTTTAGTTTTTTTTTTTTTCTTCATTGTCTATTTTTGTTTTTTTTGGTCTTTTCAGATATCGCGGAAGATTACATTCAGATCTCAACCACTCTGAATGCTCTTTCAGCAGAAGATAGCACAACTAATAGGAAGTGAGTGCAACATTTAATTGTATAATGAATCAACTAAATTTATTTTGACTATATGAATAAGTATAACTAGAATTTGTTTGCTGCCATCATCACGACTAAGGAAGGGAGATTTTGAATTTTATGATGCAAGCACCTGAGTATAGGTTGCATGACAAACCAAAGTATAAAAAAGTGCGACTCATAGTCCAAAATACATTGTAAATGATTTCATGTCTATCTGTATTCTGCTGAGCAAGTAAACTAATCTAAATGTCATGTCTATTTTGTTTATTTCCTTTCAGGCATATGGAGAAGCTCTCAGATCTCTTTGAGAAGCTCAGAGTGAGTATCCGTCAACAGAAACAGTTGTCTGGGAATGCGAGTTCAATTTTAAACATTGTTTAAATAATGGTTGATTTCTTTCTTTTCCCTTTGTTCCCCTGCAGAAAGTGGAGGGAAGAGTAGCATCTGATCAAGAGCTCAAGCTCACCGAGTTGCTAAGATATTACATGCGAGATATCCAGGCAGCAAAGGTGAGTGAGTGCCACCGGTTGTTCTAGAGACTGAGGTGGGTGGAGTGGCTAAACATTACAGTCAAGTTATTTTATTTAAGTAAGGCCACAATTTAATTGTGCAAATGAAAATGGTCTCTTTGTGGAATAATATAAATTATGACAGATTCAGCTCCAATAAATGTTTATGTTCTAAAAACCTTTTTTAACACTTAGATTAACATTGTTGGCTCACAAAAGAGGGATTACATTGAAAAGTAGGAACAGAGTTCTATAATAGATCAATGTGTTAAACATGAATAAAAACAGAATACAATGATAAATGAATACACTACAAAGACAATATTTTTCATATTGAAATTAATCAATTTTGTTTTTAGCAAATAATCATCAATTTACAAATTGATGGCTGAAACAAAAAAGCTTAGCCAGGTGGGAAAAAGAAAGACTGACAAAAGTTGAGGAATGCTAATCAAACAATTGTTGCAATCAAGATTCAATTGGTTCATATTTTCTTTCTCATCCCTGGCACTCTCATATTTCAGGATCTTCTCTACCGACGAGCTCGCGCATTAGCTGACTATGAGAACTCCAACAAGGCCTTGGATAAGGCTCGACTGAAAAGCAAGGACATTCCCCAGGCTGAGGAACATCAGCAGCTGTGTCTACAGAAATTTGACAAGCTTTCTGAGTCTGGAAAGAAAGGTTTGTGCATCCATATGGAATGGATTTAAACAATTGCATTTGCTGAATGCCTCTTTTTGTATGTAAACCACCTTGAACTTCTAAACCAATTATTATTAACTCCAATATTCAGTATGATCCACAGCCAAGAGTAACACATTATTGATATTAGGCATACTATTATGAAATGTGTACACCTCTGCATTCATGATCTTTGAAAAACTGGGTGGATAATGAAATAATACTTCATTAGATTGTGTAGGCAAGTGTAATGTCGTGGCCAGTAAGTGTATATGAATTTTTGCTGCACGTTATATCTCAAAGGGAACATTTGTGTTTCTCCTAGAGCTCACCAGTTTCAAAGGCAGGCGAGTTGTGGCATTTAGAAAGAATCTCATTGAGATGGCCGAACTGGAGATTAAACATGCCAAGGTGAGTAATGCGAGTTTGTGATAGTTGATCTTACCTTTGGCACTCTCAAATTAGCATGAACGAAACAGACAAATACACCAGAGACAAGCCAGCTGGAGAAAACCACTGCCTAACCTTTTGAGAGACAAAGGCAGTAATGCACTTTTGTATCGCGTTAAAAGATTATTTTACAGGAACCATCCCTATTGTAGCTTGCATGCATTGTTTTCAAATTCAGATTTCCTTTCTTTTCCAATGCTATCGCTGCAGAATAAACACCCTCCTCTTGCCCAAAGGGAGGAATGCAGCTTACTTGCAACCCTAATGAGCAGCTAGTAATCTAGTATTAAAGGCAACCATACTATATGTTTTGATTTCAAGAATGACTATAGTTTTGGGTGGTAATTACTCACTCTCAGGATTGTTTTCGCACCCTGTAAAACAAAAAAAAATGTTCTCATTTATTTTCTTCAACTTCCACAGAACAATGTGACACTATTGCAAGGCTGCATTGAGCTGCTCAAGAACTGAGAGGGTGGCAAGTATTCTTGACCTGCTTTCAAGTGACTGGTGGCAGCCAATGAAATCCCGATGTCCCTTCCATCTCACACAGAGCCAAGCCACATTGTTGCTTGCACTCACCTATCTGGTGCCTCTTAACCAACAGCTTTGTTCGCACGGGTTTCTTGTATTTACTCAGTCCACAGCCCATACACCCCCACAATATATGGATGTCTAACCCATAATTATTGACTCCACTGGTAAGGTCTATCTTTTGTTTTGTTTTTCTTGTAACATCTCATTTTCATACTATGCTCACAATAGAAAACCCCCAACTTTTTTTGGTGTACTTTACAGCACGATACTTCTTAATCTCCCCCAGTGAGTTGAGTTTGCCACTCATCACAAGCTCTATACATGAAATTCTGCTTTACAATACTTAAAAAGATTTTCTATTTCCATTGATACTCTCATTCTTGTGTCTTTTGTGTTGGTATCTGGTTTAAAGCATCAGCACCAAAAGCCAAATGTTTATTTTTTTCAAATTACATCACACATCAAGCAACAATTCTTAATGATGCACATACAGTTTGACAATATCGAGATTCAATTATTTGAGTTAGGACAAATTATGTATAAGATCAAACGTAAGGTTTACCATATACTTTTGTGTGTACAAAGCACTCTCTCGCGCTACCTCCACGTCAAGTATTATTCCATCGCCCTGCATTCTTTTCCTTTCCAATTTATTTGGTATGTTACTTTATTCTGCCCTGAATTGCCTAAATTCTGATTTGATGTGTTACAATGGGCTCACATGTATCAGAACAATTACAAATATAATGCACTATGATGACAAAAAAAGTTTCACAATCATCACCAAGCACAGTGGTGTGTTTAAGACAATATAGTTTTCTAAAAGAATGTATTTCTGATTCCAACAGTGTGATTTCCTTTTTACTTTTCTTACTCAACAATAGCGTTTTATAAATTTGTAACAATACTGAATAAATCCTACTTTCCCAAGTTTCGTCCAATGTCAAATTCTGTAAACAGATGAAAAAAGTACATTGATATTAACTACAATTCATTACCGGTCATACCTTAACTAAGCTGCTCTTTGATTTATTTATCAAAATACAATCGTTTACTGTATCACTTTGAACTCTGTTATTCAGCTGTCATCTGGAATACATTCTCATGTTGTAAAATGAAAACTGGGAAATTCTGCTTATTAATTGAGGCCCGTTTACATCCATAGAATCCAACAAACCTGCAGTCAGTGACCTGAAAGTTTTTCATTGGCTGAAACTGCAAATGTTGCCCCAATGGAATTTTGCCAACTCATCAGCACAAACAGATAAGTTTGGCAACGAGATTAGAGCAAACAAATAGATATCTCAGGAGTATGGTCCAAAGACCAGGACTCGTTTTCTCCAATATCCGGATAATTGTGTTGATAGATTTGCAAGTTTAAAGAGAATCCAGTATGGAAAATTAACTTAATTGTTTGTAAAAACATTCAAGGGCCTCTCGAGTGGTTGCTCAAACATGAAGCGTAAAATCATACAACAAAGTCAATCTTTAATGTACTGCCTTATGCCTATTTCTGAAACAGTTTTGAAGTTTGACTAATTGTGACGTAAGATGTTTAATTTACATCATTTCCCTGTGATTTACGGCTAAACTGGACAAAGAGTCATCGTTCTCACGTATTGCTCGGACTACATTAAAACGCCAGTGTATTAAAGCTAAAAAAAAAAATCAGATCCACACTGAGGTTCTGTCCTATGGTTCAACAACCTTTTAAAGTAGTTTAGGAAACCGCAGGTTTGTGTATTTGTGATAATAGGTTGTGCAGACATTTATAGCTGCTGTGAAATTAATTGCAAAAAGAATACCTTTCGTATGTATAGAAAAACTTTGTTGCTTTACATTGAAACAGCCCTTCGTCTTAATACTCCCAAAAACACCTGCTTCTTATCCATTGGCCCTTGAGATAAATGTCTACAAGAGGTTAAATGCAGTAGAGCTCCATAGAAATGGGTACAAAATTGCTGACACAATAGCAATTTTCTTATCTTCTGAACAAGACGGACAGGTGGACTTCAATGGAGATTTAAGTGATAGTTTACCAACCCTCGAGGTGCACAGTATGCAACATTGTCTCTAAAGTACAACCTATGTCTTGTCAATAATAATACATTGCCGTTTAAAATCAATATTTGAACTTTCCAAATGTCGCTGTGCCCTGGCCAGCCCGGTATTTGCCGTCAAACACAACTAACAAAGCCGCCCACTTTTTGAATGATTCTTAAGATAACAAGGCAAATGCTCTCATTGCATAATATTTGTATGCCTAGATTATAACTTCAAATTATGGTCTTGAATTGAATTATAAAATTTCAACACTTTCATGTTCCCATTTGAGCTAAAAAAAAATCTATGAAAAGTTATTCGGTAAGCTTCCCAACCCCGTCTCAATCCGTTAGTGAGCAATTCTACTTTGCTGATGTAATCTTACCGCTGTGCCATATCAAGATACAGATTAGACAGCATAATTATTGCACAAGTGTGCCCGAGGCTATCCACAAGGCTATTTTTTCTCTATAATGCACAGTTTTAAAGTTTTGGAATGGTCAAAAAAGCCCGTCTATCAGGTATGGCCATCTCTTGTCTCACGTAATGCAACACATCCCTCAGGTTGATTCGTGGCCCGTGAATTTGGCGATCCACTCCTACTCAATGTCTATGATAGTTGATGATGAATATGTGCTGATGTGCCATAAATTCAGTTTCTCTGCTTCATAAAGACAGTTTACCAAAGAGGACATTGCATGCTGTGTTTGAGAGTTGATAATTGAAAAAAAAATCTGTGTGAAATGTAAATACATTTATTTCAGTAAGTAACGCTACACAATATTAAAATTAAATTGTAAATTGTGCAAATATATATATATATATATATATATATATATATATATATATATATATATATATATATATATATATATATATATATATTTTTACAAAACCGTCCTTTGACAAAAAAAAGAAAAAAAAACATTGCACCCACGGCAAGTAAAGTAAAAACTACAACTCCCAGCCATGCCATTTCCTGTGAGAATGCATTCCAGCCAATCAGAGTTTCCCAGGATTAACGCTAGCTTTCTGGGGCACGGGGCCAGCACGTCTAGCCAGCTAGAAGTGCCACGACTTCACAGTAGTCCAGCGATTGCCCGGTGTAGTTAGGGAGAAGATAATCTGAGAAAACGCAACTAAGCTAAACAGCTGCAAACACAGAGGAACGGCCGATCGCAATTGTTACGTCTACAACTGAAAGCTCTCGGCAGTCCCTCATTTTTTTTCTTTGAGCCAAGCAGACACGATCTCATCAATAGCGAGGTAAGTAGAGTGGGAATAGGAATTTTCAGATTCATAAAGACAGGAGAGCACTAGCTTGGCAAGCTACCGCCTGCTAAAACCAAATCTGCCTACTTCTGCACATAAACTTCACTGTTAGTTAATTTTGCGTAATTTGCGTTTCGTCTGCACATATTATAACGTTTTGGCTGCAGTTCTCTTGACACGTCATTCTAAAAAGTTCACGTCGCTAGCCAAGTTCATTGATTCCCACTGTTAGCTAAGGTGCTACCGTGAAAATGAGCGATTAAATGCATAATTATATGCACGAGTAATTTCACAATTATGCATTATATTTGCTAGTACGTCCGTTTGACAGATAGTTTTTTAATGCCTCTTTGTATTGTAATATTAGCCGGGGCAGTACACCAGTAAAAAAAAGAAAATCGCCAACATCAACTGGATACACGGAAGTTTGTTCAGAGTTTTAAATAGAATGGAATTGTGCTTTAAAATGCAATAAAGGTATGATTTCATAGGTGTGAGTGTGTGAGTGCGTGCATGCGCACGTACGCGCGCCCCTGTGAAACTCGGCTGCTGTGCAATGTACACGTCTTGACTTTTACTCGACACCCGTAGAGTTTTACCTGCGTGTTGTTTCACTTTTATTTTCCATTCAGCATATTTTTCACTTCATACAGCACATCAACTATCAAAATACTTATTTATGTGAGAGTTTATTTGTGTGTGGGGATGGGGGTCTATTTTTTGCTGTTGTGTAATAGTTAAATACAACTTTGAATATTTTTAATCTGTATACAGTCGAATTTCTTTGAGATTATACTATTGGGGTCTTTATTCAAAGGAGTGCAAATCTGCAAGAAAAGGGAGACAGTCATCAGAAGAGTGCGAGCGCAGATGTCCTGATGTGTGACGTGACATTCTATCTCTGCCAATTTTTAGACCCTGATACGAAAAGAGACTCTTTTCTCTGTGAGCCTACAGTTTAGTATAGTTTTTCTGAAAATCAGACAAATACAAAATGCTCTCGTGTTAAAAAAAAGTCTATATGTGTAATGCATTTAAGATTAAAAGTTTACTGTCACAAATATGTAACTATAAGTATATCAAATATAACAAGTTAAGCACATTTCATGTCCAGTGTTGCAAAAATTAAAGCTCATGAAAAAGACTTGAATTCAAATTAGTTTCTTTGCACACTTATGTGGAGAGTTGGATTTACCTGCTTCATGATTTTTAGCCTGAGGCTAGAGTTTTTGAAAGTGCACAACAGTGACATCTTGAGGCAGTTTCGGGTAAAAAAGGCTATCTGGAAAAACCTCCCAATGAATAGGCACAGGAAACCTTTTATAAACTCCAGTCATTCCGCATGTTCACAACAAATATATTGATTTTATTTGAGTTTTTTCTGTATTGTTTTAAACAATCGCTTATTTTAAATCTAGGGGGATTCAAGTGAAAATGAAGATACAGTGGTACAAAAAGCCAAGCCCAATACAGATCTGATTCAGGAAGTAGTGGAAATAATCAATAAATAAAAAATCCCGGTTTAAACTGTCACTGTTATAAAACTGCATCGCTTATTTTAAGTAACATGTCACCATGCTTGATCCCCGTGTAATACAAAAATGTAACATCCACCAATCCATCCAGTTTCTGTAATGCCTGTACTCAGTCGGGTTGCAGGTGACCTAAAGACCAGCTGGCTTTGTTGTGTAAGGCAATGTACATCTTGGACTGGTTTCCAGACAACCACAGGGCATGTAAAGATAGACATAGTATAGAAGCGCTTTCTTGTGCCACTTGGTATTCTTATGCATACACTTGCAATCCCTTATGTTTGGACCCCAGGATCCCCCTTCATTCATTTTGTTTGCACAAATCCATGTTAAAAGATGCATTTCTCTCTTTTTAGGTGAACTAACATTGAGCAATGGATATCTATGACCCCCAGACCCTTGGTATATTGGTTTTTGGTGGATTCATGGTGATCTCTGCAGTTGGGATCGCTCTTGTGTCTACCTTCTCGATGAAGGAGACCTCTTATGAAGAGGCTCTGGCGAAACAGCGTAGGGAGTTAGGTAAGACACCGTCAGGTAGCACAGAGAAAAAGAAAAAGGACAAAACAGCTGACAAAAAGAACCGTGGAAAGAAAAAGGAAGAAAAGCCCAATGGAATGATCCCAGAAGCTAAAAAAAACATTGAGAAAGGTCAAGCTGGTCAAGTCCCCGAGCCTACTGCTTCACCAATTGTGGCTACTGCTCCTGCCTCTAAATCGGCACAGCCTAAACCAAAAGCTGTCAAACAATGCCCAACTCCTGCTCAATCTTCACCTGTGCCCGAGTCCTCACCCGTACCTTCGCCTAAAGACAAAAAGAAGAAGAAGTCAGCCAAGATTGAGGAAACCTCCACGCAGCCTAAACTTGCACCAGGCAAATCCTCATCAGTTCCTTCAGTCCAGGTCACGGAACCTGCCAAGGCCAAAACTGTAGCCGCCTCTGCTCCAACCAAAGTAGTTCCCTCAACCTCTGCACCTTCCAAGGCTTCCCCTGCTTCACCGTCAACCAAATCTACTAAGTCTGCTCCGTCCTCGGCTAAATCGGGTTCGCCTTCTACCAAATCGGATAACGTTGCCCCCGCCTCTACTAAGTCCACACCAGCCTCACCCAAGTCTGCCCCGGCCAAGGATAAGTCCGCCCCGGCCAAGGATAAGTCCGCCCCGGCCAAGGATAAGTCCGCCCCGGCCAAGGATAAGTCCGCCCCGGCCAAGGATAAGTCCGCCCCGGCCAAAGACAAGTCCGCCCCGGCCAAAGACAAGTCCGCCCCGGCCAAAGACAAGTCCGCCCCGGCCAAAGACAAGCCCGCCCCGGCCAAAGAAAAGCCCGCCCCGGCCAAAGAAAAGCCCGCCCCGGCCAAAGAAAAGTCCGCCCCGGCCAAAGAAAAGTCCGCCCCGGCCACTGATAAGTCCGCCCCGGCCAAAGACAAATCCGCCCCGGCCAAAGACAAATCCGCCCCGGCCAAAGACAAATCCGCCCCGGCCAAAGATAAGTCCGCCCCGGGCAAGGACAAGTCTGCCGAGGACAAGTCCGCCGCAGCCAAGGACAAGTCCACCGCGGCCAAAGAAAAGTCCGCCGCGGCTAAAGAAAAGTCCCTCCCGGCCAAAGAAAAGTCCGCCCCGGCCAAAGAAAAGTCCGCCCCGGCCAAAGAAAAGTCCGCCCCGGCCAAAGATAAGTCCGCCCCGTCCACAGATAAGTCCGCCCCGGTTAAAGACAAGTCCGCTGGGGCAAAAGACAAGTCCGCTGGGGCAAAAGACAAGTCCGCCGGGGCCAAAGACAAGTCCGCCGCGTCCACAGACAAGTCCACCCCGGCCAAAGACAAGTCAGCCACCCCCGCCTCAACCAAATCAGGAAAGTCTACCACGGCTGTGTCCAAGTCTGCTGCTGCTCCAACCAAGTCTTCAGCGGTACCCACCAAGTCTGCCCCACTGCTTGAATCTGTCATTAAAGATGTTCCCGTCATGGCTGTACCTCCAGTTGGGTCTAGTGCACCAAAACTCCAGGAGCCCAAGAAGAAGGCCTCCAAGAAAAAATCTGAGAGTGGTAAGTAGAGGAAGACCACCCGTTCTGTTTCCCATCCTGTTTAAAATATTGTCAGATTTTATATTTGACTATACTTAAACATTCGAAATTAGTTCGACATTTATGCGGGTTGTTGTCTACCTGCCATAACCTAACATTTTTTAAATCATTTTGTGTTAAATTTTAGAGCAAGTTTGTTTGTTTTTATTTTTGTCAATTTCGTTTAGTTGTGTCGAGTATATGAAAAGAAACTCCCAAAAGGTCACCAAATATAGTCAATTAAAAGTCTCCAATGACTTTTTGAAGATTTACAATTTCATAACATCTGTGTTTAGAAAAAAATCAATACATTTGATAGGAAAATGCAAAAAAAAAAAAAAAAAAGCATAAAAGCACTGGTCATTGTGAGTCTGCTTTCTTCTTGTAACTGAGAAATACACTCACTTTCTTCAAATGCAATGCTGTCAGTGCAGCCTACTACTCTTGCTGTGGAAAGTAGTGCCAGCAGTGGCACTTGGGAGAGCAGAGAGCATGACAAGCTTGTTTAAACATGGCTGTCCTCATTTGCCTCAACAAAGACTATCAGTGCCCTGAACAATAGGTTGGGAGGCGGATGTGATTCTCGGGTTCCTTGGGCTTCTCTTTGCCCTGGTGCCACAATGCACTCATTTCACCTTGAGCCTCCTTTCACCAGCCATGTGTGAACAGTTAATAATTTCTGCCACTTGTTTGTTTCCCCTCTACAGTGGAAGTTGGGGATTCCGCTGACACTCCACTGTATCTACCCTACAAGACTTTGGTGTCCACCATCAGCAGCATGGTCTTCAGTGAGAGAGAAGCTCACAGCCTCATCGAGATGTTGTCCGAGAAAGGCGGCATCATCCAGGACACCTGGCACATAGTATGGAATGAGACCTTGTGTACTCGCTGCTTGCACATAGGGATGCGAGCGTTAATGTGCTTGCTGTGCATTTACAGGCCACTCAGAAAGGAGACCCAGTGGCCACGCTAAAGAAACAATTGGAGGAGAAGGAGAAACAGCTGGGGGCTCAGCAAGAAGACTCCTCTGCAGCTAAGAACCGTCTGAGAGAGCTGACTAAGGTTAGAACATCTCATTCTCAAACCAAAATCCAGCTGTCATCCCTGAATCCAGCTGCCAAAATGCAAATCATAAATTTTGCAATATGTTAAGATGGCGTTCACAGATTATTTTGAATGACTTGAATTCCGCTAATGAATTTCCCATGCAAATCTTTCTTAATTGTTGAGGCTGTGCTGTCATTGAATATACAATATATTAGTCTACATGATATTTGAACATTATTAGCTTCAATTCAGTCATCACAAAATATTAACCCAGATGGCAATTATTGTAAAATTGGAAGAATACTGAATGACCCTATGCTCATCTCTTGCAACCCTATGTGCTGATTAGGAGTTGGCTGCTGAGAAGTCCAAGGTGGCTAGTGTTGAGACCAGGCTGAGTTCTCAGCTAAGCAAGAGGGAGCAGGAAATGATTGCTTTGCAAGCTCGTATGCAGGCCAGCTACCAGGACCATGTAGCACAATCCCAGAAGCTCACTGCCAAGGTATTTTAATAGTCAGGATTGTTTTTTGTTGTTGTTTTTTTTCTGCTAAGCAGTTTTGCTTTATCAACCAGTTGCACACAATACGGTTTCTAATTTGACTCATTTAAAACAAAAATGTGGAACTCTGTTAGATTGTCAGCCTGCAAGATCAGATAGAAAAAGGTCCCAATGCCCAGCTGGCCCGTCTCCAGCAGGAGAACTCTATCCTCCGTGATGCTCTCAACCAAGCTACTAGTCAAGCTGAGAGCAAGTAAGTTTACATTCAGCACATTGTCAACACATCTGCTTTTTAAAAGCATGCGTGTTGTCCAAAAATGCTCTTCTCTGACTTTATCCCGTCCTCAGACAAAATGCGGAGCTAGCCAAACTGCGTCAGGAATGTGCAAAGTTAACCAAGGAACTTGGAGAGAAGACTGAAATTCTGCATACTGACGAACATGTGAGGAGAGGGTTGGAGGCCAAGGTCTCTGCCACAGAGAAGCAACTGTCTTTGCTGCAGGTTAGATTGGCCATTTAATTTCTTTTTCCACATCTATTAAGATCAAGTTCACTGATTTTCAACAAACCTGCCTAATTGAGAAGTTAATTTTTTGACATCACAAACTAAATTGGTATGTAGGCACAGAAAAATCTTAAGTGTTTCTCTTCTCCAACTTTGATTGGGGAAAAAAAACCTAATAAAATGCAGCAACCAATGATTTTGGTACATATAGTTTTTGTATCTTGAGTCCTCTGGTCATCTAATTTGTCACTTCTGGCATGCTGTTTCTTTTCTGTTTATGGGTAGTAATTGACTGAGTTTCCTGGAAGTCAGTTGTCTAGTTTATTTAATCATTAACTCAACCTGCTCCAGTTTAAGGTCTAAACCTGACTTAACTTCACACCTTATTTGATTTACTAATAAATGACAATGTAAATATGTGGATCTAATCACCAACCATCTTTTTAGACCATTTTTCTTAAATGTACAAAGTTTTAAGTATTTTTGTGGTTGGACTTCGGAAAGGATCACATACTTTGTTCTTCCTGCAATTTGACCTGTGCAAATTGTTTTTGACACTGTAAGGCCAACCATGCAGAGAGCCAGCAAGGCTTGCAAAGGAAACTAGAGGAGGTCTGTGAGGAGCTGAGAACTACACAAGCTGCAAAAAACACCCTGCAAGACTCTTTGAAGAAGGCCCAGCAGGACACCAGTGCACTCTCAGGTCAAGATGTATTATTATTATTATTATTAGTCTTATTACTATTATTATTATTACTATCATCATTATTATTATGTTATTGTTGTAATTATTATATTATTATTTTAGCGCTACGTGCATCAAAGATTTTAATTGCTGTTTTGAATGGCCTGTACTGACAATGCTGATCCTCTTTATAGAGTTTCAGGTGCGAATGGGAAATCTTGAAGCTCAGGTCAAGGAACGCGCCGCTCAGGTGGACGCTCTCACTACTCAGCTGGAGGGAACACAGGTTGAGAAACAACAGCTTGTGCAACAGTTGGCGTCCATCAACTCTTTGCTTGAGGCCAGTAAGAGTGAAAAGCAACAGGCTTCTGAGCAGGTGACTTTTTGTTTTGTCAACTTTGCTTTTCCGATCATTGACCACCTATCCTATTTAACAGTGTATTTTTATTTATTTTTTTACGCAGCAGATAAATCCTGCAGAACTGCAGCAATTAAAGCTCAGGTAAATGTTTATTTTTTTCATATTTAGTTAGCTTAGGTAAATGTTTCTTTATTTTTTTTATATTTAGAGAGCTCCAGAACTGGTTTGAGAAATGCCAGTTCTGTTGTTTTTGAAGTTACACACAGTAGTTCAATCCGACATAATTTTTTACTACTTTGAAACACTGTCCAAAAATGCCTGAAACGAACTGTACGTGCTTTGTGTAGCCTGCAGGAGAGGGATAACCAGTGTAACACTCTCCAAGAGGAACTGAAGCAATTTCAGATAAAGAAGGTGGCAGCGGTGAGTTTGAAAAACAAGTCAAATCCATTTTGGTTTTCTAGCATAAGTTCACAATCAAAGTTAGGTGTCTTAAAGCTTGGCGAATGGAGGCAAGGAAAAACTACCCTCTAAGGAAGAGACCTCAAACAGAACCCAGGCTCTGTGAAGCCAAGAGTCAGCCTCGATACTGCAGCGCCTCCTAACCCCGGCCAGTAGATAAATATGAAGGGGCAATGGCGCCGCCGCCAGTTGCATCTCCAGAAGTAGGGCACGACAGCCGCAGGGAAGAATGAGAGAAAGACAAAGAAAAAGAAACGCAGGTCAGTAATACTACATGGATAGTGACAAACAAGTTGGGATAAATAGGTAAGAAGGAGAAAGGGAAGCTGAGTGCAGTCTCGGATTATGGAAGCATAAATGATAGACATAATCATGTAGTGGTTTGTATGAAAGGAGGGAGGTTTTTCCATTTACTTAACACAACTACTGTGTTAAATCAAATCTGCACATTGTGAACGGCCTGGCAATTTACGACCTGCAATTCTTACAGGAGAACACCATTTCTGAGCTAGAACAGAGACTCAAGAGGTATGTAGCTGGTCGACTTGGCATTGTTTATTTCGGTCACATTTATACTCTTGATTGTTTTGACTTGATCCTCGTCTCTTTAGTGAGGATGCCGGCGTCATCGCCTCGCTTCAAGATGAACTCAAAAACCTTAAAGAGATGGTAAAGGACACTACAGTGCCAATGCCTCACTTCCCTTCCATGCAGAATAACAAAGGATTTTTGTTGTTGTTGTTTATGTCACGCCTTCTGCCTTACAGCAATCAGATGTCTCTGCAGAACAGATAAAGAGCAGGTAAAAGCAGCTTTGGACAAAAAAAAAAAAGGTCATTCCATTCTTTGGGCGTAAAAGAATTAAGTTTATCTTATGATTGTGTTTAGTCTGACAGAGAAGGAGGCCCTTGTCACATCACTACAAGAGCAGCTGAAGGAGTCAAAGCAAAATGAAGTGAGTATGTTTCGAATTCTCATTGAGAACACGTTGCATTCCTACGTTTTGCTGATGGTGTTGTCCATTTTCAGGCTGCAATGATCCAGCTAAAAGCTTTTGAAAGTGAAACCAAAGAATCTCTCCAAAAACTCTTCCCAGTTGTATCTTTAGAAACACAACAGGTTTGGAAACTGTCCCGAATATGTTTTTAATTCTGATTGTAACGTTCCTTTAAAAGGCAATCTTATGCCTGCTTTTTCTGTGCACTTCAGCCAAATTGGTTGCAGGGTTTTACGATCAAAGCTCAAGACGTTCTTAAACAGCACAACCAACAATCCAACTCAAGTCAGGAATCACCTGTAAGCAACAATATTTTTTTTTTTCTGTTTCATATACTGATTAAACATGATTCCATACGTCACAAGTGAATTTCTTTTAGGAGTTGCTTGAAAAGTTGAAGGAGGCTGAGGAGAACAACACGACCCTGCAAGCAGAGTGTGAACAGTACAGGACAGTTTTAGCTGAAACGGTAAACGAATGATTGTTTTCCATAGAAGTACACAAACACTTGAAAATGCCTGAAAAGTGGAATGAGCGTGTCGCACGAGCGTGTCTTTAAATGGTGCGTTCGGATTTACTGTTGTCTGCAGGAAGGAATGCTGAAACATCTGCAGAAGAGTGTGGAGGAGGAGGAGTCGGTGTGGAGGTCGAAATTGTCGAGCTCCGAGGAGCAATTGAAAGCGGTAAGTAATATTTACCTGGTTTAAAGCCTCGTTCAGACAGCTGCGACACTTAAATCTCTCGGTGCTTTTTCTCTGACATCCAGTATTTCTTTTGTCACCAGGCTTTAGAAGAAGTACAAAAAATGGAGTCAGAGAAGCAAAGTATAAAGCAGGTTTGTTAGTGCCCCTCCCTTCCCCCATAGACCTCCATTTTATGAATCAAAATAATTTATAACTGTTTTATGTTTTGCAGCTGAAAGAGCAGATGATGCTTCTGGAAGCACAGCTGGAGAAGCAGTCAGATAACCATTGCATCGCTGAGGAGATGGAACAGGTAGTTGCAAAAAAAAAAAAAAAAAAGCTTTTTTATTTATTTTTTATTATACATTTTATCCATACGATGTGTTCTGTGTTCAGCTAAGATTGCAGCTGTCTGGCAGTCAGAAGCAGCTGGACTTGGCCCACAAGGAGGTCCAGGCACACAAGGAGGAACTTGCAAAGGTTTGACCCCACCCCCTTCTCAAGCCCACTTTCACCGCTTGAATCCTATTTGTTCATTCATGATGTGTTCACATTTGAAATAATTGACTTCCCTGGTTCCGATAAAAGCAAAATATAGTACATTTTACACCACATGGTTTTCCCTTGCTTTGTTTAGCTTTTATACTGCTGCAACAATTTTGTGACTTAACACCAGACCAAAAAATTTAAAGCACCTTACATAGGAATCTACCAGGGTGCTAGTATCGAATCAAATTTAAAGAAACTCAGTGTGAAGATTTAAAATGCTTCCCTGTGAACAAGCAATTGCAGAAATGTCAACTGATGTGAAAGAGAAGCGGCCGGTCACAGTTGTTATTCAGTGTGAACTTCGTATTGTGTGTGTGATTAGCAACAACTTCCCATTTCAGGTCAGAGAGCAGCTGAGCCAAGTCGCGTTGAGCGGCCAGCCCGAACAGAACGGCCCCACAGTGGCTCATCCGAGTCAGGTCAGGGTGCAGCCGGCACAAGGCACCCTTGGGGCACCAGGCGCTTCTTGCCAGAGCATACAGGACAATAACTCCCGCTAACAATACTTTTGATCCAGGCTCATAATAATTTAAAAAAAAAAAAAAAAAAAGTATATTAAAAGAAAACAACAACTGAAATATACACACACGGAAAGCGGGTATACACCCAGATCCATTTCGTTTGCGGTTTGTCCAGTCTGCTCTGACATTGCTAGCGTTTATGCTAACGTGTTAGTTGACTTTAATGTGCTCTCACAACTAACCACTCGCCTCTTATTTGGGCATGCAAGCTTCCTCTGCACTCATATGTGAAAATGACTGTGTAGCATTGTTGACTAGAGCCTTTTGCCGAAAGACAACTTGCAGGTGGAGTAACTTCTGTATGCGGATGTGTGCTGCTAGTTTGACAAAAAGAGTGGTTGCTGAAACGCATACATGCGCGCACACACACACACACCAATAATAACGGCGTTTGTGTGTCACCAGGTATTGTCTGAGTTCAATCAGACAAGTGAGAAGCTGCAAGGAGAGACGGCTGCGAGACAGAAGTTGTCTGAAGAGTTTCAGCAGGTACAAACCATTCTCAGTTTATGCCTCAGAATAAAAAGCTGCAGAGCTCCTGCTGTTTGAGGGGGTGAAAAAACTGTTTTTGGGAATTATATTTTATTTTTATTATTATTAAATAAGATAGAAAATGACTTACTTATTGAAGACAGCTCATTTTGATAACCTCTGTGTTTTGGCACACCTTGTAGGCCCAGGAAACCATCACAGAGCTTCAAGCTCAACTGGAGCTTCTGAAGGATTCAGCAGAGTCACAGCAAGGTGACTCGGAAGATGTTGATCAGCTCAAGGTATGGTCACGTTCCATTTTCCAACAATATGTCGGCACCTTACTTATTTCACACAAAGTTCACTTTGAAAGCCAAACTTTCTACTTTGTTTTTTAGTTTTGAATTATTTGCCAGTGCCACATCATCTTTTATCTCTTTAAATTCAGCAGAGGGTAGTGATGCTCCATTTTAGATTTGAACTCACCTCAATGTAATCGTATATGACGACCATATACGTGATGTCATCCTTGACGGCGTTCTTTGGTGTTACAAAAGAGCTAAAGAAAAATCAACACAAACTGCTATAGTCTCTTAAGCGGTTGGAACTATAAAGTGTATTTGTCCAGATTTTTTTTTGAGGGGGGATTCCAAATAGTTTGACTTTTTGGGGCATTTGAAATTTTACTGTTGCAGTAAGTTTGCCTTTGCTGTTTCTTCAGGAACGTCTGGAGAAGGAGAAGAAGTTGTCCAAAGACCTGGGGCAGGCAGCCACCAAGCTCCAGCACCTTCTCAAAGCAACACAGGAGCAGCTGAGTAAAGAACGAGAGACGGTGGTTACACTACAGGAGCACCTAGATACCAAGGTGAGCCAACGCAAAGCTTCACACATTTTTTACAGTACATGCAATGACACTACTCTTCTTGGTTTGACTCACTTTTGCGTTCTCTTGTCAAGGGAGAGTATGTGGAATTAAAGGAGGGAACATCCGTCTGAGATGAAGCTCACTGTGTGGACATCAAGCCAAATATGCCTTATGATTACCGTAGTTATGCATTCCAAAATTATTTCTTTTTTGTACTGTAGTGGGGTTTCTTTTTCTTTTTTTTGTTTTTAAATGAAATGCCAGTAATCAAATGTTTGATATAAGCATTTCAAAGGATAGGAGGAAAACATGCTGCAATCTTGACTAAAAACTCGCATTCCATCAACAATTCTGACTATGTCAGATGTGTATCCCCTCTGTCTTTTAATCCAAATATTTCCCCATGGTTCAGTGTTAAAAGGGAAACCGGGTGTACGTTAAACGTACATTAACCTGTGCAATTACTTTGTATGTTTGTTTGTTTTTTTCCTAATGTGCTTGACTGATGGTAACACTTCAATGACAGTACAAGTGCTTCGCGCCTGATTCGCTCCAAAGCAGGCCACCGACTTGTGTTGAATTTGTATGAATGAATAAACTACAGTCTAACTATAATCATTTGGATTATTTTTCTGACTGCTGCAACAACACGACTATTGTAAATATTTTCAAATCAACTAAGGTGGAAACAATATTTGCACACACAAAAATGACTTATTCAACAAATAAAGTAGGAATTTTATTGACAAAACTGTGAAATGCAGGAAATGGGTATCAATGCATATTTCCAATTTTGTGCAGTCACAAGCAATTTAACATAGTAATGTAATCCTTATAAGAATTTTAGGGGATTGTCTAGCCTTGATTACAAATACAGAATAGTTCAATTGGGTAAGAGGGGACAGACTGCGGTGAGCAACAAAATTCTCAAAACTACAATTGAGAAAATCAGTCTGTTGCTTTATGTTTGAAAATAAAATTTGATGTCAATATGCAGGATTTGCAGTAATAATTTATTTGCGTTAGTTACAAAATTCTCAGACTGTATTAGAAATTTCAGATCACTGTCAAAACGATATAAGAGTGAGTAAAATTCAGAATTTTGTGAAAAAAATAGTCACCATTTTCTTAGCAATAAAGGCAAAATAAACTCCTCACCTATATTGTGGATAGCTCAGTTAAGGCAATCGAGCATTTTATTTGAAAATATATTTAGAAACTATTTACTCAGTCCTCCCATGTATTAATCAAGCCCCCATTTATCCCCAAAAACCAAAATTTGTTGAGTTGCTAACTGAGTATTAAACGTGAAGCTCCCAAAATATCTTTATTGAATCAACAGAATTGATGATGGATTATTTTGTAGAACAATCATTCCCATAACTGACAGATTAAGTTACACACCATATCCAAAGAAAAATGCATTCAAAACAGAGCAAATATTCATTTAAGGGAGGAGTTTGCATTAAAAGAAATCTTGTTCATACTTTAATTTGTCATATTTGTGAACTGTCCGTATAAAGCTGGGAGTAATGAATTATTTAATAACATGATCTGAAAAACTAAAACATTCCTTCCCATTTTGTACCTTCTGGTCAGAAACCACCGCACCTGACAAAGAACAACCAATGACACACGGAAGGTTTGACCAACAACGAGTCAATCATGTTGTGACAACCATGAACAATGAAATCAAGAATCAGTGAAATGATAATAATTCAACAAATGGACTCTGTTTGCACATCAATGATGGGAAACTCACTGAAGGTTAAACCTAAACTCTGTCGATCACAATTCACAATAACTGCGAACATGTACTCAGGCTTTAATAGTAAAGTAAGGCTACATGTAAATTTTGCATATGTTTCTTAAACTGCAAACTCCCCGTTTAAGTGATGATTGTTCTTTTCTTCTTCTTTTAAAGAGTATAAGCAGCTCCTCTATAACATGGACAATTCCAGCCACTGGGAAGAAAAACATAACGGCAAAGAAATGTTATTGTCAAGTAGAACTTGATATTTTCACTCCACCTCATACCTGCAAGTAAGTCAACTCGATAACACCAGAACCATTGTCTACGGACTGGAATGCATCTGTTGGGAAGAAAGGTTGCAATTATCTTTTGAAATTTGTTCATGCAGTACAAATCAAAAGTTTGGAAACAACCTTCACGTCAATGTTAGGTAGACAAACTCACTGAAAAGTGACT
Source organism: Syngnathus leptorhynchus (assembly GCF_054491065.1). Lineage (NCBI taxonomy): Eukaryota > Metazoa > Chordata > Actinopteri > Syngnathiformes > Syngnathidae > Syngnathus > Syngnathus leptorhynchus. The sequence continues at coordinate 8,532,148 of NC_141204.1, read as the reverse complement.
CCAAGCGGATAAGGCAGCACACAAAGTTGTCAAAGTCTATGGAGTAGTCTGGTTCCCTGTAGCGAGCAACGACAATCTGGTGCAACTGGTTGTTGAGAGAGAAACCTGCAAAAATTTCGACCAAATTTCAAATAAATAAATTTCTAGTGTCTAGTACTAGTCAAAACATCATCTGACATGCACTCACCAGCGTCTTCTACTGCTAACCGCATCTCAGAAGAGCTCATGCAGCCACTTTTATCTGCATCTTTTTCTTTGTAAATGTCCTAATGGGAGAAGCAAACTGCTCATTATCTCCAACCACCAATCCAACTAAATACGTCAAATAGTCACCAGCCACAGCATTAGTCGGCACAATAGAATTAAAGCCGTGATGAAAGAAATTAAATATTCGGTTTTAACCGACGCTACAAGTAGTGTAGTTTGTTGTGTCGAAAATGGACACAAAATTATCACACAGAATTTCGAATTGCTTCGAATGATGATGCAGTGTAGTTCCAGCATTATTCTTTTCAATAAGGTCCAATTTTAATTCATAATGCTGCAGCCAGTGAAAACCCGCCTTTAAGGGTTGTTTACCAAAAACTTTTCAATCTTGGTCCACAAAATCTTAAATTCCACCAGTCCTAGTTTGCCGCTTCCATCTTTCTTTGAAAGGATTGTTAAAGTTAATGCAAAATTCATTTAATGCAGACAATTTCACAACTAGTTGGGCGTTAAATTAACTACATCAACAAAAGCCTCATTACCTGGTGTCTTGCTAGTGACACCAGCAAGCTGTTTTTGCCCTGAACAAAACCATACTGGTCTGCTTATATATATATATATATATATATATCAAGTCTTTGAGCGCTAGTATTATCTTGGAACTGCCTTTATATATATATATATATATATAAAAATATATATATTTTTTCGGGCTATATTTTTATTTTTATTTATTTATTTATTTTTTTTTTTATTTTTTTGCAGGGTGGTTTATACTGTCTTTATCTTACACACAGATGTGGTGCTATGATTTCATATTTTTCTGTATCTGACTTCTAGGAGATGGAATCCAGAACCGCCTTATTGCAGTGTGTTGAAATTAAGGCTCAAAGGATACGTCAAGCAGATTGACCATGTTGCGACACGTGGTCAAACTGAACCCATCGGTTTTGATGTCCCCTCCTGAAAATAGAACAAGGATCAAGTTATTTGTAGATTAGATGGAGGTAACTTCTCATATTGAATTAGCTTGAGAATTTTTTCTCTTACGGTTTTTAACCACTTTGTTGAGGATTCTCTGCAGCTCAAATGCAGAAATCTCCACATCCTAAGAGTCAAATTCAAATGACACATTTAGACTTGAATTTATCCAGTGAGAGCGAAAAATAATTTTTCAATCAAGGACTTGAAGAGGAAACATTCAAGTATTGATGACTTACATGTCCGGCCAGCTGTCCAAACAGTTTCTTGAACCTGTCATCAATATCATCTTCATCGATGTCAATCTAAAAGAGTAAAAATTGAAGAGGAAAAAAAAATCTGGATGATTTGCCACTCCACCTTGCAGCATTCTAACCAAGCAAAAATGATTTTACCTGTTTAACATGGCAATCAACCGGATCGTCAATCTCACTGACAACAGACAAAGATCATTGCTTTACATCTTAATGAAATCACACTGCTCAATATTACACCTTGTAATACATACTGAAAATCCGCCGGTTTCTCGGAGAACACCCGTATATAAAAGTCTCCATTCTTGTTGGGCTCAAATGTGGAGGGAATGATAAGGTACTCCCCAGGGGGAAGGTGGTGACGGCTGGAGACTTCTCGGAGATTGATGAAGGTCTCAGAGCGTGCTGCTGAGCGGTTACGCAAGAAGAAATTTTTCTTCAGGTGCACTTGCCTGGCGCCATAATACTGGAAAAAAGTCACATGAGAATATGTCGACACATTGTGATGGGAAAATGGAACATCAATGCAGTAGATAGCGTGTTCCAGAGAAACACTCCCACCTCTTCAGGCAGCTGGAAAAAAAAAGACAAAAACAAATCCACAATAAGAAAAGAGGGTCGGTGATATGTAGCGTCTGGATTTAATTTGGATTTCCAGTCTCGTTCACCTCATACACGAGGAAGCCAATGGTCTCCATGTCCTCCCCCATTTTTCTCCTGCGACGCTTGTTCTTCTGCATCAATCCTATGATGAATGTGCAGCCTTCTTCTCCATCATAGGGGTCATCATCCACTTTGTCAAGTTTTATGACAAACTGAGGATTTGTCCAGAAGGTTTCTAAGCAAATGAAGAACAACAGCGTTTTGGCAGCAACTAACAAATTAAATTAAAAAAAAAAAAATTCTGACTTTCTGCATCATCAACAAATAAAAACAAATCAGGAAAAATAAGTTATCTCAAATACCAGGATAGTTTCTGCAGCCACCAGCAGAAGCTCCAGTTCTCCAGGTTTCTTCAAACTCTATCTCCGCCCACTTCCTGTACTCTGATGTTAGGGCATCAGGTGTGAGGTTGCAGATCTCTATACGAGAATATTCTCTCCGGAAGTCAGAAAATGACATCCTATTGGAGAGCAGTGAGAGGATGTGCACAAAAAGAATTCATTCTCGTGAAAGAAACAGGATAAACATTCCAAATCCACACTTCTTTTTTTTTTTTACTTTGATTTACTTGGCTCACGACCGTAATCAGCTATAAGGTCTTGCCTCTTTACTATTTTCAGATGTGTGTGTGTGTATATGTGTGTGTGCGACTGTCAGAGTGATCAATTACCAGAACTCCCCATCTTCCTGACGGTTAGTCAGCCTCTGGCGGTCATCATCGCTTACATATCTCCACTCAGAAGAACTACAAAAATAGATTTCATTCAAAGTTTGCAGGAGGGGAATCAGTGCTTTTCAATGAATCAACCCACATATAAGTTCCTACCTGGATACAAACAGGGCATGTATATAAATGAACACTACCGACCACACGCCATTGTGAGAGGTGAAGCCACTGGCGGCCATCTTACGTTGCTATCTGTTATTTAAAAATGACCTTACATTGATTTACTACTCACTTGTCACTCCAGGCTCCATTCCACTCCACCTGACCCCATGGATTTCTGATTCTGATCAGCTCCTCCATGCCTCCTCTGTACTCCACCTAATACAGAAATGAAACCATTTATCTAGTGTGTTTGCTATTTGATCAACTTTAGTTGTCTCTGTTGTCATGAGTATAAGCAATCCTGTGAGGCCGACTTTACCCGCTCAGCTGCTGTCACAGAGTAGGCGTGGCCCTTCACCAGCTTGCGATGTGTGATAGCTTCAGAGTCGGCTGCACTGGTGATCTGGGAGGAACAGAAGTGTCCGTAACTATAGCGACAAATCGTGACCAATTTAAGTATGAAGTTCAAACTTACATCAATGGAGCATCCTAGAAGGGAGCCTCTTTCCAGGGCCTTTCTTAAGATATTAAAGAGGTGAGGATCGGGGTTGGATAGGTCATGCCTCTCAGCAATGCCTCCAGTGAAGTCCTCGAACCCTTCGGTGGTGCTTCCTCCTGAGAGAGCCTCGTAGCATCCATTTAACCTGTAGCAGCAAACGGAAGGAGGTGTAGAAGAATTCAGAAGCAACCCAGACACAGATATGCATCAGATGCTTCAGTCATACTTGGCGTAGGCCTTCTCCAGCAGGGCACTCCAAAATTCTGATCCATCCTCTGAGTGAAGAAACAGCAGTTCTCCATCTCTGGTGGGTAAGCGGTCATCGACCACCACGTCCACCCAGTCACCAAACTGCCAGAACTAAATATGCAAGAGGAAGTGGTGTAGCTGATTGACTATAACGTGCAAATTCAGTTCTAGTTAGTCATGTGCAAATTCAAACCAGATTCTTTCAAATTCTCTTGGGTGGCTAGCTCAGGTTATACCACACTGGGATCGTCACTTAAGGTGGACAAACAGGCTCGCCCACTCTGAACACCATTTTGGGACTGTTCCTTGCTCCACGTCTTTGCTTCACATGATTTTCTGTGTGTGTGTGTGTGTGTGTGTTTATGTGTGTGTTCAGTGTATATATATATATAAATATACCTCAAAATGAAAGATTCCAGCATAGTCCTCATCAAAACTTTGGTCATGCGGTACAACGCGGGACAAAATCTGCTTGTTGAGTGTCAAGGACGCAATAGCCGCCAGGAGCCAGCAGTCACCTGACCACAAATTTGATTGTTTTACTAGAAAGCAAGAGCCATTGAAAATGATGCTTCATGTAGTACATATATACTATGTTATAGTTAAACCACAGTAACTGCCTTGTCTTGTCTTGTCTGTTACCTAAAGTGCTCACCACTGAGCCCTACCTATGTTTGGTCCAGACAGGGTGTAGACAAAAAGATCCTTGACAAACCAGCTCAACATATTTTGTACAAAGACTGCGCGTTTACTATCTTAAGGCAATGACCAGAGGAGTAAAAGCCATCATTTACAAGTATGCAAAGTATTTATTTTTTTTTTTTTAAAAGTGCATGTCTCACCAAGTGCTCCCTGACAAATGTCAGTCCTGGTGGCATCTCTCAGAATGAATTTGGGATTAGAAACAATTTCCTAAGAATAAAAACATTTGTCATTAATGAGTGAAACATGTAAACAGTACAGTAATTATTATTTTTATTTTTTTTTAGTTTAGACACAGAGGAAAATGTACATTTTCTGGGCACACCTACCGCTGCAACATGATTTTAGACAAACAAACACAATACAACAAGGACTAGAAGGAACTAAGCAAACAAGCAAGACATAAAGGAAAACCTGAGCAAGATGCAATGAGTATGCACAGGGGACAGGTTAACAAGCAAAGGTGGAAACGCCCCAAGATATATAACACGCAAAACCACAAAAATCCAAAACAACTTAAATGATATAGAAATGCAACAGTATTGCTCTTTAAACTACAAATTGTCAAGCCCTACAAATTCAGAAAACATGCAACTGAGTATTTGCATCATCACTGCTGTACCCACCGTAGGTCTCAACCACCTGATGCCTCGAACTTTATAGGAACCGGGTCCAAGTTCATTGAAGCCCAAAGATGCTGGAAGTGGCTCAAAGGTTTCATCCTCAAATAGGCATCCTCTTTCCAGGCAGCTTCGCTTCAAAGCCTCATAGTCCTGGTTCAGGTATGGCACTGCTTTATCGTTAGTTCCGATGCTATGCAATTTGTCTCGGTTGTGCTTAAGCTTTTGTACAATGCCAGACATTTTCAGTGTCTTCTCAGTGGCCCGTGCTGTCTGGTACTCTTGACTTAATGTCTGTGATGTGTTGCTACACAACAATGTTGACTCAGGTGAGGCCACGCCTTGTTTCTCATGCCACAGGGCTGTTTAACTACGTGGCATTTGTAAGAACGTCAAAATAAAATACATAAGCAGGAAAGTTCCTGAGTCAGTATTATTAAGTGGTGGTTTATTACTGCCCCCTAATTTAGACATTTAAAACACATTTGCATAGCTTTGTGATATTGGAGTCTTCAATTAAATAGCGGCCACTCTGTTGGGGGTCAAAATGTAGTCCAAAATGTTTATTTAAATCTTCCGTTTTTTCCCCATCTCACAAATACATTGACACTCTCAATCATTTTCAAAATATCATTGTTTCCCTAAAAAACAACACACGTTCCTTGCTCGCTAGTAGATTACCAGGCACGTCCGTTGCAGAAAAAACATGACAAAACAATTCAAGAGAAATTAATTTGTACAACAATATACACATAGTGACAACCAACTCACACATGCAGGCGTACTACCTGATGTATATCCTCCTCAGTTTTAAACATTTCTGATTGAGAAAAAAAACAGATTAAGAATGCTTAAATGATGACCTTGCCATATCACGGAATTTTGAGAACGACTAAGATGAATGTGTATTTGCATGCTTACTGAATAGCATTTCCACTTTAATGAGACAGCCAACAATGCTGCCATAGTCGATTGCATAGTGAACATCATCATTGCAATCGAGCAACAATGGCCTGCAGTATAGCACTGTTGACGTAAAAACCTGTGAACAAACATCACTTGTCATTATTTTTTCAAAGGTACTGAGGTCATTGTCAACGCTTAGGGATTACTTGAGATCCTACAGGGTGTCGCATAAAACCGGCATTAAGTTTCATAGCCTCTCCCATGCTTGCTTTGTTCTTGTGGCGAGTGAATGAAGTTGACACGCTCCACCCCAGTCTGACCGGATTATCCAGTTTGCTGTTAACTGCTCCACAGCACAAATGAGTCAGAACACTGTTGATCCCATCAAATGAAGGGTAAAATAGCATAGATCCACCCACAAACACATTAAAAAGGGGTGTGGTGCCTATTTTTAAGTCAGTCAAAATGAGAAAAAAGTGGTATGGGAATCCGATTAGAGATGGCGACCAGTAAGTAACAGCAAGGTGTGACCTTGGATTTACTACATCAATGGCATGGAAACATTCAGTCCATTCAATAGTACAGATTAGGGATGGGAAGTGATACGATACACATCTCAATACACTGCCAACGATTCGATGCATTCACGATTCATGGAATTGCCAATGATAAGATGCGATACGATTCTCCCATCTTCTGCGATCTACGATTTAATTTCAAAACAATCCGATCCAGTGCGATACGATACGATGCAACTGCATTTTACAGGTCGTATCAATTTTCCGATGCATATCGGCGAATCTTCCCAACCCTAGTACAGATAGTTTATTTGGTTTTATTGCGTATATTCAAATATTACAAATAATACAATGCCTCCTGTTTGTTTTCAGACTAAAGTCCTTGCATAAAACTATTTGCAGATGAAATTGAAGGAGCAGAATAAACAGAGAGAGAAAAAAAGCCATTCGGAAAGAAGTGAAAAGAAACTGTTTATTAGCTCTCACCTCTTTAATGAAAAGTAATTATATGCATATATATATATAGGTAATATACATGCATGTATACATTTCTATTCACAAGCAAAAATATCTATTGTATACTCCTATACACAAGGCATCAGTATACATATCCATGGCTACATACATACATTCGCACGCGCGCGCGCACACGCACACACACACACACACACACACACACACACACACACACACACACACACACACACACACACACACACTCACACGGCAGCAGTTTGCACTGAAAGATTAAATAACATAAAGATCAATTTGATTTTTTTTGTTTATTTTTAATTCAACCTCAAATAAACTCTTGCAGTCTCGGTTTGATAGAAACTTGCTCCAGTGCTGCATCGACTGCACCTCTAGCGTGTGTGCGCATGAACGCACGCTCGTAAATGGGCTACGCTACTGACAGCCGTTCAGATTGTGCTCGGACTATTCACAATCTGAAGAGTAAATGGCCAATCTGTCATTTAAAGAGCGGCTCTCTTCTCAGTTTTTTCAGGTGGGCGAGTCATTGAGCTACTAAGAAGACTATTCCGCTTGGACGTGGGAGAGGAAAACAATATAGCAGAAAAGGAATACGTTGGTTAGCTAGCTAATGTTAGCTTGCCAGTGCAATGGTGAGTGAGCTTTTAGCTTCTGTGTAAGCTAATTTTATTTTGCTAGCTTCTATATTGCTACTTGTCAGTGCAACGCAGACTGACACTAGCGATTGTTACGCCGGTATCAGCTATTTGACGTTTGTGTGCGCTGTTGCGAGATGATTTGTTGACCCCACTTGACATGTTGTGGGCCCTCAAGCGAATCCTTAGCAAGAGTCACTCCCCACTTGAAACAGCAAGACACCATTGCTGAGTTTTGGAGTCTGCCAGTTCGGGACTAGTAGTCTCTAACCTACTAGTGCCGCACTTTACGATGCAGTTACACCTCTAAGGTTTTCTTTATGGGTAACAAATTGAGACAAGTCTGCTTAAATACAATAAGCTTAATGTTGAACTTAACCTGCAGAGCTATTTTCGCCAACTGTCCTACTTTCGTGCGTGTTACAATTTAAAAATACACAAGCTAAGCACATTTATTTATACTGTATATCCGAGTGGTCGGAAATGTTTTGAACAAGTCATGCATTGGCGGAAACAGCCAGTCAACAATCTGTTTATTTTCTGATTTGCATCATATTTGTAAAATACTGTCGTTCATTTTAATAATTCATTCTAAATGTTTTATGTTATTATTGAAATTGATCTGGTTAAATATCATATTTAATTGTTATTAATAATTGTAATTATTATTAACGAATCGATCAATTACTAAGTAAATATAAACTATGCAGGTACTGCATATGGTCATCGCCTTCCTAAGGCATAAAAAAGATGAATCAGATTGTGAGTATATAATATTTATTAATCATTTAGGGGGTAATGCTATGACCCTTGGACGGGAACGATGCTAAAGCTGTTCATCAATCAACTCTCGCTTATTTGACACTTCTCTTTGTAATAAGTATTATATGTATCTGTTTTTTCTTAGCAGGCCTTTGTATGTGTCCCAGATGATGTGTAGAAACCACCATGACTGAAGTTCAGGCCACGGTGGAGTTCTCAGTGGAGCTCCACAAGTTTTACAATGTGGACCTGTTCCAAAGAGGGTGAGTTATACTTGATCGTGTCAAACTTTGGGGTCTCAGCAAGCTAATTCTATTGGTGCAGTCACCATGGGTCAAGGGATATGCCAAAGGTCATGGCACAGACATTGGTTCAGTTCACATTGGGTGTAGTGATAAGTGAATGAAATGTTGGATGAAGTTTAGGTTTTGTGTAGAGGAACAGCTTTAATCCCTTTTAAAATTAAATATCAGCAACTTATTAGGAACAGATCAAATCAATAATTTGTCTTTTCCGGGACCAAATCATACAGACAAGTGCAATACTAACAGTTTGAACATGGAAAATTATTGTGCAATAAAAAGTACACTCTTTTTGTGCTAAACAAGTCATTCTTATTTGCATATTTAAATGAGTCGTAAGTTTTACTTTCTGCCAGAAGCGCAAAATACTGTACCTAGTCATGATGTGCATTGGCCAGAAGCTAAACTGCACTGTTTTTTGGATGGATGAGGCACGTAAATAAAGTGTGAGGCTGTTCCACCTTGTGTCTCTTGCCATTCCTCTATATGTGATTGGCATATTTTATTTATTTGTAGGTAATTTTGAACTGCGGCAAAACAAAACCCTGCCTCGTCTCAGCATTACATGAAACAGTTCAGTCCTAATACATGAGTGACTGCAAAAAGAAAGTGCTTATTATTTATTCAGAAAGGGTTTGTTGTCATTTTACAAATCAAGCCACTGGGAGGTAGTGGTGGTTTATTCATGTATTAGTGTCACTCGGGACTACACAAATATTCTGAAAGTTGTGTCACATTCGTGTTTGTGTTTTTCTTTAATATTTTAATTTTCAGGTTCTACCAGATTCGTGCCAGCCTGAAGATTCCACCTCGGGTGCCGCATAAAATTGAAGCCAGTCTTCTTCACCCAAGCGGTAATTACACTATATTTGTGAGGATGTTGAAAATGTTTTCATGCACCTGGTTTTACGTAGTTAGGATTATAAAGAGGACATTCATGTGCATCACTGGGTCCACAAATTGTCTTCTTTGTCTAGGCTCTGATCTCGCATTTCCCGCTTCAGTCCAAGATGATGTCATCTCCAGCAAAACCTTTCAGATTCTGTACAAGAATGAAGAGGTTGTCGTCAACGATGTGCTCATCTTTAAAGTCATGTTGCTTCTGGATGAGAAGAAGGTTTTTGGTTTTAACTGTACTTTTGTGGGCATATTGTATTGCATGCTTTTAACTGTTCTCTAAAAACATTCTAAAACAGGTGGAGGATTTCCTCTCTGATTTAGATTTCCAGCTCCTGTTAGATTTGTATTTCACTGATGGTGATTACACGTAAGTGTTGCTTGCTTTCTCACATTTTAGTGGTATTCTCAAAGTATTCTTATGTGAGTGTGATAAAGCTAATGAATTGGGGTTTTTTTTTTATTTGTTTCATATCTACAGTCCAGATGAGCCAAGCTCATTACAGAATATCAGCAGCCGCACACTCCGTTTGCACTTTAACCTTCAGCGAGGCATCCACCAGCACATTAACGTCATGTTTGACTACTTCCACCTTTCGGTCATGTCCGTCGCTATTCACGCCTCCCTTGTGGCGCTACATCAACCACTTATCAGGTAAAACCGCTTCATACCTCAGCAAAGTTTTCCAGTCACATTTTGGCAAACCTCGTATTTGCCTTTTATTGCTACACAAAGAACTTCATACTTTACACTTCCAATTCACAGATTTTACAATAACACATGTTGAATTACGTATACTTACAAATAATTTTCTGCCTAGTTTTCCTCGGCCAGTGAAGACAACATGGCTTAATCGCAATGCCCCGGCTCAGAGCAAGGACTCAGTTATCCCGCCTCTAGAGAATGTGGTGTTTGGCAGCAGTTATGTCAAGCAGGTGTCAGCAGATGTAAGTTATCACACTAGTTCAATATTAAATTGAGTTTTGTTATTCACAGTAATATTGGAATCATACTTCATGTAAGACTTGAACAGAAAAACTCATTTTGAAATATTGGGAGTACTGGAATACTAAATTTTCTTACAATTTTATAATAATGTAAAAAAAAAAAAAAAAAAGGCATTTGTCTTCTCTCTTCTTAATCCCTCAGGGCAGGTCATTCCTGGTATCCGACCACTGCGTGCAGCATGCCCTCACCCTCCACCATAACATGTGCTCCAGTCTCTTACTTGCCTACCAGGGCCTGTTTGACTACTTCACCAATGTCACGAAGGACCTGCCATCTTCCCATCGTATGGAATTAGGTAAACAGCATCCTTGTTCATTCATTCATTCAAAGCAAAGTGTACATGCAATGGAATGCATGCTTGTCATTATCATTGATATCTCTGAAGCATTACACGCAAGTTATATTTCATATTCTCATGTCATTTCATCTGAATGAAAATGTTGGACCCATCAAAGAATTTCCAAATTAATTTGCAATGACTACATCTGTTAGTCCCACACACCAAATCCTAATCATTAAAATGCCCAGGAGCAACTCAATATTATGTTAATGACTCACCAAAACTAATATGCACCGGTGGACAAATACTAAACCATCCCAAAAGGACAAATTAATAAAAAGGTTAAACATGACTATATGTGGAATCCTACTAGCCAAGCCCAGCATGCAAGTCCTATATGAGCGAGTACTAAGAAGACCCTATCCTCGAAGTCAAAGACACGTCTACATAGGTATGTCCTGCCCCTTACTATGCATACCTCGAATCAGCCTGCCTTTCTCTCCTTTTTCCCCTCTTCACTCCACTTATCTTGTATCTATACAAAAAAATGGCACACTCCTATTGCGAGCAGATGCAACGAAACTGCTGCCAACTTTTTCCTCCCTGTCTCTGTTGCACACTTTTGAAGTCGTGGTAGTAGCCACCGACTTGAATAACGGTCATTCTTTTCTGATCTTATCGTCTTGTCCTAGAATAATGAATACTTTCTCCACACGAGTACTAACACTGCACTGTTGTTCAGTCTTTCCATGTAGTCATCAGGTAAACTACTCAAGTAAATCACAGGAGCAACACTGTTCTCTTTCTTTTCAGAAAAACATGACTTGGAGGCCCGTCTCACTGAGTTATGTGAACAAGTGAAGGTAGGACCTGTTGAATAATACAGCAATGCAAACATGTTCCTCTCTCTAATAATGTAATGTTCAAAGGAGACTGGCATGCCATCCATCAAAGTTGTTTTAGGACGATAGACTGAAAGTAATGTTTATTTTACAACATGAACTATTTGCTTCACTTTGTAGGTTATCTATGTTTCTATTACCATTTTATAATCTTTATGTTCCTTTTTTTAACATTATGTAATAAGTACAATCCGTTTTTAACACTTTATGGATATCCATTTATTCTTTCATTCATCTTCTGTACCGCTTTATCCTCACGAGCTTGCGGGCATGCAGCAGCTTTTCTCAGCATTATTTGGGCAGTAGGCGGGGGATGCCCTTAACTGGTCACCAATCACAGAGCAAACCTAGATCAAACATTTACACTCATAATCACACCTACACACAATTAATGGTAAATGGGCCTCTTTGGAATGTAGGAGAAAACCAGAGTACCCAGAAAAAAAAAAAGTCAGGCACAGGGGGAACACGCAAAAACCACATAGAAAGGCTGGAGCCAGAATTGAACCCTGCACCTCTGAACTGTGAGGTGGACGTGCTAACCAGTGCACCAACATACTGACTGATATCCAATTCATCAAAAACAAAATACTGTACACTAACTAGGTTTTAGAGCCAGAGTGAACTTAACTTATAGGTAATAACATGCATTTTACTTTTAAAAGAATTATTGGGATTTTTTTCAAGTATCTCAGTGGAAAATGTCTCTGCAAGTGTTTCTACTCTACCGCTTAATACTCACGAGAGCCCTCTGCTGGTGTCTCCTCCTTCAAACTAGCAAAAAGCAGAGTCCCCTGACGAGTTGGCAGAACTGGTTAACATGAATCTTGCCCAGCTCTGCTCTCTGTTGATGGCTCTATGGGGACAGTTTCTCGAGATTGTCTCCCTGCAGGAGCAAGTTGCTGCACTTCTCGCTGTGGAGCACCACACACTAAGAGTGAGTTCAAACATGTACTCGTTCAAACATGTAATCCTGGAATAACAAGCATTTCTGTCTCATCAAGCAAACTTAATCTTGACCATGTTCCTGCTGTTACTTCAGGTGAGGCGATTTGCAGAGGCCTTCTTCTGTCTCGAACATCCAAGACAATCTGCTTTGGCCTATCAGGAGCTATAGTATGTTACCGTCTACTGTGAAAACGTACTTTTGGTAAGATGATAGTGTACTCGCAGGTGTTGAATGAGTTATTTTCTTCTTTCCTCCCTCCCTCTGTCAGTGCCCACAGTCACCAGCAGATGACTAATGCCATCAAAGGTTCCAGCTACTTTCTTGCTCTGCCTCCACTTCCAGTGGAATGTGCAGATTTGGACGGCGACATTAGCTCTCTTCCGATAATATTTGAGGATCGCTACCTCGATAGTATCACTGAAGGTCAGTGGCAAACATTAGTGCTTTAAATGTACTTTTCTTAGGATCACATAATAATTTTAAGTAACACTTGTGTTTTTTTGTTTCTGTCTTTATCATGGTCATCCTGGTTGGATTTTGAAGATCGCGACGGACCCTGGATGGGCATGCACAACACACGGTCTACGTCAGTGCCAAGTAAATCAGATAAATCTAGTTCTAAGGACTGCACTGCAGGGGCCAGTCTTCTACCACCGGATTCTCAATGCTCTTCTGTGACTAAAACCTGGTCTGACAGCTTTGAGCCACCTCCGAAATCCAAAGGAAAATCTGTCAAACTGAAGAAGAATTCAAAGATTGAGAATCCAAAGAAGCTGATTAGACATGGCTCCAAGGACTCAGTGATTTTGGTGGGTTATAAGAATCTCAAAGCTCCTTTTGCTGACCCTAACACCAAGCATAAGGAAGGGGGTGCTCCCCTGAACTCAGCGGAGGACCAAGATGCCTTGCAGGTGGACTCGATTAGTTGTTTAAGGACTAATGATGATTCCGTCTCTGACCCCGGTGCCTCGTTGTCACATTTTGTTAAGACTGTGGTTGAGTCCGTCTCTGATGACAATAGAACTTATACTGCTGCTTGTCATCAGACAGACACCGGAACTGGCGCTATGTGCCAACAACCTCCTAACAAAGATGACCAAGTCGATCGTAGTAACCAAAAGCCGCTGCAGTGGTTTGCTGGACCTAAGCAAATTGATGTTAAACCAAGTCTCAAAAACGAAGGCGGAAAAGTTACAGTTATTACACCGTGTCGGACTGATAGTTCTAATGACAGCAATATTCCAGAGATTACCCAGACAGAATGTTACTCTAACCAGTCTGTGGTGGAGACGACACAACATTGCCAGCATCCCTGTCTGGTCTCAGTACAAGTAAAGAGTGATTGTATCAGGCTGCCCGATGGAGCAGCCCCGAGTGCCTCTTCCCGCCTCTCAGACTCCGGCATTGAGAGTGAGCCCAGCTCTTTTGCAGCTCATCTTGTTTCAGGGTCTCAGGGACTCAGTGTGGTTGACTCAACAATGGCTGGCCCACAGCCAGAGAAGACGACAGTGAGTTCTGCTCTCAGGCCTGCACAGCCAAGTGTAGTGCAAGAGCGCTCGGAGGCAGCAGAGTCTCTTCAGCCAGAAGATAGCCGTGCTGCCAGAGGGGTTCAGTCATCGCTCACTTCTATCAATTCCTTGCCTTCAGACGATGAAGGTGAATATTCAAGTGGAGCTGACGTATTTTGCAGAAGTATTGTGGTACAGGAGCAGAGTGTTGTGTTTTCTGGGGAGCACACAAACAAACCCGCCGTTGATGCGGCCTGTCCCTCAGATTCCGCAAGCGTAGATTCCCAGCTACTAAAATCTTCCTGTGATTTTGAAATAGACCCCAACATTATTGGGAGTCCCGAGGGCAGACTGGAGGAGGAATCTGGTCTCGAGACCTTCAAAGAGTCTCGGAGTGAACCCCAAACTGCATGCCACTCAAGTAACTCCGCCACTAGTAGCACTGACCTGGTAAAACGTGGCATGGTAGAGAATTATTTTGGCTCAACTTCCAGCACAGATGTATCTGAGATAAGCCCTATAGAAACCTCCGCTATCACTCTGGGAATCCAAACAGGTCCTCAAGTTGAGGAGGATGAAGATGAAGGTGAGCACGAAATGATCGAGAATGGCTACTACGAGGAAGGAGACGCCTATACCTTTGTCAATGGGGTTGCCGATGAGGAGCAAACTGGTGCTGGGAGCGCAGCTGCTCAGGAGACGCAAGTTCTGTTCGAACAGCTCGTCATCGGCCACACCTACGAAAAGCAGGATTCTTCAAAAGCTCCTGACTGCTCCACCGTCGCCTCTGGTAGTACTGGGCAGAGGGCACGGAGGCATCATCCTTCTTTCTCCATGTCTTGTAATCTCAAGTGGTATGAATGCGTACCTGCACCGCAGATGAAGGAGTGAGTTGTCATCTTGACATTCACACATTACCGTTAGGCACGCATAAGAACAAAGCATTCATCGATTCAATTGTGATCATGTAGATTCATCAAGGCCAAGGAAGAAATGAAGCAATTGAAGCTTCCGGGCATCTTGTACAGCGAAGTTCCAGAGCTGGCGTCCACAGTACCCTACTTCAGCTTGGAGGAAGAGGAAAGCTGCGACGAGGGCATACATCTTATTGTTTGTGTGCATGGCCTGGACGGTAAGGCTTCACAGCATGCCCCCCCCCCCCCCCCACGCATTATATTCCATACGTGATGAGGTTGTTCCCCAAATTGCTGCAGGCAATAGTGCAGACCTGAGACTAGTGAAGACTTATCTGGAGCTTGGGCTCCCCGGTGCTCGTATAGACTTCCTTATGTCCGAGAGAAACCAGGTGATCTCTCCTGAACATTGTTTCATGATATTTTTTTTTTTTTTAGTGTGCAGTCAGCCTTATCATAACTTTTATTTTTCCACGCAGAATGACACCTTCGCAGACTTTGAGTCAATGACAGACAGGCTGTTGGATGAAATAATTCAGTATATTCAGCTTTACAACCTTACTCTTTCAAAAATAAGGTAATTGTAACGTTTTCAATTTGAATTTTCAATTCGTATTTATTTATTGCACAATACTTGTTTTTATTCATTTCACTAGGCACAGCTTGTATGTTCACTACACTGAATTCTATACATACCTTAACCTCTTACTTTTCTTTACAGTTTTGTGGGTCACTCGCTGGGGAATTTGATAGTTCGCTCTGTACTGACCAGGCCCAGGTTTAAATGTTACCTGAGTAGGTTACACACCTTCCTTTCACTCTCTGGTCCTCATTTGGGCACACTATACAACAGTTCAGCATTGGTCAACACTGGTAGGTGTTGGGTCATGTCAGAGATTCGAATAATGGTGATAGCAAGCGGGATGTTGTTTAACAACTTGTTTTTTTCTAGGCCTTTGGTTCATGCAAAAGTGGAAGAAGTCTGGGTCATTGCTGCAGCTGACTTGCCGTGACCATTCAGATCCTCGACAGACTTTTCTCTATAAGCTCAGCAAGAAATCTGGTTCGTGGTGCCTTTTTTTGCTTATTTTGCTTTTTAGCTACAAGTACCTCCAATGATCTTTTGTCTGCAGGTCTGCAGTTCTTCAAGAATGTGGTTCTGGTGGGTTCACTGCAGGATCGCTACGTCCCCTATCATTCTGCTCGGATAGAGATGTGCAAAACGGCATTAAAAGATAAACAAACCGGTAGGATACCTCAGTATTAAACTGCTGAGACGACCTTGTTCTGTTGCTCATGTTCCGCATTTTTGTAAACATTCATTTCCATGCATTCTGTGTCTGCGAGCTATCTTGGCAGCATTTCTTTCATTAATTATATTAAAGTGGAGAAGAGTCAGCCAGATAAGCAATATGAACAGCTCATTAAAGATTTGAACCTGTTCAGTGTTTATTTTTAATTTTTGTAATAGACTCTGGACAGATGTCAGACCTTTCGCTGTCCTGTTGTTAACCCTTGAGTTATTTGACATGACGGAAATGTTTCCAACATGGCGTTACCAGGTCCCGTGTATGCTGAGATGATTGAAAATCTGCTGCTGCCAGTACTTCAGAACAAAGACTGCAACCTCGTCCGATATGATGTCATCCACGCGCTTCCCAACACAGCCAATTCTCTCATCGGTCGGGCTGCCCACATCGCTGTTCTCGATTCAGAGATCTTCCTGGAGAAGTTCTTCCTCGTTGCCGCTCTCAAGTTCTTTCAGTAGAACTGCATGAGGGAAAAGAGAACGTGGAGCTAATACCTCACTTCATTTGAATTTTACTCCAGTAACCATTGTTGGACTACTTATATATGCTTTTTAATGAACCAAGACATGCATCCTAATTCTTTTTTTCTCTCTCTGTTCACAGTTATAATGGAGTTTGGTTTTATTTTTCTACTGCCAATTATGTGTTTGTGACATTTCTGCCAAGTTTTCATTCTTCTTTTCATTGTTATTTATGTATGTTCCTATCCAACTGTATATTTGATTCATTTTAGCTGTTGAAATGAAACTAGAGCTGCTATATTGTTCAAATGGAAAGTCTGCACATAGTCCCCATTTGAAAACCAGTTTTTAGAGACCTTGCATTCATTTGCACCACAACTACATTTTACAAGCTTTTGTACAGAAAAGTCATTTGTACAGGTTGCTTTTGTATTGACTATTTTCCATCCTTTTTTAAAAGAAATGTTTGGATTTGAAATAGCAATGTTATGCTCAAACTTTGAAGCTTTTCATTTGTTTTTAATTCTTTATGCAGCATTGTGCACATTTGCCAACACGGTGTTGGAGAAAATAAAACTAAAGCATAACATTTTCTCACAGGGAGCTCATTGTTGAACAAAAGCACATTTGGTTTATCTCACCTGTTTATTGAGAACGTATTGCAAGTATTTGGTTGGTGACATTGGGTGATTGTGTCAACTGGAAAGCATTGTTTGGACTAAAACATGTTTTATTGGTAAATGTTTCTATTATTGTACCATTAAAATTGACTATATAAAACTTAATTTCTGATTTAACATCACTGAAAGTATGTTGTTGCTTTTATGTACAGATGTCAAATCCCTCAGTAGATGGCAGTGTTTTTTAACCAAAGCTTTCTGGCAAATTAGTATTTCACAGCACATGTATTGCATAAGCAAAGATTTATGGTGGAAATATGTTGAGTGAAGTTCATCAAAAGATCTAATTATAGTGGTGGACATACTGTGGTCAGGAACCGCTCCACGCCCTTTCCATCCCCAGGGCAACGTTTGATGGCAACATTGAAAATACTTTAAAATGTACTTTCCAAAGAAATACCCCGCTAAGTAAAACCAAAAAATCCAACTGGATAATTCACACTATAAATTTCAAACTGATAATTAGAAATTCATTAGATTAATGTCTAATTGTAGTTCTAAATAGGACCCCCCCCCCCCCCCCCCCCCTCACATCCAAGTCAGGTTGCTCCTAAACATCCCATACATGAGGTAAATGTTTAATATATTAATTCAATAAAATTGTATTTTTATCCATGTATACACTTTAAAAATTGTGACTTTTCCTCCGGTGTGTTTTATGGGGGTTAAAACAAATGCCACAGGTAATTTTCTTCAAATAACATCTGAACTTAAAACAGCAAAACAGTGTAGCGCCCCTTAAATCTGTACAATGGTACAGTCCAAATCTGCCCCTTTTGGCTGTGGTTTAAGTGGTTCTATCTACACACGCTATGGTTAGGGGTGTACAGTTCTGATCGTCTTAGCGTATGTGTGTGTATTTAACTCACATTTAAAAAAATAAGAATGTGTTTTATCTTCCTCCGGAGCAAGCTCTGACGAAAAATATGATACTCATCTCCGACAAGTGACGCCCGGTGAGTTTCTGCTAGTTTACGTCAAGTTAAATAGTTGGCGCACTTGTTGCTCTCTTGCGCTCAATTGGGAGCGTTACTGACCGTTACGGTTAAATCGAAACGGTTTGACGTGTTACATACTGCTACTTCTTTTATCGCTTGTCAAATTATGATTCATATAAAACAATTCCATTCGCTATTAGAAGTCTTTAGGGTCTGCCAGATTGTTTTTGTTGAAACCTTTAGGATTCACATTGCATTTTGAATCACTGCATATTATTTAGCTGTATACTTTTTTGAAAGGTGCACCCCCCCCCCCCCCTTTTTTTTTTTAAACCTCTTTCCCGAGACGTGCGTGTGCGTTTTGGTCAGTTCAGAGTTGACGACCAAAAAAAAAAAAAAAAAAAACCTGGATGGTGCAGTGGGGTTGTTTTTCCCAGCAGTGGGGATTATAACAGTCTTGGAAGGGTATTAAATAAGCCTGCAGATGGCAATTGGCACGTGAAGTCAGTTTTGATCCTGATCATCAACTAGCGGGGATGTCTCAAACTGCAAATTCAGATGTTCAGTCATGCATTCATCATGTATCCAAGCAAAATCTTTATTTTACTTTTCTTGACTGCATTTACATTTATTTTTCAAATTTCCTTATTGTAGATTGATAGACGATCTCCCATTTGGTATTTTCCTATTTTATTAGGGGATCCACATCTTTTGTAAGACCTCCTGCATCCTTTTTCAGTGGATGAAGTGGGTGTTTTCCCACTCGAGGAATGTTTAGAGCTTCCAAACAACCCTTTCAGCTCTTTTCTTTTACAGCATTCAAATTTGCATCTTGTAACAGTAATGCTGTCTAATTTTTGACCAAGCCCAAACTATGAAATATTAAATCCTGTATTATTATCAAATGCCAGTCTATCCTTGGAGGGTGGGAAAACTTAGAATAGATGCCAAAGAAACAAACACAACATGGATCTGAATTGATATTGGTGACGATGAAGATGGAGGCAAAATAATCGCAGGGTTCAGTTCAGATCAGTCAGTATGGAATTCCACTTGCAGTGTTTTGTTTTTTTTGTCCCGACTCCCAATGCAATTTATGCAATTTCCTGAGGTGGAAAGAGCCTTTAGTTTAAAGTAATCTGAGATCTTCGAGAACTAATACTACTCATTATTAAAATACGTGTCCTACCCCCCACCCCGAGATTCTCCTATTAACCATGAGTGCACACTGATTGTGTTTTTTTATTGTTTTCCTCTCTCTGAATAATTTCACAGCATTTCGAATGAAGACCTGTGTGTCGCCTGATCGTGAACTTCAGATTTAATTGTTTGACTTGTTCCGGTGAGCGAGTCAGATTTTCATGTTACTGGAAGTTCAGGTTTTTGGAAGTCTGTTTGTCCTGACACCATGATGTCAGTGAGAATCTGTCTGAACATGTCCATAAGTCAAATTTGACAACACGATGTTCTTACCTCCAGTTTTGAACTGTTGCTGTAATTACCTTTTTTTTTTTTTTTTTTTTTTATCCTTACTTGCAAGAAGTAGTGTCTCCAGTTTCAAAAGAGCTGTTCTCGCTTGTTTTTTATTTCCCCTCTTGACTGTTTATTGTCAAGAGCAGGTTTTAAAGGGATCAGCGTCAGCGTACGGCCGTAATTAAACTGATTAATTCATCCTAAGACTTTAATCAGATGAGCCTTGTACCAGTTGGGGCTTGAGGGGGTTAGAATTGAGGACCTAACTTCAGGTGAGGCTCCATGGCAAACATCCTTGTATTGTGTACTGGAACCTCTGGAAAAAAAAAAAAAATGTACAGCCAATGTGACATTTTAATATTATTAGTAGTCACATTTAGCAGAAAAGTTAAGAAAACCTTATCAAGAATGTCTCAGGGGAAATTAGTAATTTTAGTTTATCTTAACAAGTGTAAAAAGGAGTTAACCACAATGTAATGGACAATCATTAAAACATGATATTTGATAAGAAATGAACAGTACGTATAATTTTGTGGCCAGCAGTGTGTTTTTCTCTTCTCTGGATCTTTCCTTTAACAGGGCTGACTAAGGCCTCTGCTTGTTTCGGGGAAATAAAATCTCAAAGGCAAACCCAGTTAATCCCCAGATGCTCACTGAACTTGACTCAATTAATCAGATACACTGAATTCTCAGTATGCTTAAGTCTTGCATGATGTCATGTTTGTATGACAGAAGTTTGTTGGCTTTTATTTCAAGCAAGCACTTTCTAGAAAATTGCAAATGCTTTTTTATTACTCTTTATTATTTTATTTTGAGGCAACATTGTAACTCCTAGAGCAGATATTACATATCGCAATAGCTTTATTTTGCCTCCATCTGTCATGAGCTCAGCGTGAAGACTATTTTCAGGATGAACATTTTTGTTCAGTGATGCACTTATTAGTCATGTGATTAATTGGATCAATAACTACTTGTGCCATAGCCTTCTGTTGGATACGCTTGAGTGAGTGATGTTGAAGTCTTTTTTTTGATGAGATAATCGTCTTGATGGATCAGATTCTGATTTTCCTCTGGCTCTCTTGACACTAAATCAATAGAATAACAGAGTATCAAAATAACAGAAGACTTTTACTGACATTTCTTGGATTATTATGAAAGGAATGCCACATAATTTGTTTTTCTTTTCTGCCAATCATCTCTCATTTGACATCTTTTTTAAGATCTGAAATGGATGAAGTGTCGTGGATCAGCTAAGAGCTTTAAACACGGATAGAGTTGTGATCGTCACAAGGTGCCAGAATGACCTCCTCTGTAAAGCAGCAGAGAAACATTTGTGTTCTTCTCCCCAACAAAAAACAGCTGGAGATCTCTATTGGGGTGAGTTTGCCTCTTCGTTATCATTTTCTGCCTCTCAAAATGGTTCTTTTGCCCCCCAAAATGGTTGCATCATGGTAAACAAAGTTCTCTGTGGTTCTCTGTGTGCTCCAGCCAAAGGCCACGGGGCAAGATGTTTTCAATGAGGCGGCAGAGCGTCTTGGCATCAAAGAGATGCACTTGTTTGGCCTCACAGTGGTACGAGGTAAGTCCACTCTTCATCGATTCCTGTAACCACGAAAATCCTTCCATCTTGTGTGATATTTCTTAACTTTTGTTTTGCTGTTTTTAATCACTAAATAATTACAAATAAATGCAAATAACGGGTCAATATATGTTAAATGTTTTTCAATATACTTTAACACAAATAAAATTGTATCAGACTAGTCGAATAATCGATTATAAAAAATATTCGATAGTGACAGTCCTACCTCTTGTGGCTTTCAAATTATGCTGGCAGTTTTAAAACTTCTAGTGGCCCCTTTAAGACGAAGCATAGCTTATTATTCTTTTCATTCCTATTTTATTTATTTAGTATGTGGACTTAAGCTACATTATACTGAGCAGTTAAGACATGACCACAGCTACAGTGAAGTTTCTTTGCCGCTCGATTTTCTCACAAATTTCCCGAAAAGCGTCTCCATGAGTGAATGTTGAACTGAGTGACCTCTGAGCCATACTGTCCTGTATTCATTCTTTCTTGCTTGCTCAAATGCATTGAGATATCTTGGAAATCTTGTGTGGCACACCTCTGTAACAAGCAGCCTTTTGTTTTTTTTTAGTAGTGTTAGTTCAGCAATCACTTGGGTCGAGATTCCTGCAATATTAACTTCATTAAGCCTGGAATGCACCCTTGCATTCCTCCCCTTCATGGACGAGAGGGAGGGATTGATGAGCAGGGTGGGAGTCTGGGGGGCGGGGGGGAATGGAGCAGAATAGAGGAGGCGGAGTGGTCGTCTAATGACTCAACTCTAACTCAAGATCTTGAGCCGTGAATGAGTCAGAGTGGTCCCGAAACTCCTATGAATTGATGGATGTTGACAAGAACAAGTTGTGAAACAGCTCACTGAACATTATTCAGCTATGCAACAAAAGAAATAAGGTTGAACCAGAAAAAAAAAATCCCCCGTCTTGAGTCATAGGACCAAGCAGAGACTGATACCACTACCTTCTTTTCAAATTGTGGACTGAATCAGAATTCAAACAACTATCTGCTGCTAAAACGATAGTAATTGGTAGAAGCTAAATAGCTGCCTCCCTCGTTAACTAAAGCATAAGGCCTCCTTTTTGTCTTTCACCCCAATTAAGCACATTGTTGGACATATTTTCTGCCTGGTTGCATTATTGTTTTGTTTGCCATCTAACTGTCCGCTTGTTTCCTGGTTGTCTTTCTTTTGCCCTAGACAACGAGCACATATTTTTAGACATGGAGGAAAGGTTGACCAAGTACTTACCCAAAGAATGGAAGCAAGAGTCCGGAAAGGTGAGGAAGCATATGAAAGTTTACAAACACAGAACATACAACAAAGCATTAACTTTGTAGCTCTAAACTTGTGACTCGTTCCATTTCAATGGCTTACACCTAAAAATGCACAATGATCACCTGCATGTCTTTATTCCCATAGGGTTTTGAGAAAAGAGCCTTTCCTCTTGTGCTGTGCATCAAAGTCCAGTACTATGTTGAAAATGGCAGACTTATTAGGTATGTACTGTCTTTCATGCATTATTATTATTATCGCTGTACACCATCCATCTTTGTCCTCCCTACTGACACCTCGTGCAAGGCTCTCATCATGTTTTCCATTTCTTTGTGTTCTGTACCAGTGAACGCAAGGCACGCCATCTTTACTACTCTGACCTGCGCGAACGGGTGTTGCGCTCCGAATGCCGTCAGCAGGAGGAGGTGTACTTCCAGCTTGCAGGTTACGCCATGCAGGCTGACCTCGGGGACCACCAACTGCCCAAGGAGGGGGAAGAGTGTGTCCCTTACTTCGAACCCAAGGAGTACTTTCCTCCATGGGTATACACACACACACACACACACACACACACACACACACACACACACACACGTGTTTTATTTCAAATTCCATTTTTGGTTTCAATTTGTTGGACTTTTTAATAGTCAAGTCGGCGGAAGACGTACATTCAGATGATTGTCTAAAATTAGAAATGCCAATCAGAATGCTTGCTGAGGAGTTATTGCCTTCATGAAAAGTGGTCAAGCATACCCAATTTTTGCTATCAACACACCATGAGAGTTCTCATAATCCGATCTCTCATACAATGGAACAAAAACAAAAAGCTTGTATTAATATTGAGAATATTATGCTAATTTAATATTATATATAATTCCTTCTTTTCTTCTATTCCTCTAGATAATAGCCAAGCGGGGACTGAACTACCTCCTCTGCCATGGCCCCAAATTGCACCAGGACCTGTGGGGCATGTCGGCACGTGATTCCGTCCTCCTCTTCATCAGAGAGTCATGTCGACTTGAGGACGTCCCAGTCACATTTTACAGACTGCAAAAGGTCACGAGTCAAGGGCGAACCTTTTTTAACTGTTCCTAACCACCTTTGAGTGTTTAAATACCACCTAAGATGGCTGTTTAGCCAAACTCTCAATCTTATCTGTTCAGCTCAAAATCTTGACTGACATCTCATTATTCATATGTCCAGGACAAGAAGGAAGAGAGGGGAACGGCAGTACTCGGCCTGACCCTGAGAGGAATGCAGGTTTATCAGGTACGTGCATGTGCTCGTACAAATGGCTGGGTAGTCCGCCGCTTGTACATGACGCGCAAACCAGAAAGTTTACTCACAGATGCCCTCTTTGGATCCGTGGCCTGTTAAATCCTTCGCAGATGTGTAAGGAATGTGTGGGTTGCCACCAGCAACGGCGCATCAGCAGATACGAGGCGTCTGCCAAATGCGTCACTTGTTTGATGTGTCCATCAGAGACCATCTGGGGGGGATTAGGGTGTTTGGGTCTGAAAGGTCCGACGGACCATGAGATACTACAAAACACTCTTAGCCCTCCCCATGTTTAAGAGGCCGAAACTAAATACACAAGCAATCTTTATCTTTTAAAAAAAAAAAGAGAAGGCTCTGTTTTCCAATTTTGCTTGTTAGTAGGATTATACAAAAATTACCAAACAAATTTCCACACAAACTTTGTTGGATACAGTCTAAGGAATATATTCTCATTTATATATTTATATCTCATTTTTGTTAACATTGAGAGAAGGCATATGTACGTACCTACTCATAAATTAGGATTTCTTAGCCATTTGATGGATGTCTGCCCTAAATTTAGTGGTGCGATAGTTTTCTGAGTATAATAGAATCTTCAACGATTGTTGTGTTGTGTCTCTAGGAGGCGAACAACATCAGACACCTGCTGTATGACTTCCCCTGGTCCAATGTGGGACGACTCACCTTCCTGGTAATCATTTCTATTCTCTTGTTGTGTTTGGGATTGTGTAGTTGGCATGACTCTGGTTTTTTTTCTGCTCAGGGAAAGAAATTTGAGATTCAGCCAGATGGCTTACCGTCAGCCAGGAAGCTCGTTTACTACACTGGGTCGTCATTCCGCTCGCGACACCTTCTCTTGCACCTGAGCCGCAGCCATCGCATTTACCTCAGCCTCCTGCCTGCCCTCAAGCACCTCCGTCAGTTAGAGGAGAGTGAAGGTACAAGAAGCACAATTTTCTGTAGCCACCACTAGCATTGCTTTGTTTATGACCAGATTTGTTTTTGTTTACTGTATTAGAAAAAAAGCGTTACAGGGAGTCCTACATCAGCGACGATGTGGATTTGGACCCACCGGGCAGCGAGAGCAGCCCGGGTTTGTCCCGCATTTCCACCGGCAGCTCAGGCATAGAAGCCGACACTCGCCAACACAGCATATCCACCGAAATGACCTCCATGGAGGAGGAAGCGGAACAGAAGGCAGAGAAATGTTCCTACTCCGCAGCCAGCCAAGTCAGCTCCTCCACGTCTGGCCTCGGCAGCGGCAGGAAAGCTCACACAGAGGATGAGGAGTGGAAAGAACAAGGTAAGAAATTTCATGAAAATGTTGGATTTTTTTTCTTTTTCAAGGATTAAGAATGATGGGACAAAATACCTGAATTTCACAAGCAATGGCTTTGTGGAAATGCTTTTGTAAAAGGGTTGGAATGTGCAATGAAAATCAGAAAATTAAATTGACTTTGGAAGTTGCGCCTGCATACTTTGAGGAAATTGTCTTAATTCCTTTAGCCTTTGTAAAAAGATCCATCTGGAGGTGAAATATGTCATTTGGCTGCCATGCTTAATTTTTGTTTTCCAGAAATTGAGGCGGATGTCAGACAGGAAGTTGTTGCGGATTATCCAGATGAGATGTTCCAGATGGCTAGTCTTCTCGATGAGCTGTCGGTAGAATGTCCACTCCTCTCTGAGACAAAATCGGCAGGTGAGAATATCTATGATGTAAGTGCAATCAGTCATGCAGGTTCTATTTAATTTTTTTATTTATCTGTAATGCGCATTGTATTATTACATGTTTGCTACAGAAAACAAAGTGTGCCTCCCAGAACATCTCCTAATTGGAGATAAAACTGATATCCAGGTATGTTTTTAATTTATTTATTGCTGCCAACTTTTTTTTTTGTTATACCGATTAATTTTCTTTAATGTTTTTGCCGTATTTTCTTTTGCTATTTATTTAGGTAGTGGAAACTAGATCGTATGCTTCCGTTGACCGGCACAGCCAAAGTCTTGACGATGTCAGTTTGTTTGCACCTCAGTCACCACTGGGGACCATACTGCCAGCCGATTCTTCACACAGCTACACTTTCGGCCTCTCGGAGAACTCAGCGGATGCAAAGACACCCGTGGCTCACGACTATTCCCCTTTTTTACATTGCCAAGCCAAACCTTCCTTCTACGGCCACAGGTCTACCAATTGCCTGTCACTGGACCTGTTAGAAGACGAATACTTCCTGGAGTTCATTCTGTGAATTGGTTGTTTACGGAATCTTTTTTTTATTTTTTATTTGGCCCAGGTGAAAACAGTGGACAGCTCATTTCTCATGTATGTTTATTTTAGTCCTATAACTGTGGATGCCACAGTTTTTTTTTTATTCAGAAAAAATCTTTGTGATATATTTATTGATTTTTCTATGTTTTGTACATATTGCTTGCAAATGCATTTTAGGACATTTCAGCTTCTGCATACAAAAAAACAAGCATTTTGTTTTTTGTGCCAGCAATCTCTTGAGAGGTTGACGTTAAGGGCAAAATAAGTTTTATGTTGTGATCTTTTGGTTATTCATCAAATGGAATCTCCATTGCTATTTGTTCACTCAGGCACTATCGGAAAATTTGGAATGTGCTTGTTATATGCTGAAAATATTCAAAAGTCACAGTGCCAACGACAATGCTTGTCTGTAACATTTTACACTCTGTTTTTCTACAGTGTGCTTGGTCATCCTTCTCACTATTCTGCCCTAGCAAATGTAGCGTGTAGTGTGTGAGAAAAAAAAAAAAAACTTCTTGACGGCTTGTAAACCATTCATTCATTCATTCCAAAGTCTCCACACCTCTTCTATTGCTTTCACTTTTACAATAGCAATGTTTGCAAATAGCAATCTATTTCAGTAACAGTGACATTTATAATGAATCTGCAGTATTTTTGTATTATATAACCTTCAAACAAAGAGCCTCTCTGTCAAGTTATTCTTTTTCACAGAGATTTTTTTTTCACTGTTTTGTAAATGCTAATTAAAATGCAAAAGAAGCCAGCATGAGCTCACTGGAAAGGAATGCCAGTGCTCAAACTCTAAACTCTATTCCGATAAGGTACGACCAACATGCGGGTTATTCCCAGGGCAATTGCTGTTTTTTTATAAAAGCAAAAATACATTTTACTTTCTGAAATCTGTGTAAAATAACAATTCTGATGCAGAGTGTATATATAAAGTATGCACAACCCTGGTTCTGCAATAATTTCATTCAAAACATGAGAAATAATTTTAAGCCTTTGGATTTTCCTCTGACCCTTGCTGACATACTGTCTTAACCTGTCATAGTTACCACTCCAGCCTCCTGGACTATTTGGTCATGTGAACGCAATAATAATGGGAAAGGTTTGCCTGGGAGCTTTTCTTTCAGACGGTCTTCCTGGCAAATAACCCCCAGCAGAAATTTCATGGCAAGCTTGTGTTATTGAGTGTCTACAGTGTAGCTTCTACAATGGTAATTGGTTTGCCCAAGTTTTTTTCAAACAAATTACTAAGGCAGATAGATATACTACTCACAAAACCTTGAAAGATATTTAGGCTTTTGAGTGAAATATTAAGATAAAAATAAAATGCACGAACTAAACTTGCCCCTATCCAACACTGAGATAGTCTAACCCTATAATTGTTTTCTGTTAAATTGGTAAATAACAGCAAGTTGTGCAAGAAGTACTAAAACGTAATAGTTGCACATTAAAGGATTAAGGTCAATTAAGTTAGGTTGCTGCATCAATAGGTTCATTCTGAACAATATACCCAACAGCGGAGCTCCATAGGATTTTGTGGGTGGGGGTTGAATTTTTGGTCTACATTACAATCTACACTTGCAAGTTTTGCAACTTTTTTAAATCTAATTCAAAAACTGTTTAATGTAACACCAATATTGCAGTGTAGAGCATGCGTTACAAAAGAAATAATGAAAAGACAGTTTCCTAATCAAATAATGTTTTGCTATGTTTTAGAAAATTATTTTGGCTCTTGGTTCTATTTGTGGAAAAATATCAGTGCGTCTGTTTATTATTGCGCTTTAGCTGGAAATCTGACAACGTCTCGCGAGACTTAGTGGGGGTGACGTTTACGGAAGTTTACAAATAGCAAGAGTGTAAACGTGCAGCGTGAAAAGCCGGTTGGTGAAGTCTACTAGACTCGTCAGTACATTTTGGCTTTGTGGGAGGGTATCTAACATGAATTCTTTTTTGATCAACGCAATTTTGTCGACTTCTCCTCAATACGATCGTGTGTTTGACTCCCTGTGCTGGCCAGTTGACGTGTGGCCGGAGACGGAGCGCGTTGAGGCGCTGACAGCTTTCATAGAAGGACTCGAACACATTGTTCAATCAGAAACCACGTCGACATGCGCAAAAACACAATACCTTCAAGATAAAACAAAGTCCATCATTTGGACGCATTGCTTGCCTCTCCTCTCCAGGATATCAGCCGAAACAGACTGTGTGCGATTTAGGGAGAGTACGGTAGCTGTCTGCAGACTTGCGGCCATTTGTGTCCGGTTATGTGACCCTGTTGAGGCGGGTCGAGTCGCTCTGGTCATCCTGCCTTCGCTTCACCTGTCAGAGGAGAACCGACCCGGCGTGGAGAGACTCAGTGTGGAGGTTGCCAGTGAAGTCCTAGCTGTCATCCTTCCTTGTTTAAGAGGAGATGAGCAGCTAATGTTGAGCATTTTGTCATGGGTCTTGTCAAGCATCAGAACGATTCCAGACGGGTTGCTCTCCCGGGTCACTGTTCGGCTTATGTTAGCCGTGCTGGGAAATTACAATGATGCAATGCATGGCAGCATCCTCAACAAGATTTTGAGTGACCTCTGCACCTGGCACGCATCGGAGCGCACATCTGCCGTAACTGAACGAACGCTGCTATGTTTGACCTCCCTTTCGGACCACCTGCTGGCACCTACTGAGCCAGACCCTCGGTCGTGTCTCCGCTTCTGGTGCGTGGTTCAGGACGGACTTATCCACAGAGAAAGCGTATCCCGTAAGAGGGCACTGTACCTGCTGAAAAGATGTGTGGCATCGTCACAAGATCAGGGAATGGACTGTCCTTCACAACAAGGTAAAATGCTCACAGATATGGAAAGCCATTACATATTCAATACAGTCTTCAAATGGATTCAATTCATAATAGGCCAAAAGTGGCATGAGTCCACTGAGATGTTTTACTAGTGAGGACAGTTTGTAATAGTATATAGTAGACCTTAAATTGGTATAGAAGATTTTGAATATAAATGCTCATGTGCTTTTTAATAGGCATGGAGCAAGAGAAATGTTTACTTATGTATAAGAGTTGTGTGACTATATGAACTACTTCTTTTCATTATTGTTATTGAAGGGACCGGCAAGGAGATCTTGTTCAAATGGACAGCCAAAAGAAGCAAGATGCTCAGAGAGTTCTGGGAGGATTATGTGCTGGTGATGGAGACGTTGGAGGAAAATCAGGTCCAAAATCCATTCTGATGATGATTATTTAATTCAAGGGTCACTACCACTCCAATGGGACTGCTAAGCTAAAGATGTTTCTTCTTCATGCAGGTCCATGTGGTCCGCCCAGTGCTGAATAGAATAGACTCTCTTATCCAAACTACAGCAAATGAAGGTATTGTTACAATTATCGCATGCTTCCAATTAGTAAAACTATGATGCCACATAAATTGTGCATTCACTAATATAATGTCTTGCATTTGTAGGTGAGGACCTCTTCCACCCGTCATGGCTGCTGTGTGTGTACCAGCGAATGTTTCACAGTGAAAATAAAACCTTAATGCGAGCCGGAGTGTGTCACCTACTCGAACTTAAAGTCCTACAACAGCCGGCCTTTGCCTCAGCTTTTTCTCAGGTGAACGTCCATGCAGGTCTCCTCAATTGACCTATATAAACTGCTTCATTAAACAGGTCTAACTTGCTCCCCAGTTTGTCGTTGGGCCTTTTATGGACGTTCTGTCAGAAATGTCGCTCTTCTGCAGGTGAGATTCTAAAACCGTGTATGTTTGAATTACTTTACATTGGTTTATTATGTTTAGATCAAATTATTTGTTGTATATTTTTCCAGGGCTGGTGGCCAGCGTGTTGGAGACTGCCCAGAGCTGGCAGTTAAACTCCAAATCTTCGTGCAGAACCTCTTCAGCAGCCTACCAAAAGATGACAGAGGTACAAACATTTACTGGTAAGCTTTTTCTTTTTTTTAAAAAAAAGTCAGTTTCCAGTTAAAATTGTGTCTGCTTTTCAGGCTGCGTCTTGCTGCAGATGATCCAGCAACTTGGATCCAAGCATTGGTGCGCCGTTCCCCTTCTCTTCATCTCTCAGGCCCTTTCCAAACTTCCTCCAAACCCAATATTGGCTGTCGACGGGCTCACTGCTCTCAGGTCTGTGCCACGTTATGAAGGAAAATAGTACTTTCATGGTTGAAGTGTACGTTAATTGCATGCTTGCTCTGCCACACACAGGGAGGTGCTACGCTGCACCATGATCACACATCAAGTCCTCCTGAGAGGCGCTGCTCAGTGCTTCTTGTTGAAGAGCGCCCTCTGTCTCATAAATGTGGTAAGCAAAGCCTATTTGGAACAATTCTCATGACAGCAAGTCAAGTCAAGTTTATTTGTATAGCCCTAAATCACAAGCAGTCTCAAAGGGCTTCACATAGAGCTCAGCTTGAGTCACATGGATGTTTTTGGAATGTGAGAGGACCCTGCAGTATTTAGAGAAACCCCACTCAAGCATAGTGAAAGCATCATGCAAGATTCCACAAAGTCCCAAGATGAGATTTCTTGATGTTCAGCCGAATGGTTTATTTCACAAGAACTAAATTGCACTGTAGAATTTCTGAGGTGTCATGGATGTAGCCCTGAGTTTATTCACATACTTTCAGAGCACAGTGACCCTCGACGACATATTTACCTTTCTGGGCAATTTCCGGGCAGTTGAGTCTCTGTGTCGGGGCACGGCACTTTGGGATGAGGTAAGTTGTATTGTTTTTGTTTTCAACTTCAGCTGCACATCACAATTTATTTCTCAAACATGTTGCCCCTGCCATTTGTGTCTTTTGGAGGTGTGTGTCTGGCTCTCAAGCAATGAGGGCCATTTTAAGATAATGCCGAGAGATGGAGATGGTACTGCCTCAAGCAAGGAAACCATAAAAGTTAATGTTCAATTCAAAATACACCAGTTTCTAAGTGTTCCACCATGCACCGGTAAGGTTGGAAGAAAACACATCTTTCAAAGTCTTTATTTATTTAAGATTTAATCTTCAATATACTTTGCAGGTCAGACACAAAGGTTGCCTGACCCCAAAGAGGCAGACAAGTTGGCCAGGTCCATTCTGCTGTGCACTGACATTGAGAGGAAACATCCTGGAGCAAAGATTGATGACACCCTCCAGGCATTATTATCTCCTCTGGTGGACACTCTAAACCGGGTCGGCACCAACATCTACATGCCCCTGAAAAAGAGTGACAAGAGTTTGCAACTTGTTCTCCGATTGCTCCAGCTCAGAGAAACACCAAAAGCCCACTGTTTGTATTTTAATAGAGATACATAAAGATATGGCTCTTGAAATATAGATGCAAATAAAAGCTGATGAGTGACTTATATTTCATATCATATTTCTTGTCATTTTCTCCAGTGGATGAAGTGGCAGCTGCTTTGGAGAGGCTCATTTTTCAGAGTGAAGATTCAATCCAGGAGTTTATCATGAGGCGTCTGTGTGGGGAACTGCTGGAAGTAAATAAATCTCTCCACACAACCTACAGTAATTATTATTATTATTATTATACTTATTTGATGGATTGTTTTGTTTTGTGCAGCTCTGCGACATGGAGCGGGCAGAACTTTATTTGTGTGTCTTGAAGCAACTTTCCATGCACACTTCTACAATTCAAAAAGCTTGCTTTCCTAAACTCATCAAGTGTTCTCTCAGCATCTTGCAAGAACCAACCCAACAGGTTGGAAGCAAATTCTTATTGCTCGCGTTTAACTTATTCAGATATTCATTCATTCTTCTTTTGGTAGTCCCCCTCAATGGCGAGCCAGGTGGCCAAAGCGGTTGCTATGGCATCTCTTGCCATGGTATGCCGCCTAATTGAGAAGCAAGCAATCAGCCCAGACACTTTTTCTCTTCTAAAGCAACTGAATGAGCACTTCTACAAGCCAGCGCTGTCTCCTTGGCAAAGTCACCCAGCTCTGGAACGCTTCAATGAGAGGCTCCTGAAACCTCACACAACAGATAGCTTGAGGTCGGTGACTAAGATTCTGAAAATGCCGTTGAGTACACTTGCCTGTTATATTAAAGTGCCACCGCCATTCTTTCTCAGTAATGAAGGTGGGAAAGGCCCTCTCCTGCAGGACTGGGGTCGCACGGCTGCCCACTTCATGCGGGACCAGTGGATTTGCCTGAGTTTCCTCACAAGAACACTTCAAGATTCCGAGCTCCTCAGAAACACAGAGACTGGCGTCGCCGCTCTGAGATGCTGCGTGGACGCTTTAGCTCTGCTACCCAGCGACCTTGTTCTACCTGTGTTTGCCTTCATGGAGATGGTGTTGCCACAAGTGAGTCTCTGCATATTTAAGTGTAGACAGAAAGGTGGTGCCTGGTCTCAAAGCGCGATGCTGTGATCTCAGTTAGTGACTAAAGACGAGGCCCTCTGCGTGGATGCCGTGAGTCGGACTTGGGAGCTGGTGCACGGGCTCAGCAATAACGCCCATGACTTCTGGCCTGCCCTCAAAGGCTTCATCTCAGTGGCTTTCCACCAAACACTGCTCTTGCTCACGGACAGTCAGGCCCCAATCCTAACAGCAACCATGAAACGGGTAATCAGCGTGAATGCATGACTTTGTCGACTGATCCGCTTCGTAGTATTGATGTTTTTTTTCTCTAGATTGCTGCTGAGATCATGGAGCTGTCTGAATCCAAGAATGGTGTTTTTAGTGTCCTGCTGCAACACTGTTGTCACACATGGTTGCCTGCTAGCGAACAAAGCAGGGATCAAGAAGACGGCATATTCTCCAGTGTTTTCAATCATATCAACATCCTAGCTGAGGGCTGCATTTATGGCCCGGTGTTCAGGAGAGATCAGCGGTACTAATGATCGTGTATCAACACTTTTTTTTTTTTCTTTTCCAAGCGCTTCATTTACTGTTTTTCTTCCATAGTCTTGTTCAAGATGTCCAGGCATACGTGGAGGAACTCGGTGCGGCGTGCGCCACCAACACTGTGGTCGCCAGGTGAGCTGCTGCTGCTGCCTTTTGATTTTCCAACGTTGCCTCGAGAGGTGTCTCTCCATATCACAGTTGAAGAAAAAGTGTTTTGTCTTTCAGTGACAACAGAGACGACCAGCTACCTCGCATGTGCACCCTGGCTTTCCTCAGTCGGCTGAATGCTTCTAACAATCTGCATGAAAAATTGATGGAGCAACTTGCTGTCACTCTCTTAGAAAAGGTCATATACGGTTCATCTCGCAAAAATTACAACAATACGTTATTGTTGCCCCAGTTCATCTGAATTTTATTTGCAACCATTTGAAACTCAATTCTCTGTCCTATCTTCTGTCAAACTTTCTTTTCAGGACAAGAATGTGTCAAAATCACTGCGTATCTCCAGTAACTCGCTACACCACCGTGTGAAAAATCGAGTATGGCAAACACTGCTAATGCTTCTACCCAAATTGAAAGAGGTAAATCACTTGACACCTTAATCATTACACTTGCAATCAGACAATGAATAACCTCTCAGCTCTTTTGTGAATCTACACAGGAGTTTGTGGCCTCTATATTGAGCAGTATCTTTGAGGCTGGTTTTTGTAGTAACCAAGCTTCAGTCAAGTACCTCATTGAGTGGACGATGATTCTGATCCTTGTCCGTTATCCACAACAAATAGGCAACTTTTGGGACTGCTTCAATATGGTGAGTTTACACATTTTTTACACTTACCTCTTTATTTGATGAAAAATCCTACGTTTTGCAGTGAATGGTGACAACTAGTGATTTATGTTTTTTAATCCCATTTAACAATGGTAATGTAAATTACAATGTGATGTAAAATAACGTTAATTTGTGTGCAGCATCATGAAGGAACCAAGACTGGCATCTGCACCTTTCTGGCAGTCCTAGTGCATTTTGAAATCATCCTCCCCACCCTTAACCATCCAGTGAGATATTGTTAAAATTTTCCTTTCATCATTTCTCAGTTATTATAATACTTCTTTCCCTTTGTATTTAAGGATATGAATTTGGCAAAAGCCCTGGACATCACCCTTCAGTGGTGTTTTCACCACAACTTTAGTGTGCGTCTCTATGCCCTCCTGGCTTTGAAACGGGTTTGGCACCTGGTAGAGGTCAGAGGCGAGGGGACACTTGATAGTTTGAGGGGGCTGTCCACTGTGGTCAAGGCCTGTCTGCACCAGACGGAGGTCCTAAAGAACACTGGGTGGGAATGCGACACTACAGTAGCTACAAAAGCATCAATATAGCATACTGAAAATTTTATTTTTAGGAATTCCAACAAGAACTGGACCAGGATTCAAGAGCACTTTTTCTTTGGTGCCTTTCATCCAATCAGGGATTACAGCATTGAGGTAAATTTACAGTACATGAAAAATGGTGTGATAGTAATTATGCATGTAAACAAACATACTTAATTGTTTCTCCCCCCCCCCCCCCCCCCCCCCCCCATAGACGATATTCTACACTTTCCCGAGTCTTTCAGGGTTGGCCGATGATGAGTGGATTCCCATCTGGAAGTTGGAGAAGCTCTCTTGCTTATTTCAGACACCTCCTTTAAGGAATCCCACTCCCGACTTGAGCCAGCTCCAGCCCGGAGACTGGATTCAGCAGGATAAAAGTACAGTCAGGGATGCAATTGAATCTAATCTGATGTTTTTTGATGGAAAGGTCAACATTTTGTGTCTCCCAGGTGAGGAGGACAAGGAGGAACGCTGGGCAGAAGTCCAGAAGAAAATAACCCCCTGGTGTTTGGACATCCAGGGCCAGGAGTTGGATCCTCAGCTGGTTCCGCAGCAAAGAGCAGCTCGCCTCGGCAAACAGCATGGCGCCCTACTGGTGGTGGCCTCACTCATTGACAAACCCACGAACCTTGGAGGTCAACACACTGTGTTGCTGAGGCAATACAACTTCATGCAGAGGGATCAGCTGTCAAAGTAACACCACCGAAATGTTTGTTTGTGTTGTTGTAGGTTTGTGCAGGACCTGTGAGATCTTTGGTGCCAGTGCATTGGTGCTGGACAATCTCCGCCACATCACAGATAAACACTTTCAGTCCCTCAGTGTCTCATCAGAACTTTGGCTTCCTCTGCTGGAGGTGACGTGCATCACATTTAGTTCCACATTCTACTTCATCGCACTAACCCTCAATTCATAAACTGCATTTGGTTGCTCATTAGGTAAAGCCGTTGGAGCTGGCAGACTTTCTACAAATGAAGAAAAGTGATGGCTACTGCATTGTTGGTGTGGAGCAGACGTCCAATAGTCAGAGTCTTCAGGACTACCAATTTCCTGAGAAAACTCTGCTACTTCTGGGGTAGGACTCATGACAACTCCATCTAAAGCCCAGTTTTGGATCGGTAGAAGAAGAGTTTTCAATTATCCAAACTGGTTTGAGACGGGACCATTTTATGGAACAAAACGTTGGACGTTTTTTATATCTACAAGGCTTTTGTGTAGCAATACCTGATTATGCCATTTGATTTAAGTTGCTAATGAGCACAACACAATCCAATTTTACTGTTAAAACTGAACTCGCCTTGTCAAACTATGTTTTTCTGACCATTACATCGATCTCCTTTACACTCTCCTCTTGGGTTTTATGTAGATAAATCTATGAGCCAAGCAAGGTAATTTAATTTTCACTCACCCATTCAGCCTTTTTCCTCTTGGTGCTTCTGTCAGAACATGCTGCTCTGTAATTGGCTCTCCCTCAGGATAACAGAGCAGAAAATGTTGACAGCAGCAGGAACCTTCATCTTACTTAATATGTTGTTTCGAGCATGAGGGATCAGAGGGATGCACATTGTCTTCTCAGTCAAGTAATTGCAGCTTCACAGCAGTTGACATAACTTCAATCCTGCAGTTGTGGAAGAAGCAGTACAACGTCTCTTTAGCCATTTTGTTTGATTGCGGCCTTCTTTTAATCGGAACAATCTTTTCACCCAATTGCACTCTGGATAAATAGAGATCATTAAGTTGTCAGTTCCTGCTGTGTTGTGCCCTCTGTAGACTCATTGAAGGCTCCCCTCATTACCCCTTTACATTCACCGGGTGCAACTTATTGTAGGTTCAGTAAACCTGCACAATCCGCTAGTTTCCGCTATACAGTACAATACAATAATACACAGCTTTGTTGCGTAATGTAATCTCACTCAAGTACTTCATTACATAAGAATGCCTGTTTGATTTGGTGGCTGCATCCTCGCATATCCAATCAGTGTCTCTTACCATGATCACTTGACTGATTGTCAGCACTTTTCGAAAATGTATTCACTTGGCAACCCATGGTTCATTTATCAAACGAACGGGCAGTACCGGAAGGCATCATCATATGGAATTGAAAGTGTTGCTATGTTGTTTCTGTCATCATAGCAACGAACGAGAAGGCATCCCCGCCAACTTGCTTCAGCTGTTGGACGTGTGCGTGGAGATCCCTCAGCAAGGTGTCATCCGTTCACTCAACGTGCACGTAAGCGCTGCCCTGCTGATCTGGGAGTACACTCGCCAACGCCTTGTCAGCACCTCCAGTCAAGACAAGTCAACACATGGCTGAAGAACGGTGCCAGACAACATAGCCGGGTCTTAACAAAGAAGGTGTTTTCTTGCTATCCGTCACCACATGAAGCATTTCAATTCGAAATGCAAACACATCATATGGATTCCTTCATCATGTGAATTTGTTCATGGTCTTTTCACATTTCTAGTACCTTAGTCGGTCATGAAATGGAGATCAACACTTATTCCATCCAAGTATTCTACTGAGCACTGTGCAGAAATAATACGACCTACTCCCAGTGGCTGCAGAGGAGGAACAGCAATTCAATATTTTTACTGTTATTCATTGCAGCAATTCCTTTTTGACTCATGGGCACTATGAAAAACAATGGATAAAACATGCCGCATTCAAAAAATATTCATCGATAACTTGATATTTTTATGTTGAATGTTGCCACTGGGTAAACTCAGAAACATTGTGATTCAAAGCTATGATGTTTTCTTTCATGTTTCTTTTACTTTGCGCATTTATCCGCCTTCATTTGAGATTTTGAATCTGGGCTCCAGCCATCCTTTGTGAAGTTGTTATGCTCTCATGTCTTTAGAAATGTTTTTGTAATAAACATTTTTTATATGATAAATTCTGTATATGTATTTTCTGACTGTTTGAATAGGTGTGCCCAAAACGTGTGGGTATAGCTGAAGTGGATGCAACCTGTCTTTCTCTCCCCTTCAATATGAGGAAGAAGGATGGAGGCGGTTCAACTTGTCACCTGACGTAGTTCCAGACCAATTGCGAACCATATCAAGTCGGGTTTACTATTGTGACTGAATAGTTTTGTCATTCCCCGCAGTGCATTCAATCAAGGCTGCAAATGGGTGTCCTGGAAGGCAGCGGGTCAGTTCCAGGCTATTTGCGAGCGGCGGCCGTCAACACAAGCCAAAAGGATGATTCAGGGGACAACGTACCCACACGGATAGAGTCGCTGCTGATGGTGCTCGTGGTAGTGATGTGTCTGGGCTCGGTGACAGGTAACACGCATTTCTGAAAGTATTCTTTTCTTTCAAGTGTAAAAAAAGGTGCAATACGTACAACCAAAATTATAATCGTAAATTTGTCAAACTTTGAACTGCCATGGGGGGAAAAAAATACATATTTGGCCTAGACATTGTGTACTTGGTTAATAAACATAAGAACTTTCTTGCTAAATAGTTGGTGAGGACATCTTTCATCTCAATGTGCTTTTTGCCTAACTCGATTTTTAATTGAGAACTTATTATTATTTTAACCCTTCCAAAGATAACATTTATTCAGGATGGTGAACCCTACTGATGCGGTTATTTTTATTTTTTTATTTTTTTCAACTCACAAGGAAAGAGATCCTTCTCAACACCACTACGATCTGCATCCACAATACCCTTAAACGATACCTCTGCAATAGTATCAGACAGTCGGAGCTACAAATTTATATTTTTAAGGCTGGAATTTCTTTTGTCGAACTAACATATGCAATGGAACTCCTCTTTATGTTGTGCCTGAACTATTTCCAAACGAGAATGTCACATTTTGAGTTGCTAAAGATTACAGAACTAAAGTAACCTAACAAATGGGTCAGAGTCAATCTGAAAATTCTGGTATTGA
This sequence comes from Syngnathus leptorhynchus, assembly GCF_054491065.1. Classification (NCBI taxonomy): domain Eukaryota; kingdom Metazoa; phylum Chordata; class Actinopteri; order Syngnathiformes; family Syngnathidae; genus Syngnathus; species Syngnathus leptorhynchus. The sequence continues at coordinate 8,493,690 of NC_141204.1, read as the reverse complement.
CAATGTCCAACCATTATGATGTTGTTTTCCTTGTATAGGTAACCTTCTTGTCATTATCCTCGTGGTAGCTACCAAGACTCTCCACCAGGTGACATCAGTGTTGATCATGAACTTGGCCATCAGTGACCTCCTGGTGGGCCTCGGTGTCATGCCCTTTGTTGCTTTATCCATCGTGAAGCCTGGATGGGGCGAATGTTTTGTGAGCAAATTCTTCAACTCCAAACCTTCTTCTGATTTCATTCATTCATTTATTTTCTCCTTTTAACAGAACCTGTGTCTATTTGTGGCCTACACTTCCTCTGTCTACTGCACAGTGTCTGTTCTAACACTGGCTGCCATCGCTTTAGACCGCTACCACTCCATCATAGACTGCCTACGTTACAGCTCCCGCTGCACCCTGCGGCGGACGTGCTCGGTGGTCTTGTGGATCTGGCTGCAGGCCATGGCAACCAGTTGCCCCCCACTGCTGGGTTGGAGTTCTATGGCCTATGTAGCTCCCGTGTACAGCTGTGCAATAGACTGGGCTAGCAGTCTCAGCTACACGGCCACCATGACCAGCCTCTCCTACCTCATTCCCGCCATCATTATCCTTGTCTGCTACGTGAACATCGCCAAGGTGGCCCGCAAACACGCCAAGAGGATTCACACCTTGCAGGACTCGGTTCAACGCAGTAGGGTTCCAAACTGCATGTTCCTTCCCTCTTTACACATTCCTTCCACACTGGTCTATCATCTAAGTGGACAGTGTAACTCTAGTGTTGTGTCTGCTCATCCGACTTCCTTCAGGGGAATCTTCTCCGCGTTGTCATCTCCCCTGCAGGACCCCCAGCAGCATCATCAAGGAGTTGGTCGTCTCATTCTGGTCATTTTAGCCTTCTTCCTGTGCTGGACCCCTTACATTGGTGTAGTTCTCATTCAGGCCACCGAAGCAGCAATCTCTGGTGAGACCTCTCTGGTGCCCCCCTCCGCTCTGACCGTTTCCTACTTTCTGGTGCTGCTCAACTCTGATTTCAACCCCCTGCTGTACGCTCTGCTCAGCAAACGTTTCCGGGCAGCTCTGCGTGGGCTGAGGCAGAAGCTGAGAGCTGGAATGGGAAGTGTTGTCAGTTTGGGAGGGGAGGTTGACCCCTGTAGCCTCACAAGCCCCCTACCAGGGTCGACGTCTTGTCCGGACACATCCCGGTATTGCTCTCCAGTTTTCACCATCAGCACTGACTACAAGCATCGGTCCAGTGAAAATGTAGGCAAAATGTGTCTCCATGAAGAGGGCTCCACTTGGCAAGACCCTCGTAGTTGCAGGAAGGTGGAGTTCCTGCAAGTACCCTGTAGGACGCAAGAGGGCGGCAGACTACCATTTTCTGCTTTGACTGAGGCACCAATTGCCACTTTTGTCTATGGACAGATTACAGTGAAAGTAGAGCATGCCCCATCAGAAACCGTACTTATTACATAAAGAAAAATGACAACAAAATTGGAGTCGATTATTTGATAATTAATTAAATATTTGTCTGCAAGACATTTTGGAGCTTTTTTGGGGACGCCCTTTTCTGATCCAGCTGCTCTTAGGTCCAATATTTATGCCCTCTGGATAAAGAGACAACAATTGCCATAGACTGTCCCCTAAATCTTCTACGCAGTCTTTCAAGAAGAATGTGAAAGCTGAGGTCTTCTGCATCTTACTGAAATGCTTTTTCTTAAAACATTTCCAAAAGCTTTACATTGGCAAGAAGAAACCAAACCTGGACAATAGATGGATTGAAAAGTAATCTTTTTATGAAGTATATGTGAATATACTTGAAGACCCTGCCCCCACCACCGAATCAAATAAACCCATTATTAAATAATCACACCTCCCATACTCCTTTCTCAAATGTGATAATCATACAGTATGTTGTATCTCAGTGTATAAAATCGTCATTCCTTACAAAGGTTTACATTTATGTCAATAGCAATAATTCCAGAGGAATACAATATTCTTATTTATTGTCATTGAGAATGACAATGGGAAACAGTGCTCATGTATGCTGTGGTGAAAACATAGAAGGCAGTGAAGTGGTCTTGATAACTTTGTGATGTCCCCATCGGCCTGCCCTGTCTTAACAGCAGCCAGATGAAAAAAAAAAATATGAAAGGTATGTTATGAAAAGTAAAAAAAAAAAAAAAAATGCAGATGAGTACTTGTCTGCAGAAGTCTGTAGTTGCACTGTAAAAAGAAGATTGCACATAGTGATGGTTATACATTCACAATAAGGCAGTTTCCAGCTCTTCAGTCAAGGCTCCGATTCATCTTCACTGGTAACTTGCCTCAAGTATCATAAATACAGTCAAACAAAAAGATATTGTGTCTGCGAGCTACACTCACCAGTCACAGCATGAGGTACACAACATTGAAACAGATCCAATGCAAAAGCTGTCTTCAGTTACACAAAATCCTCAAATTGTCACTTTCCTGCTAATAATAATAACAACATTAATACGTTTAACCACAATGATACGTTTAAACAATTCCATCAAGTACATTGCTGAAGATTTTCTATACGTCTTTGGTAATTTCAACCTTTGCTACAACTCCTGATTGGATCTAATTTTATTGTGCTTTGTGTACTTCATGAAATGTCCAGTGAGTGGAAAATTTGAAAACTTACCAACTGTTTATAAAAATGGGAGGGTAAATGGTAAATAGACTGCGCTTAAATAGCACTTTATCAAGTTGGAATGAGCTTCATATGACTTATCTGTGTATGAATTAAATGAAAAATTGGGGGGGGGGTGGGCTCAGTGGAGTTCCATTCACAGTGAATCTAATTGCTTTTAACCACAGGTTACGATACTTAAACTGACAGTAATCTTTAGCAAGTCAGCTGAACTGAAAGCAGTCTCTCATCATGATAAGCCAAGCTAATCATGCATTGCACATTTGACTTTTCAGAGCTCTTCACTGCCAGAGCGGTGGGTGTCGCCACTTCCACTTTGACAGGAGTTCCCGCTTTGCCCCAAGAGAGAGAGAGCACATGAATGTAGGAAGCCAATCAGAGAGGTCCAAAAAAAAGGCTTTGGATGGAGCGAGGTGCAGTAAAAGCATGTCGAGCTCACACTGAGCCTCGCATGTCCACACGGGCCTGTTCAGGAGCACATGGGGTCGGCAGGTGTGAACTCCAAGCTGTTAACCAGTGCAAAAAAAGGAAGAATGACTGAGGGATGCCACTTGAGGCCTCCTATTATTTTGCCAGCATTCAGCATTTCTTCTTTGGATATTTAAGCATGTGTTTTGTTTTAAGACAGCCAAGTCCACTGACTTTCTTCCCCAATTAAGTTGGCAAGTCTTCTCAGGTGAAGGATATGGTGACCATTGGAAAAATTCATGACAGGTACAGCTTTAACTTTGTCTAATACCTGATTATATTTAGGTAAGGAGGGTACATCTGATTTGCATCCATGCATCAACTGAGTGATGGTATAACCTCTCTTCCTGGTCCAAACGTTTGCAGCCGAGGAGGCTGCGTCAATAGAGGCCCTTAAACATTCCATCCAGCTCCGATCACATGGTCCCAGTCAGTGTGAAAATGTTGCCATGGAGGTCCTGGCTCGGCCCCTCCAGTTGAGTCCCGTGGAGGCCCCCGCCTCGGCGCTGCCTTCGGCCGGCTCGTCACGTTTGCGTAGCTTGGTGCTGAGGCGGATGATGCACTTGTCCCAGTCCTCCGGAAGGAGCAACATGAGAAAACCCAGACAGATAATGGAGACGGCAAAGAGGCGCACCGTGTTGAAATTAATCTCACACGTGAAGAAGTCCACCACTGGTAAGAGGAAAAAAAAACAATCATGAGCAATTTTGGAATTGTGTTGACATCAAAATCTTAAGGACCTTTATGCATTTTAAAGGCCAACGTGTCTTATGTAATTCTCAATGTACCCATTAAATGATGACATCTTTGATTTATACTAAGACACTTACTGGCATTGACAGGAACACTTAGGACGATGCCAAGGGAGATAGAAGTTGGATATGTTATGGCAATGCCGAAGTTGACCAAGATGTTGAAAGCTGTTTGAAGAAGCAGAACGAGAGCAAAAGTGATTATGGTAAAACACGATAATAGATTACAGAGATTTTTTTTTTTTTTACCTAAAAGCAGTGCTGCAACCCCACAGAAGTAGCCCCAGGGGATGTCGCCTGCCGATTCAATGTACTCAACTCGGGTAAAATATAGGACGATGGGCACAATGCTGATAAAAACAAAGTTGGCACCTCCCACAATAGTCAGAAAAAGTGCAGCCTCCCCGAATTTGGCACTGCCGAGGACCATCTTGAAGAGAACCTGGCAGGAAGGAGGGGAGTTAATCATGAATGCACAAATTATGACCTCCTGTGGCGCTGCATACAGGGTGACCTTCATACGCCTGCACTGAGATTGAGTTGCCAACTTTTAGAGATAAATATATAGCTCATTATATTAAGTGTATGTTAAATTTCCTTTACGATATGAGGGGTGATTGATTTTATAACTCTTAGGTTTTCTGCAGAACAGGTTTCTTTTTTTAATGGGGGCTAAAACACTTGGACTGGGGGAAAAAAAATGGCAAAAATGTCCATTCAACATATAAGAAAAATACCCAAGTTTTTTTTTCCATTTTTGTGTGTGCACTAATGCAAAACCTTTTACACACAAAATGAAAGAAAATGTACATCCTATTACTATAAAATAGTTCATGTGTTGTTGTAGTTCAGGTGGTAGCCTTTATTTCGATGCAAAAAAAAATAACTGAAACGCTTCTTATATTAGAAATGAATTGGCCATTCAGTGTATATTGCAATTTGCAAAAGCAAAAGTAATAATGAATGTTTATCAAAGAGGTCAATCTTAATTAAGGCCCAATGTAGCCATAGATAAAAATCCTACCTTGTATAGTGCAGACATGGATGCTGAAGTAACAACCAGAGTGATGCCAATGACCGAGTGACTGTGGAAACCATCAGCGTAGGTCATCATGACGATGCCTGCAATGGCCAATATGGCCGCCACTATCTGCAGACAGAGAACGACAATTAACAACATGGCGTTCACAGCGATGTGACTTTTTGACCGCTACTGCAGATGGCCTCCTCTTTTTTTGTTATCCTCTAATTGATGCATGAGCTTCATTTCAAAGTCAGCAGACAAAGCTCCTGCGGTCTTCTAGGAGTTGATTGTTTCGCATTGATTTCCACTGCGAGCCATCACGACAAAAGCGGGAAGCACATCGTTCTCCCAAAACCTCAAAGTAGTGCACCATTAATCTGAGATCTACTGTATGTTATCAAGAAGGCAGGCAGGCATGCGTCCAGTTTAGTGGATTACGTGTGCATTAAGGAGGTGTCAGGAAGATAAATGATCAGTGTGCTTGTACTGGGCCAAAGCCCTCTTAACATCGCTCTCAGGCGTGGCACCTTTGACAAAATGGTTCACTCAGCACTGCAGGCCGCCTGTCAGTCAAGACGGAGGGTTGGCGGTAAATGCAAGGTCAAAAACCTCATACCTTAATACAAGACTTCATTGTGTGTTTTTTTAGACATGTCAGCACAGCATTCTGGGGGATCAAGGGAAGCATATGAATTTATAGGGTATATTAACTGCATGTTTAACCCTCTACGATGTAGCATTTTTTTTTTTATGCCAGCTGGTTTCACACAATTGTATCTGATAGGAATAAAAAATAAGGTTCTTATTACATCAGCATTTGTGTTGGAGCTATAAATGAAAATAAAATAATGAGGGTATACATTCATTTTCAAATATAATGCAGTAGGTGCTTATTTACAATACTGTACATAAATCAAAATATATTTTCTTTCATTGTAAATATCAATGTGTTAAATTTACCATCCCTCAATATGTCCAAGTGACATTGCAATCCACAGTACAACACAAGTGTGCCAATAGGACAAAGCCATCTGCTGTTGCACATAACATCACAGAGGGATGATGTAGCGTCTCTCTGCTCGTGCACAATCCCTGCTTGTGCACGCTCATGACAAACTAGTCCAGCATCCCCTGCATTGCTGCAGACATCCAAACTCTGCAATGTGTAGACAGAAAGACGTATAGAGAGGCTGTGGATGGGAACAGGAGTAGGATTATATCTGACTTTCCTTCTTATGGAATCCTTTCATCGCACATAATGGGAAGATGGTGAGATGTTTGAGTGGGTGTGTGACGAGAACAGAAAAAAGGAGGAGCGGGATCCATCCTGCGGCGGGTGGATACGTTCCCACAATGTGCTAAATCCTTCCATTGCTCTCTCCGTAACACACAGAGAAATGCGTGGTGACATGGTGCGTTGACTCGGATTATTTTGAATCATTCAAGACACTAAATAATAAAAGTTGGACAGAATTCTGATTAAAATTGTTAAATGTTCATTTCTGCAGTTAGCAGCATATGCTTTGATAATATGATAGTAAATTAAAAAAAAAAGTGAATTCAGAGATTTGTTTATGAATATATATACTCTCCATAGTAATGGCGAACAACTTGCCAAAACTGAGCTAGTCCAATAGTCCATCATCACAGCTTTTGGTCAGGACAGTTGCATTGGCTGCATGAACTGCTCCGTGCATTAACTATCCACTCATCTTCTGTTTCAGTTTGTCAAGATGCGAACTATGAACTCACCCTGACGCCCATGAAGCGGTCTCTTAGCACAATCCATGAGAGCAGGAAGACGAAGGCCTTGTTACAACAAAAGAGCGCTGACACGTCTGTTGTGTTGATCTTCCTGAGGGCCTGCAGGTACAAGTAGTTGGTGAGGATCCACAACAGGCCGAAAGGGGCCACCTTGGTGAAGAACACCTTGGGGGTCAGCCCGTCGTCCCCGAAAAAGCGACAACACTCCCTAAGCACACACAAGACAGTGTCGGAATTAAAGTCAATAAATAGAAGAAAGCATTGATTTGGAAAAAAAAGAAAAAGCCTACAGTATTAGATATTGGTAAGATTTTATATACTGTTACAATTGGCCTATGATAAAAAAAAAAAATAGCTTATTTTAAAAAGCAAAATTTCAGCATTTAGCCTCATTAATTTACAAATAAACTACAAACTGAAAAAAAAAAAGATAATCTTAATAATCTTGAATAATTTGTGTATTTTTAAATATTTTTAAATCAAATAATTGTGTATAATTAAATAGAATAACCTCAGTTATTTCCATTTTATTAGAAAAAAATGAAGCTTATCTTTCCACTACTCAGTGTTATAGTTAGCGTTCAATCTGCCGCAGCCCAGCGGAGGTAGATAATTGGCGAGCTGCGGAAAATGCTGACTATCATTCCTGACTGAGCGGGGAGGCCTTTGAGGTTTCCTGGCTCTGATTGTTGAACAACACATTTGGGTGAAGCTCCTGCAAAGCAGTGGTGGAGTCCAGCCAATAAAACAATCGTGTCCTTGACGAAAGGGCACATGATGTTGTCGAAACTTCTCTTTTGAGTTTATCGAATGTGCGTGAGTCTACTTTATTTGACAGTAGTAGGTAGGAAGGAAGGAGTGAAACATCTTTTCATCGGAGTTGTCAATTACTTTCCTGTGTCTCTTAACAGAAATATCACTGCAATCAATTGCATGTTCTGCCATGTTTTTTTTTTTCCTTCCTCACACATTTTAACAACATGCATGTGAAGGTTAATTGACTGTAAATTCTTCATAGGTGTGAATGTGCAGTTGGCTGGCAACCAGTCCAGGGTGTACTCCGCCTTGGCAACCCAAAGACATTTGAGGAAAAAAATGGATTGATGGGTATGTTTTTGTTTCCCTTTCATTTATAGTTTCAAATTCTTCCATTTATTCTCAATACTGCTTATCCTGTTTACGGACACGGGAAATAGTTGAATAACTAATCTCACACTTGACTCTGTTCTTCACCTCTCTTTCACAATTCTTCTCACTCTGAACACTTAATCCCACGTAGTTGAACTACTGTACCTTTGCAACCTTTTTTTTTCTTGTCACCTTTCCATTCCACTGGCCTTCCTTTGATTCACACACGTACAACTAACCTTCATTTCTTATCTCCTCAGTGCAAAAAGAACAATAAATGTTATCAGTGCAGTGGTCTGTAAAACAAAAAAGAAACGCTACATGAATGTCCAACAACTGCAGAGCAGGAGAGGCACTGAGCAGATGCTTTGTGAGGAAGGGCACTGAGGGTCAAATACTTTAGTTGTGCTGCCTCAGCAAAGGTTCTATCAGCTCCAAAGATTCTAATGACTTGCACTAAGTCCAACATTTAATTACAGACAAGGAGTTCACCAATGAGGCAACAAACTAAATAGAATTTCATTGGAGGACAAGATAAAAATGACAACAGTTACATCATTTTCATGAATTTCAAAATGTAGCTTCTGTTTTTTTTTGTATGTGTTTTGTTCTGTCACCTTAATCTCTGTCTGGCCGTTTGCCTTTCTGGACTCTTGCACAGGTGCCCGACGTAGTAGAGCGGGAAGAAGAGGCAGTTCCAGGTGGTGGCAAACCAAGTGAGGGTGAAGGGGGCATCAAAGTGCTTGAAGGTCAGCTTGGCCAGCTGGGTGGAACCTGCCCACGACGAGCAGACGCACATCACCATGGCGACTCCCCACAAAGCTTTCTGCACCTGCACCGCCGTGATCCGGATGCAGCAGTGCAGCTTCCGCCTGCTGGAGCTCGATTCCGGACACGCCGCGCCCGCCGACGACTGCACATCTGGGCCGCTGTGCGCCACGTGCTCCCTTGGCCGCTCTTCCCCTGAAAGTTTCATTGACAGGTGCTCAAGTTCATACCACATCTGCTTTTTGGAATCTTCTTTCCAAACCATATTTCTTTAGCTGGTCATGTGATTTCCACACAATGGCAATTATGTGTTAATCTAATGCAAACTGTAATACATATAATATTGATACATTTCCATTTCCACTTTCTACTGTCTATATCACACAAAAGATTTGGGGCTGATATTTTGGCAATCAAAGGAGTCAATGAAGGATGTGACTACAGTTCAACATGTCCTGCCCTATACTGTATAAAAATAGCTGCTGTCACACTTTAATTGGCCTTGGAAATCAATCAGACGTCGGAGTTCAAATGGAACTGATCCAAAATGACAGGCTGTAGCCAAACAGAGGGCAGGAGAGGGCAACTTTCATATACTTAGTACGATACCACTGTGATGTGTGTGATTGTTTGTTACTTAGCAACACTTTTTTTTTTAAATCACGATAACCTCCATAACGTTCATTGAAATGTTTAAAGTTCATGCAAAATTTTACTTCATGTCTGTCTTTTAGCATCCAAGTATACTTGGATCACCTTGGAACTTAACACTTAAGTTAAAAGTTCAGTGTCGAGTTCAATTAACTGTCAGGGGGGTATTGTTGTTCTAAAATAACCACCCCTGAGATTTTAAAGGTCATCAGAACCAAGTTGGTTGAGGAGAAATGAAGAGCTCACGATCCAAAGCATACCACATCATGATTAAAACAAGATGGAGAAAGTGTTATAGCTACAAACAGCAGTCCATTTTAATACATTTTAAAGAACGTATACATCAAGCAGGAAGAGGTCAACTGTGAAATCACATCATTTGGAATTTTCCTTTTCTCTGTTAGTGGTACCAAGACCGCATGCACCAATCTCTTCTGCAACAGTTAGATCTTGCTTTGGAAAAACAGAGCCGTAAAAAAGCAACTTTGTAGATAATAAATAATAAAGCACAAACTCTCCTGCAGCTCCTTTGGTGCGAGTTAAAAATGGAGGCTTCCCCTAGTGGGGTTTTGGAAGGTAATGATGTGTCTTGTGCACACTAATCTGCGCTCAACACGGCTGACTGGAATACAAAGCATACATTAAAAAAGCCTCAGTGAGATACTTCTGTGGAAAAATTGAAAAATACAACATGCAATCATTTAAAAATTCATTTAACCGCATAAGTGCTTGTAAACAGTAAGGGGGGGGGGGAACAACACAAAGTTGTTTCATCTGTGCTGTCTAACTTGTGAAGATGTCATCTCGTATGAAAGATACGCAGCGAATAAAAGACATCACTCATCGGACTGCGCGTGACCTTACCGTCACAGATGAATTTCCATGCTAATGCTCCAGGCTTCCCCGGCCTCGCCCCACTGAATGAAGAGCGGCCCTCTGTTTATCCGTGATGGAAAAAAAAAACCCCACATGTGATGCAATGGAATGAAATTCTATTGTACTTTTTTGGGTGGGAGACAATGCTGAACAATAATCCCCTGGACTGCGTTTGGCGGCAATGAAAGCTGATTCCAGGAGAATTAAGTTTCTCTATTCTAAGCTTCGAGAGTGCTTTGTCTCACTCTGAAGGTCACGTCTTGTTTATGTCGGCTGCTTTTCATCCTTCCCGGGCTTCCATAGCTCATCTCATGAACCTGCCCGCTGCAGTTTAATCCTTCCAATCCAGCGGAGACACCCCACCGAGGCACTTGACTTCATCGGCACAAAGCATACGCTCCTCATGCTCATTTTATTATCGTAACTTGGTTTGTAGAATTCAACAGCAGTAATTAATAGCCGAGACGTCAGCGTATACTCACGTGTCAGCCCACTGATGCAATGACTCAATTATTTAAGGAGGACACACTGCTTTTACATTTTTACACTTGGCTTGACAGTGACTAATGTTGCCGTAACAACCTCCAGTAGCAGGAGTGAACCATTAGTGGGTGTGCGTAGACGAGAGCGAGCCAATGACATTAGGAGCTGTTACCTTCATGACAAGACTGTAGACTCTTTTAGCAGCACATTGATGAAGTCAAAGCACTTCACCTTGTCACATTTGTATCAAAGGCTGTGCTCAAGGTCAATTGAAATACTGCAGTGGTGGGAAATGACTCCATTTTGTCCAAAATAGAAGCAAAAGTATGAATATATTACAGTAGATTCTTCAAGGTTTTGTTCAATATGAAATACTTCAATATGATGTCATCATTGAAATCGTGATATCTTTGATGATCATCGTCCTGCATTTAAACAAGTACACTATTCTATTTCGATCCGTCATCTAACACTAGTCACCCCTCTGTCATTTCTCAGCTGATCTACTGATCGACCTGTTAAGGATCAATGTCTCACAGTCACATTGATAGAACCCAGTTCATTTTTAATTATCGTCAACACTAATTGAGCTGCGTGTAAAGGTCACTGAAATGATGTGACTCTTCTTGAAAAGGTCCCAGTTCTCTGATCTTGATGGTTGTACTACTTCATTTGGCAAAATTACTTTTTATTTGGAATTTATTTGGCACAACCTTCTACCTTTTGTCTGTCTATCAGTCGCAATTATTCTCATCTGATCTCATCAGATACAAATGAATAAATAAATAAATAAATAAATAAATAAATAAATACTTTTTTTTTTTTTTTTTCAAGGACATAAACTGAGACTAGAATTTGTGCAGTGCTTGTACAGTCTGACCATCAAACGTGACATCAGCGAGAGTTCCCCGTTTGACCTTTGTAGCATAGCAGACACGTTTGTGTTTATTGTGCCATCAAAAGTGAAACACAAGTTGTTAACAGGCCTCTAGGAAGAAGCAGGAAACACGAGGAGAGTGTTTGGCATTTTTTTTAGACAAGTCCTGAATCCACTTTGACAGCTTCACGGCTTCACACTGTCACCCTGACAACTTGGATGCATGAAGGCTAAGTAACATGCAAAGGTTATGCTGAGAGACAGAGGAACATATATGGCTCTTAAATTGAAATGTAGTATTAACTACGGTTTGTCTGCATCTCATATTATAGCACAAAAAAAATATTTCAGTAAATAACCCGCTAGTCTGATTAGCATGTGCTGTGATGTAGATTTATCTGCATTAATGAGCCTATTTCGTCCCCACCCTCTTTTTTTTTTTTTTTTTTTTCTATTTCTCTTCACGCTCCCCTGCTTCTAATTCCCAGGCGTCTCTCTGGCCCACCCTGCAGTGTCTGCAGTGCAGATCTCTCCTGCCGATAGCTGCAAGTCCAACAACGCTGCCAGCAGAGCCCTTCCACTTAGAAGTCCCACCGACATCTGTCTCCATCTTTATTCTAGCATTGTTCCCTCCCAGGAAAAAAAAAGGGGGATATGACTGCTAGGGCGATAATAGAAGTTTCAGCAGTGTTTTATATCAGCCTATGAGGACTGGTTTCCTACAAGAAGGCACACATCACAGGAAGACTGAGATTTATATATTGGTGGATTCCATGCCCACAACATCTGGATGCATAAAAAAAAAACATGCACAAATGAGAGCCTTGATCGATGCAGACATTTGGCTATGGAATAATACAACTCTGACATTCAGCCTCAAATTAAACCAAACAAAATAACAGTATTGGAGCAATCTAACTGTCCAATACAGTGTTTGTTTATTCTAACAGCCATCGATTCCTCTCTTTGTAAAAAAAAAAAAAAAAAGCTCTTCCCTTCTGTAACTTCTGTAAACATCCATATGATGTTCAAATAAATTGAATAATGTCAGTGAGAAAAGCAGGTGACTCACTCGAAACCAATTTTTCACCAACAAGTCGATATTATGCAACATGAGTTTTGACCTACAGCCCAGGCATCATTTAATGGATAGCTTGTGGTTTAGACAAACGGAGCCCTGTGGGAAAGCTTGATGTGGGGAATTAAGACTGCTCTCCTGAGGGACACGTAATCTCTGTTCAGTTATGAAGCATAAAATGACTTTTCAAGACACTGCAGAGCCTTGAGTGAACTTCTACTGGAATAGGAGCAATGCTTCAATTCCCCAAAGACACAAGCTAAGCTGTGCCTGGTTGTATTTGTCACAGGACAACGTCAGAATCCAGAAAATACAGTGGAATTAAACGTGGCTTCAGGTGACAACGGTTCAGAGTGAACTCGGAACATTCACAGTATTTTTGACAGTATTAACCAGTAGGAATTGAATTGAACCCTAAGTAACAAACCATAGAAGGAACAGGAGTATATTAGACAATACCAATAATACTAATACTGATTATTATTATTAGTAGTAGTAGTACAATAAATATTATTAGTAGTAGTATTTCAGTACTGGGTCACTCCTGGCACACAATTTGGGGTCACTAAGCACAACCTGTACTGTATTCATTTTATGTGCGTTTGTATATATTGGAATGATACCCATTTGCATGAATTGGAATAGAACTATTGTTTCAGTATCAAAACAAAGTTTCTAAAGTCATTGTTGCATAAGAAGCGGAATCTCTTGCTCCCGTGTGATTCTCTCTTCAAATCGGCTGGCAACCGCTCGTGCTAAGTCGTATGCGGCCTCCACTCCCTCACTAGCACAATTTACAGTGATCCGTCAAGCACACATTCAAAGTTCTTTCACTGTTGACCAAATTTGGACAACTCATCTTACTGTCTCTGTCAGCCCCCAGGAATTATACTTGCAATTTTATTTTCATGAAGAACAAGCCTCATAAATAGTTTGTAAAAATGACATACTCAAGTTGTCACTGACTGATAGGATTCAAAACATGGGAGGTTCCGGTCCAACACTAACCAGAATTACCATGCCAAGGTTATGCTAGGCTGGGTAGTGTGAAAAACAAATGCACAACAATCATGAGTGAACACCACTGCTCATATTCTAACAGCTGGTCGATGCATTATTGATTCCATTTTTATTCAGATATATTTTCACATAACTGCAGACGGTGCAAGAACAGGAACCCAGACGAATCAGTGAGCTTCTATACAGGGCATCAAGCCAAAGCAGAACCTGTAAGATCTAGAACAGGGATGGGCAACTTGCAGTCCACAGGCCACAATCTAAATAACCCTCTTAATAATTTTTTTTTTAAAATCTATAATTTTCAGTGAGTTGATTTTTGTGTATTAAAAAAAAAAGAAATATATTATGAGTACATAATTTGTACATTTTTCTTAAAAAAGAACATCATGCACACCCAAACAGTGTCACAAGTTCAGCATCTAACTTACCTCCAATGAACACACAGGCCTAACCTAACAGCAACCATAGATACCCAAAAATCATTGGCTTCATTTTTTATAATTCTTCTTGGAGATGCAAATGAGCTTGAGATTATTTTAGATCCACTCGCTTGAAATGTTCTGTGAAATCAGCCGCCTATTCTACTGTGAGTGCATCTTCAATGCAGCACTCTCGCTAATGTTACAACACTGGGATATTCCCTCTGTGCTCAAGCTGATAAATACACGGCACACATCACACCTTTTTACAACAGTTAAGCCTGTGGTAGGATGCCAGCTAGGTAAGCGAACATAACTGAACCTCGGGGACATGTTAGATGTTACTTGACGCTGTACAACAACAACACGCCACACGAGAGACGTGTTGTTGTCCTTACTAATATAAATGCTCAAACTGTGCTCCTGCAGGTACAAGAAAGCTGACAGGGAGCGAATGAAGTTGATCAGCTGGAAACAATTCTGAGGGGTGCATACCATTTGTTGTTGTCCTGGCTATAGTGGCAGGATTGGGGGCTGCAGACTGAGGAGGGAATCCCTGCTGCAATAACAATCACACATATGGAGCAGCAAGACGCTCATGTGGCTAATAGCAACAATGTGCACAATGCAGTCAGATCCTGCAGTTTTTTTCTGCTTGAGGTGTCAGTGTTGACTTTCTTATTCTAACTGAGTACTACCAAGGTGCCCTTGAGTAAAGTCCTGAACCCAGCAAACACCTTGCTGCATGCTAAGGGCCCATATGTCCAAGTATTTGAATTGGTTTCTGTGTTGATGAAATATATTGAATTATTTCTTATGGTAATTTAGGGCATTATTGTAATTGCTGCAATTGTCAATCAGTAGTGTAATTTGCAGTGGTGTAAATCTCCGTTATGCTTAAAGATGTTTCTTTTAACTTTACTAAAAAAAAAAAAAAGTATTGCATAGTAAGGAATTTAAAAATATATATATTTTTTGTATTAGTATTTGATGTTAATATTTGCAACAGCAATATAATTTAAAAAAATGTGGCCGATCAACTATCTTATTGCAGTCATATTTTAGGTATTTAATTGGAATTGTAAAAGTTTTTGTTTCCAAAAATGAACCCATCAAATGAAGTAGGATACAAGATGATGCACGTCATTCCATGCAAACGTGCAATGCAAACGTGAATTCGCTCCAAATCGTCATGCACCCTTTCCTAGTGCTTACCTTCCACTTTGGTGAGGGTGAGCACCGGACTGTTGCAGGCGGACAGCGGGGCGACCCTGGCCGAGTGTTTCTTCATGATGCTGAGCTCGGGTGGGATGAGCTCCGAAACCGCTTCGACTACATCCCTGAAGCGGATTTAAGCCCCGGACTCGGACCTCTTGACGGGACAACTTCACATTCCAGAAGCCGCTATCCTTGCGCCTTCCATCTATCTAACTTCACCCCCCCACTTGCTGTAACGATCACTCCTTCCTCCTCCGTGTATAGTCCCCAGCACCCTAACCCTCCTCATCCGAGCCCTCCCTCCCTCCCTTCCCTAAATGAGTGCGGTGGCCCCGTGCAGGTCTCTCCTCACGTACACAACTGTACCATTTGCTGCAATTCGCCCACGTCAGTGCCGCCACCCTCCCATTCACCCGTGCAAGCATTTCCCATGGTGACCCCCCCCCCCCCCCCCCCCATCCATCCATCCATCCATCCATCCATCCACCCACCCAACAACAACCTCCTTGGGATGAATGTCTGCAGGTGAAATTTCCATACTCCATTTTTTGGGGGGTAGATTTGTGCAGAGTTCAAACGTTCTGTATTAAAACAAGTGAATCACACATTGGTTGGAAGTCCAACTCAGTAAAATTCACATTGTGGGATCGTCCGTAAAGGTTTCCCCAACACGACCCCCGTTCTTGGACAAGTACAGTTGAATTTTTGAATTGCATACAATTTTGTACTCTTGACATACAGCTTCAGCACGTCAATTTGCCTCACAGTTTTAGATATTAGAATGTGCAGGGACTATTTGAAGTGTGTGTCATGAGCTTTATGAAGACTCTGTGAGTCATGAATGAAAGATGTTGCATGATCTCATCTTCCAATGGCCAAGTACACCGCAAAGTACAATGTGTGCTCATGGGCGGACTTTCCTTTTTTTAATTTCCATTAGAAATGGGTGTTTGCACCGTTGTGGGAGTGAACAGATTTCCAGCCAATCATAGTAGCTCCTTTCATTTCAGTCTACATGGCAGAAGCATAAAAGTAGGTAGGAAATCGCAAAGTATGTGTCACGTCTCGTCCACTATGTGTCTGTTGTCATGGTTTCTGTCTGTGCGCTCGCCCCTCCCCTCCTGTGTGCCCATGATTAGTTTGATTATTCTAACCTGCCTCTTGTTACCTGTCGTGTATATAAGTCCTGTCTGCCCGCCGTTTCATCGTTGTTGTCTAGTTGTCGTAATGTCTTCACGTATTTTGTCTCACGTCCCTGTCGGTCAGTCATCTTATTGGTTTTGGTTAGGAACCGCTTTAAGGAAGTTTGACGAATGAATCGATGAAAAGGTATGTCCCAATACTTTAGCGTCGAAAGTGTTTGTGTGCGTTTCTGAAGTGACTCTGCACTGGTGTGTGAAAGCCGCTGAGTGAGAGCACGCCTGAAGGAAGCTCCACTGAATAATTCACTGTGTAGACTCACCACACTCCAGCACCAATCCCCTAACCCTGTCTAACTAGGACAGGGAGCTCAAAAAAGACTCTCTGTCCAGACCAACGTTGACGTCCCTCACCAGCCATTGTATCCCTCACTTCCACCTCCTTCATGGCTTAGCAGAGGGCACATGCAAACCTGAACTAGCACATTCAAGACGTTTTCGTCTCAGTTGCAATCCTATTGCTTTGTGGTCACAGTGAGACGTCCCATAAGTGTGCACGACATCCATCGGAGAGGAAAAAGGGGACCATCTGTGTTTTGGAGAGACTGCTGTCAGCTTCTTCCATTAGCAAAAGAGTGAGGTGCAAGAAAGGGGATGGAGGAGATTGTTAAAGGATCTCAGACAGTGACTCATAGACTTTTATGTGTGAGCACGGAGGAGGATCAAACTGTTCCGGAATGCCTCATGACAACAAATTCGTTCATACACACACAAAGTGTCTGAATAGAGGTGAGTGTGTAGTCAAAGAAGTGCAAAAATAATTTTTGTTAGGAGCCTTCAATCTTCAATACGTTTTGTATTTGTACCAATCAAACATAATTAAACAAAAACATACTTGTGATTTTCATGAAATCCTGAAAATGTGCATGATTAAAGCAAATGATAGCAAACAAGTGACATTGCGCTCCATA
Organism: Syngnathus leptorhynchus; assembly: GCF_054491065.1. Taxonomy (NCBI): domain Eukaryota; kingdom Metazoa; phylum Chordata; class Actinopteri; order Syngnathiformes; family Syngnathidae; genus Syngnathus; species Syngnathus leptorhynchus. The sequence goes on along the minus strand of NC_141204.1, from coordinate 8,476,400 downwards.
AATAACAAACACACAAAACCTGCCTGGTGAAGGTGACTATCTTGTAACAAATTCAAATAGAATCATGGAAATGGTTTGTGTGTGTGTGTGTGTGTGTGTGTGTGTGTGTGTGTGTGTGTGTGTGTGTGTGTGTGTGTGTGTGTGTGTGTGTGTGTGTGTGTATGCATTGAAAATATGCTATTATGTCGTGTTTGGACAGTCGTGTTTATTCTAGTGGTTGCGCAAACAAAGCACGTTGCTTTGACCTCCAATCTTGTGGTAGCGCTTCATCTAGTTTTCAAATTTGATGGGAAGCCCGCTGTAATAAACTGCAATGTTTTCATTCCCTTGCTTTCTTAGCCCAAGGCTCCAAAACTAAATTTCATATCAATATGATGGAAAACACGTACTTCATCACTTGTGACTTGCAGCCACTCATTTATTCAAACTATTGGGGGTACTTGAATGCCACACATTTATCTGTAATCCCTTTGCCTGACTCTAGTGATTAGATTCACTTTATGAATGTTCACCTTACTGTAATATTTTTATTGAGCAAAATGTGTCGGTTTTAAAGATCATTTCTATTTGTTAGGCACACGCCAACAAAGTGTTTGATGACAAAATTACATTGCCTTGGTATTTTGTGCTTTAAAACATTACAAGACTATGAAAATCCGAGAAGAACGTCATATGCACTTACTATGCAACAAACTGAATAAAATTGTACGCTAATTTTGAAAGAAATTACAAAGCCATTTATGTCACAATATATGCAACTAAGTAGTTTTTTTCTTTGTGTTCACAAAGGTTTTGTCAACAATGCAGATAGAGCAGAGAAGGAGCTTGGACAGCTTATCTATGGCATCGTCTGTTGCTGAAGGTACTGAAGTGTTGCAGAACTTGACGCGTGTACGATTTATCGGCTTTACTGTGTCTACACTGAACCTAAGCTAGTATCTTAAAAGTAACTAAAAACCTCCTTTAAAAGGTTTCCTTTCTACTGAATGCTTACAGATGCGTAGAGTACAAATACTCGCAAATAAAGTATTTGAATAAACGTAACCCATCACAAATTTCAAAATGATGTCAAATTCGGTTTTGCCTTTTTTGTCCAGCATTTGGGCAAATTAACATTCAAATGAATGTAGGCCAACGACTTAATATAGAAGATGGTGTTGACATCTGTAATCCTTCTTTTGGTGAAGCTAAGATGATGTATTTTATACGAAGGTCATCATCAACCTCTTTATCATAACTCGATCGATGCTTGAAGATTTTAATTTGAGCTATTTGAACTCAATGGATTAGACCTAATCAGATTTTGCGATTGAATTGTGACGACAACATTGTGGTCGATTACAAAAAATGAATTTATTCTGATATGACTATGAATATTAATAGTGTAGTCATTAATGTAAAATGGAAAAGTGGAGATTGGTTTCTTCAAAGGAAAAAAAAAATCTGGAATTTTTTTGTCTTTTTCATCTAATCTTCATAATCTAATATGTGCAAAGCAATAACAGCGCAATGTAATCATCGTAGAAAAAGAATTCTTTGCCCTTTGTCTCATCTTGCAGATAATATAACGTGTGTGTGTGTGTGGGGGGGGGGGGCTAATAAAATATTGACTCCTCTAACTGCTTGTTTCAACTTCCATAGAGGTCAAGCAAAATGAACTTTCACACGCATACCCAGAGAGATTTAGCACATTTTTAATTGACACTCAGGGAGCTATGAATAGTTTAAGGTTGTGACCCTTGGAGGTCAGGACCTTTTTTTTTTACACACTTGTAATGGCCTCATGCAATTTTTTTATCGCGCATTTTACTACAACGGCAGCTATAAAAAAACAAAACACTAATATACAGTGGCAGAAGAGTAAAAGTCACAAGTCAGATAAAAAACAAAGAATAAAAATGGGCCTTCAAATGAGTTTTTAAAATGGACAGAGAAGGTGCTTGCCTAACATTTAAATGGAGGTCATTCTAGAGACAAGGAGCGGCGACAGAAAAGGCTCGGACGCTAATGCGCAACGGCATAACATGACAGAATCGGATGTATTCTTGGATTCAGAAAAAGACTCAAGTGACTTTGAACGAGGTTAATTGTCAGGCCTCAAATGGCAAAAATGTACATTTGTATGTGTGAGACACAAAAGGAAATGGGATCACTTGGGAACGCAACAGAATGTACCACACTATTGTCTGCATATTATTATTTATCTGGCATAAAGTATAAAATTACTATTATTTTGTGTGTATCAAATATGGAAGAAAAGTTCATTTTACATCATCCTGCCTTCCAAAGTAATGTGAGACTTACTCGAAAGTGCAGCCGCTTTTAATGAAGTCCACAGGCGTCTATTTAAATGGTGTCAAGCTGTAATACTTGATGACAGCTCTTGCAGTCACACTCCACATGTTAATAAGAGAGTGCAGCAGTTCCATTAATACCAGAGGGAACAGCTTGCAGTCTACATCATCTTCACTCTCAGTTTGGAGTTGCATGATAAACAATTAGTCATGAAAAAAAATGAGGAGAAAAATAGTAGAGTAGACATCAGTGTGACCAATGCACCAATCTAGATCCACTTAGCAGTGCAGCAAATTCCTCGTGCATTTGGTCCCCTAGTGCACTAGTCAAAATGAAGTACCACTTTCCAAAACAATGCTTCTAGCGCCCTCTGCTGTCGAGCTACAGCCCAACTCGTCAAATGATCAAATGCATTTGATTCTGCCCTCCGCCGGCAGAGAGCGCTGTAGTCACACATATTCAATCATTCATGTAGAAATGGATGAAAGTCGGTCAAGAAATGGAGCACAAAGTGGGGCAGAGATGACAGGTATGCATTGTGGACCCCTCAGAACACAATGAACAATTAGCATCAATTTTATCTTCACCCAGATGGATGCAAAGATGTAATAGCCTTTGTCTGGGAACACTGGCTTCCTTCCTCATTTTCAAAACCTGCATGTTAGGTTCGTTTAGGACTCTAAATAATCCCTGAATTAAAGAATAACTGATTTAAATGTTCAAACTGAATAATGTTACAGAATAGTAACCAAATCTGAAGTTAAAATTATCATCTTGTACTAATTGTGACTATAAAATTAGGATTGATGCACTTGAGACTCTGCAACTAGATTAGTTTGAGGCTGACAGATGCATAAAATGCTGCCGTTGACAGTTCTTTCTCACCATGGAACACGAACAGTTTCTTACAAAAAGACTGAAAGGATGAATAGGTTAATTTTCTGCATCATTATGGTATCATTAAGCTTCTGGGCTGTTGGTTTGTATCTTTGAAGTGTTCAGATGGGCCGACAGGGTCGCTTCAGTGGGGTCGCTTCCAACAGCCAAGCTGCTTTCTCTTCATCCCTCGGCCCAACATTCCAACTACGAGAGCAGCAGGTGCGTTGGACTTGCTTCAAAAAAGTGTGCGCGTGTGCGTGCGTCCCCGTGCATGCGTGAGCGAGAGAGAACTAAACATTCTAAATGCATCTTGCATGTCAAGTTGTTCAATCTTTCAGCACTTCTCCCTCAATAAGGAGTTGAATGGCAAAATTCACAACAGCCAAAAAATTCACGGCCATTTCAATATGCTTTCTCCGAATCTTCTCTATCTTTGCTGCAACCTACAACTGATGCTATGTGAGAACATCTGTTTGGTAGGTTGAGGATTGTCACCTGGCTTATTCTGCATCCCTTAGATTCTGTCAACTCACATCCATGTTCACTATGCCTTTAATTTTCGGATATCTGGGCTCAAAGTTGAATACCGTGTGTTGGTAATAATAACAATGACTTAAAGTGTCATGCTTACACCAGCTCAATGTTTTACTTTGGGCTAGTTTATGATTGAATGAAGAACAACACAACATGAGCTAATGGAAGTTATGCAACATCTGCAACTAGCCCCGCTGTGGCACAACTCCCAGAGCAATATAATTCAATATACTAATGCTTGCAACTCCAAATGGGAATTCAAAATATTCAGAGATTACTCCTTCCATTCATTCATCTTTATAATGCTCATCCTCATCAGTCAACTGGAGCTTCTCCCAATGGAGGTGGTGTCCACACACATATTTAGTCATACTTAGTTAATGCCTTACATAGTTGCTGCGTTGAAAAAAAATTTAAAAAAAAATGCACTGGTGTAAAAGAAAAATAATCCATCAAAATATGAAGAACTTGCAACTTTACTTTGTAACATACATTAACGTGCTTTATAATTGAAGTGAGAGAAAACTCTGCTGTTCCCTTTTTGATAGTGTTCTCCTTTCAGTGAGATAATCTGATACGCTTGTGAGCTTCCCCTAATGGCAATGGACGACTGGTCACACTGTCACTGCTAACAATGACATTCCAAATGTTGCCTTCATGTTCCTGCCAGCACATTCATGAAATGATGTTCCTTCAGCTCAACACAATAATGTTTGGAAGAATAAATCCCAATCAGTTTGCACCCAGGAGTGTGTTGCCAAATTGAACAGAGAAAAAGGTCAGTAAACAAACGACAACAATGGAGGGCATCCACCATGTTGTCTTTCTTGGCATGCCTTGTTCATGACAATGAGAAAAAAAGCTCCTCCTATTTACGTTTCTTGCCACCAAATGGTGCCTAGAATTTGAAAAGCCATGGAAGTGAACAAACACAAACATTTCTTTCCCCCTCGTTGCCCCCCAGGCAAGAGTAAACCCTCAAATTAGCCTCCATGGACTGACATCGAGCTTATTTGATGTTCGATACAGCTCATGCAGTAAAAGTTCTCTCTTCCGTGTATGATTTCAAAAGAAATCTAATTAACTGCCAAAATAATTAAGACAAGCATAGCAAAAAAAAATCTCTGAATTCAGATTGTGTATATTTGAAAAGAAATACCAACAGTGTGTTTAAATTACATCATACGTATATAATGGCATCTTTTGATAGACATCCAAATAACTAAAAACAAAGACTAAATTTAGTATATACAGAATGCTGATATGTAGCATTAACTTGCATGCTAGCGCTAAGAAATCTCAAGTGTGTCCAGGCTGGTCTTAAACTACTGAGATTGGTGAGTTGGGTTGCCATGGCGATGACACAAATCTTATTATCCTTTTGATAAGCTTATGCACGATTCAAAATGTTATTTAAAAAAAAAAAAACACCTTCTTTTACATTGGAAAAACATGACAGACCAAAGACATACCAATAAAAGAGCTTTTGTTTTGACTACATTATTGGCTTAGCGAGCTGAACACATACGTTTGTAATTAAATAATAGCCTGTGGACAAACTTTGTGAAATTACATCATTTCCCACAGCACACACTAGTAATCATAATTTGGTTGTATGCATATTTGAAGGTGATCTAAAAGGGAATCAATCATCATATGTACATGCATACATTTAGTATACAATGATCTCTTCAGTGAAGTGAAGCATCCACTTGAGCGTGAACGTCACAACCTTTTCAGATTATTATTTTTTTCAATATTGTTTGTGTCATCCATTTACACCGCAAGGCAAAGTATTAGAGTAAAAACAAATATGAATTAGTCACCATGTATTCACTGTCAGCCGCTGGCAACACGACTGATAAGAGCATACACGCTGGAGGAGGTGCAGTCATTGGTTATACGTAATATATTTACTGTGCTGTGTTTGTATATTGTTGTCTCTTTTCCTTGTTTATGTACACTGAGCTTGTGTTAATTTTACATGGAGTAGAATCCAGCTCGAATACAAGATCCTTACCAAGCAAGTTCTCTTATCAACATGTTCAGAGCCCAAATTGCTGGCACAACCTCATTTACACTTTGCCTACTTTGTTCCCCGGTTGCTGCTCTTTTATGACCACGATGTGCTGTGCGTAACCACAGAAAGATTAATTACGTCTGGGTGGGGATCATACGTCGCCTCTCCTAATTAACGCTCGATGAAAGAGGTGAAAGGGTATCTGCAAGACTAGACTGGCATGAAACAGCATTTCCATCAGTAGAAAAGGGTGTAGTAAAAAAAAAAAAAACAATCAGGGCAGTTGCATTTTCCAATTTTCTTCCTTAAATTAAATTGGGTAACTCAAATACCACAAAACATCAAGATGCAATCTGTCCCAATGAAATGTCGAAAATATCAAAAAGTGTCAAATTCTGTACGGTGGTCCTCCACCCTCTCATGTCTACAGCAAAGATGAGGCATTAAAATAAACAGTCAGATGAATTGCAATGAGTATGGGCAGGTGTATGATTTGCTATGCATCACTATATTATGCAGTTCATGTTATGCAACAGGAAGTGCTTCGAGTATACCAGAGATGGACCAAATGTCCATTTAGGGCATAGTCCAAGCATGTTATTGCCTCAACAGGCAATAAAAAGTGCATTTTTCACAAAAATGAATTGATTCCATTGTGATGGGCATAATAATATAGGTTGGCCGCTTAATTGACCGTCAATAATTCGGCCAATTAGGATTATGTGCACGTACAGTATATTGACGCTTGTGGAACATAAATTGGTTTAAAATCGCAATGTGGTTAATATTAGTCAAATATTTGGATTCTGTCATATTGCTAAATCACTAGAAATGACGGTTTGTTCAGTTAAGTACCTTTCACATGAGTGGGCCGTTATGACAGTAAACACTCAGAAATGTATGATTGCCTCAAACAACAAAACTGAAAATGGAAGCCAGTGCAAAATTGTTTGTTATTGAGTGGTTACAGTCTTAGCAAAACCTTAATTCAGTCATGTATTGTTACACAAATAACCCCAAGTTTATAAAGAAATGACTCCTTTCCCAACACAATTTGCATCCAATATTAAATATGCAAACGTGCCAGCCTGCATGTTCGGTATATTCCGCAGCATAGCACTAAAACATGAAATAGTGTTTTAAATATGTATGCAGAACAACAGAAGCCCACAGAAAAATATTGTATGTTGATTATTATTATTTTTTTTTCTTTTGTTTCTCTCATTGACTAGAGCAAAACAGTGTGAACATGGATGTATGAGCGGGCTGTCATGGCGACTCTGGTCGTGGGGATGATGTGAGTGAGTATTTTTTTTCCACTTAGCACTAAGATTTCTTTTCCACTGGGATGCACACAGTGACAGGTTTGCATCACTGGGGAAATAAAGCATAAAATGGTTGTTAAATGCACTCACTGTACACTATCAGTCTTTCACAGTCTTTACTTAATGATAACAAATGATCGAGACGGCAGATTTTTTTTCTCGTGTTATTCTGCCCACCATAATTTTACTCTTCCTGTCTTAATTGGCCCTTTTTCCTTCTGTTTCAGCTTTATGATTGACAGCATTTCCCAGGATGCCTTTCCGCATGCCTGCGCTGTGGGTACAGATTGTGGATGGCAGCAAAGAAAAAGTGGGAGAAAAGGGAACATCGGCTACCAAATTGATGATTAATTATCAAGCGCGTAGGATAGTAGAATTTTATAATAAAAGTAAAAATGATGTCATTTACAGTGCTGTTAGTATATAGGTGCCACAAAACAGTTCTTCCCTTTTTTTCTTATCTGGTTTGCAGCAATATGTGATGTGTAAACAAACTACTACAGTGATGCCTTAAGATACAAGTGACTCAACTTTTTGAGACATAAACTGCACTAACTTGAAATAAAATCACTGTATGGTAGCACAACAAGCAGCAGATTGGCATACCTAGTAAATAGTCTTCCAAAGCTCTTTTTTGCCACACTAAACTAAAGGTTATTGTCAACCTAAATAAAAAAAAACACCTTGTGTATTTAAAACAAGCATACTGTCTCCACTTCCTGAATGCTAACATATACGAATTATTTTGCAAGACTGTCACGAAAGGTGTAAATGACCATCCAAACTCTCCAAACTGTTCCTGCACTCTCATCGTGACCAAAAGCACAGCTGAAAATAGAAGCCAACATTTCATTTTGTTTCATGCCTCACAAACCTCAACTTTTGTACCCGAGGGAGATGCTATCTTTGTTAAAGTAAATTATATTGGGGAAAAAAATAAGTCATTTCTCAGTGTGCACACCTGGAGAGACACCTTGACGCAATAAGGGAGAAACTATCCATTTTCTACACTGCATATCTTTTTCAGGCATAGGGAAGCTGGAGCATGACGTTTCAAAAATGTATATTGTATTTCCATCGAAAATGAGCCTCAATCTGCAGGTTTTGGGAAAACAATGGCATCGTTTTTTTCCAGTTGTGTGCGTAATGTGGTTACCGTAGCAACAAGTACAGCCTATTCCACCAAGTCGATTTTCATACAAATCTAGTTTATATTCCCCTGCTTCGTATTTCTAATGTAAATGTCCACAAGCATTAGCATACCGACAATTTTGGCTCACACAAAGTTTGGTCGCCGCAGAAAGCAATTTTAGTTTCAATGGTCTAGAGCGGGGGTCCCCAACCACTGGGCTGTGGGCCGGTACCGGTCTGTGGGTCATTTGGTACTGGGCCGCACAGAAAAAAAACAATAATTTCTTTTTTTTATTAGGTCAAGACGCCCGTCCCAGTTACATAACATGTTTCCTCAGTCAAGCCTGCAAAGCTACGGAGCAGATACTTAATAATAATAATACTTAATGAGTTTTATTTTTATGCGTCTGACATGTAACCGGTCCGTGGCACAAAAAGGTTAGGAACCGCTGGTCCAAAGGTCTCCGAGCAATTATCAGCAAGAGACAACAACGTGGCATAAATCATGTGAAATTAAAAATGCCTGCCTCGTATAAGACAGTTCCACGAGTTGGGGGGATAAACATTCGTTTTACTAACAAAATTACCTGAAGCTGAAATTGCATAATTATATTCATTTGTCACTTGATGATTTACAGCAATGTTTTCTCTACTTCGAATGAGCAATGATGTGCCAAGTGGACCTTCTGTAATTGAAGCCCTTTTAATGCCATTTTGGTCTGTTCACATCAAAGCCGACGTCACCTTTACCCCTTGTTTGAGTAAACAAAAACAATTTTTTGGGGAAAAAAAAAAAAAAAAAGAATAACATTTTGTCTATGACCTTTTCTTTGACATCAAACCCAACAGACACAACAAACAGAGCGGAGGTGTTTTGCTACCTGGTGCATCAATGGAAGTTGTTAATCCACTGGCTGCATTTCTGTTTAAATCAACCTCTTGTATTGTCCACGAGAGTAAGATTAGTTGTAGAGTTTCTACTTTAGGCAAAGTGGCATTTTAAAAAATGAGCAGCAGGTTTAGATGACATTTGGAGCTTTTGTGGAGGCAGCAATGTACTTTGATGGTTTAAACTTACATGGCAGTGAGAGAGAGTTTGCTCACGTGTGCAGGGTCATAGTACGTCATTTCGTTTTGCTTTGCCAGTTAGCGCCAGTGAGTTGGCGGTTAATGGAATAAAATACAAGAACCACCCACATTGGCCAAATTACCTTCCAAACTGTCTCCCAATACATTAACAATTTTGTGTGTGTGTTGTAGGATGTAGATCTTAAGATGTTTTTGTCGTTGGACCGAAATGTAAACTTTAAAAAGTCTCTTCCTTACAATTGTTCTAATTAACAGTGATACAGCCTATAGAGATGTTCTTTTTTTAAATGGCTCAGCTTTAATAGCAGTTCCATGGGGAGTGTTTTAATGATGGAACATCCAGCCAGACCTAAAGGGGTTAAGTGCTAAGCCCCCCAAAATGATGCAAATCTCCTGAAGTGATGCAGAGATTAAAAGCAAGAGAGAAGATAAAAGCTACGTTAAAAAACAACTCTTCAAAGAATTTACTGCTCAAAGCAAGGTTTCGATTGTCTGATGCCTCAAGCTTCAGTGAAGCTCGCTCTGCTAGCGGCCCCAACTTTAGCAAGAATGATGCTTTTAAAAACAACTCTTAAAAGATGAGTTGAACGGAAGGATTCGACTTCATTAGTCTAATTGTTCTTGCAACAACAACTGCGAGTCAGTCAACATACATTATCTGAATAAAAACATTAATGAGCTACTTAATTATTTATGAATACAGTCATTTTATATCAAGCTTATCTAAACAAATTGTTCAGGGCAAGGCCTTTTTTTGTCCATAAACACATTTAATTTGAATAAATATTTTTTTTCAATATACAATATACATAGTGAAATGTGTTTAAACACATTATGTAAACTGCATTATCTCCCAAACTACTTAATAGTTCTTGTTTGCAACCACTTGGTGCACATGCAACGTTCCAACACAATTGAACTCACTTTTGTAGCTGGCATTCCAAGGCTGGTAGCCATAATATCCAGTGATACGTAGTATTCGCTCTTCTATGGATGCACTGTTGATGTCCTCCACTGAGCGGGAAGACTTGAGGTCTTCTTTGATGGCCTCGTCCACCACAAGGTACTTGAGCTGTCTGAGCTGAGGGCTGATGTCCGACAGCCTTCTGGGGCTCACTTCGGGCGACTTGCGCATCCCGCTGGCAAGAGAAGAAAGCAAAAGGGTGGAGGTAGAAAACGTTGACAGTGTGAGACAAAGAGAAAAAGAAAAAGGGATCCTGTATATTTGGGCTAGTTCTTGACGAGATCAGATCTGTCTCTGGTAAGTGGAGCTTAGTATGTTGCAGCAAAAAAAAAAGGCCCCCGCATCTCCTCTCATGTACAGTACAGAAATCATCATCCTTCACTAGTCCTGCTTCAGCTCAGCCATCGTGTGAAAGACATTAAGTGCTAGTGACGGGTGTTGCAACTTGCAAGCATTATAATCGACCTACTATGGCTTTCGAGGCTTATAGAAAATCACAAGTGATTTGCAAAGAGGCAGATAAAATATTCGTGACGGCTCCTGGCTATACGAGCATACATAATGGAGGTCAGTCATTTGAGACTGCACACAATAGTTTATGTATGTAATTGGCTTTTAAGAAGAAGTGACATTGGTTTTATTTCCAGTAGGTAGCATTACACTAATGCAATAATAATCTAAAATGGTCAAGATATTGTACCAATTCAACTGAAGAGCATCCTATGTTTCATAAAAGAGTGACTCTCTTTGCTGTTATGCAACATTACAGTATAGAAAAACACCAATGGAGTTGTTTTGCCTTTGTAGGAGAGACGCACCAATCCATTCAACGATAAACACATGCAAAAATCTCACTGATATAGAAATGATAAATAATCCCAATTTAATGTCAAATGAGTTAATTTTTGATATGATGACACATACAGATGAAAAATAGTTACATATACTCTTGATTAAAAAAAAATGAAATGACAAAGCAGATTGTTAGAGTGAATAAATCTGTTATTTCACCACTTGTTATTTTTAACAGCTATATTAAAAATAATTGAGAATGTACATCTCGCATGCAACAGGTCCATTCAATCACAGACAATCAATCGAGCGTCATGCACGAGAAAGATGGTCAACAAATATACTTACAGCGGCATCAAGTTTGTCGGAGGTCCAAGATAGCACATACAGTCCCGATGGGGCCGCCCGACCCGGTCCCACACGGTGCCCTCCCCATCCCCGTACATTTTGGGGCCACTGCACGGGGCTGTCACGGTCAACAGCGGAGAGGGATTAAGAGAAGTAACATGCTGCAGCCGCAGCTTGTTACCCGCAAACATATGATCACTTTTACTTTTCTAACACGCTCGCTGTCAAGCGATGTGACGTGAGCACTACAACAGCGCCATCTACAGACGTCATGGGCACAATAACATTTTGGGAGTCCTCCCTAGGATAAGTGATAGGAAACTTACGATCCTTCTTTTCCATGAAAAAACTGATATTGATCTAATTATATTATGCTTATGTACCCAAAACTATCCATGCATTCACTTAATATTTATTTATTTATTTATTTATTTATTTATTTATTTATTTATTTATTTATTTATTTATTTATTTCATCTATAGTCAAAATAATATAGCAATAATTGTTTGCTGATTTAAGGAAAATTTAGGATATGTTATTGAAAACGTGCAAGAGGAATTTGATGATGTACAAGAGTAATAAACCAAAACATGCACACAGATTTTTATTATTTTTTTCCCCCAACATCTGGGGTCTTGAAACTGTCCCTGAAAATTGAGTTACCAATGTAAACAGATGTATATTCTGATTCATTTTTCATTATCAAACCAAAATATATAATGATGACCGGCAAATATCTCCAAATGAATCTCTAAAGTATAATTCCATTTTAGATTTCCACCTTTGATTGTGAAACAAGTCAGAGAGTCACTCCTATTCATTTTATTGCCCAATTCTGTTTTAATAGTGACAGAGGGAAAACTCGTTGTAGCTGTTAACTTTTACTCTCAGGTGCTCTGAGAATATCATCTTTTTCTCACATTTCATCGTAGAGAACATTAAAAGTTGGACAAATTTTAGACAGGCGCATCAATCACTGTATTTTTTACTGCAGTCTAGTGGCAGTTTTATATGACAGACATATTCAGTACATAAAACACCAGACCAGGAAAAAGTCTGTTCTCAGTTTTACTGCCTGGTCAACTGTAAATCTGCATCGGCAACAAACAAATCATTTTTGATTGACCATCAAACTTCATAAGTAAAATAGACAGACTTTCTTTCTTAATCACGTTCCACATTTGGAAAGCCACATGTTGCTTTTTTTCTTCAAGTTCACCGATTGTTTTGTTAACATGGTGATATGTAATATTCATGGTGCTCAACTGTGTCATTTTCAAAAAAAAAAAGATTTCCTCCGTGACCTCAAAAACTCCCAAACACATGTTCGTCAGAGACCTACGACAAAAGCCGTATGATTACCAATAGTATTTCTTTAATCCCGTGGCATCCAGTTTGGTACAAGTTAAAGTACGGTCTCGCCTTTCTCCCTATCAATATTTAAACATGTCTCAGCATGGAAACAGTGACAAGCAGCTTCTGATTGGTGCATAGAGGAGGAGTAGTGGTACTGGGAGCCACTAAAAATACCCCCATTGCCTACAGTACGCCGTGCGCCTAAGGGCTCACGCATTGTGCACATTAGATTTCTAATAGTGTTTGACTCCTGACATTTGCATAAACCAATAGGAGCATCCCTATTAGGTTTTCTTGTGTTTGTCACAAAGTCTTTTGGGGGGTGGGGGTCCCAAGAGGCTGTGAGATTTCTTGAGGCTGTGTTTGTTATTCAACTGCCATTATTGGTAAGGTTGACACACAGCTGGGGAGAAACAAGCACAATCTCCATGGATGAGGAGGTCCGCTGATGCTGGTTCATGGTGGACTTGGCAAGAAGCCTTGCTGGGGCACATCGGCTAGTGTTTTATCTTCTTTACTGGCCTCGTTTCCATTATTAGACATTCCCATTTTAGTTTTGCTGACGGGTCCAAATATATGATTAAAAGCTTGCAAATGTCTTCAGTGCTTTCTTTGTCACACTGTTTAATAATCAAGCTCCTCCATTTAGATTCATGGAAAAGTAGAAAACAACTCTCAGCATGAGCGTTGTTCTGTTTGTCCCCGAGACAAAGTGCTCTGTTCTTGTTGAAAAGCAATTTCCCCATTTTCCTCAAAATGTTTAATTGGCTCGGTGGTGATGTGAGACTCAGCTTCGTTGCCCTTAAGGTTGTCTGACCTCTTGAGACAATTAAGCTCTTGCTTTCTTTTGAATATTTATGGGTAAATACCTTTGCTTTTAGGGTGTAAACACTTGGTAAGGAGGAGAAAAGAGACATGGTGTCAAATATACAGCACAAGGCCACTTTATTTTAATGTCATCAATATTTTACACATTATTGCTTTCAGGAAGCAAGATGAAAATCATTTGTTTGTTATTCTGGACTTTATCCATCAGTTCCAGCTTGACGGACAATACTGGATCTGCTCTTGACAATCGAATGTGACTGGCTATGAGCCATTATGATGTTCTCACTGCAACGACGTTGTAGAGAGACAATCGCCTACAGTATGTCTGCGGCAGCCAATCACCATCCACCCTCCTCTTTCCATTTTTTCCCTCCTTCCCTCCAGTCCTGTCAGTTTGTCTAACATGTACACATTCATCTGAGGTTTAGCTGGGCCACTTTCTTCATCTCTGCATATAGGATATATTTTGTGTGGACGACATTGAATTTTTTTTCCCCTCCATATTGCATATTATGCACTTTATTCCATGTTTGTAGAAATAACTTGATTGCAACTCAATGTTGCCTACTTTATTTCCTCAACTGGTGGCCAGGAATGGCAGAGACTATCAGGATTTTATTTGAAAGCGCTACTGTGTCTCTTTTTTTTGTCTGGGACAGCTTCCAAGACCAACAACTCATAACTGATCCATGGATGAATTCATAAATTCCTTACACATTTACATAAACCCACGAACATCGACACTCTCTTAACATTAGCATATTACATCTTTCTTTTTTTTTTTTTTGCAGCGGTAGCAAAAGCTGAGAAATGAGAGCGTTGGCGATTGGAACATTTTTGCTTGAGGCTTCTTTTGTATTTCCATCATCCCAGAGTGTGTGACTGAATATAAATAGAGTTGCTTAAGCATCAGAAAGCATTCTAACAGCCTATCGGATACGTGCCATGTCCCCGGTCGGTGACCTCTCACGCCTAAGGGGGTCGGGTCGTGGGCATTCGAGGAGTTAAAGCTGTGTGTGTGGCCGTCGTGTAACCACCTGGTTGCGCGATACAAGCAACACTCTGGAGAAACATAGTTTCAACCGTTATGGAAAAGTGCAATTAAAACATCACACATTTTCGGTTAAGGCTTTCATAGATGAAACTTTATAGACGATCTATGAGCTGAATTCTTTTAATGTTCACAGCCAGCACTCACTCAGGTGGTTCTCTGAGTGCATATAAAAGAGGCACCAAGATCAAACAGCAATATTCATGACAAAAAGCAGCAGAGGGTTCGGTTCAACCCAGCACGTACAGTACAGTCAAGCCTTCAGGGGCTAGTTTGAGTTCTGCTCTATGTAGCATATAGTGAGAGTCTTTTGGGCATTTTGAACTATATATATATATATATATATATATATATATATATATATATATATATATATATATATATATATATATATATATATATATAAAATTCACGGCATGATTGCTAGTATTTTATTTGTTCATAACATTTACCGTTTTTGCATAATTAGTAAATTTGTGCCTTAAAATCCCCCATTCATTCTTAAATATATATATATATATATATATATATATATATATATATATATATATATATATATATATATATATATATATATATATATATATATATATATATATATATATATATATATATATATATATATATATATATATATGATTAAAAGAGGGAAATTGCACACAACATCATGGCTGTCGACAAAAATTCAAAAAGCTGCATCACAACAAAACTACCTTGAAAAAAATGGCATGACTCAGTCTTAGAGCGAGGGATTTCCTGAAACAAATAATTGCATAAGTAATTTACAGTGGTTAAGAACTATAATATATGAATCAGATATTTATCATTCTAAATGACCTAACAATAAAATAGAAAGGGCGTTGGATACTTTCCCAAATTCCAAAACAGAATGGAATGTTTTAATTGATTAAAATGACTTTTAAAGGGATAACTTGTCAAGGCATGAGAGATAAACAAGACTGTAGCACTTTTAACATGCAGGAGAGAATGTCGCCTCCTAGAGGCATAACCATAAGTTGTTTCTGCTCCATACTTAATAATACAGTCCCGTGATTTTATTACATGCTTTGCAAAAACAATTAATAAATAATTGTGGCATATTGTAATCTACCATACAAAGCTTCTAATGAGATTATTTATCATTTCTCATGACAGCATTATGCAAATGAACAGACACATTTTTTATTTATACTGCTGAGTCTGAATGTTGCACACAGTTATTTCTAATTAGTGCACATCCTCGGGTAATTGTGTTCTCATGATGTGCAATAAATACTTTGCCAGAGGCTCATCATTAGTCATTTGACTTCAATTGCTGTACAGCGAGCGAGGCCTGGCATTGCACCATTGATATCGCAAATAATACACTAACCTTTAAACATTATGCCAAAACATTGCCATCTCTTTTTGGATGATGTGAGTCCTGTCACCTGGGGCCATAAACATGAAATAAAAAGGCAGATTGGAATATTAAAAACCTAAAGTAGAGCTACATTTTCATAGTTTGTTCAAGTACAAATAACAAACCTGTTTTTCAGCACCTAATTTGTTTGCTTGCTTTGCAAAAAAATGACTCAATTAGTCTGTGGGGAAAATTTATTTTACACACACTAACCTCTTGCTCAGCTCTAAATCTAATTCCCTTTTGCGATTGTTAAAACTAAAGAGGTAGCTAACGATGTGAAAACGTGTTTTCATGAGATGACTCTTAAAAATATTTTGAAGTACCACCATCATTTTAAAAAGTGTCTTAAAAGCCTGCACTTAAGCGCCATCGTTTTTTTCAATTGACCTTATTTCAGTTTAAACGTTGCACCATTTTAACCATTGGCTTCGTGCTCCAAACAGTACATCTGTTATAGCTTGAAAGGTTGAACTGCATCTTAAGCAAGTTATGAAACACAAAAAAATTAAATAAAAAAAACATACAGTTACAAAACAGCACTTTATTGGAGTGGCAGAAACATCAATCAAGTAATTTTCCCTTAAAATGAAATGTTTTCAATCCACATTATGGACTCAATATCACATTTGCTGATGACTTGTGCCATCAGCATCAGTAATTTGAATCCATCCATGTATTGACTGACCAGTGAAATATCTTACAGCAATAATGACAACAACATCTGAGGACTTTCCCCCTCCCCAGCTGACATATAAAAACAGTTCACAAATAAATGTCGTTATCACATACGCTCGACTGTCAGCTGAGCTACGATAGCTGAGTTGTAAAAAACATCATGTACAGTGTATCTGATAGCATGTATAGCTTTGCAAAAGGCATTAATAACACATTGATTAAATGATCAATATGTTTGCCAAAGCATTTTACTTCTGGCTAGTAATCCCTTTAAAAATACACTCGGTTGTTTTTGCCGAGTATAACCTGACTAACATTCCGGCTGCTACCTGTTCAACGTCTTTCACAACACAGCTGCGATATTTCGAACCACATCTGCCATTTTGGCTGGTTTGTGTACGTGTGCAAACTATCTCCTTTACACTTAAAGGTGAATCTCACATCCTTTTTCTCCTAAATTGTGTGCACATTAGAAACATGAAATGAGAAAGGGGAATAAATTAAAGTGTGTACAAACACACTTGGACAACATAAAAAAATCGCAAGAACATGATTGTAACTTATACATCCATGAATGACATGGAGAGCAAGCAGGGAAACTTTACACCTTCATTAAAGATTGAAGCAGCACTCACATAGAACCACTATTCTTAAATGAAACATTTAAAAGTGTCTGTCAATTTCTTAATATGGATTTGCCAACTAAAATGATACCACTAACCTATTGGGATGTTAACACCACCACCATCTTGGACATTGCTTTTCCCATTAGATAGGCAACCGAGGGAGTGGAAGTCAATACAAGCCTTATCGGGCAACTGTCAATGAACATGTTCACCATAGTTTTTCCTGAAATCAGCCATGTGCATTTTAATTCCCCAAAGCCCAGAAGCAACTGATAAATTCTCCTGAATGTTATGTTAATTGAAAAAAAAAAAAATCTTCCTAAGACATTTCAACAAATAATTTAACTAACGGGAGGCTCATAATGAAGCTTTGCTCCCACGAGCAAGAACTACAGCAAAGGTGTCTTATGAATTGAAATTGTCTCGGTCTATCACCATTACCACTACTGGATCATGAAGTCGCCGCTACGAGAGGACAGACTTGAGACACTAACGAACATGCGGGCCTTGTCGTCGCTAGGTGCACTGTCGTCCACGGAGTTGAAGGAAAGGTGGTCGTGTTCCAGGATGGCCAGGCGGTCTCGCGTCTTTTCCTTTTTCAGGTAAAACATCTTCCTCAGTTGCTTCAGCTGCTGCAGCTCGCAGAAGGTCTCCAGGACCACAAGCATGATGATCAGGCCCATGATCAAGTAGACTAAAAACAGAGGCCAGAAAAGGCAATGTAAGTGTTAAACCAAATAAAATTCATCATTTGTATGAATTTGAACAAAGAT
Source organism: Syngnathus leptorhynchus (assembly GCF_054491065.1). Taxonomy (NCBI): domain Eukaryota; kingdom Metazoa; phylum Chordata; class Actinopteri; order Syngnathiformes; family Syngnathidae; genus Syngnathus; species Syngnathus leptorhynchus. Next base: position 8,458,308 of record NC_141204.1, on the reverse strand, counting down.
CAATGAACAAACCTTGTTGTTTATATATTTTGACACAAGAGGGCGATGTTCCTCCACAATTCTCTCTTTTTTATTTTATTTTTTTATTAATTTGTGATGACTACAAGAAAAACTATGGTTGTCAAATTACAAGTGAAAATTAGATTAACTATTCTAATAACTGTAGCCTAAGCTCTTTGCACAACCCTGTAAATCCAAATGATCTGCTATCTTGCAGCCTATTTGTGAAGTCAACTAAAAATACACTGCAGGTTTTATACATAGCGTTGACGTCACAACATACATAAATTTACTGTGCATCCTCCAAGCTGAATGACCGAATGACCCACACAAATGTCAGCCACACTGGCGAATTCTCGATGCTTTTCTTTCCTTTCATTGAGGATTATTTCAAAAGGATGCATATAACATATAAGGGTGATTAACATACGGTGAGACTTATCTTTTCAGAAAAAGATCCCTTTATACAGCACTTAACCGTATTTGTAATGTGGGTGGAAATGGATGCTGCAAGGTTATAATGAAAAAGGATCATTGAACACATTCAAGTTGATTATTTACTCCATAAAAAAATGTAGAATTCCTATCATGAAACTAATGACTCTTGTAAACAGGTATCGTAACATACATACTATAGCAATTTTCAGAGTTGTAATTTAATAAATGTATCATGCTACAATAACTTTGTGGGTTCATTTCGGTGGTTGAAAAGCAACCCGTTAAACCCTTTTAATCAGAGATCCTTTCCTTTCCTCCATTTGTAATCTAAATGAGATAATTAAAAGAAGTAGAGCAAATATTTCTGAAGCCATAGACCAATGAAACGGCTCAAAGGAAGTGAGAACTGTTCCAGAACCAAAAGTAACATCCTTTTCTTGTCATAGGAAGTGTGTGATATTGAGATGTGTGTTGACCCCATTTTGGTTTTTGCAAAGACTTACAAGATACTTACTAGATACACTAATCGACAACAAGAGTTGTATCAAACATTTGCACACGGAGATGATAAGGTTGAGTTTTAACTGACATCATTACGGTAAATGGCCTATGTCAATATGATTGGTTGTATACCACTGCAAACTATAACTACCGTGCTCACTATATTTGTAATGCAAGTAGGTAAACATAAAATGGACATTGATATTTTGCAACTCACAAGTGATTCCAAGTTTGTAAAGCTCCCTGAACTTCTGGTTAGCCGCCTCTCCCGGCACATAATCGCCCAATCCGATGGTGCTGAGCGAGATGAAGCAGAAGTAGAAAGACTCCAGGAAGTTCCAGTTTTCCTCCAGTGCCGAGAAGATGGCCGCGGGGATGAGGAAGATGCAAGTGATGGCCAGAAAAGCCAGAAGACAAGAGTGGACGATGGCCACCAGAGGTTTGGACACGCCCCAACGTATGTGGATGTACGAAATAGGTTTCCTTGTGCTGTAAACCATGATCCTTTGCACCACGGCGGTGAGGAAGAGGAGGGTGAACGGTATGCCGAACGCAGAGTAGATAATGCAGAAAGTCTTGCCACCCTCTGACAGTGGTGCTGTGTGACCATAACCTGAAGACAAAAGCAAGACAATGCTTGTGAAAATTAGATTTGTCACAATATTCAGACAAACTCTACAAACAGTATTTGCCAGACCGAACATATTTTGAAGACCTCCATTTTCAACACTGAAACAAAGATACAATCCCCATGTTTTTTTTAAGACCTGTTTTGCGACCAAAATGACTGTTATTGTGTAAACAAAGAGCCTACGTGTTTCACGCAGGTGAATGAAAAGTCCTTTAACCTTTTAAAAAGTATCATAGTTTCATCATAAACTAAAGAAGATTTGAAGCAAACACAAAATGTTCTGAAATAAACTGTGGTGTACCATGATTAAAGTATGAATAAAATATGAATATTACAATTTTGCACATGATAATATAATATAATATAATATAATATAATCTTGTGTTACCATGCCCTGCTTTTTTTTACACCACACTTTTGAATCTTCTGAATGTTTAATAGTTTCAACCTCCTTCCCTGTTATGTAATGTCAGCTATATTTGATGGATGGACTCTTCTAAATGGGTGTGTTTTACCAGCAAACACACGGTACGGTCGAGGACTTAAACACAAGCTGCGTACAGTATGTATGTTGAAACCTTCTAGATAACTGCTGCTGCCATGTTGTCAGACTAAAGTTCCCTCAGGTGGTCTCAATGCATTTGTATGCGTGTTTTTTTAGATAACACTGGGTGACAGCAAAACTGTCTTATTGCCTCGGGATAAACAACATCAGTGTTTGTATAAAGGGTTTACTTAAACAAATGTTATCGTTTGACTGAATAATGAGAGATGTTTTGTTCCGTAAGAAAAGAAGTTGCACTGGAGCAAACTATTCATGGTTAATTATTAAGTTACACTTGTTCTTATTGCTACACTTTTTCTTCTCATTGCATTTGTACATTTTGTTATTGTGCACAGACTGTATGGATATATAGACATATTTTTATGTTTCTATACATATTTATACATAACTTGACAGTTGACAAAACAGCTTGACAGTTGACAAAACAACTTAACAGTTGATAACCACCAATTTGACAGTTGAGACAAGAAATATTGGAATATTTTTTTTTAAAGATTTTAGGATCTCAGAGACAAAAAAACACAACCAGAAATATCGTAAAATACAAAACAAATCAACAGATCTTGAACTCTTGCACATGTTAGAGAGATGTGGGATGTCGGGAAAAGGGAATTTACGACGTACACACTGAGGGCTGACACTTTAGGTTCTGACATACTAGGTGCTTGTATGAGTAACATATGTACATAAAAAATATTTTAAACATCGATAAAAACAATAATTGCACGCCAATTCTCATGTGCCTGTGGTACCGCTCAGCTATGGTGAAGGCAACAGATCATCCAGTTGACCTGATGTAGTATGTGATATTGTGTGCTGATATAATAAAAAGATAATTATATAAGCACTTATTGATAAGCCAATGTGTGTTTTCACACCAGTCAGTGACCTGTGGAACTGTGAAAGATGCCAGTGCCAGTTTTTAGTGAGGCTAATGAGGCCTCCAGGCACGGAAGGCCTAATAAGTAGTGCCATACACATTAAACTGAAGAATGTATCGTGTGTTTGATTGACTTCAATTATTATCAAGCTTTATTTTTTAAAAGGTTGGGTAATTTTCTATACCCCATGTAACAGTTGGGCAAAGTTACAAATAAACAGCATATAATAATAATAATAATAATAATAATAATAATAATAATAATAATAATAATAATAATGATAATTGCATGAAGTAGTCTAATGTTCTTTGTGAGAGTCATCTCACCTGTGGTGGAGAGCACGGTGCTGGCAAAAAAGAGCGCAGAGGTGAAGTCCCAGTTCCAGTTCGTGGTGTTGTTGAGGATGGACACGCCGTAATTGCTCGCGTCGAGCGCTTCTTTGACAAAGCGCTCCAGGCTCTCCTCGGTGATGCACTCGTGGTCCCGGAGGAAATTCGCTTTCATGTCCATCAGGTCCTTGCGCAGGGCGGCTTCGTAAGGCAGCTCCACGGACGAAAAGACGATCGCTCCGAAGATCAGATAAAGGATGTAGCCCAGCACCAGAAAGACAAAATACCACGTCGATTTGCGGGTTTGGATGATCTGCATGCAGGAACTACTAGCAACGGACTGGAGCATCTTCAAACTGTGGGATGCTGCCACAAACGCAGCTCCTGTAAACTAAAGAAAAGGGTTTGTATCCGGGCAAGGCTGCAATGTTTATTCTCTTCCCTTTTTGTGAAACCTGCTGTCTTCTCAGTGACGTTCGAAGACATCGCGGTGTTAACGGTACTCACTGCGGATGGGCGGAAGAAAACTGAAATTGAGCATGCTCGTCAATTTACAAAATGTATGTCACACATTATCCTTTTTAGTATTCATGAATGCTACATGCAAACAGAATCCTTCAGTTAAATTGAAAAATGAACGGATGGAAATTTTTTGAATTACCGTGTTTCCAACTGCATCTGAAGGCAACAGCTGACTGTCGGAGACAATGTCCGTGTGACGTCATAGGTTCCGTTTCTCCTTTCCAGGTAGGGCAAGCCCCCTCTGGTCAAGTGAAGTTAATTATACTTTAGAAATAAACACTATTTAAATTGTAAATAGATGAACAAATAAATAAATAACTCAAAGAATTAAAGCAAAGTTGAATTTCCCAATTTAACATTGAAGATATCAACAAAATCTTTAGACTACTTGTAATTCCATTTTGAACTGTTGGAATTTTAATTCAAGATACATTATCTGTCAAAATAACATATTAGCTCTTGTGCCTAGTTAGAATAAATTAAAAAGATAATTTCCGCCCACGACAAACTAGAGTTTAAGATACCTTTGACTCTGGCTTGTCATATTAATAGTTACATATATGTATAATTTAATTTTGCCTATACCACCCACCTGCAACACAAATTCTCAATTTTGAAAAGGCTTGTCATTTACTACAAGATTTTGCTCACCTCCTGCCCTGCCCTGCCCATTTTGTTATTTTACAACTGTGTAGGTGGCAGGGTGAGGGTTTTGCTCACACAAAGCAATGGGAGATTCATGTAGATAAACACAGTCATCTGTTTAGGCTTGCATGTTAATTTATTCACATATTAGTACAGTATATTCCGCCACAGTGCACTTAACTATAAACAAACATTTCTTCTTGCTTCTTGATGATAGTTTCTGTGCTGTCTTTCCACCAGTACAGAAAATCACACTGTCCAAAAATATGAATCATTAGTCCATCACATAATTAATATGTGACATACTCAGCTACCACTTTAATCAGGAATTAGAAGTACTTGTTTGGTGGTAAATTGGGTTAGTTGGCATCATCCACCCTCAAGTGTTTTCTTTCTACTACGGAAATGTAGATGATGTTAGACCTTTTTTTCATCCACTTTTTTTTCAGCATGTGAGTAGGCTTGTCCATCTGCCCAGTGTGGGAATACAGAACAGCGGAAGTTGCTTGAGCAGCAGCCAGTATACCAAGTGTCGTGTTCAGAATGAATGAGATGTGGGTGTAGTCAACGTGAGCAAGTGAAACACCACTATTATGTGCATAGTCTTTGTTTCTCAATTAGAATTGACAACACAAATCATTTGTGGGTTTCACCAAATAACGGCTGTCATTGCAAATAAAAAGAAGCCAACATTGATGTTGGAAAACTTTGTGGCGCATGAGCCTTATTAGACTCGAAATAGCATTTGATCTAGAATAAAACATGAGCTGAACTGCAATAAGATGTTGAAATTTGTATGGCAAAGCATGGCATGCTTTATTTATCTAGTTAATTTCATACATAAAGTAGATTAAAATGCTTTATATAATTAAATGTACAATCCTTAAAAAGGTTTATAACCCAACGATTTACCAGCCAATAAATGTATGAATAAACTTCCAGTGATCACTTCTTAGCACATCATTAGAGATGTTTGACAACATGAAAATCATACATAACTTTTTTTTGCAAGCTTTGCAGGCTACTCATTACAGCATACACAAAAGCTTCTTTGAATTAAAGGACTGGACACAACCATTTGGTGCATTCAATTTAATGCATACAGTTATATATGGGCTTTAAGATATTTGATTGCTTTTTAATTCCACCAATTGTAGGCCACGTAAGACATAAAAAAAAACAGCTATGGGCAGCCTTCATCATGCCATTTGGTGGAATGTGGGAAAACCGTTTTAAATCCCAGATCTGAGGCACCATGGCAGGAATTTAACACAAATATTGAGAGAAAGCTCAGGAGTTGAGTTATTCTCTTCTAACCCGGAGATTCATGGTTCGAACCCCAGCCATTGTGACCCATGTCGATGTGCAAAATACTGAAGCCACAGTTGCTCCTGATCGATTTATCAATAAGTGCATGAGGAGTCCGTGAGAATCGCAATCCAAGCAGGAAGGAGCACTAACTTTATTGTTATTAAAACTAGAACACTTTGATAGTGTTTAGAGAGTAAATGACAACAACAGTGAGAGGGGGTAAAAAAACGAGAAAAACGTGCAAAAGTGGGGGGAGCGACTGCAGCTGAGCTATCCAGGCTTCCGTAGGCACGCAGTAGGCTTGTGAGCTGTGAGGCACTCCTATCGCCAATGAACATTGGAAAGATGGCGGCTGCATATGCACAAGCGAAAGTCCACCTTGCCGGCGGATCGAAAGTGCTTCAAAGAGACTCTTAATCGTCTTTTGTGCAAAAATCAACCGGTGCAAAGTCCGTCCGCGGTTGCCTGGACATGGTTTAGTCCATGCACGGCGAAGAATAGAACGCCGCTTTCTCGCCATGGAGCCCCCGGATCGCTCCAAGCCGAGCAGGTATGCGAGATCTGCCCATCAGACCACCACCACACCACTACCAGCGTTTGTCGCTTGCCAAATAGAGAGCCGAGCGTGACGCTGCACTCGCATTGCGCACAAACTCGCTTCCTGTCAAATTATGAGACGCGTGCAGTTCACTCGCTGCTTTTGCAACTGCAGAGTTGCAAACTTTTTTGTGCAATATTCAATCGCCGAAAGATGTTAGCACGCTTATACTCTTAAAAGAAACAACAATGCATGTGCAGACTTGAGATCGGAATTGTACGATCGGCTGCAGCATGTTAGGGAGTAGGCTAGCCCACCACCACTGTTAGCGTTATTTTATTGTTCATAAGTTTACCTACAGCCTCAGACAAAGTCGTTCTATTTTTTTTAACACACAAAAGAGTTGTTACTCACGCGCAATCAATGAAAATAAGGCACAAACTTCCTTGCCTTTAGCTAGCATTTGCGCCAGTTTTCTGTTGTTAATCCTTCAGTTGGATTTGTGCTCTTGTCCTTTTCTAGCATTATTGCAAAGTGTGCATGTTTACTTGGTAGTTTAACATGACGTGCATGCTCTTTTCTATTTTTGCCGCGTGTCTAACTCCGGCTGACCCTCGAAAACGTGCAGCAACAAATGTCCCAGCGATTGTGAAGGTTACCGAGCGCCTTATTTCATGCGCGAGAACGCACATCAGCAGATTGTAAAATGTTATTGTTCTATGTAATCGACATAGCGTAGCTTGCCCCTGACTGCTATGCCGACAGGGCGTCAGGAATCTGCTGTTATGTCTCCTCACTTATTTCAAATTTCGCCAAAAGAAAAAAAAAAAAAAAAGTCATGCTTTATGTACAGCTGGTATGTGCCTTTTGTCTTTAATGCGTATTGTCTTGCAGCCAGTCCGATGTGAAGTCGATGATTGTGCAACACTAGCCTTATTAACATTGCATAAGTACAATGCACAACTTGATGTGACCATGGTGCATATCCTTACTGGAAGTTGACAAGACATTTCCCCCACCCCAGCATCCCCATGTTTGTTTAGTGCGTGGGTGGAGGGTGACACATGCTATAATGAGCACAAATCTACACTATGCCCACACACACACTTCACAGTATTTCCACGTCTTTGATGAAGTCTCACAACTGCTTCTTTGATTTCTTGCAATGTTCTCTGCAACCTCGTTTTGGGAGGCTTTGATTTTGAAATAAGGTGCATGCATTCCCTAACACTTTGCAAGAGAATGTTTAGAGTCATATTTTCAATTTGGTATTCATATTTTGTAACGTTAAACTACAGACGACACGCTCTTTGACAAACTTGCAATGAGAGGAAACAGGAAGGCAGTGTGATCCTGTCACCTAGTTGCACTATATTTTATATTGGTAATGTCAATTTCTGCTGCAGCACTTCTGAACTAAACAGAAACTATTTGGATTTTGAGGCACTTTGTTCTCGAATGTGTTCCATTGTATTTGCATTTAAGCGGCCTAAAGTTGCCGTTTCCTTGAACACAACATTGCGTGTGCCTGTGTGTAGTTGTGTTGTGCCTGCATTGCTGTGCAATTAAATGCAAATGTAGGCTGACATTACAGACCTTAATCTTTATAACAGAGAACGGCTGTGTATGTTGCTCATGTTTGCATTTAATATTGATGGGCCAAATGAACGCTATCATTACGCCAACAGAGGTCCTTTTGTGCAAAATGCCTTGTTCCCCGAGAAGACATGGTCACTGGCGAACATTCCTGAGATTTCAGGATGTGGTTTAGCTGCGCACACGGGTATGGCGCTGCAGACGCTCATGGCTGCAGCTCATTAAAAGGCTGCGTTTGCCGAGAGCATAGGCGGTGTGAGGAGTGCAGATGGAGCCTCCGTCTTGTTTCCGAACTGCATCTGCTCTCTGCTTACACCTGTTCTGGAGAAAATGCTCTCTGTCATCTGCCGCTTCCTTTGAACATTTGATCTTTGCATGGAGTAGAAAAGAGGCGGGGAACCTTTTTCCTCATTGCCGTTGTTTCGTTGCCTTTGTGAAAAGAAATGCATTCTTATAGCGTATGTGCTTTTAAAATGGCATGGCAGGCCAGGTCAAATGTACTTGCAAGGCCCTATTTGGCACAAGTGCTGCAGATCAGTCTATTTTAACTGACCAGCACATGCATGCATTGGCCTGCTGAAGATTTCTCTCTTGACTCACAGATATTCTTTCAAGTTGGAACAGAGAATTGCTCACTTTGCATTCACGGTGCAAGACGAAGAAGCTATCATATCTGCGGTACCGTGTGTAAATACAGGCTACATTTAGATATATTTCATCATGTGACCCTTTTGGCTACCCTTTGGTTCTTTCATTGACTCTTATGTGCTTTGTGGATTTGCATACAGGAGAGTCTGGGAGGTCCACTTCTGGCTGTGTGCGACATAGAAGAAAAGGGTGGGGTCAGGTTCTTTGTGTTTGTTGTTTTTTTTTCCCCAACTCTGTTAGCTTACAGTACCTAAGTCAGATGGCTCAATCTGTGCAGCGAGTTTCGACAAGGGACGGCAAGAGGTCCGAGATTCCTGCTGCAGTATGTACACGTTGCAATTTCCTCGTGATTTGTTTACAGGTAGATTTTACAATATCGCACAATGAAGCAATGGGGTCAAACTCATATTTTTTTTTGCGAGCTACACTGCAGTTATAGTTTCCCTTGAAGGGCTGTTATGACTGTGAACCCTTTTAAATGTATGATTGTATAAATTACTAGTGGGGGTGCATAGAACACATTATTGCCAAGAACATTTTCAACTTGATTTTCCCCTTTCAGGTTTGACACCTGTGCATCAACCGAAACTACTAAATATAATCAGTTTCATTTTCTATCCGTCTGTTTCGATTGCTTGTGAGCTTAAATGGGAAGCTAAGAGAAGGCGCCTGTGCGTTGCTTGCAGAGGGTCACTTATGCCAGTCCTAATTAGGAGAAAGTGTGCTCTTTCCAAACAGGGCAACTTCTCCTTTCCTCCCCTCATTTGCACTGTCCCACTTTCTAAAAAAGAAAAAAAAAGACCCCTTTAGTTTGGGCTTTGTGAGCAAGCGTGCTCACCAAACAGCTGTGTGCTATTCAGTGGTGGGCCTCACGGGCCACGTGTCAGTACTATACAATAGAGTGCCCCTTCCTGGTACAATAGTATGGAAGGTTTGGTGTCAAAGGTCAACCCCTACCCCCCTCCCTTCAGCTGAATGCGGCAGGCCTTGGTATCTGTGCTTCAGTCACTCTGCAGAAAAAGGCTGGGTTTTGTGTTATTATGCACGCAGTGTTCCTGCCCAGGGGCTGCAGCATTCCACCGGCCTTTATGGGGGGGGTAGCTCAGTGCACCATCAGATGAGCCATTGAGAGGCAGCCAGACACCATCTGCAGTCATCATTTACTCCCGGGAGCCGGTCGGGCACAGCTTGCACACAGTAGGCCACACGGGGGCCGTGACCTTCCCCGTGACCTCCCCTATGCAAAAAGTATCCCAAAGACAAATTTCAGCATGAGGGGGCAAGCTAGCAAACAAGAAGGCAGTCGCGGCGTCATTGAGGTTGCTGTCATTCCTGAGCTATTCGGTAATGCTGCTGTGTCTTTTTAGTCGCATGCATGGAGTATTTCTGTCTTCGTTGTGCTTCACGCTGCTTTGCACAATGCAAAGTCTTCTGAGTTGCTTACATTTCTCTCACGCACCTGCTTTTTTTCTTTACGTACATTCCCCTCGTGAATTCCGATAAACACTTTCATTTTGACTCTCGACGTCGGCTCACTGTGCCTACTTGTGCATGACTACAGAAAAGATCGCTGTCATTTCCTGCTCCTGCAGAACAAGCCCCTCCACAGTTTGACTGTCGTACAATGCATTTATAAAGGCGCCACTGTTCTTCTTGGATGCACGCGTGCAAGACTCGTTATGTCATTTGAGAACTGGCTGGAGTGTTGGGTGTTGTGCTTTCTGTTGCATTGCATTATTTCATGCAAGGCTGCAGGGTTTGCAAGCAGGTGTCTGTCGGCCATATTGTAGTTTCAGAGCAACTCTCGGGGGAACGGAATTGTGATGTAGGGCAGATGGGCTGTAGAAGTCTGCACTCTCACAGGCAAGTGATTTCCAGATAACCCTCCGCGCCCCCCCACCCCGTTCCTCTTAAACACTCACTCAGCGAAAGTGATACAGCACCGCCCCTTTCCACTGTGTCCACACAAACAGGCACGCGTTGGGTGAATAGCATTCAACCCAGTGATGGATGAAGGCACACATGGTGAGGAGCATGCAGGATTGCCAGGTTTCATGCGCCCCCTCCCTTCCATCACCTCCCCTTCTTTATCCTTTTGTCTTTGCCGGCGGGGTCACACAATCCAACCGTCCCCCTTAATCCTATTGTGGGGGAAAAAAAAAAACTTCAGAAATGATCAGGTGACAAAGGTTGGACTCTGTTGTTTTATAGCGTGTCGCCCACTCACACGCTCTCTTTCCAATTCCAAATTGTACAACGTCATAGTCATTTAACTTCAGAGGTTCGACTACACGTCTTTGTTGTCTTTGTAGCCCTGAGTGAGAACTGAGAACAAGTGTACTACACACACACATGGCTGCTATGCAGGCAGAAAGATGGTGCACATTACGTGTACTTTCACTTTTTGCAAGTGATTTGCTGTATACTCTTTACTGACTGCAAACATTCCAGCCCTCTCCGGCCTTGAGACGTTTCTGTGGTTGGATATGGTGGAAGTTGCTTTCAAAAAAAAAAAAAAAGGCCAAAGAGCTTCTTTGTTGTTCACGTCAGCCTTCGGGCAGCTCAGCTTATTATGAGGCTGCCAGTATGAATAGCTCGTTGTGAATAGTTTGACTAATTTTCACCTTAAATCGTAAATGTTCACAGACAGGGCAACCCAGTGGGAGATGAATCCCGGCAGAACTCTCAGATGGAGGAATCCTGGGATTCACCCAGTGAGGAAGAGGAACTTCTGTACGCGACATCACCCCCTTACACATCCCGCCAGATGAAGCGAATGTCTGGTAAACATCAGAAAAGCAGCCAGTCCAGGAGTGGTGGACGTTCTCCCAGCAAACGTGAGAGAAACGAGCTTTTCCTCATACGCGATATTTGTTTTGGCGCGTCTGTCTGCGTATTGCCGATGAAGCAGTTCTGTATGTGTTTCAGCCGACCTCAGCCCGTTTGTCCCGAAAGAAAATCCCCGAACGCCGGAGACGCCTGAGGAGCACAGCTACAAGCAGGGAAAGAAGCAGAGGGCCACCCTGCGCTCCACTGAGAGAGACCACAAGAAGACCTTTGAGGGCTCCTTCATGCTAGATCCGCTGTCCAAATCAGGGCCTTTTGGCGCCCTCAGCATGGACCCGAGGAAGCACTATCTGAGCTTGGGCTGCAGCAGCTGCAAACTCCCCGTGTCCATGCCCCACATGGCCCGCACCCACCGCCAGACCTCTCGGACAGACTGTCCCGCGGACCGCCTCAAGTTCTTTGAGACGCTGCGGCTGCTGCTCAAGCTCACCTCCATGTCGTCGAAGCGTAAGGAGAAAGAGCAGCGAGGCCAGGAGAACATGGCCTTCATGGGCCACAACAACGAAGTCATCTGGCTGGAGCTACAGGCGTGGCACGCCCGCCGCTCCATAAGAGACCAGGATTTCTTCCTTTTCACAGCGCGCCAGGCCATCCCCGACCTGATCAACGAGGTGCTACATTTCAAGGTGAACTACGACAGCCTGAGACAGGTTCACTGTTCAGGGTCCCCAACAATTCACGCCGACTGCCGGACTATTAGGACTGATCTCAATCTGGACTGTAAAGATAAATGCAAACCTGCTGCGGTGGAGAGCAACCACTGTGGCGTGGACCCTTGGGGCTTTAGCGCTTGCCCCTCGGCTGCCATGAACGCAGCAGGCTCAGGCGCCGACTGCAGGGATCACCTTCAGAGGCAGCGGTTGGCCTTTGAGCAGGTCAAGCGCGTTATGGAGCTGCTGGAGTACGTGGAAGCGCTGTACCCCTCTCTGCAGGCCCTACAAAGGGACTATGAGAAATACGCGGCGCGAGACTTCCAAGGCAGAGTGCAGGCGCTCTGTTTGTGGCTCAACATCACTCAGGACCTCAACCAGAAGCTACGAGTCATGGCCACCGTCCTGGGCCTCCGGGACCTGTCTCGCATCGGCTGGCCCGTCTTTGAGATCCCGTCCCCTCGCTGCTCTCGCGGCAACGAGGATGACGACAAAGATGAGGATGAGAATGACTCCACCGCCACGTTCACAGCAGAAAGCGACGGGGAGGACAGGGAGGTGGAGGAGGAGACGGTGGGAGGTATCCCAGCTGATGGAGAACTTTCTCCCACCTTGACTTCGAAATTTTCCCAACTGTTGTCGGAGGAAGAGTTTCTTCCTACGACGGCGTCGGGAAGTCCGGAGACAACGGGAGCAGAGGGCGTCTTCTGCCCCACAGCCATTTATAGGCCCTTTGTGGATAAAGCACTGAAGCAGATGGGACTGCGCAAACTCATTCTCAGACTGCACAAACTGATGGACCGCTCCCTCCAAAGGTCTCGGGCGGCCTTGCTGCGCCACACACCTGCACTGGAGGTGAGACCCTCATCTTCTCGCTTGAGAGACAAATAAAAGGTGCAATTAAAGAAATGAGATGAGCCCAGGCCCCCCAGACTGACCCTAACATGCATATTTGTATTGTGCACAACATTGATTGATAGCAATATAATGTCTTGCTCACAGGTGATATCAAACTGCCGAACTCTAACTTTGTGGAACACTGAGATTATTCTAAGCCTTTTATCAGTCCACAAAAAAAAAACCATTTCTCATAGTTCTGATTACGTTGGCTGTTATTTTAGACGCCGCAGTGAGGGTTAGCCTTTTACCTCTGTGACTCTCGGGAAGATTAGATGGCATCAGCAACCAGTCTTGGTCAAAATGAAATTTTCTGTGTTGTGCAACACAAAACAGGCAAACCTTTTGATTTCTCTTTTGGGAACAGTATTTTTTTTTCTTTCCTGCACAAAATAGATTTTTGAAATCAGCTTGGAAAATCAGGAACTATGTAGGAAATGGCCAAGAAGTTACAATCTTCACCAAAATGTACCCTTTCCTACATGGCCACGACTTTCATGTCTGGATTTTATCCTCAGAGTTTCTGAAGGTACAATAAATAGATAGAAACATCCAAAAACATTGTGACCTATATAACCTGTACAACTCAATTGAATTTTCAAGATTGGAAGTAAAAAAACAAAATGGCAGAAATAATAATCTCTCCCCATCATCCTTTGTTCGATAGGTTGAAGTATTAACCTGTCTTCCCCTTTTGCAGTTTTCAGATTTCCCAGACCCCATTCTGTACAACGACTACCTACCCGAGTTGTCCCGCCACGGCTCCTGTAGTAGTTTGGCTGAGCCAGAACTCGGAGCGGACCAGGTGTCCTGGGAGGATCTGCTGGACATGGACCTCCCATCCTTCCGGCCTGCCTTCCTTGTGCTCTGCAGAGTCCTTCTCAATGTCATCCACGAGTGCCTAAAGTTGCGACTGGAGCAAAGACCTGCTGGAGAACCATCTCTACTCAGTATCAACCAGGCAAGAAGATACTAACTACCATGTCTGTCTATCACTCTTCTTTTTTTTTTTTTTTTAATCACCAGTCAGTAAGAGGGCCTGTACTGGGACCGAGCGTCATGCTTAAAAACAAGAAGGCATTATTAATTTATTGACTTTTGAGGGTCAGCTGTTTTAATATGTTATGAGCATGTAGGTTATAGGTAATGTCATCCTTATCACAAACAAACCAATGGGATAAAGCTTAGTATAAAATAATACCTGGCCACTATAGATAACAAACGTCTTTGTGTTTACACTTTGCAGTTGGTCCGTGAGTGTAAGGAGGTTCTGAAAGGGGGTCTCCTCATGAAGCAGTATTATCAGTTCATGCTCCGCGGCGTGGTTACTGATGCTCAGGGCTTGCAGACAGACACCAACATTGATGAGTTTGAGGAGGAACTGCACAAGATGCTTGTGGTAAGCGGCGTCACCTCCCTCCTTTCGTAATTGAGCAGATATGTGAGATTGTCATTATTGTGACCACTAGCAAATGTATTTTAGGTTTACTTTGAGTACATGCACAGTTGGATCCAAATGTTGCAGCAGCTGCCTCAAGCATCTCACAGCTTAAAGAACCTTCTGGAGAAGGAGTGGCACTTCACCAAAGATATCACCCCCTACATCCGTGGTGGGGAGGCCCAATCCGGGAAGCTTTTCTGGTTAGCGTCCTTGCGTTGCTCTTCCACAGACTTATTCATCCACATTGATTTTGAAAAGTTCCTTTTTTTTTCTTCTTCTTTTCTTTAAAGTGACATTGCTGGGATGCTGCTCAAATCCACTGGAGAGTTCCTCGACGCCGGCCTGCAAAAGAGCGGCAATGAGTTCTGGGAAAGTGCCGACGATAGCACCGCCTCAGATGAGATTAGGTAAGGAAGTCACTGGCCACACCGTCGGGTACATCAGCACAATCAAAATCAGATCTAAGATGAGATGAATATGAGCCTTTCGTAACATTGACACACAGGAGGTCAAGAAATGTATTCCCTTTCAGCTCAACTTATTTTATTTTTCACGTTCATGCCCATAATGACAAAAAGAGGAATATGTTTCAATTCTTCTATCCCATTTTGCATTTTGTTTTGCACAAGTAGTGATAGGATCTTTTTTTTTTTTTTTAAATGAGCGCTTTTACCATTGCAAAAGTAAAAGTGGCTGCCATAATGTTGCCAGCTGGGGTTTTTAATTTGGCAATTATTACTATTCATGTTTTGCTCTTTTAAATCCTCCAAGGCGATCGGTGATTGAGACCAGTCGGTCACTTAAAGAGCTGTTTCATGAGGCCAGAGAACGGGCGTCCAAGGCGCTGGGCTTTGCCAAAATGCTGCGCAAGGTAAGCTGCGATGTCACTTTAAATCATAGTAGTGACTGTGCGGAATTTGTGAAAGATATGATTTACTCACTCAAAAGATGAGGGTAAGTGTTCTGACTCTCCATTTTTGCCACAGGACTTGGAGGTTGCCGCAGATTTCAACATCACTAATGGAGTAGCGTCTCTCCTCCAAGCCCTGAAGAAGAGAAATTTTGTGAAGGTTTGTTTTTGGTTCACTTAAGATACTTTTCATCTGTCTGTCATAAAAGAAAAAGCACATTTTCTTTCTCAGGTCCAAATTCCCGGACTGGAAGAGCTGCAGGTTTTCGTTCCCTTTAGCTTGCTGGCTCAGCGGCCGCTCATCCTGCAATTACTCAATGCCGCTGCGGGAAAAGACTGCTCCAAAGAACCCGATGAAATGGCGGAGGATGAGGCCTTTTTGCTCATGAGCAAACACCGCACGGGGGACCCGACCACCGATTCGGAATGGGCCCAGTGGGACGGAGAGCTGCTCAAAGTGGTTCCCACAATGGAAATTGTCGACACTCTGCGGGCCATGAAGGTACACATATATGATGCATTATTGAACTCCTCCTGCCAGCGTGACTGAGCATAACCTCACCATCCTCGACCGCACCCTCAGGTGGAGAACATGCTCATGATCGTGATGCAGTCGGCTCACCTGGTGGCTCAGAGGAAGGCGGTCCAGCAGTCCATGGAGGATGTGCTCACACTCAGCCGTGAGCAAACGTCCAGTCAGCCTCTTATCGCCAGCGCTCTGCAGGAGCTCAAGGTGCTTACGTAACTACAACCTTTGCCACGCACACACACATTGGCCAGAGTGGGCGATATGGGCCCAGTAGGTCATATTTTGCACACCCCTTATGTTGATTTGTTTGGATTTTGATTTGTTTGGATTCTGAATTGCAATAATATTTGACGATGTCATAGATCAAATAACGGCTAAAATCAAAACCCCACATGTAAACGTCTCATATAGAATACATTATATAATTATACTTACGGTACTTACTGTATATACTTACTGTTATAAAACAGAATTTGTTACTATTTTATATAAAAAAATCAAATATTGCTTCCCTTTGTCTGATTTTTGCGCACGTTCACTCAGGATGAAGCGCTGCAACTCTGCATTAAGATCAGCTCAGCCATCGACCGGGTGGAGTACATGTTCACGTCGGAGTTCGAGGCCGAGGTGGAGGAGTCCGAGTCGTCCACTTTGCAGCAATACTACAGAGAGGCCATGATCCAAGGCTACAACTTTGCCTTTGAGGTAAAAAGAAAAAAAACGGGTTGAACAAATACGTTTGGTTTTTTTGAAATAAAAACCCATCAATGCATGTTATTGTGTCGACTAATGAATTTGAATATCATTTTACGGTGAATCTAATAAATGTTGTGTCCACAGTACCATAAGGAAGTGGTGCGTCTCATGTCAGGAGAGTACAGGCAGAGGATTGGCGAGCGCTACATAGCTTTTGCTCGCAAGTGGATGACGTACGTCCTGACTAAGTGCGAGAGCGGCCGGGGCACCAAGCCCAGGTAAGACTCCCCCCGACTAGTGCAATATCATTTCCTCACATACTGCTCTTTCTGGTTTTATCACATGAGGACAGAGGTCAGCCTACTTTTGTGTAGCTCTCGC
The DNA here is from genome assembly GCF_054491065.1 of Syngnathus leptorhynchus. Classification (NCBI taxonomy): domain Eukaryota; kingdom Metazoa; phylum Chordata; class Actinopteri; order Syngnathiformes; family Syngnathidae; genus Syngnathus; species Syngnathus leptorhynchus. The sequence continues at coordinate 8,441,352 of NC_141204.1, read as the reverse complement.
TTGAGGTCTTTGGGTGCTCACAACACACCCAGTCCAATCCACTTTTGAATAAGACACTCTAGACTATCAAGTGTCACTATCTCCCTTGAACTTTAAACGCTTCCAACTCACCATCGACCCTCAAACTTTTCCTTCCTTGTCCTGTTGTGTGGTATGTTTGGAATTTTGAACAAAATTAATGAAAATACAATAGCAGATCCATAATAAAAAAAGGGCTTTTTCAAATATTGTACACAAATGCTCACATTCCTTTGACACTTGGAATTACATTTTGAAAATTCAATCCAAAATATCGAACGTAATTTTGACAAGTTGAGTGAAAGTAACTTTCTACACGTTATTGTTATTCCTTAAAAAGACGATCCCTTAGTTATGAGCTTTTGTTTTTAACATATTTCCACGGCTATGCTTCATATACAAGAAGGGTGCAGCTAGTTAGAACTGCCTTGAAAGACTGAGATGATCATTCCAGCATCTGAGGACATTTCTCAGAACAAACACAAAGCAATTCCTGATTTTGTGTTTATTTGCATATTTAAATAGTGCTACTTTGTTCCACAGGTGGGCCACTCAAGGCTTTGACTTTCTTCAAGCTATTGAACCTGGCTTCATATCAGCATTACCAGAAGATGACTTCCTGGTAAAAAAAAAAAAAAATCTCAGCACACATAAAATGAAGTTGCTGGACTGAATTTGTGGGGTTTTTTTTTTTTTCCCTGCAGAATTTACAAGCGCTGATGAACGAATGCATCGGACATGTGATTGGCAAACCTCATAGCCCAGTCACTGGCCTATACATCGGTGAGATTATTGAAATAATCCACTGCCGCTACTTCCATTTGTAGATGTGTTTTTATGTTTCGTAAAGCAGACCGCCATGGTTATTAAATAACAAAGCGTTGCCAGAAAATAAATGTACACAGGTTCCACGCACACAACACAAATGCATACAATTATCATTTAGTTAATAATTATAGTAATATTATAGGTTCACCACTACACAAGATTATTACTAAAAGTGTATTATTTTATAAATATATATAATACATACATTAAAATAAAATCAGTCATACAAAGTTTCCTTGTCATTAGAGAAATTAAAGTTGCACTCTGATTTTTTATTTTTATTTTTCTTAAAATGTTTTTCCGTAATATAATTGCAGCTTTTGTGGTTAACTTGGTTTTGGAAGCTGCAGTTGATCAGGAATAAAGCTTTCTTTTCAGTGTAATTCTCCGAATGCTGAGTCCTTTCACACATGAGCTCCAAGTGAAACGCTGCATTTGTTTGTATTTCCAGCACCCAGAAATAGCCCTCGACCTGTTAAAGTTCCTCGCTGTCACAGTGACCCACCAAACCCGAATCTTTTCATCCCCAATGCTGAAGGGTTCAGGTTGGTGATTAGCCAGTTACGGAAGAAAACCGTTCTAGCTTTTCCTTCATTGCTTTGCTGCTTCTGGCTCCCTTTGCTTCTAATGACTACTAATGGCGGAAGTGTGTGTGCGAGAGTGTGTTTGAATTGAACCACACAGCCACATATCCTCAGTCACGTTTGTGCACATCCGACCCAAGACAAGCGGCTCCGCCGAGGCGGAGCTCTTCAGTGTCTCTGCTTTTACCACGCAGCTCTCGAAGTCTCCCCTGTGACCTCCGGAATCAGCTTTTCCCCAACGGCCCTCGGCCCATCCCGCAGGGCCCGGGGGAACACGGACACGCCAAAGCGCCCGGCAACACGCCCAATGATGTCAGGTAGCCCCTCGCCCCTGGTGACTTGCGAGAAAGAAAACAAAAGGCCTTGACATCCTCAACCAAAATCTACACAAAGCACCATGTGTTTCCATACATGAAAATAAGACACGTTGTATTTTGTGTGGGAATGGAAAGAATGGGCTCTGAAATTCTGCTCTTTAGTGCCATTATACAAATCCCTTGCTTCTGACGCTGGTGATGTGCCTCCATCAAACCTTTCCCTCTGCTGTTAATCTTCTAATTTTACGCTGAATGCTTAGTCGACTCCTCCGCTGGGCAACATGGACGCGGCTGCTTTCATGCGTCACATGGTTGTAGCTTGTATGCTTGAATCAATATTTATTTACCGCAGTGTCACACTCGTTTGAAGATTTCCGGAAAACAAACGGACAAAATTATACATTGTGTATTTAAACATTGTGTGTTTTTTATCGAATGAAAGGAAGCTGTTCATGATGACAGAATGCAAAATACTGATGAATACAGGAATTTTAGACCTTGAAATTACGGACTTTTTTAACAAGCGGCACTACTTTTAACAGACACTGCAGCAACACATCCAATCAAAGCACACCACAATCCTCTCAGCCCACAGCACTGTATTCCTGCTCTCTCTTTGAATGACTATTACTAGTAGAGTCAGTAGGAGTCGTTGTCGCCTATACATTCTTGTTAAATAACATGTACCGTGTCCTTGCAGGGGGTCCAGTTTCCACGAGAACGACCGGCTGTCATCAGTGGCAGCAGAGTTGAATTTCAAGTCTCTGAGCCGCCACTCAAGCCCCACAGAGGACAGAGAAGGTGAGCGTGCTCATAGGTTGACAATGGTTACGTCATACTGCTTTATTCATTCAATCATGAAAGAAACGCTTTTGTTTAACAGAACCCGCTTATCCAAAGGGAGATTCCAATAGCAGCACACGCCGGAGCTGGGAGCTCCGCACCTTCATCAGCCAGTCCAAAGGTGAATTGAGTCATAAGATGTGGTTTTCTAGACCAGTGTTTCTCAAAATCTTTACAAGTATCACCTAAAAAAAATACTTAGACTTCAAGCAACACCATCATTATCGGTAATAAATCAGGGTAGTGTAGTAGGTCTATGTGTTCATCATAAACCAGACAGAAGTTTTATTCCTTAAAAAGTGAATTTATATTAACGTTTTGTAAGCCGCTGTGATATGCACTTGATAAATAATGCAGTAAGCTACCAACATAGTACAAATTGCATCTTTTCAAATGCATCTTTTCAAATCCCCCCCCCCGCCCCTCTACATCAGACTCAGCAGCCCAGCAGAGTCCGTTGGAGGCCGTCCGGCGCTCCATCCGCAAGTTTGAGGAGAAGCGCTATGCCGTTATGAAGCAGCGCAACATCATCGGCCATGTGTGTCACACGCCCAAGTCCTATGACAACGTGATGCACGTCGGCCTTAGGAAGGTCACCTTCAAGTGGCAGAGGGGAAACAAAATCGGTAAGGACGGTTCTCCATTTTGCTACAGTGTTGAACAACAAGAATGTGGTGTATTGCATTCCAGAATGGAATATATTTTTCCCCCCGATATGGTCTACACTCAAAGAATGAAACACTTTTTTTTTTTCTTCACACACACATGAACAAACTCATACTTGTTCCACAGAATTTGCTCACTCGTAACTATATTGAATAGTGATGGGAAAATAAATTGTTATTACGATGGATGTCTGATATGTTGATGTCAACAGGTGAAGGCCAGTATGGGAAAGTTTACACCTGCATCAATGTGGACACTGGAGAACTCATGGCCATGAAAGAGGTTTGTGGCTTAGCTCCACAGACACGCAACACAAAAAATGCAAAATGTAAATCAATGGAAACGTCATCTTCATTGTAAATGTATTATGCTTTGCTTTTAGATCAGATTCCAGCCAAACGATCACAAAACGATCAAGGAGACGGCAGATGAGCTGAAAATCTTTGAAGGCATCAAGCACCCAAATCTGGTGCGATACTTTGGAGTGGAGCTCCACAGGGTAAGGCTTTGGCTTTGGCTGTTTCTCACTCTGTCAGTCAGTGTTTGCTAAAGTTGACTTTGGTGTCGCCCTTCAGGAGGAGATGTACATCTTCATGGAGTACTGTGACGAAGGCACATTGGAGGAGGTGTCCAGACTGGGTCTGCAGGAGCACGTCATCAGGCTCTACAGTAAACAAATCACTACCGCCATCAACGTTCTCCATGAACATGGCATTGTTCACAGAGACATCAAGGGTCAGTGTCCTAAGACTCTTTAGTGCACTATCATATGTCTTCTTCTTACCCTAACAATGGCACTTTCATTAGGAGCCAACATCTTTCTGACATCTTCTGGCCTCATCAAACTGGGGGACTTTGGCTGTTCTGTCAAATTGAGAAATAACACTCATACCATGCCGGGCGAAGTCAACAGCACCCTTGGGACAGCCGGTAAGACCATGTCTTCAGTAAATATTACTAATACTCTTAAAACATTTTATTATAAGTGCCTCGTTAAAATATTCATTACCTATAAAGAACTATTAGCACCTCACAATTGTGTGATGCATTGTAGGTCTGAACTAATGCAAACCTTTTAGTAGTACTGTACTTGGTATTTTCAAATGATTGCCTCCTTGAATGTCAATCAAGACTGACCGTGATTTTCATGGTTTTATTTTTTTGGGGTTTTACCAATCCTGTGGTCTTTTCTTCTCTTACTCGCCTCAATCAGCATACATGGCACCCGAGGTCATCACCAGAGCAAAAGGGGAAGGTCATGGCAGAGCGGCAGACATCTGGAGTTTAGGCTGTGTCCTCATTGAGATGGTCACGGGAAAGGTGAGAAGAACCAATCACCATTATGGTATTATGGCTTAATGTAGTTAAAGCCACTAGGGGGCGTAGTTGTTTTCTTCTCGGCATTAAGGTATGATTCATGAATTGCAATATCTATTTTTTTCCTCATGTGCAGAGACCGTGGCATGAGTATGAGCACAACTTTCAAATCATGTACAAAGTGGGCATGGGTCACAAGCCCCCCATCCCTGAGAAACTGAGCACAGAGGGTAAGGATTTCCTGGGACACTGTCTGGAGAGCGAACCTAAACGGCGTTGGACGGCGAGCATGCTGCTGGACCACCCCTTTGTCAAGGTCCGTGGGCCTGGGATTTAAGAACATCATGATAAAGAAATCATCCGACTAATGTGCAGTGGTTTTAATAGTAACATAAAATATGATCTGATTTCCTGCTTGCTTCAGGTGTGTACGGATGAAGAGTGAACACAAGAATGACTTTCCACACAACGGTGGACGAGGTGATATTTTGGCTCAAGGCACATGAGGTTAAAATGTGGAACGTAAATCTTTTGATTTGTAAATATAATATCATGTAAGAATGGCATCCACATTCATTCTTGTATAAACAATATTGTAAAGGTTAAAAGAATTGTTCTCACTGGCAAAGCGACTGCTGAAAAGGTATTGAGAGCTGTATTTTATTTTATTTTTTAAAGCAAATGGGCAGGTAGAAGAATCTTATGGCACTTTTAAAACTGTTTACCCAAAGGGGCAGTTAGTTGAGTAGAGGAGGGAAGAATCTCATTTCAGTTCAATTTTGAGAGGCAAGGGGAAAATGTTTTGCCGAATGAAATGAACTACAGCTTTTATGACATGAACACCATCCAAATATTCTTAATTTATCATTTGCCAAGTGTGAGCAATGGAAAGAATTACCATTTCTTTGATTTTGCTGAGGAGTAAAGGTCAAGTCATTGGCAAAAAGCTGGTTATATGACAGGGAGCAGCCCAGATGAAGAGGAGACACATGGCCTGCCCCCGCTCGCTGCTGCTGCATACAGTCAGTCCTTAGCTGCTCTTAGTGTTTGCTATGTACAAACAATATTAATAAACTAATCTTTTTTTTTTAAGAGGCTTGTGTATCGTTTTCAATACAAAAAGCATCTAACTCTGGCCATTTGTTTGCTTGTTTAGGGATACCAAAGTGAAGTATTGCACACCCTAATTCTCCTCAAAAATATGTATAATATGCATGCATCATAACCAATATAATTAAATGTTTGCCAGTTGGGTAGTTTAAATATTTCACTTTAAATGCATCATTGTATTGTCAAAAAATGCCGAGAGGGAGCGCCATTGGAAATGAATATGCTAGTGAGAGGCTTAAAAAGATAGATAGATAACCAAAAATCAGTAAGATGCTGTCAAATGCGAGCAAAATAATTTTCATAAATGTATAAATTTATTCATGGAAATGTGGACATAAAGCTTAGTTAAAAGCTTGTTCACCTTCTTTGGAAATCATTGGCACACGCAACAATAGTGGTGACAATACAAGTAACCAGTAATGAAGCATTGTGTAAAAGCTATCATTGCACAAATAACAAAACATGGCTAAAAGTGCCCCTTCCCCCCCTCTCATAACAATGAGGTTAAATATGTCCCTGGGTTTTTTTTTTTTTTTAAATTAATGAACTTGCTGAGCATTTTCCAGCTCAGTCGATATCTTGTTAGAAGAACTTCAAGCGACTTGTGATTAAGTCAAAACACTAGAACGGTATGTCAAGTTACAGGAGGAAACTCTGCAGTTTGCTTAGACGAACGAGTTCCTTAGGGAGCCACTCTGCTCCTCTGCTTCCTCCTCTTTCGACCCTGAAAACACAAGAAAATAACACGTGGTCCACTTTGTGCCAGGTGTTGGGCATATCCATGGTGGCTGGACTTACATAATTGTCTGTGCAGGACCAGTTGGGGTGCAGCTGGGTATGGAGGCGTTTTTCGGCATCGGCAAGCTGATAATACTTCTCCTGCTCCTTCTCCGACAGCGATTTCCACTGTTGACATGTCGATACATACTTGTCACCCGATGACACTTTCCCAAAGGGACATCAGACAACTAGACGTGAAGAGTTTTACGTTTTGTAAGTGCCAAGCGTACTTACCATGTGACCCAGAACTTTATTGGCCACGGCACTGTCGCGAATGTTCCACTGCGCCATAACATTCTCCCTTTGCTCTTTTCGGAATATCATAAACGCATTAGGTGGCTTTTTAATGTACACCTTATCTTCCTCTTCTTGGCATTCACGTTTCCTTTTTCTATAAACAAAAAATAAAGAAATCACATTCACAGCTTTAGTTTGAATCTAGAGAAACCGAACATGAAATTTAAACTGATTAGGAATCTGTGCATTTTTTTAATTGAATTATTATTTTTATTTTTTAAACATACTTGGTTGTTGGGACCTTTCTTGAGGGGCAACTCGGATCCGAAAGGCTCCTTTATAAAAAAACAGAAAGCAAAGAGTGTGTTGAAGATGTGTTTGTGTATTACTGTATACATGCTTGTTCAATAGATTTGAATATTTATAGAATCCAAAAAGTCAAATCGAAAGCTGCTAAACTGTTACGGTATAATAAACTGGGTTAAAAAAAAAATCATGAAGGATTTCACTTTACATAGACAATCTATATCACAGATGGACAACCTACATGATGGACGTGCTGCATTTTTTGTGCATTAAACTACTGAAATAAATTAAGTTTACCGATCTCGTTTTTATAGTGCTTGTCAACTTTCAGTTTATGGATTGGTTGGGACTTGTCCCATCTAACTGAGTGGACTGGTCCGAAACCATTCGCAAATGAATGACATTAAATTGCGTTTTCCACACAGTATTATTAAGTAGTGCATGCACGTGAATGGTGTCACTTACGGCATTTCAGCAGGAGGCAACTTTGCACATTCCGGTAGTATCATCATGGTTTCTTCAAGGAACTGCTTAAGACACAGAACACCCCATGACATAGATAAGCTGCAGTGATGGCATCGGGTAGCAGTACACAAATTATACAACATCAGCACTGTGAAACATCTAGAACATTTCCGCTTAAGCTTTGTGTGTATCATTGATGCTTAAAGAACTAAAATAATTGTCTAATTTGTAAACTAAATTATAAATCTGTCTGTAGTGCTGACTTTTACCACAGTTCAGGGACGCAGATGAAATTTTGGAACTGAGGGAACCAATATATGATGAAACTAATATTGGTGTATGAACTCAAGTATAAAGAAAAACAAATGTATTCTAATTAAAATATGCTCAATTTAGCTACTCCTTGAAAGTCACATTTAAAATAACAAAAAGAGTATTAGGGCTTTGGTGGGACTTAAATGCATCAGTAGTTGCAACACAACATACGCTATGCAGACTCCAAGTCTGTACCAATGGAAAAGGAACATTAGTTTTGTTTTTCCCAGCCCCCGTCCCCCTCCTCAGTGCTATTTGCGACCATGCCTGTCATCGATTTGGGGTGTACGTGTGTGGCAGAGTTCTTACCGGAGGAGTAGGAGCATGCGGGTGATTGACAGGCCACTCGTAGGGTTGGTGCTGATAGTTCATATACTATAGAGTGGAGAGATAAGCCTTACATTTAGAACATGTACAGTATATTATGCTGGGGAAAAAAAAAAAAACCTCTAAAAAGAAAGATTTCCACCTCCATGCTTGACTGGATTGTTTTTGGGTTAGGTTTTGGATTTTGCTATTTTGTAACCTACTCAGTTTTATGCAGTTCTACAATTTGGTCTGTTATCTTTCAACAGCTCTTAACTCTTGTGCGTGGAAGTAGTCGATGGCTGCTATTTGGGGATTATCAAATCATTATTTGATTTCATTGCCAATGCTCACCTGTTTGGTGACATCACCAGTTGGCCCAATGTTCAGGTGAGCCGGTTGCATGTACTCCATATGGAGTGGAGCTCGGTAGTTCATGTTCATCAGATTGTCTCCCCGGATGTAGCAGTCACCAGATCCTACATAGTGACTTCCTGTAAACATGGGGAGATTGTCGAGCGGCATGTCGGCGGGGTCGCAGGGAGTGGGAGGAGGTGGGGGGCGAGCGTTGCAAAGGTAGCCGAGCTCCTCCAGGGGCTCATACAGTGGAGTGAGGAGCTCGTACCATTTCATCTCGTCCACATAAGATCCTTTTGGCACCGGTTCCATTTTAGTGCAAAAAAAGATTTCTGAAATGCACACATTTCATTTGCAGGTTTTACTATAGAGCAATTAATGCTTGTATGACATTTACAAAATTATACAAACAAATGCAAAGCTGCAATACTAGCAAAAACATTGTGCAGTTCATGTTTTATATATTACATAGTTTAATCTGGAATATCGATGAATGAATGTTTTAATGTATTTAACAAATGTCTATGACAGTGAAAGAAATCATTACTAGAATAAAATATCTAATTTTAAATTGTGATCAGTGTCACTGAAAGAACTGGGTTAAGCAATTCAACTGTGTAAAAATTATTTTATTGCGGCATATACTAATATTACAGCAACGCATGAATACCTCATTAATACCTCACACACGCACACACGCACACAAGTACGTAGTACGTACGCACGTACGCACGCACGTGCGGACCTACGCACGCACCTACGCACGCACTTACGCACGCACTTACGTACGTACGCACGCACGCACGCACGCGCGCATCTACAAAAACATTTTGGAAAAACAGCTTTTCTCTTACTGCTGATTTTCTTCAATGTCAAATTCCACCAACTTCCGGAATTAATTACCCAGGATTCTACACAGTCACAATTATTTGTTGTGTTATCCTAAAAAGACATTGTTTTGTTTCAAAATAAGTTTGAGAATCCAGGAATTTTAACATTGCAACGCAAATGAAAAATTCATTTACTTTTTGTCTATTGCTCAGTTATTCCATATTTCAGTCATTCAATTTACATTTCCCATAAGCATAGCTTTGTTTGAGAATCCAGTAAATTTAACACTGCAACGCAAATGGAAAATACAATTAGTTTCTTTGTGTATTAATAAGATATTCCTTATTTCATTCATTCAATGAACAATGAACGCCATCGTAGTTTATTCAAAAAGAACTATATAAATACAGTTTATAATTTCAATGGTGTTATATTGTTTCATAAACCTTCTGGTATTTGCTACAAATACTGCTGGAGATGTATACATTATTGCAAAATGTATTGCTTTATAATGTATTTTGATTTAGCAAATTTATTTTTAAAAAAAACTTCCATTAATTATTTGACTGAACTATTATTTAAATCGCCCAAATCACGTACATACTCACCACAAGTGACAACAAGAAATAAAGTGTTTGGCTAGCAGCTGAATGCACCTCATGCACATGCAGATGACTAATACAACAGCAGCAACGGCAAAGAACCAACTTAATAGTGAACGCTGTTTATGTCACGTGTTGTCAAAGACGTCTTTGTAACGTGTCGGGTTTCCATGGTTACGTTGATGCCATTTTCCAGCGACTCTGCGTCAATCACGTCCGCACTTTCTTTGATCATTTCTTTTGAGTTAAAAGTAGGCCACCGTTCCAAAGCAATAAAGCCAACTTCCATAGTAAATATTAATTAAAAAAATAAAAGATAAAACAGTATAGAAAGCGTGCTCACGTTAAAGCACCGTCTTAAACCGGCTTGCAATTGTGCTAACATGCTAAAAGTAGCGAATCCGAATACGTATTAAATACACAAAATAAAGTTACTTTTTTAGTTTAAATTCACTTACCGGTGCATATTTGATGTTTATCCATGAATTAGGGCGCGTGGCTAAAAAAAGTGAAAGATCCTCAACGAACCATTGATCAAGTGTATGATAATCAATACTTTGCAACAGCAGACACCAAATTCAAGGCATACTAATAACATCGGTGCAATATTGCCATTCACACAATTGTGCAGTTTACTAGTTAAAACCAAACAGATAAAGCTGACCCTGATCTACAAACATTCATAATAAACCAGAATAGATGTACTGTACACAACTCTTATGTTGATATCCTATATATGAGAAATAGCAGTTTTGAAAAATTAGACACAACTAATTTACAAGGTTAGGCAGTTTTAATGTAAGACCTCAGATAGAGCAGCATGAGCATTTTCTCAGTTATAACAGGGGAACCCGTCACAGTAAAGCCATTTCAACCCTAATCAATATAAATATAAAGAATTAACCAGCTGGTTTGCAGATATATTTTGTCCTGTTTTCACAATATTCCATCAAATACTGCCAGAGACATCAATTTAGCAATAAGTAACATCCCATTAGTCCCAGGGAACTGTACATTTGTATTTTGTGTGGAATAAATGAACTGAAATTGTCATTGGGTTCACTCAGTGGGTTCACTCAGAGCACCTCCTCACACAGTTCAAAATACATGTTGATGGTAAAAGCTGAAATAAGAGCAAAATACAAACAATACACAGACTGTAGCAATTTTGTGACCATTCTTATTCCATTAACCTTTGCTCAAATAAATGGTACATGAATTAAGTAATTAAATACCAACGTGTGTATTTTAAATTAAGTTTCATAGAGGAAGTGTGCTTGTTCCTGGATGACTGTCACAAATAAGTTTTGACAATATAATTGTTGTAAAAATCCACAGTAACAGTATATATGATTTTGGAAATTCTTTTACATGACCATTCATGTGAGTTTCTTCCTAATTTAATGTTTCAATGTATGTCCACCCGAAAATGACTAGAGTTTTCTAAGCAGGTTGGATGCCACGCCTCCAGTCACTGTTCATTGACGGTAGTACACTGGCTGCATTGTGGTTCAGGGCAGATCACCAATTGTTGCGGCAGAAATCGGCAGTGCAGTCAAAGCTAGGAACATTAATGTTCATTTTGCAGCAGATGTGCTATGACGCTTTTTGGCTTCCTTAGTTGTTGTTTTGATGAGTCGTCTTGCTCCCATAGTTGGAAGCTCTGTTAATCTCAGTCTGGCCAATCATCCAACGAATAGCCACTGAAGCTGTAAAATTAACGTTCATTGTAGAGTTAATGTTTTACGATGGGAGTAAAAAACAAAGACATACTTGAGAGTACTGCCAGAGAAAGAAAATGTTTGATTTTCATTGTCATTCTCCGTGACAAAGATCGGATAATCTACAGTATATTTACTTAAGAGTACCAAGTACAAATATGATCATACTTGAAGTCTGAGTTGAACAGATAAGAGCAATTTTTTGTCTGTTTCACGGTCAAAACCTTTACATGTTTGACGCATTGTTGTAACATGGCCTTCTCTGCCGACCTGGCCCGAAATACGATAAATGAGATTGTCTAATTTGATTTAATACCATTTTGTTACTCCTGTTTGGCCAACTTCCAGTACTGTTATGTCATTTATGCATGTTTTATTTATTTTCTTGGTCGTATTAGATTTGAACTTCTACGTGCTGTTATGTAATGCAATGAAATGTCCACATGTCACATACACACTTTTGGCAAAGGCAGGATTTGTATTTTTATTTTAACCAATCAGATTTAAGAATTACCAAACAAGGCCAGTTATCAGGCTTATGACATAAGCATTTTTCTCATGCTTTGATTTGTTGATCACAGGTAAAACAGAGTAGCACTTATGAAATCTTGGTGTCAAACATGAATAAAAATTCTTTTTCGAGATGGACCCTCCCTCTCTGTAATGTCGCATATTGGTGTCGTGGTTTTGTGTATTATTTTGTAAAATTGTGACAGTTTTGTGTGTGTGTGTATAAAGTTGTGACATGATAGTCATGGTATTAAGAAGTGGCTTAGGTAACATTGAGTCACCGCTGAAGGCCCAGAACCGCCACTGCAGTTGTGCAAGGGTAAAAAAATAAACCACTGTTAACAATACAACATGAAAACAATCAAATAATCTCTAAGCACATAAAACCTGACGATAAGAAGAAACGCAATTTACATTACAAGGTGTGAAATCTACTGCTTTATAAAATGAACAGGAGCAGGTTAAAAGCAAGGAGGGGTCAATTAAACCCTCAAAACAGGCACCTAGTTTTGAGTGAAACCCACCTGCAGTGCAGAGGACCACCGCAGACAAAATGGTCACTACTGATCTGGAAAGGACGAGCTGTGCGAGAAGTAGGCCCAGTGGGTACAGGAGAAGGCAGGACCAGAACAACCAGTTGATTAGTGACCAGGGCCGCCGCGGTGGGTTCACCATGGGGCCGGGGTACCGCCCCGTCCGCTCGTAGCCTTCTTGAAAACTATCCTTTATCGTCATACATATAAATAAAGGAAGACAGATTTGTTTCAATTAATGACATATTATTCAACTCAAACAAGATTCCTTTGGAATTTTTTCTCTCCACAATAATAGGTTCTAGGAGGCCCTACTAGTCTAAACACAGCATTTTTTGTTAATATCAAAATAGGGGAGTTATCACCTTCTCCTGGTAGAGTTTGTGAAGCCAATTAGCACACTCAGATTCATCTTCTGGGATCAGGTCCAGTGGAATTCTCCTGCAAGTTATCAAAGCGAAACAAGCTCTCAGATACAGACAGGATGCTCATCTTTATGTAGTCAATACCTCACATATAAATCTGCGTGGTATTTCTTTCCGTTAAGGATTCCCAGCAGGGTTGGCATTTCATTGTTTCTGAAGTTGAGTGTGGAGTCGTAGACAGCTGCGACTGAGAAGATACATGATGGTTTGAAGTGTGCACTTCATTTGAAAATGACTGGAACGGATACCCACCAGTTCCTCTGAGGTTTTGAACAGTGACCCAAAAGCCTTTGGTTCTTGGTAGAAGGTGATACTTCAGTTTGGGCAGACCTTTAGTCTCGGCCACCTGCATGCTGATCTGGTGCTTCTTTGCTGTGAAGCGAGTTCCTTCACAGTAAAGCAAAAACTAGCAGCGGAAAATAATTTATCAATGGTTTTTTTCCAACACGTTAATCACTGATAAACCTAAAGTATAACTCTATACCTACCCAATAGTTTTCAGGATAGTCCCTAAGGTTCTGAAGACTTTGAGTCACCGTCTTTCTGTCCTCTTCCCACTTCCTCTTGCAGAAAACGATCTCCAGGAAGTACCACATCCAACCGATGACTGGGACGTAGGCCAACTCTTTTTTGGCAAGAACTTTGGAACTCTGAAAAACATTCAGATTGCTTTTAATAAGCACTTTGTGAAGTGCGCCTCCCATCAGAGGCACCGAAAGACTTGAACGGAAAGTATGTCAGCTTGAGAATAATACAGGGAAATAATTATAAATATGATAAAAGTATTCAAACATTTTTAACATACTGTGTATCTTGAAATGTGCTAGTCTCACCTCAGCTAGATTTTGGGTGGAGCACAAAACTTTGCAGGATCCAGAAGAGGATGTAAATTAGAATTATTTAAATATGATATCGAACTACTAACATGAGAAGCAACACGGTGTAAATATGATTTTGATATTATAACAGGAAAAGCAACACTCTATGTTTGACCTCAATATCAGATAATAAAGTAGGCCGAAATTAAAACAGCAATCTGAGTTCTGAACCTGAGTTTCAAATCGCTACTACGCTCCTTTTTTCGTATGCATGTTTCTCATTTTTTAAACGTTTCTCGGAAACAATGAGGGTGTCTGAGGCGTACCAGAGGTCAGTCTCTTCTGAGGTGTAGAATCCATTATGCCGAAATAATAGCGTTTGGTCGTTACCGTGAGACAACAACGAGCTAGCATAAGAACGATCATGACGTCACATCTGGAGGGAGAAGGAGCTTGAATCCAGTATGATTATTATTAATTTTTTTTGCACAGGCTTGCATGTGAACAGCTAACGTGCCATACAGGGTCAAAGGATATTGTCCAAATATTTTGGGGCAAAATCCTGCGTACACCTTTTTTGAACAGAATACAGTGTTTAAACATTTATTTTTCAACTGATGGTTGTTTCTTACCCCGAGAACTCCGAATCTCTCACAGAAGGTCCAGCCACACAGGAAGTCTATCTCAAAACTGTGGTTGAGAACCACGATTGCATTTTCCTTCCCATACAATGGGTAAGATTTTGGATCTGTATACAGGCTGCATTCCGTTCCAGACCACCACTCTAATGTGGCTACCATCTCTAGAAGAGGATATTGACAATATACTTGAGCATGATGAGTCCAAGATGCTTTTCAGTGTTTACACTTACGGCTGGAGATGGAGTAGGCGAATCTGCAGTTGACCTTCCGTGCCAGCTGCTTGTTGAACAGCCACAGAGGAAGAGTGCATAGCTGAAGCAGGTTGATGATGAGGCCGCTGACCAGGAACACATAGCAGATGATCAGGCTGCTCAAGAAGTGGCTTTTCAACACCTGGATCAGGCCCATTGCTCTGAAATATTTCAATCACAAATTGTTCTGTCAAGTACAACTAACATTTTTTATGGCTCTTGGCTATGACTCCATGCATTGCCCAACCAGAACCAACATAATGTATTCATTGCAATGCATCAGTTCATTTGCTGAATGGATTCTTTTATTTGAAGGCAGAATAAAGAAGCTATTGAGTTTATTTCTGAAAGTAAGCAAGTTGGATTGCATAAAAGTTGGAGTGCAATAACTGAATGCAGGCTTCTACTATTGTGAGAAGTGTTGTGACAACACTTTTGTCTGATCCTACACTAGCAACACACTACCACGCATTCGAGCAGAAAAAAAACACGCGGTAGTATTTGTACTACAAATAAAAAAATTCGTACTCACCCACAACAATCAGCAAAGTAAACTACCTTGCACCGTGCACCAGAAGATTGCTCCTAATTTCTCCAAGATAAGGCAAAGGGGGGGGGAACCATAACAACAATGTTGTATATTATATTTATATTGCACTTGACAATCTTGTTCTTCCTGCTCTTGTTTCAGGTCCGTTTGACGTGGGCGACACAATAGTTCGTCGGTGACAGCGCGCAGTTGCGCTTCCAACCACACCCATCTCTTTCTCTTTGCATAGAAACCACTGGGGGTGGGTGGCGTGTCTTCGATCGTACATGCAGCGACCGCCTCCAAGGATCGTCTGCCCAGCCGAAGGTTCACGACCACGGCCATGCCCAAAAGCGCAGGCAGCACACTGTAGACTTTGATAAAGTTGCAAAGTTATATTTTCTGTCACATTGTTTTGGGTTTGTCCAGGATACGTTTTCTATCCATAACAAATAGAGCCCCTATGGTGACTTACAAGAGAGAGGAAAAACAAGCAAAATAATAATAATAAAATTAAGTCAACTTTGCTATCTCTCACAAAATTTGCAATATTTTTGGGTGTGGTCGAGGTTACGCAATTTGTTTTCTAATGCGCGTTTGTGTGCTTCCGTGTAAAGAAAAACATCCCCCTTAGAACTTGATTTGAAAAAAAAAAAAAACTAAATACGGATACTGTTAACGTACTGTTTATTGTTTTTTTTTTTTTTTTAAAAAACAACCTGATAGAATATTCCGAAAATCATACATCGCAAAAGTTTGATGAGAAGGTTTTCATCATATCTACGTCATGTTAGAGGCTCCGTAAAAACATTAGTGCAAATTTTATGTAAATGTTAGGGGCTCCGTAAAATCATTAGAGCACATTTTATGTCAAGAAATCGATATATATATATAATTAGATTATACTCATTACTTTTCCTCATTGCTTCTAACAGGGAAGAAATTAAACATAAAACTAACATAGTGCGCACTATGAGCACCGCAGGTCTCTGATGCAATACCTGAAATTACTGTGGTTTGCAACACACACAAAAATAATTGGGTTTTTAGTATTTATTAAAGTATTTCTCACTGTAGGTGAGGCTTACCGTACTGCATATCAAATTGTTAAACGTGCTGCACTGCATTACAAACTGTGAATTTGTTGGCGGACAACGACCTCTAGTGGTACTTTATAAATACTCCTCTCCAAATGTCACCATAATGACCAACGATAAAATACAATAACGTAGCAGGACCAAGTGTTGATTAAAAAACGAGGCAAATGATTTATTCTTACATAAAAGGTAAACATTACAAGCCATTGTAACAATATTATTAAACAGGATATGTGCCTGGCTAAAAAAAATTGTATATATTTTTGCAGATATATATTTTTACTTACATTTACAAGTATGTTGAAACGTACTTGCAAATACGTTGGAATATAGTTGCTCATCAAAATTAAATTTAGTCAGTTCCATGCTTCCATTTTTAAAATGTCTTTTATGAAGCATTTTATAATACATTATAATGATTTTGGATCATTTTATATGAAAAACAATGCATCTCATTCATGAAAGCTGGTGCAATGTCATTAACAGTTACAATTTTACACACAATTATTTAAAAAAAAAATTCGGTCAGCACAATTGATTCCTGAACATCAGTGCAAATGTGAGCAAAAAATTGTTTTTTGTGTGTGCCCTGAACAGAATATAAGGCAGAAAATGAATGATTCCTGGTAATGTTTTAAGATATGTAATGGGGCACATTGATTCAAGTAGTCACTACATGAATGAAGTCAGTTTATAAGTGTTATATCGTATGATAAAACATTCACTTACCATTCGATGGTGTTGCAGCACATTGAGAGAAATGTTACAAGTTTCAATGCTGTGCTTGATTTTTGTTCCCGACACTGTAATCAGTTAAAGTAGAAGGGCTATAAAAAAATGATGTGCAAAAGCTTCCTTTCTAAAGAACACATGTTCAGACTACCGAGTACATACGTACTGTACTTTTTTGACGTGTGGGCAAGAACCATCCTTTTATGTTCCGTGCATCACAGTCAAGGTAAATCTTTATTGTTTTTCTTGGGAAACAGTATAATAAATCCACACACATTCAAGATTCCATGTCCTTTAATTGAGTCATTACATTATTAGCCAAATGGAGACTTTAGCCCTTTTCTCTATTTAAGTGACCATACATGTGCTGAAATCTCCATTTTTTTTCTTGTGAAGTCACTTAAGGTCTTAGGTCTTCAGGTCTCGTGAAACATCTGGCGAGAAGATGGAGAAACGCATGACTGAGGTATTATTAAGCCTCTGGTTTGTCACCCTTTTCAGTGTTCAGAGAAAAACGTTTCTACTTAGACATCAAGTCCTCTTTTATTCATTCGCTGAAAGGAATGTATAACCCTTGTAAAAATGCCTGCGGCAGACGTTTCTCACCATAATCCTGATGCAATTGCCCTCGGCCAACATCTTAGGGCCAGGAAGATGTATCATTTTGGCTCGGCATCACAGGATGGAGTTGGATCAGCCTGATGCAGAAAGAGGGTTGAAACGAAGCCACATCACTGCACAAGTATGCGTTAATAGTCTTTATCTACTTTTATCCAATACTGGTCTAACCCCTCGAGATTACCATGAAAATAAAAAGTTCATTCCAAAATGATGATGTTAATTCACAGTTTCATGTCAATCGGTCCCATTCATCCACCCATCCGTCCGTCCGTTCATCCAACCAACGCTTTAACCTCATAAAGGGTCACTTAAATTAGGCTGGAGGATAATAACGGAATAATTAATCGATAAAGAGGAACATAGTCGACTGTGTGTAATTGATTGTTAATTTACTGTTTCTGAAGAAACAATGTTAGGCAGATTGATTGATGAACGACTCCCAAAAAGTGAAGCTATTTGTCTTTTTCCAGACATTTCAGGAAATACCTAAAACGCACTATAACGTTTACAACGGAACTTAATTTGAACTTCTATAAACTTTTGAATTCACATTCCCAACTGTTCACGGTTTCACTACTTAATGTATAACTTGATGTTCTCCTAACAAAGAGCTGAATGGTAAAATTCACTACAGGTGTTTGATCCATGAAACGACCAATACATTTCTTGTTTTGTTTCTTTGAACAAACCTCTTCATCTTGCTGTTAACGTTTTAACATCGCAAACCAAGACGACGCCTCACAACAACAGCCAGTTATGGTGCCGTAACATTGAGCACTGACACGTGCGTTTAAAGGTTCAGAGAAAGGGAAATAAAGATGACCTGTAAAGGTTATAGTGCATTAAAGGTACATCCTAAATTTCCCCCCCCATACGCTGAATATTATACAAGAACTTTTTGTGAGCAGATGGTTGGTGTGTTCTTGGGTCCTGATGAAAAAACCCAACTGGACATTTTGTGAATGCACGGTAAGACATATTGGGGAAAAAAAAATGTCCAAGTCTAAAATAATGACAACACAGCTTGAGGCCTAAACTTGACATATGTTCAGTAAGGCCATAATGAGATCCTGATGTATGCAGTGTCTCCTGCAGGGGACTTGGCACAGATAGCCCCGTCCATCAGGGAAAACGAATGTGGGCTCCACCGTGGGCTCACTGGTGCCGGACGTTCGCTTACGTACATGCTGTCGGACATTCAGTTGAGCAACGTATTTAAGCTAACATCATCACCTAGGTGCCAAAAATGAAAATATAGCTTGTCTATGTCATAGTGTTCCCTTTTCTTGAGCACATGTCAGAATTGGGATTTGCTCAACGGCTAATTCAGGTGCAAGTGTGTATTGCGTACACGTGGAATGTGTTAAAGTGTTTGCAAGAGCCAATGGTTTGGTCAGTACATACATATTGGTTTTGTAGATGGTGCAGTGCAGAACGTGCATGTAAATATAAATGTCAGCCATTTCTAAAAGTCCATTTGGACTTTGAGTGTAGACAGTTGATTTAAACAGTGGAGTTCTCATCGTTAAGAAAAAAAACAAAACAATTTATTTCGAATCGAGCCTTGCCGATCAGATCAGGCTGTTGTTAAGAGGCCTTCACCGCCAATGGCTTTGTTTTGTGCAAGGTTATTGAGAGGCCAAGACTTCACAACTTGATTTAATGAGACCAAATGTGTCTGGTCTCAATTTCACACAAACCCAAGTGGAAACAAGCCTCCTTTTGACATCACCTTGACAATGTCGCAAGCATTTTATGTAATTATTATGACATATGATTATGATTATTTGTGCTTTTAATAAGCAGTAAAGTCCATTAGTAACCAATTTTGTTTACTTTTGCATGGGTTATGACTCAATCGGCAAAGACTAGCAAAAATCTACAATATATTATTCCCCCCTAATCTTTCGAGTTGCCGATAATAACATTGCAATCCTTGTACATATGTACTTCATATTATGATTTCAGAAGACTTTAACGTAATTTCAAACTCATACCCTTAGAGAAATGCTTCCACCTAAACAGCTCTACTCCTAGAATAATCACACAGCTAAAGCTAAAAAAATAAATAAAAATGAATTAGAGGTTTCAATCTCAGAAGGCCAACACTGTGGGCAATATCATCCTGCCAAGACAACAAATGGAATAGTTGCCCAAGAATTTTGCAGAGCACAGCACATTGGGTCTTTTTCACACTGTGATCATGAGCAAGGGTTAAAAAAATGTGATTACTGCTACATGTTGGGAAACTCATCCCTCATTTGCTTCTAGTCCAACTGAACACCCAACCATTTGACATTATTTGTCATGTCTTAAAAGTTCACTTTCTATTCATTGGCCTAAGCTCGCAGTCTCAACACTTTGACAACTCTGGTTTGTCGGGCGCCCGGAGACTGGCATAAGGAGTGGATATTTTTCCAGTGACTACAAGGACTCATGCCCCGAAATAAATGACTTACTTGATTCCAAGTGACATATCCACTTCTTTATTTTGGCAGGAGCAGGAGTCACTTTGTTTGGAGGCTGCAATGGTTGACTCGTTAAAGCAGCCAGTGGGAACAGTAAATTCTGATTTCACTCAGATTCTGTGAAACAGAAAAACATGGCTTTTCCTGTGACTGAATGCTGTGTCTCTTTCATTCAAAGAATTGTCCTACACAGGGGAAGATGGATGGCAGTTATGGAAAGCTAGTCATTGATTTACCAAGCAATATTTATTTTTGCCAAAACACTTTTATCACTTTTTTTTCTGGCAACTGTGTCAGTGAACAGTATTACACAAGGCATAGGCAAAATACAATGGGTGAGCCAGACTAACTTTGACGTCTATCATAAATTAAGTAAAACAAAACAAAAGAGGTTTGTGTTCCATTTTTGCCTGAAAAGGATTTTTTGGTTTGGGACAGTTCTGTGTGGTTCCTCAGCAGACACTTAAATGGTAAAAAGAAAATGGAAAATTGACGTTTCGTTGAGAAAATGTCAGTGGAATATTATTTGAAGCTACTTGGATAGCCGGTTGGTATTTCTCACCTCTCTCAGTGGAAGGGAACATCAAACTTGCGTTTAAATGAGAGTGTTGCATAGTCATCTTCACTTTTATGATTTTGTCTTGCTGCTGTTAGAAGTGGCAAGATGGTGCTGAGCGCCATGTCCTCTAAAATAGCTAAGACTATCTATCATCTGTCTATCTGTGTTCAGGTCATGGATCGGATGACTGTGAAGACGTGTTTCTCTCAGATGTTCATCTTTTTGAGGTAGTGGTTGGTGTCTCAGCAAAACCATCAGTTTACTGGGTCATACATTGACATCCTCTGGCAGAGCTCACTAACCCAATATGTCTGGAACTCACTCAGGAGCAGTTCAGTGCCAGAAGCCCAAGAAGCTAGTGTTTGGTGCGCATGGGCCATGTGGACTTTTCCAAAAGCCTCAATCCAAATATTCTCTTGAGTGTTGACTTCCCCATTTTCCCCAGACACATGCTATTTTCCTGGCTTGATCTCTACTACTCATCCCTCTACTGTGCAAGGAGACTGATGGAATTGCACAAAACTGCAGGAAATAAATCCATCAATGCATTTATAGCGACAAAAGCTTTTTCCGTGAATTCAAAGAAAATATTTTTTGGAATGCTTTCAAAATGATTGTAGGCTGTGACGCATCAAAAGAAGTAGAGGTCTGTGAGGTACTTTAATCCACTTCTTAATACCACTGCAGTCACATCACAGTTGTAGAAACCATCAATCTGACACAAAAATGCAATAAAACACAAAACTGTGCCATCTACATCATCTGGAGCAGTTCAGGATCAATATTATTTATCTACATGACAAAATATCAAATATTTGAAGAAAATACTTGCCAGAGATGCTGATTTTTAAATGTATTTATGTGTGCAGATGGCTACAGATGTCTTTTGCTGATCGAGCTAGGATTGGCTGCAATATGTTTTGCTCTGCCAGCCAATGACAGCATGGAAAAATGCCAATATCTTTGATGAAGGCCACTTGTGAGAATGAATTTGAAATCTGATTGGTTCAAAAAAAATAATAATCCCAGTGCAAATATTGTGTAAATTACTTTGGCTTGCAATTCTGAATTCTGAAGGCTCCACACAGACAATTGAAAGAGTTCTTACATCTATTTGTTCTGGAAACAGTGCAGCCAAGAGAAACTCAACCAACTGAAGCAAACAGACTGCTGGGAATAAATGAATACAATTTCGTGCAGCATGTACTGAATTAGGATTTGTAAATGTAAATCAGTGCTTCTAGGCCAGGAGAGAAGGCTTTTCTGTCCCTCCATTTACTGAAATTCCTCATTTTGCTCTATCTCAGTCATCTTGGGTTCTCAAGGCAGTGTGCACCCTGGACTGGTCATCAGATCAATTTATGTTGAACAAAGTCTAAAACTCAGGGAGTTGTACCTTTTATTTTGCACTTTTGGATTATCCAGATTATGTACCCAACAGAAGCTTGTGTGTTTATATGTTCTCTATTAGTGTTTGTTTTTGTCATTATAGCTCTCCGTCCATTCTCTATACCATTTGTCCTTGGAGCCTGACTTTGACTCTTTAAAATGCATCTTAATTGATGTTTTGCACATCAATTAAAATGATCCTATTTATACGATAAAAAGTACAACATAGTGGTGTACAAATGATTTATTTATGAAAAAGAACAATCTTACACAACAACCAAAAATTGACATTAACATTTTGTGCAAGGGAATGACCATGTCGCAAATGTATCCTGGAAGAAGAGAATTTCTGCCAACTTGGACAAATCAACATTTTAAAGAATTGGTTACCATACATGAATATTCACTCTGTTAATGAAGCCATTGCACATGTTAAAGCTCTTGGCCATTAATGTGATAATGTCTCACTGTGTAGCACATACCATAATTAGGATCCAAAGAATTAAGGTGAAAATAAGGCTGCAAAATTACACATTTACATTATTTCACTGTTAATGTTACTGCCAAATTCAACTGCTATAAAAGTGTTTAAGTGGCATGAACATTGACAATAATGAGAGCAAATGTAAACATGTGATTATTTCCTCTGGACATTTATGATTCCCAATTATGCGCTTTGTCAGTGTGAACAAATAAATAATATGTACAAATCCTAGAAGAAAAAAAAAGCAAAAATACCTAAAACAAAACAAGCATAAATAATTTACAAAAGGAATTATAATACAGACTGAGTATAAACATCTTTGGCATTTGCTGAAATGGCTTCTCAAAACTCAAGTCACTCAAATCCACATTCAGGATTAAAAGAAATGACCCGCCACAATAAAAAGATGTTTTGGTTACTGATACTGTTATTGTGACATACTGTACAAGGAGCCAAGAAAAAGAGCCTCAAACAGACCACAGTTTTTGGTCACATTGGAAAGCACACACAGAATCAAAGTGGTTGTACAATGAATCCTTTAAAAATGTAGTCATAAGTACATGTGTTATAATGAAATATTCTGCATAGATTCTGCCACCCGTTCACTCATGTTCATCCTCCAGCGCACCCTCAAAAGAGGGGAACGTATACAAACAAGTCACCCGCAAAACAGGGAAATCAGAGTCATGGTCTCCTCTCCAGCGTGGAGACATGGAAGAGCGACAGAAAGTCTCCTTTACATTGAAATGCGTTCAGTGACGATGCGATGCTTACTTTGAGATTCCCCCCATCCCCACCCCTGCTCGCCATCTTGATTCAGTTATCTGTGGAAACATGGAGGAAATAGTGATTGTTATTAATTGTTTGTAATCAAGACAACAAAACTAGCGTGGTGAGAGCATCACAGTCAAAAGCGCTGCAACAAAAGTGTGCATGGGCATCATGAATGATTGCAAGAGGGCTGCAGGCTTTTCCACATTTCAATGCTGGACAGAAAGTTGGAAGTCCTTGAAACATATATATTGTGCATAAACAGGCGCGCACGCATACTCAAGGTCTTCCACAATGCATCTGGTGCATTGTACACAAAAAAAGCTGACAAGCACAAAATAGAGCATGACATTATCTTTGGAACATTTTGCCCCAAGGCAACAAAACACACACGTAACACACTCGATGTTACCTTGTCAACCTTGTCGGCAAGTCCAGCTCATCTGAATATCAAAAGACACGTTGAAGGGTTTTACGACTTTTCTCGTTTAACATTAAATACAATTCAAGAGCCGGCGAAACAATTGAAGTGTTTTTTTTTTTTTTTGGGGATATGCCTGATTTTAAACAAACATTCAACTCATTGCGATATTGGGCAAACGTCAAAGAGTCATGCAGTGTTAACAAGGGGAGAGCAAATTTTGTATTCACTCTGTTATCTGGATCTTCAACATTTGCTGAAGACCAAGTTCCAGAATTCTGATGATGATTAGGTTCACCCTTGGGTGAATGATATTAATCTTTGTAGTTTAGAATATAGTTTTGCTGCTGAGACATTCATTGGCATGAAATCATTTTTGCAACATGGTCTTGAATAAACTTATGATCTTTATCTTGAGTATTTGTGTGTTCTCGTTGACAAATCTTATTTGCAACAATTTGTTCACATGTGGGAGTATTTTGTTTTGTATGCCATTGAAAACATTAATTCTTGAAAAGAAACTCAAGGCTAGGCTTTTTATTAACATCTGCTAGCTGTTTATGTTGAACGCTGCACATGATGAATAGAGTTAGATATTATTATACGTGAACCAATTTTTTACTTGTGGGTCTTGACATAAATTTGGAAAATCCCGAGCATGTGCTTTACTTTCTTTTTAGAAGTTGCACAGCTCTGAGTCCAACTCTGGTGTGGCACATTCAATGTATGACAACTACAGTGTAAGTGCTAGGCTTTTTTTCAATTCCACACTTTCCCTGGAGTTTCTATAGCTGATATAAAAAAAAAAAGACACACAGGCTGCATTGTTCACACTCTCCCTTGCAATAAACACAATGTAACACAAAAGAACATGTCATGAAACCAGGATGGGCTCATGAGACTCAGGATATGAACGCCTACAAGTTCATGAAAATCATAAAGTCATTCAAGATATTTCAAATGTTTTCTACTAACCTCTGCACTCATATTTGAGGTCCGAGAAGAAGACCAGCTCTTGGGAGAAGACGAACAATCCTAACCTTCCGCCGGCAAACGTCTTGTCATAAACTGGTCCTGAGTCAGCCATGATCTGCTTCCCCTCGTATACAACAACTCTGCAAATGTGACAAAACTCATTATACTTTCTGCATCTAATTCTTCGTTAGGTATATTCACAATCTAGTCACACACAATAATCTTAATTTAACCAAACTTCTTCTTGTATGATTTTCTAAACAGAATAACAAAGTGAATATGTTACCTGATGAAACCAGTTTTCGGTCTATGGATGAGGTGCCACCTATAAGCTGTGTAATCTTTCCATCCAATATTTTTGGGGTCATGCCACAGAGTGCGTACCTTTATCAAATTAATCACATGAAAAGGGCGTTTAAAGCAAGCAAGCAAGCGGGGGAAAAAAAAAACCCATTCAAAATTGCAGCCTACCTCTCCAGGAGTGTTGCCCGTGTGCCACAAAGCATTCCTGAGGTGTTCCCCAGTGCCGGTGGTGGAGTTGACCACTTTGAGTGACACGCCAGAAATGCCGAAGGCCTTGGAGGGCTTGTCCTCCCAGTAAGTTTGTGTGATCTGCTTCCACATTACCACATAAAAGCGCCCGCTCGACTGGTAGCCAAAAACGAAGCCTGCATAGTCATCGTCCCTGTCTGTGTTGACGTACATTGTGCCACTGAAGTCCACAGCACTGAACTCATCGAAGCCTGGCGATGCGAAACAAACGCATGATCATTCAAACCTAATTCTGCTTTCCCGATTGTAATTTTACAAGCCACGCTCACCTACGGCAATGCCTGGGTCAGAGTTGGCAGTCTGTACTAACTCTTTGCCCTGGTGCCTCACCACCCAGTTGGGATCGATTTGAGTGGTTCCCTTCGGGTCCAAGTGGACCATTTGGAACTTCCTGAAGTCTGTGCTGCTGATGGCGCTGTTTTCCGGACACACGTCGAGGATATCTGGGATATTGTCATTGTCAAAGTCATCTTTGCAAGCATCACCTCTTCCATCACCTGGTAAAGGAAAAAAGAAAAAGACTTGAACTTATTCATACTGGAAATTCTGTATATCACGGCAACCCTGTTAATATACAAATGGATACAAATGACATTCAGTTCCTAATGAAGTGACCGGTGAGTATAGTTAGGCACATTTTCCACATCACTAAAGATGAAGCAGCCATCTTTTGTCATGGCGTGATAACTATCACTGATGATATCCGAGGTCCACTGGAGCCAGACAGCAGGCTTGGCGCTCCCAGCGGAAAGGTTACCGTGACTCACGAAGGCCGCCGCATGGAAGTAGCTGGCTGCTTTCTGTCATCATGTTTGTTATGGCACACGAGGCTACACTCCTGTCAAATAAACACTATCTGACAAGCTGTGAAGAGAATGAACGCATCGGTGACCAGGGCTTTCCTTCGCAGCAGTTTGTTTCCAGTTACACACAGCTGTAAAAACTCCAGGTAACCCTGCACAATTTGGGCACAGCAAACTAATCAAGAGCAAAGCTAAAACAAATCAAAACTTAACAAGCTGGCATGTGCCCTTTTGGGCTGCTCGTTGAAGTCATGTGGAATGACATCACCAATGCCAACACTTCAATCTTTCCGCTGGCGCATTTCATGCGCGACATTAGAAAAACTCAACAGAGCAAACTTGAATACCAGATGAGGGAGAGTGGCATCATCACAGGTGTTTTTTTTTTTTGTGTACAGGTACACTCAACTCTCAAAAATTTGTATTGCTTCGACATACCTCACGTATGTCACTGTCATTGAACGCCACAGGCTACAATCGTATATAATTCACTCAATCCGCAAATACTGAACAGGAACTACATCATTTATTCCATCTATCAAATTTAGTGCCGATTTATTAATTACTGTTACTTTGTATGACAAGATTATTTCCATGGCCTTCGTTATTACATAATATTATGATATCATTTTTTGAGGCTGATAGCAACCATCTTGCAAAGCACTTTCTGGCACCTACGCTTGAGCCATCATCTGACCATTTAGCGTTTTGGCATTTTTCAGTTAGAGGTGGGTCAATGAATTTGATTTATTCCCCTCCGTAGAGTTCAAAGTTAGTCATAGAAAATTGTATATCATCGGCTATATTGTAATGACGTTAATACTTTTACGTTATTTATGTGGAATGAAAAAGATTAAAAATGCCTAACAACTTGTGATTCTCACCATCGGAGTCCAGTTGGTCTGCGTTGGGGGTCAATCTGCAGTTGTCCTTGTCATCGGGTATTCCGTCATTATCATCATCAAAGTCACATGCATCTCCTTTGCCGTCCTTGTCGTGGTCAGCCTGGTTGGCGTTGGCCACGTAGGGACAGTTGTCCTGGTTATTCTGATGGCCGTCTTCGTCAATATCCTGGTTGTTGTCACACTGATCTCCAACCAAGTCATTGTCTATGTCCATCTGTTGAGGGCAACACAAAAGATTAGGAATATGGAGACGTGATGTGAAGTGTGTTTTACAGTACCTGCAGAGGATTGTGCAGGAGGGGACAATTATCACACTGGTCGCCAACTCCATCCATGTCTGTGTCCTTTTGGTCCGTATTGTAAACGAGAGGGCAGTTGTCATTCTCGTTGAGGATTTCTACGGAAACAAAATTGGATTCCGGGTTAGGAAGAGAACAGTGGCTTGTCGATAATTATAACAGTTTGGGAAATCCTTTACCATCTCCATCAATGTCTATAGCACAGGCATCTCCTTCCCCGTTGTGGTCCGTGTCAATCTGGTTGGGATTGTGCTCATAAGGGCAGTTATCACAACGGTCACCGACTTCATCCTTGTCAAAGTCAAACTGCCGAGGGTTGTAAAGGAGGGCGCAGTTGTCCTGAATTAGAAGAAAATACAACTGTTAAAGGAATCTGCAAGTCAGGTGTGCAAATATGTCAAATAAACATCTCACACCCTTTCATCCAAGATTCCATCATTGTCATCATCTTTATCACAAGCGTCTCCTTGGCCATCTTTGTCAAAGTCTTCTTGTCCAGAGTTAGGCAGGCTGGGGCAGTTGTCCTAAAAAAAGCAGAACAGAGCTTCTAATTAATTACTGTTTTGATATAAGGAGAGGTCATTGAATAACATAGACAACCTTCTTGCAATGGTAGGTGGCATTGGCTCCACAAACGAGGTTCTGATTGGGCCAGCCATCAAGGTCAGAGTCCTCCCCGCAGATATAGCCATCACCAGCATAACCAGTACGACACTCACACTTGTACATTGGATCACTGAAATGGCTGAGGTAAATACATTCAGCAGATCTATGACAGTTGTGTGTCTTGTCCTTGCAGGGATTCTCTGGCTCGCACACCTGCAAAAAAAAACCAAAAATGGATTAAGGTTAGAATGGTGTCAGATTATCGTCATCTGTCAAGATAACATCAGCTCCAAAGTTAGATGGTTTAAGCAATAGATTTTAGACAAAGTACTTCAGAGCATTACTGATTTGATAAAATCTCACTTAATGCATCAAACATCCCACTGTGGCTCACCACATAAGGCTGCCACTCATTACGGGCGGACCAAAATATGACTCTGCTTTGAAAGCCACTCCATGAGCGCAAAGAGTGGCAATGAGAGCAGGCCTTTGATCAAAAACCCTGAAATGGAATCATTTACTGCCAAGCGGTGAGACAATTTCAGTATACCCAAATTAAATAACTGAGTAACTGGGGCATGGCATCATAGGCGAGCATCTGCAAAAGCCAATAAAGGGGCAAAGAGTAGTTTAGTCAAAGATCCAGTGTATCTTTAGTTGTGGAAATAGTGAGCTTCAAAAGATGTTGTTATCCAAATACATATGTCTATTCTTACTCACTCACAGATTTGTTGTGGATACTTTTGGAATTTGATTTGAGTAGATTTAATGCTGCCACTATTATTTTATGACAAAAAATACACACATGACCATTGTATATCAACTTCAGGTAAGACCTATGCCTCACCTGCTTGTTCTTCTTAGCCTCCTCCACGCCCATTCCGAAAGGTTGTGTGCCCTTGTAGCGTTTTGGGCAGGGCAAGCAGTGAAAACCTGGATCGGTGTTGACGCATCGCTGCAATCCACCCGCGTTGAAGCAGATGTCAGACACCATGTCACACTGATGGAGGCGGGAAAGAAATAAAAAAAGCCAATCAGTCTTAATTATATGTCACCGGACAAACAAACATTTACCTCATTGATATCTTCACAGTTGGTCCCATTACCACGATAACCATCTGGGCATGACCCGCACTCCCAGGAGCCATCTGGAGAACTGGTGCAGTCCACACCTCCAAAGCAGGGGTTAGATAAGCAGCCATCTGCAAATGAAAATAAACGTCGTGCAGTCATTAAAAGAGAGAGAGAGATCTTTAAAACAAAAATGGATCCAGACAGAATGACAATCGAAGTCTGTAGTCGCTATCTTACCAATGGGACAGACTTTTTTATTGCAGCTGTCCCTGTCATTGACCTCTCCGATACACTTCCTGCCACCATACTGAGGATGAGGGCTGTTGCATTCACGTTTGCGACTTTTGATCCCACCACCGCATGTTGCTGAGCAGGTTGCCCACGGAGACCAAGGCCCCCAACCTCCATCGACTGATAAAACAAAGAGATTTTGTGTCAGAAGCACAATAGTAAGCCGTGTTTGCAGATTCTCCCTCATTACAAAAAACAACAATTCATTTCAAGATTACAGGGGGTATATTCACTTAACACTCGAAGATTTAGGTCAAGAATTCTTGTAGGCGGCTAGTCCAAAACACCTCGTGCCTCGTCGCGCTGCGGTGATACTCACTCGGACACGGCTCTGCAGTACAGCGCTGAGTTTCTCTGCCGTTCCCTTCGCAGTCTTTGCCCCCCAGCTGAGGCATGGGGGCATTACAGTGGCGTATCCTGGTGATCTGGCCCTCTCCACATGTTACTGAGCAGGATGACCAAGGTGACCACAAGCTCCATCCACCATCTTGGCGAACTGAAACATCAGGTATACAAAGCAAGCGGCAAAGATGCAAATTATCCTCTAAGAGTAAAACACACAAAAAAAGCAGTCTAATCTGCCAAAATATAATAAAAAATGTCAGCCACGGGTTCTACAAGTAAATATTATGTGATGTTGGAGACCATGGCTCACTTTCAAAGATGGCCCATGATTCTTGCGGCAGTGTTTACATCATGCTATCATCCAGTGGTTTAGACTTCATTCAGCCACTCACACAGATGCAGTGTAATGTTATCCTCTAGCAATAACAAGACAATCCCTCAAGAAGCCAATAAATTCATTTCATCCAACAATATGGAGCAAAAAAATCCCCAAACTCTGATATTTTATATAAAATGACTAGAGTGAACAGCCAAAAGTGAGTCACTGGGCTTTGGGACATGAGTTAAGGGTTTATTTGGAAATGACTTTGACTGGGCACACCCTGCAAGCTGATCATGCGGTCCAACTTCATTTAGATTCAACAACATTTTGAATCGGTGCATTGTAGGAGATCTCATTAGTCGTTTTTAGAGGTGACTTTCTCCCTTCACTTTTTAAGGACATTGTCAAAATGATAAAAGATCATAAAAATGAGTCATATTCTTACCGCGACTGTCACATCTTCCTGGGCCGCACTTGCGAGTTTGTATCGAAGGTCCCGTGCAGGGGTTACTGGTTGCGTCACATGACCGTCCCCTCTGTTGAGTTCCAGTCCCGCAGGTGACTGTGCATTCTGTCCACTCAGACCACGGGGACCAGCCATGGTCGCTGCCTTTTGCTAGACAAAATTAAAAGCACAGCAGTTCTAATTGACGTACGCACATTTATAAACTTCTACTCGTTACAAATGCATCGATTGAATAAATGGTAAAAGTTTAGAATCAGACACTTTTTATTGTCCCTTGAAGGGAAATTAAAATTGAAGCAAGAACACATAAAGGGCAAGGCGCAACATAACATGACATAAGACTATAAAAAAAAAAAACTATAACCCACACTTGTTAAAAAAATGAATAGATAAATAAATGGAAACATCATACTTGTACACATAATTGCTAACACATGTTCCGTCCGTTAGCAATCATACGTACAAGTAGGATGTTTCCTTTTATTTTGTTCTTTTTATTGAATTTGTTTTTTAGTTTGTTTTTTTTAGATCATGCCTAATGTCAGATATTTATCAAACTAAACTAATAAATGGAAAACATGAATCATAACGTCTGGTTATACTATGTAACAATCAATCTTGGTCCCGTTTCTTGAGGGCCAGTTTACTAGATGTTTTGAAATGTTTCCCTGCTGCAACAGACCTGATTCACATGATCGGGATAATCCAGACCTTGCAGCCAGGAGATTTATACGACATCCAGAAAACTGGTCCTCGAGGAACAGGATCAAAGTGTGCTCAAAGATTTTAGAATCATTTCTTAAATGAAAGCTAAATCCTGCACATCAACAAATCAAGTGGAGTTGTGCTGGTAAGCGGGAGGAGAATTCGGAGCAATAGTTGCTGCCACTAAATACTTACGCAG
The DNA here is from genome assembly GCF_054491065.1 of Syngnathus leptorhynchus. Classification (NCBI taxonomy): domain Eukaryota; kingdom Metazoa; phylum Chordata; class Actinopteri; order Syngnathiformes; family Syngnathidae; genus Syngnathus; species Syngnathus leptorhynchus. The sequence continues at coordinate 8,409,958 of NC_141204.1, read as the reverse complement.
ACACACAGGACAACACTCGCCATCGACGAATGTAGGGCTGGCACAGGCCACTGCGGGGCAGGTAATTTGGTGACACACTACCTTGGACTCCTGTCATCAACAACAATTAAGTTCAATTTTATATAACTCGTCATGTCACAAAAAGATATTGTTTTTATTGTTGATAGATAAAATAACCCAAATCTCAATACAAATCTCTCAATATTACGGCAATTTATTTTGGTAGTGGAGTGTGGATTGAATATAATTTGGGGGTTGTGTATGTACTTGGACCACACAGAGGCAGTCATTCTCATATTTCCAGAAAAATAATCGAGCTTCAGCACTTCAGCGGTTAATTCATCAAATGGTTTGAAGAAATGAAATTGTTCCATTTGAGTCAACTCTACCTGGCAGGTACATTTGGTGCAGCTGTCAACAACCCAGTCTTCCTTGTCGTCGAAAAGTCGGCCATCCTGCCAGCACATGTTCTTCTCCTTGGTGTTTTTCATCTTTCCGAGGGCCTCCTTCATAACGGTGTTCTCCTCCGTCTGACATACAAAAAAAGCACAGATATGTTTGCATTTAGAGGTGTCACAATTGTTCTCATACAATAGTTTGACGTGTTTCATGAAGTTAGGCACCTGTAGGTATGCTAAGCCGTGGATAACAATCAAGAATGAGTAAACAAACTATTATTGAACTAAAATAAAGTCCGAATGAAAACACATCCACCTATCAATCACAACTTGCTTTGAGGCACAATAGACTCAGAGTAAATGTAAATAGACCACAAGGAGGAATGATTGATGAGAAAATGTAAATACTTGTAAATGTGGTTCAAATTACTATAAATAACAAACAGTGAAACAGTTCCGAAACTTTCATTGTAACCTCCAACCCAATTGGAGAGCAGTAAAGTCTGTGGCTGGACTCCTGCACACTTGGCAAGTGTCCGTTGATAAACTGCTGCCAAGATTTTGTGTGCTGAAGAAGGAAGGCAGCAGTGTTGCGGCGTTAGATTCTAAGACACCACTCGGTCTGGAAGAGCCTCAGGGACCCTTCTCATCTCGACCATTTTTTTTCCAAGCTCCGTGCCCAGACTCTCTTATTGCTGGGAGGCTCCCGGGAGGAAACACATGGGCTGTTTAAACACAGCCAGACATTAGACTGGACCCCGACGCTGTCACGGGAACACTTCCTATAGCCACATGTAGCATGTCATAAAATCTGACTAACACACAATGCCACATATCACAGGAGTCAAAAGCGTAGCACTACCTCAGGTAGTCACTTGCTGCTTTTCAATAAATCTGGGTTATCTCGTAACCTCTCACCTTCTAAAACGACACGACAAATGACACTGACATTTCCTCTCAGACGTCTTGCTGAAAACGAATCAATACTCATCCATATATCACCCAGAACAGAATCTGGTTACATCATCCCATCATTTGCGACTTACCACTTTTTGCAGGCCGTCAATAAGATTACTGACAACCACTCTGAGACCATTGAGCTCCTGAAACATAGTGCTCAGCTCCTCGCAGGAACGGTCGCACATCTCGGAGCTCACGTCACCCCTTTTCTGCCCAATGATGTTGGTGGTGATGGAAGGACTCACATCCACAATCTCTGAGCTCTCGCTCACAATGTTGGCATCCTCTGGAAGACAGGAGACATCAGAGGGATGGAAAACAGAAGTCAGGGATTTCCCAGTTCTTCTAGGCCAAGCACGACAATGTGAGGATTAGAGTGTTTATTGTGTTCCCAAAAACAGATGCTCCGTCAGCAGTCAAGGAGACGGTTAATCTTTCCACGGTTAGCTGAGGGAGAGTGGGAGACTGGGTGGGGGTGAAGGGAGTGGGCGGCGGTAGAGAACTTGCAAATGTGGGTGTTCTCCTCTGAGATGAGAAAACCGTCTCTGTCATAAATCTTCACGATCCTTCGGATAAGTGGACATACGCAATATGAACTGACCACATGGATGAACTTATTTCGAGGCTGGCTATTTTGATGTTCTATATGATCACAAAGCAAAAACAATACAACCAATATAGATGAACTTTAGTATCTCTTCTCTCCCTGACCTGACTTGACATTGCATTGAGATGGCGATATCTATAGTGTGTCAGCCAAATCAATAGCGACATTACCGTATTTTACGATTATAAGACGCACGGTCGATTTTGAGTAAATTCATGGATTTTAAGTGTGATTTATTGTCTGAAAAATAGAGTATATCAATCAATTATACAGAACACATTTTGTAACCATTAACTGTACTGTCTGTATTTCTTGAAGCAATGCGTTCGAGGTGTCAAGATCCGATATTGATATTGGCTGCGATTGCGGTATAGTATCGAAAGTGCAGGAACACATGGTGGGATATATATCATGATTGTGTATTTCAAATTTTAGAAGCCTTTACAACTTGTGACCGAAGAAAATTGTAAAAATATTGCATATTGCCAACAAATATATAATTCATGGATTCATCCAAAGAAATTAGCAACTGTTGCTAGCTGTGATTTCAATAGCACAAAGTGGAAAGTCCACAGATGCCACTCATGCATACAGTATGACATCTTTACAGCCCAATAAGCCACATGACATTTTAAGCGTTTGCTTCCCCCCAGTTTAAGATCGCTTTTCTTCCTGAAACCACAAAATGGGAGTTATGACATGATGAATTAAGTGAATGCGTGACAGAGAAAGTAAAACTTTGGATCAGGCTTTATAAATAGGCAAAGATTGATGGCAGAACAGGGCACTCTAAATCAACAAGTCGCCCAAAATTGCCTGACAACAAACTAGCTTGAGTTAAAAAGTTGTGTTTTCTTTCCAGCTTGGTCTGCTGGATTCATTCAAATCTCTGGAGGGCTTCATGCTGCGTGTGCATGACAAGTATGAAAGGATTCACACACCATTCACTCCCTGAGACACACACTGCATTTTTCTCTCAAAATTCCCAAAATGATTACTGGTAGCTTGTCACCCTTTTTTCTCCTCACTTTGCACTTTTTAAAAGAAATGCTGGAATTTGAAACCTGCTTGTGGCACGCAAAGCACATCTCATATGGATTCACTTTGTCCCACTGTATTCAGACCGGGTAACCAATAACACAATTAGATACATATTTATTTATTTTGAGCACCGCTGAGGATCAGCAGCTACGATTTCTCATGAGAGCGTTGATTGAGTTGAGAAAAGCAAGCTAATCAGCCAATGTCGTGACTTGTGCAGCTGTATGTCGAGGCTCACTCCGCAGTGTGGTATTCGCTTTCCCCTTTCGTATTTTCTTTCCCATGGCTTTACTCGTGGTCCTGTGCAGTGGAAATAATAGTGTGTACGTGTATTTTTGCGGTCCACGCCACCTCACAACCTTCAGGCCACTAACTTGATGGTAATGCTGGGAAATCTTGCCACACATCTAATCTGCAATTCCTTTGACCCACTTTAAAAACGAAGTTCAAATTGTGAGTCAGCTGAGCGCACGCAGTGAAACTTTTGGTGTGGGAACTTAGTGCGGTTCGGATCTGACTGCACACTCGCGCACATCTGCAAATATAATTATGTTTGACATAACCTTTGGCTTCTCAAGGTCACACAAATAGAAACCACACTGGTTGAACACATTGGGGAACTCTTTGGTGGGTAACTGCTGTTTAAGTACCAAAGGACAGAATGTAAAGTCATTTCAGATGGATATAAAAAAAAACAGAAAAGAGACTTTACCTTGCTTAGAGACGTCACAGTCTCGACTCAGCAGGATCTCCTCAATTGTGGTATCAAAGATGAAGCGCACATTCTGCAGGAGACCCTGTTTGGTAAGACAAACATAATACAATTATCGTTATGCTATCAAGTCTACATGTGGTTTTGCAGCATATCCATCCATCCATCCATCCATCCATCCATCCATCCATCCATCCATCCATCCATCCATCCATCCATCCATCCATCCATCCATCCATCCATCCATCCATCCATCCATCCATCCATCCATCAAGGGCTAAAGGAATCATGTGTGACTCTTAAGGCCACTTTGTCCAAAGTTCAAAACTTTACATTACAAAATATGTGAGCAGGATTTAGTGTGCATAATTAAGCTCTTAATTTTGGAAAATAAAATTGGAGGGCTCGGTGGACACACTTCCTATGTGTCTAGTTTCTTATATAGTTAATCTGGAATGTCATGTTTATTTTTATTTTTTAAATCTGTCCTTGTTAGTTGGCTCTGTATGTATTTTTATGCTCTATGCTCAAGTTTATTCTTGTGTGGTGATCATTGAAATATTGGATTCAATCTATAAACGTACAAGTTGCACATTTTAGGGATTGAAATATTTACATCATGCTATTTTTACTTAGCTGCATATTTTTATTGCATGCAATTCAATAAGCATGACTTGATAAACAGACGCATGAAGATAATCAAGTGAGATTAAGGGAGGGGGAAACCTCAAAGGTGAGATATTTGTGGCTTCAGCAATTTGCTCAGGGGGGCACTTGAACAGCTCAAACAGCTCAATTTAAAACTTCCACCTTCCGACCTCAGAGCCAAGTCCTCTTGGGTTGAGCTACTGACCCATCAAGTTCACAAAGAGTAGATCATGCATTTAAATCCTAGAAGCCCCCTCTCGTGCTTCTATTCATGCTTGCATATATTAAACAAATAAAGGCTTCATTCTTTCACTCTCCCCCTACATACAAATTCACTGGTACTTGGAAAGTTGCAATTTAGTGTCTAAATGTGGAACAATGAGCTGCTGTGGAATGTACAAACTGTTGGTTAAAATGAACTTAACCCATAATTGAAAATCAAAACAGCTTACCCATGCAGCACCAGTGCATGGCAGGCTTGACTCACCCTGAAGTGGTTCTCCCGGATGGATCCCTTGGCCACATACATGCGACTACCCTCGGCCTGCAGGTGCTCATAGAAAGGCTCGTCCAGGATGACGCTGTCCACCAGGCTGCAGCCCACGTACAGGTTGGCATTCTCTCCGTGGACCTGCAGGGTCAGATTCTTCCACTGGGAGTCGGACAGGTCCACATCCTCGAACGAAACGATGTTTTGAGCCCCTTCCAGCCAGTAGACCAGGTCCAGGGAGTTTGCGCGTCCATTGGACACGATCTCAAACTGACGCCGGCCCTCGGCATCCTCGAAACCCAGCAGGGTGCCTCGAGAGCTGCGATCCTGGCGGATGCTGGCCACGAACACGAAGCCCTCGTTGTGTTGGATCTGTCGCATTATTTGCCCGAGGATGGCGGGGCTGACTGGGGGCAGGTGGTCGAAACGGATGAAGCGGTATGCGGGGGCATCGGAATTCTGTCCACGGAACTGTTTAGCCCCCAGCGTCCTGCGGCTGATGTGACTAACTTCGAACAAGTCGAAAGAGGTGTCATCCTCCTGCTCACCATCTACGAATTTAAGCGCACATGCAATTACAATGAAAATATCTCAATTAACGCATTAAATTGCATTCAAAGTATTTGAATTACCTTGAGCCAGCGCGTGGAGGAAAAGGAGTGATGGGAGCAAGTATCTGAGTATCATATTGCCTTCGAACACAACAGCAATATTAATTAAAATACATGATTATTATTTTTTTAATCGATGCAATAAAACTTTTTTTGTCTTTTGACAAGCTTTTATGTATGATCTAGTATCCGCACATTTGCAAAAGCAAAAAAAAAAAACTTACCTTAAAATATGTAAATCCAGCAAAGACGTTGAAAAAGAAAAGCAACAAGTTTAGGCGATATGACAACGGCACCTCCAGTACCGGAGCAGGAGATCCCACTTCTAGTGACTACATCCACAGACTGAAGGACAGAGCCACTCCTACCGCCTCTTATAGTGGGCCCTCGGGGGAAAAGAGGACTGTCAATCAAATCTAGCCACTATGACCCGCTTGTGATGGGCTGCGAGGAGCCAAAGTTACATAATTACCTTCCGACCGATCGCATCATGTGCTTTACGCACACGCGTGCGCGCTACCCACGCTCACAGAAATGGGCAAGCCGGCATTCCCCATGCCCATCCGCCCCATGGCATCCACTCCCCCATTCATTTGAGCTCACTTTTACGAGGAATACATTTCACTATTTGTGTAGCTGCACTTTCGGATCAGTGTTTGACTGTCTAGAGTTATTTATTGTGAAGTGAGTCTAATACAGCTGACTTTGGGCAAGAAGTTTGGTGATTGATATTTTAAGAATTTAAGGCATTAAAAAAACAGGGACAGCAGAAATGTCAAAGTATGTGAACCAGCGTGTGGTAACGATGATGGAACAGATTCCGAGAAACAACATATCCCCCCCATTCATGGCTTATTTGATCAAATTGACGTTTCACTGCAAATGAATTTTCTCCAGGGTTACATTGAATCATGGAGAAGAATAGAAGAACATGGCGTCTTTGATGAGAGTGCACTTGAAGATATTCAAACTCCAAAGCTATTGGAAGCCTATAAATCCCCCCCCCCCAAAAGAATTCTTGCTATTTCTGCAATGTGAGACTTGACAAAAGAAAAAGAAAAAAAAATCAAATACAATAGCTACTTTGGATGTTTCCATTTTGCTTGCAAGCAGCATGTAGCGTCTGGAGATCGTCAGGATTTTGCCAAGGCTTCCCTCTGTGGTGTCAAAGAAATAAAAGCTGATATTGCATCTCATTCTTGGAGCCCTGCAGAGGGGCTACAAGGAATGGACATGGATCTACGCAACGGGTTACATCTCAAGAGCATCAAACGCCACTGCCGATTTACATTCCATTTCAGGAACAAAAGAAAGTACGGACAGTTTCTTATTTGTCTTTGAAGCAATAGTGACTAATTAGATGTAGAACATGATGCATGATGAAAAACATCCCACAACAAAGGGTGGGAAAGCTTCAAAAAAGGAATGGAAGAAGAAAAAGTGGTGTCACAACTGTCAATTATATTCCTAAAGCCTGAAATCTTAGAAGCATTTCAGTAAAGTATAAATGCATCATAAGCGGGACGGAGGGTTAGTTATTGGCACGTCTGCCTCATAGTTCTGAGGTCAATTCGAATCTTGCTTTCGTGGATTTTCTCATGTACCCGGGCTTCCTCTTACACATGCATGGTAGGTTAATTGAAGGTTCCAAATTTTCCATTTCAATCCAGGCTTTACTCCAGAAATTACTGTCCCTTGCCAAATCTAAAGATATAAGTAAAAATAACACGTTCTTTTGTTGTGCTAACAAACACTATGGCCATAAATATTAATAACTTATAGAATGTATATTCAAAAGTTGTCCTTACTTAAAGGACTTTTTAAACTGCCAAAAACACGACTTTTTTTTGTTTGTTTTTACATGATGGATTGTTAATCAGTCAATCCGAGACAGATCTTAATTATTGCAAAGAACCAGGGTAACATGACCGCTAAAGTTCCATTGAAAATATCATAAAAATGGATAGTTAATCTCAAAGAAAATAATCCTTCAAATAACACTTTTTAAACTGTTTCCATATGATCATTTTGCAAATGTTGACTGTGAATCATGAAGATCAACGGGCACTCACTCTAGAGATGCAAACTGGTGTCACTCAAGGCTGATAAACAACTGCAGATTCCGTGTGTCTTCTCTAAACTGTGACCTCACCGTGGAAGGTTTTAAGTATTTTTAACATTCACAGAACATTTGGGTACGACTTAAAAACACGCGTCTGGCTTCTGAGAACTTTGAAATACTGCAAGCAGGTGAGACACACACACGTGTGACGTGAGAGTCGAAAATATAATCGTTTAGGGAATGATGAGAATCATTTATTTCATGAGGATTTACTTCAAACAGACTTTGGGTGAAGATCCTGCCAAAAAAGTGAGCAATACCAATGAACCACATTTGGCTTCAAGGGCTGGCATTATAAAATATTCTTGCACAATCTCCCAAATGGATTTTCGGTTCTTTGTGCATTTGAAGTCAAATGTTAAATATGTAAACATGAGGAAAAGCAGTCGTCAATGTGAAGACTTTAGTCACGGAAGCTCAGAGTAATTGCTCGTGAGGTCATGTGTCAAAAAAACGTTTTCACAATTAGTCTGTAATGAGTGGCATACTCTTAACATTTAGGGGTCTTGTTTATTTTATTATTTGTTATCTTTTAATTTTGTTGCATGTGCAAACTATGGGTGGACCAGAACACAGTGAGGGTGTGGTTGTACTGTTTTAAAAGTGACAAAATATTGGATCGTTTCTGTCCAAATAGTGATGATTCAGTTCAGTTTTGAATATGCTTTTTTGTTTCTTGCCTCACTTTAAACATTTGTGTACTCTGGTTGATCGTTTTTTTCTTCTTTAGATAACGCTGGTCAGGATTTATTCTCCTCCCATGATCCCCCGCCTTTGACCTGATGACACAGTTTATTGTTCAGACATGGGAACCGCACTAGCCTGACAACCAATCAAAGCCTCAGAGACTAAGAAAGTACACAATCAGCAAAATCGTAACAAGACTTTGAGTGCAAACTGTTCCAGATTTCAAGACAAGCCACTGAATGTGTTTATCTTCTGGCTCAATTCAAAACAAATTACATATGCACCAAACATCTTGGCTCTCTGTAAAAAAAAACATTTGAATGTTCATCCTACAACTGACTGACAAAATAAGCTTCAATTTACCAAATTTAGGAAAGTTGTTATAACATTACAACATTCACATTTAACCAAACACCCACTTTTTGGGAGAGTAGGCTGCTGTACCGTTTGGCGTTTGGATTCAAACACAGAACCTCATGGCGATGATGCACTTCATTGAGAAATTTATCCTGCAATGTCTTTCCCATCCTCTAATTCATATTGCAGGATGCATATTGTTGTCATAGTAACCTGACAGCTCTGTCCCTAATACAGTTACGGTACATGTAAAATGGGAGAGGGGGGCGGCTGGGGGGGTCAACGCATAATTTCCTATTTTCTAGTTTATATACAGTATATGTGGGAGAACAACCACCATTGCACTTCTTCTACTCACCCCCACCCCAATTGGATTTTCATTTGTGAGATGCAATCATCCCATAATGACTTCCAGATTTTACATTTCCCTGCTTGTGCTGATGGGTTGCGCGGATTTACTTTAAGACAGAGGAGTCAGATAAAATGTACAAGTTTATAAAAGCTTACCAACTTGGAGAAATTTGGTGTCATTCTACATGTGAAATCTGGAAAAGAACTTTCATCAACAATTCTGATTATGTGTGGACAAGACGAGGCTGTACCATGTATTATGTGAGAGAGAAGAAAGTAAGAGTGATCTTATGCGGGAGAGGAGGTAGATGAAGAGGAGGAGGAGCTTTGGCCTTGGGTCCCTGGGCACAGGAGGTGCTGCAGCCTCGCTCAGATCCTTCATAATATCGTCATACTCTATGTGGTCACGGTGCATGGAGGTGAATAATAAAGCTGTGTGCTCACTTATAATCCTTAAACTGACTACCTTGGTTACAACATTACAACTGTATTCAACCACATTACAATTTAAAGCAACAATGTCTTTTTTATTGACCTTAAAAATCCAGCCTATCACCATTTGGATGAAACATACACACTTGATGAAATATTAATCCATGATTTCACACAATAGCTTCGATTAATATTTACAATGAACATCTTTTTTTATATAGTTGGGAAAATGGTGTTTTTTGCAAATGTAGCTATTTACTCTGACTTGTGTACATATGCAGCTTGACTTCAGTTTCCGTTCATTTTTTTTTTTTTATGGACCCTGTGATTGATTAGCGACCAGTCGAGGGTGCAGATGTGATAGGCTGTAGGTCTCTGACACTAAACAGGATAAGGCGTACAAAGAATAATTGAATGGCTGCAAAATAGTTTTTCCATCAACTGCAAATGTGTGGAGGTTCCAGTGTAATCTTTTGGAATACAAAAAGTCTAGCCTAACCCTACTATCTGGGCCAAAGAACCCCAAAATGATAAAAGTTGATAATATAATCAATATCGACAGAATGATGTCAAATTAGTTAATCCATTATCCACAGACTGGACTTTTTTTCCATTGCAATTTTAATCGCTCATCTCCTACACCAAGGTTCATTTAAGTTCACTTAGGACAAATCATAGATCGAATACAGAATGTTCTAAGTGAAGAATTTCCTGCTTATTATTAACTCCAGGTTTTGTAGTTGGCTTCTGTGGATTCACTGAACGTTTTAAACATTCAAGGTAAATGAGCGTGTGAGTCACATTTGTCATTTGGAGAAATGAGCACAGTGGGAGCTGAAGAAGATTTTCCTTACTTGGAGCTAATTTGAGGGGATTTAAAAGCTGGCGCCAAAAAGAAATAGAGCATCGCCACAAGCTGAACTTGTCAAGCAGGTGATAGTAACCACGCGACCGGAAAAGAGAAGTTCAAGGAGAGAATATGAGACTGAGAAATGCTACTCAATAAGATTCAATTCCACCTTCACTCTATGACTTCGAGGTGGTCCGCCAATTAAATCAGAAGACATTTTGTGTCCCAATTCTGGGGATGCGACCGTCGGAACCTGGAATCGAGACAAAGTGCGTCATCAAGTTGTTAAAAAGCCGTCCCATTTTGCAGACTGATGGAAGAGCTTCTTCTTTCTTGAGCCAAAGTATCTTAACATGTTTGTTTTCTTTTCTTTCCCAAAAAGTAAATATGTCAGTGTTTTAAAGACGCAATCAAATACCAAAGGATAGAACTAATCAAAAACGTAACCTTTTATTAATAGGCTTCGCTGCCTGATGCTAACCATCATCAACTATGGCTGTCAAGGTTTCCCGGTAACAGTAGTTGTAAACACACATGCAATTAATCCTTCCAAATACATGCTGAGGAAGCGTTTGGCAAGAACGGGAAGGAATAACTAATAGTCGTACGAGCAAACGTTCATGGAACACATGATTGGAATGAGAGTTGGAAAAGGAGACATTTTAAAATTGACTTTGTGTTGAATATTTAATTATTCAAATATGATTGAAGGGGGAAAAAAAATCAAGTTGAAGTTTGTGTGGGTTTTCACTCACATTCCAGTAAGATACTAATTCTAAAAAAATTTAATCTTAAGGCTCAAATCTTTTGAGACCTCAGTTCATTCAGTAAACCTTTGAACAACCAATTGATTCAGTGTTTTGTTTTTTTCTTTGGCTTTTTGGAGGACATCTAAAAAAAAGGCCTGGGTTTCAATAGGGATGTTAAAACATGAACGTGAGAAGACATACATACAAATTACATATAAGTTACATATACATATATACAAGTTACACAAAGGAAAAAGATTCACATCCACAACCATCATTCCATTCATCACATGCTATTAAAGTTAGGAAAGACTATTTTAGTTTTAGGGGTTAACTTGCTTTTTACAATTAAGAATACAATTTACCTTCTCATTCATTCGTAACAATACGATGGCCAGATTGGGGTCACGTAAATTCATCGGGGTGGCACACCAAATCTAAATTGTGACAAACTGGGTGGATTGGATTTGGAATCTGTTTTTTTTCTTTTGACACAGTGTCGACAATTAGACATCTCCCTTTGCTGGTCTGGACTATTATGTCATATCAAATTGCTGAAAGATAGTATCATGCTATTTGACAGCGGTTAGTGTGATCAAAAACAAATTGTGGGTGCAGTCGCAAGCCAGTAAAGTCTCGTAAAATAACACAAGAGTAGATGAGATAGCTTGGATGGACCCACTCTCAATTTGAAAATGGACCTTTTGAACAAGTAAGAGACTCCCAAGAAACGTGACAAGCTTTGTTGTGGGACAATGTGACACATCCCAACCGAATCAACATCTAATCAAAGTTGATACTTGTTAAATTTATTCATGAATTTATACGACAATTGGAAAGCTTTGTGTGAGAACAGAATGAGTCACAGTTGTATGACACTGTCTGCAAATATTCCCCCACCCTTCATTTTGACTTCAACTCAAACACTTAAAGTGAGTAATCTGAGTTTGAATTGGGACAATGCTACACTGATTTTCTACTCATGGTATGGAAGGGCAGCAGAACCTTTCAACTCAAATGAACTATTCTATTCCTAAGGTTTTACAAACTTATAATTTGACGAACCATTACGTGTGATGAACTTATCTTTAGACTTGGCAGAGGATTAAAATATTCATCACTGTATGTTCAGTTTTTATGAAGATACCAATTCAACACACTGTATTTGTATTGTTTCCTCAGAAAAACACACATTTGAATTTCAGAGTTCAACATTGGAGGTGCAAGGTCCTAAACCAGAGTGGTAGCAAACAAACCAAAAGCATCACCGCACAGAATTGATTGAGTCTCAAAATGTGACCGCCCTGTTGTCTTTATCTGTCATACATTAAATCTGTGTCCCATTACTTGGAAAACTGGAGTCAAACAAGAATTGTTCTCATTTCATTGAAAACATTACAGGAGATCACACTTTAGACCAGATGTTAGAATGTTAGGGTGTGGCGGAAGGACAAACACATGCTGTTTTTTTGATGACATCAATGGCGAAAATGCACCCACAATGACCTCACACGGACAAAGAATTCTCTCGTGCATTGTAATGTAAATATCCCGCACAAGTTCACTGAGTCGCCAACCTACAACTTTAATTCATACAGTCAAAATAGAGTCGGCCTACAATCGTATATACTGACGGCACATTCCAACACAATGAAATGGAGAAAAGACCTGGCCACATAAATGGAGACAATTTATGAGTGTTTGTCCCGGCAGAAAGCTGCTGCTGTATGCAGGAACACTAAAGCTCACTATGACAGGGCAAAGTCAACTTTGCCAGTTCATTTTGTGGCATACACACACGCGCATAATACGCACAAACGCGCACACACACATACGGTATTAGACAAACCAAGCGACCTAGTCACCCAATAAATCTTGTGTCTTCAGATCTACTCTCTTATTTTGGTTACTTACTCAAATAGCACAACATCTGCATGCATTGCTATTAATTATGCATATATTACTAGACAGGGCCGACAGGAGCACTTTTCTCAAAGCGAGACAAGTGAATGACTTATCACTGTGTTTAGCCTCAAGATCAGATAAACAGCCAAATCAAATAGAGTATGTCTAATTTATAGACAGGGTTGCTTGAGTTTTGGTTGTGAGCCCGATTGTCTCTTTGGTATCTATAAATAGCTGATGACTGGGGTTTATTTAGCGTAGTAAGACACCATTTAATCCTACTTGAAATAATCAATAAACTGTCATTAAAATGAATATTAATTGTGAATGTTGGGTTTTCTTTTTGTGGTTGTTAAAAGTAGAGCATGGTCACAGACATTGTTGGAAATAGCTCGTTGATTGACATTCGAAAGGGAAGAAGCAACACGTTACGTGGCATTTGTTATTCCATGTTGGACGTTTCTTAAATCCAACTTTACTCTTACTTTGGAATAAAACAATAACCCAAGTTTTGAGAAATTATAAAACCCCCGAATAGACGATGTAGCAATTGACTTTGTCATAATCCAGTTATCTGTCTACTTTCGAGAATGTGTTTTGTTTTTCTAGTTGCTTGGGTGAATGTGGATGGCAGAGTCTTCTCCGGCGCACACCTGTATTTAATAATAGTCAGCTTCTTGGCACAGAAAATGCAGAAAACACCAGGCTGTTGTTTATTTGCTACCAACGCCTGTTCTCGGAACCTTCATAATTTGTCCCCCTTGACGTTAGTTGAACTATTTGTTCTTGTTTCCCTCGTTCATTTTTAACTTTTGTAGTTAAGAACATTTTTCCCAAGGTATTAGTTTTTAATCTTCTCAATTTAAGATTTTATTTGTGTTTTCCTACCACTGTGGGTCTATCCAGTTGCTTTTGCCTTTGTACTGTTCATGATGAAATAAGTCAACTGTGTGTCACTGTTGGGTCTGTTTGTTTGCTTCTCAGGATTACCGTATTTCCCGGACTATAAGGCGCACCGGACTATGAGGCGCACCTTCAATGAATGGCCCATTTTAAAACTTTGTCTTTATATAAGGCGCACCAGACTATAAGGCGCACCATTCATGCATCATGTCAGATTTTTAATCCAAATCAAATCATTCTCCATTTTATCTTTTTTATTTCAACTTCAGATGCAACAAATTACTTTATAATCACAAAATAATGATTCATAGTCTTTTTGATTCATGATTCATAGTCTTCAGCGGGCCACTTATGATTGATTTCATGACACAATGCTTCAGGCCAGTTTAAATTTAGGAATTTGGTCCATATATAAGGCGCATAAGGCGCACTGTCGGCTTTTGAGAAAATGTTAGGTTTATATGTGCGGTACATTCTATCTGTGTTCAATAAAATTGTGACTGGTTTAAGGTCTGAAAAGTGTCTTGACAGATTTCATCATGATGTAAAACAATAATCAATTAAAAAAAAAAAAAAAAGTCTGAATAACATTTCGTATAAGTCATTGCAAGAACTGTAAAATGTTTAAGGCAAAAAAGTAATAATGGTCAGGCAATGTTTTATTTATATCCATCAGAAACCATGGCAACACATTAACTTACATTGTGAATCCTTGCAGGCAGGTATGACATTTTGTTTTGGCCTGAGAGAAAAAAGTTTGAGCCCAATGCGACAAGCAGTAGTAGCAGCATCTGTGGCCCTGGCAGCCTCACAGGTTGCACCCAGTTGACGTCATGGACCTCGTGTGCTAAGTGGTGATCACAGCCAGCCATACACTACTACATCTGTTCTACATCAATTTGATCCTTGACCTGCCCCAATGCTCATTGTGGGTAAATGGATGGGAGCAACTTGATGGGATTGTCTTTGGCTAATGTAGCTATAATTATGTCTAATTGGAGAAACATTATAGCAAGACATTGTAGTTAAATGAGGCTGGTGAAAACCTCAAATCGTCAGTCAAACTGAGGATTTACAAAAATACAAATTGGGGCAATTTTGGTGGATATTTTTTGACAACCTGACTACTCCGCAAGATCTATCTTTTTATAGCCTATGCACTGTACCAGGGACCACATTAAAATGACCATAACAACATGTCATAATCCTTGAAACAAATAAATATTCGCCAGGTTGGTCTTCAATGGCCTTTACAGAAGCATCTTGTGTTTACAAGGACATTCTGGAGATATTATGTGCAGCAGAGCCGGTGTCCTGAGACAGACGGAGCCCGCTGCTGGGATCAAACAGGCTTATCTTCCCATCCAGAGTTCCGGTCAGCAGCTACAGAACAAAACAGCAGAAAATATCATTCCATTGATTTCTAGGCAGAATAGCAGTTTGCATAGTATATGGCTTATGAGACAACTACACACCCTTGGATAATTTTGACTGTGACCATTTGAATCATACAATTTCCAGTCCCTTAAAGCACAAACTACTGCAACATACTACAGCCATTTTGTATTCAAAATAGTAGTGAAGATGGCTGGGAATTAATTAATGGCCATTAATTATAAAGCTTTAGATAGAAAAAAAAATGGGTGGCGTATCATTGTTCATTTGCTTATTGACTAGATTTAGACTACATTGTAACAAAATATTACTTGGAAATATGACATTTTCTTAGAAGCTTGCACACGTGTAAACAGGCACACCATACGCACGCATGCGCGCAAACACAAGCACATGTTTATGCAATCACTGCAATATTTCTTAGTAATAGGAAGCATTACCTCACTTCTAAGTCAGCTCTCATCTCAGCACTGAGTGAAAGCAGCACTTTGACATACAGTCTATAGAATTTACTTCTACAAGCCAGTAGGGAATAAAAGCAAACGGTCTGTACTTATGTAATATTTCAAAAAAGAATACCTTGATATGAGTGTTTATTACTATTATAACACACTGATTAAAATTCTTGGAAATTTGCTTTTCACAAAATAATCATTGCAGACAATCATGATATTTATTTTCTAATTCTCGCCACAATATTTCATCATAATACAGCATAGCGATATTTGTGGGGCCATTATGAATACCAATATTGCTGGCTAATATTATTCATCCAATTAAGGATTAAAGTCTCCAGTTAGCTAGACATCAATATCTGCTGTGGAGCATCTTCTTAAAACATACGAACAGCAGGAATGTGCGTGTGAGGGGGGAACTAAAGTATCTGCCAATTAGTGATATGAAACACATTTAGCTCAACAACAGACCACCATATTTCTCATGCACGGCCAAATACTTTTTGATGCACACAAATCTTCAGTGAGCAAAGCAGATGCTTTCGCCAGCAGCAGTCTGAGGAGGATTCGAAACATTTGACCCTACTGTAATTCGTTGCTAACCACACAACCATGTAGTAGTCCAGTTTCTGAACAGCAAGGACATGCAGTCATGTCCACAAATATTGAGACACTATTCTCATCTTTTGAAACAACACCACATTGGATTTATAAAAGAAAAAAAAAATACCAACATTGCTTTACCTGCTACCATTCAGCTTTAATTGAAGGCTATTTACATTCAAATCAGGTGAATTTGAGATTGTTTTTTTAGGAATTGAAAGTAAAGAGATGAATAAACAATTCCAAATGTAACTTTTTTATTTCATTTTAATAACAGTCTGTGGTGCTCTGTCAGGCCTCGACTGCTATTGTATTGAGTCCCCGCTTCTTTTGGAGTCATTTTCTTTTCTTTCAGTTTTGTCTTCAATTGATCTGCATTCTGAATCAGATTCAGGCCATGTGATTAATTTGACCATTACAAAAAAAAAATCCACTTATTTGTCTTCATAAATCTTTGCTTTTAGGTCATTGTCCGACAGCACTGTGAACCATCATCTGATAAGTTCTGAAGTATTTAGCTAAATAAAATTGTGCAAAACACTTTCATTCATTCTGACCTATGCACACTTATTTTTCAGTCTTCTCCGAGCCTTCTTTTGAGAATAACTTCCAGTTCATTGACCTTAATCCTGAATCTCTTCTATGGCTTGTGCTTTTGAGTTTAAAGGGTCAACAAGCAACTATATTACCGAGAACGGCAATAGGCCTGACATACGACTCATTGCATTGAAGCACAAATTACGGTGTTGAGATAATTTTTTCCATTGTACACTTGCAGCAAGAGTCTGTAATCCGACGCATTCCACCTAAGCGACCTCTAACCTTTGTTCACTGAGGATAACTCAAGCGAAGCTGATGATGACTGGCTTTGGAGGGTCACGGAACAAAGATTTTTTTTTTTAGCACTGGTATAATGTAAATGCAGGGATCATGCTCCCGGCTGCGGGACTTTCCTGGATTTTGAATTTAGAAAAAACACCCCCCCCCAAAAAAAGCAAGGTCAGAAATACTTATGCAATAGGTTAAGCCAGATTCATAAATTCTCAAAACGATGGAATTTTATGAAATTTGCTTTTCCCATATGAATGTTTTACAAGACACTGTCTTTTATATTGTCAAGACATACATGCATCTGGGAAGTTGCAACGTTTTTAATAGTTATGCTGAAGTCTCCTTCCAAGTCATAAATCAAAGTGAAAAGTCGCATGACGCGTCATCTATATTACACAATCGAAGTTATTGTTGGGTAAGCTTCCTGGATACCACAAAAAAAAAAAACGACATGCGCATAGTTCAAAGTCGGAAATAAAATGTGGGTTTAATATTCTGATGAGCGCGATCCAAATATTGCCAAACGTGTCAGCAAATAGTGTTAAATGCTGTCAATGTGAATCAAACAAAGTATCCATCAAGGGGGGGCTTCGAATGAACAGAATGCGATGTTGACCCTCGCAAATGATTTAAATGCTCACATTGAGACCACAGACTATGACTAAAATAACAGAATGTTCTGTACAGACGGAAATCAACATGCACATGAGAGATGGAAGACGGCGCCATAAGTCAGCTATGAGACATGCACTACATCACAGAAAAACATAAGAAGTACTATAGCAACTATATGTACATCAGACCACATACACTTACATAGGTTACGCAAAACCAGTAGTTGAATATCTATATTTTAATGGCAAATTATTGGAGAACAAAGTATAATGATTAGATTTGATTAACACATACTACCAAGAGTAGTGCAATTTTAAGCTATATTCATAAAGCAGGTCAAATCAGATTTTTTTTTATCCTTATCAGATTTTTTTTTTTTCATGTCAACAGTAAAATTTATTTATTTTTCAAGCACAACCCAAGCCTTTTTATTATGTGCATATAAATTGGATATGTATCCAAAGTGACTAAAACTCAGGTTGCCCTCATCTAACTAGTAAGTACCTTAAATCATATAGTTGATCTACTTAAGGAGATTCATGGCTTCCCGTTTAATTCAGTTCTATCTCTATGAACACATGCCTGCATCTCTCAGAGAAGTTCTGTCTCAGCTCCGTCTGAATCTCACTCGGATGTGACATTCTGGAGCAGGCGGCATTTGTGTTTGCTGTCTGACCATCCAATTGAGTGTTTCTTAAGGGCAGGAAAATAATTAAAAAAAAAAAAGGGTAAAGAGGAAGTGTTCCAAATGCCAATTCACCACAAATGAAAAAAAAAAATACAATGAAAAAAGCTGACTGGGACGCCAGCTGCAATTTTTTTTCCAGGCTGGAAAGAGGAACGATGATACATGTGGACCCTTGGAGACAAGAGCCAATGGGATGATTCACTTGGTCTTCCAAGTTGGGGGAGGCTGACAGAACAGCTGCGAGTGTCAGGAAGCGGTCATAGCTCTACAGTCTTGCAGCTAAAACGACGTACAAATGTTAACTGAAGCATAATAGCACAAAATATTCTCACTTAATCAAAAACTCAATTAACACTTTTAGTATGGCTGTTGTGTCGATGCATCGAACAACTACCATCATTCCTGGACGATTGAGCGCTCTTGAACATGAGCATCACTCACTAAATTAAAAAGAAATAAAAAAAAAAAAGCATATTTACTGTGTATATAGTTCGCATTTGTCATTTGTTGGCTGTATCGAATATCTGACTTGTAAATGTAACCAGTGCATCATCGAGCCTAGTTCTGGGAACTTTAGTGAATATTGCAATCCATGTATGAGACATGTCTACTGAAGTCTGCCAATGCATAAAAAACACTTTTCATTATGTAGCCCTCATTTTTTACATTATATAGCTGATATAAAAAACAGATTACCACATTGGCTCTTTGTGTGCATTTATCTCACACTTCGATGTGTTAACCTTTTTTTAAGCCAATTTTTTTCCTTCTTTGTATCTGGGAATGGATCAAAAAAGCTCTTTTGCCTCCAATAAGGAGGCAGCAAATTATGAAATGAAGTGTGTCATTTGACAAATGTGCTAGCATGATTGAAAGCTTGGCGCTTGGACTGGCTCGGGCTTGTCCGGAATCATCCCTCAATAATGCCGCTGTAGGCCTAGAATGTCTGCGATTTTTTTTTTTATAATGCTCTGAGCTCTACTGCTCTGTTCACGTTCATTATTAGTTTTATTTGCCAGTCCAAACATAGCATCTTGCCACAAAACAAGTTTTCTGCTTGATCTATTCCATACAGTGGTATTTTGAAGTCAAGTTAATTTATATAGCCACAGATTTTCACGCATGCATTTCTAAAATTGTATTCATGAATGTATTCATATTTAACCATGCACTGGAAAAGATAAATAATTTAATGTGTATTCTAAAGGTCTAATCCAGGGTTGTCAAACTTATTTTTGTTGCGGGCCGCTTCATAGTCATGGTTTCCTTCGAAGGGCCATTGAAATTGCCAACCCAAATAAATGTCTCAATGTCTCAAATTATATATAGTGTAGAGTACTCAACAAACTGGTGAATGACAAGATGAATAACTAGTTAACTAGAAAAACGGTTCACATATTTTAAAAATATGAATGGTAATAAAAATTGCTAGTAATAGAGCTGTTTTTTAAAAGTGAAAACAATAATTTAAATATTGACATATGCATTTGATGCACAATTTGTCTTCGCGGGCCACATAAAATGATGTGGCGGGCCGTATCTGGCCCGCGGGCCTTGAGTTTGACATGTTCTCTAATCCATTGGAAAAAAAAACCCACAATCTAAACCAAGTCTTTACTGTCAAAGTAAGAAATTTGGGACACTGCATCAAAGATGAATAAAACCAGACGGCAACGATTTGCACACTTTTCTAACCTATGATATAGATTTCTAATATGATGATGTTTTCCATCTCTGGTGTGGAACATTGTGAGAGGAGCTATCAACAGCTCCGCTTCAAATTAGAAAACACAGTAACCTATTTCCCTCTTTTGACCCAGTAACCTGTTTCTCAGCTCTGGCTGTTCATTTGCCTTGGGGTAGAAAGAACATTTTTGCTTAGCTTTATATGATACTGAAGCAGGTAAATTCCATACGAGGGAGCGAGTGCAGGCACAGCATTATAACTGCTTATATAGGAAACCTGTCACTCATGCAAAAAAAAAAAAGACATAAAAAAATGAGCTTAAATAATTAACATCAAATTTAATTTACAGTTGTATGCCACCTGAAGGACTGCAGTTAAATTGAAAAAGACAAGTGACAGTAAAATGTTGGGATGTCCCAGAAGAGCAGTCATAACAGGATCAACCTGGGGTAATGAACCACAGACTTTGATGGTCTTTTGAGTATCAGAGTGGAAAACACGAGTGGAAAATATGCATTGCATTATCTGTCTGGGCCTTGCGGTGGAGAATTCTCATAGCAGTAAATATAGACAACATCAAGCCTCGAGACATGGCCGGAAAAAAAAACGCAAAATGAGGACAAGTTGGGATTGTAAGATGTTCGTATTTACTTTCTTTAGCAACGTAAGAATGGGGAGGGGATTCCCCTTATACGTATGTTGTATGGCATTACAATATACTGTTAAATTAGTATGACTGTGTGAGCATTATTAAAAAATACAAATAATCCTTAATCAAACACTACATATTTTTTCAACACGTTTTGATCACGCAAACGATTTTCTTGGTCTGTGTACAACCGGGTTATAAAAGAAAAACAAAACCAGTCACCATCCATGTACTACCATTTCTTACAGCAGTGATCCTATAAATAGTCGAGTAAATATAATGTGACATGGAGTAACTAAACAATGATGTGGAATTAGTGAAGCTAATAAAATACTGTAACTATGTATATGTAACAAATAACATGTCTGTCAAGTGAAAGGAAGAAGAATGTACGGTATGCGCGGACAAGAGTTGATGGAGATATGGTGTGTGTATGTGTGTGCATCTTTTTTTACAGGTTGGACTGGTTTTGACTGAATACATATTAATTATGTCTGCTGCAATGAAAAAATACTGTTTTTTTCAAGCTACCGCATATCAATTAATTGTGAGTATATATTTTAAAGACTAACACTGGCAAGATTATATTAATGCTTAAATGATTAGTGAATCGTTTTCCTTCGGAAAATGAAAAACACAATCATCTCCATCCAACACAGAGAGTCTACATTTTTAGATTTTCTGCTAGTTTTGCAAAATCAAAAATGACAAAGAGTAAGAAAACATGAATTAAGTACGTGTCCGATGCTGCTTAGTACTGTTATTTAGCCAACCGGTGGCCATGGATCAAACTTTCCCCTAGGTAACTTGAATATAAAATTGTGTTGCAAAAGTAGCGTTTTGAACAAGAGTCTGTAGATTTATAACCGGTGACCTAGATTCTGAATGACAACTCATGGGATAGAGGGAAGAATTAATGGCATATAAACAATTTGACTTGATAGTAAAATATTGTGCAAGTTCCTCTGTGATAAATCTTATTCATGCTATTTTTGTAGGGATCTTTATTTACTTTGCAGTTTGACGCTACGGTTGCCACGAGAAGAATAATACTGACTGGCTTCCGACAGTATTTACCGTGCATGCATTTGGGCTAGTGATGGCCTCAAATATTTGATGCTGTATGAGCCACAGTTATTTAAATCTAAATTCCCTTATCTCTTACCTGTGGAGTAGCAGGGTTAAAAGTCACACTTAGCACCGTCTCAGAGTGTCTCTGAAGCTTGTGAAGGTAGCTGCTGCTTCTTATGTCATAAACATAAGCCTGAAATGAAGATGATGGACTAAATGAACACACAAGGACTATTATTCCTTAAAGAATATGAAAATAATATCATAGATAGTATGTGCAAGAGAATATGAATTTGTGTCAGAACTTGGATGGCTAGCAACCCGGTTGGCCCAGCAACTGCTCATGAATCAAAACATAAACTGTATTATCACTCAGTATTTTTAAACAGTAGCCGAGATTGCGTGGTAATACCAGTAAAGCTGATTTAGACACTGATGTTATACGGTTCATTTTCTAAGTGACTTTCTATCTGTCATTATTTCATGTATGATAGTTTTTTCTGTGAACGAATATAAAACACTGGTTCTCAAATCTGTTATGAAAAAAATTTGCAAAATCCACCAAACCAATTTGGAAAACTCATGGAGTATATTACCTGTGTTATTAAGATATTGAAATACTCATATTCAAAGTCAAATCAGTTCAAAGATCAATGCATATTGATTTATTCATGTCTATATTATGGTCAGACACTGGTTTAGTGGGTTTGCATCCTTGGGGAATAACTATATTTCTAATTTGAGAGTCCTGGTATTAGGTAAGAGATGACGATACCACAATCTTTCCTTATTGTTGCGGTGTGACATCAGAGTGCAAATTGCCTCAAAGGTTAAGGACAGCTCGTTCGGAACCTCTTATATTGAACATGTGATGATGACTCTCAGAGATGTCAACGTGCGTTATCAGTTACACAATTTTTCCTCTCTGGCTGCAATCAAGCTTCAAGAGGCATTTGTTTGCTTCAGTGCCACAAGAAGATAAAAACAGATGTGGAGATAGATGTTCGTTACCAGACGACGACTCATCATATTCCTGCAGCTGTTTTATATTGGGATTCTCCGAATAAGGCTCAAGGAAAACTATCCATGGGTAGAGTGTTTCCTCTCCAAGGCATTTGATGTGTGTGGTGTCTAACAGGGCATTACTTGGCTGGGGGGACATTTTGTCAATTCCATGTAACATAAAACCTCAGATGTCTCCATTTACAAGACGTATAGTAAAGCAGCAATTTGGCTTTGTTATTTGTATTATTTGGAATTTTTTGTTTCCTATTTCTTCCCCATTGCCTGTGCCGCTGACTTTGGACGAGAGGCGGGGTACATTGTGAACTGGTCACCAGCCTGACATTCGAATTGTTATTACTGTGGGTGTTTGGAAAAAATGTAAATGTATCAATTCTGCTTAACTTTGTTTTAGTAAAAATGTAAGTATGCACTTTGAGATTTTTTTGGCGTTAAATTTCACGCTCTATATATTATATTCCTCGCAGCACTGCACATTTGGCCACAGTATTCCTCTCTTTGTATTGTCCAAATAAATGTTAATAAGTGCATATTTCCTTCCACTGCTTTTTACTCATACAAACAGCAAAAGAAGAAACAGGACATTTTCCAAGACACTTTGAAGGCAAATAAAATTCACTGTCTGGAAAAGCAATTTAAAAACACTATTTCAAAATGATGTTGAGTTGGACTTTGGAAAAAGGTCTGAGTTGAATTAAAAGTGTCTGAGTTAAAGTGCAAAAAAAGAAAGGAATCCTTGCTGTTAAAATGACCCTTGAACACGTGAAACAGTACAATCTTGTGATTTTTCTCAGGCAATCAGTGAAAAGTTAAAATACAGAAAACTCTATTGTGATGATATATCACTATAATGAAATAGAAATATACAAATAAAATGGACAAAAAATAAAACCAACTTTTATGACATTTTGTAATTCGGGTTTTTAGTTTCCAAGTATTTTAATGATCACATATGTAAAGTTTGAATGTTTTTTTTGCTATGAAATCCTGAATTCATATTAACTATCGCAAATCATAAAAATGTCCTATATACATCCATATAACTCAAATTTCGCTTGACTTGATACAGTAAATTAGCCATGATTCAGATCTAAATAATGCATTAAATTATATGTTGTCAAATTCATAACCACACACTGATGTAAATCAACTTGTTGATCCAGAAGCTGTAGTGACTTCATTCAGTGGAACTCTGTGGTTTTGGATTTTTTTTTCACTTTGTTAGCTTATTTTCATGCACAATTCATTTGTCACTTTGAAGGGCACACGGAAAACTTCATGTACCAACAAACTTA
This sequence comes from Syngnathus leptorhynchus, assembly GCF_054491065.1. Lineage (NCBI taxonomy): Eukaryota > Metazoa > Chordata > Actinopteri > Syngnathiformes > Syngnathidae > Syngnathus > Syngnathus leptorhynchus. Next base: position 8,385,823 of record NC_141204.1, on the reverse strand, counting down.
CACATTTGTCCTCTGAGCCACACGCTATGAATCGACCACACGGTGAAATGGCGGAAGAGCAGGAATGGCAGCGATTCACATGATTATCGTAACGGCGTACACACCTGCAGAGATGCAGACAAAGATTAGAAATATACAGAACCAAATACAAAATATACTAAATGTTTGCCTGAAAATATTATTCCTGCTTCCTGTAGAGTCAAATAACAAAAATGTCAAAAATGAACTAATTCTGCTTTGAAATTTTACAAATAGAGCTTTGCTAATTTTATTTTCTACTTATTCCACATCCAACATGAATTGTCCAATATATCAAAACAGATATTGTACAAAGTGCTTTTACGCTTTTCATGACTGTCATTTATAAAAATGATATTTACAGTACATTGTTCTTTGTGCACTAATGAATGACGAGGTATTCCCAGATCATGACAGTGCACAACAGAAATCTGCGAAAAAGCTACCTGCTACCCCGACTTTACATTTGACAAAAATCAGAATCTGTGGTGAAGAATTTGGCCCAGGCTAACAACATAAAACACAGGAAAGAGGAGGTAGTAGATGACAAATGGCTGCCTCTCGCCACATGCTGGGCTCTCCGTTTGCTTTGCAACAGCATGAAATGTCTTTACAATGCCACTGACAGCTCGCTGAGCAAAGGTCTCGCTATATGAGCTGAAATGTTGGCTGATCCAAGCCTTAACCTGATCTGGTGAGAACATGCCTTTCACGTTCCTGTTGTAGTAATCGAACTGAGTTAGTTGAAAGTAGGTCAAAGAAATAGGCTAGTGTATTTCCAGTTCGAAAGTGGAGGGGGGGGGGTAATAATAACAACACAATAATACTGCATACTCTCAGAATCATAGTGCTGATTTTGTCCTGTCCTTGTGGTTGTTTCAAAGATATGTCATGTTTGCATCTCGGAGGTCATAGGTTACAATGTCACTTTGCCAGGAACGACTTATGAAGAACTCAATTGATACATGTGCCAGCATCGAGCTGCTCCAAGATAATTAACTACTACTGATTGACTAGGAGTACATTTCAATCAACAGATAATGGGAACAAAAATAATCAATAAAATAATAACGTGGAATGACTTCGAAGTTGTTGGCTCACTGCCACCAAATAATTACTATTAAAAACGAAGCCCTAACTCCATGACACACTCAGAATAAGCATTAATCTGATGATCACTACCAATATAAAAGTCAACATTGCATTTTAATCATTTGAAAGATTAATACAAATTGCCTCACCTATAGATGCAGGGATGGTTGGATGGATGCACAGATGCTCATCAGCCAGTTCAATATCATTGTATTTGCTTAATACTTTGAGAAATCAAAAATGAGCCCATTTATAAACGTATAATGTGGAACCATTTGACGGTTGCCAAAAAAAGAGGTTAACTGAAAAAACATCACTTCAGGGATCTCCCAAGGAACATCAATAGCACCGTCAACTCTGCTGGCATGTGGTCAAGCCCAGTTAGAGAAAGGTATTTCCCAGCACTACGACCCAGTTAAAAACAGTAAATAGGGGAAACAGACATTTAAAGATAAAAATGAGAAGTACAGTGACATATTATAACGGTGACAACATGTCAAGTAATTGGCAGCTAGTAAAACCTGATGATATGGGAAAAACAGGAGGAGAGCAGAACTATTGGGAGTAAAAAAAAAAAATCACAATTCTGAATCAGTCTCGTCTTTGACCTCATTGAATAGCTTTCCCATTTGGTAAGAGACCATAGCTAATCTTTATTCTTCACATATCGAATATCAAATGTGACGCAGCTGTTTTAATATTGTCCAATATTAATGATATTATTACAAAGTCATATTGGACGACTAAATGGAAAGCACGTGGAGATGTGGTGAAAGTTCGAACACAAGCTGCCAACACAACACTGACAATAAGCAGTGTAACCAGTTCAAGTGTAAACACGGCTTTGGTTTTCTAGGTCAGAATCAGAGACCGACCGAGGCTACACTGAGTCTAAGGAGAGCTGAAATCTGTGTAGCACCAGATAAGGCCCTCCAACACTGTATTCGATATCTTCCAGTAAAGTATATATATTTATTATTTTTCTCATCCCCCTCTACATATCAGTCAAGTCTCTTTTTAGAACCTGGAGAAAAAAATTCCTGAAGCTGTGCCTGGTCAGAATGTGGATTGAATATTTTGCCTGAAGAGGATGCCCCCCCCCCACCCCTCCACACACACACGCATGCTTGCACGCACACACTCAGCATTATGGGGTGTGTGCAGTAACTGTTCAGTATTTGAACGATGATTAAAAGACTGCACTAGCAGGTCTGGTCCTTTTTGAAGAGTGACCCTGGGGGTCCTTTCATGCACCTGAGTATTCAGTGTCAGAGTGTGCTGAACACTTGATTTAAGATGGCTTTTAACAACATTCACACAAACCCTGGTCTGCCCCCCTCAAAAAGTCACAACTATTAGATAATTATCATAGTGATTAATAACTGATAACATGTTATTCCTAACTGATCCTGTGAATAGCTCTTTATTCCCCCCCCCCCAAAAAAAAGGGGTCAAAAACACCTAAGCAGACTGCTGAAACTTGGGTTAGAAATTGGGTTAGAATTGTTAAATGAATTATTCAGTAGTGGTGAACCATAATTTTCTGAGAAAACGTGTGGTTGGAAAATAATCTTGAGAGATCATCTTATGTGTAGTGAAATCAGATGGTACAAAGTCAAGATCTATCGTAATAGAGAAAGGAAGCACATAATACAATATGAATTTAAGGGATGTTGTGCTAAACAGCTGAAAAGAACATATCGATGCAAATGGGGGAAATTGCTCAATATTCTATTAGGAGAAGAAAGATTAGACTTTGGATCAATGCAAAAAAGTTTTGTGGTTTAATGGTTGCAGTTTTGACCTTGTTACATTGCAACCTTTAAGTGCAACTGCATACTTTGGCAAACACAAAACAATGCATAGCTCCATTAAGAATAAATTATCTGAATGCGTGATGTCTATTTTTTAGGAAATTCTGCTGAACATTCAGATGAAAACTGAAACTGGGGTGTGCCTTACTATGCTGCAAGAAAAACAGTATTTTCTAAAAAATGTGGGTCACTGCAGCTCTTTAAACTCGAGCCACATGAGTTCATCAGATAGAACATCAAATTAAGTAGAGTCGAAAAAGTGCTCCACTTATGCTACATCTAGGTGGGACTTTATTTGATGAGTAAATCATGCCAGCCAGCTATTAAAAAACAGAAATTGGGAGGCAGGCCCACATATTCATCAGATATCAAAAGGGTTTTAACTCAGTTTGGGACAAAATGGAAACAAAGGCTACACAGGAATTCCTTTAGCAAGGCCAAAACAAACATTTTTTATGATCCGCTTTCTATGAACAATATATCCTCTAAGATGACAACTATTATGGCTTCACATGTTTAGACAAGATAAATAATAAGTTGGGGAAACTTTAAGAATGCATGTTTAGTTGGAATAAAGAAATTGGAGGTAAAGTATTTTTATAGTTTTCTATGGTTTATTCGTTTTGAGTTAATAAATAGTCCACTAACCTAAGTGTGCGAAGGTCCCACATCTTCAAGCCATCCGTGATTGCACTCGTGACGAAGAGGTTATACGATTCTGGTGCCTGTGTGCTGAACATTGAGCCCTGTGAAATATACACAAATGGATGAAAATGCTTCGTCGGGACACGCATGACTCAAATAGTTTGCAACTTAGCTTCTTAGAAAATCAAGTGCACGGAAAATACTTTTGCAATATAGCCTGTATAAGCAAACGGCTTCCAAATATTTCATTCCACCTCGCACAACAGTGTGCGGCGAGGTAGAATTAAAGCCAATGGTAGTGAAGCTGGAATGTGAGATGTTTTCTTTTCAACAATTTGTTTTCCATCCTTGATCCACCACAGTGAGATAGCACTCGGTTATATATACAGTTTCCACAGAGCACATATGCCAATTCCACATGACATCTCTACCAACCTATCAGATGATGCATAAAAGTGTGTCTAAAATAGGGAGCTTTTGTTTGGATTTCCATTAAGAGTGTGAGAATGAGAGTCTGAGAGAGCATTTCCAGTTCAGTTTTCCGAGAAGTCCTCCGCTGTGATGAGTTCCAGGTGAGTTTGTACTGAATAGGCGATGGAAACTTCAATTGGGAAATGTTGCTTCCCATGCTGCAGTTCCCCAGATTTGTCATATTTGAGATGGGACAGCAAGGTGAAAGCCGGGACACTTTGTGTCCAGGCTGAGGCAATCCCTGTGATCCTTCCTGGTATTATCCCGCCTGTGCTCTGCGGGGCCCTCGGGCACCCATTGACGTAATATCTCAGCTGAAACAACACAGTCAACATTGATGGCGCACAATAGCTGGCGTGACAGTAGAGAGGCACCTGTGAGGGTGGGCCATGAAGTCAGTTGACGCGATCAAGTGTGATCCATGCCACTAGCTGCTGTTTATTGACCTAATCCAGGCTACCAAACTCACATAGAACTACGTACCCAAGAGAGGGGACGTTAAGCATGGGTCACCAGTTATGGGAAAATTCTAATTTGTTTCATGAACAAGTTGTTTTTTTATTAACTCCTCTTGATGGCACACTTTGTTTAACATTAGGCTAGAAGTATAACGCCTTGCCAACCTCTTTATTTGACCCAACAGTGGCAATACAATCATTAGTTCATGAAGTTTGAAGCTTCATTTTCACAGAGTGAAGCTTCATTTTCACCTAGTGACTCACTAGGTACACGGGCTCACAAGTTCATAAGTTTTGGTCAAGATCTTGAGAAGGATTAGTATACTAAATGTCACATTTTCACTTGACAATGCAGAGGAGTCATTGTTATGCTTAAGACGCTTGCTCCAATGAGTGTAAATCATCAGACATTGCCAGTTGAAATCCATCAATGGTATTTGTAGTTCGCATTATGAGTGATTTGCAATTGTATTCTTCAGAGCACAAAAATGGCTATGGATGCAGGCCCAAGCTGTCTACTTGTTAGACAACAGCAAATTGGCCCCATGCTGATCCAAGACAGTGATGTGGGAGTAAAGATGCAGAAACCAAAAAATTGAACCATGGAACAGCGTCGTTCCAAGGCTATCATTGGGTGGAATCTCCTCCTGTCTTCTCATATGGCATTTATAATCCCAATAAACCAAGGATTCGAAACACAGATAGATGGATGATAATGACCATGAGGTTTTAGCCACTGACTTACCTCATTCACACCACAAGCTAACACGTTTGCTGCTTCACAGATAATGTGCTCCTTATGTAACCAGCCTGACGCTCATGGATGTCTTACGCAATATCATAACATCTGCCAAATAGTCGATCCTTCTCGATGAAGATGGAACTCGCTCTACCCATTGAAGCCAAATCAAATAAATTTTCCTTTGTGGGGGTCTGAGCTACACACTGGCTTTGCTTTGTCTTTTTCCAATAACAAAGCCAATTATCAACATTGCTATATGCATTTTTTTTTTTCAAATACAGATGAGAACACTGCATGCTAAACATTGTATTAACAGTTGGATGACTTTGGGGGAATTTAAATGGGGTACATATTAAACAGTGGAAACAGTGGGATATAAATTAGATATGGGGGATTAGATGGAGCCATAAGTTTCATATAGGAATTGTAACATTTTGAGATGAGTACCTTGTTTTGTGTTATACAGTGGATGGCTCTGCTGTGAGCATCGGGCACTTCTGCGGCGACTATGCCTTTGTTCATGTCAAACACTTGAATGGAACGATTGGAAGTACATGCCAGAACAATGTCTGAGCCAGGAAAGTTATGGGAACTATATGGTGAAGTCAAAACAAGTATGGAATTAGGTTGAATTTGAGGGGAAAAGGTCTATAAGATTTAAAAACAAAAAAAAAAAACAGTAAGCATTATCTGTATTTGACTTTGCCTGTACAGACATTCCTGAAACATGAAAAACAAAATAATCCCAATTAAAACCAGCAGTGGTAGCTACAGAGGCAACTATTTACATGACTCAGATTCAAGGGGCCAGCTAACAAGATGAGCGGCTTGATTCAATTTGTCCATCAGAACATGTTATAGTCTGCACTTCCTGTTATAAGAAGAAAAAAAAAGAGAAATGAAAGGATACAGGCGAAGAAATCATTGATAGCAGACAAGTCTGTAATATCAGCACCTGCGGATGTTGAAAAGCAGCTTGACAATTTGACAAAACTCCGCTGCTGATATCTGAAATTAAAAACACAAACAAATGAATACACATCAAAGTTGGGGTATTATTCATTTGTTGTTGTTGCTGTCATTACAGCTCGAATAATTAATAATCAACTCAAATGTTCCTGTATAATAATGCTATAAATCGACGTAGCACAATCCATACATTGATATAATACAACTAAAATAAAAAAGCATGATCGGCATCGTTCATTTGTCCAATATTTGGAGAAAATTATCGATGCCCACTCAAACCCACATTACCTTTTGATGTCATCGTGCGTGACATCCACATGATACAAATACAGGTGTAGTGAGTCTCCCAATGCAAGGAGCAAAAACTTGTCCAGGTAATAAAACTGGGCAGCTTTGATATGTTTCGAGGACATATTTTTCCTCTGAAAGAAAAGAAATATACATGAGACATTCGCAATCTCAAACAATACTGATACATCCACTCACAAATTCACAGAGTTCCAAAAAAGGGTTGTTTTAATGACTTCATTTGACTCTTCATTCTGTTTGATTGAGGAAACAGCTTTTGCATTCCGCTTGAACAGATCGTGAGTGGTCAAGTCTAAATAAAGGTGACATTTGAGAGGAATGACATCGAAGACCACAAGTGTAGGATGGGAATGCGACATTTACCATGATAACAGCAGGCTCCGGGATGTCATGAGTCCAAAGTCGCAGAGTCTGGTCATGTGATGCACTTAACCAGTACTGCCTGTTGAGGCTCCAGCTCACGCTGCTCACTGGCTTGTCGTGCCCTGCAAACAAAGAGAGCCTTTCATAATCGCCTGGGAACACAGTGTATATTTGCAACATTTACTTTGATGGAACTCTTCTAAGAAGTGGACAGAGTGAGAATTACAGCATCCCTTTGTTACCTGACAGTGGTCATTGTATCTGTGCTGCCCCCTTTTGGTGCGTTTGATATAGGACAGATTGTGCTTAAATCCCACTTAATAGCTTTAGCATTAAACATCTGCAGTAAAAAAATCTTCACCTACAAGTTTGACAGTTATAGTTGAGGCAGTAAATTTCAATGCAGTGTGTCATCTCATGCCAAAGATCCATTTCAAAGTTATTTACAGTAGCTTAAATAAGGCTCAACTCTTGATTCGTTTTGTAACAAATCAAATTCTTCAGTCTTTTTTTCTCATAAAATGATTGCAACTGAGATAATAGAGATACATTGAACTACAAAGGAATGTGTGCACTGTTTTTAAATCAAGTTCGCAAAATACTAAAAAAGACCCTGCCACGTACCTGTATAGACAGCTGGATTGCCAGTAAGGGAAGACTTGTACATAAACACAGAGTTGTCACCTAGGCCACACAGGATTTGCTTTCCATCGCCTTGGAGAAATAAAATACTCATTATCAACATGCAATTGTTATAAAAGCGGTGTACATTATTCAAATTTTAGATAACATGATTTGATACTCACCTGAGTACTGGAGGCAATACACTGGCTTGCTTGAAATACTTAAATTGACACGTAGATCTGTAGGTGCGGCAGTGTCTTCTGGGTAATCTTTGAGGAATAAACCTCTGATTGAAAATGAATATGATTTCAAACAAATCCAAGAAGAACTGTAATTTCAATTAGGATAATAAATCACACTTACTTCTTCTTATTAGTCTTCACTGAGGACTTACTTTTCGGAGCAGTTGTTTTGGGTGAAAAAAGAAGCTTTCTGTAACAAAAGCAGAAATGTTGTTGCTCTAATGGTAGTAGTGGTGGAAGGACATGCCACATCATTTAAGGTGGGATTCAAATTTGCTGTTGTGAAGCATGAACAAATGTTTCCACCACCACAATTTTAAGTCAAAGCGGTGCATTTCAATTTAAACTAATATTTTTTCTTATATATCTAGGATGCTACCTTGGAGAGCTTGTGTATCCAGATGATTTCACCTTTGAGTGAAAGACAAGCGGCTGTTCCTTTAAACCACCTGGAGAAAAACCACCCCAAACAAACATTGTGAAGTTTATTAGATAAGTGCGTCTGTTTTATTTTGTCGTGTATGAGACAACAGTACACAGTTATATAAAGTTACTATAGAGTCAAAATGACCACCATTAGCCACAACATAAGTCTTTAAATTTACAAGGTTTATATGGAGGACTGGAAGTAAAAATAAATAAATCCATCAGTGTTATTTCAAGGACACTTCTTTCCTGGAAAACGCACTAAATTGCCCCAAAAATCTACTGCATCTGTGGGATTAAAAGTCATGAGTCATTAAGATCTTTTGGACCCACATAAGTACATTAAATTGTGGGATTTTTTTTTTTTAGAAGTGACAATGATTGATTTAACAGTGACTCTGTCTATCTCAGGAGATATTTTCTTAGACAAAGCCCAGGAGGAAAATTACATGGTAAAAGAAGCCCAACAAAAATACACAGATAATAATTCAGGCTTCTAAAAAAATTGAAAATACCACATCTATATGGCTTAAGTGTCCAATGTTTAGCAAAACTAATGGGTGTAACAGAGACTGAAAGTTGGGGATCACGGTATATACATTAGAGTACAAATTCAATTATGAAACTTATTATATGATGAATGCATGAGGCATTAACTGCGGTAATTTCTTTAGCATGTATCTATGTTAGCATCTCTGTCTTTTCTCTTTGCAGTATGAAGCAACAGAGTCATCTGTCCCCATTTCTCAATGAGGGAAAGGAAATGACATCATAAACTAATTATACAATTATGACGTTTAATATAGAATGACATTGTGACTAGCAGTAGGAAGAATAAAATGGAACTAGAATTGGCAATTTCTGGAGAAATTGCGTGTGAAGGCGAAGGCACTTCACACTATTGTGGGACTCGAAATGATGATTAAATGACATAAAATTGGTAAATTGATGATTAAATAAAATAAAAATGTTAAATTAATGATGATGATGAAAATAATTATTAAAATGTGTTAAAATTGAATGAATGAAAAATTAATGAATAAAAAAATTATGGCCAAGCGGGATTCGAACGTCCTCGTGGAAGTAGCTCGTGTTCAGAGCGCCATTGTCTTCTTACTGAGCTAAACACCGATTTAATGCTATTCTGGTGGACTGATGCTATTAAACGAGAAATAAAAATGGTACATGCCGTTAAAACGGTAAAATGATGTTTTTAACTTAAAATTAAATGAAAAACTAAATGAATGATGAAAATAATTATTAAAATGTGTTAAAATTGAATGAATGAATAAAAAAGTTATGGCCAACCGGGACTTGAACTCGCTCGCGGACGTGGCTCGTGTTCTTAGGATCATTGTCTTCTTACTGAGCTAAACAGCGGCTTAGTGTTGCTGCGGTGGAATGATGATATTAAACAAGAAATAAAAACGGTAAATGCCGTTAAAACGGTAAAATTATGTTTTTAACTTAAAATTAAATGAATAACTAAATGAATGATGAAAATAATTATTAAAATGTGTTAAAATTGAAAGAATGAAAAATTAATGAATAAAAAAATTATGGCCAAGCGGGATTCGAACTCGCTCGCGGACGTGGCTCGTGTTCAATGGACCATTGTCTTCTTACTGAGCTAAACAGCGACTTAGTGTTGCTGCGGTGGAATGATGATATTAAACAAGAAATAAAAACGGTAAAATGTTTTTAACTTAAAATTAAACTAGAATTGGCAATTTCTGGAGAAATTGCGTGTGAAGGCGAAGGCACTTCACACTATTGTGGGACTCGAAATGATGATTAAATGACATAAAATTGGTAAATTGATGATTAAATAAAATAAAAATGTTAAATTAATGATGATGATGAAAATAATTATTAAAGTGATGTGTTAAAATTGAATGAATGAAAAAAAAATATTGGTCAAGCCGGATTCGAACTCGCACGGGAACAGCGCTCGTGCTTCAAATTCCAGTCTCTTCTTACTGAGCTAAACAGCGGCTCAGTGTTGCTGTGGTGGAATGATGATATTAAACGAGAAATAAAAATGGTACATGCCGTTAAAACGGTAAAATGATGTTTTTAACTTAAAATTAAATGAAAAACTAAATGAATGATGAAAATAATTGTTAAAATGTGTTAAAATTGAATGAATGAAGAATTAATGAATAAAAAAATTATGGCCAACCGGGACTCGAACTCGCTCGCGGACGTGGCTCGTGTTCTTAGGATCATTGTCTTCTTACTGAGCTAAACAGCGGCTTAGTGTTGCTGCGGTGGAATGGTGATATTAAACAAGAAATAAAAACGGTAAATGCCGTTAAAACGGTAAAATGATGTTTTTAACTTAAAATTAAATGAATAACTAAATGAATGAATGGAAAATAAATAAATAAAAAATAAAAGAGTTAAATAAACGAGTTAAGGAAAGAAATCATGAAAAAAGTTGTCAGATGTCAAAATTTGAACTCACTCCTGAACGTCGCTCGTGTCTAATGTGCCATTAAGAATGAATGGGGGATTTTAAGGCACAAATTTGCTAATTATGCAAAAACGGTAAATGTTATGAACAAATAAAATACTAGCAGTCATGCCGTGAATTTTTGGAACGTGTGAAAGTTGGAATGGAGTGAATCGGTTAAAGCATGTGGGAGTAGTTAGGTGTCAAAAAAGTGGGAGGAATAAATTGTTTAATAATAATAAGAAGAAAAATAAAGTAGAATAACAATAGTGTGAAGGCCTTCGCCTTCACACTAATTAGACTTGTTCCTCCAGAAAACCATCTTTTTGAAACAAAATGAATGACAAAACTTTGAGTCATCCCATTCATCAGGTTAACATCATAACTGTCACATCCTTTCTCCCTCAGCTCTTTAAAAAGAACTCCTGTAGACATGTTCCAGACTTACAATGGAATAATGTTTTCTTTTCCAAGAGCCTGAGAGGTTTACGGTTTAACATGTTTAAATTCTGCACATAGTGTACACTTAATAACGCAGCATGATTATGGCTGAATTAGTCAGTAAATGCTTGTGGCTTTGGGTCTGACATAGCAGTGGTGCAGTACATCTCGAAGACATCACCACCGTGTGGCTCAGCAGCTTTCCTCAATACAGCTGTGGGGAGTCGGGATAATGTTGCCCTTTTCCACCGCTACCTCTCCGTGAGAGCAACATGAAAACCGCAGCAAACCACTGACCTCCCTTGAGAAGAGAAGAAAGCTGCTGCCAGAGCCTAATTATACACCCGGGTCACAAATAGGCTGATTTGACTGCACAAAGCAAGCCCATTTTGGATAATTAACACCCACATATTGCCTGCGATGTGTTTGTGTCTGCGATTATATTTCTAGTACCTGTTAAAATGCTGAACGTGCTCAAATTGAAGGGAGTTAAAGAAGTAATTACCAGTCCCGGGTTGCGTGAAGGAAATAATGTTTTCCATTCTCTCACATATAATGTGGGAGTTTTGTCAAATAGACTTTCTATAATTATTTACTTTTAAAGCAATTGTGTTTTGTTTTTCCTCAGGGATTTTCCTATAGAATTGTGAAATATAATTCAGTTTTAGCGTAAGTATACATTGAGAGTGGAAAATGTTCTGTCAGAAGTTTATGAGTTTAACATCATGGGCAGGATAGCATCAATTACCGTATTGGCCCGAATATAAGACAAGTTTTTTTTCATTGAAATAAAACTGAAAAAGGGGGGGTCGTCTTACATTTGGGGTCTAGACAAAGGATTTTTTCAAACTTGAGTCTTGAAAAAGAGGGGGTCATCTTATATTCGGGCCATTACGGTATCCATTCTTATGAATATTCAGGTGTAATAATCAATTGGGAGTGTAACAATGGATAAGCTCTCCACTTAACTCACTAACGCTACGGTGCCAATGGGTCAACCACTAACACAACATGAGTCCTTTTTAGGGTCGCTGTGGTTATCACAAAAATGTGGGTATTTTTTTATTACTAGCCAGTGTACCATCAAGATTGTCATAAATTGTTTCTTTAACAACATGCAATCATTTTGTAACCGCAAGATGGCAACACATCCTGACCTTTTTTCTTCAAATGATTGGGCTCCTTCTTCTTCAACTCAGCATTGAGAGGTGACTCCAGAAGTGGGGGGGAACTGGAAACAAGAGAGGGGTGAGTCGGAGAAAAAGAGTAACTGGAATTGAATGCTCATAAACTTTTCCATTGCTGGATTATTAGTCGCTCTAACGTTGTTGACTCATCAAAAATCAAATCCCGCAGCCGCAATCAAGGCTGCAGCTTGTCCATTATAATTTTCCACTGCGTCAAAATTTCAGGGGTTAAACACAGATTGTTCCATTTTCAACTCTTTAACACTATACTTTGCCTCAATAAACAACCATTAACACTCACATTCACAACCTACATTTAGATTTTAAATTGGACTGAACGAGTGTGAAGAGTTGTTTGTCTCACTCTCCTTCACTCTCCCCTCTGTATATATTTTATACATATATTATAAGTAATATAAAATGACTTGCGTGTTTAATTTCAAGATTACCTTGGAAATATTGAAAAGCCTTGACTTCCCACCTGGATTCTTTTTACATCACCCAAACAGAACTCCAACAGGACCACACATGGAGTAAACAAAGAGCTCACTAAAAACAGCATCTGTGTGGAAAGAATTCAACAATTGTCAAGGTAATGGTTTTCATCTGCTGTAGTATGTAAAATGTGAAATTTATTTGAGGACTTTAGACATCATGACATACAACATGACAAAGAGTCCAACAGTGGGTTGTAAATGTAACGCTTTACTTGCAAAGTTGCCAAAATGCCATTTTTAAAAAATTATCGCAAGGGCCATTAACACATTAAAATGTATCAGAAAAAAACTGGATGAAAACATCCCTTATTCCATTTACCAATGATAGACTTTAAGTAGTAAAGCAAAAAAGCACATACTTAATATTTATAGTAGACGTGGGCAGCGTGTAGTCAACACAATTACCTTAATAATGAAGGGTTTGACAATAGCAGTGTGGATATAACAAATATGAACCACTTGCACAAGCTTTACATGCAAATGCCACACAGGAAAGCGTAAATTGTAGCTCTAGTACTCCACATCTAATCTAATTTTACTTTGTCCTGTCACAGAGGAAATCAAAGTTCAAAAGTTATTAATCAAGATAAGGAAAAATGTCTAGTTTCTTTGAGGTATACTCACAGAATTGTTATGTTTGTCAGAGAAGACCCAAGACCCAGCCATGGAGATGCTCAAATTGGGGTAATCTAGAATCAATTGAAATGCAATTGGCCAATAGCATCACAGTCATACTAAAGGTGATATTTTTGCAATTGTTTCATGTCGAATTGTTGATGGTTACCACGATGCATCAAAAGCAACAATTTTTGTCCTATTTTTAACGCCATGTTTTCCACAAAATACTGAGTTAACGTTTTTTTTTGCCGATTGGCAGCACAACAGGAGCAACATGAGTACCATACCTCTAAAATGGAGAACAGTTACTAGCTCTGATGTAGCCAGGTTGACTACATACAGACCATCAGTGCTTCCAACACATAACCAGCTCCCGTCCCTAGAAAGATAAGGAAACTATAACACAACTTACAAAAGTGCATCTAGTTATTTGAGAGAACAACTAGTTGGTTCGATAATTTTTCTACTTACCTTTTCTCTGCATCTGTGTTACCATTACATGAGCCAAAAGAAACTATTTTGAGGACAGGTACTAAAATTTCCACTTCTGATGACTTTTCCCCAACACCTAAAAGAAGTTATGAAAAGCAATATTAAAGTAAATTAGCTCATCAAATTATAAATACAATAACCCGTACTCCATGTCTCGGTTGTCACCTGCTTGATGTCGTTGGTCATTTTTGTGAAGGTCTATTTTGGTCACGAGCTGACAAGAAAAGTCAGGCTGGAGAGAAAAGCACCAAACCTACAGCAAACAAAAAATAATTGCTTGACCACAGCAAGGAATTTTATTTTTGTTAAAGGTCATTTTGCTGCTAAGGCTGAATGTAGCAACCTGTCCATTTGTGGAGCCGGTGATTATATGTCCATTTTCCTTCATGAAGAACACACTGAGCAGAGGAGAAGCTTAAAAACAAGAGTTTTGGTAAATGTATTAAACAATTAAAAATAATCAGATCTGTTTCCTTCTTAAATATCATACCTGACAGTACAAAAGACTGGTAGAAAACTGATTCTGTTTGTAGATCCCATACCTGCAAGATAGTTATGTACAGTTCTGGTCCAATATGTTTAATAATACATCAATCAGAATGCTAACTCAGTACCTTAAATGTTCGGTCCTCTGATGTGGTGACAAGAATGTTTTCATCCCACGAGCAAAACTCTGCTGACGTTACAGGCCCCAAATGGCCAGTTAACGTTGAGATTGTTTCCTGTTTCTGATGAGAAAAACAATCATAATGGCTTACCATCTGTATCTACAGTGTATTAGCATTTGCATCTCCAGGTCAGAGTTTAAATCTTAAAAACGCATTTGAAGTTTTCAAAATACCTGTGAGCTGAAAACATATGCAGTGGCTCCAGAGCATGCAGCCACTCTTTCATCAGACGAACAGAAGGAAATATGAACCACTTCACCTGGTAGACTTCCAATAATTGTCCCGGCTGCAATTTGACCTTTGGTAAAAATTCAGTGAATTAAATAAGACCATTATGCAAACTCAATGACAAAAACAATACGTGAGCTGTTAAATGAAATACCTTTCTGTAAATAGAATTTAAGATTATTATCGTTATAAAAGCACGTTCATTCATTTCACTTGTCACTTAATGCCTGGTTTGTGCAAATTTGCACAAAGCAACATTCTCTTTCCGTACCTTGGCTCACTCTTCTCCGGCACACTTCTACATTCCAGACGATTATATAATCAGCAGATGCAGAACAGAAAAGGACAGGTGAGTTCTTTTTCCCAAAAGTCATAGAGGTGATTTCACCATGATGGCCAGTGAGCAGCAAGGCCTGTATAGATGCAATAAACATTAGCGATCTTCATGCCAGTGTCTTTACTGTACCATTCTTCCATTTTTTTTCTCTTTGTGCAACATCCTGTCTTCAAAATGCCATTTTTTCCCCTCTCCTTATGGAAAGGACCAGCCTGCAGAACATGGCCGAGCAGTAGTAAATAGAAAGCTAAAAAAATAAGTTGTGATAAAGGCAGCTCAATGATCTGACACACAGTTGTGTGGTTTTGTGTTGCAGTTTTGGTTCCCAACCAAAAACATACACTTGTCCAAAAAAAAACGTGCATATTCGGTTTCAATTTAGTGTGACAACTAGCAAGCAAATAAATGACAAACCCTTTTCCCAATGTAAATAAAAACATCGCTTTCAGCATCATGTTTCCAAGGTTTCACAAAAAAACAAGAACATTCAAATAAACTCACATTAATAAAAAATATGACTTGATCCTTGCACACTTGTCAAGATGCTATCCAATGAACAAATACCAAAGATATGAATTATATTCCATTCTGGACATAGACCCTTACTAAAATAAACATTGGATGACTAACCTTTTGCTCCACGTCCACATTACTGTAAATGAGAATGTCCTTGCTATTCAAAGGGATACCAGTGTAATCGCAACTACAAGCCAGTTGCTGGTACGATACAAGTCTGTCACAAGTCAATTTGAACCTTTCAACTATCATTTTCCTTCTCCACAGAAAACCACAAACTTAAACTGTTAGCAAAACATGATTGCAATTCAAACAATTGCCACTAAGTATCTAGCATTCGTTAGTCCACGTTTTCTTAAAAGAACACATTTGATTAAAGTTAATGAGTAATTTAAACATTACAAGTGATAGTGCGTGCAAACGTTTGCGGTTGCTAGGAGACCTGTGGGGACGCTTTGCAAAAGATTGTCTATTGAACACGATTTTCTTATCCTTCATTATGACGTAGGCGGCGCTGAATCTCGTTTTAGAGTGGGACGTCTGTGATGATGAAAGAGTATTTGTACCACCACCTATAGCCACCAGATGGCAGACCATTACAAATTTGTGATTGCAAACCACTCAATTGTGATCAAGGTACATAAAAATTGCGAAATAAAAGAATTACAAATCAAAGAATGAGGTTGTAATGATACTCAGATAATTTGTACGATATTTACAATAAATAACTAGAGCCACAGTTAAACAACGGCAGCCCTTATGCTGGTCTTTATGATGCTACTTATGGTGATAGAGCTTTTTAGGTGGTGTATTGCTGTAGTACAAAAAAAGGGAAGTAAAAAATAAATATTGATTTCAATTGCCCAAATCGACGCATATTGCCCATATATTTACAGAGGTGACGTTGAAATTACAAAACCAGACAAACGTTTCTTTCCAGTCAATTTTAATTAACACAGTTAAAATGGAGAAAGAAAAGAAAGCCCATTTAATCCCACAAAGCGCAATCAAAATGCTCCGACATTAGAGCTGAGAACACGTATTGCTTTTCCCCAAAAATATTCCAAGTCAGTTCAAGGATAAACGCCTAAAAATACAAAAAAGAATTTCTGCGTATTAAAATCTTGGGAAATGTAGTCTTTGATATCAACCGGATATGACGACAGAAATGCGTCGGTCGGCTGGGTGTCGTCTGCCCTTGTGCTGCACTGTAGTTGGATGAATCAGTCGACGTTGAACGGTCTTTTGGGAAAGAACTGAGCCTTTGTAATAGAACGCTAACTTTAGCTAGGCTGCTAGCTGCTTGTCATATTTAACGATTCCGTTTGCCGAAGAGAATTGTTCGAGTGCCAACGCGTTATTCCCCGGCCTTAACATATTAAGATCGGTTCATGCTAACGTTTCTTTGAAGAGAGGCGATCTTAACTTGGGATAAATGGCTACTGAGCCTGTCATCAACTTGTGACTCTCTTATTTAGTCACATCGTGGTCCAACAACTGGACAAGCTAGCGCAGAAATCGTTTTATTTATTGATGTCATATAGCTACCACAACAACTAAGTAATATCCATTTAAACTTGTCGTTTCGTATTTGATAATATGAACGAGGCACAGTTGGATGGATTGGGATTTCTTCCTCAAAAGGACATCGTATATAACAAACTTCTGCCTTATGCGGATAGGCTCGATGAAGAATCGAATGATATTTTAAGTAAAATTAAGGGGAACTTGGCCCGGGCTGTTCAGTTCAGAGAAATATGGCCCGGTGTGCTCTTTTGGACAAGGAAACTTTCCACGTGAGTATTAAAAAAAAAAAAAGATCTCCTCTGATTATCTTTTTCCCCAATAGTGAGACCAAAAAGTGAGCTAGAAACAATTGCTAACCTTGTTCCCCCCCCCCCCCCCCCCCTAATACGTCAACAAGTACAGTTACGAAAGTTATGCTAATACCTTGAGGTTCTTAGAATACAGATTTGCTGGATATTGTGTAACAAGTATCGGGAAAGAAAACTGTTTTTAAATGAGTGGATGCGTAGTTATGTGTCAATATGATCGTTTTGGTTTGTGTTTGCTCCAGCTGCATAATTTATCTAATTTTGTATGAAATTATTTATTGGGGCATTGAAGAATTTCATTGATTGTCATTTTTGTGCCAAAAGTTTGAAAATTACAGAACCTACAACCCAAGAAATTGAAATATATTATTGTTTATTATCTATCTATGTAAGTTATTAACATAACATTAATATTAATTTTGATGTCGGGTCTCCACTCTTTTCAACATGTGTTATTTGTTTACTTAGTAATGAATCACATGATGCTGGCATCTTTCAACATGACATTGGATTATTTCGAGTGCTGTTTCAATTTGTACTTTGTTGCTGGGCTGATTAATCCGTTTCTGTCCCCATGTTGGCACATTGCTCTAGCCCAGAGTGAAGCACTACCGGCTCAGAGAGATGGAAAGTTCACAATGGGGTTTGACCCAGATTCTGCTCGCTGCTATTAAGGCATACAAGTGGTGATACAACCATTTCAAAACAGTCAATTTTCACACCTCCGTAGGCATTTTATGGGACTCAAAGTCACATTTATGAAACAAGCGATTCAAAAAAATAGATGAAAGGGCTATCTGTGCAATGACTTGTTTTTGTTAAACTGAAAATCATAACAATATGATGTTTATTATCCAATGTAGGTATTTACGACTATATGGCCGGAAGTTCAGCAAAGAAGACCACGTGCTATTTATCAAATTGCTCTATGAGCTAGTTACCATCCCTCGCCTAGAGATCAGCATGATGCAAGGCCTGGCGCGTCTTCTCATCAACCTGCTCAAGTAAGAGTTACATGGTCTGAAGTAGCAAACACATCAGCCTGACTCTGTGTCTTGTCCTTCTAAGGAAAAAGGAGCTTCTCTCAAGGGAGGACCTGGAATTGCCTTGGAGACCTCTGTATGAACTGCATTACAGGATTCTTTTCTCCAAGACGGAGCATCTGGGACTCAATTGGTTTCCCAAGTAGGCTTTTGTTACTGCTTATGCTGTGACGTGAACTAAAACACACTGCCAACTGACTTCACCTTTATTTGACACATTTCAGGATCTCCATTTGCTTTTGCAGATACCACTTATGGCTATAGCTCACCTGCCAACTATTGCCTGAATGATAGTATAACCTCAAAACTTGAACACTCAATTTTTTTGGACTAAGCTATTTTCTACTGAACACTGTATCTTGGACTGAAATGCATTTGCAAAAAAAGTAAACATAATTGTCTACCGTTCGCTAAGCCTGTGTGACTAGATTCACTGATGCTGGTTTGACCTCATGTTTTTGTCATACTTAGGCTGGTTAGTTTGAGCAAATATTTTGGGCGCTTCCAAATTGGATGACCTTTGTTTGGGGTGTTCATGTTTGGAGGTGGTGACACCGTTGTACTGTATGTGCTTTCTCTTTGTACGTCTGCCTACATTCCCTCAAAAACTGTCTGGCTATGTAGCCTTTTCCAAGTCACACCATACTGCTATGCACAATTCTTAATTCTAAACTCAGTTGTGTTCTGATCCAGCTTGATTTGTAAAAGTTGGCATGCGCAAAAACGAGCACAAATTTGATTGGGTCTGGAAAATTATTAGTATTGTTGCGCACTCAGGATAATTATGTGCAAATAGATTAGTAAGTGAATTGAGGGGGGGGGGGCACTGGGGAGAATTTGTAAACACAATGTTTCAACATCATCTACTGAGCGATGCAATTTTATAGCTTCTGATCGATCTAAGCTTTGGATTCAATTTAAGGGCTGACTTGGAGCCAGTCACAAGTAGTCATCATGCCATATTGCCAGTGATAAGAAGTCATTTGAACTGTACATTTTTTACTGTCATGTCATTTCACCATACCGTTTCAATTGGGGCTGCCCTCTTCCAGAGCAGTTTTTGTTGTTATGCTGTGACCTATCCCAAGTTTTAAATGCAGTGTTACTCAGGATGTGCAGATACGTCCAGTGCACATGCATTTGGGGCAAGTGAAACAAACAAAACATGGCTTTTTATGGGGTAGTTAGCTTCCCTCAAAGGACGTATTGTCAAACTTATTTCACTCATACAGAGCTCTTCCAAAAGTTCCACGATGAAAACCATTAAAGTTAGCCTAAGTGCAAAACCCTCTTAAATATTTAATAATCCAGATGCATGAGTGAGCACACACCTCAGTTGCCACTTTTTGGAATCTTCGTAAAAGATCACAATCGTTAAAGGCCATGCACAGTAATTCGACCAACAGCATGTGCAATCTGTTGAAATCAAACCAGATGTTTAAGTCATAATATTACATTATATTTTAATTGCTTTTACAATGACATGCACATCTCACGCAACTTTTGGGAGGCATTACAATGTCTCTCATCCATTGTGTTCTTAACCCAAGATGCTCTTGTATGGTGCTAAGGGAACGTTGTGTGTTTCTGACGCTTTGCAAGCATATTTGTTATCACCGCCGATGTGAACTGGCTGCTTTGGCTGACAAGCCAGCTCACCTTTTTCAAACTGACACAAATGCACGAATATACTAGTCATATACAGTATTCATATTCTGCGTGATTGACTCTTTGCCTGGTGCTGAGTGTGTTCTTTGTCCCCTTTTCACATTCAGTTCTCCAAGGCCCCGTTCATCCGCTAAACTCATTATGATAAAATTGGTTCAGAGGTGGTAAGGACATCGTTCCTCTTTTGTGTTTTACTTTTTGAATTCAACCCCCCCCACCCCCACATTGCATGCGTCGACTGGAGAGCCCATGTGTAACTTGGTATCAGAAGATAAATCAATGTTAACATTTCAATCATACGCATTAGAAGACAGTCACACTGCAAGCTAACATTATTTCCCCTTCCACCATTCTCATTGAGATCATTCTTAAAATTCCTCTTCCTTCCAAAACCCGTAATGACGGCTTATCCTACTGGCATATGGACAGCATTGTGAGCATACTAGTCAAATGCATCACTGCTCAGTAGTTCAACTGGAATTAGAGCAACATGAACTCCTGTCACGTTTCTTCCCGACCTGGAATGCGTCCGGGGAAACGTGAAGGTTCATTCCTAACCTATTAGGGAATCGGGTTCTCCTTCCTTGAGTCTCTAGGGACGATAAATATTCCCCTTATTACTGGGTCATGATTGACGCATGTCTATTTATTTTGTTAACTTAAATTTAGGGAAGACTACTACAGTACAAGTGTGAGAGCACAAAAAAGCTTTGAGCGATCGAAATTGAGATGTGTTGTGCAGTTGGTGATTGGGTTTGGCAGGCCATTTCCAACAAGGCATGGCTTCAGCGTGCATGTGAGCACAGTTGTAGGATTGTGGGCGAGGCCACTCTAAAGCTCTGGTTATATTGGTCTAGAGCTTTCAACACTCTTATATGACTCCGTATTCTTGTTTTTACTTTGAATGCCAACTTTATCATGCCAGGAATGTGTAAAGTTATTAATACAAATACAAGTACCAATGCAAATACAGTACCACATCTTATAAGCAAGTGATATGATTTGTGTGTGTGTTAATTTTATTTTATTTTTTAGATGATTACAGCCACAATAGCATTCTCATAGTGTTAATAAATATTCAAACCTTTGCAAGGCTTCTGTATGCATGGGGTCAATCAATTCAAACGGCATTGCTGTGAAGGAATTATTTTTACATTTATGATTCTGCAATTTAAACATAACACCATTTTTTTGTGTTTTTATTTGTTACAGCTCCGTAGAAGGTGTGCTGAAGACACTAGTGAGAAACTGCAGGCCGTAAGTATACCTTGCTATTCGGATGCAGTCAATATAAAAAAAAAAAAAAGATGTTGCTGCAATTGTAAAATCCAAAGGTTTCTAAATCCAAACAATTTTAAATCGTTTTTATGAATGTGGCATTTGTATCTTGATTGGAGGCATTTTGTAATTTGCAGATGTCATGTGCTTACATTCTCAAAATATGAAAAAAAAAAAAGTAATGAACATAAATCATATATCACGTTAGGCATTTAAATTCCATGGAAACTGCTAGAAAGGGTCTTGAAGCTGATAGAACGATTGTGCTAGCTGGATCAACAATGAAGAAAAGGCTTCCTTAATGCCCCGGCATATTGCGGACTGCAAAAGACGAGCAGTATGATCCCAGTGTCCATAAATAAATTGCTCCTTGACTTTGTGACACCACAGTTATATGTGCACCCATCTTAGGCAAGCAGTAGGATGTCCCTCACTTCGCACTTAGTCAGATAATCCTATTATCTCATCTAATTCCATCTTGTGTGAGAGTTGCCTGTCACTGGGACGAGAGTGTAATTTGTGGTCAGATGGTACAGCAGTAGGAGGCAGGGCCAAGTGGCCTTTGGCTGCAAGTAGCTGTGTTTGCTGTTCCCCAAAGGAGGCTAGTGGCCTGACATAACCTGCCGAGTTTACACGCGCTTAATGAACCATAGAAAACCCCCGGTGGGATTATGGGTCCATTAGAACCACTGGATTGATGCTAATAGCCAGAATGTGCCAGGTGTGTGATTTATCATCTCCTCGCACATAGATTTTGAGGGCTGCAAGTTCCGAGGTCAGTTATTGCAATCGTTTGCCAATACATTATGCCCATTGTTCCAAACATGCTGGTTTGCAAAAATAAATTTGATCTCCAATTATGTTTCTAGTGGTATGTAAGAGAATGTTTGTTTGTTTTTCCAGATGAGGCTAAGATGCTCTTTTATAGAAAATGACTATGAATATATCACTCTCTGTATATACAGTTATTTTCCTGAGTCAGCAACCCAGGAGATGCTGGATGAGTGGAGACCGCTATTTTGTCCGTTTGATGTCACCATGCAGAGAGCTGTCTGCTACTTTGAACTCTTTCTACCCACAACTCTACCACCGGAGCTGCATCATAAGGGTTTTAAGTAAGTGTGCCTTAAATTGACACACATAACTTGGTTTCGCCATCGGGTTTGTAAGGTCAGTGAGTTTCCACCAGGCTCAGTGTTATTTTTATTTATTTTTTTGCACATAAAAACCAATTTGTGTCACAACAGACCACTTTTATTCATGGGGGAACATTTGATATGCAGAGTAGTGTTTCCCGATGAGGCGTTTATTTCAGAAAAAAAAAAAGCAAACCTGCTGCAATCAGACATACTAACTGTATATTTTATAAACTGCTAATGCTCAGTAATATTCGTCTTACCTTCACAATACTATACTTGCCAAGTATTCAAATGTTATGCACCACATTCATTTTCTGTATGTACCAAATTGATTTTCTTATAGGTTGTGGTTTGAAGAGTTGATCAACTTGTGGGTATCCGTTCAGAATCTTCCAAGTTGGGAATTGGTGAGCACTGTCTATTTGTTTTCATGGCCCGTAACAACAATGCCTGTTCTTGTCTTGCCTGAGTGTAAATGGACTCTTTTTTTGTAGAATCTGGTGAATCTCTTTGCTCGCTTGGCCAATGACAACATCGGATACATTGACTGGGATCCTTATATTCCGAAGGTACGTGTTTTGCATGTTTAGAGGTTTATGAATGTCTTCTCTCGTGCATCATGACATCGTGTTTGTGACTCAAGGTGTGTGTTTCACACCCACCGCTGCTTGTAGGAAACAAACTATCATGTTTCTTTGTTGATCCGGTTTGTCATAGATATAAAGTAACGAGTTATGTTCCTTGACTCTTCTATGGAAAAACACAAATAATAAACAAACTACAAAGTTTACTTTTACTAAATCACAAGTAAATTGTTTTATATGTATATAGTGGTTAATAAGTCAGCTTTACTCTTTCCACTTTTTAGATATTCACAAGAGTCCTGAGGAGCTTCAATCTTCCCGTGGGGACCAGCCAGATGATGTTCCCGCGATACTTGACCAATGCCTACGATATTGGGCACGTGGTGCTATGGATAGCATCTCTTCTGGTTAGTCCTTAGTTCAGGCATGGTGGCAACCTCAGTCAAAATATCCACAAGAAAAGACCGTGTCATCACTTACTGTCAATTTCAGGGTGGACCAAGTAAACAAGCTCAAGCCCAACTTACTGGCCTTTTCAACAGCATCACATCTTTCTTTCACCCATCAAATCATGGCCGCTGGTTGGTGAGTGCCTTTTTTTCCCTATTTTTGCTTCTTTTGACAGACTTTTTAAAAACATATGCGCTCTATTGTGCCACATCATCTGGAAAGTCAGTAAATTATAGTTTTGTTTCAGAGACACTGTGCACTCGGGTGTGTATCATCAACTTCCAGTCTTTGGTTGACATGTTGATATTTTGGGCTGTCATTCTTTCCAACTTGTGTCAGCAATATGAACTGCGTCAGACTGAAGGGCTAACACACTCGTCATTGCCTCTTGAATCCCATTTGCTGTCTAGCTTTGCGTGTCTAGTGCAGAAATAACAAGAAAACATGTGAGTGAGATAGCTGCAATAGTATTAAATGTCCGCATGAGCAGGCGCACATGTCATTCTGTTTGAGGAAGCCCCTCTTGCCGACATGACACGACACAAGCGGCGACGTGCTACTTTTATTTTTAGAGAAGGGGGAGTTGTGTGGCACAGTGGGCCATTGTGGAAGGATGTCGCAATAAGGTTCTTAGGTTCAAACTTGGCCCTTGCTTTTCTCATGCACAATTATACTGATTGTTTTTCCATTTCAATGTTTTATGTAATTTGAGTAATTTTTTTCTTTTGTCGTCACTACAATATTTTATGCGATTTTAAAAGTGATCAAAGTGGCCTCCCATTTACAATTAGGTTCAACCTACAGATAACCTGTAACATGTGTCTGTGTTCTGTCTTACTCAGATGAAGCTCATGAAGTTGCTGCAGCGTCTTCCTGCCATTGTTGTTCGCCGGCTGCATCGAGAGCGCTACAAAAAGCCGTCGTGGCTAACACCCATCCCCAACACGCACAAGCTCACTGAGGACGATATCACACATTTTGTGGAGAGTATGATGCAGCCAGTTCTGCTGGCCATGTTCAGCAAAACAGGCAGTCTTGATGCCGCTCAGGCTCTGCAGAACCTCGCTCTGATGAGGCCCGAGTTGGTCATTCCTCCCGTTCTGGAGAGGTGAGTTTACAAATATTTGTTTCGAACTAGATGGTTGCATTTTCTAGCTGCCAGTTTTCCACATTGATCCAGAAACAGGCACACTCCTTGGAATTAATATTAAAGGCTAATTGTTGTCTTTTCTGTAGAACATACCCTGCACTGGAAACTCTAACAGAGCCCCACCAGCTGACAGCCACCCTCAGCTGCATGATCGGTGTCGCACGGAGTTTAGTGTCTGGTGGGAAGTACCTTCCGGAGGGGCCGACTCACATGTTGCCCCTACTCATGAGGTCCTTGCCTGGAGTTGATCCAAATGACTTCAGCAAGTGCATGGTGGGATTCTTTGCTTCGCAATTTTTCAAACACTTCTGATATTGTTATAAATGAATAAATGTTCATATATTATTACTCCATATATGATATTGTTATTAATGAACAAATGTTCATATATTACTCCCCCACACAGATCACCTTCCAGTTTATTGCAACATTTGTGACTCTTGTGCCTTTGGTGGACTGTTCGTCTGCGCTACATGAAAGAACAGACCTGACAGAGGTGAATTGCTGTTCACTCAGTTTTGTCACTTTGAGTAATACAGCATAAGTACTCGTATTGATTTGTTTTGAACTTTGCCTAACTAAGGTGGAAAGGGAAATGTGCTCAGCCTCTGCCGAATTTGAAGACTTTGTGCTTCAATTTATGGACAGGTACGCTAAAAAATGATGTTGAATGAATGTTTGAATTGTGATATTGGCTAATAATGTTTGCTGACTATAACATTGCTACAGTTACAATATAAATATTAATCTAACATCAATATATTTGTAAACCAATGTGCATGATTACATTTTCATTGTGTAAGTAAATAATTTTGAAAATGAAACATTGAAGGAAGAGCTTCTCTGTTGCTTTCTAGTTTGAAGTTACATGACTGCAAATTGATTTATTTTGCTTCTCTGAGCAAGCTGCTTTGTTCCACTATTCTAAAAAGGTATTTGCATATTTGATCATATTTGCAGGTGCTTTGCTTTGATCGACAGCAGCACACTAGAACAAACACGTGAGGAAACAGAAACTGAGAAAATGACCCACTTGGAGAGTTTGGTGGAGCTGGGCTTGTCTTCTACTTTCAGCACTATCCTCACTCAGTGCTCTTTGGACATCTTCATGGTACAAACAGGAGAAAATTTAGATGTCTGGAAACAAAGCTGTCACACTCAGTTACGATCATGTCTGTTATTGTACAGGTGGCTCTGGAAAAGGTTTTCAACTTTGCAACTACCAACATTTTTGAGACTCGTGTAGCTGGAAGGATGGTGGCGGACATGTGCCGGGCTGCTGCCAAAGTAACGCACAAATAATTAACAATAACAGTATTGTTTTCATAATCCTGTTAGCTTTAATATGACTGATATCCCCCAAATAATCCATTACCCTTAATTGATTGATCACCCAATGCATGAGTTAAGTAGTTATGTTGTAGCTTGCTGCTGAATCCACTTTTTTTTTTTCTTTCAGTGTCACCCTGCAGAGTCTCTTAAAATGTTTGTGCCTCACTGCTGCAGTCAAATACAACAAATTGCTGCCAGTAAGTGCACCGCTGGCCCAAATGAAGGAGTTCCTCGCAAGGTTTTATACTTGACTGATGTACACTTTGATTTCATTAAAACAGATGAGGAAGTGTTACATGAAGAGGAACTTGACAAGGAGTTTTTATGGAATCTTCAGCTTCTGTCTGAGGTGAACTAAGCTCCTTTGTTTTTTTGGGGGGGGTTTTTCCCTCCCTTCGTCATCATTGGCTCTTCTCTCCTTGTGCCCCTGACAGGTTACTCGAGTAGATGGTCAGAAGCTCCTGGCCTATTCCTCTGACTTGGTCCAGATTTTGCAGTTGACACTTCACCTCAAGTGTAAGCAGGGATACGTCCTAGCGTGCAACTTGCTGCATCACATCCTCCGCTCCACGGCCCTCATCTATCCGACGGAGTACTGCAGTGTGCCAAGTGGCTTCTGCCAACCAATCAAAGATTACCTACCCATCAAGGTGGTGACTCGTCGCTTAAAGCAGTTAAACTTGTATATATCTTTATGTATGCATGCACACACAGAGACACGTGCGTGAAGATAGGCAATACAGAGCTATA
Organism: Syngnathus leptorhynchus; assembly: GCF_054491065.1. NCBI lineage: Eukaryota > Metazoa > Chordata > Actinopteri > Syngnathiformes > Syngnathidae > Syngnathus > Syngnathus leptorhynchus. Next base: position 8,358,982 of record NC_141204.1, on the reverse strand, counting down.
TATATTTATGTATATATAGAGAAGCAAAATGGTTTTCTGCAGTTTGAGTCCAATTCCCCTCACCATGTAAAAGGCTCTGCTTTGTTTCTTGTTGGACGGGTCTTTGGTAGAAAGACGAAAGTCTCTCTTGCGGTTTTGACTCCTGTTGCCAGGGGTACTGCAGGTCTGAATGAGTGTTTTATGGCTGAGTCAGTCTTAAGTAAATCCAGTTTCTTTGAAATGCACTGCCCCGCTCTTGCGTAAAGATAGCCTGATAAAATGCTAAATTTGGGTATACCTGAAACATTGACACATTGTTTTCTCCCAGTTTATTTGATTTGATCTTGTTGTTCACTTAAACACATAAACTGTAATCAAAGGTGAGGAAAATATATCTTTTGTTGAAAACATTTTTGAAACTTTTGTTGTTTTAAATTGGCCCATGCAGGATTGGGGTCGTCCAGGTGACTTGTGGAACTTGAACATTCAGTGGCATGTGCCCAGTGCTGAAGAGACCACCTTTACCTTTTATTTACTGGACCTGATCCTTAAGCCAGAACTGAAGCGGCTTCAAAGTTTTGCAGAGGGACAGCAAGAAATGAGCAGGTAATGCCAGGTTTACAATTTTGGAATCAAAGTGCAACAGTGAAGTTAAGATTTCCTTCTTTCTTTTTGTTCTCTTCTCTGTACAGGGATGATGTCCTACAGAGTCTCACGATTCTTCAGCACTGCCTCTTGGGGGCTGGTGGTCTTATGCCTCCTTTGAAGGGAGAACCTATACCTGAATTGTGAGAAGTTTTTCTTTTTTGTTGGAAAACATTTAACATTGGTCTTTATTATGAAGTCATGATCTTGATGATTGCATTATATTTTCTTTGGGGGTTTCATCTTGTTGTAATTGTAGTTTTGTCATTGTTTTGCATTCAGCTCATTTTGATACATTAATGCTTCACAACTTTGTGCTTTTTGAAACAGGGTCCATAGTATGGTGAATCTAGATGAAACCACCCTGTATACTGGAACGAAGTATGGTATGTGCAAAACCTTCATTTCAGATAGTATATTTTAAATGAGAAATTGTTTCAGATAAAAGTCTGTATCTCCTACAATGTAATGTAATTTGATTTTGTTTTGCAGATGAGTCCAAAGAGAACTACAGAGTATCAATTTGTGATGTGATGAGACAGTTGCTTCGTAAGTATTGAGCCCATACTATGTCACTATTTCTTAGTCTCAATTGTTAACGTTGTTTTAACTGGGTTTTTTTTTTTCAGATTATATACTGGAACACTCTGAGGATGACACAAAGTCACTCTTCTCCATCATAAAGGTATATAGACCAGCAATCATGTTGTTTAAACACTGCAAACATTTTGACAAATATTTGAGTGTCATAGTTGGGCTCAACTTGTTGCACATCACCTGATTCCAAATCAAATAAGCGTAAATAATGTGATTTGGAGATAAAATGGAGAGTATTAGTAATCATATGCAAGCATTTTGAATTAATTTGTCACATTTAAGTAACATCTTATCCAACACAAGATGGTTGTTGTCTCGATTCTTTCAGATTATCAGTGATTTGCTGCACTTTAAAGGTTCCCACAAGCATGAGTTTGACTCTCGCTGGAAGAGCTTCAACCTTGTGAAAAAATCAATGGAAAACAGGGTGAGACGCTTAAATTGTGGTGACATCTGATTTGTACGGTTTAAATCCATGAAAATAAGGAACTCACTGTAAAACAATTTCAACTTTTTCTTTTTTTGCAGCTTCATGTCAGAAAACAGCATATTCGAGCTCTGCTCATAGATAGAGTCATGCTCCAGCATGAAGTAAGTTGGTCACATTTGCAAGTCACGTCATCGTGGTGGTGCATTTTTTTAACTTTGTGGATTATCAGATGCGCAAGCTGACGGTTGAAGGGTGCCAGTACAGGAGCATTCACCAAGAGCTGATGAGGGACCTCTTGCGGCTGTCCACAAGCACTTACAGCCAAGTGAGCACACTGCAAAGTCATTGTTTTATTTTCATTTGTCTGATTCACCATAGTCTTGTCTAATGTTTTATATTCGACTTTGCAGGTACGTAGTAAAGCCCAAAGCGCATTGTTCACTGCACTTGGCACATACAATTTCTGCTGTCGAGATGTGATCCCCCACGTCCTTGAGTTTCTCAACCCCGACAACAGTAGCGTCACACAGCAGCAATTCAAAGTATGACATTCCTTAGCTATTATGGTTCCCTATCATGTCTATTTTTGATTTGTATCAGAGTAGGTGTTAGATGCTGCCACATAATTGCCACTGCCTTTCCAGGGTGCCTTGTATTGTCTCCTCGGAAATCACAGTGGCGTGTGCCTGGCCAATTTGCATGACTGGGAGTGCATTGCCCTGACATGGCCTGCTATTGTTCGATCTGGCCTCAGTTCGGCCATGTCTTTGGAGAAGCCCTCCATAGTGCGGCTTTTTGACGACCTTGCGGACAAAATCCATCGACAGTATGAGACCATCGGCATCGACTTCTCTGTAAGAGTTACTCAATAAAAATCTGAATATATGTTTGATTTTGGTGTACAAAACAGAACCCGGCAAATAAAATTGAAGATATTTACTTTTGACTATTGTTCCCTTTCATCATTCAGATTCCTGAAGAGGTCTGTGCTGTGGCTAAACAACTTATGGTCACTGGAAATCCCCTTCCTAAAGAGCCTGTTCCTTCAGAAGAAGAAACACTAAGAGGTGTTAGGAAACAGGAAGACAAGAATTTGGAGTCTGGCGAGTAAGTTGCTTCTAATGATATATCTGCTTTTGTATTATATTTTTGGGTGGTAGTATTAATTTGATTTATTTCTACCTGTTTTAGGAAGTACCAACAACTCATTGGTGATTTATTGAGTTGCCTTGACCACAGAAACTTGTAGGTTACTTTGATATTCCCCACATTCCAGTTCAGTGTTCAATCTTTATTTCATTTTTGAATGTTACAGGCCTTGGAAATTTGAACATATCGCTATTGGCTTCTTGTCATTGCTCTTGAGAGATGACCACCAACTCCCGCCAGCAGCTGTTTTGTTCTTCGTCAAAACCCTCAACCACGACTCCCTCTACGTCCGCAAGGTAAGTGGGCCTTGTCCACGTCTCACGACCGCGCACAAATTATGGTCAGACATTAATGGATGAAATGTTTTATTTCCTCCAATAGGTGGCGATATCAGCTGTGGCAGGCATCATGAAACAAATAAAACGGCCTCATAAAAAAGTCCCAGTCAGCCCATCTGAGCTTTGTAAGCAGCACTAAGTTTTGCCCATTCATATTGTTGGATTTTCAAAACTTTTTTTTTATTTTTTTAAATCAAACAAATTGGAAAATGTTTTTTTGGTGTTTGTAAAAGGCACACTCGATGAGATGAGTGGTGGTATAGTGGCCGGTGACCGCCCAGACAACAAGTGGCTGCAGTATAATAGCAAGAGCCTGCCAAGGACTCAGCAGGACTGGGATCTCTGTGTCTTTGTGGAAAAGACTCATTGGGGTTACTACAGTTGGCCAAGGTTCATCTTTGAAACTTTTCCATTTTTTTGTATTCTTCGTGGAACTGGCTTTGTTGTATTTAGTTTTATTTTTGGTCACATTATTTTCTAGGAAACTGATGATGTATGCTCCTGTGAAAGAGCAGCCCAAACAGAACCGAACAAGAGAGGAAATGACAGAGGTTTGTGTGGATTAATAAATATAATTATATATTTCTTTTTTTAAACCCCATTTTATTCATCTTTTCTTTTTTTCAGCCGGAGCAGATCATCTACGACCATTTCTCAGACCCAGTATTTATCAATCAGTTCATTGAGTTTCTCTCTCTCGAGGATCGAAAGGGCAAAGACAAATTTAGTACACGAAGATTCTGTTTGTTCAAGGTGAGCATGATTCTTTGGTGCTTTCAGTTTTAAGAAAGAGATTATGAAACCCACTTTGTCCTTTCTGTTTCCAGGGTTTGTTCCGCAATTTTGGCGATACCTTCCTACCTCTGCTGCAGCCTCACATGGAGCGCTTGGTAGCAGACACCCATGAGAGTAAGCAGCGTTGTGTTGCAGAGATCATATCTGGCCTAATCAGAGGATGCAAACACTGGAGTTACTCCAAGGTGCAGTTTTACTCAGGGTCCATACTTTTCTGTTTCTTGAACTTCTGCTGCACAACATTGTTTGGATTGAACTTTAATTTAAATGCTAAATTTGCAGGTTGAAAGCCTTTGGGACGTGTTGTGTCCACTCATTCGTACAGCCTTGTCCAACATCACCGTAGAAACATATGCAGACTGGGGCACCTGCATCGCAACAGCCTGCGTAAGAATTCCTACTCTGTGTTTATTACAACATTTTTTTTTTTAAATAAATATATCTGTGATTCATCTCTGTTCTTTCTCATCTACAGGAGAGTAGAGACCCTCGCAAACTTCACTGGCTGTTTGAGATGCTCATGGAGTCTCCAGTCAATGGGGAGGGCGGCTCATTTGTTGATGCTTGGTAAAAAAGATTGACTGCTCTAAACAAAATACAGATTTTTGTTTTGTAGTAATATATTTTACCTCCACTCCAGTCGACTCTACGTGCTGCAGGGAGGCCTCGCTCAGCAGGAGTGGCGTGTGCCAGAGCTCCTCCACAGATTGTTGCAATACCTGGAGCCCAAACTGACTCAGGTTTACAAGAATGTACGAGAGCGGATTGGAAGGTGAGCATTCTTAAAATGGTTTCTTATCATACCTGCTCTGTTGTTTTGTCACTTTATCAATGTATGAACTTAGTGGCCGTCACTTTCCTTCTCTTTTTTTTTAACATATATTTTATGTCATTTTTTTAACCTGAAATTGTTATTTTTAAAGTAAGGATAAATATAATCTTCTTGAAAGATTAAAAAAAATAATAACTTGGATCTGACCTTTGAAATGGTGCATTAACCGTGCATTTTCTCTTCACCTCCCTTCAGCGTGTTGACCTACATCTTCATGATAGATGTCAACCTGCCTTACACTCAGCCAACCACCTCACCTCGCATCTCAGACTTCACCGATAGAATTTTGTTACAGTTAAAGCCACTCACCGAGGGTGATGAGGAGATCCAGAACCATGTGGTTGAGGAGAATGAAGTGGGGGAGCAGGATGAGAGAACACAAGCCATCAAACTTCTCAAAACAGGTGTGTGAAGGTTTAGTGACCCATGTAAAACAATTTACATCACTAACTTCCTCCCCATTCACTTGTTTGTAGTGTTAAAGTGGCTAATTGCAAGTGCCGGCCGCTCCTACTCGACTGCTGTCCCGGACCATCTGCGCTTGTTGCCTCTACTCTTCAAGGTGGCTTCTTCTCTTATATGCTATATCCACCTAAATGAGCTCCAACTGACCAATTCTAACATTTCTGTGTGTGGTTTCAGATTGCTCCAGTTGAGAATGATGACAGTTATGATGAGCTGAAGAGGGATGCAAAGACCTGCTTGTCTCTCATGTCCCAGGGGCTCCTCTACACAGAGCAGATCCCCATGGTGCTCAGTGCCCTGCAAGAGGTAACTAGATTTTCCCAATTTATTATTTTATTTTCCTAATCAGCAAAATTAGTTTGAGGAATACTAGTGGAAGTATATTCATTGTATGTACTATAGCGATTTTTGTTTTTAAGAGGACACATTTATTTGTTCAGATTATTACAATGTAGCTGTCTGATAGAAAACTTTATGTCCAAACGTGCTCAATTCATATTTTCCTGGGGATTTACGCTATAGTGCTGGTAGTATTTTGGAAATTCATTTGATTCGTTTTTCCCACCACTAGTACAAAGCTGTGCCTGAGTGGAAACACGGCTAAAGAAAACTACCTGGATAGTGAATGAAATGAAAAGTAGACAATTGACGCAGCAATAGCTATAACTAAGGAATAACAGCCAGTACCATATTTAAAAGCATGGTATTAGATAACATCTATGAATGCAGCTGTCATCAGTATATATCTATAATAACAACCGCTAAATCATGCACTTTGTTCCACGAGTGCGACAAAAGCTATTATTGACGTGATGACGCCGTCGTGTGTTCACAGATTGCAGGCAGCAGCTCCTGGCACGCACGCTACACAGTGCTGACGTACCTCCAGATCATGGCGTTTTACAACCTCTTCACCTTCATGAGTGACCATAAAGCAGTGAATGACGTACGGGCACTGGTTATAAGACTGCTGGAGGATGAGCAGCTGGAGGTAAAAAAAAAACAAAAAACATTCACACTACTGCAAGTCAAACAAAAAATGGTTCATGCTAATCTGCCATCATAAGACTGTCAGTCAGGAGATTACATTAAATACACGCTTGTTTGGGTTGGTGGCCTCTTGTCATCTTTTAGCTCCACAGTAGTGATTCAGCAATCACCTCCTAGCTCTCCACTCGCATCCCCCCACATCCCTCCCTCTGTTCCTCTAACTGTTGCTATGGAAACCACAGGCTGCAGTAATCTGTTGCTATGGAGATAACTTTCAGATTGAAAGAGGAAGAGGAATAGAGTAGAGACAAAGAGTGGGGGGTAGCTGGAAGTCATTTTTGTTAGTCTCCTGCATTATACGATATGATGGCTTTGTAGATTAGCTTGTCCAAATTGGTGATCAATAGTAATTGCATGGTTTTTTAATTGATCTTCATCACTGATTTAAGATATACAAATATCATGAGCCCAATAGGTTTACACTTAAACGCAAAGTAAAAAGGTTGAGTGTGTCATTGGCCACGAACTGTTATTCATTGTATTTTTCTAAGTAAGCATCCATCTTGTTTCAAATTTAATTACATGGTGTAAGTGTTCCAAATGTATCGACGTCCTCTGCAGGTGAGAGAAATGGCTGCCACCACACTCAGTGGCTTCCTCCAGTGCAATTTCTTGCACATGGATGCCCCCATGCAAGCTCACTTTGAGGCCCTGTGCAAAACCTGCCTGCCCAAAAAGAGAAAGAGGGGTGTCGAATCAATAGTGGACACTATACCTTCTGGAGGTGAGTCATGAATGTCTTTTGGGAGTGCCTCTCTCCTCAGCCAAAACATCAACCATGTCGATTTGAAATTCAAATCAATTTGAGTTCCGAGCTTGTTTTCGCAGACCTGGTGCGGCGCCATGCCGGTGTTCTCGGGCTGAGCGCTTGCATCCTCTCCAGCCCTTATGATGTGCCCACCTGGATGCCCCAGCTATTAATGGACCTCAGTGCCCACCTCAATGATACCCAACCCATTGAAGTATGTCCTGTATGTCAATTAATTAAATGAACTGTAATGTTGCAACCTGAATGTGTTTGCCTCCAGATGACTGTGAAGAAAACCCTGTCCAACTTTCGGAGGACGCATCACGACAACTGGCAGGAGCATAAGCAGCAATTCACAGATGACCAGTTGTTGGTGCTTACTGACCTACTGGTGTCCCCTTGCTACTATGCCTAAAAGCTGGTAATTGGGAAGCCCAATCAAAGCAAGATTCTTTTCGGGAGACAATAATTTCACCCGTTTCTTCTTTTGTATACTTGACTTTTGTGTTGTTGTTTTTTTCTCTTTTGCTTGGATTTCCCAGCCTGCATGGAGGAGGTGGCTGCAGTTCCAAGACATCCAGAAGTGGCACACAAAATTATTTGAAATGTTGTGTAATATCTATGTAGCTCATTTACATTTCTTCTATACTTAATATTTAAGGATAAATCATGGCAGGGATGAATGACCTGCAGTGTGTAACATTTCTGTACAGTTTTTTTTTTTTTTTTTTTTAGTTGTTTGATTGCGTTTGTGCACGCTTAAAAAGGTGTGGAGTGTCAGACACATTTCTCAGGATTACATCCCAAGAATCAACTCTGAGCCAACACGATGTCCAGGCGTAGGACATGTTTTAGCGTTTTCCTCAATTGAAGCGTTTGTTTGGAAGTGTTTGTTGTGACCTGCAGAAAGTTGTCTATGGAACTCTTTGGATTAAGGCTGTCAACACCAGTTTGTGTGGGTGTTTGCTCAAGATAAGAAAGTTAGGCATTGTGTGTTTGTGTGTTTATCATGCTTCAGCAAATATGCACAGACATATTTATTTATTTATAAGTTCTTGAAGTGCTGCATTTATTATTTTCCCTAGGAAGTGTTTCTGCAGATTAAGTAGGTGGGCTTTATCTTTTTTTTTTTTTTTTTAAATATATTATTTTGGGGGCAAGCATTAGAGCCTATTTTCATCTACTGGTACTCTTGCAAAGAAAAGGGAGAGAGTGCACTCCCCAATGCGGTGCTTTGTTTTGTGAAGACCTGAGCGATTCAAGGTTCTCCAGTGCATAAGGCCATCCACTATACCAATCCATAATTTCAATTCATCATTTCCCCTGTCCTGGAACTTGCAGAAATATTTTGCTCATCAATTTCATTTGACGACTTGAAGAGTCCAAACATTGAAACATTTAGTACCTCACCTTTGTATAGTGTAGTGCCAAAATTGCAATGACCCTATTGTATGATATTATGTATGAATAAATTGTTTATAAACTATCTGCATGCATGCATTGTGGTGAGCTCACCTGTGTGCAAAATTTGCTTCAGACTTTAAATTGGCCAGAGGTGCGAATCTAAGTAGGTTTATTTTGATATTCGTATTCTAGAGCAGGTTATAAATAGGTATTTAGTATCGCTAATATTCCAATATATGCGAGAAGACAACTAAAATATTATTATATATTAATATATTTATAAATTCAATCAAATAAAATTCAGCACGAATTTATTTTTCAATGCACTAGTAACTAGTACAATGAAAAATAAATTCTAGTGACCAGTTGAATGCAGCGCCTCAATTGCTCTGTTCGCATGCGTCGCTGTGACTTCATGCTCGTTTTTTTTTTTTTTTTTTTTTTTTTAACCAGCTCACGTCCGGTAGTTCCTGAATAAAAAGAACGGATACATCGCCAAGAGGAGGAATCCACCCGCGACAAATGCACAATAAACAAAGACACTTCCAATTGCAACGAGGAAGACGAGATGATGCGTTTATTGTCTGCATCTCTAAAAGGCGTTTAAATGGAAATTTATTTTTCGAAGCTGCGGTTCGTTCACGTACCAGAGAGCTGCTTGAAAACAAACGAATATGGGCTTTGTTAAATAATGGTCTGCGAAGGCTTGACGAATAACGGTAAGATTTATAACGGAAGACATTTTTGCTGTCTGGATAAAGTGACACGCTATGTGCACAGGAAAAAAAAAAAAAAAGATTGCTGTGTGTGCATGCACATCGTCATTTTGGTGTACGTATTACTAATCAGCATAAAATATGATTTTCATGGCGCAAACGTTTTTTTTTCATTTCAGGTGGCAACAATGGTGACACGCGCTTTTTCCTTTTTAGAGGATAATGTTTGCTTTTTCATTGGTGGGTTGCTAATAATATGATGAACAGCACGGAGGCGCCATCAGAGCTGGTGGATTTGCACAAGCAAGTGAACTTCAATGGCACACAGGCGTCACACAGCCCCCCTATTTGGGCAGTCGTCCACACGGCCACCTTGACTTTTTGCTCCTTCCTCCTCATCTTCATCTTCTGCCTGGGCTCCTATGGAAACCTCGTGGTGTTCCTGTCCTTCTTCGACCCGGCTTTCCGCAAGTTCCGTACCAACTTCGACTTCATGATCCTCAACTTGTCCTTCTGTGATTTGTTTATATGCTGTGTGACGGCTCCCATGTTCGCGTTAGTGCTTTACCTGGATGCTGGTGGCGTGGATGGCGTGTCCAAGAGCTTCTGCTTCGTCTTCCACCTGACCAGCTCGGGCTTTATCATCATGTCACTGGAGACGGTGGCGGTGATCGCCCTGCACCGTCTCCGCATGGTCCTGGGCCAGCAGCCCAACCGTACCGCCTCGTTCCCCTGCACCCTGGCTCTCACAGCCCTGCTGTGGACATCCAGCTTCACCATGGCGGCCCTGCTCACCATGCGGGTGTATCCACGCAGGGACGGTCCCTGCTTGCCCCACTTTGGTTTAGGAGGGGGTCAGGCGGGGTTAGTGCTGTATGCGTACCTTGCTGACTTTGCTTTTTGCGTGGCTGTTGTGTCTGTGTCTTATCTGATGATTGCCCAGACCTTGAGGAAAAACGCTCAAGTGAGGAAATGTCCCGTTATCACCGTTGCGGCCACATGCACCCCGCCCCTCCCACCTCTGCCAGCCACAGGCTTTGAAGGGGTGCAGTGTAGTACCCAAGGCCCCTTGTATCGTAATCAGATGTATAACAAGTTACAAAACGTTCAAACGCACTCTTACGCTACCAGGACCAAGCAACCAGTGGTCCCAGGGGCGGCCCAAGGAGCTACATGTTGCCAGCTGGTCTCCACAGTCAACCTGGCCACAGCCAAGGACTCCAAAGCTGTTGTCACCTGTGTGGTTATTGTTTTCTCAGTGCTACTTTGCTGCCTGCCAATGGCGATCTCTTTAGCGCAGGATGTTCTCACGCCAGAAAGTAGCTTCGCACATTACCAGTTTGAACTGTGCGGCTTTGTCCTCATCTTCCTCAAGTCGGGCATCAATCCCTTCGTGTATTCGCGGAACAGTGCCGGTCTACGGCGCCGTGTGCTCTGTTGCGTGCACTGGGCCGCGCTTGGACTGCTGTGCTGCAAACACAAAACTCGCTTGCACGCCATGGGAAAGGGCAACCTTGAAGTCAACCGAAATAAATCTTCACACCATGAGACCAACTCGGCCTACGTGCTCTCCCCAAAGGCGCAGAGGAGGCTGGTGGACCAGGCGTGCGGACCGAGTCAGTCCAGAGAGTGCGCCGCTAGTCCCAGGGGTGCACGGAGGCCTCGCCCCGCCAGCACCTCCACGCCCATCAACACGCGCATCGAGCCCTACTACAGTATATACAATAGCAGTCCCTCTGCCGGACCCAGCTCGCCCACCAGCCTCCAGCCTGCCGGGTCGCAGACGTTCGCCTTCGCCAAGTCATACGTAGCCATGCACTACCACACTCACCAGGACACCCTGCAGGACTTTGAGAGTACCTCTGTGCAACAGATTCCTGTCCCTTCTGTCTGAACCCATCTCGGATCAGTGTTATGTTCTGCAGTCAGAGTATTTAAGGCTACAGTTGCAGGGCGGGGTCAAAGGTCAAACTGTCTCAAATTGTCAAAACTCCCAAATCTACAGAGATGATTTGTGAGCTACTTATTTCCAAAAATATGTCGGAATTTTGTTTATGGCAATGTGCCCACAGCATGCACCACATACACCAGTAATTGACAACCTTAAGTGGATAGCTTGGTGTGGAAGTGCCATCTCTGAGGTCAAATGTAACGCTTTTACTTTCATTATGGGGACTCTTTTTTTTTTTTACTTCATACGCTGATTGGGTGGAGGAGATAAAGCAGCCACTGTTGAGCATTGCAAATGTGATCACAACTACTGCTCCGACCAACTATATACTTTTTTTTAAATTGTATATCTAACAGAAACATTTAATTTGACTTTATTCATTAATGTTATGAACCCCATAGGTCTGTGTGTCAACCCTGTGATTGACAGGTGGTCAGTCCAAATTCCTCACAAACGTATTTGATGAGTGGCATAGAAAATGGATGTTAAAAGATAGACTTATGATCGAAAGGTTTTTCCACTGATTATGACTTTTTGACTTCTTAGTAATGTTTCTATAAATCGACCTGCTGTGTTGCACATGCATGTGCTGCTACAACCTGGGACGGGTGACTGGCCCACTTAGTTTTCGAGGGTTAATATGTGAACACATGTACACTTTTTAACCCAATAAATGTTTGGCAAATGCTGTGCGTCTCTACTTTTTGATTAAAAACATTGTAATTGAAATTTTGTTGATAAATATTCTTATCTACAGAAATTCAATTACATTACAGTTAAACTAATTTAACTACACTTTTTGTTGAATAACGAGCGTTTAATTTCTAATAGTAAAAAAATAGGGGAGTTAAAGAAGATTAAGCATTGTTTAGTATTTATATAAATCACAACGTGATGTTACGGTTCAAATTTGCATAACAAAACATTTCAGAAGACGTTTTCCATTCGCAGTATTAAATCTGCAACAACAGCACCCTCTTGTGGTTCAAATGTTACTGACTCCACCGCAGGGATATACATATAGTAAAATGATTTAGTATTTGTGTAACCGCTGCTTAATGGGGACGATTGAATTTCACAAACGAGATAAGACGGGCAAAAATTTTAAACAATATATGCTAACACAATTTTTATGGTATAAACGTTTGGTTTTCACCCCACTACAAATGATAGGAAAATGGTCAAAATAATTGTTTTCTGCTTTGGCATTGATCAGTAGAGTCAAAATCACAATACTACTTTGTAATATGAGTATATTTGTTCAATCTATGCGATATGTCAAAGATGACGTTCCTAGTGAGTTGTGTATCTTAACAAAACAAAATTCAGAATACTTCATAAAGTTAAAAACAAGTTTTAATCGATTGTATTAGCGATTTGAAAACACCCACCGATGCATAAGTTACACTCACCCTTTGTAACATTTATAAAGCACACCTTCTCACTATTGCAAAAATCTTTTAAGACTACAAGTGCAAAGTATCCGGCAACCATTTGCAATCTCTCTCCCACACAGTGAATCATGATCTTGTACATTATAAAATCATTCTGGTAGAGATATGTAATATGGACAGTAAATCCGCATTGTCCTCGAGCAATTTATTTAAGCTACAACCCAGTTGGGTGAGGCAGTGCTGTGGTTTGATCCACGGCTCAGCCAGCGCTCAGATCATGATATCTGAATTGTCTCTGGAGCTCCTCAGCAAGCTCAAGTCCAGCTTCAAAATCACCACAGTTTGAACCTTTGTTGGTCTTAAGCGTTGCATTATGACCATTTGTATGCTTGGCTCTTCTTCACTACTGTACTACTTGTCCTTCTCCTCCTCTTTGGACCGTTTAGCTGGAAATGGACAGTAGCCCGTGTTCATCTGCCGAGTCAAGAACACTGCATATGACTGAAGATTCAACCTGAGACAAGAAAATGAATTTAATGTGGTAAAGACAATCCATCAAAGTGTTCAAACCATATCATTTTGTCTGACAAATGTCTGCTAGCCTAATGGCAGCCTGCTAAGTAATGTTCGTAAGGTGAAAGTTCATAGAATATAAAAAAAAAAATCTCGACTGTCTACACAAAAGCGATTGTTTGTCGAGCATAATTACCCCGAGGACGTATTGGCAAGTCTGAGGTTCCAGCATATAGACGGTGACTGCATGGGGAGACTCGGACTCTTTGCATCTGATGTAAGAACCAGAAGACGGAGTCAGTAGAGAAAAAGCTGGTTCTGAGTCAACTCAGTTAACTGTAACATTCATCACATACTTTAATTTGACAATAACTTGACGGGGCTTTCCCGTCAGATCGCACACATCGCCATGGCCGTAGAAATGGGAGACCAGCCTGTAGAGAGGGATTAAAAAAAAATAATAATAATCAACATTTGATTTTAATTGAGGAGCAGTGCCGAATGCATACTTGACTTTCGGCATTCCACTGTCTTTTAGCTGGTAAGATCGAGCCACGTTCTTCTTGGACCACTCAATGTGTTCCTTGGCATTCCAGCTACCGACCACCACAATATTCTTGGCTTGCTCTTTGTCCTGAAACACCAGAAAAACAGGAACTCAATGCATGAACGATTTACACGCATCTAAAAGCAGTCTCACCTCATGGTACTGATGAACGTGTTTTCCATAACAGAATTCATATTTCCACCATCCGACCCCCTGAAAAACACATCACCCTGACATCGGCGTGGCCGACTGAATCGCCTCCGTCCGGCTAAACCGACGATGCCTCACCCCGTGTAAACAGTAGGAGCCGCTGAGGAACTCCTTGACCAGCTGCTCGTCTGTCAGGCGTGATATGTGAGTGGGTTTGTGTGTGTGAGTGAAGGCTTTCTCTCTTGTTGGTGGCGGCGCCGCCTCCTGTTTATAAGTAGAGCAAAATATAAGACTTTTACTTACTGTCTTTTTTTTTTTTTTTTTCTCTACTCGATACACTGACCTCTCTGTGCTCTGCAGTGGTGCTGAAAGGAGGCTTAAGCTGCGCCTCCTGCTCTTTGTTCAGCTGGGCAAGACGCTGAGGTCGTAGCGGCGAGCCAGCCAGCGCCTGGCACAAGATGGCGTTAACCGGAGACGACTTAAACCTGCACGTCATATAAAAAGAGGAGTGGTTATGTTTAATCTTGATTATGAAAAAGCATTTTTCAGAGTTTCTACCTGTATTTAGGGTGCGCACAGAGCAAAGGGGTCAGCACCACCACCTCATACTCGCATGAGGTGACTTCAGCGATGGACAGAATTTCATGTTTGGCCTCCGGGTGACACACGTACAGCACGGACGTGGAGCGCGGCTCGTTCTCTTTCAGCGCACAGGGTGTCCCGTTTCCCATTTCCAATGAGTAATATGGAGTCAGCTGACCTTCGATGTTCTTAGACTGCACCTTTAAGAGAACATGTACGATATATGTCACCTTTATAATGGCAAATATAGTGCGCTGTTCAAATTGTGAAGCTTACTTCTGTTTCGGGTGTTGACTGAGCCATGTCTGTCTCTTCTACTTTGGCTGATATAAGAAATGCATTGCAATATATTATTAGATTTAAAAAAAAAAAAAAAGATGTATTGATTAATAAGAATACACAGATAGTTGAGACTATTACCAAGGTTTAAACATTTTGAAACTAGACAGCATAGAGAGAAGTGAATTACACTTCAGAAAAAGTAAAAATAGCACAAGTGAAATTTGATTAAGATGCAGAATTTTGTAGGGTTGTATTTTCAAATTGCAGTAAATGCTAAATGAGAACCCAACGACCCAGGTTCTTTTTTCCAATGTACACATTTTCAAAGATTGTTGGAGGATGAAAATACAACCTACCCATTTCTTTTCCTTTTCTCTTCCCTGCTAAATTTCCCAAAAAGTACTCCTGAACATTTACTTTCTGTGGATACACACATTATCAGGATTATTATCAGAATACTATCAAAACAGTGGTAGCTTTTAAATTTATCGAGGTTCTTCTCACAACACCAACCTGTCCCATCTCCTTCTCTTCATGATACTGCCTGACATGTTTTCCGTGACATACTTCATACGTCCAGTAGGATTCGATCTGCCAGCCAATGAAGAAAGGTTTTTTTAAGTTACACTCCACCAACCAGCAGTAGCACACACTATACTTGTGTAATCAGATGCAAGCAAAAAAGACAATCCATCCACCCATCCATTTTCTGATCCGCTTTGACCCCACGGGGGTCACGGGCGTGCAGGAGCCTATCCCAGCCGTCATCGGGCAGTAGGCGGGGGACACCCTGAACTGGTTGCCAGCCAATCGCAGCAAAAAAGACAATCAGCAAGCTTACTCTGTATGAGCAGCTGCTTCGTTTGAACAGAGGCTCCAGAAGTTCAGATGGACTTGGCCCGCTGTATTCCTTCTCATCGTCCTGGAAAAAAAAAAAAAAAGAGGTCACAAGAATATTAATGATCCTAACCGGGGCAACACTCCACAAAGGCGACCAAAACTTGGCTGAGGCTGTGCCATTACCTCTTCTCCAGAGGTCACCGAAGGTAGGAGGCATTTGTACTTCTCCTTCTCTATCGTGGTCATGATGACAAAGTTGTCTTCCTTGTAAAGTGCCCCCGACGTGGGCTGATGTACACAGACATTGATCTCTGGTTGAGCACATTTCTTAAGTTAACAACGCTTTAAGAAGCGAAAGCAAAGGATGCATACCGGTGTGATTTCAGCCCCTGGCCATGTGATTTTAAAAGGAATTTCATCGGTGAAGAAGGGCTGATCGTGACCGTGTGCTAAAACGTTCAGGCACACCTCCAGAAGCCCACCGATCATCACCAACACAAGCCTGGCCATCATCTCCGTCTCCGGCCACTGAGCGCCAATTAGGCGCTCCTTATGTACAACTTCCGCGTGTTCCTCACTTCGACTCCAACCTGCAAGACGAATTTAGAACCGGCCCCAAAAGATCCGGGTTGATATCCGTTTGGTAATGAATTAGATCATTAGTGATGTCAACACATCAGCAAAACACAGGAAGTGAGCGCTTTATTTGCCACGTCCTTTTCCGGGTGTTTATTTCGTGATCAAATTACAACAGCGACACGCGCTGGTAGTATTCGGTCAAGACATTCACCCATATTTTGTCAAACTATATAGATAAATAGCAGAAATTGGAATATGGTCAATAACATTAGCCAAACTGACGCGTTGGGATCTGTATAAAACAATACTCCCTTCAAAAATATTATGCTGATGTTTGTTTGACGCGTTCTAAAGATGTTATTGTCAACAATATTTGTTATTGTTAGTGAGATTTGTGGAATTAAATAAATAAATAAATAAATAAATAAATAAATAAATAAATAAATACATTACCTCATCTGCCTTGACATATATATTTAGTTGTATTTAGTTGATAGTATTTTAGTTGTCTTACTCACTAGCAATAATAATACTCTATAAGTCACTTTACATTGCATGGGAATCTCAAAGTGCAAAATAGCAGTAATTATTGTCTTAATTGAACATCATTTAAGGCGCATACGTACCTTTTTTTTTTTTTTTTGACGAGTTGGAAGTCTCCAAAGTACAATTTGTTTCTCCTGGTGGTGGCGCTGTTGATATGGGAATGGATCGTGATAACACTGACTGTGATACAAAGAAAGAGGACTGGGAGAGGGGTTTTTGGACTATAAGAGAAGATTCAGGCAATACAAACGTCCCACAAGATCTTTCTGCCTTTAACACACCCACGTTTCCCTCATAGCTCTGACTCACCTCTGTCGACAGTGTCGATATTACGTATTGATTGATGTCTGCATGAAACTTTCATGGATGAATCGACGGCAAGGTACTAGAGGAATTCTGCTCGTTCCCATGGAAACTATTATCTTATTGAAATATGATAAATCAGGGTCATATCTGACAATTAAGTATTGATGTACCTGTAAAATCTGTAAACTACAGAATTTTGAAAGCTCCTTATGAACTGAAACATGAAGGCCTCGTTCCCCGAGGCGCAAGACTTGGAAACTCGTTTATTTATTATATATATTTTATGATAACATGAGTTGTGACGTAATTGGCGGAAGGCGATTGCGCAGCGACGTCATTCTACGTGCGTGCGCTACGGCCGTTCTCACTATTGACGTTGAGTTCACGAAAATTAAAGAAATAAACAATATATAATAAACATTTTTAGTGTATTATTTAAACATCACAAACAATATAACACAAAATCTCACTGGCGTCATGGTCCATCAACAGGCCGAGCTAATATTGCCAAAAACCGCTAAGTGCGTGTTTTGCGCTTCTAATAATAATTTTGACCTTCAATAGCGTCACTAAGGACATTGTACGGTCGCACACCACGTTCGTGGTTTTTCTACCCACACAGAATGTTTTATTGTTGAGTTTTTGCTCTAAATTTTGCTGTCTTAAGTTTATAATTTGAGCAATTTCTTTTTAGGAGAACCAGCGAGGATGTCAAAGTCGCACATTGTGCTCGTTGTTGCTCTATGCAACAAATTTGGGATAAAATATAATAAATATTTTTCTCCATGAATGTACTCAAATCCCTTTACAATATCGGATTGGAAACGTACCATCAGTGTCATCCTGTGTGATTCCATACAATCCCCCCCAGCAGTCTGAACTAAATATTCTCAATGACGCCCTTCGTGCATACTCCACTCTATGTATAATTGATACAACTGTCATTTCGCCAAGTGTATTACTGTAAGATAAATCTGAGAGGAAAGGAGAAAAATGCATCTTGACACTTGATGTTCTGCAACAAGATGAAGAGATCTTGAGGCATCACCCAAAAATACACACTAAGTGTCAGACGACAGATCAATATTGTCACTTTTTGTCTGCTTTCTTAATGACGTTTAGTATTGACTCATGTGCAGCTTCTCTACATGTCGGGGTTTGTATTCTAATGTCTCCCTTGGCAAATATGACACTATTTAAATGTCATATTGATCATTCTTGATGGATCTGTCGATGTAGAATGCAGAAGCTAGAAAAGCTCCATATAAAAGAAGCCAATTTATGATTTATTGCAGAGCTACAGCCGAGCGGCTATTTCTCATTTTATGGCAACTATGTAAACAGGTAAAACATTTCAGTTTGCAGTAAATAACTGAGTTTTTAGCCAATCATTTTCATCATAGGCTTTTTAAAGTGCTTTGGCTCCCTGCAGGGCATCCAAAAAGTCTTCACAGCGCTTCACTTCCCAACATTTTTTTTATGTCATAGCTTCATTCCAAAATACAATAAATTTGCAGATTTACCTTGTGAACTACGAACGTCATGCACTATTGTGGCTCATATTGAATTCAAGTCCAACTTTATTGACACTGGCTAATTTTATTCAAAGAGTTTTATTTGTAAGCGTGGCTTCACCAATTAAACGCGTGTACTGCATGTAAAATGAAGACTGGGTCAATGATGTAATGACGGAATGCTACTAAAGAGACAAGTCTGTATCAAAGAAACAGAACAGGCTTGTGGATCTTAAGAAAGATGAATGTTAAGCATGCCAGTAGTTTTCTAAGTCCCCACAGAGAAGATAATGAGAGAATATTGATGCGTGCCCAAATCTGGATGGGCTCCACATATTAGCAGCTCGTACTTGCTGTAATAATATGAACAAAGAGATTAGAAGTGAAAGGCTCTGGATGCTGTGGGGCTGTCCTTGTGGAACTCGTGTACCTGTCTTATTATTTCCAAAAAGACTGTTATAGACATTTTTGTGAGTTAGTGGGGACTTTTGCACAAGGCAAGAATTTGTGGTGTTGATGATGTTAAATTTAAATCTTCCACAGTACAGATCTGCTAAGGTAAACACCCAGATGTGCTGTTAGGAAGAACTAATTTGATCAGCATAGCTCTCCAATCTGCAGTAGAGCACCTGGCGTCTGGTCTCAAACCACTGCTGCAGCGTGCTAATGATATGGAGATGGCTCAAAGCAGCCCCACAACAGCTGACAGGATTGGTTCCTCAGATACGAGTCAACACACACACACATGAAACCTTTGCTGGGATTTTCACACTGTCCTTTGAACAGCACAGCCTTGATGCTGGTTCGATGCATTTTGCTCTTTATATATTAAGTTCCAGGAAGAAAAAAGAAAAAAACACGTGGTGTATTATCATGTTAAGAAATGGGATTTGCACTAGCAGGAATCTTGAGATAGGGAAAACAACTTGGGAATACTTTGGGGTATTTTCCAAATTGGAAACAATTTCAAGTGATATTTCCTCATACATATTTATTTGCACAGCTACCTGAGAGACAGGATATTGCTATGAATAAATAAAAAATGTCAGTCCGCTAAGGATTGCCATTCAGGTAAATCAATAGAGAAACTGAAATTAATTGAACGCATATTTTACATTTTCGTTTCTGGTAGGAATGTTAGTATGATGTCAGAGTAACATTGCTATGGAAACATGACTTTCGTATTCAAATTAAGCCTGTCTCATGCTGGATTTAAGTTGCACTGACTATTTGTACAGTTGTGTTCCACGTGACAATATACTTACTATTTTAATAATGGGTATGTGTTTAGACTTGGTGAAGCAGCATGTGACTCATTGCCCAAGGTCATCCAAACAATGTCTTTGTTGGACATACTACTTTTGGAATGTTGGAGGAAGTTGAAGAAAACCCATGCAAGCGAACCTTGCACAGGCATGCCAGAGATGAAATTGAATCCGACAACTCAGAAACTCAAGCAAACATGCTCACCAACACGTCTACCATGATGCCCATCTTCTGGCTTTGTATAACATGACCACCGTGAACATTTTGGCAAACAAAGTGTGCTTTTAACACAGTGATGTAAAAGACAAGCAGCAAGTGTATTGGCAACTTGGCATCACGTTGCCTCTTTTCCAAATGGCACAAGGAGTCTGACCTTTTGGTGATTTGGGCACTGTCAGCAGATGACCTTTGTGTACACGGGTCAGTGCGTTCACAGTTAGCACCTTTAGACAAGGTGCAAGGCAACGTACTTGTCAATTGGAAAATCGTGAGTAAAATAGTAACGAGAATGATCTAGGATAACTTGGCAAAAAAAACCCCATCATGTCAGGTCAATAAATAACGAGATGGTAAAACAAAACATATCACGCATACCACATATTGCTCTTTTCAATTCCCACTCCAACTTAAATGACAGTCTGACGTCAAAAGCAGAATGCCAGTGAGCATGTCCAATTAAAAATTCAAGTTCTGCAAAACAGCTATGGTTCATGAAATCACTCAATGTATCAGAGGAACGGCAGAGAGCTCATTTCAGTGTATATCAAAAGCACAGAAATTCGTTTCAAAGTCTGACACAAAATTAAAAAAATGTCCTGGAGTGTATCGTGTTCGACCTGAGGTTACACTAGATGTAAAAGTTTTTCAGCACTTCTTCACATATTTACGTTTTGAAACTCTGTATCATCAGTGATGGATGGTTAAACCTGTTTCAAGGTATGACCTGAGGTACCATGTGGCTTTCCCGCTGAGTCAAGGTGATTCCCGTTGCCACCTGGACATTATCACAGAATGGCCCGCATATGCCACTTGCTTCTGTAGGAACTGCTTGCCTTCATTACTGTGTTTTGTCTTTTGAGTTACTTTTGTGATTCTATTCTCAAACTATCAGCTGTTTAGAGCCAAAGGGGTGACACAAGGCAAAAAAAACCCCAAAAAAATCCTTTTTGCCACTATTTAAACTTGCCCAAATTAATGATGCATCTGCAGTTTTGACCCGAGCTTCGCTCACAGCAGACTGTTTGGCCTCTTGCCCTCAGCGCTGCCGGGATGCTGACGTATGCTGCCAAACTACTGTGCTAATTTTATTGGGCACTTCATCCTCCCTCAGCATCTCACTTTAGTTAGTTGTCTGTGTTTTTACTTGGAAACGGGTACTCGTTATTCTTCCATTTCTTCTTATCTTGAGACGAAAAAAAAAATAGTAGTTCAGAGAGCCTGTTGAAGAAAGCACAAAGTTAATTGTCAATTCTTCTATAAAGTGTCTCAGGGCAGGTAATTATCTTGGAGATTAGCCTCACTGTTAAAACACCCAATTATCACTCTTCAAGGTTTTGCATTTGGCCCTTAAACAAAGACAACAATTACTACTTTCCAATAGTCCTTACATCAGTTTGCTACTGGTAACCAAGAAACATAAGCTGAATTCATGCTGTGTTTAAATCGACATATCTATTGGATTTATGATTTTTTTCATAAATATTTACTGTAATTAAGATTACCATTGTATTAGCATAAGTTTGCGATACTTATTATTACATTAATTGCTTTTTTGAGACTGTGTGTTCCCATTCATGAACAAACTCGGCTAATGTAGGAACAGAACTGTCACGGAGTGGAGGTTTTGTCATTTTCTTTCCCCAAAATTTCCCATATTATAGGGTTCATTTTATTGTTCTATTATTATGGCCTCAAAATTAAAGTAACAACAATGCCATCAATTTATCATATAATACCTCTTGAAATGTGATGCCCATTAGGATTGTTGTTTGTAATTTCTGGTTTTGGCATTGAGTTTATTATAATATGCATTTTCAAAGAAAATTTGGTCTTTTTTTTCTTGAGTTTTCATGTTGCAAATCTTGGGCTTGGTTGCACTTGCACATGCTGGATGATCATTTAGAGTGAGAAGGTTTAACAAATCTCTCATTGTTATGCCAAGAAGGGCTGAAACACCGAGGCGTGACGAGAAAAGAAGGGCCGCACGCAGTGACAAGAAAAGGGCCGTACGCTGCACGCAGTGACTAATTATCATCTGACTGTGGAGTTCCTCGTCTTTAGGCTCACTATTTTCAGTTTACTGCTTTGGTTCACTAGTCTCATCAACTTCATTTATAATTGAGTTAGAGGAACTTGGATGAAACCCATGTACACAACTCAGCAAGCAAGCATGGCATTTGGAAGTTCCAAAGGGCTAAAAGCAACTCTCACCAGGGATAATAAAACAATCTTACTGCTACTATATTGCTTATTTTCTCCAACAGACAATTGTCAGAAAACAGGAATCATTATCCTCTTCCTTTTGTTTTACCTGCTGTAACATATCGCGCTATGATAGTACTTGACCATCTTTAAACGACGTTTCTGATACTTCCTCCTTGACCCAGTTTGAACCCGAGACCTCAGTCATGTTCGTGAATAGCTGCAAGGGCAAACTGCTCCTCCCCTCCTTCTGTTTTTTTTTTTTTTTTTTTTTCCATATTCTTGGATCCATTCTGGGATTCTTATGTTATCCCGTGGGGCTAGCACAACACCACAAGAGCCTTGGCGCTATATTCAGTCCCTGTTCTATAAAAGAGAACCATGACTGCGGGAGGCACACCCTCTAACCTGCCCGTACCCCTGGCAACCAAAACGGAGCAGCTGGTACTGTCAGCCGCTCTGACAGATGACCTGCTGCGTAGATACTTTTAGCTCGTGATTCACCTATTGTGAGACTTGCACAAATACGTATACAGTAATGTATTGAAATTCAGCTTTCATGTCACATTCTCTACACTTGCTCATCAAATTAAGACTTGTCCTTCCTGGTTAATTCTTTTAATGATGTTCTACACACAGCTTGCAAGTTAATCAATGGAAACTACCTAAGCCCGACTTGATTTTAATGAATATTTTTTAAATGACGAATTATTTTTGCCTTGTGGATGTGATGTGTTTATTTTTTTTGTATGCACATAGGAATTTATCTGGCTAAAAGCAAGTAGATACATTTCATTCACAAAGCTGAGGCAAAAAAATAACTGAAGAAAAATAGTGTCACTTTTATGTAGCAGTGGCTTTTTATTCATTTTACATTCAAATTTCCTCCATTAAGACTGAGTCTTAAACAGCAAACACCTGGACTAGGGAGGAGTCAGTGGATCACAGCTGCTTCCTTCAAGGCTGCCAACAGTATTCTCAACTTCAGCCACTTTACGCCAAGTGGCACCCAGCCCCGTTCTTCTCAGCAAATGAACACATTTTTAGAAATGAAAGAAACCCAAATTGCATTTGTGGCAGTGAACACTCCAATTGAATACTCTGTTAACTGAGAGCAATGAATGCACGTGGACTGTCTGAGGCAGAGCACTCAAAAGATTGTAATTTGTCAAAATGGATGTCCTTTGGACAGATGCAACAAAAGTGAAGGATTTTTAGCAAATGTTTAAAAATAAAACATGCAACTGGAACAAAACATACATCATCGAACAGTTAATTTACTGTGATATTTTTGTTTTGTGTTGTGCCATTAGATGTTTTTAAATGTAAAATATACAGAATGTCTTGCTTCAATTTATATTGTGAAACGACATTATTTGAGGGCACACATATGCCAAAGATACTTGACCTTTGGGGCTCTATTTAAATTGACAGCGACTGTTTACACCCCAAACACCATTAACAGCCCAAATTTGTTACGTTCGCTTCCCTGTGTCTACAAGGTTAAAAACACCTAATCCAACCTGCTTCCACTGGGTCTGACGCACAAGCCTTGTGTGAGTATTCTGAATGTTGAGTGAGAATACCTTTAAAAATGTATTATTTTTTGTAAAGTGAATTTAATCTAAAGGCCCCACCAAAGAAACACGAAGACTTCCAAGAGTCGATTTACTTTATTCTGTGGAACACACACATAAAGAAGTTACCTACTTTTACCTTGAAAAACTGAAGGCAAGACTGGATAAGAGAATTTTTAAACACAGTCAGGGATGGTTCTTTGAGCTTGCCAACACCCTGAGGAACATTTCTGAAGTGCTAATTTGATCACAGTTGTGCAGAACCCAAGTGAATGTCAGCAACATGAAAGCAACTGTAGGGGGAAAAGAAAGATAGCGCGCCGAGGCTTGGGCATACAGTTTATCAATGTGGACGTACTTCTCTGTGTATCTGCTACATGTGGAGGAGGCACTTGTCTTTTATGGCGTAGTGGTCTGACAATGTGCTCAATGCAAATTAAAAAAAAACATACACACTTAGCCCGTCTTAAATATCAGATAATAAAGTTCATATTGAATTATTAGCTTTAAAAATACAAAAACATACACGCAAATGTGATATGCATAAACACATATTCTTTCAATGCAAATGACGCAATAACCATAAGTATACCAACAATGGTATACCAAATCCAAACCACGATTCTATCAGTTGAGAAAAAGCAACAGACGGAAGGAAAAAAGCTGAATGTCGGAAGAAATGATAAAAAGAAGGAGCTTTGGAAATAAATGAGATATACCAGTGAAAAATCACTACTGAGAAATACACATCTTCTGATGGTGCTCCTTTCTGACATTAAAGGAAGAATAAATAATAAATCATATTTGCTGGGTTGTGTAAATTCTAGCAACATGGCTGCATTTGCCCTCAATGCTCCCTCTCTGTTGACAGTCGCTCTCCACTTTGGTAGTACAAAAAAAAAAAAAAAAAAATGTAATTTTGTGAGGAAACTCATGATCGTCTGTGGACATAGGCTTGTCAAGTGTTCTCCTTAACCACTCAATACACGCGTAGTCATCTTACACATGCCCATTTTTTTTTCATCCTCGTGAAGTTTCCTGATTGAAAAAAAAAATAATTAACAGTTCAAAATCTTTATGTGCACCCTTCTTAGGATACCTAGGTAAACGAAAATTTCAGACTCTGACACATCACTCAAATATTCATGAAGCCTATCTCACAGTAATGTGCTTTGAACTCTATCCAAATTAATTTAGGGCAAAAAAAAAAAAAATGGTGACAAGATAGTTGGGAGTGAAAATGCCACTTCACAAGGAAAAACAAATACTACTGAATTAAATACACCACCCCTGTTGTTTGTTTCTACAAAAAAATGCTTTGAGGTTGGACCTCATAGGCTCCTAGTCCACTTATTTCCCAACAGTCCTGAATCCAACAACACAGGCATGGTGAAGAAAAATAAATACACATTAGGACTTTTAAAAATATATTCAGTATTGACAGAATGTCAGGCTTCCAAATAAGTTACCATAATTAGAAGTATAGGTGATGACTTTAAAAAAAAGTACTTAATAGGTTTACAAACAAAACAGATATTCCATTATGTGTTTGTTAGGCAAAGATAAATAACTTGAACATAATCGAACTAATATTGGTCAAAATATTCTGTCATTTGAGATTCAGTTATCCTTCACAGGGCATGCAACCGACAACATGAGTTGGATAATAAAATTTTAAGTAACAATTTCTGAACAGAGTGAGCAGCATAAAACTACAGATGCTTTGAATCTGTAAAAAGATGTTTACTAGTTCTTGCTGCAGGGTTGTTGCTGTGTGGAGAATATTGAATGACAATTTACATTTCTGGAATTTCATCACCTTCAGCAGATTGAGTGATCTTATTTGATGTAGTTACAGTTCTGCTGAAAAAGCACGCTCCCAAATAGCTTTAACAAGGTTCGGCCTCACCTATTTTGGCCTGTTATGACTTTCTGAGTAAAGTTAAGTAAAGCGCTTTTTTATGCATGAATAAGCCAATGCTCTTCAGGCCTTTTTATTTTTCATATCTATCTCTTCCAATTGGCCAACTTCTGGAACCAGTGGCAGGGGCCACCACACCACTTGGTCTTCTGTTAATATCACAAAAATGCAGCTGTGAAGCCCGTTTAATATACTTGACGGGAGTGAAAAGAGCATCCTCCTCACTGGTGCCTTTTCGAGTTGGCAGGTTGGATCCAGCCGAGTTGAAAGCCTAACAGATTTAATTGATGGAGACCCTCTAGAATCAATGAGGCTTGCAAAGCAGGGCAACCCCTCTCTTTACAAAGCAGCAGGCCATCAGCAGGGGAGGCGGTCGAGGTCTGCGTGTGATGTTCATGCGTGACTGTGGAATGTCAAAGAAATGGTGTGTGGCTGCCCGGGTAGCACGCCACATAAACTTACAAGACACACCATCTAAAATGCTTATTTGTTACCACATTAGGAAAAACTTCAGCATAATGTGTAGAAATGTGTGAATGTGAGGTTATTCTTCCTTGATAAATCAAATAATTCCATTTTTGTGTTTTTGGCATGATGAGAAAGTGCGCTTGAGCAGGGCAGATCTGAAAACCAATTGCATGGATTACTATTTAATTGACCAACCAAGCATTCAAACCAAACCAAACAACCCTATCCATGTCTCATGCTGATAAAAAAAAAAAGAAAGAAATCAGATCCATCTCCTTCATTTTCATTTATTTGCTCATTTTTCAATCTGAATCACATTTCCATAAACCTGTAATGTCTGAAACCTTCCATGACCCCCGAGTGGGTAAACAAGAATACAGTACCAAGTCTCTGGATTGCCAGAGGGGCTGCTCAGGTTGAGTTTAATGTATAAAGATGGGAAATGTGGACAGCATGTAGGATGAGACGTTCCTGTGCTGTACACAGCACATAAATAAGGGAGCAGCACAAAGCTATCCCCCAGGAGTGCTGTCAGTTGGCATTTTAACATGCAGGAGACTAATGAGAAACAGTGCGGCATCACGCACCTTATGCAACATGCAACACAAATGGATCCGATTTTTCTTGTTGTAATTTTTACCGGATTACGTGATGATGAAGGTCTGCATGATGATTTCAACATGTTTGTAGATTGAGCAAAGTAAAACAGAGGTGCATTCTTCACTAAGGCCAGTTATCCAGCTTTATATCACGTGAAAATATGCAACCAGCACAACAACAAAAAATGATATGCTGTATCTCTGAATATATTTGCAAAACAATCAGACATGTCCTTTGTTTACTCGTCAAATTATATTAGTTAACCCAAGAAACAGATTGCAGTCACAAAAGGAACCTGTGACATAAGATACTGCATATGAGGTTTTTATCTTACACCCTTGATTGAGGTTCTGACAGAATAATACACACAAAAACGAGCAGATAAGTACAGAAATATTGTTATCACACAGTGTACTGAGAAAATTACGCTGATGCTATTATTTAAAGGTCAAACTGTCACATATTGTTGCGACAATATTTTAGTATCCAACTACACCCAGCAATATTAAAAATAGAAATTTAGCTTTTTTGTAGACGTCACGAATGCAAGTGACCTATGTAGTGACCCCAGACTGACTCTGAGTTTTGCTAATGCATTCACAATGTTTGCTCAGATCAGTAGCAGACAGCAGTGGCTGCAGACACCCACTTAATAGGACTTTGTGGTGCCCGTCAAAGCGGTTTCCTGCAGTCTGCCAACTTGTACCAGTAAGTAAATGACACAGCAATTAGGATGGCACACGATCAAATAGAATGTCCCTAACACTCAGTGATGAACTTATTCAAATGAGATACAAGCCAAATTCAAATGAGATGCTCAACAAGAAGCCAAACGCTACCTAACAAAAACCGTTCTTGCCTTGCCGTTCCCTACGGTAGAGAGGCGAATGGCTCAAAAAAATCGGCATGTGTTTTGATCCTAGGATTATTTTGGCTTTCAAAAGTATGTGAAAGACACAAGATACCTTGGAACTGTTGTGAAAGCAAAAGTGCAATTCATCACACATTTTGTAGGCAGCTCAGCTGCAGTTTAGCATAAAAAGTGGCAGACGGAGGCCGTTTTCTTTGACAAGCCCTGATAACTTCACACCCACAATGGGGAGGGAAAACCATTTATTTCTAATGGTGGGGGGAAAAAAAAAACCCACTTGTCCTGTCCATGAATTTAGATACTGAGTCATTCAGAAAAGTTAACCAAACAGGTATGCAAAGAAAAATGTGGTTGGACACTTGTAAAGTGCTAACCTTTATATCTTTGAAAGCGTGGTTGCACACACAGAGATGGAGCCAGTGGCAAAGACCAGCCTGTGCAGATGGAGTGCTACGGCAGTGTGAGCTGCAGTGAGGGAGCACCAAGGCTACATGTGCACTCATGTGTAATAAAGACGTGTCAGAATAAATTATAAGTCGCATCTGATCATGAGCCTCTGACACTAATGTTGTTTTACTAATTACAGATTTCCTTTCCAGCACGATGGAGGGTTTGCAGACTATACCAGACAGCCATTTGAATCTTACATCCGATTTGATGATCAATATCAACTGTGACCATTTGGACTAACCAGCAAAAGCTGAATGTACGCACGTGTGTCTCCATATTCATTCAACACAATTTGCAAGGATGTGGAACCAACTGCAACTACAATTGTTACCAGGTAAGAAAACGGTAAACTTGCTTTTGTTTGTTTAAACCTTTTATTTTCTGCCACTACAACCACATTTTTTTTTCTTGCAGTGTAGGATGATGCCCTTTGGCACCATGTTGCCTCTCAAAGGGCGGTCTTAGCAAAAATCTGCTTTAGGAAAAAAAAAAGACTAATGTTTTTCAGTGGAAATGTCATTATGTGTGTGGTGTGCTCTCTTGGTCATCTCGGGTACACAAAACAATGAAAAGACAGAACGCACACCCTTGTGAAAGGTAGGTATGTTATCTAAAATTGCCTGTGTGTGAGAAAAGTCATAACTCTGTGTCTTTGAATGGATCGTGTTCAAACTTAGAGCCTCCACACTACAGGACCCAAGATATCAAATCACTGCCCTATGACAGAAAGGCGAGCAGAAATAGAATACAATATGATATTTATATATTCATACCCTGGGCTTAAATCCACACTGAAAGAATGTGCTCACCGTGCCAGAACAGAACTACATAAACCTGCCCTCAGTGCAGTGATCGGCGGTGTATTTTTTTTTTTTTTTAACCACGCTTTCTCATTTTAAATTCAATATAGATGTGCCATCAAGTATGACAATTGTGAAATTCCATCACCTCAGTACCCCATTTTGATTTGACCAAGAGAAACATCAAGATTTGAATATCTTACAAGATACACTCACCCTATTTATGCCCTGCAAACATATATTCTTCAACTGTATTTCAAACTGGAGTTTGAAGCACCTCAACTAGACTATTTCAGTTGATTACTCATTCATTTATTCATGCAGGGACATTTTCTTTGTCATGTATCAGGACATTGAGTTTATTTTAAAGCATAAACACAAAAGATAGAAATCTAACCAATTGCAAAATACCATGGACAGAAAAAAATATATTGCTGTATACTGTAGAAATGTCCCAAGCCCCAAAAATCTGTATAAAATTACAAACTGAAACCAAGCAAGGTGTATTTTGTGAATAGACAAAGTAGCTGGTAGGGCGTCAATAGGCGTAAAGCAAAAATGAAAAAAATATTTTGTGCTTAGGTAATAATTAGCAGTGCACAACAATAACATTAACACAGAATACTCTGAGCAGGTCTAACCAATATCAATAGCCACTCAAATACAGGATTTCTTTATAATAATAATAATAATAATAATAATAATAATACATTTTATTTATAAGGCGCCTTTCAAGGCACTCAAGGTCGCTGTACAAACATATAGTAGCATACACAATTTGTACAGGAATCTCTGATACCAATGTCCTGATTTTTTTATTTCAAGAGATTACTATGCAATATATATTGTAACGTTGATACTTTGTCCAACACTGATGGCAGTCCAATTCATTTTACACTTGGAATGTGACCCTTGCAGTATGATGATATCTTGGAAAATGATAAATCATAAAAGTCCAACATGTTAATCCAACACTGATGAAATAATCATGGCTTTTTCTGATCAGTAGTCAGAGTGTACCATCTCGCAAACAAAGATGTGACACCTGTCACTAGCGATGCTAGACCTGATGTCTTATGTGGGCAGCCGAACCGCCATGTTCCAGCGGTCTTTGATCAGTCCGCATACCCAGCAAGTGGGATGAGCGGACGCCAAGGCAGAACAGCCTTTGAAGACTTCAATCAAATGTTACTGATAAGATTATTATGTTTCTGCTCTTTGACTTCAAGGACCTAATCAATTGTGACAGAGACTGGCCTGCTGCAGCACAAGCTGGCAATGAGGTGAAGCAATTTGAAATAGCTCATGGTAGGGACATCCACAGAATTATTACATCTTTTCTTCTTGGTGGCAAAAATGGGGCAACTTGCCCAAGTGATAGTAGCCGTTAATGTTGTCAGAGTCAGCAGGCAAAAAGAGCAAAACGTCAACACATAATATCAAAGTTAATCTACAATGAGAAGAATTGGTATGTACAATCCATGTATTCAAGCTCACGTGGAGACTGGAATGTATAGGAGAAGATTTCGAGTTGGATATCTATTACCTGTGTAGTATTTCTTTTGAAATCTTACCCAGAAGAAATAACCAGCTGTATAGCGTTTCAAGTAAAACTGCATATCTGCTTCCAATTCTAACGACATCATGCACCCACACTGAGTGATATCACAATCAATCAGTGTCACATGTTGTGCCTATAATGTGCAATGACTGACAAATGAGAAAGAAACAGTGACTGAAAAGCAAATACATGCCGAAGTTGAGAGGAAGAATACTTGCTGGCATAAATGTTGTGGAAAAAGTGTCACCTGAAAAGGCAGATATAAATAGGCATCACCTTAATAGTACCCGAGAAGCATTTACACTCATCGTCATACTTATGGACCATTCGAGTCTTTGTTTAATACACATGTAAATTTGTTCAATATTTGTAGAGTGGAAAGAAGCTTGAAAAGAGGATCAGACAAATTCTGTTTCCTTCTTGTCCGTGATAGAGTTTTATTAAAAGCACGAGTGAGTCAAAGAATTATCTCTATCTTTGAGGAAATTCCTTTCGGGCTATACTAAAGGATTTAGAAGGATGTCTTTATACAGTGATGCTGAATTATGTCTAAATAATGTGTGTGCTGTGAGTGTATGGTATTAAAATGTCACTCAAATGTGCTCAAAGTCAGCTTCCTAGTATTCAATTTCTGCTGCACTAAATTAACGTCAATCAACTGCTTCCCATTTTTTTGTCACCTGTTGGTTTCTCCTCCAAGCTTTGACATTTATTTCTCACGATATGTGTCCTTCAAGAGAGTGAGGACCGTCTGCGGAAAATATACCTTAAATAAATCATGAACTCCTGCTAATAAAAATGCCAGACAAGAATTGGAAACCTTGCCCAATTTCCGACCTGCTGAGAGACAATGCTACTCCAGTCCAAGTTGTATCCAGACTGTAATAACTATTATTCTTAAAAATAACATTTAACAAGAATTTGATTCATATATTGGGCAAATAATTTTATTAGGTGAATTTCAAGTAGCTGGAAACCCAAAAAGTGTTTTGTTAAGACATACACATATTCAACTTTTCCATAGTTTGTCAGAAATTCTACACATTTTCACTGCAGGCATAGCCAGTGTATAGTTGATTAAAATGCTTGCAAGATTATGATGACGTTACAAGGCTTTTCTTTTTTTTTTCTAAAAATGTTCCAATAAATTTATTGGAATCACTATTTCTCATCTCTTGCATCTCTTTTGCCGTGTCATAGCCAGAAGGCAATTAAACCGATTCAAAAATATTGAAAGTCATTTGAACTTAAAATGTCTCTCGAATAAAGCATTTTACGTGCATTATGATTCTGACATCCCAGTGGTTTATGAGACAAGAATATTAATCACGGGGAGACTGAAAAAATTAAGAATCAGTTTTGCCACTAATCTTCTCAATCGTAGCCCTAAAATCCAATGGATTAGGCCCAGCTCATCTGAGCTCACTATTATAGTGGATAGTGGAGGCCATTGGGGCATGAACTATTACTTATCACCTTGATTTCATTTCTAACACTCAGGGAAAGCTCACTTTGCCAGGGAAATGAATAAATCAATGCTTAGATAAAAATAAGAAATGGTAGAAACAGACAAAACAAACATCATAGCAATACATGAGCAGCAGGAATGAGTAAACAGCCTTTTAAGGGAGAGCAGAAGTTGACCAAACCACTGATCATCAGTCACGAGCCAGTTAATGGAAAAAGAAAAGACCAATAAAGCAAGGAATCAGTGGCAGTTGAAAAAGAGATCTAAGCCTGGTCTAATCAATTTTACTCACTATGCTGCAATATCAAACAGGGCCACCTTGCTTCAGTTACAACGAAAAGAAATACACATAAAAATTAAATACAAACAACTATATATACTTAAGATATTCTTCTGTCTTTAAAATAGGCCGGTGTGGTTACAATAATCATGCTGTCTAATCAGTAATCAAGTGTGCTGAATGGATTATTGAATCAAAGAAGATTTAGACACATTTGAGAGCAATAATGGAGAAAAATAGGCCATATCCTGTACGTTGAAAAAAAAGTGCTAGATCTTTGAGTTTGGTTCATGACAAATGGTAGCATAAGCAAAAGTGTTGCGTTTATATATTTGTTCATTATATTTCAGGCCTGTTTCTCTCCCTCTGTGTCTTAATGCTCCTGGAGGCAATGACCTTTGCTGTAATATTTCCATAGACATGCTGTTAATAGACAGCACTGACCTATAAGTGTGGTAACGGCTGACATCAAAAATTACATAACAACCACCATCACTGACTGTGTGCATGACAGAAAAACAACAGCTACTTTTTGTTCCTTTAACACATTTTTGTTTCAGGGCAGTTGTTTATTTATATAAAGTGGATAAGGAGTAATTAGATGAGGTCATTCCAGTTAAGCATGGGAAGAAATACAGTGTTGGCCAATAGTTAAACAAAAAATATATTTTCGCTTAAAAAAAGCAAGAAAAAAAAGTGATTTGCTCATAACCTCCATAAATCTTGGAAACAATTTTTTTCCCCAGTACTCTTTCTCTGAGATTCCTAAAACTTGCATAACAACCACCATCGCTGACTGTGAGCATGACAGAAAAACAACAGCAACCTTTTGTTCCTTTAACCCATTTTTGTTCCAGGACAGTTGTTTATTTTTATAAAGTGGATAAGGACTAATCAGATGAGGTCATTCCAGTTAAGCTTGGGAAGAAATACAGAGTTGGCCAATAGTTACACAACACATATATTTTAGCTGAAAAAAAAAGCAAGAAAAAAAGTCATTTGCACATCTTGAAATGTTTTTTTTCCAGTACTCTTTCTCTGAGATTCCTAAAACTTGCATAACAACCACCATCAATGACCATGTGCATGACAGGAAAACAACAACTTTTTGTTCCTTTAACACATTATTTATATAAAGTGGATAAGGGTTAGGGTCATAGTGTTGGCCAATAGTTACACAAAAAATATATTTTTGCTGAGAAAAAGTGATTTGCACATAACCTCCATAGGTCTTGATTCTTTTTTTTCAGTACTCTTTCTCTGAGATTCATAAAACATGCATCTTAAGTTCATCAAAGACTCGCCCTGTGATTGTCTGGCGACCAGTCCACGGTGTACCAATACAAGCACTATAGTAAGGTGATGGATGGCGATCTTGAGCTAGAAAGGAACCTGTTAATAAAAAAAAAAAAACGTTTTTTTTTTGTTCCTATCGTTTTTTTTAAATAAAATATATTTTCATGTATTTAATTAATTGGATTAATCAAAAGTTGTCTCACACACCTAGTGATTAATGACTAATCAATATTTGCACCAACTGTTAATAAGACACATTAACTGTAATCTCACATTGGTTTGGATGAATGAGCATCTTAAATTGCAGTTAGAGCATTTTCCACAATAATTCTGAGTTGGTATTGTACCAATACTATACACTTTAAGTGATATGCACTTGAGTGTTTTTCTTTTAATTGTGTAGTCTTGAGTGGAGGTTTTCTCAAATTCAGGGCAGACTCAAAAACTGGTCCATTGTTATCACGTTGGTCTCCAAGCAGACATATTTTTTAAGAGGGATGGGGTGATTCTTATTCATTTTTTAAAATTAATACTTGTTATATTCTCGTATATGTTGTTGTTACACAACTGCATCTGTTGGGATACGTCGTAGAATTTGGGCCATGAGGTGAAAAGATTGGTTTGGTTTTTGGTTTGAATTTCATTTGTTACAGTTTCATTTCACATTTGATATGACTTGTCAAAAAGGGAAGCAATTTGCTTAATTAGTCCCGTTCCGACTTCAAGCAGGGTTTTAATGTCTGACACACAATCTACAATGCTATAGTTTTATCTATGCTGATAATATTAAACATGAGCAGAAAATTTTGGGTGAAATGAAATGGATGAAATCTCTTAATGTATCCTCCATTAATGAAAAGTTAGTAATTGTTGAGTTCCAAAGGTCATTTCTATGAGGATGGATGATTTCCATTAGGCATGAAAGCCTGATTGCCCAAAAAACATGGAAACGTAATGGTACTCTACTCATTATTATGCACTGTCACTTCAGCCGACATGCTGCTGAATAGCAAGAAGGTCCAGATGTGACCTAAATACTCAGAAGATAGGAAAGAAAATTTCTCAATGTCACACACCAAGGTTACTAAAATCTAAATCCCATTAAGCTCGAGGATGAGCTTAATTAAAACAAAATTAAAGTGGATTAATCAGACCACTGAAAATAGGAATGGGAAACTATTAGTTTCAAATGGTTAATTTTTGTGTATTTTTGCCCAAGACCTTGATTTCCACCTCCTCCAACTGTTAACTCTTCACTATGTCTAAGCTTTTAACAATCTTACAAACCATCTCGTCCTATCATTCTACACACCTGAGACACTTGACCAATTCCAACCTGCTTGCATCTTTTTCTTCACCTCCTTCCCACACTCACCATTGCTCTGGACCAACCTCAAGTATTTAAAGTCCTCCATCCTTGCTATCCCATCCCCCTGTAGCGTCATTCTCCCCCTCCGAAGCGTTCTCATTCATGCAGAGCTTCATTGCTCCTCTTTCCTGTGCATGCCTCCACCGTTGTAAATGTTCCTTCACCTTCTTCTTGCTGTCACTGCAGATCACAATATCATCTGCAAACATCATGGGCCATGGGATTTCCAGTCTAACCACATCTGTCAACCTATCCATCACCATTTAAAATAGGATGTTGCTCAGAGCTGATCTCTGATGCAGTCGGCCTTTACTCTAAAATTCTCCGTAAGACCCACAGTTTGTCTCTCTGCATCTCTGATACATGTTTTGTACTAATCTGACATGCTTCTCTACCACTACAGACTCTCCTATACAGTGCAACAGTTGATTACAAAGCCATGGTTTCTCTTACTATACATAGATACCGTATTTACCGGACTATAAGGCGCACCTAAAAACCTGAAAATTTCTCAAAAGACGTCAGTGTGCCTTATATATGGACCAAATTCCTAAATTTAAACTGGCCCGAAGCATTGTGTCATGAAATCAATCATAAGTGGCCCGCTGAAGACTATGAATCATGAATCAAAAAGACTATTGATCATTATTTTGTGAATATAAAGTAATTTGTTGCCTCTGAAGTTGAAATAAAAAAGATAAAATGGAGAATGATTTGATTTGGATTAAAAATCTGACATGATGCATTAATGGTGCGCCTTATAGTCTGGTGTGCCTTATATAAGGACACTGTTTTAAAATGGGCCATTTATTGAAGGTGCGCCTTATAGTCCGGTGCGCCTTATAGTCCAGAAAAATACGGTACACAGTAAGTCACTTTTTCTGGCCTTGTCTTGACTTAACTCAAAAGTTCTACAGCCACCTTCTCTGGGTAATTGCATACTTTACAGGTATGCCATCAGGAACAACTACTCTTCTTTTTTTCATTCTCTTCAGTGACCTCCCCCTCCCCCATTAATAATTGCTATTTCCTTGTCCACAATAGCAACTTTTCTTCCCTTTCTCTTATTCATTCCTCAAAGTATGCTGTCCATATTCTCCATCACACTGCTGACACCAGTCACACTACATCTCCATCCTTCAGCATCTAATCCGATGCCAACCATATCAGTCTGCCTGGTGAACCTGTAGAAATCCTTCTCGATTTCTTTCTATATCCAAGTGATGCCATATGCATTATACAGCAAGTATTATTTTAAAGGCATATCTTTGTATTTTACTTTTTCGACAAACAAATGTGAAATATTATTCACGTTGTCCTTCCTACTTGGTGCCACTGCAGAGTCCACTTGGGTGAGAATATATTGGGGATAATGCAGACCATGAGAGAAGCCGTTAGGTCTTCGGGCCAATGGTCCATGAGCTCTTTAATGAGGACTTTTCCCTCTGCAGCTCAAAGGGCCATCTGGCTAACAGCAGCTGCTCGCTATGGCTGCTGATAGCATGTGGCACTCCTAGCTCAGGGCAATTGTAAGTGTAGCACTATTTTATGGTAGCTATATGATTCTACTCTCCCAGGATATGCAATGTAGTTACATTAGGAAGTCTCAGTCCAATTCACCCAACTTTATTTCTCTTCATTCCAAACGGAAACTGCTATTCTTTCTCATGTTTTCATTATATACTATTGCCCGTTCTAAATGGGGGTGGAAATAATCAAATTACACAGAAGAAGTTCCATGGCTGGCTGTTATGAGATTTTCTCCCACGCGTTTTGCTCAAAACATGCAGCATACGGTCATCAGGTTTTTGATATATTTTCCAGTACGTTGTAACGGTTGTTAACGTTTCTTCCTGTACAACATGGCACTCGAACAATAGACATAATCTAAAGATGCTATCATGGCGCTATATAACATTTAACCATGAGGTAATTGTTGCAAGTGCAAATGTATGACATCAACGCAGCAAGGAAAAAAAAAAAAGATACACATGTTTAATATAATGCATTCTATATTTTTAATTGTGTTTTGTGATAACAGTGGAAGCTCCAAAAGTTCAGTTTTATAATTTACAATTCTATCCACTGGACATAATTGAACTAGAAACAAACTAAAAACCGTTCTGGGGTCAAACTTGTCATCATAAAACATTTGAAGGAATATATATCGAAATACAATTTTAGACTTAACAAGAACAAGTTGGTAAAGCAGTTAACAAGCTAAAAAGGAATAAAAAATTTGTGTTGCAGATGCATCTTGCACATCTGACTTCTTATGTTTTGTATTTTTCATCATTCCATTTGTTCTTTTGAAGTAATACATAAAAAACAATTAATTTAATACAATTTCAAACTTGAATAATGTGCAGGATGACACTTTGATACAGAAGTGGTGCAACTTGCATTGTTGACTGTTTATTTGGATTCGTGATTTTGTTTTATGTGCAGTTTTTACTCATGTACTCAACTTGAGTCTACTTTATAGAGCACAAACAATCACAGATGCATACAAAGTGCTGTACATAAAGAAAAAAAAATCTGACATAAAAATACAAATAGAAATCAAACAATGCATTAACAACATAAAAATAGCAAACTTAATAAAACACTAAAACAATGCCAAGCCGATGAATGTACGACACTTTGTATCAGCTGTGGTTTCTTTTTCAAATAAATAAAGTGGAGTTGAGATGTGTTCAAAGTCATCAGAGTAAAACACAGAATCACTGTTAATGATTGCGTGCAAAAACGTTGCACATTAGGTTTACCTAACGTTTGCATTCTTCAAAACCTTTGACATCCTTTAATACATTGAACTAAAGTGAACAGTAGCGCTTGGTGAATGTCGCAATATATACTTAACCAGGGCAGTCTGCTCTACAGTATAATAGGAGAATGTCAAGACAAAAAGAGCAAAGTGCCCCAGTTCCTTTCAACTCTGAAATAGCAAGATATGAAATGAAAAGCCCTGCATCAATATACTATAATTATGGCCGATAGACACGATTCTCTTGCAACTAGGCGTTCCATACTTCTCTCAAATGCAATCAAAGACTCAAAGGACAGTGCTAGATACCCACACAGACTTTGTGTGTTTAACGAGGCAAAACCACACAAATTCCATTTCAGGACAAGCAATATTCACATTTTTTTTCCTATTATGGTAGAAAGCAAGTCAAGCATAAACCGTCTCCTCTTTTCACGCCTTTATAAAAACTAGACACCAGAGTGTGCTGAAGTTGAGACTTGATCAACATTTGCCTGGGTGTGAAATGGAGCAGAGCTAAGCATCTGGAAAGAGCAAAGAATGGTTCCCTCAAGGTGGATCAGGAGAACCACTGGAAAGTTAAGCCAGTTTGCCCTGCGTCTCTCCGGGACCGTAACTGTGATTGATGTCCGCCATTTCAATAAGTGTTTGTTTAGACACAAGAAGACACCAATGCGACTGCACACATCTTTTTTAGAAAGACTATTTATTCATCTGTATATCTATACTTTTAACTTTCAGACACTTCATGTAGTATAACATCAAACGCTTCAACTCCATTCAGCAATGGAGAATTAATTAAGAACAATTATTTATTTAACTCAATGGTTTACCTGGGAAATCCAGTTGAAGAAATTGACGTGGTACTCAGTGTCATCTATAAATGAACAATGATGTCAAGAGGTTCAGTGTTTCACATAGGCTTTGATTTCTCATGAATGGGAATGATAACAAGCCCTTCTTTCATCCTGAACTCCCTTAAATCTGACTCATGAACAAGATGGCTATCATTTTTTTGATGCATTCATTCTTGTTAGATTTTAAAGACAGCAAATTTAGTCCTTGTTCTTCATTGCTATTTAATGCTAGTTGGAATAGTGGAAAGCGTTTGCTTCAAATATTGGTGCAGTCCCAAAGGGGATTTGTTTTCTTAAGCTTCCACATGTACAGCACATCCATTTTATTTCCTTCAAGATACTTTGGGTCGCTTTGGATTGTGGTAAGTAAGGCTGTCATTATAATGCAAGCACTGAGAGCACTTAAGAAGCAAATATAATTTACTAGACACACTTGCACCGCTTGTCTTTTGTCTTGTATTCTTGCTGAATCTATTGCACTACATCAATGGAGAACATGCAACTGTGACTTTTAACCCTCTTCATACAGGGAAAATAACAGTTGAGTTAAATTTTTTGTCATTTCTGAGCACTTATTACTTCTATTCAATTTGTATGAATATACGTGTTTTTTTTCTGAAACTAAGGAGTTAGTTTTGCGACACCTACACAATATATCTTCTACATATACAATTTACTTTTCCACCAAATCTTCAACAGATTAGTTTTGTAACTACTACAATAGTTACAATTTGAATGTCTGTTTCAATATCACATCCCATTTACAGGCAAGAAGAGCGTACTTCTGTCAGAATAGTTTTTTGTTCTGTGGATGGCAAACCATGTGAATAAAAGAAGAGGCAGCGTATTTAGGGTGAACTTTGCAAACAGTTGAAAGTAGGTCTGGTGTGAGACAAGTGTCTGGCAGCAGTAGTCAAGAACAGAATTGCTTCCTTAGAAACTGGGGGAAATGCCTGCAGAAGATGAGATTGTGAGGTCACAACAGAAGTGCATTTAAGTGTTAATTATTCATTTTTCTTCTGACATGAATTTTAACTGCTTGTCTTTGTGATTAAGACAAAATATCTCCATTAGAATATCCTTTGGGAGTTGGCATCCTTTAAGCGCTTTAAAGAATTGTGAATAATGATGATGCTCTCATAAAAACAATCCCTCAAGGACTAGAGGATCTTGTCTATTTTTACCCTTGCCTGTTTCTCTCAGATGAGCTGTTGTGTTCTTAAGCGGAGGCCATTTGAGTCCAGAAAGAGCCAACAACAACAATGAGCAGCTGTGAGAAATAAACAGCCATAAAATATGTTACAACCTCCCGGAGCTATAATTGCCTGATGTTCAAGTTAATGTACATTATGCGCTCTTTATGAGGTGCTGGTGTATAGACAGGAGCTGATGGTTATTTACATCGACCGTTTTTTCACACGGCTCGTCTCGAAACATCCTGGATGACTCTCAATAAACATGCGGGACTCAATCAAGGACAAAACATCCGTATTCATATTCACTTGTTTATTTCATCTTCTTTTTATGGCAATGGAGGAGTCATTGTGCTCCAGTTCGCAATGCACATGTGCTAACTGGGCACACCAGGTAGTTTGTTTCAATAATCCATCTGGATATGAGCCGGGTTGTTTATTCTGTTTAAAACTGCACCATCCTATTCATCCCATCTATTCACCAGCAGATGACTGAAGACAGTAGCTACTAATTTGACAAGTGACATTACAGGAAAAGCCTTCTTTGCTATTCCTTTGATGAAGAAATTGTGACCTGCTCTGACAAAACTGCCTCGATGGAAGAATCCATATTAATCCATCTAACGTATTCCGTTGGTTGGTGCCACATCAGTCATGTCAAAAGATGCTGATTGGTCGGTTCTGTTTTAAGATGGAAGTGTTATTCACATACCTGTATTCATAATAATAACTGTACTTGTCACATACTAGCGGCAGATGGATTAGTATTCCATCCAAGATATGGCATTAAGTGTGAAGTGATCAGGAAAACGTATTTGAAAAATTCTTATCTGCGTTGGTGCCTCTGCTAAAGTCTCAGCTGAGAGGCTCTGTATGAAATCGGCAATTTTTTTTTTATGTCTGTGTCATTTATCACATGATTTTAAACAGTAAGCGTATAGTACCTTGATTTTCTGTTATGTAGTCCAACTAAAGCCATAAAGAGCAAGTTAAGCCTGCTTCAAGCCAAATTCGAAACTGGCAGACTCACATTTGAGTTTTGGCCAATTTCAAGTGTCATTGGACCTCGTTACTCATGCAGTGTACTGGGAGGAACGGGAGGCAGTTGGCTGCTCCCGACAGGTCGTACAACCATCAGACAAATTTCTGGCATGTCAGAAATGTGGTTGGCCTCAACACCAATTTATCAGAGTTTACGACGTGATTCTCTAAACTTCATCCCTTTCCCATTTTTGCATCTGAGCAACGTTGTTAAACAGCCAACTAAAACAGAAATATAAACTTGCACGGTAGGTTGGGTGCTTAGCTCAATCCATGTTCTATACCAGTGGTCCTCAACCTCAACCAGATTGGGGGGGGGCTACAAGTCTGAAAAAAATGCGTACACACTGCCTAGAAAGAAAGTCTTTACCAGATTGAGATGGAGGAATGTAATATGCCTAAGAAAGCTTTCATGTGTCCTTTGTTTTTTTTCCGAATTCAGTTGCATGGCCCAAGGCATTACAATTGCACCCAGTAGTTTTTAACCATTGATGGAGAGGGTCATAGGTAGAATCTCTCTGAAGGAAATACTGGTGTTTCTAGCTGCTATTGTGCTCTCAAATATTAGAGGGGTAAGAAACCAGGCTTAAATATGTCATCTAGCAGCTGAGAGAGAATGGCCTGAAACTCTCACCGACCAAATGCAATTTCTTTCAAAGCTCAGTGTAGTATCTAGGTCACATTGTTTGAGCAGAGGAATAGAGACTGACCTTGAAAAGATCAGTGCTCTCCCTACCTGGCCTCGACTCCAAACCTTTGGCGAGATTAAGTCCTTCTTAGGATTTGCAGTGTCTTAAAACCACTTTGTTTGAGACCTTTTCAAAAATATTGAATGATGTCATCAGAGGCCACCCAAGAAGGTCTGGCACTTCAACGAGTGATGAACGCCTGAATGCCAAGCGGAATTTTAAAGACTCATGTCTGCCTATGTCCTCTGCGGATCCAAAATGTCCATGAACTACATATCTTGGTTCTACCTTTAAGCTATATGATTGTCTTTGGTGAAAACACATCGACATTCAAATATTTCTCCGCTGCGCTGTCCCAAACAAAGCGAGGTAGATTCCAAAGCACTAAAGACCACTAATTATTGCTGAGCAATGAGGTGACGCCTTGTTGATTAGCCTTGAATGTGTAGTTCTTGCCCAAAAGGATTTCAGTTGAGGCTGCACTGTGTTGAATTCCATTTCTGCTGCTTTTAGAACTTGGTCACATTTCCATAACTTTTATTTTCCATGCCTGTGCTTGGGTTTGCACTGACCCTGCACATCCTCTGGGATATTTGATTATGCAGCTGCTGAATGCAAAAACACCTTCTTTTTTGATTGAGCTCCTGCACAGAACGAGATTGGAGGCGATATTGGCCGTTTCAAGGTCCGGTTCGCAGGAAGATGTTGATGACCTCGACATCTATTCAGGAGATTCAGACGGATGCTGATGGCTTTATGGATGTGACCACTCCTGGATAGAAGTCTCAAATATTTCAGTCATGACATGAATACATGCAGTGGTCCAGGGTGAAAAATTGTCTAAATACAGAACATTGTCATGTACAATGTGTGTCCTAGTTTGAAGGTCAGGCGGCATGCACAGCATACAGGGATGTGTCTTTGTGTGATGGAAAGAACCCAGCACATCCAA
Source organism: Syngnathus leptorhynchus (assembly GCF_054491065.1). Classification (NCBI taxonomy): domain Eukaryota; kingdom Metazoa; phylum Chordata; class Actinopteri; order Syngnathiformes; family Syngnathidae; genus Syngnathus; species Syngnathus leptorhynchus. Next base: position 8,316,783 of record NC_141204.1, on the reverse strand, counting down.
GACGCATGATGATAACCTCATTTTGATTTTCTGTTTTGTTGCTGGAGTCAGTATCAGGAACTTGTGGCAAGGGGGACAAACGTATTCAAAATCTCTTAATATAATAACTGTAACTCTGCGATTGTTTCATTTGTTTGAAGACAGACTTTTTTATTTACCATGTATCCTTTTCAATGTGTAGTCATTTTATAAGGCAATCATTCATAACTTAATGTAAGTCAAAATGAACATGACACTCCTATTTATATAAGGAAGCAGAATTAAATTTCAGAAATACACAAAAATTAATAATAGACATTTATATTTTGGTAAGATGAAGAATTAATATTCAAGGGGGATGAAGGGCCTTAGCCTGACCTGATTTGTTTTGGTCTGCAATGCAAGTGTACTTGGTCATTCCACTGAGTCCATAGCATAGTGTCTAAGTACTTCTGCAGTACTTTTTAATTAATAACTAAAGAATCTGTTCATAAAAACAAACTAACTAGGTTGGTTACGGTAGGGGTTAGGGGTTACGGTAGACACTTAAGTAAGGTTACCTACGTACTTTATAGTTCCTGAAAAGCTGCAACTATATAAGTCAAAGAAACATGTTTTCATCTGCACATCTGTCTTTCTTTCATTAACTATGGTTGAATACCAATTAGTGGATTTCAAAGGATCATTGGAGCAGTTCCTTTCAACTCGTCTCGTCGCAGTGAGAGCTTTCCTGTGTAAGTCATGGGTTAGAAACGTTGTCGAGTATCTTTGAGTGCCATCAAATAAGTTATTTATTTAAAAAAAAAACATAGCTGGAGTGGTAGACTTGTCATATGTGTTCATTGAAATCAGGCAAACTGTCTTTTTTTTTTTCTAATTGTTAATTCATGTTTTCACAGTTTGGCTCTGTATTGTAGTAGTCGTATGCCTCATGCTACATTTCTTTTCAAGTATTTCTCTATTTCATCATTTTAGCCTGCATCACTGGCATCCTTTTTACCGTGAAAATGAAGTGAAACAACACCTGGTCTTAAAACAGAGCTGTCTGTCAGTTTGATACTTATGAGTCTCTTAAAAACAGAGTTCATGAACTAGCGTGGCCCTTCAGGTCCCCCGGTGACAGTTTGTTCCAGAAGTGCACGACTAAAAGGTTTGGGGAGGCAGCTTTAAGCTTTTATGGTCAGTCGAGTCTGGATGAGCCCGCCTGAGGATCTTGGAGTGGTGTGAAATCTAAGGACATAAAGTTTGAATCCCTGTTTTTATGACTAAACATAAAGTTAAAAACAAGCTTTCCATCTTGGCACCTGATTAACAATCATCCAGAGCAATTGTCTACTTGTAAACATTCATTCAACAAATCACACGTGACTATTGTTTTTGGTGAAACTTGATTGGGTGTGTTATTTTTACCTTCTTTTTTTATTCATATTAGTATTTATATGACATACTCTTATTATATTTGACAAATCCACAAATATATTGCATAAGAGACACATACGGTATGCAATTTGAGACTCAATTAAAGACAATTAGGACATTTTGTAATCTCCTGGATCTATGTCAGTCCCAAAGTATTGCCCATGCGTTTAAATTCTTATGCTATTAATCAGGCTATGCAGATAATGAATTATGACTTTATCAAATTACAGTTGTCTCTCTTTCACAGGTCTCCTGTATTTTCCATGATATAGCATTTTAAATTGACCTGAGTGAATAGTAAATGAACCCCATTCATCTTTATGACACTGCTCCGTAGTACTTTCCTCCACATTCTTTTCTGGATGACCTTGCCATGTAAAGTTTGCTCATCAACTGTTGTAAGTGAAATCATTTAATCACTTTATATTAAATCTAAAAACTATGATGATGCAATGTGAAGTGTCTAAATGTTTTGAAAGGAGATTTGGAATTGTATAGCTTTGAACTTTGCATACACACTTGCATTTGGAAGTTTGTTGGTCTTCCTTTGCTCTGTGCAGTACTTTTCCACTACCTGGGCCAGGTGGATGGGCGGAGCCTCCAGCACACCTGTTTGGCAGCCCAGTTAGCTGGCTATTTAAAAGCTGTTGCTTTTGCCAGTCATGTTTGTTGAGCCTGTGCCTGTTTTTTTGTCACAGTTATCCAAATTCTCGTAAGTAATTCTGTTTCTCTGCTTTTGCATGCAATTAAGTATAGTTTTTCCTTTCTTGTGTAGTTCGGATTTATGTTTTACTTTTGTAGTTCTTTTTATCACCTTTTAGGTTGAGTTATGTTTGCATTTTGCAATTGTCAGGTTTATTTTTGCAAAAGTGGTTTGCTTTAATTAGGTTTTGGTTCATATTATTTTGTTAGCTCATGTCCTCTATTCTGTTTTTTCATCAGCAGAGCGCTGGTATATCTCCTAAAGGGATGAGAAACACTTGGAGTTGCTGAGGTTCAATTGGGAGTGCAATTATTTTTTAATAAACAGCTACAGTATGTATATGTATATGCCACATACATATTCATGCTGTTGATAAGAAATATCCCCTTTTGAGCAGCTTGCAAATTATGAGTTATCTGCTAATTTCTCAAATGCCTCAAAGTGTTTTTGCTTATCCAGAAAATAAGAGTTTTCCACCAGCGATGCCTGTCCCGAAGGGCCCAAAAAAATCACATTTCCCCCTCGATAATTGCTATACTTGTCTTAGTTGAGTTTATCAGCTGCACAAATGCAGTCATGAGAAGGCATTTAGTTTTTAGTTTTTTTTTTAATTTTTTTAAGAAAATCGCTAAATGACTTTTTAAATGGGTTACAGAGTTTGTAAAATCCAACACTAGTTGGGGAAGTAAGCAGCGAGACAGAATACATATCAGGAAAGTTGATTTGATTTAGATCTCACCAAATATTAGTAACCAACGGTTCTGTATATTTATACGTTATTGTAAACAATATTCATCTAGAGTCTTTCTTCACAGCACTCCTATTCTCAAAGGAGTCCCGAAGGCGCTGACTAACTTGACTGAAATTACTACTGTCCGCTATAAACACTAAAATACATTCCTAAACCTCCATATTGCTCAGATGTATTAAAGCATATTTAGCATCGGTTTTAAGATTTTACATGGCACAATGTATTCAAACCTAGTTATTGCGTGCACGACATCATCCATCCATGAATTAATTAAGGCGCTCTGCTCTGATAAGTGCCAACCACGAAGAGAGTGTGCTTTGTTTCATTCTACTGCAGTGTGTACAGTTGTTAAATGAACACTGAAGGGAATTTCACTCTTGGCAATGGCCTTCACCCTCCCACTGGCTCTGGAATGCTGCTACCCTTCACAAAATAAGCACACTTAAGTGTGAATTTGACCTTTGTTGTGTATGCATCAATAACAAACATAGTTTGTTTAACAAAACAGAAAAACTTTTAATGATTTCTACTATGCAGCTAGAAACAGTCTATAAAAAGATTGGAAAAAGATAATATTTTAATGGAATTAGCAAAAATAATTGATTTCAGTTTTCATTAGTGCAGGAAAGGTAAACCATAGTTTCAGTTATCTTTTTTTAAAAGCACACTTGTTTATAATTTCTTGATAAAAATGTTTTTGTTTTTCAATTAAATTTTTTGTCATTTCATTCTTTGTTAGCCTTAATCATATTCCTTGGCGGAAATAAATGCAAAATCCATAACTGTTCTTCACGTAAGATTGATCATGGCAGCCTCCCTCTTCCTCTTTTTTTCACTGAGCAGCCAGCATTGTCTTGTTACGCACTGTGTTTGCATAAACATGATCTTACGTTTACTGGCACTGCAGTTTAACAATGGTGTTCATTGTATAGGCTTATTCACTGTGTAATTAATCATTTGCCCTTTTTGTGTAACAGGTGAGAACTTGTATTGTTTTTGGGGTTTCTTTTATAATGTGGAGGCATTTATTTTGTCAGATGGATCTGGCAGACATACAGGACATGACCATTGGCGCATTTATATATTGCAAATTAAGAAAACCAGATTGGCCAGCAGCCAGTCTATGCCATGCGACCACTTTACTTACTTACTTTTTCCTTTGTCACCCTCAAAACACAAAAATCCACATGTTAAATAATGATTTTCAAAGGGTGTATGTGATTTTGCTTGCATATTTAATAAAGGGAGGAGGCGAGGGTTTGTTACTTGGAGAGAAACTATTTTTAATCTTTGTCCTTGAGAATAATCTTGGCTGTATTCACAATGACTCACTTTATCAATGTAGTGGCAGGCTACCCCGCCTGGAGTCTGAAGGCGGCAACACCAGCGATGCTTTTCATTGCGTCAGGTGAAAGCAGACTTCACCTTCTTCTTGAAGGCCACAAGAGCACCAGAGAGATGTGCAAATGTGTACTTTCCAAGTCTTACTTTAACACGTCATCAATCTCCTCAAAGGTGAGACATCAAGATGCTGATTAGACATCCTCTAATTTTTGCAGATTTTTTATTTTTATTTTTTTAAATCAAAGTTAAACATCAGGCAGTTAAAGTACAAAGACTAGCTCTTCTTTTGTAATTTGAATTTATTTGTCATGTTTTTATTTCTGGGTACAATAAAACATTGAAGTGCATGAATTTCATTTTTTTTTAAATAAGTTGGAAAAAATCAGGGTGTTCCAAAACTGTGTATAAATATATTTAATAAACAAGAGCTAGTCATTAAGTTCATCATATCATTTTGTACAAGTGGTTTGAGGAGCACGCGCTCACAGAACCAGGTTAAAGAAGAGTGCAACACGGCCTTTAAATCAGGTCACAGTGCCTTTGGAGTAGATGGGGCTGTGCTAGCCTTTATCCCATAACAAGCACATTTCAAAGATAAGTGAGCTCAGCATGGACATCCATGTGGTCACCCTTCATGTCCCTCTCGTGATGGTTGGAAAAAAAAAAAAAAAGTCCTCAATCAAGGCAGCTGCCTCCACCCCTTAACCTTGTGGTCAAATGGACACTGGCAGGCTTCTCCATGTCCAAAGGCTCCAGTTTGAAGACTGACCCAATTATAGAGCAGTGAAGCTGCAAAGATGGATAGCAGCTCCGCCTGAGATCAAATTGTTCTTGTTCAGCCTGATTGCAGCCAGGTTGGAGTGTGGAACATCAAGCAAACAATTTCTCCATGAAAACAGTGAATCATTTACATAACGGCAACCCCCTCAAGATAGGAACGAGCTGTTATTACAGTAAAATAATCCTAGCAATGTGCTAGCAATCAGTAAATGTCACATTGAATCTCAAATATCATCTAAAGACCAAAGAGGCTTCAGAGAGAATCAATTTGACATTCACCTGATGTTTGTTTTGCTGTTGCTCTCTGCTGCTTTCATACTTGTGTGTACATGCAGAAGAGCATCTGAGATCTGTTGTCAACCAATCTAAATGTTTGTGTTTTGCACACCAATGAGCCTCATTCACAAACTGTGTGTAAAGGTCCACGTACATTCCATAATCAGAATAAGACTGTGAACATGCGGGTGAAAGAAATGCAAAATAATCAAATTACCTTTTCTGAATTTTAATGTAAAAAAAGAAATATAAAATACCCTTAAACTATGGGGAACAGATTCAGAAAATGGGAGTACCACCATCCCTCCCCCTTCACCTACGCCATGCACAGTCCTTCACTCACTAACGGCATAAATAATCAGAAAAATCACAAGTGGTTCAACAAGTGACTCATTTCCAACACTTGAGCAAGCCAAGCGGCAAAACTAACGTGCACGCCGGCTCTACATTAAACGCTAATCAAGCAGAGTGAGCCACAATCCTGGCACACTGTATTCTGTTAGAATATGCTAAGAGTGACAAACATTTTGTACCCTTGTAGGAGAAATTCTCACCTGTATAATAATGAAGCTTTATATTCCAATACATTATTCATCCATTAATCAGCACATTTCCATCTCTTTAGCTGAGAGTGTAAAGGTCACTGAGCTAATTTGAAACAAAATGATCATCTATATTTTGTCTGGTGCTATATTGTCAATTAGATTTTTAGAAAGGCTCATTTTGATGAAGTTTCTCAGGCTTGCAGCGAGTTTGCAATATTGTTGCAGAAAAGCTGTTTTTGAATAAGAAGTGCATGTTTAAAATATATATGAGCTGTGGTAAAGTGAGGGAATAAGGTCAAACCTTTGGCCCCCTTGAAGATATCTCAGAAGCAGCATTTATCTGTCCATTCCCCCCACTGCTCATGCTTATTTGAAAATTTGTGTGGAATTGTCATATTTTCTGGAGAGATTCATGTTACATCATACCCCGCATGCTATTGGCAAAAAAAATGAATCTGTTTGTACTGTCAGTGGGTCTTAGCGAGCAGCGTGTCTCCTATACTAACAGCTGAGCTTTTGTAAATGATGTGCAGCCAAGCAGGGTTATTTCCTCATACTGTATTTTATGTGCTCACACTTCAGCCTTGGTGAGAAAATGTCAGCTGAACCAATCAATTGGTAGCAATGCCTTCCATCTGTTCATTGTCTATACCGCTTTCTTTAATTGTTCATGAACCAGTGTGTAGTAGGTAGTTAAATTAAACATATGCTAAAACATTGATTGATTGATTTTAAGATGTTCCCTTATCTTTATCCTATTCCTCGCATCCATGAACAAAAAAAAAAAAAAAAAAAAAAAATGTTTTGAGAGTTGACTGTTAGATTGATTTAGGACTCCTCCGAGAATCCAAGTAGGTCTTTTCAAATTTTGATATGAAAAATTTAGTTTTGATTTATGAAAGGCTGATTTATTACCGGAAATGATAGTTTGCTAAAAGGTTTTTCAAGATATCTCTGAAAAAAAACATGTTTTCCGAGTGAAGGAGAATCAAACGTCCTCTTTCTATAGACAAAACAATTGTCCTAGTCCTGACTGTCAAACTCGAGGAACAGCAGCCATGGCTATGTATGACACAGCAGCTTTCTTCTGCCACTACAAACTAGTAATACTTTTCTTGCTTGGATGATCAATGTCAAATGATCTGTAATGGAGCACCCTGCTCTTGAACAGTGGGAATAACATGAAATACAGGGCAGTCTCCAGAATGGAAGGATGACATCAGAGTTTCAGAATATCTTATTCGCACACGGTACCATCTTAAAGCTGGAAAAATACATCGAGTTTAATTTTGAACTTAATCTACAGAAGTCAAACAGGGGGCATGCAAGAAATGATGCCCTCTTACTCAACACAAAGAGAAAGATTAGAAGTAATTAGCTTCCCCCTTCATTATTCACAATGTTTACAATGAGAAGGCCTCCACCAAAGCCCCAAGGGTGACACATGGGGGGAGGACAATGCAGATGCGCAAGGTCTGTGGGAACAATTAACCCCAACTCTCTAACACCATTATAATGCATTTAATCAGGGAAATGATGGCAGTCTTACAGCAACTACAGGAAGTACAAAAGTGCAATGAGGTGAAGAATTCATTCTTGTATATTACTTTTGTTTCTCAGTCCTTGTACATCGCAGACTTCTGACAATCAATCCAGTAGGGGGCAGGACTAGTCCCTTACAGTCTGGGTGAAAGGTGGTATTTTGACTTTTTTTTTTTTTTTTAGTTCAATCCAGAGCATTATCTCATACCATATCACTTCCGACTGTCACCATGAATAATCGCACCGCTTATCAAATATGAGATCTATCAGTTTTATTTTGGAGCAAGGCAAAGCAATAAAAATTCACGTTTCAGCTTTTTAATATGTGCATGCAATGAGGCTCGTCCGGGTGTTTTTGGCACTGTATATGTACATCACAAGGACACTTGTCAGTGCTGATTTATGATACAGACTTACACGCGCTACTGTGTAAGTCAATTGTAATCATGTACAAAGCACATCTTTACCTTTGTGCTATTGCCTTGCCACTGTCCTTTCATGCAGAGAACTGAACACTCTGACCTTTCATTTGCTCTGCTGTTGCCAGCCAACACATCCCTGCTGGCCTCCAAGGCCAACCTTCAATGTAGATAAGGCAGGCCAATTAAAATGCAGGCAAATATCTGCTTTGACTGCCCTAGTGTTTCATCATTAATATGATGGAGTCAAAACTTATCACAGCACTGTGTAATTTGTCAAATACAAGCCAGTTGTAGTGCAGTTACTGTCCTAACCAATGGAAGGGACCTTATTGGAGTTTGTCCAAAACATATTTTTCCATCTGAGAACATTTTGTGTTAAGACAAATGGCCAGTATCTCAAGATAATTATTCTTTTAATTAGTCAAGAAGGCAGAAGCTTTAGTGAGAAAGCCCAGACTTTTATCTCCCCAGTCACTTCATTCACTCTTCCCTGGAATACCAAGGTGTTCCCAGGCCAATCGGGAGAAATAGTGTTATGGGTTCTACTTGGGGCCTCCTCCTGGTGAGACGTGCCTGGACAACATTACCAGCGAGGCATCCAGGACACATCTGGATTAGCTGCCCGAGCCACCTGTCAATGAGGAGTAGACACCTCTCCACTCTGACCCCTTCCCAAATGACCAAAATTCTCACCCTATTGCGATATAATCTGTGCAGAATATAGCCATTATGAATAAGAGGGGAAGTCAAAATTTGATTTGATATACACACAAAAAAATATTATAATTGAAATGTGTGAGTACATTTGAAATGTGTTTTTGGTGTGCAATATATGTAGTTGCTACCAATCTCCATTTGACCTCAACAGTCTTGTTGCCGCCTCCAAAATCAAACTAAGATTAGTATCTGGTCGCTTGTCATTTTGTGTAAGCATCGAGAACATATAAAGCCTATTTGTGTGCACGGGGTGAATTGACCCTTGAAATTCATTTATTCATGCATTTGTGAGCGAGAGGTTCATGTTTTCCGGTTACAAACCTCTCCAGTGTCATTCCTCGATTTCTGGCTCTTGGGGCTGTAATACGACTTTGAGCACACACACCGGTTTTAACACTGGAGCTGGGCCAAATGAGCAAGGGCTGAACTAATAGCTGCCCTAGGTCTATTTCCATGTACAGTAGCCTCTCAAGGTCAAGCAGAAAGTGGCTGCTTATCTCCTCCTCGAGCATGACTGACTCCCTCCATTAATCAAGCAGTGTTAGTTACAGGGGCCTGGCTCAAGTCAAGGTTTGCGTTTGCATACAAACATATGCACATATATTTTAGCTCTTGAGACTTCAAGGTCTGCATATAGCGTTAGGTGAGTATTTAAAAAAAAAAAAAGAAAAAAAAAAAGGTGTTTGTGGCAATGAACAACAATCAGAAGGGCGCTTCAGCTTTAGAAATTCTCGATATCCTTAATGGCATCTAGCTCAAAGCTCTCAATGACAAAACTATATAAAAAAAATAAGGCAAATTGAACATTAAGGAGAAGAATAAACAAGCATTTAGTTGGTGGCATGGTTAAATTTAGGTGCATTTCAGAATAAAATCATGGATGGTGAAATATCATCTCTGCGCCATTTGCTCTCAATTGAACCCTTGAAATATAATATAATAAATGGGTTCAAAATACAAATAGTTTTTCTATCTTTGCTAGCTAGAGCAAAATTATCACTATCGCAATCTGCCAGGGTTAGAGGTGTAGCCTGATGTTTTTATTTTGTACATTTATATTTTACTGTACAGGGGATTATTTGCAGGGTAAGGACCGGCCTACAAATGACAACAATTAGCATATAAAATAATGAAATATAATGACTTCCTTGTCCTAGAATATGTGGTGCCAGCCTAGGCCATCTAGTGTGTTATAAATCAGTAGGATTTAGTATCCCCTGCTGTTCTGCGCTCTCTCACTGTAAAGTAGCAGTGAAGGTTTGCTGCTAGTATGGTGCACTGGAGCCTTGTGCAAACTCCTTTGATCGCATCTTCACAATGGCTGTCTTGTGATACTACTTTAAGCTGGCAGTGCAAATCTTGGGCTTGTGTCTGGATACAGAAAAAGAGGATGAGGTTTGAATCAGCATGGATTAGTGCAATGGCTGAGTACAACGAAAGGGCATTCACATGGACAAGGAATGTGATTCTGAATTATATATGAGACTTGGAGATGCATGTGTACTGCAGCTCTCGTGCACTGAAATCGTTATGAAAAGCGGTGCACGGTGTTGAAATGAGACATTTTGTTTGGGAGAGGAGCACAACTGACTGACCTTGGGTGTCCTTCAGGGATGTCATGGTCTTTCCTTAATGGAGTGGAGATGTCCCTGTAAAAGCTTTGCTCCACAGAGGGACAGATGGCTCATGCAGGACAGTCACTGATGCTCACTAAAGTGTTGCCCTACACAAGGAAAACTTTGAGCCACACAAATCCATGTGAGTCCAAACAACAATCAACTACTGATAATTTATCACCAAAATATCCACAGTGTTGAGCATTTGTCATGTACACACTAAGAAATAAACAGAATATGCACAATTGATTAAAAAAAAATAGTCGTTTATAGTTTGTGAACACAACACAACACAAAGTGAACATGTAAACGTCTGGTGAAAAACATTTTTTTGTGACGGTCACAGGAGAAAATTTAATATCAAATTTTCTTTTCCACTGTAATTGTGTTTGTTTTGTGGTGTGTTACTCCCAATGCTGCTTTCTCTTTAAAGTTTTGACCCTTTGTCCAATCATGCGCGGCCTTTTAGCTGCATCTGAGAACAACAAGCTGTGCATCAGGACACATCCTCAGCTGAGAGGAAAAGACCAGCTAATCTCCTCTAACACACTCTTGAAGTGCCCATGATGGACTTAATGTCTTTTTGTTTACAACTCTTATGCACATCCAGGAAGCGAGAGTGCATGTAGCTTGAGATAGGATAGCGAGACTTCCTCTTTTCCACTTTCTAGGAAGGGAGTCTGGTCAGGACCGGGATTTCCTTACCTCAGTGAGGATGTATTCTCCCGTCGGTTTTCGGATTGCTTCTCTCGTTACATAACAGCATTTTGCATGGGCTGACTGCATAGCATCAAAGCCTGGCGTTTTAGTCGCTGTTTGAACAATCTTTGGGGAATCTCACATGTCAATCAAGCAGACGTATTCCGCAGTCTCCGTACGACCAACTGCCACGTAACAGTTTATAGCCTACAGTAGCTCTGAGGACTGAAACATTCAAACACGGCTCATAAATAAAAGCAGCTCACATATACACACACCAAATTTTGTACCAGCCATTGCTGTTAGACATGCTGTTAAATCTTTGGAATTCAACAATATTGCAATATGCGATGATGGCAAATTTTAATCATCCATGCCACTAGGACAACGATTTCACAATCAACCTTAGCCATCTGTTGGGAGTTATCGTCTGTTGCATAATGACCTCCCGTTTCTTGTGCGCATTTTATTATTGTATTGTTTGGTTTAGTTTTGTTAGGTCTCTCCCTTGCGTGATAATGGCCTTAGCTGTATTGTTGAGTTCAGCAAATAAGCTCCCTGCTTGCCCTTGTTACTCACCTGGCTCTTTTCATTCGTTCATTCCTGTCGGAACACTGGGTTCAACCTGTTGTGTTGTCATCCTTGGTTAATTTCCTGCTCCACTACTTTGGCCTTACTGTCTTTGTGTAGTTTGTTTTGGAATAGATTTTGTAATAAATTACAGTTAATAGAAAATGCAATTGCTGATTCTCAGAAAAAAAAAGTACTTTTCAGAACATGAGGACACTTCAAGGTTGAGTAAAACCTTCAAAGTAGAAGACTAAATGTGTTATATTTTTGCTCGAAAGTTGATGTCAAAATGTCACACTGTGCAGTAAACTTGCTAGCACTTGAATGTCTTGTGATAAAACGCTTCTTCAAAAAATGCCCGGACAATTACTTGAAATTTTATAAGGTTGACCTTGCATTTTAATAGAAATATTAAGCTATATAAAAACATTTATTTTTAAATCTGAAAGAATTGGAAGATGACTGGCATGAATAACAAAATACTACTTTCATTTTTGTTGCATTTTCAGTGTATTTTAGTACTGTTTAGAAAAACATTTACACGTGTGAAAGCCAAATTCTACAAGATAAAGGTCCTCATGTTGCACCAACATCAGTTCACCTTATTACTTTATATATTGTATGCTCACGCTTGTTATTAGTCATAGTCGTTTGAGTCCTGGAGGCCGATGAAGGTCGGACTGCTGGTAACTTGCATTTGCTCTCACCTCTTTTGTATTGATCTGTGTTTTACACTTCTCTTTGGCTCAGTTCATTAAATTATCCTGCATTTAGCCAGCGATGCCTTCCAGTCATTTTCTAAGTGGAGACTTGCGCAGAATTGTACGTATATGCTTTGCATTTGATTTAGTAGGACCAAACGAGAGTTACTCATGATTAAATTCACAGCGGGCAGTACTGTGATGCAATTTGTTTGTGAGTTCAGATGAAGAATCTGGAGGCAAATGTTTTGATATAAATGGCGTCTAATTACACAAGCAATTGAATAAGTTACCCGTTGAACACAAATCAGAGCAATGCACTGAACCCTAGTGCTTGTGCTGAATGCTATTTACCACATTATGCATTAATGTAACGGTGCATTAAGAATCAATATATAATGTATTTTGCATTTCCTTCCGATATGCACGGTACCATATTTTAAAAAGAGATGGCATTTTGGACTGAGGCCACAGTTGGTTAAGCATTAGAACTGCAAATAGAATTTAGTATTTTGCCAAGCAAGGGCAATTATGCTAAGTGTTTGTGTAATTTCTTTGTGTTTCCAACGAAGAAGTTAATTCCATTGTTCAGCAAGAATGTTTTCTTTACGTGAAAGCACTTTTTAATACTTTCCTTGGGCTTGCCTTTTTGAACCTGCTGTAATTAGCGATACATAAATCAAAAAACTCCCCGGCGACGTGAAACCCGATCACTGCATCGTTTAAATTCCCACTTTCTATCTTAAGGGACGATGTTTTTCCATGCACATATAAAGTCCAATAGCCTTTTTTGTCCGTGTTAATCTACTTTGTAGCGTACGTTTCAGTGCCCAGTAGCTGGAAATTTCCTGAGCTGCTGCCACTGCCGTGCATGGAGGACATTTCTTTGTAGCAGCTGCCAGGGTAATTAGTTCCTCGATGAATTATGCAACAGCAAAAGTGTCAAGTAGTCTTAAAATCAGGCAGGTAGAGAGAAAGAGGATAGAAGAGAGCTGTCACACAAAGCTCATAAAACCTTGAAATACAGCAAACAATCCTGCCATTTTGGAAAGCCTTGAATGGACCAACGGAGCAAGACAACATTAAATAGCCGTGTGTACCTTACAACCGACTTGCATGTGAGGATAGACAAATATATTTCTCCTTTTAAGACGTTCACAGTTAACCTTCAACACCTCAAAAGTGGCAAAAGTGTGATAATAACCATAGAGCTGGCAATTCCTTAACAGGCAAGTGATATTTTTTCACACTGTAAGACAGGTCAGTTGTTTGAGATTTATACTATAAACTTCTTGTTTATAGTGTTGTTTGCCTTGTGTTTTATTTCAAGAATATTAAGAGTGACAGTTCCTCCAACGCTGCTTCTCTCAAGTGGATCTGATTCAATTTTTGGTTGCAACTGATACTGTTTGCACAGATAATTTGATATCACTTCAATGGCCACACAGGCGGTAAACCAGCTGGAAGTCCTGCTATAATCTTGTTATCGTCATCCAGACTGCCCTCACAAGGAAAACAACAGGATATCTCAACCTCTGGTTTGCCACAACAGACTGCTGTTTGATTCCTGTGAGCATCTGTTGTCATTCTCAGCATGTAAATGTTTTTACACACTTGCTTGGAAAGATGACAATTGTGCAAGCTGAATGAAACTACGATAACTCTCTCAACTCAGATAAAGCAATAATTTTTTTATAACTTGTACAAAATCTGCTTAATATTGAGACACACAAAAAGCAAGGCAATTTAGGCTAATAAAAATCACTAATAATGAAATGCAATGTTTTGGCTTACAAGCCTCAGTCTTTGGAGAGCGACCCTCATCGATGGTTTTCGACTATTTAATTTAGATTTGTGTAGTAAATTCACTTGTTTGAATTCCAGTTGTATTGCATGAATATCCCATTCTGAGTGGGGTCATGTATTGTCTAAAGTAAGTGAAGGCTCTCCAAAACATGCTGCACTGTCTGTCACAGTGTGACTGTCAGTCCTCTTCAACGAGGACATGCTGGAAACTACTGCAGTGTGAAGAGGTGCACTGAGGAGACACTTCAACATTACTGCACCTCCCCTTTACATAACTATCTCTCCTGTCTTTTGGAAATGTCTCAACCAGTAAAACACACACACAAAAAATTGTGAGCTCAACAATGGTGGCTGTAAAATCGATTGACAGTTTTAATCAGAACTGAACAACATTTATTATTATTTGTTTTTTTGCTTGAAATAAATGATTAATATTTTCTGTCTTCTTCTGATCACAGCCAGAGACAGTTTCTTCTTTGTCAACCTAGCGCTATGTATCTAACTGGATTGATTCTAGACGCATCTGAGTTAAATATTAATGCAAGTTTCCAGCACACGGGTTTCCACAAAACCAAGACAATAAGAAGCATGTAAACATGTTCCGGGAGCAAAGCATATAAAAAGATATCACTTTGCGGACCAGAGTTTATATTTCCACCATTTTAATATACATGTGTCAGAGTAATGTGTGTAGTATGCGTTCTGCTTGAAATGAGTACAAAAACATTAAATTTAAATAAACCGTTATTTTATATCATAACATTCATATTCTCATTTCAAAAAGAGTCTGACCAAATTCCCCTCCCTTCACTCCCACTGGATTACACTATAAGGTTAACAACATTCTAGTTCAAGATAAGTATATTCATGATTTCATTTCCATGCACGCTGCCAATTTGGACACATGAAATATTTACAAAATATATGCATCCAGCACATGGAAATGCCATTTGCATTACATACTGAACATCTCAATTGTTTGTCATACTTACTAGACAATTGTGAAACACTTACTTTTGCTTGTTCAGCAAAATGGTATCAAAGTAATTATTTTCACTGCGATATCAGCTTCTATGTGGTCAGTTGGAAGTCAATCCAAATGTCAACCAATCTCAAGATAAATATTATATCATATACTACCAGCGTCACTGAGGGACATGTTTGAATATTGATTGTGATATATTGTACATGTATGATATGCATATCTCATATCTCACTCATCTTTAGAAAAAATATCCTCAAACGTTTGACTCCAAAGTCAAAATGGGTACTTTTAATTTGGTTTAAAGCTGTTGGGTCCTAACCATATTCAGCTTTTAGCACACTTGAGAGAGTTGGCAGAATACTGAGATCTACTTCGACCCAAAATGTATGCATTAGTTAAATGGACTGCTTTAACGGAAAAGGCACTTGAATTTTCCCATGGCTAAACTTTCCAATGCTCTATCATGTTTATTTTTGCCTTTTTAAATAGCATTTCTATTTCAGGACGGAGCTTTTGGTGATGAATTCAAACATAGGACTTAAATACTTGTTCATGGCCATCCTTATACATTTTTATTAAGTTATAATCCATGTGAAACTGTGCGCAGCAAAGTTGTCAGGTCGAAACTCAAAAAATCAAAATCATTTACAAAGTGACAACCTTCATCTCAACTTTATTTTGTCATTAACGTTTTGTCAAATTATTCAGGTATTTCACTTTTGTAATGATTTCATATTTTGGCTGTTTCTCTTTTGCTGCCAATGTCATACATTTGTTTAATAAGCCTCACGGTGATTGACCTTAAAGTCACAAATCACAATAGCAAGTTCCTTTGATAACATATTGGAAAAAGCCTCTGATGTAACCAGCTGCTGGGACTGAATAAAATAAAACCCAGACCAAGAAAATATGTGGCAAAGCAGAGAGATTCAAGGTTTCAGCCTGACAGCGACAATATTTAAACTTTCATGGCCATTGTGTATTGGCGAGTTTGCTGAATGTAGTGCTGCCAAAAAACACCAACATCATTTACTGCAGTAGCATGGCTCAGGTAATGTATCTCAGGTCAGGGTGATGTGGTCGATACCTCCACAGCCCCACCGTGCTAAACCCGCCCCACCGTTGAGATATGGCCTGACATTTTGGAATGGATCATTTTCTTGAGGTATATCCCCACACAGGAAAATCTGATGCATTTAAGCTGAAGTAATGCTGTTGATATTCTCATTTGTCATTTTAGTTTCATGCACTCTTTATCATTCTATGTCAACATTGATTATTTAAGTAATATTGCAACTCATTTTTCTGTATAGACAAATTGTAGATATCAGTATAGCTAAAAAAAATCCAGTGGTGAGAAAGAAGGTCATCTTCAGTAAAAGCAGCAAACAGCAGCAGACAATTGCTGATATAAAAGCTTTAAAGGCTGCATTGTGATGGGATGATCACAACTAGAAACAGAGCTTGAAAAAACAATGCGGATAATCAAACAAATGACAAATCTTTGAATGTTTTTCTTTTTTTCTTAAACAAAGACCAAACCATTCTTAGGAATTGCATATGATAAAAATACATGCTTAGATATGCATGTATGTTGCATGTGCACAATAGTATCTCATTCACATGGTGTTATATTTACATTCTATCCTCTGTTTGCTAAGCTGATTCAATTCATCTCCACAGTTCCATGCTTTGAACATCCAACATGGGTAAACCTTGGCTGCCCTCTTCTACGAAGCTCTCATTTAGCAATCGTGCAAAAAAAGATTACCTTCTCATTTAGTCTTTGTTGGACAGACTTCCAATGGTTCACTCAGGGATCTCGTTCAGTGAGCGAAATGAGATCCAGAAAAGGCCTGAATTGCAGTGTTCGTCTAAGCTCGAGGATAATGATGCATACTGGAGCTATACCAATCGGGTACATGATAGGAGTGATGTTGTCGCTAGTGTAAATGCTTTAACTACAGGTTAAAAGGTCTCAGGTCTCTGTTTTTTCATCCCTATGGTTAAGTTCTTTCAAATATTTTTTTTTTAAATCATTTCCTTCTGTATAATAATAATCTTGCACTGTATATCATTATCTAGGCACACATTCTTCACACCATTAATTGTGTTCAGGGGTGAAGGGATCTGGAGCCTATTCTATCTTGCAGTAGACGAAAGGCAGACTACACCTCGATCATTAATTACTTTGCAGACAACCATTCAGCCTCACGTTCGCACAACTAAATGGGACAAAAAATGCCGATGCCTGCACTGAAGCAAGGTGTGTAAAACACTGCAGCTTCAGTGACTAGTGCCAATACTGTGTTTTATATTTACAATGGAACATTAAAGGGATTAGCACAATCCAATTCTGGAAAGAAATCCATTACAAAATATTTAGTTAGGAATGTACTGACACTTCCATTGCTTGAAACCTTACCATTGCTTTACTCCTTGTCATTGATCATAATTTTCTTGATTTAATGGTCTTTACACCTCCAAGATTTCGTTACAGTTTTGATATATCACAAGTGAGGTGTGTGTGTGAGTGTATATGTGTTTACATCATCACTCAAAGCATTTTTTTTCCAAAATCTGAAGCACTGTAAATAATTTCAAACCAAAGCTTCATAAGATATCAACCTCTACTCAATAGCACGTATGCGTATGGCTTTACCAGTGTGGTGCCACTAATCCAAGTGATCCATCCATTGGTGCAGCTGAATAAACTGTAAAGCCAGAGGTCAAAGTGGTGTTACACTTTTTCACCTTTCTCATCAGACAAGGGATTTTCCATCATCAGCTGAGAGCCATTAAGGCTGCTCTTGCTTAATGGACTTGTCAGGGATCCATAGGCAGACTGAAGATAAATGGTAAATACTAAAAGTGATGATGCTTTGCTGTGTGAGAACTGGGAGGGGGGGGGGGGTGTCTAGGAGGTTGTCCTTAGACCACATTGGGTCCCTGTCAAATAGTGGATTCTATTCTCTACTCGAACAAATTACTTCCACATCAGAACGCCCAGCAAAACAAGTGAATGGCATATGCTGCACACTGCTCACTGTATGATTTCAACCCATGCCTAAGAAATGTATTGCATGTCAGTATTCATGTGATATGTGGAAACGTCTTTGACAAATTTGTGTTCCTAATTTAAAAAAATAAAATAAAATACATGCCTCCATGCGCACTCATACACTTAAACAGATGCACCCACTTGCGTATATAAGCGCAAGCTTAAGTATGCAAGTGATGTAATATAACATCACTGACCACATACATCTCTGTCTAACAAATGAAATGATATGTTTCTGTAAATGGGACAAACTGTTGGAATATGCAAAGGGCAGCAGTGAAATGGAATATCCTGGTAATTGAAAATATAAGTTATAGTCTTCTTGCCTCCTTTGGTAGCTCAGGTTGTTTTAATCAAAAGGATCTCATTTTGGGAGAAGGGGACAGTTCCAATCTAACTGATAAATTGATGATTTCGACAACTTGCCAACTTGATACTACCTAAGGGCGGACACATGACATTCTATGTAAATAAAAAAGATGTTTCTCCAACGTCATATTCTTCTTACTTCATTCTGAGATGCAAAAGGGTATACCGGAGTTGCGAGATTAATATGCCACAGTCTCACAGACTATCACATATATAAATGTACTATACTGAGAAAATAGCAAAGGTGGGGATTTTTTTAAAAGTCATGTGGTTTATCACCTTAATGTGTCGTTTTAGAGAAATGGATTCGGTAATTCATTAGTGTCAGCATCATACTTTTCGATAATATTTTGATAGATGGCCTTAAATTATCTAGTGTTTTACACATCATTTATCAAATGTGCCTCACATCTACATAATGGCACAGCATTACAAAGAATGTGAATTCTTTTAGCAGCAAGCAAATTTTAGGATTTGTACATGGGAATATAAAAAATACAGTCCAATAAAATACGGTTCTAGTCTTTCCGATGTGTGAAAAGCAAAACTCACAAAATTCAGCAGCATCCTACACAAGATTGAAATATCTCTGAAATCATTATTACAGTTTGTGATGTTCAATTGACTAATTGATCATCAGCTTATGTTACAAACCACTGATTGAATCTAACCCAATATAACAAAATGACTTATTTTCCCCTCCATCATATTGAGGAGACAATTCTAGCCTCCATACTTACATAGTTGGAAATCAGTCAGTTTAAATCATTGTAAAAGCTATGATTACTTTTCTCTCTGCTTGATAAAACTAATCAGTCTAGTCTGATGAAAGATGACACCGTCATTTACTTCAGTTTCTATTATGTGTTCTGTGGAGCAATTCAACTTCAGGATGGAAATAAGATTTAGAATATAAAACCCATCAAGCTGCCCGTTATTAACGTGCTTAAATTGACCATTATGTTGAGTGGCTTGATTTGTAGTTCAGCAGCACCAAGCTTGTTAGGTGACATAATTTGAGAGTTGCTTCGAGTTGGTAGAACCATGACGGACCTACTTTATTTAGTAGACATCAATACGTAACTCGGAAATGGTTTATGAGACAGCCATCTCTCCATTCTTTGTATCATTGGGGTCAAGGGTCAGCAGGGGCATATACCGGCTGATTCTGAGCAAGAGCATAGGAAATATCACCTTTCACAATTAGAGAAAGAGAGAGAGAGTGCCGGGAGAATATGCAAAGTACACATGGGCTCCTTATCTTTGTGACATACAGTAGCCATATATTTTGTGTCTGCATCTCACCGGGTCTTTCCGGGGTAAGAGATTTTTCTGTTATCTGATCAGCCTTCATCATGTCTTTGCAACCTCGGATCCTGATCTCATCTGCAAGCATTAGCTACATAACACGTAATTTTGCATTGCTGAATGTCAAAAATCACACACAAAAAAAGTGCAACTCAGACAAAAATCTATCTGTGAACATATAGAGATTTTGAAACTTTTGAAGACAACTTTCTCAAAATTTTAGTTTTTCGGACATTGCTTGCGTTGCTGACTTTATTTAAAAAGTCCAATAATTTGTGAACTGACCAAAGAGTACATACTGATAAATATAAAGTTTTAGGCCGATTATGAGATGAGCATGGAGTGCTGATGCCCAAATAAACATAAGCTCTTTCAAAAAAAAAAACCAAAAACATGAGCAAATTTAAAAAGGCAAAATTGTTTTAAAAATAAAACTCCACTTGCCTATTTAAATCCAATGAGGTGTACGATGAGTAATTATTACATAAATATTTCGACGCATCCAACTGGCAATATATTTACAAGTGGTAAAGCATATGGGATATGTGAAAAATGATTATTTTAATGTCTCCCAAATGCCTCAGTATCCATTTCCAGAGGCAACAAACTAATTTGTATCCATCTTTTCCACATTAAGTGATGCACCATGATAATAAAGCTGTCAGTTGTGCAACAAATAGCAGGGCCTAACTCGTTTAGGTGAGCAAGCACCGTCATATTAATCATTATTACAGCAGACGTGGAATGAGAGAGCTGAACAACGTAGCGGGCGGCGGCATCCTAATGACTCGATTAAAAATGCCATCGCAGGACAAAGCTTACACAACTGTCATATGAAGTGAGCCCAACATTTTAAGTATGTTGTCACGTTTGCATAATGGCTATTATTTCCGTTCACATTAATCTGTTCAATGAATTGAACAATCCCCAAATGTATTCAGAGCTACCAATTGTTACGGATTGTCCATATTTTGTTAGGGAAATCACTGAACGCTAATTCGTTACACCCGTAATACTGGTTATGGATATATGCAAACATCCTGGGTCTTGCTTGATGTAGATATGCCAATCGCCGGTAGTGAATGCAAAATTCATTACAAAAAGAATCCTCTTTTATTGACATTAAATCATTTGAAGCCAGGTTTGATTTCTAACCAATTTCTGTAATATAGTCCATCAGATGAATATTTTCCTCAGTGTGATCTAGTTGACTCTTGTAATAAATCGAGATACTGTATCATCAAAGCCTGTTTGGATGGGATTCAAAGGGAAATGAAGACAATCTGCACCCCCTCCCTCTAACCCCAGGGAAGCAAAGTCATATGGGAGGGAATTTCGGCAGTGTCTTTGAAGCCGAAATAAATTAGGCTCTCTTGCTCATTTGGGAAATGCAAAAAAAAAAAAAAATGCGAGTGGATACCTGCAGCTTGATCATTTGGCAGCAAGGATATGTGCCAAATCACTGGAGAAGCCTCTTGATCCAATAACTCATCTTAACATTCAAAGATGAGAGGTTATATTATTAAGTGAGTGATAAGTGTACAGTAGTGTCAACACTGGAGAAAGGAGCCACGTTAAGCCTTCCTCTAGTGTGTCGATGTGGCTGTTCTCCATCGAAAGATGGACACTCTTAAGCATTCAAATTTACATCTGTACTTAATTACGAATGCTCTCGCAATTCAGACTTGTTTTAATGAAACACAATTTTTCGTCTTGGTGCGGTTATCAAACTTGAAGTCGTGTGGTCTGAAAAAACATCTTCCATAGATCTCCAGCAGAACGGTTACCTAGTATGGATGTTGAGAAAAGTGTGCAAACATCAAATTTTCTGTTTTATTTTCATCTGATACATTTTAGAAGAGCACACATTTTTGGGGGGCATGTGATGCTTTTTTTCTTGCCTTGGCATTTGCTTTCTTGTTGCATTTATTTTTAAAACAATGGCTCGTGCTGAATGTCTCAACTCATATTTAGATTTGGATTTTGCTCGTGAAGATGAAACCTCCTACAAAGAGGTGTTACCAAGGAAAATCTGATTGATTTCTGGTTCAATGCGCCATTGTACATTGAACTATCTGGAAGAAGAAGAAACCACAGATGAGATGTAATTTTGGATTGATTCCATAAAAATAGCTTTTACCAATGTGAGGGAAAAAAGCTAAAGTATTGTAGAGGGGAAAAAAAAAACAGGATCTGCTCATGATTGGAAATATAAAATCTTATATGTGAACTGTTCTAGTGTTCCAATACTTTTGGATGTCAAGCAAAATTGCTTCTAGAAAACAATGCATTAGTCACTCTTGAAGATCTCACATTATTATTTAAATACATGCATCTCTATGATGTGATAAATAGTACTACTCTTCTCTATGAAGCTTGAATAAGTACTTTCTATAATTAATAATAATTTCTTCCACATCCTGTTTTGATTTTTCTTTTCCAGTGCCCCTAATTATGACTTTCACATCATACCCAATAAGGCCAGTTATACACTTCCTAATCATCATCATCCACATGACATTTGGTTTAATTACTTCTAGTTGAACCTTCTGTATTTCTGGCAGTGCTGTCTCTGATGACAGGAGGTTGGTACAGTTTTACCACTCCACACTTATGTCTCCTGTTCATAAGAAACGTGGTGAAGTAACTTGAGAACAATTGGGAATTGGCTGTTAATTTTGATTAATAAAAAAAAGATTGTATCAGTTGAGACTGCATTTTATTGTAACAACTCTCATTAAAGTTTACTTTTTACCTGGTAGTGTCCACAGTATGAGACAATAAAAGATGTGCAGTCCAGGCCTTTGGTTAAACTTGACAAAAAAAAAACACATTGTTTTATTGAACGTGAGCAGTGCCAACAGCACATGGCCAAACTGAAAATGGTTCTTCTTAATTAGGGTTAATTTCTCCAACTTACCCTTGCTACAGGGAACCCACGGGGCTCTCTCCCACACTAAAATACTCCTACCACTCTTGAACTGTAGTCTCTATTTTAATAGGACAGTGCTCCCACAACCTGATAACGCTCATCCTTGGGTAGTTTCAAGGAAAAGTTAGGAAACATAATTAATTGGGGTTCTGACCTCATTTTCATTATCAGATATGCCTAAGGGAGGAAACAAAAACATTTAAATACAGTCAATGAAAGGCTACGCACCTCCACTGTCAACCAACAATGAACATTTTACGGCTATAGTAATAAGACCACAGTACTGGTGGGAAAAAACTCAAGCAACCACAGAAAAGAACATACAGATATGCTTGAAAAAATACAAATATTATTTCCTTTTCCATATCATCCCATATTCAGTTATTGTACAATATCCAAATAGCTACTTAGAGAATAGTAATGTGTATAATATTTGGCAAAATTTTGATATAGCAAAGTATATAGTTATTTGCTAGTGGTTCTTGCATATAGAAATATATATTTCTTCTTCTATTGTTATAACGTCTCACAAATTGAACAGTGAGGAAAGTAAAAAAATATGCACTTTAATATGAGTGAATAAAGCCAGTCCTGCAGTTTAGTGTCTCTTGAAATGCTTTTGTCAGCAATTGTCAAATTACATGTGGCTGTGTCATATTTTCCAATGTGGGCTATCATTTTGTTGACAATAGTCATGATCCACTTATGTATGTCTGTCTTAGGAAAATGTTATGCTTCTCCGGTGTTTTATTTAACAATGAATATAATTTCACCTTGACAAGTGCCTCTTCGAGCATTCACCCAAGTATTGATCGAATGTAGTTATATCAAATGAACTGTCAGATAATCTTAACGGCCTGCCACACAAAGTCATATTTTATAACACAAGAGGTAGTTCCTAATAGTCCAGATAGACTACACATCTATAAAAGGAGAGGACAGGAAAGATGCAAGCGCAAGTCTCTGACTGATAGCTTCTGGTTATGAGGAGAGAGGAACATCCGTTACTAAGTGACACGTACGCAATGCGGGCACAACTCAACGCCGGGTCTTAATCAGGATAGTTTCTCTCTTGCCATATGTGAATAATACAAACTCTGTACATACACATTCTGCCAATGTTTGTATGCTTGTTTTAGTCTATAAATAATTTCATGATAAAAAAACAAAAATTTGCTCTTCGGCATAAAAACTCTTAATGCCAATAATTAAATTACGGTTATTTTTTTAAATAAGAAACAGAACAATATTCTCCATGACAATATCCGAGAGCTTTGTAAAGACACAGTCTGATATTTTCTTTGAAGAATTTGACTTCAGTGTCAATAGGACACCTACACAATCAATGAAATATATATATATATTGCAAACGGCAATAATAATAATAATGCAAAACACAAACTTGAAGTGTGATGGCCCTGAAGAGTATAAAAGGCTCAATACTGCAATAGACCTATGAAGCATAACAAATACACTGGCTTGGAGCTACAAATTTGAAGATGCAGGTTTTTTCAATGGAGTCAATGTTCCTCTTACCTAGAATAATTTTTTTCTTCAGTATTTTAAATGGGACATTTATATTTACTGTGATATCTTCTCAAAGCCAGCGTCTTCCCAACAGCTATAGTACATAGCTGTGCGGCTGTGAGCTTGAATTGGGCTGTCAAGACCGACTTGAAGGAGCAGCGCTGGGCCTCGAGCCGTAATTATCAGACTGGCAGCTGCTGATAAGTGCCACCAGACAAAACCATGAAACATTTCCTCGCTCTGCTCACTTTCATTCCTTTTTCACATCTCCCTCTCTTTACACCTTCGTTAGCACTCCAGCATTGGTCTGATTCAGCCTGATCACACCAAAAGGCGTTTTGTCTTTTCACATTGCTCAGTCTCCGCTGACTTGTGTGTCATTTCACATGGAAATCTCAAAGGCTTATGTATATAGCTACAGCATTAATTTCCTCCTGAGAAATTTGAGTACATACAATAAGCTACACTTTTTTGTGCGTCGCTGGTAATATAATTCCTAGTACTTTACTCAGTATATCATACTCATAGTCACTAAGCTGTGTCGATGTTTACCAGGATTAGTAGCCCACATATTCTCTTGATCCTTCCCAACAGCAACTCGTGTTTTTAAACACAAATTATATGAACTTCTCATGTTTTCTTTTCTTTTGATCAGGCATACAAAGGCTGGATATATATATATTTTTTATATTTTTCCAGTTTGATTCATGAAAAGATAGATGACAGTACTTTGATAGTTGTACAACACATACACGCTCTTTCAAATGAAACCGCATCAATAATGGTTTGATGTATTTAATTAAGTATTCATTTGATGGTAAAATCAGCTTTAAATCATCTATAAATTTTGCTTATCCTCATTAGAGCCATGATTGTTCTACTGAGCTGAGCCCTGTCCGCATCTGACTTTAATATACAAGTCTATCGTAATCGTTCTGTCTGGTTCATGTATATCCTTGTGTCACGGCTGTTAGTTTCAACTGTTGATTTTAGCGAGGCGTCCATGTTGTTGTCAATAAATGTGATTGGCGATTAATAATCCTTAAGTGACTGTATAGCAGAGTGGTAAATTAAAACACACAGATTAGTCTGATCCACCGCTACAACACTCTGAAGACAGCCTGAGTTTGAGTCCCTATCCTCAGAGCAGTGTGGACATATATGAATCTAACATTCAGAGTTCACAGGCACAAGATATTGGAGGCAGAACATGCACTCCCCCCTTCATATCTGCAGTTATACCTTCTGGCTTACTAATAGATTCCCCAGTGAGTTCCTGGAGACATCAAATAGATTTTATCAAGACTTGTCTACGTGAGATAAATCATCCGTTATTGGCTTTACACCACTGCAATGACTTTTGTCAGACTGGTGTATGCAAAGCCACAACGATCATGCATTTTGCTTTAAATGTCTTTATACACTCATCAAATTTATTAAATTAGTTTTGAGATTGCACTTGCATGCCTCATAAACTCGGAGGTTGATCATTGGGACCGATAACAAAAGAAGACATACACCAATATAGGGCATTTGTGGACAAGCAACCATTCACACTCTCATTCACTCTACAACTCAGAGGTGTCATATTAATCTAACGTGTGCCTTATTAAAATGTGAGGCGATGCTGGAGTACCCAGAGAAAACTCCACACAAATGCAGCCAAGCCCAAAATATAACCAAGATCTTCTGAATTGTGAAGCAAACATACTAAACACTAAGGCTATATGCTGCCAACCTAGTAGTAATAGCATGTATTATGTCTCAGTAGCCTTTCATCTTAAATATACATATTATAGCCATAAATGTCCAGAAACAGAAAAGATGCATCCCAACAAAAAGGTCCTGCTACTGATTAGGCGCAATAAAATAAAACAAAATTGAATTGAAATGATTTCAATTAGAGACATTTCAGAGGCTAAACAATGAAGTGTAACCCTCCAATTTGGAATAACTCCCTAGCTGCATATCAGGACTTGTAGTTTAATTTGAATATCTGAGAATTATACCATTGTTGCATTTGGAGTGTTTATGAGTCAGTGACTCGTGTTCTAACAAGCATCACGTGAAGGGAAATGAATTTATGGGTGTCAAAATGATTTGTAATGCCACTGAATCAGAATGACTCAGATGCCAGAAGTAGCTAATCCCCCCCCCCTTTTTTTTAATGATGAATTCAGCTCTACTCTAATTCTATTTTCATGACTGAGTCATTCTATGACTGACACATTTTATGAGGGTTGGGAGTAAACGTAGTTATCTGTTGTTGTTTTTACTTAATCGGTTTACTTTAACTTCTATTTTTCCAAACATGATCTCTTTGTTTCCCAGTGTACTAAAACTAATACTAAAAATGTATTGATTTCAACTAATGATAGGTCAAAGTAATTAAATACATCTCGATAACATCTACCGTATTTATCTGACAAAGTGCTCACATTGAAACAAAAGCTAGATAGACAGTATAGACAAAAGAATTGTGAGACCTGGATTACACCTGTAGGAACTGAAGATGTAAAAACAATTTGACTTGATTCATTGAGACTGTGTCTGTAGGAATTTGCGTCCATTCATCTAGAAAGCATTTGTGGCATGGCTGAAGAGAGCACCCGATTAACTCTTTACTGTGACAATAATATGCGTGTATCTGTATGTCCTCAGTAAAAATGCAGAATTGTTTAGAGATTGCTGTGTATGGGTTTGATATGAAATGATTAAAAATAAAGTAAACCACAACTCATTTTCCGATGCTAGTAGAATTATCGTTAATTTAAACCAAACCTGACGAATGTGATCACTTTGGTCTGTTCAAGGTTTAAAAACTAACATCACACTATCATTTTCAGACACTCACAAACCAAGACTTTAAAAGGCCAAAAAGGCAAATGATATTTAGATATTATAGCAAACTGGCCATTCATTTAAAGTCTGCTTTTCTTTCTTGCGTTTATCGACGCAACATAAAAACAATTCTCCGTACATCAGATGAGTCCTCGTCTCGTCTATTCCTCTCCCTCTCACTTTCACCGAGGCCTAATTGCACGATGGACAGAGAAATCGATACAGAAGAGAGTGAAAGTCCCCACCAGGCAGCTTGAGGACCCTTTTACCTCTCTTCAGTCGACCCCTCTTACACTTACACTTGCCCACCAGTAAGTCATCTTGAGTTTCTCCAGACATTAGACCCAGGCTTGCCTATTCCCACAGCTGACTCCACGCCTCATCAACAGAGGAAATGCATTTACGCTTTGCGTCCAGACATAGAGGGTTTCTTGGCAGGCAAAAAGTTGAACATGATGAAATCTCTGGGTATGGTTAAACATGGGCATTCTGACAGAAAATGTTTTTTCGTTGTAGTGAACAACATGCTGGTTTTTGCTTTGGTGTCAAAAACAAGATCCTGAATATGTCAAACATAAGTTTACATTGCCAAGCATTGGTAGAGTATTCTATTTTTCAGTCAGATGCAGTGTTTTTACCAAATCAGTTTGTAATTTATGCAAGGTTTACTCTCTCTTTGTGAACCTACAATGTTAAACTAAAAATTCCAGTCGGTGGAGGCTTTTGATTCATGAAGGATATTGTTCTTATCCAGGACTCCTCAGACTAGAAGTGCAAATATTTTGACCAAACACTCAACAGATGATTTTTTTTTTTTTTTTTTCTGACTGATTCGTTACAAAATCACTACAAACTATATGGCCCTGAAAGCCCTCTCTTGCTGTGCCCACCTGTATAACTCAGTCAGTTCTTCAAAAGTGATGGTACAACATTCAGGGTTTCAAGACATTTCAGCTTGGGTTCCTCTCGGAGGGTACCATCAATCTGTGTCTGTGGCTGACTTACTTACTAAACCCTCAAATCCCTCCGGAGTGGCTTGACTGCAGGTGCGTTTAACTGTCAAACATCTCCAATGAGACGAGACTTAATTCCACAGGCATGGCAGTGTTGATCTCTGCCTGTAAGTGGTTTCATCTTCCTTAAACCCAAGTTCCTATGACAGCATTAGAGTCTTTCAAGAAAGCATGTCTTAGCTTTAATTTCTGGAACCCAATTTACAGTAAGATTGAACACAATAGTGCAAGGAAACTTTGAGTCAGTACTCTCCTCTTGCCTTTTACTTATCTGTATTCCTACAAGTATGGGTGCCATCGCTGTCTCCTTTCTTTTGTCTCGCATGCGGAAATTATTATTTTTCAATGGGTCTGCACAATAATAGGAATTCTGGTTTCCTACCTAACAGGTGAGAGTAGATCAAGTAGGTAAGCCCCAGTTCACCATTCTGTGAAGCCAACCGTACCACTGAGAAAGCAACTTTCATTATATAGCTGTGACAAATATCTGACCTTTTCTCAGCATTTCCTGCTCTTGTTCCTGGCAGTCATTTGATGAAAATAAGATTAAGAGTCCGGTGAAGCATTCTTTCTCACCAGCATCATACGACCCAGGGGATTTGGATGTCGCAATTTCAAATCTTCTCAACTGACCCGACTTGTCATTCATTAACTTGCAAATGCATGCCTAAATTATGTTCTCGATTCTAACAATGCATTTGATTCAGTGAAAGGTTTAACTCCCCCGTGGCTGTCAAACATCATGACAATGCTGTTAACACTTTCATATTGAGTTTTAACATTCGCTGAATATATTTCTGGCTTGGGGAAAGGGAATCTTTGCTTATAATGACCACTCTTTTCATTTGGCTTTCTCTCAGGACCAGTCTTGTTCAAGCCACATCTTGAAGGGTGAACATGGTTCTAGCAGCGCTACAGGATGAGACAGGAGCACAAAGCCGGAGCTAATTAAAGGAAGCTGAGTTGAGCGGCCTTGTCTCACTCTCATTGACCTTTCTCAAAACACTGGCATTTTTGTCAGTCAAATCCTGGCAGATTCTACTGAAAACAGGTAAACAAACATGGCCTCATTAGATTGCACCAGACACTTTTCTATCATTCAGGTAATCCTGTGATATTCAACCATTGCACACATCCTTCCTCATGTGAGATCCAAGATTAAGAAAGGTTAATTGTGGTATAACTGAGACCAATAAATAGCTAATCAAGTTTAATTCAGAGATACACTCTTAATATATATAATTCTATGATCTTCATAAATGACCCAATACGTAAGACATATTTTACTGTGGTGTAGAATCTCAGTAAAGGCCCGGAAAAGGCTTCCATGACTCATGTTTGGAAAAGCCATTATAATTGGTATTTATAGCTCTACTGGTTGTGTCTTTGAATAGAGAATGGTATACAGTATTGGTAATGTTTGCCCAAGGTCAAAGAAATGTAACAGAACAATCTTCGCAACTTTGCAGACAGTCTGCGCAGTGGGTGTCGACTGAGTTTATTTTCAACTTTTAAAAGGCAAATGCAACACATATCAATAAAATGACTCAACAGTGGATACATTATTCACTTGAATTTGTCACGCGTTCTTTGGTGTTCAGGGCCGGACTGGGAGAAATGGTGTTTTATTATTATCGTTGCTGTTGTTCTTAATCATGCAGTCCAGGCATCTTAGAGAATGGATTACCAAAAAAGGCTTTCACCTCAAGCGTTTCCTTCAGCATTTGAGCCTTGACAAAATTCTGACCACAACCGTCGACCGTTTAAGATTAGCCACTGAACAGATAACTTGCACTGTCAAAATGCAGAAGTGTCAGAGAGAGATTGAGTCATTCTCTCCAAGCTCAAGAAGGAAAAAGCCTCCAGCAGACGCTCACTCTTCAACTTGGCCTCCTGATCAATGCATGATTCAGTGCATGTCTTTTTAAGAATATAACATAGAAATCTCCTTACCTGTATTCACCACAACTCTATTTCATTTATAAAGCAATTTAAGAAACAAATCAGCTGAAAGAAGGAGATTTATGAAGAAAATTAATATAAAACATAAAGGTGATGCTTGTTTTTGTTCAATAATGTCCATTATTTCTAAAAGAGAAGCCGCCAAAATTGGACCAGTAGGAACAACCTCATACGTTGCATTCACGCTGTAAGTACTGGAATAGTTTAAGTGAGCTTTTAGACAGATCTGACATATCTTTGTGTATTTTATGTCCAGTTGACAGTAACTCAATAATTCCGGAATCTCATTAAGTGTCTGCAATGCAGCCGCTGGAACATGTCAGCAGCACATCTGCAGTGAGAGCCTCTTTCGTCTGGAGTGCGGCACCAGACGTTATTGTTCATGCAGCACCTTACTCCGGTGCCCAGTGCTTCGCCATTCTTATTCAGAAAGAGGCCTTCTCCCAGCTAACACACCTCCCATCTTTTTGCTTTGCCACTGACACGCACCCCCTCTACACACACACAAGGACGCATGCACACACAAACTCGATCTCTCTTTCTCACAAAGGGAGGAAATCAATAAAACCGAGGATCAATAGGACTCCTCCACTGCCAAGCCCATCGTCTCCTTTTTAAAGATGATGCCGTTCGATAGTGAAATAGCTGCAGTCCGACATCAATAGTTCCCACCAATTGGCAAAATACTTTATTACCCCACCTCCACTGACTCTGCTAAAGCTTTTTTTTTTTTTTTTTTTTTTTTTTTTTTTTTTTTTTTTATAATCACTTTCATGATGTGGTCGGGAAGTATTAATACTAAAATCAGTTCAACAAAGATTTTTCCATTTCTACAATTCAATTTACTTTTGTCATATTGTATTGAAAAAATCTCACCCCTACCTTAAGCACAATGATAAAGCGCTGTGATAAAAATCTACTGTGGTAACTTTTCAAAGTTTTGTGAGAAAACATTGATTCTCCATTTCACCTTGAAATAGATTAAGCATTTTTAATGTAATTAATATACTCAATGCACATTTAAATGAATAGAAAGTAGTAAATAAAAACAAAAAGAAGGTGCATTCTGCTCATTTACAACACAAATTAGGTTGAAAACTGGATGAAACGCTATCAGAATTATAAATGATAAAACAAAAACACTTTGAAGCTCAAAGTATTTTGGTGAGCCACCGTATCTATTTATTTTCAGCTTTTTTTTCCCCATAAAGTCCCCACTACCATTACTATCTCCTATGACAAGTGTAAAGATATAGATAGCAAGTGATTGATGCTGCCTTTATCACAGCCGCTCTTTTATCTCACCTAATTTCATCAATCCATCCAGCAAATATGCCTACCTGATGTGCTACTCTTAGACAATGCTGACATTTCTTCACTCAAGCTTCTTGTTGGTTAGTGTTTGGTGTTTTAAACCAATCTTAAAAAATAAAAATAAAAAGTTGTATATTTCCTACACGGCTTGCTGAATTTTCAAGCATGAATCACTCTTGTGTTTGCCTCTAATTTTGATATATTGACATGTATAGTTTTATATTAATCTCAAGGTGTTGGCCTTGTCTTCCATTGTAGCCTTGTATGAAATTGTCTTTATATGCATCGGAAAAAAAGGGCCGTACTGTCAGTATTCTTCACTTTAACCTTGGGGTGCCATTACTGTGTGCATGTTGAACTTCTAATTGTTCAAATGAGGCTAACACTGCAGTCGGATGGGGGATGTGCGAACCCGGGTAGCATTTTTATTCTTACACTCAGGATTGACTGAGGTTTCATGTCTTACCTTTTTTCAGTTTGTAGTTACAGATGTTTCATTCCTTCATTTGGTAAAATGTGCACATTTTGTTCTCCAGAAATACTGGATATCAGAAATGTTTGTGTGCCACCACCATGGGAAATTACTTGGAGCAAAAATTGGTTAACGAGTGAAATATTGGCAAATTCTTGTCTTAATACGTTATACAATATAAAGATTAGTTTGAATTTGTTGTCTTAGAACACACATTTCCAACAATTACAAAATGATCTGAAATCACAGGGTAAGATTTAAAAATCTTAAATGTATTTCTCTGTATCCACAATAAACTGTTTCAAATTGGCTTGGCATTTGGTTCCCTGTGCATTATAAGCACTTCAAGCTGTGTTGAGAGGTTTCAGCCATTTCAAGTCTGGTTGGCAAAGACAAATTTCTCATGGGACCAAGTCGGTAGCACGTCTGGCTCACAGTTCTCAAGTTCTCAGCTCCGGGCTACCCATGAGGAATTTGCACGTTCTTCCCTCCAGCTTCTGTGTTCCAAAAACATGTATGTGAGGTTCAGTTAAGACTCAAAATGACTCATTAGTGTGACTGTGAGTGGAAATGATTGTTTGCATATCCCATATGTATATCAAAAACAAAATAGTTATGTGACTCTAAAAATAACATTTTCAGAACAGAAAAAAAAAAATCTGCACTGATTAATCTAGCCGGTTACGAACTACAATAATGTCCTTCACAGATACTCTCCAAACTTGACCACCAACTGCGTCATGCATCCATCGGGGTCATATTTTAGGACTTGCATGTCTATCTTTTCACACCTCATAATGAGACACCTTAACTCTTTTGCACTATTCTTATTTTGGCTCTTTTTCAGCCATATCCATCGTTGATTCCTTCCGGAATGTGTCTCTGAAATTCCAGATGAGGTGCCAATTATTCCTATTGTTATTCTCGTGCTGCTAGATCTGCTCATCACATGAACGAGCACCTTTCAGCCTGCTACTCAAAAGACATGCATTATTACTTTTAGAGAATATCTCGGTTAGAATAATGTAAAGTTTAATATTTCAGTAGCAAGGACGGTCTGTATTTAAAGTCTTGATTTTTTTTTAAGATGGTATCACAGAATTAAAAGAA
Source organism: Syngnathus leptorhynchus (assembly GCF_054491065.1). Lineage (NCBI taxonomy): Eukaryota > Metazoa > Chordata > Actinopteri > Syngnathiformes > Syngnathidae > Syngnathus > Syngnathus leptorhynchus. Next base: position 8,284,019 of record NC_141204.1, on the reverse strand, counting down.
GAATAAATATATGTTCCCAACGTCTTTCACTGAGAGCCAGATTTATTTACATCTGGATATAGTGTAAAAGTAGCATTTTGCTGATGTAAACATATATATTGGATTATCACTGAGTGAAAAAGTACAAGAGAGTAAAAGCATAGCCATGAATTGGAAGACCTTTAGATTGAAATATTAATGCGCAGGTTCAGAGTGCTGCAGTTTAATGCTACAGAAGCATGCGAGTCAAGTAAAGTAGTATACAATACATTTTGACCACGTTCTGTACGTGGATTTTCCCCTCCTGTATCTGGTGTCGCCAGTGAATTGACAGATGAACAATTTGACAGGCTACTTTTTCAAAACGATTGTTTTCAAAACTGACCAACTGACCTGGGTGACATCAGGGGGGAAAAAAAAAGGTGCGTACTTGGCGTGAATACAGACAAGCCACAAGTTTTCAGATTGCCCGGAATGCATATACTTATGCCATTAGTTTGACGATGGAGTGTTTGGATGGGTGGATCGAGATTGTGGCTTTGCTTTTGCTGGTCTTCTGTTACGAGGATTGCAAAGACGTTCATACCATTAAGTCCCCAGCAGCACTCGTAGTTGAATTTTTACATCAAACATTAATGATGTAAGATGAAATTTGAGAGCCAATGAAGCTCAGGCTGTGTGCATTTGTAGTCTAATAAATGTTTTCCCAGACTTGAAAAGTATGCCTTTTGAGAAATCTTTCAAGCCCCCGCCCCATGTTAACTATTCCACACCTCTTGCTCCGCCTTCTCATCCTCATTTTGCTGAGCAACTCCAGATTTTCCATTGTGAAAATGAATTCATAACTTCTTATCTAATTGAGGATGTAGCAGAGAAGCACAAAAATTAGAATAAATAATGACAAGGCAAGTGAATCGGCAACCATACATTTTGTGGATTTGGAACACCGTTCCATGTTATTGCGTTTATATCAGCACTTGCACTTTTAATAGGAGGCAATTTTGACAAATGTAAAGAAGATCCCAGGAATTTTAGTTGGCATACATTGAGCTTGACTCTGATCCTGCGCTTCTAATTCACAGGATGGACTAGTTTTGTCCCATATGAAACAATCTGAGAAGACGTACGTGTAAATAACACCCAAGGTTTCTCAGCTCATTTCATTTGATTGATCGGCGTCCCACACTTGAAAGGATAGGAACCTTGGAAGGAGTGACAAGCCTTTTTTGTGGAATACATTGTGGTCATCTTACAACTTCAGATTTGTGATTACTCCCTGGAAAAGCTACCATCCTCTGCCGTTGGAGCAGTTAATGAAGTGTGTTCCCGGGCCCCGGTTGCCACTTTGACGAAAAGCGCAAAATGGGAGCGATCCTCCTCCCGCTGGCCCAGGAAAAGACTGCAGAGGGAGATGCCTGAGTTGAAAAGGATTTTTCTTCCTGTCAGGAGCAGTCATGTGGAAGCTAGCAACCTTCACCTTGCAGCTGTTTAACACTTTTAATTGTGGCTGCTTGGTGTGCTCTCAAGGGAAGGGAGTTGTCTTGAAATTCTATCACGTTTAATCTTTCCAGCAAATTATCGATGCTATCTATGTCCAGGGTTACACTTTATAACTTTGTAGCATTATTGATTTCAAGTTAACTCCGGATTTAGTGTTAGAATTCATTCCTTTGGAAAGGGAAATGGCATTTCCATGTTGATTCATCCATCTTTACAGATGGACTATATATATTTAAAGAGTTTATTTCTGAGATAGGGGTTTTTATTTGCTTGTCTTGGAAGTGCACACACACTGTTGAGCTCATACATCTAATGTCAACAATCCATGGGAATGTTTTATAATGTTTACATTCCTACAATAATACAATCATTTTTTTCTCCAATTTTTTTTTCTGAAAACAAAAAAATGACAACCTTCTGTGATATATTTCTGTCTTTCTATTTGTCCCCCCTTGCACCCATCCATCTGTCCATCCATCTAAATACAAAGCTTGTGTATCAATATCCATAAACAATAAATAACACGTATATCTTTCTCTGTGTGCGTGCATGTGTGTGTGTCTATGTTTTTGCAAACGCTTTTCAATTTGGACTGCATTGAGCCTGTATTCACCTAAAATGCTTTCAATGACAATACTGAATGAAAGCAGCTCCTTTTAAATGTTGGGATTACTATTTGTGACCAGCAGGTGTATCATGGCTCTATTTTATCAGGCCATTTCACACTAGCTTGCATTCAATGAATATAATTCCATTTTATCATACATTTTACAGATAGCGCTCAACTTTTATAACTCATATCTCCACATTTGAGCATTGCCAAGTTTAGTACTTTTTGTAAGACTCCAGATTCAGTAAGGTGTAGAATTCATTTAGATGAAATCCAGTCTATGGGGATGAGAGATTTGCTACATTACGACCTTGAAGAGGTCACAGACCCCAAAAAATTACACTGCACAACAATGTTTCAATATTATGCTTTTTTTGTAACTGTTGAGATTGCACCCCGACTAATAAAATTAAGAATGTACAGTATATTGTTTTTATATCACTGATAACTGTATATAAAAGCCCACTTTAAAAAAAAGGTAGTGTTCCTGTATTCTTTCTTCCTGAAATTGTGCAAGGACTCCACACACAGTACCACCGAAAAAAAAGAATATTGAAGGTAAACTGCTGCTTGCAACTTTGTTTACATGTTAGCTACATGCTAGATATGATAGATAAGTGTAGGAAAGGGCAAGAGAAGACTTGAGAAACTAGCTTTGTTTGTCTTTCACAAATAAAGGAGAATGGTGTTTTGATTATCACTTATGATCTACTGACCCAGTTGTTTCAGGAGAATTGCTTTTTGGAGAAAAAAAAACATTTAAAGTTTGGAATTCATGGTCATCGTATTGGAAATTATATCATAGAGTGAGGTGTAAAAAATTGTGAATGGGAAATCAATTGATCCAATAATCCCTGGATCAAATGTCAATAAGGAGAGTGGCGATTTGGTCTGGGTTGTTTACTGGAGCTTTAAAATTTCACTTTTAATCAGATTTTCGGCACGTTAATAGTTTTCTCATGCATCATCTGTACAAGGTCATTATATAAGAGTCAATACAATCACTAAACTCATTTTAGCTAGACATGCAAGCGGCTCTTTGCAGCCCACACTCGTATGATTCATTAATTCCTCGGAAATTAAATTCAGACTTGTGATGTCCTTTTCCCTGTCTTCTAATCTAATAGACCAAATGACACACATTTCTAAATTCAATCAGCCTTAATCTGAGGGGGATACAGATGCTTTCAAGAGGAACTGAAAAAATGATTTCTATCACTGGAAAAAAAAAACTTTGGGGAAAAAAAGAAAGATTTACTTGAGAACGATAAATCATTACATCTAAGGGGAGGGGGGGTTGATCAACTATCAAGGCAATTTGCAATAAATAAATGTACCATTGATCACTGGGCTACTACACCAATAAGAGGTTATTTAATTGATGCCTTTATATTGATATTGATCAGTTAACGGCAACAATTTACTGTGGGACCTCAGTTTTCGAACACAATCCGTTCCAGAAGGCTGTTTGAGAATTCCGAATCATGTTTCCCCTTTACAAATAATGGGAAACATTCTTTAATCCGTTCCAAGCAAAAACAAAACAAAAAAAACGTCCTTTTTTTCATTTGCGCATTTTTGTCCGACCCGCAACTGCAGCGCACCGCCGAACGCGCAACTGCACCACGCTGGTCGCATTATTGTGATAGATAGATACCTTCAATGGTGACACGTACGCACGCGCACAGGCACACACAGTAAGGCATGATGGAAATGAAATGGTCATATATGGAAGACAAAATAGTGCGCCGAGCTGCTCAATTATTGGCTGCGAAAACTCTGTGTAGAGATGTTCTGAGCAGTCTGCCACTTTCGAGCCTGTATTGGTTCCTGCTATTTCTTAGTATATTCAATGTGATAGTCCTTCACTCACAAGGTAGTGATTCACTCGCTTGGCTTCCGTTCAGGCCTGTGGGAACTGCTGAGTGTGAATGGTTGTCTGCCTCTATATGTGTCCCGAGATTGACTGGTGACCAGTATGGGGTCCTTTTGCCTGAAGTCAGCAGGGATATGTAAAAGCTCCTCAAGAGATGTATTTGTTATACAGGTTAATGTCCTTTTATGGCCTTTTCAAGTCCATATCAGCTTGACCTATTCTGTAATATATACAATATACACATCTACGTAATATAGCTACTGTGATATTTGTATGTCTATCCATCCAATCCATAGACCTCTGTCTTATTTATCCATCTCTGTATCAAGTGTATCTATATATACATATATGTTTCTATCATGTGTCTATCTATCCACCAATCAGGTCACACAGTCGGTCTGTCCGTCCGTCCGTCCGTCCAACCCATCCATTCATCCCTCCAACTATTGATGCATTTATCTAGCCATCTGTCCATCTATTTATCTAGCTCAGGGGGTACTGTTGTAGAAAGTGTCTAAACGTGCTAAATTGTGTCCTTGGAAAAGGGATGTTTGCACAGTAATTAATCACTGCAGTTTTTGAAAGAAGTTAGTATCTCAGTGATCTTGTTTGTGTTTGTGTGGACGCCGAGCCGCTGTCCAAGGTGCTGCATCCAGCCCCTCCCCTGCACGGGGGAGTCACGTGGATCGCTGTGTCTGTGGCGGCTCGCAGTCCGTGAACGAGCTTAACCGAGAAAGCACACTGCACCTCTTTCCATCTCCACCAAAACTGGATTCTCACTCCTCTGCTCTTCACCCGAAATCACGTTGATCTTTTTCCATTCTTGTTGTGTTTTTTTTTTTTTTTTAAATATTTCTCATTTTCTTTACGTGTTTGCTTTTGTAAGCTGCGGACACCGTGGAAGGAAGCACGTTGAAGGTAAATGCCACCTTATAATTGGACTTAAGTGTGGAAGTGACTCGTCTCCTCGCGCGTTTTTTTTCTTCTTCTTCTTCTTCTCAGCACACGGTGAGATATTTTTGGCCAACGTGTTTTTGAGGTGTCTCTGTCCCCCTTGCTCCTTTTGCGCTAACTATATTTAGGGTCCGGTCCAAGTGTACGGAGCGGAGCGCAAAGAAAAAAAAGGTGATAATAGCATTTAATTCCCCTTTAGTCTCCACGCCCTCCAGACCTGCGTAAAAATTCCAACAAATATTTTTAAATGCATCCTAGTCTGCTGCAGAGTGTAAAGGTATGAGATGTGTCAACGATGCGGAGTACACTGTCGCTTTTTTTAAGGGGGGGGGGGGGGGGGGACACGCGCTTGACGATCATGAATTAACTCTTATTAGTTAACACAATTTTCAACAACACTATGTAATATTACCCCTTTTATTCCACGTTACTGTGAATATGGGTGCACCTCAAAAACACGAGATAAGTCCTTTCATCATACAAGTAACAAATTGAGGCAGACGCACGCATTTTCTTACACAAATCGCCTTTGTGAGCAAATAGTGCACTTTTTTATCTTTGAAAGTTAATACAAAAGTAAAATTTCTGAGTGTATTAAAAACTCTGATAGTCTTCATCAGAAATGATATATGTTTTCTGATGGTGTTATGTGAGTCTACCACTGCACTTGTGCGCAGAACCTAATGATCCATGTCTGTGTGTGAAGTACATGTCCGCTAGTGTGAATGATGAGTAAGGGTTCCACGGAATCCGAATGACAAAGAAAGGCTCTAGTTTGCTTGATACATCACAGCATAGTATAGCAATCTTTTAATAACATGTACAAATGCCCCCTAGCGGCAGTGGACTGTTTAGGGATGATATAGGGGAGGGCTGATGAGATGCTTACTAAGTGCCGGGTGGCGATAGTGTGACATTGTTCCTGCCTCATTGGTTTTCTGTCTCGCATATGGTTTTCTTGCAAAAAGTCTCAACATTTCCGAGTCACATAAAGTAATTGCTTACTGGTCGAGATAAACAGTTGATTCTTTAAGACTGAATCCCCTGGGTGGTGGTGACGCTGCGGATGCTGCTATCAGGCAATATGAATATGCAATAATTAAACAGTGGAACATCAACAGTCCAATTTGTTTGTGTTTCCAAACAGTTGATCCCAATATCAACGCATCTCATTTATGTCTCTTGTCATTTTGAAATGATGCTTAACTGAAGACTGGTTGCACGAAAGCAAAGAATGGAATCTTATCTGCTCAAGGCTCAAATTATCACAATCATAAAAGCTTTATTAACAATACAGACAATATTGTCTGTGATAGTTTATGACTTTGTCATGCAAGTATAAACATGAGTGAGCCACTGTATCAGAGAAAGTGGCATGGGGGAAGCGTTTTAGGCCAGCCGACTTCAAATATTGTGCTTTGTAATATTTTTGACGGTCATGCAAAAATGAAGTTTTGTTAGTTTTGCATGACTTTTGGTGTATTTGAATGTTGGCATTACATTTTGATAGGTGTCTCATATTGACAATTTATTCTTTCTCTAAATGTAACATATGCAAGCAAATGTTGGAATGGTTAAGGCTGCTGCTGTATTGACATTTTGTTTCTTTTTCAGAAAACTTGCTTGGACGGACAGACTGCCTCTTTTGATGAACTCATCAGCCAGTGTTTCTCCATATGGCTCATTTTCATTTTGTTAGGGAAGATGCGGGGTGAAAAGCCCACAGCAAGCCTAGCAGTTACCAGCCAAAACCATGTTGGCATGAACGTGAAGATTAAGGCTGCAGTCTCAACTCGCGTGAAACCGTGCATTCTCTAACTGGCATCAGGAGGAGCTCTTCCATGACCACAAACAATTTTGTCTTTGAAGCACTGTTAGTTTAGTGTCCAGCGCCATGGCAGAGAGGACCTTGAAACAGACCAGATTATTTTGGCACACACAGCCCAGGCAGTGTTAATATTTCTGACCCAAATCATAAGTGCCAACATTTTTTAGCCCGTTAAAACTCAAATATTTGTCTATCGTACAATGAGACCTTTCATTGTCTGCCTCTTTTCTGTCACATTCAGCTCAGTAAATGTATTGCTTAATCTAAACGTCCTGTAAATACATTTAGCCATCCACATAGATTAGTGTTCTCACAATGGCTTTACAAAAGCATCACAGTGCCCACTTGATTTGGGTCGGGCTGCTCATTTGTGGCTATGTAGAAGTTGGCACTTGTCTGGAGTTTACAGGTGCACAGGGACAGTGGGCTCGCTTCCCAGTGTGGAACGCGTGCTGTGAAAGTGAAATGAGTTTCAACATGAAAACAAAGAGCTCCCACGGGCTGCTGGTTTACTTTGACGACGAGGGATTTTGTGACTTTTTGGAACTCCTCTTACTGAACGGGAAACTCAGCCTTCGTTTTTCCATCTTCTGCGCCGAGCCTGCCTCGGTGATATCCGACACTGCTGTCAATGACAGCCAATGGCACGCTGTCACCGTACGAAGAAACTTCAAGAACACGACCCTGATGGTGGACAATGAGATCAAATGGGTGGAGGTCAAGTCCAAAAGACGGGATATGACCGTTTTCAGCCACTTGTTTGTCGGCGGTATCCCGCCAGAGTTGCGATCGGTGGCGTTGCGACTCACCTCGGCTGCCATCAGGGATCAGCCGCCTTTCGCCGGTAGGATAACGGACATAAAGGTCAACAACACAGGATCTGTCATGGTGGACAGTGAAGGGGTCGTGAAGGACCTGTGCGGCGCAGCTAACATGTGCCTAAATGGTGGAGTGTGCAGTTTAATCGACAACAAACCAACCTGCGACTGTTCTCAAACTGGATTCCAAGGAACGGACTGCAGTGAAGGTAAGACATCTGCATCCACTTTGATGGAACAAAATGTCTTTTGTATAAAAAAAAACAGACCCACTCATAACTCAGTGATTTTTGACAAAAAAAAATCTAATTTCCAACCGCATTAACATACCTTCAATAGTGAAACAATCCCTTCCTCTATTTAGTGAAGGCCATTTGTGCCATTGATCTGCTGTTGTTTGGAATGAGTGGATCGCCTACTAGGCCTCATTAGGAAAACATGCTGGTGCTCTCCATCCCCAAAGGTCTTCTTCCATTCCTATCTGCAGGTCTGCCGGGATCGGTTGACCTATGAAATGAACTCTCCAGTGGCTTGCCTCAGATGCATAAACCACAAGTCCGATACATTAGTAGTATTAAGTAGTATTATTATAACTAAAATATCATGTAAGAAGATGCCTCGACTCACAAACTGATGACGCAAGACTGTCATGATGTTCTCAATGCTATGTCCTACAATAACACACGTAAAAATCCAAATATGTACTGCAAGTAATGGAGTGTGTGGGTTAAGTTGTCAATCACAGACAGTTATTTTTGAATGCAAACATAAAAAAAAAAACTAACTTTAATTCAAGAAATATTGCATGGCTTAAATTGAAATTAACTTCACATAGCATTGTAATGCCATATAATTGAATTCAGAATGAAGTTGTTTATCCATCCAACTGACTTGTTCTTCATGATGATGAAATGTGAGATGATGTAGCATGATGTTATGGCATTGCTAGTCAAATCCAACCCAGCCATAATTAATGTTTGGTTGTTACTTCCTTTAGGCCCGTTTGAGCATGTACTATTATTGTTAATAATAAGCTCATTAGGTCAGTTTCGATTGACCTGCAACTGCAGCCCAAGTTCCTCTCACTGGACCGCCAATAGTTAGTGAGGCATATACAACTAATTAAAATGTCGTCCATGTCGTCTGCACGTTTGTGTTCCTGCTGGAATCGCATTTAAATTCATGGTGCCGTAGTTCATCAACTCGCTTTGACGTCCAGAGTGGAACTGCGTCTGTTTCGAATTGCTCGACTTCAGTAATACTATATTTTCCCAACAGAATTTCACAGCCTGCATGTCATTGATTATTTACATTTGGTATGAATTTTACTGGTAATAGTTAACACTAGAGAGTGATTTGGGACATAAGGATGCGTTTACATATATTGTGGAGTTGGGATCTAAAACTTTACTTGCAATTATGTTTAAGTGCTGTACATGGAGTAAAAATTAAGTCATACAACAACAAACAGTGAAAAGAATACATTGACAATAAAGACAGTAAAACACATAAACATGGTAAAACCAAAATCTGTGTGAAAAGCCAAAGATGGGCAGCGAGTGGGCTTGCCTAAAGTGTAGAAATGCGCAAAGCAACTTGGTATCTGGGCGATTATTGAAATGAGCTGGGGTGTTACACTCAAACAAGGAGCTGACGAAATACAGTATTTCATTTTTTGTCTCCTTTGATAGGTTGGCAAGTACTCAAGAGACCCAGTTGTTTGGAAACATAATTAACTACAATTAACCATGTTCACAACGTTAATTTCTGCTCATTTTATCACAAACCAACTGCCGGAAAGAAAGGCAATAAATGGATGCACATTCAAATTCCCAGCACTCATCTAAAATTGAGACGAGGACCGGTGTTGAACCCATTTTTTTTAACAATAGAGGCTTGCTGCGATTATGTCAGTCAGAATTAGACTCAACAGCCAAATTGAACAAAAATATATTATTGCTCGGCAGATCAGAGTGGTAAACAAAAGTTGTCCTCCATCCATATTTCATCTTAGCTGATGCAAGCACACTGATTCAACCCTAAAATACCTTGAAATTTAGATATTACCTGTCCATTAAATCATTTCAAAGCTGCTCTATTACTTTGATCAGATGAAAGGATTAATGGCTACGCGACAACTGTCATCTCTCCCCTGCTCAATCACAAGCGCGGACATTGCATGACTACGCCCGCACAAATCCCTTTGATCGGTTAGAACAATTATTTAAATGCATTGTTTCATAGCGATCGCTTAGTCCCACAGAATCTGTCCTCCCGTTTCTCATTAGAGAAATAACATAGATGCATTGCCATATTTTCATCCTGATAAGATCAAATGATGTTGTGCATTTCATTGCACATTAGCGCAACATAAATCAACCCTGATTTAAAAAAGAAAAAAAAAAAGAGCTCGACTAAGAAGATGCAGTGCTTTATTTGGTCCATTATCTGATTCATAGGCAGGATTTGACTTATGCTGGAGCCAGTGGAGGCTGCCTTGAACAGTAAAAGCGTACATATGTGTGCAGTGACCAGGTCATATTTCACAGTCTCAACCAACCTTTACTTCCAATAAAGGAAATGTCATCAATCAACATGTGCACTGGGGCTGCAGTTCGAGCTATATATTTTCACAATAGTCACTTGGTGCACTACCTTGCCTCATGAGCTCAACTGTCTGTCTGTGGCTGTTATTGCAGTGCTCCAAGGCTACTTTGTGCATTTATTTTTTTAATGCTACTGTTCCCTCTGTTTTGCCAATAGAGGAGGGAGCAAATTAGTATGATTATTGAATTTGTAACATTTAGACTTATAAATTGGATTTATCAATAACATCAATGAATTTTCATGCTGGTTGGATGACATGTGACTGACGTTGCTAATGCCGGTCACAATTACATATACTATATACATTTTTGCCAGTCAAAAATATTTCCTCCACATTGGCAGTCCCATGCTTCTGTAAATTACATGAGATGCTGTCATATTATTTCCGTAACTGACCCAGCTCTCAAAATCCTGCTGAAACACAAGAAAAACATGCTTGGTGATCCAAACTATCCAGTGGCAATCTAATCGATTTCACTTGATTGAAATGTAGCTATTAATAGTAATCTAACCTAGTCCCAGAAGTGCTACTAAACCTGTCAAGTGACCCCGGAACCAGAGAGGTGGCCTCTCCACTGTGTGGGTGTGCCATAGTTTACAGTAGTGACTCATGCAATCTTTCACATTTAGCATTGCAAATGGAAGTGCTCTGCACCTTACAGGAAGTTTCATCTGAATGAGTGCTTCCTACGACCTGCGTCGATCACTGCACAAGCACAATCCATATCTGGGAAAGTGTCATTTTCTAGAAGCCAAAGTGCGGCTCCACTCGGACAATAGCAGATTAATCGTGCGTTACTGCCTCCGAGTCTAAAGACAGATATTCGGATCAAAAGATTAGAGGTATTTCCTGCGGGATTTCTACCTAGTTTAAATACAACTGCTAGTGATTGTCAAAGGATTGTCTCCTGTAGGCGAACCACTAGCTTCTGCTTGTTGCAGCCAAGAAGTGTACTCTATTTTCCCTCAAGACCACATTAGTCAATTAAATTGTCATTGACAAATACCACCACAATATATGGAATTCCATATATGGTGTTTAAAATTGGTCTCACAAAACACAAGTATAACTGCAAGTCGCAAACACAGACACTAAAACGTGAATCATCGTTTAATCCATACTTCTCCCTGATTTTTTTTTCAAATTGTAAGAGTAGGAGACACAATCCCCACTAGTTATATAATTTGACTTTTGTCACACTTCTGAGTGTTTTTGCATTTTAGCTCATCTTGCATTGTATTAGAGCTTGTTAAATGTTAATCAGTTATTTGATTTTAACAATGCTAAACTTTTAACCATTTTGTCATTTTTTGCCTCTCCATGTCTATCTTTGAATTAAAAGTGGAAGAATACATTTTAATGTTAACAGCTAATCTATATTTAATCATCTGTGCTTTGCGTGTGTATGTATCCGTGTGTGTGTGGTTTTAAACATAATTTTGGCAGAGGAGCTACACTTGAGATTGGATTTGTCACACATTGGCAATAAAAAACACATATTTGTTTTCTTTAAGCTACTTCTAAGCACATTTCGAGAAGAAAGACTCTTGGTGATTGGTGGCGCAAATCACTTTTTAAAATTGCAAGATCTGTTATATAACATTTGACAGGTTTGAACATTGATATCTTAAGTCTCCCACCATTCAAGTGTATTACCATTATTGCATCACAGAAATGTCCTTACCTGTAACACTATGCTAGATTTGGTCAATCCTGGGATTAGGGTTATAAGAACTAAAGTATACACCATGCTGATAATCCTGTTGGATGATTTCAAACCACAAGATGTGAAAGAATGACAAGGTCCTTCAGCACATCTGCTCTGTGAAATCCCCCTCTGTTTGGTCTGCCTCTTTGAAAAGATCACCATTGGACTATATTGTCAGCACGCCACGCCATCTGCTCAGAGCATACAGGCGTAGCTGTATTTATATGAGTGGTGTTTAGCAATCATGCCGCCCCCATCACCACCAAAATTACATTGCACCACCTGCGCCACAACTTGAACTTCCTTTGAGCTGGTCTAAAGTCAAATCTAAACGGTTTGATGCTCACACTGTCATGTTTGTGAACGAAATAAAATCACATTGAACAAAATCATGTCACACAAATCTGCAACACAATTTAGAGCTGATTTTGTCTAGTTTAAAGTAGTCTAATTGACCAAATTGTCATCTGCCTTAGGGGCGTGTGAGAGAAAAAACCCATTGGTCTGCCAAATTCCCAAACTCAGTAAATTAGTATTGCACGGGTTCCATGGGTTGTGAATGGGCTTTGTTCCCTTGTGCTATTTTCCATTCTTACGTGCCGATGACATATGTCTGATTGATATGTCTGATTGGTATTTTGTAATAATTCCAACAAGAGTGTCGAGCCCTTGTCCCAGCTGGGTTCATGCAAATACTATATTATATCTATCCATCATTCCTAATCTTCTCCGTCATTATGTAAGACCATGCAATGAATACATTGTGAGTTACAAACACTCTGCTGGCTTTTTGTCTTTTGCATGACGTTCAAAGCAATAAATTTTGCATGCCATCAATTACTTTTTGCCAGGAACTTGTTTTCTAATTAAATTTTCAGGAACTACTTAATTATCAACTTAGTTTAGTTTACATCTACCCACCTCAACACAGAGATACGCCACGTGCCCTATAGGAGTTGCACCAGTCACAAAAATAATACTGTATCATACAGACTGTATTGACATGTATGAGACAAAATTAGCAGTCGATATGTGTCCATTTGCTTCAAGTCTGTATGTGATTATTAACTGAATATTACCACAATCAAAGTTATTTCTAAGCAATTGATGTTTCAGTTTTTCAGTTTAGGTTTTGTTTGAGCTGACCTACTTAAAAATATTACCATGATAAAACTGCTTCGGTTTGAGGCTATTTAGAAATTAAATTATTGTTTGGATAGGCGGATTTTATTAAACACAATTTAACATAATCCCATGAAGTTATTCAGTGAATTTGATCATTTCCTAATTGGGAATCATAGCAACAAAAAGTATGCATAGCGAGGTGCAATGATGTTCGAAACATGGGGAACTCGTCTTGCCTCTGCATGAAAATGAAGATGTGCTTGTTTCTATGCTGAGCGCATGAGCACCTGTTTACAAAAACAGGGACCTTTATCTTCAAATCTGATTTCCATTCACGGCCTTTTGTACAAATAATAGTTCTTATATCTCAGAGTGGTTTTGTAGGTTGTTACTTAGCTGTCATGTTTCGGCAGAAATCTTTTGCCGTCATTAGAGTGTCACAATATAGAGTGTGACTCTACGCAACCCTCTGTTGAAGGTGAAAGAATTCAACTGGTAAATAACAACCCATAAAAAAAATTGCCTGAGATAAATGAACGATGAAAAATTCCAAGTATGAGATAGAATGAATTTTGTTCACATAGGTACATAAAAATCGTTGCTTTTCTAAGTCTTTAGCGTGCAGTTGTCATTATCCAGGCTCATTTCAAGGCACAAAGTATTATTTGTTTTGCATTATTGTATTAGGAAAATGGTTTTAGCGATCCTACATATTACTGTTGTTTCAGATGCCATGCAAACTGAAATACAAAGGCAGTACAGTCTTTATTCTTACAAAATTCAATGAAATATGGAAATATTCCACACCAGACGATTTAAAAAAAAAAAAAAAAGATAACGATACTAACTGTTAATAATGATTTTGGAGATACGAGGATTCCGCCCGATTATAAGGTGTTGTCAAAAGTACCAAAACAGAACAAACAAACAAACAATTTACATAATTTGTAACCTTCCTCAATGTGTTTTCGGTCATTATATGCCAGGTGTTTCTTTCAGCAAAGCGGTTCCTTGACTTTTTAATATAATTATTGCACACACGATGAATTTCTGTTGGAATATGATCAGCGGCACAAGATGCTGATTGTATGTGAGTTCATTTTGGTGTAGTTTTACCAGCACAATAGCACTAGGATCACTTTGACAAGGGGATTAAATGGATTTATGTCTCTGGATTAGAATGTAACCAGCTGGGTACATTTGTGAAAGAAAGTGTATGGCGTCGCTACAGAGGGAAATGAGAGAGTGAAAGAGGGAGAGAGACAGTTAAAGGGGTCTTATTTTAATGGCCTAGTATGGCAGGTGATACTTTTAGCTTCTTTTCTGTGGGATGCAGCTCAATTACACCCAAACGGTGTTACCTAGACATCACAAATTAGATTTTAATATCAGATTTTTCACTTTTTTTATTTATCATTCAAACATGATGATAGGATTAAAGTTGTTCGCTATGACGACACTGATAAAGTGAACAATTGGTAATATTGTGAAACAGTCACTGTTTATGATAATAATAAACTAAACATTTTTATTTTGAATAAAGTCACATAATTCAGACACAAACGCAGGGATGTTTTCATGCAATAGGGTGTAATTATAAAATGAGTTCCAATAACCCACACAGCTCCTATTATATTTTCACAGTGTGGAGCAAGGTCCAGCCTTTCAAATGTAGTGAAGCCATCATTGTTACTAATATCTTTGTCAGTCCTTACATCATCATATTTGTTTGCTTTACAAGTATCATCGTCATGCTTTTGCTTGGATGCTTTTCAGCAAGTCATCTTCAAGCTTTGTGAACAAAGTATTCAGAATGTATTCAGAAGACCACTCAGTTGAATGAAATGAATGGAAGGGAATCAATTACAAAGTTGCATTTGAAAGTAAAGTATTTAAAAAAAAATTTATACAGTAATATCTTTTTATTTTATTGTAGCAGAGAGAAACTGAAAGAGTTGGGTACTCCATTGTTTTGCAATTTGTTCACAAAGCTGTGATGTAAATGTTTTTG
Organism: Syngnathus leptorhynchus; assembly: GCF_054491065.1. Taxonomy (NCBI): domain Eukaryota; kingdom Metazoa; phylum Chordata; class Actinopteri; order Syngnathiformes; family Syngnathidae; genus Syngnathus; species Syngnathus leptorhynchus. The sequence continues at coordinate 8,269,002 of NC_141204.1, read as the reverse complement.
TGCATGTTGTCTGAGGGGGAACCAGTGATGATGGTAAGTTTTTGGCTCAAATGATCGTTTGAATTGGGGCAACAAATCATTTTAAAGAGGTAGGAATTTGATTTTTGTGGTTTAAATTGGTCTTTTCTACGTTTTCCCCATAGTTTATAACCCGACCTGATTTCCTATTAATTAATGTTAACTCCATGTTGCATGTGTTACCGTATTTAGAATTTTAGTGTTTCATAGGAAAAATAAACACATGTAAAGAGTATACATTAAAACCCAAACTTTTTGTATGGTATTTAGGATCAAGAATCAACACTGGAGAAAACACTTAATGACTGACTGTTTTGCTTTTTTTATAGGCAGTCTATGGGCCTTAAACATCTCATTTTGCATGCAATCCAGCAAAACAAAACAAAAATAATTAAGCATGCATGTATCTTATTACTTTCTTCGACTCTTTGATGAGTGTGTCACATGTTTGTTCCCCCTCACCTTCGCACGTCACTCACACCAAAAATAGAATTCAAGCATTTTCGTTTGCAAAGAACTGCCACTGTACAATGCTTTCGATAGCAAATCACCCGAATACTGCTTGCTCTGACACAGTGGATTCATTTATCACAAATATATTTACTGAGGATCTTCCTTGCTTTTGTCTGCAATGCATTCGCTATCCTAGAGTAGCTTTTTATTCTTCCCATAATATATCTAATGCTTTGAATTAAATCGTATTTGAAGTCATTCGTGCTTAAATAAATGAATTAAAAATGCCCTACATAACACAATGAGTAAGTCTCAAGATGTGCTTTACAGCCCCAAAGCATTATGCCTCATAGCCTTTTTTATAAAGTGGTTTAACAGTGTTGTTGGGTGTTTTATCAGCCTCTAAAATGGTCAAGACAATGTAATATTTTTAAATCAAATGAACCAATAAGTGTTCAACCTTGCCGTGTATTCCAGTGTGTAAATAAGGACAACCAAGTGTTGCAAAATAAGAAATGGGGTTCTATTGGGTCACTTGCATGTGATTTTTCAATGCCTTGCATGCTAACATGCAACGGCCGGTCCTAGTCTGCATGCTGCTTAATGAATGTCTTCCTTTCTTTCTCTTTGCCTGTCCGTGCTTCCAGAAGATAAATATTCTGAAGGTGGGTATTATCTAAGCGTTCAGCTTTTGCTAAAGCGAGTGTGCAAATGTGAATACACTTGCTTGATGGATCCTCGCATAAATGTTATCAAATGTTTTGGTGCAGGTAACTGCTTTATTAATGTTGTTGAAATGGTAAGTAGAGGATCAGGTTGTGATCTACCCCCCCACTATTAAGGTTTGTTTAGCTGTGACTTAGAGAAAATATCTCGGGAAGAGGATTTTTTTTCCCCCTCCAAAAAAAAAATCAACAAATGGGTTGAACTTCAAAATCAAAAGTCATTTTAATCTCATTTACTATGTAATTGCAAAACATTTTCCAAAAGTTTGGTTTAAAACTATGGTGGTGGATTTCTAGTTTGTATTTGTTGCAGTACAGGCCCTTGATTTAAGTGAGTTCATAACTTATATCTGTCATATTCTTTTAACATACACAACTACTTTGCCATCCCAAAATTGAAAGGGGTCACTCCGCTTGTTTGCGCCAATGTTTATTTTTCAGGAATCAGTGCACATTGAAATGAGTTCTGTCCATCCAAGCTTGATACAATTTACTCTGTATTTCTCAATCAAAATATTTTATTTGGTTTTGAATGATAGATTTATTTGACATGTATCATAAGTTAAAATATGTCAACAAGTACCTTTAATTTTAGGCTAAATGATATCCAAATACAGATTAATTTATTCAATATTAAAATATATCACTATAATATCATTATAAATAAGTACACAAATGTCCATGCAATGGTGTCTACTCTACATTTCACAATATTAGTGCTTGTGTGACTGGAATGAGTCAATGTATTCTATTCTTCACTTTAATTGGCACATTTAAATGAATTTTTTTGGATGACTCAATTGAAGGACTTCTTCACTGGATGCAAATCTGTGCATTTTAAATCAGGGACACGATGAAACATGAATGAAGATGTCTGAATGAGTAAGTAGCCGATGACGCATTCCAACTGTGAATGCTCATCAGGCTTGACCCTGTGTGTGCGCACCATTCTATTCCTCTCCCTCCGACTTTTCCTTATCCCATCCCTTCCAGTAACACAGACATCTACTGTGAAAAGAGATGCCTTTGTGTCCGTTGTTATTTTGACACAACTTCCCATGATCCCTTGTTCTCTGCTGACTGTACTCTTGTTTTCCTTTTTAAGGTCTGGCACACCTGATGATGGGCGACCAAGGTATGAGCTCTCTTCCTTTTCTCCTGCCTTCCCTCCATTGTCCCCAATGCTGTCATTGTCTTCTGAAATGTGTGTGTTTGAGGCCAGCACAAAACGTGACACTTTTAAAGTAGCGCTCGTTGGAGATAATTCTCAGGGGTATATGAGCCCTTTTACGAGCTGAATTGTCTTTTCGACTCCGCTGTCTGGTTCGGCCATTTCGTGTTTATTCCGTAAGTTTACTGTGTTAAGAAAAGTTCTAAATTGAATGCATGTGTTGTAATCACTGCAGCGTAGTGTCATTATAACTCCTGCTTATCATTCAACCATAGTTCACGCAACCATCTGTGTTCCCAGTTTTGGTTCCATTTGTCACCATTTCATCTCTGTTTGCACAAACAGAATCTGCAAGCATAACATCTCTTAGTCTTCATTTCCTTAACCAACATTGCACTTATTGGTGTTTCCCCCTCTCCTTTTGTTCTCCTTTTTTTGTGATGGGAACTTGCTTTCATTCTGGACCATCTCATCAAAACTCATAGGTAAACCCAAAGGTACTTCCCCACTCTGTTTTGAATTCATTACCCAATGGCATTTACATACCCAATATCATAGTTGAGGTCAGCAGCACTTTTAAATAGCTGTCTTCAAGGTAGGTGCATCTTTTGCTTCACGCATTCAATTCGTTGCCCGCTTGCTGCATGGAAAGATGACAACCGGCAGAAGAACATAGGGTTGCTGTCCATGGTGCTGATAATGGGTTTGGGGTTGCGTGAGGCGTGATCATAGTGTTGTGGGCCTCCCATCCTGGCTGTGATCCTCACCTCTTCTCTCTGTGGGGTAAGTGGACGTCTGATCTTTGCTGTTTGACTCTTCTCCTCAGGGCAGAGAGGGGAAACTTGGCTTCTAAGGTCGCTACTCAGCATTCAAGGTAAATCCCTATTCAATTGTTTTATTCTTAAACCAAGCACAATATCGCAATTGATGGTTTAATAATTAAGCATTACACATACTCAAGAAGAAGATGCATAGAATATTTGTGTTGCTTTGACATGCCATTGTTCTGTTTGCCTTTTGCTTGCTGTGGCTTATTATTCTTGCAAACAACACTTTTTTTTTTTTCCAATTGTGTAATGTTGCATACTGTACATATCTTGCATAGCTGTATCTGGGCAGGTAAGCGTCCACCTCTCACTCTAGTTTTTCCTGACATCTATGATTGTGTAAACTTGCAAAAACACACACACACACACACGCACACACACACCATCCAAAATGTAAATATTTGACATTTTTCACAAATAGTAATTGACATTTTCTATGTTCCAAGGTAAGTGCCATTCCTGTATTTGATCTAATGTCTGTTCACGACTCTGTACGTCAGTGTGTTGCCTCCAGAAGCTGCTCATTATTTTATAGTGAAGGTTTATCCAGATGCACAATAATGCCACATTATGACTTGGAATCCAAAAATAGCAGTACAAAGGAACCTCTAACGTCAGACACAATCTATTCGGGGATGCTGGTATTTCAGAATTTGCTATTTGAAATATTGTACATTAAGTTAAATGAATTCAAACTGTTCCCTCTCAATGTTCTGAGGAAATGTTAGCAATCAACAAGTAGAATCTGAAATTAATCACTCATTAATACGCTGAAACCATAAAATACTCTTAAAATTGATGTTGATTTCCAAAAAGGTCCTACCAGATATTTTGTTTTATCCAAGTCAATCATTAAACTGTTGTAGGCAACCTGAATCTGATGCAGTAGGACAGTTGCAGTAAAATGAAGTTGGGATCTGAGTATTCCGTGTTTATCTACTTATCGACATTGAAACAAGTCATTTTGTATCAAATATTCATGCTGAACTGCTTATGAACCCAATCGTGTGTGTGACTTTTTGCCTCTGACTTTTACTCCGTCTCACCGATGATGATGGATGATGCCAGTCGTGTGATCAATTAAGTGCAATAAGCTGTCGAATGTATGGATACTGCAGCACCAGAATCCCAGTTTACACTTAATATAGTTTAGGAAGGTGACATTTATGTGTCCGTGGAATGTATTTATGCGGCAAACAAAAAACACCTTTGGAATTGACAGCAGGGAATCCACAGGAAGAAAACAGTGCTAATGCAGCACAAACCTGACATGCACAGCACTTTGCCTCTAATACAGGCTTTGGTTAGTTACCCCCCTGTGGTGCAAACCTACGCAGTCCAGTTATGCAATGTGCAGTCCCACACCTTTACACTATATCCTCATTTGGGTATTAAAACCAGGAGGAGTGACGACGGATAAGGATATCGACCGTGAAAATTGGATGCACTATATAAGTATAAATATACACCAGACATGGTTGATTTTTAATGTCCACCTGTGGTCTATTAAACACTTACTGGGTTTATCCTCTGTTTGGGTTTGCTCCTTTGAGAATGGACTAGGTTATGTGTGCTTTATCTGGTGCACTAACAGGATTCTTAAAACCTTTTCTTTCTGCACATCAAACCACGGAAAACAGAAGGGGAGTGATATCCGTGCTTGTACAAATCCCTGGTATTTATTTCCTGCCATCACAATGAAAAGCCATGTCCAGCTTAAGCTCAACGACAGGCTGTACACACAAGCTTGCAGGTATAACTGGGCTCTCTATAAATTAGTATACTTTTTAAGTAAATTATTTTTCCCCCGATCTGCTATGAAGTAGGACAACAGATTAATTTCTTAATATGTGTTTACACATGACAAATCAAATGGATTTTTAATGCTTAAATCCCAGCTTGTGCACAAAAGCCAGAGTGCATTAAATCCTCGTTCAGCAATTAGCTAAATTCTGTTGGTTGAACATATGGGGACTTTCAGTTTACAGTTTAATCTTCTAGATTATCATGAACTCGTAAAGAAATTGCTATCAAATTGTTCTTGTTTGTTTCTTGTGGGTTCAACAATTTTGGAGTGAGTTATAATTAGTTTTTGATGTAATCGAAGTCAGACAAGGACATACCCAGGAGCTGATTAATTTACACTACGATAAAATGGTTTTTATTATCTCTGTAAAGGAGTTTCATGTTTTGGTTACTGTTAATATTGGGAGAATGACGATGTCAAAAGTTGCTTGAGCAAACGAAACTTCCAAATTCATCCATTTTACTTTGGGCAGTACTGCAAGATTGCAATACATGTGAATTTGTCAGTGTACAAAATAAACCATGAATGTCTTAAATGAACCCGTCAGACATGTAGAAAGTGAGTGTGCTCTATATGTAGTGGATCCATTTTATGCTTGTTTGGCCTCAACCTGCTTCAGTGACATTCCAGTCACACTTTTTTTCTTTGGAATTTATTGTTGGTTAACTGCATCCTCACAATGAAAACAGATTGCACTACTATACTGTACATTTTTTCCCCACCCAGTCTCACTCACCTACTTTATAGTCTTAAAGAACAACACGTATGCAACCAAGGTCCGCCATGACAAGTTAAACTCTTGAGGGCAAAAATAGTCTGATTATTTAGGAATTCAAAACATTTAGAGAGACATTTTCATGTCCTATTAAACACTTCATGGATGATCATTTCACAAATGCATCATTAAGCTTCAAGTGGTCAATCAAAACTAATTTCCTAACAGTGTCATATGCCATTAATAAAAAAAGAAATGGCCACAACATAAAAAAATATCCAGATTGTTGTCCATACGCAGTCATAATGGCTCCAACAATGTCTAACATTTGGGCCACAAGAAGCTGTTTTCAACACCATGGAGCATCACGTATGACGTTTGTGGACGTGTCGGCTATCTCGCTTTGACAGGTATCAGAACACATTGAATCAACAACAGATGTCGCCTTTGTAGCTTCACATAAAACCAGGGAGACTGACAGCAAAATTCTTTCAGCTCCATTGACCATCTCAAAGGGTTACGCTTTCTCTTTTGTAGTAGTAGGTAATAAGCAAATCTGCACGTCTTCTTTTTAAATAAATAATATCTTGATAAATTGTATCATTTAAATAAATACCAGGCTCCCTGACAGTGTTGCTCCATTGACATGCCACACTCACATTTAATAACACCTGAGACTAAGTGTCAGTCAGGAATTTAAAAAAAAAAATGAATTTTTAGTTGCGATGTGCACTGTGAACTAACTCATATTCTTCCTGCATAATAATCAATTCCTTTTTGAATTTTTTACCAAAGGCCCATTGTTATGCTTCAGATCAATGAAGGCTTTCACATGAAGGATTACTCATGTTCCCTTGTTACATATATGCAAAAAGGATTTGACATACTAGTGGAGGAAAAAAAACTCTATTGCTTATTTAATGACAGGCCAGAGGTGATTTTGCAGAATATTAAGTATTATAGTTTTTTATTCTCTTTAGCTTCACAATCTAGAAGCACATATCCGCCAATATAGCACAATGAAGATGTTATAATTACAGCAACACAAGATTGGAATAGGTTCGAAGAGCTCAAACAGATATTTGGTCCATCTTATTTTTTTGCCCAAGAAAATGTTAAATTCCAACAACCTTGTAAAAGTTCAACCAATAAGAAAATACATTCCCTTGCCATATTTACATTGTAAATTTAGTCCTTGATTTCACACCACTGCTTTTTGCATTTTCTTTTATCACAAAAACAGAGTTTCGATAGAGATACACACAATAAAAGATGACAGATCTAGAATTATTTCAGTCCAATGAAAGGGTAAAAGATAAATACCGAATAAAGAGAAGGGGGGGATCGATGTCGACAAGGCTCATCTGGCTCCCGAGCAGAATGGCAGATCTGCCTGAGATCAATAGTGTCGGTCGATGCCTCTGAGACTATGGTAAGCAAAAACTGTATTTTTCGGCTTTCTAATAGGAAAGGGTGAATATCAGGATGAGAAAGGCCACTTCCCATTCCACGAAAAGTCCTGTACCTCTACTCAAATTGCTAAAAAGTATTGCGTGCATGTTGGTTGTAGTTAGTGCATTCCGGCAATTTTGTAAAATGATTCAGTGCTTTCTACTGCTCTGATGATTTACTGTCAGTGTGTCCACAATAGATGTTTATACTGGTGCTTTGTTGGCTTTGATTTGTGGGCCTTAGCTCACTTCAAAGAGCCGCTATCTGTAACAGTACATTATCTTCTTCTGTATATCTTGGCCCGTTGACAAGTTGAAGACTTACAGTATACAAACAACTATCATGGATTTGGTAGAAAAATAAAAAAGTGGTTTGATTTACAAGTTGACTGAGCTTGCCCAGTTTACTTAGATTATTGTGGTCATTTGTGATTATGAGGATGTCATAATCCTCAAGCAGGGCAACACATGGGAGGGAACGTTTTTTTTTTTTCTAAGCACGTAATCGAAATTGCATCACATCATTCTTGTCACGTGTCACATGATTATTTAGAAACAGTCATGTAATATGTTCCTGTGAATGGTATAACCTCGGGGCATGCCGTGGGCTTCAGCAGAGTGAAAAAACAAGTGACATGTCGTCATGACATGCTGTTCGACATATGATTCTCTTGATGTAATCAGAGTCTTATGAAATATCATTCACGTTATCGTGGCTGTCTGGGCTACTGTGACATGTGCACAACATCAATGTTTTAGTATCCATTTATTTACAACAGGGAAGCTGAATCTACCCACTGCGGCAACTCAAGCATCATAAGATTTACCAGATCATCATGCAAAGTTATATGCCACCAATTAATGTAAGCAATTAACTAAAGACATATTAGAAATAAAGGTTGATTCATTGTGACCAGGCAAACCCGAAAGTGACTTCATTTTCAATGATGCATACTGAGGAAGTGGCAGGGCTCCCTATGGGAAATTGAATAGTCCATTTCGAATGGAGTGTGCCCTGGAAAATCCATGGGGGTCAGTGGCAATTTGTCTCGGGAGGTGTGCACCAAGAGTCATTACACTCAAGACCGACATATCCTAAGGGACAAAAACACGATTTAGAAAGGAGGCCTTGTATCACCTATTGTATGCATAAACATGTTGTATGTACATCTCTTGCTGTTTTAATTTTATTTTGCATATAGTCGGGAACATTTAAAGACAGAGCAGATAAAAATAGATTTCCTGTTTTTCATTGTGCCGTATAAAGGCAGAACCACTTAAAAAAAAAAAAGAAAAATCAAATACATTTAAATTCTTTTTTACTGGATTATATGTGCCCTGTGACTGGCTGGTGACCAATTCGGGGTGTAGTCTGCCTTTCGCCTGATGTCAGTTGGGATCGGCTCCAGCACCCCCCACGACCCTGAACAGGAAAAGCAGTGTTGAAAATGAAATGGATTAATTATGCCTGGAATATTTTGAATCTCTATTTAATACAGAACCTTTAGACTTGGCTCATTTCAATGCATTTATTTCTATGCTCATCTGGAGGATTGTCTTTTTTTATATATTGCAAGGAATTGCGTTGCTTATTATTTAATTCACATGCTATGGTCATTAAATTCTCCCAGGCTTTGAACACAATATCTAGATTGGCATAAAGTCCCATCATACAGATTTTTTTGTATATTTATGTACATGTCATGGTGAGGTGGCAAGAACATGGTCTGATATGTTCTGTAATTTCAGTCTGAATTGTTGCTTCCTATTTGACTTGAATGTGACATTGAGGTCTCACATGTAGAAGCACCATTTGTCTGCCTATTTCCAGTGCTGCCAAAAGAATGTTTTTCACTCAGACTGCAAGAAATTCATCTGCCTGTGCTATTCATCTAGCCTCCCATCTCATTTCCTGCCTTTCTCCCCTCCCTTCCTCCTCTCTTATTCCTGGATTCACATCACCTGTGCACTGCCCCCACATCCTTTGAGACTGAGCCAAGGAAAGACAGTGGGAGATTACATGACCCCACTTGGTCCACTGCTGTTGTATCAATGAGTTTTCCCGAGCAGAGTCTTGTTTCGCTTTCTGCATGAGATTCACTGCGTTGCTACAAAACATGAAAATGCCAGCAAGGCTGCTGCTTTGCATTGTTGTCGAAGGAGGTTCGACTTTTTCAATACTGATTTCGGTCTGCTGCACAAAGCGGCCTAGTTATATCAGTTATAAGAGCTCAGGCGTAAAAAAAACAACAAAAAAAACAAGTATGAACAATTGTATCAAAATTACTATAAGTGGAAGCTAGTCTTTTTTAATACCAGTAGGACAATAAGACTTTCAATTTGCTTTGCTTTTATAAAATGTATGTCTAAATCAGCAATGAAAGAAAGCAACATAAAAAAAAAAATACATCCATAAGTGGATGGGGCATATTCATGATATTTTGGCAGTATTGGTAGCTAGATAAAATTGCAACATGTTAAGTTTCTACATTAGAATCATGTTGATCTACAGTAAGAGCTTTCACCATTGCAGTATTTGTCAGTGCGAAGTGAGACTTGCTGATGATTTACTTTTGATTACTGGTTGCCGGAGCAAACAAAAATTCAAATCATATTTTCGATGTTTGAGAACATAGGCCTGTGTCGGAAGCCGTTCAGGTATTAAACAATAAAAGCTCCTTTTGTATCCATTGCTTATTAAGCTCGCTTGCGCCTGTGGGGGAGCAACATTGTGAACTGTAAATATATTTCTTTCAAATGACACTGCTGAGGCTATAACTCGCTGTTCCCTGCACTCTGGCGAAGGTCACTGGGGAGCTGTCAAAACATTCATGTTACTGTCAAAGCGTAGTGAGGCTTCCAGGAATTAAAGTAGCCCAGTGACCTGCTGCAGTCTCTGTTTTATCTCTTCATTTTATATTGTAGTCATGAATCACATGTTTCATTAAGATTTGTCATTTTGACTTCAAATTTTGGCTTTTATTACCATTATGGATTAACTCAGTCTACTGTCGGTAAGCCAAGAGTCATTACTGAAATGCCAATACTTCAACAGTTTAATCATTTACTGGTTCTTTTTTTACGAGTTTTGCATCATTTGATGTGAATGCAGTGTTTAGTTTTAGCAATGATTTGTAGTTTTGTAAATGAAACACAAATATCCAGTGGACAGAAAAAGTCCAAATCAACCTATGCAGTTCAACTTCTTTTAAAAGAATACTGTCAAGTGCAAAGAATTCAATTTTCTCTAGTCAACTTTACTTAATCCAACATGTATCAGGTATAAAATGAGCAATCAATACAAATGGAACAATCATTCAAGATAAAAGGAATAAATACATGGAGGGGCAAATTAAGGACAAAGCTACACACACGGTAGTTTTGCATCATGCGTTGGGTGTGAGCTATTTATGAGACAGTTTGTATTTTTCAAAATCTCCAAGTCATGGAAATATATACAAAATAAATAAACATAGAGACTGTTGTTGATTCCTAAATACTACATTATTGTCAAAGCAGTGAAATTCATAAAAAACGTTTGGGGCTTATTTAAGGAAACATGAAGCAACTTGAATTTTGCTGTTAAAATGTAACTCAGAGAGAGTGTCGGTGACTAAAATAGTGGCGCAGATAAGAGGCGAGCATGCCTTGCACATCATTAAAGTGTGAAATATAACAACACGCCCCTGAGCTGCCTGCTGTTCCCCTAGAGAGACAACAGCCAGACAAGACTCTGCGCAATTATGGCTAAGAGAGCCTCTGACCAACCTAGCCTCCATTTCATCATTTTAATTTAAATTTGATCAGTTGTAAACAAAATAAAAAATTAAAAAAGTGCAGTATAACACCTGCTGATTTTAATGTATTGAATCCTCTGAATGCGTTTGGTTATTAAGTTATAGCTTACCCAGTCGGGTAACCACCTGAACCGCCGCTCTCATTGGTTAAATCCGCCCACGCAAATACAGCGAATACATCACAAAATGTCGGCTGTGAAAAATGCCCGTGATATCAACAGATCGAATCAAATGATGTGTTTCATTTATTACGCGTCCTTCCATTACATACTATATGGTGTATAACTCCTATGTGCTACTGCATGCAGCTTCACAATGAATAGGGAATGAAAAATATACCTTCCAGCAAGGGTGGAGGGTTGGGGGATCAGAATGCAGTGTTGACATAGATATTTTCCAATCTTTAGAATATCCCCCCCAATACAGATCCCTGGGGGTGGGGGTGGGGGGGTGAGTGCACAAAGTCTCCTAACGTTGTGTTTTTCAGACTGCTGACAAGCTGTTCTCTGGCTATTAAATCCATTTCTCACTGTCAGTGGAGGTAGAGCTGCTTCAATTTGAATGAGAAGATACTGTAGCGTACTGGTGCCACAATGGAACCTATACATACGCAGTTAAGGATGCAGAGTCTGGAGTATGCATTGGCTCACAAGTTAGATATTGAAAATATGTGGACATACAATACTCATGATTTGAGCGGGATATATTGTAGATTGTGGAAACTTATGAAAATTAATCAAATAAAAAATAAATTATTTCACAATTAAATCCTAAAATTCTTGGTCAAAAACAAAAATGAAGAAACATATGCGTTATGGACAGAAAACAAAATTCCTCAAGTGGATCAGTTTCTGCACTTTATTATAAATAGTTAATGGTCTCCTTGACTGTTTAATGTTGACTAGGTATGCTGTTTGTGTTTAGGTTCAGCCATAAAGTTAATAACACCCAAATTGTTATGTGCGCCCTTGCCTATTTACCACACTCGAGCACAACCAGCCATCACTATTATTTGACCAAGGAGATACATTTATTTAATTTTATTTATTTATGCAGCAGGGCTGCTCATTTATCCTTTAAATCTGTTTGAACTTACTACATACAGTGCTCTGTGCTTTAATAGAGCGGCTTGTGTAATCATTGTGTGTTCTGTTAGGGAAAGTAGAGTGTTAGGTTCTCACCAAAGAGAAGACGAAAGTGAACTTTTCGTATCTGCAATTCCCCTTAGCTGACTCTTTTCAGAGCGTCTTTATTCTTGCTGTAGTAAGGCCTGACTTGACAAGAGCTCTTTTAATGAAGCTGATTAAAAAGAGATATACTGTTGAGCTTGTAACCGGTGGTGGGTCGAGTAAGCCGAGAATTGTACTCAATTAAGAGTACTGTTAGAATGATATGACTAAAAAAAAGTACTTCACTGAACAATGACTTCAGTAAGAGAAAGTATTCAGTGGAAAACTACTTAGGTACCGAGCAAAAGAGTGAGTAACGTCTGATTTGCTTATTTATTCATTCATTCATTCATTTTCTGAACCGCTTTGTCCCCACGAGGGTCGCGGGCGTGCTGGAGCCTATCCCAGCCGTCATCGGGCAGTAGGCGGGGGACACCCTGAACCGGTTGCCAGCCAATCGCAGGGCACACAGAGACGAACAACCATCCGCACTCGCACTCATACCTAGGGACAATTTAGAGTCTTCAATCGGCCTACCAAGCATGTTTTTGGGATGTGGGAGGAAACCGGAGCACCCGGAGAAAACCCACGCGGGCTCGGGGAGAACATGCAAACTCCACACAGGGAGGGCCGGAGGTGGAATCGAACCAGCACCCTCCTAACTGTGAGGCGGACGTGCTACCCACTGTGCCACCGAGCCGCCCCTGCTTATTTATTTATTTATTTATTTATTTATTTATTTATTTGCTATGCCATTTAGCACGCTCACAAGATAACGATATCTCAAACACTAATCGGCCTCTCAAATTATAAATTATTTTTATGTAGAATTTGTTTTCATGAGAAACAGCATTATGGATGAGAAATTATACATGACCTATGCCCTGTCCGAATAACCCAGGCCTGACACACTCCATGCTCAATCATTATTCTTGCTCTCTGTCCATGTGTGGCAGCAGTTGAGCTTATTAATTCTCTTCCATTGTTACTGGTTTCAACCCGTACGAGTTGGAACTGAATCATTGAGAGTACCCAAGAGCCACCAGATGCCCATTTCTGCCTTTGACTCTAGCCTGAGGACAAAAGACCCAGCAAAAGAGTTTGCGTATAGAAGTGATTGTTATGAACTTTATCTCGATTCTTATTTGAGAAACAAATGGCCCTGTCATCAAGAGCACACCGTCTATAATTCTTTGTCCCCCCCCCCCCCCCCCCCTTAAACAGTTATTCTGCCTATGTCCACCTTGGCGCCTAAAGATAAATAAGGGGAATTAATTTGTGTCAGGATGACAAGAAAGCACTGCTCTGTTTGGCAGGCAAAATTGAGCAAGGTGGTGTTATTAATCACAGGATGTGTAGAGTGTATAGACCACAGAAGGAGAGCGGGGCACAGGGAACTTAGACTTTAGGAAAGAGACAATAAAATCACAGTGCCACTATAGTCACATTATTTTTACGCCTCATGAATCTTCGCATGAATTATTGGAGTGACTTCCGGTTTGAACCGGGTGAGGGTGACAGTTATAGGTGACAGTTATGACAGTTAAAGGCTTGAACAATGTGTGAACCCTAGTCCCATCAGTTTTTTTCATTTTGTTTTCTGGATGAAATACTGAAAAAAAGAGTCATTCTATTTTTGTTTCTGTTTTGAAAAAAAAAAAGAATGAATGATCCACATAATTTTACCTTTTCAGCACCCTGCTATGAAAAGAGAAATTATTTCAATAGAAAAGAGTTATAATTCATACATTACTTCTAAAAATGTGCATCGTGGTGTAACATTTGGGTCAGTTGCTGTGAGCATTGTTGATTCATGATGTACGTAATTAAAAGAGTGGATTCATTCCTGTTGAGTAAAAACAGCAGTAAAAGTGGTGCAATAAAATCTACCATCATAAAAACAGTTGGCACCCTCCAGCTACTTATACTTCCCTACTGAGGATAAAGCCATGTTATAAATATCAGTGAAAATTGTGCAACATATTGAAAATGATTTAACAAGGGCACATTTTTCCACAGTGCTATTTTGTATGGATTACTCCCAGTTTTGTTTACAACAATATTTGATAATTATTGTACTAGCAAGATTAAGCTTTTTTTAATGTTAATTTTATGTATTTCTTCATTAGTATCTAATTAAGACTTTTACATTTCAGCTAACCTAAATACATGCATTTCTTCATTATTTTCTTCATTTTTTTTTCTTTCTCTCTCTACCCTAACCCGAATCATTTGGCTAATGCCTCCCATTGGAATATCATGATTTTATAAATCTACAGATGTAATTTCACAAGTGAACAAATCTATATTTATGCACGTATATACTATTAGGCTACATATGTCAAGGAGGCATTCGGGGGAAAAAAAAACATTCAACACTTTCATTGAGTCTGAATTTGCTGGTTTGCAAAGTATCAAATATTTTAAACAGAATGAAAATACAAGTAAGAAATCAAATCAGTACAAATAAATATAATGTCAGTGCTACGCCTGCCCTCAAATTGCCACGTCGTATGGCTAGTCGAGTTCATGCTCTCCATGTCAAGTCAAACACGATACATAGATATTTTAAGGATCACTGGGGTCATATAAAGATCGATCAAAGACTCGACTAGTACTGCTGCGACCCCCTCCCAGAGACCCACAAGGCACAATTTGCTGCAGTTGCTTGGCAACATGATGTTCTGTAATTAGTCCTGCAATGTAGCGCCTGGAGTCTGGAGATGGACAGTCTTCAGTGGCGGGTCAGTCCACACTAGAAACACAACCACACCCACACAAGATGGGTCCACTCAAGTGAATTGATATTATAGCGCAAAGCACACTGTCAGCAAGTGAGCACAGGAAGCAACTTCCCTTAATGGCTGTAAAAACTAATTTCCTCGGACTGACTAAAAGGGGAAAGAAATATTGCTACTTAAATTTAATTTTCAAATTTGAGGCATAACAAATTAAAGTACATTGCGTTAAGTATACAAAGGGCCCGCCCATAGTCGCGTATAAGCATAAGCACTGTGACTAATGTCATTGCTTTTAATTTACATTTTTTTCATAAAGCATGATATTTTATTAGCATAATGTACTTGTGTTTTTGTGTATGGTGCAACCGGTGAATGTTTGCTGATGTGGGAAAAAAAACCCAGCAAATCTAATGAAGCCACTGGGAGGCATTAGTATTAAAATGTACATATTTTACCACGCTAAATCTTGCTTAAAGTGTCAAACATGACAAATGAGCTAACGTGAAAGCTAAAGGACACTTTTGGCAGACTAACGGAGAACGACCCACACAGCAGTGTCTTGAGAAAGCAAATGGGGACTTAAATAAAGACAAATTGCCGTGGCCATATTGTGGTGAGATTGCATTCTCTGATGGAGGAAAAGAAAAACGGCTCTTTCTCTTGAGAGAACATGTTTAAATAAATCATTCCTATGGCGCGTGAGTGCAACTGAAAGAGAAGTTGCGTTGTAAGGCGTGCAGATGTGTTTGCAAAGGTTCATTTTGGTAGAAATTAGACAAAGGAAGCGAGAGATTAGGCTCAGTAAATGATTCTTTTCATTCGAGATTGTAGCAAAACGTAATATGTTGGGCTACTAATTAAAGCTCATGATTTTTGAATAATAAACATGAAAAACATCTTTTCAATGCTATGACTCACTTATTTAGTAGAACTTTATCTTTGCACTATTAATATCAGAACAGATAGATGCTGTTTAGATGGACAAAAATAGCAGATAGAATGAACATTTATGAAATGTTTATTCTTAACCTGGCTCCGTGGGCTTTTTTATTTGTGAGTCATGCCGAGTAATGAATATCGATGACTAATAAAGCCTTGACATGGTATCAGGAGGTCAAGCCTGCTTCAATAAATTATAGGACAGACATCCACCATCTTGAGATAAAGCTTTCATGAAAACACCCACAGCCCATATGTCATTTTAAAACAAGAATAATCCAAAGGTAATCATGAAACAGTGGGAGTAGAGCACCATTCAGCTCCATTACTGTCTGCCATGTGTCTTCAAATAGTGAGTTCTGCGAGTTTTGGTTTTGCCATTACTGACTGCCAGGTGTCTTCAAATAGAAAATTCTGCGAGTTTTGCTTTGTTTGACCTTTCATTTGTTCACATTATAGCTAATGTGAAACTGCAAGTCAACCTGCACCACAAAACATGTGCTCATTTGAATATAATAATATTTGGATTTGAGAGTCTGCAAATCTTGAAACGCATTACCGTACTAAGATATTGCGGCCTGAACAATAAGCCATTTAGTGACCTCCGGCTATGTGTCAATGGCAGATTTATAGATTTACATTGTTTACAGTGCAGATTTACGACAATATCCACCAGAGTGTGACACACTGTGGCCGACATCGCTTGTAAAGTGTTGCTGGCTCCCACTGGGGAATTGTGACATTTCCCAATGCTTTTTTAATGCGCTCTTTTTGTCACGCTTGTTATTTTAGTACTTTTACCCACACTGTGCTCATGTCTATCACTCTAGTTTCTCTTACCAAATACCCAGCAGCATTCTAGTCCTGGCATGCTCCCGTATTGGCAGTCCACTGGTGAGCAATGATAGTGGGCTCACAATATAGAATAGATTCATGAAAGCTTAATAAAGAGTGACCCTGGGAGCCAAATCTACCAGTACATAGTGTAATTTTAGTCTGATCATGTTCTCAAGATTCTAGTTGAATTTCTTTACTTTTTAGTTATTATTCACATCATGCATGGTTTCATAGATTACTAATGTATAGTAAGTAAAAGTCAACATTGTTTTGATTTATCATCGTGCGTAACATGCAATTGATTGACGCTTGGTTGTTTATTGATAATACAGCAAAATCTTTACAATTATTGCAATGAAGCTTCCGTTTTGTTTTTACTTGCTTGAGACTTCTAAGTCTCTTTGATTTTCCCTCTAATGACTTACTCCGGGACACTGAGGGGAAAAACAAGGTTCCAGCTTTGTAAGCTAAATAGGAGAAGAAGTATTCTGCTCCAGAGAGCATCCTGATTGGTTGCACTTTGTTTCCTGTTATCCCGCTTGTCTTCCCCCTCATCCTCCAAACACCACCCCTCCTTCCCTGGTGATTTGCCTGAGGTAACAAAGGCACCAGTGTGGATTTCATCTTGAGTTGATCCTCTGAGGAGCCGGGTCTAATGAGCAACATAGTGAATCAACTGGGATCTTGCCGCATATACCTAGAGACTGTAGAAATCCTTCCCATGTACACCCTGAGCCATAGGCTGTGGTACATATAGAATCAGTGTTACCGCTACATTACGGCATCATTAAAACCGGCGTAACATTTTCGAGCCTCTTCTATGTTAAAGAGTGAGGTTATTTAAAAGTGTACAAACTCTGACAATTTAGCAAAGTTGAGTTTTCTGCACATATTTAACATGAAAGAGGAGTCTTTGCCAGACATGATCAGGCCTACTTAAACCCCAAATCGATTTCCACAAAATTGGCCAGTTGCAACACTGATCACAATCACTTGCAATGCTTTGGTGTTAGCATTTTTTTAAAATGACATTTCCATTCTGAGTTTAAAGACAATTGATACATTGTTACCTTATTCGGACACTTTGTCTTACGTAATCCTGTCACCTATGGCGACTTAAGTGAAACAGCGAGGAGTGATGCACTTGTCCGTTCTATATACATACTTTATTTTTAGTACAATTATGACGTCAAAATTTGCATTGTGCTTTTGGAGTGGAATTAAATTGACGTGATTGTGTTGTCTTGTATGTTATCTTTGGAAGTGACATAGAGGGAAAAGAAACAAACATCAGATAGTGAGAGTACAGTATCTTTCCCGGTAAGGAATCTCCCACCATGTGATTGCAAGAAGTTGAACCCCATGACCAGATAAAGGCTCTTATTTTCATTTTTTTTTTCCCCAAGTAGACATTTTTCTGTACTCCTGCTGTTGGCTGATATGAAATTCTGGCATAGTGGTTTTTCTGGGACACCATTCACAGGATACCAATATCTATTTCATGGTTGTGATTTGTTTATATATTTATTCAAAAACACACCGAATCCAGATCAGTGACTGCTGTGATTCATGTCATGTTTGATCTCTATTTTGGAGTAGTTCTTGAGCTGCTGTGGGGCGCCATCCCCAGAGTGGTTGTTCGATAATATCTTGGTATTGTTAGAGGCCAAGATAAATGCCTGTGCACTCTGACTCTCCTGGCGAGCACAGGTACACAAAAAACCTAGCACTATCTCTGTGCCAACTCGAGCAGTAAATGGAAAAGAACTTTAGTGAAGCCTTTTAGCTTGCATCCTGGGGAGTCCCACAGCTGGTGACATTTCTAAATGGACAAACAGGGCAGTCAGACAGAGCAAAGATATTTGTCCTACAGAGACACCTCGATACCATTTTATCATCTTTTACTTTTTACTTCAATGTTTCTTTGTGCAAGAGAACACTGTTGTGTTTTTGTATTTCCGCACACATATTTTAGATCAGGGTTTCCTAAACAGATAGTATTATCATGTGTTTTGTTATTACACGCTCAACAGACCATTAGCTTTTGATCATTTTATAAATTTTGACTTGTAACAACTGCACGTATGGTTAGACTTTTGGAATATTTATGGTGCACTTCCTCTATCCATCTACCCTATTTCAGGGAAAAACATCACTACGATTATGGGAAGTGAACCAGCAAAGTAACAACCTCTTTATGAATAATGAATCTACTTAATGGTCTGATGTATTGCCATATGTGCGCTTAATGGCTGGAAATGTAAAGTAATGGAAACAGACAAGATACATTTTACCTGAAATATTACATTAAGAGAAAACAAACATTATGTTAATGAATGAACATAAGAAAATAGTATCCTTTAATAACTAAATCCACTGGTACAGTATAGAAGTTCCCAATTATTTCATATCTAATAACATGACAAAAAAAACATTCCGCTATTTTGTTTTTTCTCTGATTTTTGTTCAAATTTGAAATATCGTTTTGCTGACTCACTAGCACAAAATAGAATTTCCATCTTGGCTTTATGGCGGTTGGCGTGCAAAGCAGCATTGCATGCATGGCTGCCCCACAGACTCTTAGCCCTTGATTGATCCGAGATGTTGACAGACAGTAGTGTTTGATTCTGGCCCTGTTATCTGTAATGTAGCTGAAGCTCTCAATGGGCTGACAAGATTAGAATGCATTACTGTCAGAGAGCAGGGTGCCCTGGGGCTCCACTGTGCTTGTTGAGTGTTAATGACTCAGACTGGGTCCTGCCAGTGCAAGCCATGTGCTGACAATCCATCTACAGTTATTTGAATGCCAATCAACCCAGCCTTTTACCCATATCAACATAATACGATCTGATTTAACTTTGATAAATAGGTCTGCCGGAGCAAGAATATTGCTGGTATTACTTGTTGTATTTGCAAACTCCCATATGGGACCAGTTGATTGTCTGTGGTCACTTTAGCAACACAGAAATTGTCACTGCCATGCTTTGTATGAAGCAGGATATGGTATTGCCCTACCCAACGACGATGGAAATAATAGCTTGAGTTTTCTTTTCTTTTTGATTTGTAAACGACCATCTTAAAAATAAAACAGTCATGACAGAATCAGTCATAAACCTTCACATTTAGCGATGATCTTCATATAGGTAAGGCAAGATTAATTAGCCAAAAAAAAAAGTTAAAGTTCTTTCCAACAGGAAGTTGAAAAAAAAGATTGTAGCAAATATTGCCCAAAAAACAACAACTTTGTCCTTAACAGATGTTTTTTTCCCCCCCTTAAATTAGTAGCAGGTACTGTATGCATTTCCTTGCCGCTATATTTCATTGAGCCGGAACTCAATTGGGGATTGGGAAATGAGGAATCGGATCATTAACACCCAGGTCTTTAATAAGCACCCGTGGGAGAATTAATATCCACTTAATGCACTCTACCGGAGGTTGCTCATCTCATAGCTGAAGCGGTTGCTCACATGAAGCCAAAAATGATGCTTCCATGATCTTTTTTGCGATCCTCTCAAACGTGTCCTTCTCATGTTCCCAATGACTGACTGTTTCTCCAGTGCATTTACAAGCATCCCGTGCAGACTTAAGGCATTTTAAAAGCTCCCTACTGGCAACCTCCTGTGTATGAGAAATCCAATATGCTGTACTTTGCTTAGAGGTCTGTATTGACCTCCCTCTTTACTCACAAAGCTTTTTTTTTTTTTGGGCTTTTGTGCAGCTTAGCGAGGCAGTATGTGCATGGTGCCATTATCACACCGATTGAATGTGTTTATTTCCGGAGAAGGAAATAAAGAAAATCTAGACAATTCCTATCTCTTTACTTTATTATAAATACAATGTACCAGTATTTTCAATGTGACAGAGACTATTAATGTTATATTTCTTTGTTAAAAATAAATGGAACCATTTTTTTTATGAAGAAAAAACATTTGTTTATCTCCTCTTGTTTACAGCTTTTACAAATTGAATTACATGAATTCAAACTTTTTCTGACACATGGTTAATATCCTTCTCACCTCTATATATAGCAGCTTTTGCAATTTGTACATTTCGTAATGAAGGTAACCTTAGTTTTTAGAACTGACTGAATCATGTTCTTCAAAAGCTCACAAAGGTTTTATATGTAAATCTCAGTCAATTTTTTGGTACATTAGATTGATTCTTTTCATTTAAAGATAACACGTTACCATGCTGTTTTGCGGGGACTTGGAGAATGTGGCCCGATAGAGAGATTACGACCAGCAAATTTATCAGATAGTTACAGCAGTTGCTTGAAGAACAGGAGACATGAGCGTAATGACTTCACTTTTATCAATTCTTTCATCTAAATCACCTGAGCTGCCGAGCCGTCTCCTCTGATGCAAGATCGAACCTCCTCTTCATTTCACTCCCGAGAGACTAAATAAGCGAAAGGCGAATGACAAGATTTATTGCACAGCTGAAATTACTGACAGACCCCTGTTTAGAGAGTGAATAACCCATTGGTTCTTGCCAGAGCCATTACCTCATAAAAAGACTTAATTTATTTGGCAGATCTGCAGTTCAGATCAAAATGTTTGCCAGAATTGTATTGACGTTGCACTGCTGGCTATTATTTGTGTAACCTTCATGACGATGTAGATTAGTGGTCGGTGACCGGGCAATCCAGCTTCAGGTCTTTGCTGAATGAGTTTAATTCATGCCGCACTAGTTGTTTCACAAAGTGCAAAAAGCAACTGACAATTTGAAATGTACTCTGAAGCTGACTGGATAAAAAATATGTCAACCGCATTTGTTGAACAGGTAGAAGGTTTTGGTTAATTTTAGTGCCGGGGCAAGTCTAGTCAAACTTCTATGAGTCCACCATTGTGCCTTTATTCTACAAAAATAGGGCCTGCAAATTTGTTTACTTTTGTAATGTTAAAAAGAAACCGTTTTAAAATACCCCCCAAAATGTTCAACCCATAACAATGCACCGTATTTTTGTTGTTCTTATCCAGAGCCGCAACGAAAAATTCCATTCAATGATGTTCCTGTCTTTCTTTAATAGTCTGATTTCCATCTGGGTGAATTGATGAGGTATTGCTATGAGAATAAAAAATATACACAAAAGTTACCAACCTGTCAGTATGACACTAACAAGTGTTGAAAAGCAAACAAGCATGTAAGAGATGAAGGTGACATAAGCCCAGAGGGGTAGAAGCAGGTGTCTATACAAAAGATGAGACAATTTGTTAACCCTCTGGAGATGTGTGAGCTAAAAGTGCGACACATATTTGCTATTCGGTAGTATACTGTATGTCCCTGTAAAACGTTGCGTGTTATACATTTGATAGTTTTTTTTTTGTTTTTTTTTTAATTGACTTTTGGCAGCAGAAATAGCCTTTTTCACATGTACATCCCCAAAGATAGCATGACAGGCAGTGCCAGCCTGCAATGTGATAATGAACTTTATTACACTAGGGACTGTTTGCACATCTCTTGAAGCAGAACATCATAGTGAGCAAACAGCAGCAGCCTCGTGTTAAGGCACAGCTGTATGCAGGTGGCACGGCACAGTAAAAACAAAATGACTGAAATGACTTGAGAGACTGAAGAGCTGAGCCGCTGGATTGTTTGTTTACACCAAAAAGGCAAATTCTCTTACAATACAAATAGGTGCAATATTTTTGTTTTGAGTCTACTAATAAAAAAGATATTGCTTCTGTTGTTAATCTATTTAGCAAGACAGTTGACATTTTTAAGCGCTCCAACGCGTTTCTTAGTTTTTGCTTGTACTTCATGATTTCCCCAACAAAAATACTTCTTCTCAGACCAAGCAATCAGGTCCTTCCACTGTCATGCTGAGCTTGATGACTCACATTACTTTGCACAATTTGGCAGGACGTTTACTCCTCTCAGCTGCCCGAGGAGCCATGTCAGAGTGATGTCTCAGTCACCTAGAGACTCCTTCACATTGTGATTAGAGCAACCAGCCACCCACACCAATGAC
Organism: Syngnathus leptorhynchus; assembly: GCF_054491065.1. Classification (NCBI taxonomy): domain Eukaryota; kingdom Metazoa; phylum Chordata; class Actinopteri; order Syngnathiformes; family Syngnathidae; genus Syngnathus; species Syngnathus leptorhynchus. The sequence continues at coordinate 8,246,381 of NC_141204.1, read as the reverse complement.
AGAGGCCTTGGCCATAGAATGGGTACGCACATGTTGTTTGAGTAGTACGCACAAATGATCCTTAGTAGTGAAGGTGATGTAGCAGTCACAGAAGCTTTGTCATCGTGTTTGTGCCCCTGGCAATGTTTCCTGATGTTAAGCTGCTCATTAAGCACAAACCTGTTCCCCTTGAACACAGCATGCTCACAGACATATTTTTAATTAGTTTATGTAGCCTTCCTTGTGACTCAAGGATGGAACTGCCCTCCTTTACGACTTCTTACTTGCGTTAACTCCACAGGGGCAGAAAGAACCTGGCAGGCTTTTAAATGACAGGTGAGGCTACAAAGGTGCCTCTGGAATTGAGGCTCTTTTGACTGAAGTTATCCTTCTATAGTTCAGGAAGACAAAAGAACATTTCATGAAGCGCGCAGACGATGTTTGGTGTATTTTGTCTTGGCCCACACATTTGCGTAATCATGGTATCATTTCCTCCCACATATATTTATTGTGTCTGCTCAAGCCATTTTCCTACATTGCAATAAACAAATTGTATGTGTTAATGAGTTAACTGTCGAATTTTTGGGGTAGCTCAAATCCACATTGAATTATTTTGCACTGATTGAATCCTATTACTGCCATCTCCAACAATTTACGTAATAATAAACAAAAATAAAATCCACCACATTCTAGTGGCTGATTTTAGGGTTTATACAGAGCAAAGGGAAAGCAATGAAATTTAAAATAGAAATAGCCAACACTAAATTAAGCAGTGTAACTATAATATTCTCTTCGCGTTAATTCATTTACTGTAATAGTTTTAATTTAAGCTTTGAGCGACCCGTGTTCTCTGCATGGTGCATGTGGTAGACATTCGGGGTCAAACCAGCCAGAAGGGTGCTTCGGGTGAGTATGCATGATTACGCCTCCTATTGCTTGGCCCACTGCTACGGACACGCTGAGGCGGCACTTTATACCACAGACGAAAAGCTTTGAAGAGATGTAAAGTGCAAATCAGCTCCCTATCACATCTGGCAAGACTTCATCTGTCCATCACTGTACAAACAATCGAGCTCACTTTTTATTTATTGCAGACATGTAGTTTCTCTGACATTTGCAGAGGATTAAATGTGTATACTGTACGTTGATATATTCACATTTTTAACTTTCAATGGTTGTTCAATGTTTTTGGGAAGTTTGATATTGACTGAACAACGGGTATTTTTTTTAGGATTCTAAATGTGCTCTATTTTTATTCAACAGAGACATAGAAAATCACCCTGATTTAAAAGATATTTTTCTAGAATTTAGACTTTACTTTAATTTAGAATTTACTGTGGCTCAGTAAAATTCAGTATTTGACCATGAATCAATTCATTTTATCATTATATCAAATCGTCTTAAAACATTTTCAATCTGAACTCATGTTTCCATGCTAGAGTGAATGATTTGCCCAGAATTGTAATATAGTGAGGGTCAGTGTGGATGTAGCCCATCTGAATCCGTTATGCTGTTACTGGCTAAATCAACATTGATGTCAAGATGGTGAACAATTGGCCGGTGTGTGCGGTGACCCTCTTGATCCAAATTTTATTCAAACCTATTGCTGTACATGCATTTTATGTCAGTTGCGTTGAATTATAGAAAATGCGGAAATTGTTTTGTACGTCGTGGCATGTGATGTGTACTTGTATTAGATGGCCACTGTTTGCAAGATGTTTTACAGTTCAATTTCAGTTTTACACTGTCAGCAGCCTTTCAATATCACAGTTGTTTGTTTAGCTAGTAGAAGGATCCTCTGCCTTGTTTGACATGAGACATATTTTCTCAGAAAGCCATAAAAAAAAAAAAAAACTTGTCCACTCTGATGTCAGAACCCAGTTGGACATGGCATGTAACCTGAATTTGAAGCCTGCATTTTGTTTGCTATGGTCTCTTTGTCTTGTTTATCTCATCTTGTTTTTTTATATCTGCTGGCCTGACCCATCTAGTCCACGCAATCTTGATCGGGTGGGTGTGGTCACGCTGGTCGCTACAGGCGATAGTGAATGCTGACTTAAGAGGCAGATTGAAGCTATCGCAGGTAACCTTGGAACTTGTGGTAAAGACTGGGGGCTATAGACTTCCTGCACAATTTTATTAGTCCCAGCGAGTAAGGCCATTTCATTTCATAGCGGAGCTGTCCTTTCTTTTTTCGGCCTCTTCTTTAATGCTATTTGGTTTGTGTCTTTGTTTCAAAGTAGTGTTTTAACCTCTGCTGTTAATCAAAGTTATTACCACTGTCACATCAGGAAACCTGTCACTCACTATTGTATCAAAATATCCCATGTCAATAATACTAATTGTAAAACGAACCGTAATTATCCACCTCAGCAGTCATTTAGTCATAATGACTTTCTACAGGTGCACTTTAGGTGGTAATCTAATGACATGGTTTGGTAAACAAGCTGTAGGGGAGACTAGAAAATAACTGCACACAGCAAGAACCACATGACTCTCAGCAGGACCCAAACCAAATGTAGAAATTGTTTCTGTGGTTTATTTTTTTTATTTTTATTTTTTTAAATAAATGTAGCGATACTGAATGATGGGGTGTAAATCTTTCAAGTTAGTTCATGCTTGTTAATTCTTCTGCTCTTTTAGTATAAACAGCATCCAGTAACAAGACAAAAATTAACATACCATTAAATGTCTTTTCCGGCGATCTATTGACAACCACTAAAGGTTAACACCGTTGTTGCTTTTACTGTTTTTTTTTTATATATTACTATCTTTCAATTCTAATAGTTGTGTCTATTTTCATATATAGCCTCTGCCAAGGAGGCTTTGTTTGGATGATAATAGTGTGTAGAATAAGAGGTGTTATGCTGCTTTACAAATGGCCATCTATACTTACTCTCTGAAACAACTTTATTTGTATTATATCCAATGAATAATTTTGAGACTCAGTCACTTGGTAAGAGAAGAATCTGTGTCCCCATGCATAAATATTTCTGATGTCCACAACTAAAAGCACAGCACATAACACTCTATAAAAAAAAAAAGTCGCCCGAGTTCATCATCTAAGGAGAGAGTCAAATATTCATTAGCCCAGTCTCTGGCTTTGCATGTTTGATATGCCTAAAAGGTATTTACAGCCGCCAGGTAGGTGAGCAACTTAACTCTGCCCCATTTTTCTCTTGATGTCCTTAAAATATATATCCACAAAGTCAAAATAAAAGAGCAGCGTGTTATGACATATTCACATTAAAGAGTGACTTTTTTCTCGGACATGTATTGAAAATAACCATGGTCATCAATCATAAGGGTGAAAAATGCTCCAATACAATATTTAAGTTGAAAGTCCTCATGTGCGTGATCAAAACTCAGGCCTGCTGAGCCACAAACGCGTTTTTTCTGTGACATTAAATAGATCAATAGCTTTTAGAGATGGTAAAACAACTCGTTAGTTTGATTATTTGTTTGTTCCTCAAGTTATTCACTGTGAAAGAAATGACAAGAGTTGTTTCACTGCTGCTAGTCTTTTGATGATGTGCCATCTTCTGATGCCCTGTGGCACTGCACTATGTTGCCTCGCACAGGTCATTCAAGAAATGCACCAGACCTCCTTTCTTTTTGTGATAAGAATATTGATCACTGATGGAGACATCATTAAGTGTGCTGTGTGCTGTGTCCATCAGGTTGAGTACATCACACACACACACACCGTGTGAGCAGAAAGAACACACGGCACTTCCAATTGCCAAGTGTTGGGTCTCGCACATCGTGGACCAGGCTTTCAGATCTTTAAGATTCCAAATTAATTCTGCCCAGTCTGCAAACCTGCCAATAGGCTCTTATTGTGTAACTGTTTTTTTGTCCCCATCTCAAATGGTCTTTTTTTTTTTAATCCAGTTTTAGTTAATTTTCATTGCGATACATTTGATTTGATTGACAGCAGAAACAAAAATTTGAGCAAGGTTTTTAAGCCATTGTTTGACTTAAACTCTCAGCTTCTCAACAGTAATTAATTTCTGATACCTGGAGTCTATTAAAGCAGTCTTTTATTTCTTTATTTTTTTATCAAAATGACTTTTACTCTCGAAAACAACGACCCAAATCAGTAAATGAATCGATTTTAAAAAAGTTCACCATCAAATTCTCTTATCAGATATTGCTTATTTGTTGTTTAGTTGTTGTTTATATCACTAATCAATACCAAATAAACATTTGATAAATAAAGTGGAATTGGGAAAATATTTTTGTAATACACTTTAATAAACAAAAAATTATAATGTATAAATATGTAGCAAGTCAATTTTCCCTCTGGTAAATAGTAGTATAAATAATCATAATACAAAAGGTGAAGATGCTGAAAGTAATTGCTGCCCCATACATTTTGTCACTACTTCACATTTGTGTAGTGCCTACACTCGATGTTTATAGAATCATTTCATATTTGCCAATTTCTGTAAAGCATCCTTTTACTGGCACAGATATTTTTTTACGTTTTTTTCTGCTACTTGTCACATTTATTGAGCTAATTTGGGAACTAGCCTGCTCTTCTGCATTTTTATCATAACAGACTGCTTGAACTAACCAAGAAACATAAATTTAGAGGGGAAATGAGCAATTCATTGGGCCATGTCTCTGGACCCTGCTGAGTTCTCCCCCTTTCCAGCCGGTGACAATACATTGAAGTGTTGTTCCCTTTGTGCAGAAATGAATCAAGGTAATGGGGTATCGTAGATCCAGGCTGTCGGCTCGTTGGCCGTATTTATGTCTTTAGTGCCATTAGACATTGGTTTGGTGTCACTGTCTGCTGACAGAGTGCCACCCTGATTTCGCAGGAGGAGGACAGCTCGTATCCTCTCAAAAAACAACTCACAGAGACTCGGGGAGTTCCCGCAAATTACGCATAATCTCCAGCTTTGTGTCCCTTGGCACTCTGAATTGCTTCAAGCTGTTTATTTTGTTTTGTCTCGGTAGGCATTGTTGTAAATGAGGGCACATGTCAGTGGGAATTGGCTCTCTAATAGTGTAGTGCTGATAGCTGCTGGTGTGGGTCATTTGGATGTGAAGTCATGTCCTTCATCATGCCTGAGTGCAAAGCCATCATTCGTTACTGTTTCAGATGTGTGCTCGGGCTTCCTGAGGTGAGATATTTTGTCTGTCATTGTCTTTAAAATCCATCTTCACCGTTTGGTCTTTGACAGATGGACTTTATGTTCTCTGGAAACAGCGATGCTATTGATTGTCGTATTGTATGGCTCAAAATTGGGACGCCGATACACAGTAATGAATTTAACGAATAAAGTTTGCGTCATTGCCAATCCACTTTTCATTTTCTCACCACTCGGGTCAATATACCTCTGAGGTATTAACTGCAAAAGACAGTATGTGACAAGCTGCATTGATGTTATTCCATTTCCATGTCGTTTCTCTTTGTCAGTGGCCTTTTGAGAAGAAATCAATATGTATCAAATACGATTAGTCTTTCTGGTTAGCTCGCCACAACATCTAGGTATTTCCATGTCATCTAGATCTCATGTTCCATTTTTCTTTAGTTCTACTTCAACTTCACTTCCCAATAGCAGAAGCTGTTTTTCCATTACACAGTTTTCATATTGGCCCTCTTGCAGGATACAGCTGTAAGAAATCAATGCAAAAGGAAGCAGTGATGGGTCATTATTTCAAACTCACAGCACCTTTAATAACTCACTATTGTGAAATAATCTGTTCCTCAAGGGAAAGTAAAGAGAATAGTGAGGCCACGATGGGCCAAGTAGTGGAGAAAATCTTGGATTGGTCCCAGTGGTTTAGTTTGATATGGCTCTACAATGACCATGCTGCTGAACCTGAGCTTGTGTACAATAACAGTCTTTCATTTGAACTCCACTATTGTCAGAGCATATATTTTTTTATTAGGTGTGAAGGCTTTTGGCTGCTCTTGTAAACACAGGTCTTGTTCAGTAATAACAATGATCTTACGTTATGTGTAAACAGCATCTTTTCTGGTGCTCATTGTTCCAGTCACCTGTGTGTTGGACTGGATTGAATACGTCGAAAAAGGGGTAACTGTGACACACTAGTGCTGTTGATGAGTGTAATCTTGTAATTCAAATCTAGTTTTACTTAAAATATTATTTTAACAGAGTTCACTTTATTACTTGGATTTGTGTGTGTGTGTGTGTATCTGTGCAAGGGAGTGTATGTGTCTCCTGGGAGAGAGAGGACCATATGTTTTTCAAAAAATTCTTAAATGGCTAAAGTTGTGCAGTGCTTCTTTGCACTTGAGGTGTTTAACCTCACACATTCCCTGTCTTACTAATGACAGCATGCCACATTGACAGCCTTAATGAGCAGACCTGCATGTTCGCGGCCATTGTATAATGAAATGTGCTCAAGGCAGAACAGACCATCGAGGCTTGGCAGAACACCGAGGCATATGGCGGAAACAGCCGTCATTTTCATAGCAGGTGGCTGGACGTTACAGATAGGTAAAAAGCCCCAGCACCTTGGGCTATGGTCCTGATGGAGAGTACTGAAGAACGCCTCAGCAGAAAGTGGCACACCGAGCAGCTTTCTTTCATTTCTCCCAGATTTCCTCCAGAAATTGCACTTGTGCATCACTGAGCATTTGTGTCAGGTATCATAAAGAAGGTCAGATCAGATGGTCAGTGTAAGGTCAACTTTTATATTTTGCTTTAAAGAAAAACAAAAAAACAACAGGATTGGTTACATTGTGAAGTGTGTCTGCATGTGATTCAACTCGCTAGGGAAATAAAATCACTAAAAGAGCTTTACACACTCGGATAGAGTCCTTTGAAGAACGATATTGCCAGAGGTAAATGATTGTTTGGCTAAATTTACTATTACTATTCTACACAAAAGAATATTCAATATGGCGAAGTATGGGATCAGGATGACAAAAATAACCCAATAATATGAATAACTGATGTGCATATCCACAATCCACATATAGTCTGCGGGTTTATATGAAAGTACGAATTGGTTGTAAGATTACTGAAGGTACAATTAACCTCTATCTCGTACAACATCTGGAGACTTGCTTTATGTTCAATGGAACGAGCCCAGATTTTCACAATTTGTCAGTAAATTTGTATAAATACTTTTTCTTGCCATCAGACTTGTTTTATGTGAACTAGATGCTTTGGTTTAATAAAGCATGGCGAACATTGCTTTACAGGATACTATTGTTTTAGCACAAAGGGGTTCATACTAGCCAAGGCATTGCAAATATATTTTCTTGAATGGCTCCCCACTCAATCGTTTACACCATGTGTGATGTGTGAAAACTGCTGCTTTAATTGCTAAAACTATAAACAAATATATAATCCCTAGGTCTAGCCTGTTTCTAAATCCCCCACACACAGAGCAAATTGAGAAATGAGAGGCCGTCTTTTTTGTTTTTTTTCCAAAAAGCTGAAAGCATCTGCATACATTACAAAAGCATGTGAGAGAAGAAACAATGAAACACACTCAAGGTATTATCCGTTCTTTATTGTATCGAGTGTTGCCGTGGATACAATTTTCCACCGTTACAAGTCTTGGTGTGCTGCAGCAGTGGTTTGACACGTATACCACAAATATATTTGACTGTTTTAACGTCTGAATAACTACGTTCACCGATGTCTGCCATGGTTATTTAAAAAAAAAATATATATTGCTAATAACCTTCATTGCATTTGAATTCTGAATTTTCATCAGTAAACATGTCCTATTGCTTTTACTGCTGCCAATCAATACAAATCAGAATAAATCCTGAGCATATGTACTTGGCTTTGGCAAATATTTATTTTGCCTTTACCCGATCTCAAAACACATTTGTGTTGGATGAGTCATCCTGATGGATGTGCCCCTCCGCTGATCAATTTGTAGGAGTGACAAAATTGACAGGGACCGGAGAAAAGAGCTGAAACTCGATACCGCTCAGCGTATTCCTCCGCTGTGATGACTGCTCTTGCCAATCAAGTTCATTTATTCTTGTGGCACGTCTGTTGCAGCTCACAGCAGAATGCAAAACAGAGTAGTCCATGCAGATGCAAGCTACACGGCATATCTATTTGTCACCACTTTGAAAGATAAGGTGGATAATGCAAGATCATCTTATTTTCTTCTATCCTTCCTTCCTTGATGGTTTCACTTGTGATACAAGTTGATCTTTATCATGCTCCTATAGCCTTGACTCCTGTCACCATAACTGGCTACGGTCTCCTACATCACTCCACCCCTGTGACAGCAGACTGACAGTTGGACAAGCCATTATGAAATGACCTTGGTCAAGTGTCAGTAGGGCCATAGCAATGCTGAAACAGTAACGTCACGAAGTGAGCAATTTTTCACTCCACCGGCAGTATCTTTGCTGACAAGGTGAGAAAGGTGTCCTGGTATGAGCTATTGAGGAATTGGTATCAAACAACCTGGGTAAAAAAGAAAAGAAAAAAGTCACTTTAATTACAGCAACATACTGAGGGTGTTAAGCAAAACTGAGGATGGATTAACAAAAGCACAGTTGTTCCTCACTTTGCATTCCCTTGCAGGGCAGTTTAATTAGTCTACATGTGTATTAATTCACATAGCAGAGTGGATTTCATTAAAGACTTCAGAGAGCTATTTGTTCTGAGTCTGAGCTGATTTTCTGACACCTGTAAAATACAAATGCTCTGCCGCAGCCGTAATTATTTTGGGGACAATATTGTGAGGCGTTTTAGGCTTTTTTGAAGTAGAGAGGTGACACAAAGATTGCTACTTTTGTTGTAATCAGGTGTTCCATTCATAGCCGTTTTTCATCTCCTGTGCCGCAGATGGTTTTGCCTTGCTGCGAACACTTGCGCTTCTCGGTCTACGCTGAGGATGACATCATCGTGTGATTGTTGCTGTGAGTCTCTGTATGTAAAAAAATGCATTGTTTTCTGCTTCTCCATAGTGCAGGGGTGATTGTGGATTCGGAAGTGTATGATATGATGAAATTAAATGTACACGGTATTTTACACGGGCAAGTGTGTGTATAATTACAGAACATCACATGATCTCCAAAAAGTAAAGAGCATGTGTTGATTGGAGAATATGGTTAGGAGAGGAAACATTTCTTTGAGGTGCAGTGAGCCAAACTAAGAAAATTAAACCCAAAATAAATATTATAAGAGAAAGAAAGAGAACGAGAGAAAAAAAAATCACTCTGATGTCGATGACCTTGCAGCAACTCAGTGAGGTGATGCTGGGATTCTGTCAGGCTTCACTATCCTGCAGCCATTTGTTCACTGGAGCACAGTTTTAAACATGCAATGATGATGCTCAACGTGCTGTGCAAACCTCAGTCGAGTGACCACTATAAATCTGACAACAGAATGCATTCCAAAAACAAAAGAAGAGAGGGTGGAAAAAAAAGGCTGCGGACAGCAACCTACTGCAGGCTTCTTTGTTCACTTTTTTGCTGTCTGAGTGGTAGAGCTGACATGCTGGGAAGATAGTGTTTGGATTCAGGATACATTTATCTCAAGTTCAGCTCACTGCACCCTGAAAGAACTGGTCCTGACAGACAGGCCACTTCCTCGGTGTCAGAGTATGAAAGGCATGACTGAACAATCTGAAGTCATTATGATGACTTTTGGAAACTGATAGAAAAAAAAGACACCACTGGGAAACACCTTGCTCATTTGATACAATGTAAAATCCATTTGAAAATCATGCGTTAGTGGTTAAACGGATGTCTCAACCAAAGATCAAAACTAATTTGTCGGAAAGGACAACGCAAAGTCAAAAAATATTGTAATATGCCATTACCAGCATGTCTTTAACAGGAAAAACAGATGCAACTATGCAGATGAAGAGGTGTCTTTGCACATGTCAGCCTCCTATCAAGAATTCATGCTGTGTCTGATATATATAGAGTACGTCTGTTCTAAGAAACCGCGAAGACAAGTGCGACTCTGTACAGAACTCCTCCCGAGATACACTAGCAAAGTAATTAGCACATGAATTATTTCTGTGCAATGACACGCCTCAGTGCCTTTTGACTTTGCTCTTGTCTGAGAGATGTCTCCCATGTCTGAGGCCCAAATTAGACATCTGACAAACGTCAGTCCTTTACAGTCAGATGCCACTTTAGCTTCTCCCCCTTAATCAAAATGAGATGGCGAGACACTATTGTGATGCAAGCATTACTTGTGTTTGCTAACCAGCTTGACAAGGTTAGACCTTAATCAAGCAGCTTGTTAAGATGCTTAGCTGAGATTTATCAATGTGGGGCTCATTAAGAGGGAAAAGCAGCATCAAACTTTACTACACACCTGCCCGTGCAAGTCATCGCTTTTGAAAATAACCACTTAACCGTGATCATCTTTCTGCAACAAATTAATGCTGATGGTTTTTGGTGTGTCTGACTGGAGTAAACACGTTTTTTAATAGTCCACTGAAGTTAAGTAAACAAATACATTATTAGGAGGTGGAGGGGGGGCTTCTCTTTTGATGAGGATTTTGATGATGCACAACCGCCCAACCCCACCCCAACATCACCAATCTCCCCTGGGTTTACATTATTATCCCCTGGATTTACTAAATCAAAAAGGATTGGGTTTTGCAGATTAGTATTCAACACATTACTCTCCCTCTTCACTGTAATGCTGTTGTGATTCAGTAATGGGCTGAGAGCAAATGAGAGCCTCGCAGCAAGAAGTGGGCCACTGAGTTTGTGTATTCATACAGCTTGCCTAGTCACGGTAAGATTTCACAGCCGGTGAGTAATTGTTTATGTCGTTTTTTTTTCTTTGATGATCATTTATATATAAGAGTGTTTGACACTCTTACATACTTGACCAGTACGACCAATTTACAGAGTGGCTGGACTTGTAGGAAAAATCCGATCCAATATAATGACCAATGACTTAAAGTGGTTCAACTTTGATGGAATCAGCAAGGTGAGCTATGAGTGTACTGACAATACACAACAGACAAAATGTTAAACCCTGTTATGTCAATGTTAAACCCACAATTGAGGAGATTTTAATCTAGTATATGTTTTAAAATCACTTCACGATCAAACAGCAAAATCGTTTTTTTTTGGTTCATCGTAAAAAAAAAAAAATAAACAGTCAGCTTCCTGCATATTGATTAACCCCATTCATTTTTAGGAAATAATTTAGTCTTGCCAAACAGTTGTAATTCATGCCATGTACATAATGCAGCTACCTCAGTGAGTGCTAATTTGTATCACAAACTGGATTGCCATAAATATGGAGATATTGGTGAAGATCATTCATGTACTGCAAGGAAACTGTTTTACAGCCAAATACATCTCTCTTTGGAGCAATACTGAACTATTACTTTTGATTGTATTTGGCCATTATAATTTTGCCAATACAGTTCAGCAACTATTTGGCTTTGATATCCTTTTTCCCATAGGTCACATATGTGCATAATCCTGTGAATTCCCGCTGTGTGAAGGCAGCCTCCAAACCAAGACATGTTTCCTATTTAACTAAAGAGCTTCAAAATAACTACTCTGATAGTTTGCTGCTTTGCTTACGTAGACAGATTGTTAAGAATGCAGTTGGATGTTGGTAAAGGGGAAAGTTTTTCTGCCATTTTGTTTTTAGTGATTGTATTCGTTGTTAAATATATGGTACATGTAACAGGAAATAAAAAAAAATCTTCAAAATAGACACAGATTAAATATTAAATATTAATATTTCTATATATAAAGACATAGTTAAAAGATGTACAAAAATGACCAAATGATGTCCAGTTAATAAGTGATAAGACACGACTGCAAAAATCAAGTCATGTTATTAGGCTTTTGAGATTGTGGTTGCAGCATTTGCTTTGAAACACACACTGTGGCCCGCTGTGATATAATTTTATGGCTCCCAAATTTCCTGAGGAGGCAACTTGCTTTTTACCTTCCTCACACTGTCCACCTACAAAGTGTCTGTGGTGTATTGTGTTTGATTGAATACCCTTTTCCCCGCCAGTCCCATTAAGTCCTCAAGGTGCCACTTTTGTTAAATCCACTCCACAAAATGTTCTCCCCAGTAGGGAGTAGCACAAAGAGATTTATTTTAATAGCTGCCAGCTATAAATGGTGGTATGTTTTCATCTCGCATACGCATACACACTATTTGATCTTGAGTATCTCCTGCAGTTTTCGACAAGCGGTTTTCTCCGCTTCTCTTGCAAACCCTCCGGGGAAGCTCATTCAACCTTTTTGGAACAATATCTAAAGCTCAGGCACTCGTGCATATATTTAATTTCCTTACATAATTATGTGATTTCTGATATGGATATTTTGTAAGAATAGCGAGTCGTAAGAACAAAGTTTGGTTCGGATAATTGTGCTTCAAGATCCATCAAATGTCCTCCTTGAGTGAGGTGAATAACTGTTTGGATAAAAGTTTTTTTTTTCTTTTGTTTTTTTTTTAATACTGATAGATAAATCAAAACGTAGGGTCCCTACACTCAACACATAAGACAGTGTTGGCCCAAACATGGACTATAATTGCTCACATATGAAGTGACCACAATACTTGGATGATTTAGAAATGGCTAATGAGGCATGTGCATCTGGCTTGGATTTTGGAGGACATCCTCAGCCTAAAATTACTGCTGCCAGCTGCTTAACATGGTGTGATGGTGAGGATGATGGTGTTGGCAGGAGCTGTGTGGAAATGGAAATGCAATGTGTTGATTTGTCTTCACAGCTGCAGCAGACTCAAATGTATATGACCAAGACAAGTACACTATGTGAACTGACAACATTTGCCAGGATGACAATTGTGATAATGTGTCATCACCCTGTGTGCTTTTTTTTTTAATTACATCCCAAAATACTTCAGTTGACTGTCATGTTGTTCGTTTGAGTGTCTATTAATGTTAATTATGATGCACATATAAATAAAAGTTAATTGCTATTTAGCAAAAGTTTAAAATCATTTTGTTTCTGTTTTGTTAATTTTTGCACTTCCTTTTTATTAGCAGCGCAAGTCAAGTTTCATGGAGCCGTACTGTTTATTTTATTTTTTTACATTTTGGCCAAATCCCAAATAGCTCACTCAAAGGACTCGGCAAATCACAAAGATTTAGTTGGTTGTATCATTTCATTGATGGGTGAGCAGGCACTCCAGAGACCAAACTATGAGTAGAAAAGCGATGAAAAGAATCAATGTTCCACAATGTGTCCCCTTGGACGGTAGTAATAATGAAATTCATTCATTCAGCTCGTTTCATTGCAATCGACAAAGATATATTTTGGATTGACGTCAGTTTGGTGAACATTACATGGATCCATTTTTGTAGCAGTTCACTTTATTCAAGTTAATGTTACCCACTATTAAAATATGGAAAAAATACATACAGGTATCTCTGTATGTCGAGCAGCTTATATTAAAATGTCATGAAGGATTGAAATGTGAAGTACTGGGTTGGTCCTATTGAAGTAGGGGAGAAAAGATCCAAAAGGATCCCATCGGGGGTTTTGTCGAACCACAGAGATGCCAACCACAGGAACTAATGAGAAATTGTGATGCAATGATGCCGCAGGCTCCACCACACTGCGGCCATACCACCGTTCGCTCTGATGACAGGTTTATCTGGGTGGTTTTCATAGCAGGAAATGTGGATCTGCCACCCTTGGCATTCTTGGTTGGCGAAATCTTGAGTTTTGATGGAGCTGGAGGGATGCACACTGTGGCTTTCTGGGGAAGTGGAGCAGGCCAACTCTTCGCTGAATGGCAACAGCTGCAGTGCACATTACGTTGCCAGACGGATTATTTACTGTTAGGGTAATGTGAATGGGGCACGGCTGTAGTCTTGGAGTACTGTTTGATCTTGAATTGTGTGCCTTTTATACCTTTTAAACTTCTGGTGGCCATAAATCTTGCTTTCAACGTAACATACATCTATCTGCATGACTCATTGCAAAATCGAATTGGGCATATTTAGTGGTGCTTTGAGATAAAAGTTGAGTATATTCTGTGACAATGGCGGAACCTCAAAACAATTGTATCACGAACCATCTTTCCCCTTTGAAATAAATGGAAACACCATAAATCTGTTCCAGATTCTCCTCAAAAACGAAACAAAAATGTTCTTTTTTTTTAAGGAAAATTGCACCCCATAATAAAATACCTAATTGATGCCTGCCTCCGTCTTTAATGACACACTGAATGAATATGTCAGAAGTGTTCCTTCAATCTGACTTCTCGACTCGCTCTCCCGCTCCTTCTTTTTGAGCCCAGCAAGACATCCATCATACTGTGCAACTAAATGACAGTGTGTCTAACAGCACTTGGAATGTGTAATCTCGCAGCCATCCACGCATGCTGACTCTTTGAGTCAAATAGCAGCATACATCTTACAGAGAGGGCAGGGAAAACACATCCATCTTCCTGTTATTGTCACCAAAGAAGTGAAATAATTCTTCCAGTTATTCTTAATGAAGTAAATTACATTATGTATGGTACGTAGGGCAGGGCCGCTCATAGCTGTTTTCACATAAAGCATATTGAAAGACGGCTTGATATTGGGTCGTTTGATGTGGTGATAATGTAATAAATATGTTTTTGAAGAATGCTTCACGAAAGTCCTCTCTCTGTGATAGCCTAAGAGGCTTAGAATGGTCTCATGACGCTAACTTGCGAGCATTTTAAAAAAGTCATGTCTGTATGCTTTTAATAGGCTGCCAAAGAAAATAGATTGAATGGAAATGAACTGAAATTCAATGTCAGTCACTTGCCAGACGATGAAACCATTCGGTCGTCATTTGATGGTTTAAAACAAATTTACGGCTGAGTTGGTCCTTTTAAAGTGTTTCGATAGATGCGGTGTATGTGAGGCATTTCATGTAAGCGGTGAACTTCTTGTGAACCTGATGAAAAGTCTTCCAACTGGTGCTTGTCACTGAAAGCCGCATTTCTCGTTTTATAAGGGATTGGGATGATCTATTACAAAGAAGTTGGCTATCGTCCAAGTCAATATTCGGCCTGGGGAATATAAGACATTCATACAGAAATTATTATTCCATCTCTGTGAATTATAGTTTTTATTTATGTTCAGTCTATTCTGATCATGGTGCCTAAGTATATCTATATAAAAAACGACTAATTTTGATCAACGTGACCAGAGCTATATTTATAAAATAAAATAGGTTGCAATTATCTGTAAAGTACAATTAAATGTAAAATAGACAGATTGACAGACTATTAGAAACATTACGTCAAAATGAAGTGTCCATCTCCACCACCACTAGAATGTAGATGTACTTTACCTACTGGTGTGCATGTATTGGAGCTACCAAATAATGGTACATTTTATAGCATATCATATTCATAGTATCAAACAAAATAAGTATGAAGACAAACTCAAGGCCTTTACACAAGTTTCTTTTCTAATCCCCTGCCAAGTCTGTTTTGGAGTGGTTGTGCTATGATTTGATGTTGACGGGCAGTGCGCTCCCCTGGGTCCACGCTAATTTAAAAACAGCCATAGAGCAGCAGATGCCAGATTAGTGTCAGGCCAAAGTGACTGATGAGGAGTCTCCTGGCCACACTGTTGTACACATAGTATCACAAAGTCCTGCCCTGCTTTACAATACTTGGCTTCTATACTGTCGGTTTTGTTTAGCGGTTGTTGAAAGGATCATTTATACATACACAGTATTTCAATACTGTCATTTGTGTGTCTTCAACAGAATAACTTAACTTTGTGGCACTGATTTTATTTGAGTAGTGAACAATTTTATGACTGGCCAGCTTGCTCTGCACCATAAATACTGTAGAGTTATGAGAGAAAAGGAGGAAAAACAAAGGAGAAACAATTTAATCTATTGATATATATTTGGCCTACTTGAACAGTACTGGATTCATAGATGATGAAATGAAAGGTGTCATAAAATATACTTCACCTTTATGGAAATTAGTTGGTGTTAAATATCGATCAAAACAACACCCTCCCAAAATTTCAAGTCTCAGTCTATTCATGGCCTCGCTTGGGAGCACGTTTTCACACTGTTCTAGTCTTTTTCTGTCCTCTCTTGTCTGGAAAAAGACTAAAGGCGCTAGCTTTTATCCCCATTCCCATTCAGTGTCATGACTCAAGGGCAAGAAGGTGCCGGCAGCTTGCGGAGCTTTGATTGACTCAAGACCACAGGACACACCCAAAGACGCCGAAGAACACAGCGACAGAACACCAGCCTTCAACGAGCTGTTATTTTTTCCCCCTGCAGAAATGTGACAGTTTTGTGACACATCAACAGTCAAATGTTAACAGTGAAGGTTGCATTTCCTTTTTTGGAAAAATCTACCTAAAAGTGGAGCCAGGAAATTTAGTAGAAGTCAGCCTCAGGTATATGTAAGAGGGATAATTGTCAAAAATGTCAAATAATACTCCACACACATCTTTCACCTTGTAAAGTAGGTGGATTAGGCATCATAAAAGAAGACACTGATTTGACATGATCCTATTTTAGGATGCAGGGTGTTTGCGGGGAGCTGTAAGTCCAGCTGGGTGTTGTAAAACTGCTGCCACTGGCAATTCTTGTTTATGCTATTTTTTCTTACCTATGGCATTAAACTCAAGCTTTAAAGTTCAGTTTGTTTCAACATGTTTATGCTGTTTATCCTCGATTTCCTACTTTTTGACACGTTCACTCCAGCGTTTTCACTGGCAGTTTTGATAAACCAAACCCAGCTCTGGTAAGGTAATTCAGCCTATTAGAATATGGATTAGGGATTTTTGACTTAATTTTGAGTTTCGAAGTCTAATGACGTTCTGTATGATTGTGACGGATTTTAGAGTCACTGATGGTGCTGAATATCATTTACCATGCTAAGTGCTTACTATTGTTTGTTTTCAACTGTTGGGATGAGTTCCAATTTGTTATAA
This sequence comes from Syngnathus leptorhynchus, assembly GCF_054491065.1. Classification (NCBI taxonomy): domain Eukaryota; kingdom Metazoa; phylum Chordata; class Actinopteri; order Syngnathiformes; family Syngnathidae; genus Syngnathus; species Syngnathus leptorhynchus. The sequence goes on along the minus strand of NC_141204.1, from coordinate 8,229,524 downwards.
ATTCATCAGCATGTCCTTTGCACATCCACACATACACAAATAATGTAATCCATGTCCACGTTCACAATTCATTCTTCATTATTTCGAGGAATTAACAGTGAAGTGCTGGTTTGGCGATGTATAATGAAAGCCAGAGATGAGAATGACCCACAACCTTATTTGTTCTGTGATCCTGATCTTGTGCTGGTGAAAAGAAGTAGAGGTCTCTCATTCTCACTGATAGGGTTCACAGACATTGAGGGCGACAAAAAAAAAAAAGAGAACTCCAGTCAACTTCAATTACGACCTCATGTAGTTCTCCCAGAGGTGCCGTATAGCGCCTTTAAGGGGGAATCAATGAGGTGACAAATTGTTGTGGACAGCAACCCCTTTTTATTTGTGACGCTGTTGTAGCATGCCTGAACGCTGCTCGCCCATTTATATTGCTGTGGCTTATTTTCTGCTAGTGGTTTTAATAGCTTGTTATCTCTCCAAACTAGTTTTTAAATGCTTTGTAACGGCTATACAAATGCACCCCATCTTTGGGATGATCAGGACATTTTCTTTGTCTCCTCATAGTTATTCTAATTTTACTTTTTTTTTTCAAAGTTTATTTTTTGGTTATATGATTCTTGATTTGTTGATATGTCCCATAAGAAAGCTAACAACTTTGACAGTCTGGTCTCTATTACAAAATGTGAAGAGACTAATGGGTTAAATAAATGTTAGTATGGTTATCAGATGACAAAATATGAAAATACTTTCCAGATGCACTGGATGGTATGAATCAAAATCCAAATGCAATTTTGGTTGAATACTTTTTTCTGAGAATATCCTTTCTTGTCTTTCTATTCCTTCCGTGGTTTGCTATTATGTGTTTTGATGGCATGGACTGTGTACTCTCAATCTTGTTCATGGCGTTGAGTCTGCACAACCTTCCATATTCATAGTAAAGTATGTTTTATTCATGTTTAGTATGAAGACGGCAGCCATGTGCCAACCTCTCGGTTTTTCATGATTGCAAGGCAAAGTACTTCCAGTTCGCTGAATAAGAATGACCCTTTCATTTTACCACAATGCTATCTTCTGGGAATGAGACCTACAATTGCACCTTCCTCCCTTTTTACAGGCAGCATGGCTGAGTGAGTCGAATGAGTGTCTTGTAACAAAAGGATTGTTGCTTTGACTCCTTTAGATCACTTAAGACCTGTCAGTGCCCTTGAGGAAAATGCTGAACCCTCAGTTGCACCTTTATGTTGTGTCATCACTAAAACTTACTAAGGGCGGGTCATGATGGACCAAATGAAATAAGCTACACATTCATAAGTACTCTTCTATGACGTATTTATTAAATGTCATGTGTTGAGTCACAGTACCACATTCACCTAATGGTCCTGGGCCGTGGTAGGTATCTGTCCAATTTCTGTGTTTATTATTAATCAGACTACTTTGAGATGTTTTTTTTCCTCATTTTTTTTCCCCCTCTGACAGTGTCCCAACAGCCACGAGGGCACGTTGTTAATTCAACACATTTTCTCTCTCGGTCTCTGCAGGGAAAGAAGAATATGTTGCAACCTTCAAAGGATCTGAGTTCTTCTGTTACGACTTGTCCTTGAACCCGATTCAAAGCAGCAGCGATGAAATCACATTGTCATTCAAAACCCTCCAGAGGAATGGACTGATGCTGCACACCGGCAAATCGGCCGACTACGTCAACCTGGCGCTGAAAAACGGGGCCGTATCTCTCGTCATTAATTTGGGGTCTGGAGCCTTTGAAGCTCTGGTGGAGCCAGTCAATGGGAAATTTAATGACAATGATTGGCATGATGTCAAAGTAACCAGGAATCTACGTCAGGTAACAGTACAGAGGATGAACAAGATACCTAACTGAATTACAACATGCACTTAAATCATTACCATCATACTGTTCCGTATTGTATTATTTTCCCAGACGCTGTAATTGCTAAATCAAAGCTGGAGATAGAAAACAGAAACACAAATGAGCGGGGACATCTTGATGTGAATGAAGACTAAGATTGAGGAGACTAAATTTGCTTTTGACTTTCCATAATTGCGTTAGATGTTCAAGTTTTGAATGAAACTAACTACAAAAATATGACCTCGTGGTTATTTTTATTAGTTATACATTTCTATTGAATGACTCGATGAATTGGGTGAGAAAGTGCTCGGTTTCATAGATGCTAAATGTATTGCTTAAGCAGGTGCAACAGTTGTGATCCTTCTCATGTATTTCGAATAGACAATTTATTAGTCCTGCATACAGTCAGAAAAATGCAATAAGATACACTTTATACCCAGTGGCTGATGTGCATACTGCCATGAAAGCCATTCATCCGTTAAAGTCACATAATCAGAATAATGTAGAGTGCCCTGTGTGCCATTGCAAGTCCGACACATTTGCAAAGTTAAAAAAACAACCCACTAGCAACCTCTTCCTTGATTCAAGTCAATTCAGGGATTCCCTGAGGGAGGGGGCACACTGAGGTTCCTTAAGCTGTCACGGGTCTTCTTGCTTTCTTCAATTGCAGTCAAGTGGTCCTAAATTTAATCCAATAAATCACAGAGGAGGTCCAGTTGTGTGTGTGTGAGAGTGAGTGAGTGCAAGTCTGAGACACTAGACTCAAAATTAAATCTAAATTTGACCAAAAATAACATATGACATTGGGCAAAGGGGCTTTAGGCTAACCCTAACCATTTAATGTCTAGCAGTCATACCTTTTTATCTTTCTATGGATAAGAGTATTACTTATTTTGCTCAATTCTGTGGTCTCTCCCAGACCATGATAACACAACGTCATGTAGAACTTCATTGGCTGAGTTCTTACACCTCTGAAAATTTTGTTATTTTTTTTATTAGGTCTGCTTTTTTCTTGTTAAACTTATTTTGCCCTATTTCCTATCTGTTACTACTAACATGCTTTCAAAGCAAACTAACATCATCCATGGAATGTGTCATTCTACTAACCAGTATGGTCTTTGCTGTTTTAACAATGTACTAACACTATTGACCATCATATATGATTTGAGTAACAATCGTTATTCTGTTCACAGTTTTTAATTTCCTTTCTCCCCCCTTTTCCACAAAGCACTCAGGCATTGGACACGCTATGGTAAACAAACTACATTGTTCGGTAGATATCATACTAATTGTTTTTTAGTTTGGGTTTGCCGTGTTTCTTTTTTCCTTAGACGTCATTTACAAAAAAAAAAAGGGAAATTTGCGGTTCGTACGTTTTTGCTTACTTTTTGTAATTATTATTTTTTTAAGCATCATTTGTATCCTCCTTAATTGATTTATGTTTTACATGTTTCCGTCCAATTTTGTCTGAGATACCCATTTATTAGCATCATTTTGATTACTTTAAATGTTAGAGACCCTTTGCTGTCTGGCTGGCCTTTCTTTGGCTCCTGATTCATTTGGCACGGCATGATTTTTGCCTAAGTGTTGCGTCACACAAGCCATTTGTCAACATGAATGTGACAGTAGAGCTGTGGTTGTCTTCTCTGGTGCTTTCCCATGCCGTCTTGTGGTTTGGCAGTGTCCATAAGTCTCTGCATGCATCTGATGCACTCGCAAGCGTATAAACCTCCGTAACCCAATCCATTTTGGAACATTTTCTTTTTGTATGTAAATGATCAAAAAGAAAAGAGTGACATGCATGTTTATTTTTGTCTTTGGCTATTCTTCAAATAATGAGATTCAGCATGTAGTTCATCACTAACATCTGACTTCTTTTTAGAACTGATAGGTGTACTAATATTTGAGTTAAACTAGCCCAGTTAACATTTTACTAACACCATTTTTGTGTCTGCTAAATAGTTTGACGTTGCATTCGGGGCAATACTAACACTGTATCCTGGACTGTTCACTAACTCTCTAAAACATCACTTCTTTTGGGGACATGGTGTCCTCCAACTAATCATTTGGACAAAATAACAACAAAACAAGAAAAAAGACATGAACAACAGACATGAAAATGGGTTTCTGGAAAAGACGTAGAGGAAAATAAGTCTCTGATGGGAAGAAGGAAACTTAGTTGTATTATAACATAGGCTGAGTAGAGTGTTTCCTTTCACTGTGCTTTGTCTAGGTAACAATATCTGTCGATGGCATCTTGACAACTACGGGATATACGCAAGAAGACTATACCATGCTTGGCTCCGATGACTTTTTCTACGTTGGCGGGAGTCCTAGCACAGCGGACCTGCCCGGATCGCCAGTTAGCAACAACTTCATGGGCTGCCTCAAGGAGGTAAATAGCACTTATGTGGGCAATTTCAAGCTAGTGGGGAGTCGGGATGTCACTTAAAGACTCAACAAACCTTCCTTCCACAGTGTGGGTGCTTTTTGGTGTTCTCGCATGTGCACACACACAAACTTTATTTTGCCTTCACAACCCGATGCTGAGGAGGTTTCTCAATGTCCTATACTGCCTAAAAGAATGAAGGGCTCCAATAAAAAGATTCAGTACACTTTGGTGCTGTTCTGCTATTTTTGGGACACATGCTCTTGTTAAAAATGTCCAATCATCCATTTTTTATATAACTTGTCCTCATAAGGGTTGAAGCAGAGCTTGAGCCTATCCTCGCTGACTTAAGGTGAGAGGTGGGGTACCTTGCACGGGTCGCCAGCCAATTGCAATAACTAAAAATAATTAAAAATGTAAAGACTAAAAATGTAAAGTTTAACAACCCAAAGTAAAAAAAAAAAAAAACACAATATGGCCCATTCTATAACAACCATATGAATTGAGATTGGTCCATTTGAATCCGACTCATTTTTTGTCACAATGATGTATTTTATTAAAAGGAATTTAATTAGCTAGTCGACTGATCAAAAGGGAGTTTGAATCGTTATTTTCCAAAAGGTTGATAATGTGTGACTTTTACGTTTATCTGCTTTGATATTTTTTAATATGATTTTAGAGAGTTTGTGAACTAATGCATCTATTTAGGACTTCAGGGATACATAAAAGTTCCTACCGAGAAAAACCTTAGTAAAATGATCAATCCATACATCCTTTTTTTTGTCATTATTGAACCATAGACAATCCCATGCACTTATATGCAACAGAAAACCTTAAAGAATGGAAATATGATACAATAGTGAATTATGAAAGTACAGAAGCTGCCTCCGCTACAAGTGATCGGTTTTGTCATTTTGATTTTGTTTGCCGGGAACATGATTGCTAGACGTCAGTGTCTTGTTTGGTATGTGCAATGGTTTAATTTATTTTTATAATAACAGTCATATTGGATTCAAGTCGCATCTCATTTTACAGTTGGATATGCTAGCCACAACTCAGAAATAAACACAGTTATCCATGCATATTTAAGTACGGTGTATTCATGTGCTAGAATTGACATCAACAAGGACATTGTGCTTTTCACAGCTGTAACTGCTATGTTGTTTGACCAATTGCATACATATACAGGTACGTGACTAAAGAAGTCTTCTTTTGAAAACGAGGTGCATGTTATTCATCTTTGCTACAAAAGTCTTAGTGCTGTAGGAGAAATCATTTAATCACATACTCAGCCTGTTCCACTTGAGCTGGATGTATTATTATTATTATTATTATTATTATTATTATTATTATTGTTTTTCCTTTTTTTTTTTTACATTTCATATTGTATAGCACTAACACACTACTGTTGGTATTCTATGTGACCAGTATTTGTTTCACTAAGCTGAATCGAAACAAAGGAGTCAGGTTTACCTATCCAAAGATATTCTAATTCTTTAATGAGGCCTATTCAGAATAACCCCAGTTATCTTTCATTGAAAAAAATCCTTGCCTAAAATTTGTTTGTAAATGTCTCGTTATGCAATTTAACATTATTAGACTATACAAAGCAATCATGCCATTACTGTTACTCTTACTCGAGCTACGCTGTCATTATGCAGATTGGATAATAATGTTGTTATTGCTGTCTCTAATTTGTTTAAGCCCCATTATACCAGCACTTTTCTTTCTGCAAAGTGGTCCTTGCAGTGCCCCCTCTTAACACTGCAGTTACCATTTTTTTCTAGCAGACCTCTTGTCATCACTCGATTGCTGATTTTCATTATGGGCATGTGTTAGCACCTGTCACCTTACTTGTTATAAACTGACACACACCTCGTATAAAGTGAATAATAACAGTGTATAATAATAGCTGGAGCTGTTTGTTTACAGGTGTGAAATGCAGGTCATACACACTACTATCAAAAAGTGAGTTACTGAAAAGGACATTTGGCTTTCATCTGAATTTTATTTGACCTTTTACAAGCTTTTAATGCTCATGTCCAGCTGGTCAATGTTTCAGTACTTTTTGAATTACTTGATGTTGTATGACAAAGAGCTGAATGGCAAAATTAATGACGGGTGTTTGATCCGTGACCAATAGATTTCCAGAAATCCAGTTTTACCCCTCTGTAACTCTCTTAACTGAGGAGTCTTTAAAAAGCAAATCAATATATTTGTTCAATAATGGATCAAGGACCCGTTGTGAATTTTGATATTCAGCTTATTGTTTTGCAACATCAAGTTACATCAAGTACTGAAACCAGCTGGACGTGACCATTAAAAAGTCGGGTCAAATTAGGTTCAGGCTAAAGTTGAATGTCATTTTTCAGTGCGTAAGTGCTAGACTGTTCTTGGTGTCTGAGATATTTTAAGACAACCTGAGGTGTGATGGATTCAGTACTCGGAGAATACAAGGCCCTGGATGAATGAGAATATATCCGGGCAATCCTTCTAGGAGTGCATGACGGTGTGGCAGAAAAGTTTGAAAGAATATCTGAGACTCCCAGAGGATTACTTTGAAAGAGAACACTTGTAGTTTGGATTTGAAACATACTGTCACAATTCTGGAACTTCTCCGACGGGCAAAATAATCAGCTCGACTGCTCAACTTGACTCTTCATAACATCAATTAAAGCCTGTTAACGGGACTCCGTAACCATTTAAACAGCGCATACTGCTGCATACTTCTCAATAAGAGTCTGTGTTGGCAACATGACATCCATTTTTTTGAAGAGGAAAATAAACACAAGAGAATGCCTCAAAGCATTCCAGTCCTCTGTGCCAATGAACTGAATTTGCCATATTGTTATTTGCTTCCAACTAAATCCCTCTTAAAGTCAGTTACACATGCCTGTAAACTGTAAACCTTCAGCATGATTACAAACATGTGTCTAAATAAAAAAAAAAACTCTGCATGTGCCTAATCATTTTGTTTTTGCGGTGTCTCATTAGGTTGTGTATAAAAACAATGATGTAAGACTTGAGCTATCAAGGCTGGCCAAGCAGGGTGATCCCAAGATGAAGATACATGGTACTGTGGCGTTCAAGTGTGAGAATGTAGCCACTTTGGACCCGATTACCTTTGAGACACCAGAGTCTTTCATCGTCCTCAACAAGTGGAATGCAAAGAAGACAGGCTCCATCTCATTTGACTTCCGTACCACAGAGCCAAACGGACTCCTTCTCTTCAGCCATGGCAAGCCAAAGCAGCAGCAGAAGGATTCCAAAAGTCCCCAGATCCTCAAAGTGGACTTCTTTGCCATTGAGATGCTGGATGGCCACCTGTATCTGCTGCTAGACATGGGCTCAGGGACTACAAAGACCAAGGCAGTAAACAAGAAGGTCAATGATGGCGAGTGGTACCACGTGGACTTCCAACGAGACGGCAGATCTGGTAAGTCAATTGTGTAACCTTTAATAAGGCGATTCATATGTTTTCCGAAATAGCATGTGCAATAAAACCATTTGTAAAGAACCAAAGCAAAAAAACAGCCATGAAATCTGCCTTTTTCTTTCATAAAATAAAGTGAAATAGAATAAAATATAATGATGCTCAATGAAAATTGCAGTATTAGTTAGTCATAAAATGTGAAGTCACAATACCCTTTTCATTCTGCATTGTGGATGTTTGAATTGGGAATCCATCCATCCATCCATCCATCCATCCATCCATCCATCCATCCATCCATCCATCCATCCATCCATCCATCCATCCATCCATCCATCCATCCATCCATCCATCCATCCATCCATCCATCCATCCATACACCAAACCTCTTCTTCAGATATGTTAAATGTTTTTCTGGAACTGGTTTGAGCAGACCGTGTTTGTCTATTGTTATCAAACAATCAATTCCTACTTTCATTTGCTTTTCACTTTACTTCAAAAAGGTATTTGAACATATCCCATACGTACATCAGACTTCCAGTCTCGTTTGCCTCAATTTATTTTTGACCGGCGTTTCCCTTAAACTCACATTTGTCATTTCAGTCCCTTTTGATGTGGTTAGCATTTTATTAGTATGTGCTATTAGCCAAGCTCTTACAAAGTCAGAATGTAAATTGAATGTACTCGTTGACCTTTTCTGGTCCCCAACTCAAACGCTGAAAACCTAAAAGCAACATTGGAGCTCCAATGAGCATAGTTATACATAACTTTGGGTTACACATTCTTCATCACGCCACAGCACTGAAGTCAAATTGTTTTTAAATAAAATATTGTGGCTATCAATGGTGGGTCAAACAAAATAAGTTTTCTGTCTTAGATGATGCTCATTATCTGACTTGTCCACACGTACATGCTACAGAACATTTTGTTGAGTTTTTCCTAGTCACTGTTCTGTATACCCTGTTGAAGTTTCCATGGAAACAGGAGGTAGTCTCTCCCAGGACCAAGACAGTTGCTACACAATGCTGTGCCGAGATGTGCACTAATGACATTTAAGAATAATTTATCTTGTTTTCATCAGATTCATAGCATCAATTCTTCCGTGCTATAAAAAAAAGGGATACAACAATATCAAAGTGGGAAGATTCGGAACGCTTAACATTAGACCTCAAAGTATCCATGTTTTCAAAAGACACATTTCTAACTTACCCGGGCTAGTTCATCTTTGAGGAATCCTGCAAGTACAAAACCTTCCTGCATCTTGAGATTTGTTTGAACTGCAAAATACCGAATAATACTGTCTGATAAACTGCTGAGTGCACAACACCTCAAGTGGAAGTGATTACATTCTGTAAACTTTTTCATTCATTCAGAAGTAACACCGGCGGCCTGGGGGTTGCACTCGCATAAGATTCACATACACATTTTGAGCATAACGCTTTACAATTGTGAGATGACTTTTACTTTTTTCTTAAATTAAATCAATGATGATGCTGGTATTATGTCAGCATATGTCAGAACCACAAAAGCCAAATGCTGCAAAGCTAACAAACAGTACGTTGCTGAAAGTGTAATTGCAAAGCTCCCAACTAAGATTGGTATGAAAAGGTGTCAATTGTTTATGATTGACAACTTACCATAAAATAAATGAAAGCAAAGAAATTGGATTTTGAAAACAAGAAAATCAGGCTCTACAGTTTTACCTCACTTTAATTAGTCGAGAAAGAAACACTGAAATACTAGTTCCAATGTTCAGTTCACAATAAAATATAACCTTTGACTAAACGAAAGCATGTTCTTATATAATTCATTAAATCATTCACAAATTGTGTGGGAGGAATACACATGAAACATATGGTCCAATTTTCTCCATGCTAATTGTTCTATTAATACTCAAGATCGACTCAAAACTCAAGTGCACCACAAGAGCCAAACGTAATTATCTGCAGCCGGGTCTTGTATGAGTCACACTTGAGCTGCAATCTTTGACAATAGTGGATCATGATATCTCCTGTATTCAGGCTCTTCCTACAGGAAGCAAATCTGTGAATGGACTCCGGCTCTCTGACAGCATCTTCTAACCTCAATACATTACAGACGCTAAGTGACACTCTTTTAAGTGAGGGCTTCTGTGCTTGAGAGTAGTGTCGGTCACTTGATATATGGGCATTGCTTTGTTGTGGACCCCACTTCCTGCCACCGTGTGCACGCCAATGCCACACACACTCGCTATGAATATGATTGTGTACGTGCACGTCCACACTCACAGAAGCAACACATCTCCGGAGCTCTCTCCCAACAGAGAATCCAATCACATAGAGAGATTTGGCCGTATCGTCCTAACTGGATTGTAGTAATCCCCGGTTTAACACATTTGGGGGATGTGTGAGTGGGGTTAGGAGGTATCATGCCAAGTTGCGCCTGGCTGCTGATGCAGAAAGTATAAGAGCCTGACTTTCTAGTTTGATAAGGGTTGGGTCAACCTTTTAGAAACCTTTCAAAGTTTGTCTTAATGGGGAGCTTCATCATCATTATTGACTGAGTTCTATGTGTATTGGTAGTTTGATCAAATGGTTTAGTTTATCCTGTGCTTAACTTGTTTTGCTTTCCTTCATCTGCTTTCTTATGTTATTGTGCTCTCCTCCCCCATGCCCTTTACAGAGTCATCTTTATTTCCATGTTACCATCTTGTACTGGATCCATCTCCTCCTTTTTTTATGCTCTGCAGCAATCACACATGTACATCCCTAAATCCTTTTGGCGATGAATTATGTTCCAAACATAGTCCCAAAATGCGTATAAGGATCCTCATGCTACTTGTCTGGTGATGGCACACATCCCCACGGGATTCTTTAGTGCCTTCTGACAACGTAGCTAGACTGTGTTTACACACTTCCTTTACAGGACTGTGTCAAGAAAGCAGAGCACTGAACCATATGCTTACATCATCTCGACTCCCACTTGCATCAATTTAGACAGCCTACCCCTGAACACAAAACACCCTTGTTTGATTATTCATACAATAATTGCATTTCCTTGTAGATGTCATGGATTGTAAGGACGTTATTAGATGATGATGTATTTGTAAGAAACAAAGAACGTGGATAGCCGACTGAAGGATGCTTTGCTTTGCCATGGGAATTTGACAAAAAATAACGATTGACCGATTGGTATAATCTATGCCCCGTTTGTTTTATGACATCACACGTCAAGACTCAATTCTACATACGCAAATGCTCAATTAATGGATACATTGCCACACTGTTTAACAGGGAGGGCACAAAAGTGAAGGGTGGCCACTCCCATCATTAACCACACCGAATGAGGAAAAAGTTTCTTCACTTATGAGTTTGATGTAGTGTGCTCATTAGCTTTAATCTGAAGGGAGTTGTTCTGGCTGTATAACAGGTGGCCCTTGCCAAGTGTGCTAGACTTGGAAGTCACAACAGATGTGGCTAGAAAGTGCAGGGGCAGTTGGTGGTGGCAGGGAAGCGTTGGAACAGATGTCTGGGGGCAGAACCTTGAAAACGGGCTACAACATGCTGGTGGGACCGGGTTCATATTCTGCTCCTGGTCCTCCAGTGTTCTCTCGGTCATTGTGTACATAATATGCTGGCTCATTGTTAACTACGATCATCGCATGGTCAAAATAGATTTAGTACTAACTGCAATCTAACTGTGTCCTAACTACATATTTATCATACATACAATATGATGCTATATTCACATCCATGAATGCTAATTGCAGGTGTAATAAAATGTGAAAGGCCCCATTTAATATTTACTATGGCCATAAAATGCTATACAGCCCTGCTGAAAACTAATGTGGGCTTCAGGGCTTCCAACCCAACACAAACTGTTTGAGAAGAAAAGCAACTTAAAAGCTCTGCTCCCGTTTCACAACAAACAGTAAAGTGATTTGCCCTGAGGCAATAAACTATTAGCCCCTCATATCTTCCATTGCAAGCATTTGTCACTCAAAATGCAAATGATCATTTTCTGGCAATATTGTTTTGGAGCATCCTTAGCCTACTTCTCTGCTACTTGCTGTATAGATCACTCCATATGAAAAGTGAGGGCAACGACTATTAATTAACGATCCACAATGGCACCTAGATTAAGAGTAACAGATCTGTGTACAAATTAATCACTTGATACAATTTCCACACTAAGGCCTTCCTTTCTAAAACTTTACAGTCCAGTCATGTCCGCTGTTGTTTACCGTTCTCCAGATCGAGGATTAAACCTGAATGAGAGCAATAAATCATGTTGGCGAAACACACAAACTCTTGTTGCGGGTTTATGTTGGAGAGGCAAACAGGAGGAGAGACTGAGTGAAAAACGCCGCTGACCGTTAATCAAGTTCAAAAAGATGGCTACAATTTTTTATTTTTTTTACGAGCCGCTGAAATGATTGAAGGGGCGCCAAATTTTTATTCACCTCTGCGCTCTCTCTCACTCCTTTTTTTATGACTGCTCCTTTAAGATAAATGAGATGTATTATGAGGAATCCAGGGAAAATGGAGAGGAGGATGCGAGGGATCCGGGATTAAGCAACTAATAGACTAGCTTCCTCGTGATTAATGTGTCTTATCAACATTCATCAGTCTTTCTAAATGAAGAAAGCCCTGACCCTGCCTCAATAGATAACACCAATTAGGATAACTTCTCCATTGGACCTCGGGATCTTTAACTGAGTTTTCTGGATTTCACACCTTATTGAAAAATATCCTTTTGTCTCTGTTTTTAGGTACCATCTCTATCAACACTCTCAGAACTGCCTATACAGCCCCTGGAGAAAGTGAAATTCTGGACCTGGATGATAACCTGTATCTTGGGGGCCTGCCAGAGAACAAAATGGGCCTGGTGTTCCCCACCGAGGTGTGGACCGCTCTGCTTAACTATGGTTACGTCGGCTGCATTCGAGATCTATTTATTGATGGGCAAAGTAAAGATGTGCGGCGCCTGGCTGAAATTCAGAAGGCTGCAGGAGTCAAGCCTTCATGCTCGAAGGAGCACCCCAAGCAATGTTTGAGCAATCCTTGCCAAAACAACGGCATCTGCAGAGAAGGCTGGAACCGATATGTATGCGACTGCTCTGGAACTGGATACTTGGGTCGCTCCTGTGAAAGAGGTAAGACGTCCTTTTGAGCTCTGATTGGAATGTTGTCAGCACTGCACAATGACCCAATTCTTTTTCCCTGTAAGGGTTCCAAGTTATTTTTTTTTCCGAGATGCCAGCATTTTTTCTCATTTCCAAACTATGATTCACCCACCAGAATAATGGGAATTCAAATAATTCATCAAAGAGTCAAAATGGTGCCAACTGCCAAACATTCCTGATTGTGAAAGATATTTGAAAATAGTTCTAGTACTAAGCACTCGGGCACTAAAAGGTGGTTTTGTTAAAAAAAAAAAAGGTTTGTATAGGGGACCCACTGAGATCCATGTCCAAAGGGAATAATCAACTCACAGAGCAGTAGTATTGCAGAAGTTGAACTAAACTTTATAACATATTTTTTCCACTCTCTAAAGCTATAGATTGAGAATTGCACGCCTTTAAGGTGCAATTTTTTCCTATTGTTGTCAGGGGGAAGCCTGGTGCTGTTTTCTTTTTAAAATCCCTGATGCTGACTTTAAAACATGGACAAAACCAGATTTATTTGAAGGAAAAAAAAAACATTTTAACATGGCAGCCAGGAAGAGTGAAGGTTTGTAAAGTGTTGAGTGGAGGACTGTGTTGAATGGCAGGTGACTGATGCACTGCTGAGACATACTGGCGGTCATATCTAGCATGCACAATAGCCTGCAAATTGGCTGTCTTCTGCTAACCTTTTAACTCATCAAACCACTCGGCTGTGGCCAGAACTGCTGCAGAATACTCATCTTGTTTCCTCCAGAGAAGACGAATATGAGGAGTGAGTGAAATCCTACGGCTTAACCATGCAACTATATCTATTGGCTATATTGCATTCAAACTTTACCCAAGCAATACGATTGCTTCGACTGGCAATGCATTAAGTTTGGGTTTTGTTATGAATCTATAGTTTTGATAGATTTTCCCCGAATTACAAAGGTGCTTTATGTGTTTGGGTTTCACAAAGTGCAAAGCTCAGCAAGGTTGTGGCAGCGCGTTTCTGCCTACATCAGCTTGTTGGCCTTTGACCAGCAGATTAGTCTTAGTCCGACCTGCTTGATCAAAAATCTGTCTGGGTCAAAACATCACCTTGTCAGACGGCCTAATCATTCTGTTTTGCAAAAATCAGAAAGGCTGGAATGTAATATTTTGGTTCATCTGTGTAAACAGACTGCAATTAAAATGAGTAGCGTTACAGTTTTGATGACATTTTTAAATGCATGTATTGCAAGATTATATTCTGCTATGAGACAATGAGTTTTTCAATTCAACAAATTGTTTTCCAGTCCTACATGAATCCCGCATAATTTATTTTTCTTGTAGATGAATTAATATCAATAAATAGCGTTGCGAAAGAGGCTAATTAACGATAGCAACACGCAACAATAATGCTGTACAGTTTTCTTCTACATGCACAACACAATGCATATTAATGAACAAATTAAAATATGCAAGATCAAGGCAAATGTCAAAAAGAGGTGAAGCATGTGACAATGTTATCATGGTGCAATGCACTTCAGGTTTCCTCATTGCAAACCATTCTGCATCATTATCATAGATTGCATGACAACATGGTTGTACTGACACTTCCAGGTCAATGACAGACTGCCCTGATCTAATATATATATATATTTTATTTAGGGTTTGCTTTATAAAGTCTCATTACCTATAGATAATCCATTTTAAACATTTTATCCTTCTTGTTTTCGTCCTTGCAGCATTCCATTTGTAAAGCACGATTAAGTGGTGCTATTGAATTGTGGCTACTTTGGAGAGGAGCACTCATTCCCTCGCTCCTCTCATACCTATTTGCTCTGGAAATCAAACCAGTCAACCTACAGCCACAGGCAGCCCTGTTAACCACTCGATCGTCTACAAACCCATGGGTGACATCACCACTTATGTTAACTGCAGTAGCAAAACAATCTCGCTGAATCACAATGGTACTTTAAGATAAAAATTGCAGTAAGTGGTAATAGCTTGACTCAAATAGAAGAAGAAAAGAAGAATATAAAATCATTTGATGCTATGGCAACACAATAAGTGTTTTTTGAGCAAACCTTTAAGCTCTTTTGAATATGCCATTTGAGCTTTGCTCTGCTGAGCACTGCTTTTCTTTGTCTTTCCCCCTCACACGTGCGTTCTAGTTTTGACTCATCAGATGACAGACAGGAATATGAGTATTGTAAATGAGGCAAAGGGAAAAAAGTCCAAGAGTATACAGGTCATTTTCTTACTATACATCTGAAAGCTAATGTAATGATCTGGAACGTGATTTTGGCGCTTAACAAAGGCAATATCCGCTTTGACGTCAATGCAAAAGTCAAGAAAATGGAAAAGAAAGCACTGCATCTTTACAGCCATTAATTCATTGTCACACTTCATCCTTTTCTTCTCACATTCCAGCGTCTTACTGTGTTTTGGCCGTGATCCTCATCACTCGTGTTCTGGCCATGTCTGCTGAGATACTGGCATTAGTGTGCCAGTGAGTGAGAACAGTGGAAGTGCCCTGGCCCGCTGCCAGCTGTTTTGATGGCTCCAGATTGCCATGATGCTGGTCGGATGCAGCAGGCACCAGTAGGAAGAGGAGCTGTCAAAAGAATTACCACAGCTCTCACTTATCTGAGCGTGGTGTACCCCCCGGTGGCAAAGAACAGCAATTACATATGGTGTAGGAGGACAACTATGACAACCCAGATTGCAAGAGTAGGGGGTGGGGCTTCTAGAGTGAGGCATGAAGCTATTTGCCCTATTTTGGGAGATTTTAATTAAGCAGAAAAAGCTATTCTGTCCATGCATCCCAAATGTCTAGCCCTCCATTGTTGAGCCAGTTGCTAATTAGCTCAAATATTCGTGTAAGGCCAAGGCAGGCTACCAGATGGCTTATTGCAGGACATGCACAAATTCCCTAATGAGATATGGCATTCTGCATTGCTGAGTGGAGCAAACATCTGCATTAAACGCGTTTTTTTTTTTTTTTTTTTTATCAATATACAATATAATGTGTTCTGAACACATATAGACTTGTTATTTGCGGTCAAATGCATATGGTAGCATGTCACACCGTATAAATTACCTCATGACTTGAATTTATTACTCTGGATTGCAGTAATATTTAATTTACTTCATTTTTAAATTATTAAAATAAGTGTAACTGTCTTTAAAGAGTCCACAACTGATTTTCCTTCGTAATATACATATATAAAGTTACAGATTCTTCTCAAGGGACCAAATAATCCATGAGGACAGTGCAGCAACCTAGTTTGTGCGACAAACTAGGTTGCTGCACTGTGGCCATATAGAGACAAATTTGTGTCAACAACTGTAAAAACATAATAATGACTCTGGAGAAAATCTGCATGAATCCTGACTTTTAACAGAATTAACTTTGTACATATTTCATCATGAGAATTCAATTGATTTGATTGTGCATGTTCCAGGAATGCTGTGTTAAAGAGGACAGTGTCTTTGAATTATTTATGATATCCTGTTATTTCCTCCCATTTATCCTGAACATATATTTTCCCAAAGCCTTTGGCAGTTGTTCCCCAGCAAAATGTAAATTGGATTGGACCTGGTGCCCGGTACCTTGGCATGCACATCACAATCATGTGACATGCAGTTGACAGCTCCCCTTCCTGCAGAGCCTCTTCTCCTGAGGGGAAAACGGAAGGAAAAAAAAACTGTGTAGTGTCTCTCATTCCTTCCCCTTGTTACTATCAAAGCCTAATTTGTCACATCACACAGATGCAAACACATGCTGACTCTTCTGAAAAGCACAAACGTCAGTGTTGTTTTGTGTTTTACATGAGGGGAAATTAATGCTTGGTTTGGTTTGGTAGCTTCCATCTGTCCTGTGACAGTCTCATGTTGGGCACTCTGACAGCCTCATTCTGCTCAATTTAGTTACATGGAAGGGCCTCGGAAAACAACTGCACTTGGGTTTTTGAGTGGTGCTCACTTTGGATGAGGCTGTGCTTTCCACACGTTTTACTCCACAGATATATTTGGACTTCACTCATAGATGCAGCTTGAATGGTTGAAAAGTGACGTAATGGTTGAAGTAATTAAAAACACCAATTTCATGGTTCGGATCACAGATTGTTTTCAGCTTGATAGCAGACTTGTGGTAATTACACATAGTAAATTAAAAAGGGAAACAAGGCTAGCCTATATGAAAGTCATTGCTCCAAATAGTTTTTAATTGTACATGTTCTTGAATGAGTTGTTGTCTTACTGCAGTATAATATACAATAAGATGAGACAAATAAAAATATGTGCAGTAGTGATGAGTAAATGAAGCTTCAAATTGGCTTCATGAAGCAGTTGTTGCATTTTTTTTGACTCCTCTAGTAGATGGAACTTTCTGAACACTTTTATTTAAACCAAAAGTGCTATGACTCACAGCCATCGCTCGTGTACACTAGTTTGTTCATTGATCAGCAGCATTCAATATACAATGCATCTTATATTCACAGATATAGCATAAACTGGAGAAAGGATGAGAGTGAGATTGAAGAGAATAAATCAAATAAAGTGAGCCAGCATGTACTTATGTGTATAGCGTAGAAAAGAACAGTAAATATCCTCTGGGAATAAACATTTTCCAAGTATTAGGACTTTGAATTCAGTATTTCCTATTTTACGACAGTTTTCAAATGCTACTCGATGCTGTGTCAGCCTGGTAGGAAGCAGTGTGGTTCGTTTGTCACACCCCTGTCACCTGAAGGGTACCCCAGGAGGGGGGTAGAGAAATTGGATTTGGGTGAGAAATGTGACTGAGCCACTCCGGAAGGGCTGGATGTGACATGAGACTTTGTGTGACTGGGAAGTGGTGATGAGGTGGTGAGTGGGACAGTGATACCCTATAACCCCCCCCCCCAAACTCTCCATTTCCCTCCCCTTCGAACTATCTGTCTCAACACTGCAAGAGCAATAATGGCTTTGTTATTGGGTTGCGGTTTAGTTACATTCTCGGAAATGCCGTTACAAACTCCTGCCAGCGTTTAACAATCTCCATGGCATTTCTCCAGACAGCTGCCCTAATGCTTTGAGTAAATGCAGCGGCAGCGGGCAGAGGCTCATTATGTAAAGTCAACGGACAAACACAGATCATGTTGATCTTAATATTTTTTGCCTCAGTCAATGTCCCCGTGCAATACGTCGTTGTGACGCACAAAACGTGGGTACAAAGCTTCAGTCACTTTATATTGATTATTTACCGTCCTATGTGAGTTGATGAAATTCAATCTTATCTAAGCTTGCCTTCCTATTCCATAATGGTGAGCTTTCACCTGCGGAGGCAGCCTGGTTAGAATCTAAATACCTTCTCAAATTTACTGTCTGGATTCCATTTTGTAGACAATGAGTAATCCTGAGCAATGTGTCTCTATTATACTGCACTGTGAGTCACAAATGTCTTTCTAGGCACAGCAGCAATTTGCTTAAGGCTGAGTGGCACATGTTGAAGACCACATTATTTTTCATGTTTCACATCTTTCTTGTGGCTTTGGTACCTCAGCAAAGGCGCTATGCAAGTATACAAAGGTGGCATTGCTTTCATCAAGATGTCACGGGAACACTTGTTAATACAGCACAATTTCCTAGGGCATGGAGTCATTTACAACATCTGTGAAATGGCACTTTAGGTGTGCGATGGGAATTTTTCCGCTTTCACTTAATTAGACTTTTTTTTTTCCAGCAGGTATTGTACGTTTATTCATCTGTTAGCAAAATATTGTTGACAAGTATGCTGGTCAATGACACTGACTAGAAATTTAATGTTCTTCACAAGATTGTAGAAGACACGGTTCAAAAAACAGCTTCCTGAGAAATTATCGATGTGGTGATCAACTATACCGACCCACATTGAAATCTGCATCATTATATTTGCTTTGTGGTGTGCTGTGAGATGTTTCCAATGTAAAGTGTGGCTCTTGACTCAAAACAGGTTGGAAAATTGCCCTTGGGTAAAAGCTGGAAAAGGCTGCAGAGAGGACATGAACATTAGAAAATAATAGCACTGAAATCTGATTGGATTATGAAATGTTTGTATAATAGCCCCTTCGGCAGGACTGACAGAGCAGATTTGCAATAAAACTGCCATGTTTTGTTTTACTGATCCTTTTCTTTTTTTTTGTCCCTCATTTTAATCTATTCACAGAGGCGACGGTGCTCAGCTACGACGGCAGCAAGTTTATGAAGGTCCAGCTGCCAGTGGTGATGCACACGGAAGCCGAAGATGTTTCTATGCGCTTCCGATCCCAGCGAGCTTATGGCATCCTAATCGCCACCACTTCGCGGGACTCGGCCGACACACTGCGTCTGGAGCTGGAGAGCGGCCGCGTCCGGCTGACTGTCAATTTAGGTAGCGACCCAAGCGTGTATCCTCTGCAGTAGCAAAGTCATGCGTCAAATTGAGCTAAATTATGCCTGACAACTCTTTCAAATGCGCTGCCCTACCACCACATGCGCTGTACTTCACACACATTATTATACACATTCATATTCTTGAATAGAAGGAGATGGTGTGAAGCTTTCAATGGCAAGAGTCTGCGGCTCTCCGCTTACTGCCACTTGAGCTCACAGCTGCCTTTGCCCAGCAAGGAAATGCTCGCCACCAATTGGATGGATGGATGGATGGATGGATGGATGGATGGATGGATGGATGGATGGATGGATGGATGGATGGATGGATGGATGGATGGATGGATGGATGGATGATCAGCGCTCATTAATGCTTGTTACTGACAAAACCCGAATCCCAAAACAAATACAGCCCACTGCCCCCGTTTTAATAATCGGCACGTATGTATCAACTATCGGAAGGCCAACTTTTCGGACCCTCTTTAAAACCGGAGCATTTCCTGTAGGGGCAGGCAAGTGTTGGTCTCTGGCTGTTTGCTCCCACTTTTCTGCTGCGGTTGACAACACACGACAGGCAGGGCCAGAAAAGAAGGCAGGGAGGGGGTTTTCGAACTGGGTCACCTATCGCAGAGCACAACATGAGCTGAGCTTTTGCAACCAGGGAGGTAAAAAGGAAAAGTAAGATAAAGCCTGTATGCCCGCGGCTTACTGTAAGTCAGTCATGAAAGTTGACAACTCGAACTGCTGTGGTAGAATTAAGACCACAATCCAGCAAGCTGGAAAAGGAATGACAAAAAGTCGACTTTCCTTCTTTTGTACTCTGTTGTATTTTACAGCTTGAGAACACTAGACGTTAGTGTTACCTTGAAGTGCAGTCATTGGCATAGAAATAGACTGGTTACATTGAGGTAGAAATCCAATGTTATAGTTATTTGATTAACTACTGTAATTTTATGATCAGTAGAAATGTTAGCCTCCAGCATATTTTTGGGGATATTCATGTTTTGTAGAAAAAGATAGACACAGCTGTCTCGCTGGCCCTGTCTGACTCTGACCAAAATCTCATGCTCTCATGATGTATAGTAATAGATTTAAATAATGAACTTAAAATACAAACAATCATACGTATTCCTATTCAATCTGAATAGCTCCTGTTATCATTTGTTTTATATAATACTATAATTGTGCTCCTCTGTCACAACTACTACAGCACTTTTGTGCCCAGCTGGAGGCCATGGTGAGAGCATCAGAGGACGGTCAGCGTCCGTGTGTATGTCCCCAGAGAGGTGGACTGTATATTTTACTGATGTCTGCAGCTGCATTGTTGAAAGATGAATTTATCTCTCATCTATTCTTCCCCATCTAGATTGTGTCAGGATAAACTGTACCTCCAGTAAGTTACTGCTCACATTCATTTTCTTCTTTAGCTCTTCTATTACTGTATTTCTCTCGGCATTCATGTGCTCCAGTATGGCAAGCAGCCTTGTTTTATCAAGGAAGTAGTCCTATTTATTTTCTGCAGCCATTACAAATGGCATTCAGAATTTCTAAGATGTTTCTGACTTGCATCTTGCATTGCAGTTTTTATTCAAACTTGAAGTTCACAAGAACCGTAAAAAGGGCGAGGTGGTAATTAGGGAGAGCCATGCAGTCTTATGCATAATTTCTAGAGATATTTAACACAAACAAAAACTCACAAATACTTCAATTGTATTACACATGCATGAGGTCATTGTCACATTTTTTTTTTTCCCTTTCCTCTGACTCCAGCATGAATAGCTGCTTGTAAATTGATGACGCCATTAATGTCACATACACAGGCAATACAGAGTGTGGTTTTATTATTCTCATTAACTTGCCTCACGGAGCAGGAAGGAATGTTTCAAGAGGATGGTGCAAGAATAGATCATTGCCTTTGTGTCCGTGTATCTGGGAGTGTGAGTTTTCAACATAGAAGTAACATTGCAATATTTTAAGAGGTAAATATCCCTGACATTTATTACGCAGGACCTGCAATGAATAAATGATTACATCTTCAGATTCCGATGCATGACCTCACTTCCTGTTAAATCATTCGAAGAGCTAGATATACTGTCAGTATCATAGATAATAAAGAATGAAATAAAATCTTAGCCAGTTCCAACAAATACTATACAGGGGTTTAATGCTTTAATTCAGTTGTCTGTGGTGGGAAGGTCATGACGAGGAGGTAGGCCTTCCTTCCACAACTCGCGTCACATCACGTGAAGTGACCTCTAGACTTGCCTCTGTGAGCCAGCCACTCTTAACACCTCTCTAAATGCTAAATAGCATTGTTCATGCCTCCTGGATGCGTCCCTTGTTTGCGGATGCAAATGAAAAGCTCACAGCTCTAATTCTTCGTGTCAACGCTTTAAAAGGTCATTCTTGGTTTATGATGATACTGTGAAGCCGTAATGTGAGCACACAGAACTTGGGTGAATCTTTCGTCGCAATATTTGGACTGGTAGTGTTTTTTTCTTTTTTCTTGTAAATACAAAACTGAATTATTGATGGATTACATAGCTTTGTAATGCACAGCACAATTCAAAACAAAAGGCAATATATATATTTCATAACGGCTATTGCAGAGGAAATAAATGTTTAAAAACTAAGTAGAACAATTATGCAAATAAAAATTGAAGAGCCACACCAAATTGGGTCTCAGGACAAAGGAAATTGAAGTTTGGGGCAATAACTGTTAATTAAGTTCATGTTGAATTCATTCCTTTTCTACGTTTATTATATGACGTTATTTCCGTCTTCTTCCTTCCCCCACTTGTTAATTAATGCGCAGTGTCAGGCGCTGTGATTCTGGTCAGCTTGGTGGTTGAGAGAAATTCAGTAGCAACTCAAAGAACACATCACTGTCAATTAGGGGCTGAGGCTCCCTTGGGCTGCCGAGAGCTGTTTGAAGAAAACACTGCCACTTGGATTTACGTAAACACTCGTAACATCTACCAAGCCATAACAAAGTGAAACACATAAGTTTAAATATTCTGGCTGCAGATGGTCTCCTGGTTCTGCTTTCCCAACATTGCAGGGCTAGAGGTTATTATGTGTTTTTATTGGCGACTGTTGGCTCATGTAATAATCCCTTGAAGTATGGCAAAGTGCTTCTGGTAGCTTCATATATAACTGATCTTTCCTGTGATATATAGATATTTACAATATAGGTCAAATGTAAAAAGAAAAAAATGTTCTTTTTGAGTATGAATTCAATTGGGATAATTGAATGGACTTGATTGGCCCTGTTTGGCAACCTTTCTGTGATGGAAGCTTTTCACAATGCATTGGAACATTTATCAGACAAGTAGGTCACCTGGTGTGGCCCACTAATCTTTCTTTGGCACCACCGCAGACTTTGATGTTTGCTTTTGACAGTAATCCAGCGGTTGCTGATCGGTCAAGCCTCTTCTCTCCACCTGAGCGAGTCGCAATGTTGGGTTCGAGCAGCACCAGCGTCTGGCTTGTCATTTTGCCAACCCAAATTAATTGACTGAATAATCACATGTTCTCTTGCCATACTTCTCTGCTGTTCTTTTTGGGCACAAAAGTCAACGAGGCGGCAAGGGATCACTGTGGGTCCATCATTGCAGATAGATCACCATAAGTGAGGATTCTTGGCTGATGGGAGCCACACACACACTGACCTTTAACTGGCCTTTAATTTCAGTCTCACAACCACATAGCAGTGGATGCAGTGGAGAAATATCTCTTGTAAATGGCCTCTTGGCCCACCTCCTTTTTTTTCTGCCCTTGGAGAGCAACAAGGGCAGAAAAATGGGAGGCAACGATCAAGTACACTTTCAAGTGCTACTCCACTCCAATTTTTCACTATCATATCCTTAATCCCTCTCCAGTTCCAATCCTGCCCCTCTATGTTTTGTGCTTACAAAGCAGAACTGGGCCTCTAAGATTGAACGTGTCCCAGAACTTTGGCATCCTAACATTTGCATATGCATTGCATCAGGGGTTTAGAACTTGCTGAAAAAGAGAGCATAAATAGCCAGAAAGGAGTTGAAGAGAATAAACCTGGCACCTATCTAAAATAAGCCTCACAGTGGGCAGAGCCTGGAGATTTAATTCTGTCACAATGGGATATTGTCATCCTCGTGTTTGGTTGTGTGGGCACAGCAGGAGAACACTGGAGCGGCATCTATATAAAATCCAAGATCTTCACAGAGGTTGCTTTTTTTTTTTATCACGTCAGACCAATTCAAGTATTTCTGTGATTTGTGAGTCGTAAATGCAGATAGGCATTTTGCAGGATTTGTATTTTTTCCCACAATTTGCAGTTGCTCTAATTTATCAGATTTTAAATTAGATTATGCTTGAGGTGTTTGCCACCTTGAATCTATGTAACCTCTCATTTACAGCCAGCCTGATAGCAGTCACACAGTTCATACAATATTATAACGCCATTTTTCAGGACTGGCTGAAGGCATAAATCAGACGACTGCAGTGTTAATTTAACTCATGTCAGTTTAATTATCACTCAGTATTAAAACACAGCATGCTTAGATGACTTTCGTGTTCATTTGGCATGCAACAAACATCAGATACCCATTGCTGTGTTTCAAAAACAATGCTCTTACATGTAATAGTGAGTAGATTTATTGAAAATTGAAACACACTCTGTATTTTCTTTTTTATAGACTGCGTTTCACAACATTAGTTTGCCTCTACATTATACATAAAAAATTAAGCGTGCACGGAGAAGTCCAGTTAGTGAAGTGCAAAAATTTCATGGTGATCATCTGCTGCCATCTACTGGTATGATTGCAAATTGCTTGAGTACGGTCTTAAAAGCTACTATTTCTTGAGTTAAACCATTAATGTAGCAAATTTCCAGTTATTAAAACATGACTTCTCATGACTTCCCTTTTTGAAAATGGGATTTTCTCATTTTCTTCCATTTGAACAGCAAAGTGCAAGTCAGAATAATGTGTTTTTATGGACCATTGACAATGTCAACCTTTATGTTTTCTGTCTTTGCTGAAAAAGTACTCATCCACTCTGTCCCTCTTTTCTTTTTCTATTACCTTCTTTACTATTGCTCTGAGGTTTTCTATGGTGCATGCCTACTTTGCACTTGTGTATGTTTGTTAACCATTTTCGGACTGTCCTGCAGGCAAAGGTCCGGAGACTATTTTTGCGGGTCAGAATCTGAACGATAATGAGTGGCACACAGTGCGTGTCTTCAGGAGGGGAAAGAGTTTGACACTGACCGTAGATGATCTCATACCAGTGGAAGGTACTTCTTAACTAGCATCCCTTGTAGGAGAAAAAAAAATGTTTTGACTCATCCTTGTTTTTTTTCTGCAGCTAAACACACAGATAACATCCTGACAAAAATATAAGATAATCTCAAGAATAGCTTGCTTGCAATTCTAGTTCACTTCTTCATGCACATTTTAAGGAGGTTGTGCTGCTTTTGCTGTAAGTGTCCCTCTCCCCCCCAACAATACCATCTTTGCTTTGCCCACTTGTGCCATTAAAGGTCAAATGGCCGGTGACCACACCCAACTGGAGTTCCACAACATTGAGACAGGAATCGTGACGGAGAAGCGCTTCATGTCCATGGTGCCGTCCAATTTCATCGGTCACCTCCAAAGCCTGTCCTTCAATGGCATGGCCTACATAGACCTGTGTAAAAATGGGGACATCGACTACTGCGAACTCAACGCCATGATCGGATTCAAGAACATCATCGCTGATCCTGTCACCTTCAAGTCACGCCCCAGCTACGTAACACTCACTGCTCTGCAGGCCTATTACTCCATGCACCTTTTCTTTCAGTTTAAAACCACCTCTTCCGACGGTCTCATCCTCTATAACAGCGGGGATGGGAATGACTTCATTGTGGTGGAGCTGGTCAAAGGGTATGTTTGGACTTTATAAAGTTCACTTTCAGTTTGGGCTGATTTTCTCAGAGATGTTTTTATTTCGCAATGCAGCAATGAGTGTATTTTTAGTTGTGGTCTATAACCATGATGAGCTGTTTCTAATATTTTAGTTCGCTTATAAAGGTGTCTTCAATATATGGAAATGATAGTTAATGGTAATAATATAATATGTTAAAGGAAGGCAGCATTTTTGGATAGAATAAAATAGCACCTTTTGTGCAGCTTTTCATTTTCAATGTTATTAAAAACAACAATAGTACATTCTTTTAAAACTTTATTTCCACCATGAACAATTTGAACATAACACACGTTCCCACGTATTACCAAGTGTCTTAAAAAATGTAGATGGGCTTGGACATGTTTTTTTATAAAATAAAGACTTCACAACAGTTTGAAAGGTAGAAATTACACAAAAATAAGAATAATCCTTGTACAAATTGAGCAAGAACTGCAAAGGTACCAATGAACAATTTAAATAAAAAAAATCCTAATGTGCCAAAGATAGGAATGTTTTTTTTATATCAAGAACTATACATACTATATCAAGTGAATAAAATTCTTGGCACTTTTCATCTTACTAAAGGACTTCAAATTCCATTCTTATCACCTTTGTGCCAGAATTGAGAGCTTTTGGCTATTAGTATTTATTTTAATCTTCACAACGGCACACAAGGACCCACATAAAAAGGAATCAAGTACACAAGAGCGATTTTCTTGATGCTCAAATGAGTTGACCTCCTTTCAAGTAAGACCTGGAGTTATGCAGTACAGTACTGCTTACGGGAACATTAAAAGGTCATACATTTTAATTAAATTGAGCATGCAAATGTTCATTACAGCACAGAGCCTCTGGTAATTCTGCACTGTCAATAATTTTGTTATTTGTATGTCAGTACACGAACTAATGCTTCATAAATTATTTTAGAAAAAAAAATGCAGTCCATGAACAGAATTTTTAAAGACTAATAGGTGGCAACACTTTATTGTGCTGTTTTATTGTTCAATGTAATTTTCCATTCATGCTCAACACAGTTAAATGTTTTTACATTGTGTGTTTATAGATACCTGCACTATGTGTCAGACCTGGGAAATGGTGCCCATTTGATTAAAGGAAACTCCAACAAGCCTCTCAATGACAACAACTGGCACAGTGTCATTATCTCCAGAGATGCCAACAATCTTCACACAGTCAAGATTGATACAAAAGTTACCACCCAGACCACCACAGGGGCCAAAAACCTGGACTTGAAGGGTATATAATCTACTGAACATCGTGTATTATCTGATCATAGAATTGAAGTTACTGAAAATTAAAATGCATGTATGAAATTTGCAAGTATAAAATATAAGTATCAGAATTTTTGATTTGCTTTCTCAATTTATAGTTCTACTATAAAATGAGTTGGAGTGTGTAACTGACCTTTTTATAGAGCAATTATGTTTTTGTCCACTAGAAGTCAGTATTGTATTTTTCTTCTTTTATCATTCAGGTAACCTTTATGTTGGTGGGGTGACAAAGGAGATGTACAAGGAACTGCCTAAACTGGTGCATGCCAAGGAGGGCTTTCAAGGTTGTTTGGCGTCAGTGGATCTGAATGGGCGTCTTCCTGATCTGATGTCAGATGCCTTGGACTGTGTGGGACAAATCGAAAGGGGATGTGAAGGTGAGGTTTGAGTAAAATTGTGTTTTGAGCTTCTTGATTGGTTATATATTTGTCATTCCAGCAAATCTATAGGACTGAGTAAAAGTCAGTCTCTAGCATATGCCTAAATTGTTGACTATAATAATTTGTATTATTTCTGACATCTGATTGAAAACATTTTGTCCCAAGTAAAAGCCATATAATTTTTTCAATTATTCCAGCTATCTGAAGTCAGTTATTAAATCAGTACTTTTAGCCCTGGTCATCGGTCAGGATTTGCAAATGGTACAGTATAAAACCTGGGGCAATTTTTGCCTTTTTACTTATTTATTTAACGTATTCATTTTTAAATTTCAATATCTGCAAGATGCACAAAGTAGTTTGGGTCATGTTTTTACAATATAAACCTGATTTTTTTCCCTCAAAGTGTGACTTCTTGTTGTTATTTAAACTGAAGTCAAAGTTTAGTGGTAAGTCGTATGGGTTTTATTAATTTATTGGTGTGAAGAGTGTGAGAAAATATCCTCCAATCTTCTGCCAAAAAGCAAGTCAAATATGATATTTGGGTGGATTTTGTGGGATGCAGCGTTTATTTACATTCTTTAAGTTGACAATACATGTGCATTGCTTCTGCTTTACTGGTCTTTTCCCATGCTTAGACACAGTCCAAATTATGGCTCCCTCTCTAGAAAATCAAAACACCCACTTTTAAAACTCTCATGTAAATAAAGCTGGATAATTCATAATTGTTCTCTTTTTTCACCCCATTCCTTGTGGGAAGTATTTCCATATTATGAAATGATCCATACTGTGGAATTTGACATAACACAAATTTGTAATTGCTTCTGATTTGGACACTGAGACACCTCCACTGGCAACACATGCCATGAAGGTCACATGACATGAATAAACTGTTCAAGCTTTCTGATCACGCGATGAGATTTTGCCGTACACACTTGTTCATTTCATTTGATCATAATCTACTTATTCCCTCAGCCTTATTTGTACCGTTACCGCTATTTCCAATGTCATCTCTATTTTGTTTTGCACCGTGCACACTTACCGGATCTGAGAGTTTGCCAGAAGCAATCATTGTGAATTATGTATGAAACCTTTGTTGCGTGCGTGATTAGCATGAGTAGCACATCCAAAGATAATACGCTATTGGATTTACTTTTCAGCAGCAGTCACCTAGTTTAATTTCACAATTCATCCACTCTTCTTGATTGAGTTTACGAGTTGTGATCTTTTTTTTTTTTTTTTAAATAAATAAATCCTCATGACATCTTTGATGTCATTCGACTGTTTTTATTGTTAGGCTTACCCAACTTCCCCCTATAGTGCATCCCTACCTCTGGTCAATACAAACACTCACTTCAATCATCTTTGCACACACTCTTTCCACCTGACATCCTTTTGTTTACTAACAGCTACTATACTTTGCCTCTTCCTCTTCTACTCTGACAAAAGTTGCATTGATGAAAGCTGATTTGCAAGGTAGATGCAGAAAATGTGTCTGCTTAATACGGCATGTGATATATTTCCCTTCTCTGCATTGGCAATGCTTGCCCACCACTTCTCCAAACACACATTCCACATCTCCCTGAGTGAGATGACTGACACCTTTCCCATTCACCTTCCTACCTTTAGTTCCAATGCAATACAAGGAACGTCACTTGGTCATACCTTTAATTTTAATTCACTGTACTAATTTGAAACTCTGCTGTTGTTGCTAAATCCTACAAAGAGAACAAAACTAAACACCGGCAGGCGTGCATGGAAGGAATTCACAAACAAGATCCTTTTTATAAATTTGATTGCCCTCACTTTTAATTTACATGAGCAAATTACAGCGCCTGGAAAAAAAATATTAGACAATCACCTGGGTTTGTACCACAACTGCCATAAATTAAAAGCAATGTTCTTTTCTTTTTTTGTTTTTTTTCTAGTGATGTATACCCCTTATTAGCGGATATTTTGAAATATACAGATTATGGTCTGAGTTTGGGGTCACAGTAAATTTGTTTTTGTATGTTTCACTTCTGCTGTACAATAGTAGAGAATGTTAGTGATATTTTGTTGAGTGAAATAAGACAGGTAATGGTAGTGGGCTCATTGTGTGTTGTACTTCTCTCGATGCTCAGGCCCCAGTACGACATGCCAGGAAGATTCCTGTGCCAACGAAGGTGTGTGTCTTCAACAATGGGAGGGCTTCAGCTGTGATTGCAGCATGACAACATTCGGTGGACCGCTGTGTAATGACGGTAGGAGTTTAGAAATCGTTCAAATCTGTTTTTTTTTTGTTTTTTTTATGCACGCATGCTTTTGCAGTTCCAGGGAGAGTTTCACTGCATTTCTGCTTCTTGAATATAATGTTGTAATCCATTGATAAGACTGGTTTGGACTAAAAGAATGTGCCTGCTGTGCCTTGTTACTGTAAACAGACACGTTGTTCCTGCAGACCCAATAAAACAATAGCCCAGCTCAATATCACAGCCCTTGGGATGCAATATCCAGGACACACATGCATTCCTAGAACTGTGGCAAACTTGAGTCGATGGAATAAAGATTCGACTCAGCTTCTCTTTGCCCAGGAAAATCTGAGTGTGAGGCATGGATTTGAAGTCTTATCTGTGTTGATGGATTGTTACGGGGATGCAATGGGCGGGAGAGAAGAAAAATGAGGAAGTGTTATTGTAAAATGTATCGTATCTTTATACACATTTTTTTTTACTTTGGTGTAAAATAGCAGGCAATTTAGAACACAGAATGGGTTACATATGGAGTTTATTGAATTATCCAAAATATCTTCGCTCCTGCCTCTATATAATTCATTAGCATGCTATGGAAGTTCTACCTTGTGTTGTACCAGCAAAAGCTAATAAGCCTACTCAAGCTGTGCGATTAATTAAGGTATTGGGAAGTCTCCAAGATGGCAGCATGTATTTACAACACCTATTAACATTAACAGCCACTCTGTGATTCATTATATACAGCTTTTTCCTTTTGTGGAGAATTGAAGTTCCTCGTGTAGTATCAGCATTCGTTTAGGAGAAATGGGGACAAAAATTGACTTGGGCTGAGAGATTTCGGTGACCTTTGTTGACTAGAAAACTATATTGTCGTATTGCATCCCTAAACTACTTTCCTTTGATATCATGATTGCTGTTTGAGGTTTGAAGTTGTTTAGTAATCAGCTGTGAAATACAAAAAAACACAATCAAAAACATTCAGGTGATCTTTCAAAAAAAAGGGATAATGGTCAAGAACTGGTTTGACACTCGACATTTTCTGTTGTTGTTCTTTTCATTTTTTACCAGTTTAAAAGAAGACTGTGTGTGTGCTTGCCTATCATTGTCATGGGGCATGACTAAATGTCCAGTAATAGACCTCCTCAGGGAGTTTGCCTGCAGTGGTCAAGAGTCTGAAGGTAATGCTGAAAGACAAGCAGAATGGTGTTTGCTATTGAGCTTAAGTGGGTCGAGAAAAGGCGACCGAGTCGAGTCCGCCTGAGCTTCACGCAACTTTTGCCTCGCTCGGTTGCTCATTCACCCCTTCCTGTATTCCAAGCTATTAGTGCCATGTCAATATTGTAACCACAATGGAGGTAGTGCAGTCATATCTCCATTGTATCTGCCCAAAGGCCAAAGACAGGGCTTACTCTGGAGACTCCTAATGTGTCTGACCCAGTACATACTCAGTCGAAAGTATCTTAATATCTTGAGAATAGCCTGTCTGGGTCCTTGGATGGTTTCTACTGTCTGACATTGTCCAGGATCAGACATATCTGTAATCCATGCAAAGTGAAAATACCTCACAAGATTTTAAGTGCATGTTCACCAGCAGGCATTCACTTCTAAATTATTAATGGAATGACATATTAGTATTCAATATTGGGATGTGAAGCCTTCAGTGTCTTAATGCAGTTGTTATATAGTTCACAAAATCTATTGAAGTAATTGTAACTCCAATTGAAAAAAAAGGTCAAATTGAAAATGCTTTTAAAAAGAAAAACTAATTTGATTTACATTTTGCATTTAGAAAATCTAATAAATACTTACAATTATAGCATTTTTAAAATTGACATACTTTTGGTTTAGAAAGTCACTATGTTAGCTGATGTAAGGGTAAATTAGGGCACTTGGGTTTTATTGAAGACTTAGATAAAGACAAGAAACTGTTTACCCAGGCAATGAAGCAGGCAATAGAATGCAGTGGATGGATTAAACCACTTTGTTTGCTTCAAGGGGATAACCAGGGCAGCTCTGTCGCCATGGGGGGTTAGGGGCACTTGAATCTGCTGTCACAACAAAGTAAGATTCTATTTACCCTGTATGTGGCCCCATTTGATTGTATACTGCAGAAAATATTTGGGCTCAGTGTGTATTGAAAGCTTGCCCTGGTTTTTAGCAAACAAGGCAACATAAAAGAGGTACTTTCGGTTATTCACTTTTGCAGCTGTAACCTCATTCCGTAGTCCCACGCCTGCAAGAAACAGCCAAACAACATTCTTCATTAGATTTTAGCTATTGTAATTTCATATCAATATAATGAATCTTGCCGAGCCTTAGTATTGGTTTCATTAACTCTATCACCCTGGCGTCACAACTAAACTCCAAATAAGTTGTCACTAGACAGTGCAATTATTTTCAATTATTTCTTCATGCTGATGGAGATCCTCGATCCAAATGGGTTTCTGTGTCAGATGGGTGACTCAAACTATTGGCATAGAAACCAGACAGCTTCTTTCTTCTGCTTTAGGTTTTCCCTCAGTTTTGAGCTGAAACATTACCGTGTTTTAGCTGACCTCGTAAATACTTAAAAAGAGCACTTTTGAATAATGGTAAAGCGCAGCCTGTTGAATTAAGTGTGTATAAGGAATCTGTTCTTTTGTGGTGCCATAATTGCAATCTCACCGGGTTTTGCTTGGATTACTCTTTGATGGCTGATGTGTTCTTTTCCCAAACTCAGTGTTGTTCACTGACGACTTACTTGATCATTAAATGTGCAGTTGTTTGTCCACAACCACGGACTAATTAAGATGTTGACGAACAATGTGTTTAACTACGCAACTGGGTGTTCCACATTTTATTTCACACTTGTGTCAATTAAACATTTGACAAAAGAGTTAAGTAGTGCATTTGGCATCGCTGTAGCAAAAACTGAATCATTTTGTCCTTGTGTTACATGGAAAGTGTGTTCGGTGGAAGCCGTTTGTAAACCAGCCAGTGTTTCATATCACATGAAAAGTTGCCTTCAAGACGTGATGGATGGATGGATGGATGGATGGATGGACGGACGGACGGACGGATGGATGGACGGATGGACTTGTGTAGGCTTAACACCTCCAAATCCAATGAAACAAGCTTTTCACTCTACAGCAAAAGAGCCATCTATCCCTCATGGCTCATGGACCTCCATGCACTTAGGAATTCGACTGAAGCCATCCCTCTCTTTCCCCATTATAGAAAAGTCAATTCAACCTTCGAGAGTCTCCTTGACTTCCTGTAGTCACTTATATTTTCTATTCATAGAGGACAGACTTCATGAGTTTCACGTGTCCCTATCTGTAGCAAGCAGCGTGCCTACACATGTGATCAATCACTATCTTGGCAAAATTCATTTCCACCTATTCTACTGTCTTGATGAAGTGATTTAAGTAAGAGCCTGGCTTAATAAGATTTTCACAATACTCTCTGACAAAACATTTGGTGCATTGGCTGCAGCCTGGCAGAACATATATAGTTGGATGCTTCTGGCTTTGTGGAGTTGAACAGGGGTGGGGGTGAGCGGGGGGCTGTTAACCTTGCTTAAAGCTGTGATTTCCAACCAATGTGTCACAGCATATTCGCGTGCTGTAAGAGATCATCATGTGAGCTGCAGGAAAGTAGTCAAGTTCACCTAATTGGTCCAAAAATGATTCCTATTACATATACAATAATATATCTTTATTCAGATATCCATGCCAACAACATACGATAACAGACATTACAATTAAATGCTCTTCCAGAAGATGGCAGAAGGTACATAATGAATGCTGCTGTAGATTTTTTTATTCTCATAAAGATTATTTAACAAAACTGGATGGACAGTAAGCCTATACTGTGCAGTATACAGTGCATACAATATTGCATACATTTAAATCATTCGTCCTGGTCCAACTCTGGCCTAGAGAATACATAATAAACACTCCACTTATCCCAGATGTGTTATTTTACTACCTTCTAATCATGGATACAGCATTTTTCACTTTGCTCTACCACACAACTACATTAGATTTAAGGTCATCTATTCATAAGAGCACCTCATCTGTGTCCTTACCAGAGAAGACACTTTTTTTCAACATCTCCCGACCTTTAGTTTAAAGGCACAGCAGTTGTTATAATGTCAACATTCGCAAGTGTCACACTGTAGTGCAGTTAACCGCCACATTCTGCATTCCTCCATTTTATATGCGTCAAGTGCCATGTATAGTTTCCCCACTACTTGGGAATTGTTTATGTGGCAAGTGTTGTAGCTATGAAGTTCAATAGAATTAAAATTGAAGAGGATGAGACATGGAGAAAAGTGCCGAACTAATATTGGCAGTATAAATCATATGTCTGAAGAAGTCGCTTTTATAGAATACTCGTTGACATGAGCGCTTCTCTTCATCATTCGTGGAGAACGGCATTGCTTTCAAAGTATTTACAGTTGTCTGTAAGCCGGTTTGCAGTTTTTATGGGTATATTTTAATTCAAGAGACAAAGCTAAGTATGTTTCTATTATATTCAGAAAGTGACGTCTTCAAGTACGGAGTTCGTTCATGTTTCCAGTTAATACATTCCTTTCCAAAAGTGGGAGGCGGACTGTCCTTGACCTGGTTAAGATGGTGAACCCCACGAAGAGAAGTGATGGACTTGGCTTTCAGAAGAGACAGATAGACAGAGACAGACAGACCGCAATGCTTCGGCAGCCCACTGCATCTTGGGAACTGTCAGACAAGATAGAGGGAAAGCCTCCAGAAAGCTGACGACCTACGACCCCTATCTCTCTCACTGACAGTCAGGATTTAGTTTATGCATTTGCGGGCACATCTCCTCTGCATATACACACACACAGTCTTAGCAACAGACAGGAGCAAGCGGGACGTAGCGATGCAGGCATCCAACCATAACCTCGATTTGCATTTATGTGCAAGGTTGTTTTAATTTTATTCTCTAAGTACAGGCTGAGTGTGTATTTTAAATGGATTTAGAAAATGATTAATGCTTGTATCATCGCTTTTGCATCACAGGAGGAAATTGGCCGAGTGTATATTTTTGTCGGTGTCAATATTTGACAAGGAAAGGATTTGGATCATATTAAGAACTATCGGGTCAAATCTTCTCTGAGTATCTTGTATGCTGTCATGTAATGGCTCAAATATTCCAATTTGCTATTCTCAGATAATCTATTGAGGAGTCCAAATGGTACCCTCTTTAATTCCTTAGATTAGGTTTTCCGGGGACATCCAACTGTCCGCTAAATGATACACCTGGGTGCCTCCGTCAACCTAATGAACTTAATCATATGAACGTCAAGTTTATAATGATCAAAAGACCAATTTAAATCAAGATAACTTTGAATTTGTGTTTTGCTATGATAATGAAGTCATTCAATTAAACCTCTGTGTATTGCAATTTGCTTTTAGAACTGTAAATATGCATTATGTCCTATTAGAGAACTGTTTTTTTTTTTTTCCAGGTTCATTTAGCAGGGCTCACCGCATGGATAATGAACACAGCCGTCTTCAATGGCACGCTTTTTTTTTATTTTTTATAAAAGCCGTTTGCTGACATTTTGCTTGTTGTGTACAGGTATGCTTTGCAACTTATATGCAATACATTCTATTCAAGAGTCAGATAATGAGCCAATTTTTTTCCCTAGTTACGACGGTTGTCATGACTCTGGTGGTAACTATCAGCGAGCGCAGCTAATGTATATACCGATTGAAACCAGACAAGGTGATGGCCTTGTGACATGTGCAAGTAAACATTCTTTTTGAGATACAGAGTTGTACAAGCAACAGAAATGGATACTTGTGACAAAATGCCTTTTCTTAAGTGGACTCGTGCTCACTCTTGTCCAGATATTTCTAGTGTCACATATGTTTCTGTGCCTAACACAAACGAATTACTGCATCACACAGCAGGTCCACCTAGTAAATGTATGGCTTGGCGTTCACGCTTGAGCTACCCTGAGTCAGCAGTACGAGGCATCATATAAAAATGAAGCTACACCCGCTTCAAAGAACTTATGCTCCATTACCCCCGGTTACTATCAAAGAGGGAGGTTGTTTGTCAGCATTAGTGCTTTTGTTTGTATACGCTGTGTGTGTTCTTGTTTTTATGTGATTATCAGTTCCAAGTTGTAGTCTTGGATTTTGCTTTTCTGCATGAAATAATAACATGCAGTGGTTTTTTTTTCTACTTTTAATTAACCCAATTTAAAAAAATGAGAATATGTTGCTTTTGAAAAGCCTCTTATCAACTTGTACAAACACAACCTTCTTGCAATTTACTTAGTCACCACTTGAGGGCACAAATGAACAAGCAACTAACGATGAATCTGATTATTAGAGCATTACCACTGAGATTATGTCATTACTTTTACATGCTCAACGCAGCATTTCTACTAATTATTCTGTATAAACTAAATATTATGCTCTACTGGGTGCACCGTTTTTGTGTGCATGTGGGTTTTATTTTGTTATTGTTAGTATATTAATTGTTTGTCCTTGGCGAGCAGCCATTTTTCATGCATAGTGATGCAGATTGCAAATTCTAATTACCTAAATATAAGCATTTCTTTTTGTGAGAACAAAAGGGCTTCTGAATGGCTGCAGCTTGTTATTGAAAGTGAGATATTGAGAATTAGTAAAGTCACAAACACAAAACCTTGCCCACCTGCCATCAAGAAAACTTGCAATGCTACTAAGATATCATCCATCCATCAATTTCATTTTTTTTTTAAATGCATTTTAGTTTTCAGTGGGGAGCATACTACACAGTGGCAGACACATTGGCAAGTGTGAGTCTTGTCCGCTTCCAATCTGAACTTTAAACACTTAAGCAACATTTCCAGCTGAAGCAGATAGGGTTTGTCAGCGGGGCTTTAATGTCCACATGTTCTCTCTGTTCCTGCAGCACACACTGTGCACCATGGCTGCCATCTGCAGACTCTCTCTTGTGACTAATGGTCCTTTATTAACAGCCAGAGCAGACCTCTGCACAGTATAAAGTGTGCTGTACACAATTGTACGTATATTGTGTATGAGTCGCCTCTGTGTGTTGAAGAATAAATTGAGCCTCCAGAGAGCAGCAAACTCTAAAGCCTCATCAGTTACTGAAAATTAGCAAGATTTCAATTGAATCATTTTGTGGCAGTTTTATTGTTGATGATAACATCCTGTTTCCTCTGAAAATCAAAAGTGCTGTATCGAGCATAATTAGAGAGTTGATGAAAACAGGATTTAGCAATTTATTTCCTATTTTGATCCATGTTGGCGATAATGTTGAAGAGAGGCACAGTGATTGTGGAAAAAAAGAATCAGAGCTTGGGGACACAGTTCCAATTCCTGCAATGATCTTCAGCTCCAGTGATTCGCTCTGTGGCTGCTGCCCATTTGCATAGCCACTCTCGCCTTTCGCTTCCTGGCTGGCTGCTGAGCCACCCCCCTCCACCCCACCCCTCCCTTCAGTCCTCCTCCTCCTCTGCTCCTTCCCTTCCTCTCAGCCCGAATCCTCCTGCGCACATCTTCTGGAAGAACGCTGTTGATGCTGCCTGCGAGTGAGCGTGTGTTCCCTGCCCAGGGCTTTTTTGTTCCCCAGGTGCTACTGTTTCATTGAGAGCTCACATCTCTGGATGAAGAGCGAGTGTGCTACCTGACTAACACACAGGTGCACTAAGAGCGCGCAGCAGCAGTCGGACACATGCAAAAGAGACTCGGATTTAACTATGGTTCCATTGCTCTGGACAACCTTTGAGAGAATAGGAAGGCAAAGAATGAAGAGACTTTGGCTTCTGCTTTTCTGAAGCCTTCCACTTTTTTTTTTTACTGTGCTTTTCAAGCTGCCACTTGCATCTTTTGGAATACAGATAGTTAGTGGAAAGATGTTACTAGTTTCATGAGAAAAAAAAGAAGAGGATTTTCATCACTTTTGAGCTTGCAGTAATTCCTCGCTTTTGCTTTAGATTATGTTTTATGATCGTACTTTTTGTCTTTTCGCGTTGATACGGATCCCCTAACGCGACCCACACCAGCAAGAAGCATTTTTTTCCCCGTGTGGATCTGTGTGTCAATCGCTGTGCACTGCGAATTTGTGCGGTGAGAACTATGGGCTCTAAAGATAACTGAAGTTCCATTTGTAACCTAAAGCCTCATCGAGCCACTCAGGAAAGATGCTGGTGGGATGGAGGACTCCCCTGGTACCCCTGGAAGAGCCCCTTCACCACAATTGGGCTTCCCTTGCCCATCTGGTCTTGTGGATCACTGCTTTGGCTTTGGACTCTGTGGCAGGGTCAGAACCAGGTGCAGTGGACAGTCTCAACCAAGTTGAACTCTCCCAAGGAAACAAACGTCAACATATTGTGCCTATTGCTATCCATAGAGCCCCTGCATCCCTTAGGGTTGGGCACAGTGAGTATTTGGTCCATTTTTGTATGGTGATACTTTAAATCTCATCTGTTTATAACATGCATCCGTTTTTAATTTGACCATTATTTCTGACAATACGATGTGTGTATACATGCATCGTCAAGTTTTGCTCTATCCCTTCTTTGTCTGCCTCAGCAAAGTGCCCCGTGTGTCTCTATGACTGAGATTATCCGTATCCCTTTCTCCAGATGCTCCACTGTTTCCAGATTAGACAGGATTAGAACATTGAGGCGCTCCATGTTGCCCAAGGGTGTTTGGGACAGACAAATATGTTGCCTGCAAAGTGTTAAGCCTCTTCTATAGGCCCATCTTGAGTGCAGATACTTTAATATCCTCATGGGGATATTTTCATATGATACTGAGAGACCAGGATACTTCAGCAGTACATGTCAAGGCATTAATTGACACAATCACCACTGCTGTGAAGATGATGTAATGCATTTTCTTTTATGGATGCCTAGTGGTCCTCAATGGTTTTACAGTGCAGACAATTTTCAAGTATGACAATTTCCTGCCGCAGCATAGTGAATACAACTCAACCCCCCGAAAAGTTTGAAAGTTTGCAATTTGTTGTCGAATAGTGATGGATGCGGTTTATCTAAGACTAAAAAGGACAAGCAGTGGACAGATGGGTGGAAGCCTGGAACCAGTCCACTGTGTGGCTGTTTGGGTGCTGTTGCTCTAATGCTGGTTTCTCGATAAGGAAATAATCTGCGACCGATAAGAGTCGCACAAGCGATGGAATTTTAGGAGTGTGTTATCGTACATTGGACTTGTTAAAACCCAGGTACGGCGCAATACCATACTTGGAGCCCCTTGGAAATTTTCAGTTTAAGGTGTTTGCTGGCCAGAAGTGACGGTGTGGTCGCTCTCCTGAGGGCATATTTCATGACCTCATATTCAAGAATCCTCTGAGCCATTATTAAGAGTCTATTAAGAAACAGAGTGAGGAGAAGCTCTCTCGGTAATGTGATTACATTTTAGGTCGAGCGCCATGCGGAGGGGTACATAAAAACAAAATGGAAGTCATGTTAATCAACATGGTACCTGGCTCTAGGATAAAGCCTGCTGTTGTCTTTGCTGTGATGCAAATTACTTGAGTTTCATGGGGCTTGTCTTCTCTCAGGGGTGTCTTTTTACTGCTGCGATTAACTAGTAAGTTATTTTGTCGGCTTTCTGAATTCCAGTGTAGCACTCAATGATTTAGATTTTTCTTTATGTGCAAATATATACTGTCAGTATGCACTTTGTGTCACAAGATACAATTACATTATATGAAATGGATGTGACAATTTTGTTTAATGAAAGAAAATACATGGTCATGAGTTATGGTATTGAAGAGTTCGATTATAAACAGATTCCCTCGTATTATTCATTTTCAGAATATGATGGTGATAGATTAAGCAACCATGTTATTTACATCTCCAAATGTCTCACCAATCAATACGTCATCAGAATAGAATAGAATCAAGAATCAGTCACATAAAGGACAATCAACAATAAATTCACCAAACTCACAATAAAAAATGATAAATTAAGAGTCTTTGAGAGCGAAGGAGTCAACAAAACCTCCGATTGATAAATCAATGAACATATTCCTCTCAATTAGCATAATAAAGACACTTGAGTCCATTTTAAATGTTACAACTAACATTCAGTTGAATCAGAGAAATTTTTATGATATCACTATTTTGCAGAACAACAAATGAAGGGAGGGTGAATGAAGACTTGAGAAGTTTGATTCCTGGGACAAGGGAAATTTCTTCTGAGATGGAAGAAGAGAGAAGGGAGGCTCTGTGATGTTGCTGTCCTTGTCAGTATCTTGTGGGCTTGTATCATATAATTACTCCCATGTCTCTGAGTTGATGCAATCGTGTTACGATGACAGTATCCCTGCTCCTTTTTTAGGCAGCAGTGGTGATAGAGGTACTGATATATATCTGAGTACATGTTACTGTAATCTAGAGAGAGCCTAGGTGGTTATTGACCCATGGATAAGAGACTGAAGGCCACACTTGTATTTTTTTGCCTATGGTGGACATCATTTCCATTTATCCAACAGTGTGGCGTGTGCCTCCACTCATCTTTCCTACCCTTCATCCCACCCTCCTCTCATCTTCATTTTTCCTGCCTAAACCACCTTCAAATCCCTTGTTGGTGTGCAGAGCCCATCCAAGCAGACTGAGTGGGCAGTGTTTTGCGCCCGCAGTGGTCTGTGTGGTTCCAGCGGTGACCACACTGTAGATGGCATGGAGGGAAATGAGACCTGACTGCGCGTGTGGTGAGCAGGGAAGGTTCAGATGAGTAATGTGTCCATCCAGCTTTCGAATTAGAGATTTGCAAGATGAGAGCATGAAAGAGCGAGAGGAACAGACATTGGAGATGTTTGCCCCTGACATGCCTGGGTCCTGTCTGAGCTTGCGCCAGAGAGTTCTCTCCCCACAAGTTATTGTGCATCATCAGGATCTAATTTGCTGACACCTCTGGCTTATGTCTTTAAAGGTAAAGCAATCCTAAATCCAAAAGTATTTCTCGGTTTGCAAATTGTGGTACTTGTAGTATTGTTTAATACATTTGAATACAGAAATCGAACATACATTGAATCTGTTTGCAGTCAACAAGAAAACTCAATTTTGCCCGACTTTTACTTCTTGCAATTCTACTCAGTCGTTAGAAGGCGCCACTATTTATTATATAAACAGTTAAACAGAATAAGTACAACAGCCCTAATTTGTGTTCTTAAATAATATAAATGACGAGATGTGTTAGAGAGGAACAGGCTAATCCAAAAATATGAAGCAAGAAAAGCATGGGGAAAAAAAAAAGGATTTTCAAATCTTTACTGTCATGGCACTGCAAACACATGCACTTTCACCTCCCACACAGTAGATATACACTAACAGACTGAAAAAAATGGAGAGAAAAAAAAGATCAACACATATAGTCAGCCTCTCTTAGCAAATTGGAACTTAGTACAATAATAGTCTCAAATTCAGATGACAGCATAAGAAATGATTATGGCTGCCCTTTGCACAAATGGTGGGCCTTGGGATGAGGATTTCTGTGACTCTCATTTCTTCTGCAGTTTACAATTGCTCACCTGCCGTCGAGTGACTGGGCCCTAATCCACTCTAATAGGATTGTGTGGGATTTAAGCAACCTCATTGCTCCTTCCATCTCTTCGAGCCTCCAGTCTGCTGGGAATGACTGATAAAAAAAACCAAAAAAACATGCTTGCTGAACACCAATGTGCATGCTAATATTAGCATACACGAAGCAACACAGAGTCGGAATACGATGCAAACCCACACACATTTGTTGCTTTCTATTTATTTGTTGTCAGATGCCTGGTATGTTTGTGTTGTAAATATTGGGAAGGCACACGATGCATGCGTATAAAAATATCCATAAATATAAACAGTACATTTTTACTGTTTGATAATAAGATGGACAAGAAAACACAAATATAATGAAAACATTCTGCAAATTAGCACCAGGATCATAAATCTCAATCATGCTATACGTATGTGCAAATGTAGAAATATATTCCTAATCTGAATCCTGTGCAAATGATTAATAACATGATAATAAATCAACATACTACCACAAAGCTCACAAATGTCAGTTTACAAAGAATTCAGCAGCATTCATAGTTTCATAATGACTAACTGCGAAAAAGTCAAAGTGGACATATATCACCAGAGCACGAGCAAACAAGGAAATACATACAATGTGAAAAGAATTGAAGCTTTCGTACTGTCTC
The DNA here is from genome assembly GCF_054491065.1 of Syngnathus leptorhynchus. Classification (NCBI taxonomy): domain Eukaryota; kingdom Metazoa; phylum Chordata; class Actinopteri; order Syngnathiformes; family Syngnathidae; genus Syngnathus; species Syngnathus leptorhynchus. Next base: position 8,188,333 of record NC_141204.1, on the reverse strand, counting down.
TTAACTACTTGTGTATTATTAGCTGAAGTTATGCAGCTAATTAAATGATATCTCCCCACTCTTTGAGGCTGAGGAGCAATAAGCAAAGCTGATGTCAAATCCTGCAATTAAGGCCAAGTCAAACTCGCTATCTCTTGGGCCGCATGGCTCACAAATGGAGTAAACATTTAGAATGAAGCTGTGCCAAAGAAGCATGATATAAAAATTGTGCATTAATCAAGAGGTGTTTCATGGAAAAGCCTTACACAAATGCCTTAAACAGACAATTGACCATACGTCCAGTTATAATTGTGATGAACTGGATTCTGAGGCATTGTTTACGCTCTATTTTAGAGCTTTTATGTATGCATGCTGCCTCAAGCTAGTATTTAAACGTTTTTCAACTAATGGAAAAATGTTTTAGGTCCTTTAATCGTGTGTGAAATATATGGGCTGTGGAGATCTATGGTAAGTATAAATATATATATATGTATAAATGTTATATATTTTTTCTAACACAAAGTGATAATAGGCTAGGAAGAAGGTATTACAATTGTGCTGGCTCTTGATGCACCATTTCTTTAAAACGCAGTTGCTCCTTGTGATCTTAAAGCATCATCTTTGTGTGGGTTGTATTCATGCCGACGCTGGTTAGGCTGCACATGGCGCACGAGCAACGAGACGAGTCTCATATCAGAGCTTGGCCTTGGACTCTGATTTCTGCCTCACTTCCACTGTGTAATTATCCCTTACACTTGTTTCCACTAACGAGAACTGCAGACATGCTTGCTCCCTATAAAGAAGATAGCTGAGATGTTTAGAGTCTGGGATCGCACACAGGCTCACTGAACTCAAATAATGATGACACTAATGTCTCATGGCACACGATTCTCCATAGAGGCATTTTTTTTTAAGCAGAGAATCACAGGATGCTTTATTTTCTCTCCGTCTATTTTTTGATGTGCGCAAATTAAATACTGGATGCAGAAACATGCAATCAACGTTTACTGGCAAACGAGAACGCTAATATGAGCTGAGTGAAAGGGTGCATTGTGTATTAGCTGCAAACCAGGCAAGGTGATGATGAGAGAGTAAATTAGAAGCTGTCAATACTGTGGAACACCTCAATGAGCGCCAAGGAGGTTGGCCGGGATGCCAGATATGCAGCTGGTGGAAGCAACAAAGGGCCCGTTGGGCGTAGTGCTCCGTTAGGACACTGGGTCTTGTCAGCTCAGACTGGATGGGCCATTCTGCTCCACAAGGCAGGGGCTCATGTTTCACTTTGGGCTTAGGGGAAGTGAGCATGGCAGCGGAGGGGGCAGAATGCTTCAAGGGACACTGGTCGACTGAGCACTCATGGCACAATGTTAGCAGCCTAGGGGCTACTGATTTATCCTCGGCCTTGAATTGATGGGCCCTTACCATGAAGAGCATGACGAGCCGGTCAGTATGGCTACCCTGAGGCCAGTTTCTGTGAGGTTAAAGCTTATCTCAGCACAGCAGTGTACAGATAAATGACAGGGATGTACCGCAACTGTATTGTACAGAACGTTTCACATTATTAGACTTGGGGGCTGACAGCCAAGAAATTGATTGTTTGTAAATGTGTTGATGGTGTAGATTTGGTTGTTCAAGTAAAAATGGAGTACTTCACACTAAATAAATCTATCATCTTCTCACTGGTATCTACTTGGAATTGAGAGCATTCAGAGAGATTATTTCAATCACGATGTTCACAATTGAGATTTTCAAGGAAATTGAAGGTTCCAAATTGACCTGATTGGTATGCTCTGCTATTTAATTACTCTCATAAAAATGAGACAAAACAGCATAACATTCAATCTGACACTTCACAAAAACTACTGTACTCTACTTTCTAATTGGCTTGTTTTTAATCACAGGATCTTCATTAGTGTTTTTTTCTCTCTTTGGTTTGGATGTGCTCACTTCACTCTTGTGCCTTGAGCTTTCTCTCCTTTATTAAGTTTGTTGCTCTATAATTCTGGAGCTGGCTTCTTAGAGACTTTAATACCAATCAAAGGCACCAAGCAGCAATGCCCCACATTTTGTTTCCACTTAATTTAATTACATCAATTTAGTCCAGCCAAGAGTAAGACGAGGACAGAGGAGATTAATCCGTATCGGTTTACGAAGACAGGTTCGGCACTGTCCGAAATGCTACATGGGGGATTGCCTTGATGAAAGAGGGCTTAAGACTCGTAGGTCAATGGATACAGTGACAAACAATACTGTGCAACTGTGCTAATAAAATGTTTGCCAAGACCTCGCAGGATGACCTTTCAGTGTATGGACTATTTTAAGCCATTTTTTTAAGTCAAACGCAAAGGAACATCTCAGCCCATGTACATTAATATGTCTGTAGGAGTTTTAGGGTCTCTCTGTATAGAAAACAAATGGCTGCAATGAGAAAGCTCAATTGTTTAAGTAAAGCACAGTGGGCAATGAATTAAGTACCGTTCAGTAATTTCCTAGATAAGCACAGCTAGAAGGGGGTGTTTGCGCCGCTGTGGGTGGGAACGCAGCCAACTTGTTTGCCATTAAATGGGACTGGCTCCCATTAATGTCTTTGAATTCAGCACAGACAGAGGTGCATGCTCTACATGGCATGGAAATGCAGGAGATCAATTCACACATAGTACATTTCAAAGGAACTCCAAGAAGTTCACTTTCCAATGATGTTAAATCAGCCACTGTGGAGTGGGTACTTGGAAAATGACTTCTAGCCCCGATCGGGCATCCATGTGGCTATGCGTGTCATAATGACGTGTGGCATAAAGCGGCACGCCCGAAGTACATGGCGAGCCACCAAACAAAGTGTAGCTCTCGACAATGGACTTGTTTGCCATTACGTTGATACATGGAGTTTAAAGGACAGTTAAATAGCCATGAGGCAAGACTTTAGTGCTCATTGTATTTGCCATCTTGTCAACTGACCTATAAGACAATTTAATTGTTGATACAGGAATGAGGTAAACTGCAGGATGTGGGTCTGCACGTGATAATTTTTTTCTAATGTCGGTAAATGCTCAGAAACATTGATTGTAAAGCCTCAGGAACATTGATTGTGGATAGCTGCTTCGCAGACGAGAGAGTTTGAATGGGGAATAGTGTCCTCATAAATCCCTTTAACGATTTCTCAAGTATCGGGAATAGTAATCCAATACAAATCATTACGTCACTTTTAATTGTTTCCCCCCCATATTGTCACCCAAACAAAAACCTTTTTCTTTCTTTTAATGGTATACATAACTATATGTTGTAGGTTATAAATGTTAATCAATTATTTTCTGTCACACAAAAGTGGTGCACTGATGTGGCGGCTGTTACACTAATTAAGCTCATTTCCATTTTAAAGACATTGTCTATTTGATGCCAACCTTCTGTAGCTACCATTCTATTATGTACTGGGCTGATAGGTTGGTCCTATTTTTCAATTGTATTTAGATTTATGGAACTGATCAATACTTAACCTAAAAAAACCACACACATTGGGTAATCTATATTTACACACCAGACCTTACGGGAAGTCCTGGTCGTGATCAGAGAGAGAAAGTTGGGTGAGGTGCTGATGGAAAGCAGATCTATAATGCTTTGTCTCCTTTTCATATTACCATCACATCTATGTAATTATGATTGGATTCTTCCTTAGTTTCTCGGAAGAAGTAGTAATATGAGGCACATTGTGCTAGTGGTGTTAAAAGTCAGCAGAAAGACATCCTGCGTGGGTGCGATCTCAGCCAATCATATCAAGCCATGTTCTTTAGCTAGTGGACTCGAGGGGCCATCACTACCAATTCACGATTACCTCTTAAGCACACAATTAAAATGCTCCCATACACCCTTCCGTACACACAACTGAAGTATGTACCTCAGCAAAATTCATACAGTTATATCAAGAAGGTGTCCTCCATAAAACAATCAATCATTAAAGATTCTGGCTTGATCAGTCAGTGTTTGCCATTATGGTCTCTCGGCTCAACTACAAATTGTAACTTCTTTACACACTTGCTTACAACGCAAGGTATTATAATCCATGGACATCCTTTCCCTGCTGACCATCTTCTCGTTCAGAAAATAAGCCTACATTCTTTTTGGGATGTCTTGAGTGGAGAAGATGCAATTGCTGGTTCCCAATGCAACAAAAACTATTCATTCACAGATCTTGCAGATTGGTCCCTTGAAACACTTGTCAGTAGCAAGGTTTACTCGGCGTAGTCCTTTAAAATGCGCAATGGTGTAGTGTCATACTCGAGATCATCCAGTTAAAGTGAGTGTCACATCATATAGGGAGACGGAGAGGAACATGCTTGCTTGAGGGGGATCTTACATGGTTTAGAGGAGCTTAATTGTAATAATCTGAAACATGGAGCAAGTGTTTGGTCGCTCTGAGGAAAACACTCAGACACTGCTAGCATGAAATTGCTCTGTTAAGAGGCCAATATTAGTCACGTAGTCACGAGAGCAATACAGCCTCTAGACTTCATAGAAACAAGGTATATCGGCCTTCCAAATATATGACACAACGTATTTTCATTTGTAGAAGACATCAAAACACTAAATCCATGCTACTAGGTCTTATTTAATTCTGCTTTTATATGCACTCCAGTAAAATACAATAAATCCTGCCACAGATCTGTTGGTGTAACATTTGTTAATCACTCTATTGATAATTAATTGCAAATTAGTTTTAGCTCACACATGGTTGTGTATTAACCATAATGAAGAAATGAGACTGAAGTTGTTTTGTAGAAAACGTATGCCAAAAGCCACAATCTGAGAAAAAACATTTAACGACAATGGTGTCTAAAGGCTTCAGTACTCTATTTCACATTTCATTATTTTTAAAGCTGAGCTGTCAAGTAAACTTGTATGCTTGTAAAATATATCTTTAAAATGCTGACAAAAAAAAAAAACTGGCAGTGCATTTTTTTTTTAATTTAGTTTATTTGTGTGTATGTGATCATAACCTCATTGTGCTTCTTTAATCCCTCGTGAAGGAATAAATATAAGACTCCCTCTACCCAGCAAAAGTGACGTGCATGTTATGCTGACAAGCGTCAATACTACTCTGTAATGTTTCCATTCATGCCCAGACTCCCACTTTTAAGTGACCACTTCCTTCATCATTTGGGAAAGTATCACGCCCATCTATTAGTGGCATCATGCCGCAGGGGTCTATCTCACTGAATAGCAAGGTAATTATAATGACTCCACTATCTTCCAGGTCGTGTTCATGGTCTCCTAAAGACAACAATGTAATTCGTGGAGACAGGAAATAGCTGGTGCGGAGGTCACCGAAAGCCATAATTGGACCGGTCAGTCAATAATGCCGCAGCCTTTGAGGCTACTAATGAAGCACAAGAGACATGGCCTTGCATGCCAGTTACTTGGGCAACAGGGACATGACTGCACACTCAGTAGCATTCAGATGTACCCCCCCCTGCAGCGCACTAAAGCATGGTTAGCACACAGTATTATGAGGAAGGCCACAGATGTCCAACCTTAAAAGAAAATGAATGCTTCTTAAATAATTCCCAATATTATAAGAATGAGTATGCATTCACTATATTAACATGCTGTGTTTGTGATTGTCCTGTTTGTTTGTTTGTTTTTTCCAGCTGGAACAACTTACATATTTGGGCGTGATGGTGGTATCATCACATACACATGGCCGCCAAATGACCGGCCCAGCACAAGGGCAGACCGGCTTGCAATTGGCTTCAGCACTCATCTGAAAGATGCTGTTCTGGTGAGAGTGGATAGCTCCTCTGGTCTTGGAGACTTCTTGAAACTGCACATCGTAAGTGGAAAAACATACTCTCAACAATGAGCAGCTTTTTTTTTTTTTTTGGTGTCTTAAGAAAAGGTCCCTGCTACTATTCTTTTTCAAATGTCATGGCTTTCACGGGTATTATGGAAAATGATTAAGGATGGTTCATTTAAAAACATAGGCGACACACGGAAAACTCCGATACACAAATGTGCAATTGGTTTTGTATTAGTCAAGGTATCCACACATTAACATATACACAAAGTCCGTGTGTACTGACATAAGCAGGCCTACCCTGAGGAAATGGAACGTCTGTGTCTGTCTCACTCATGTGGAAATGCTTTATGGGCATTATGCGCAGCAAGCCCAAGGTATTTTTAACACACAGCTTTTCATCTGAGTGCAACTAGCCAGTTTAAAAGTAGACAACCTGTAATATACACATCGTTAATCTCCAAATGTTATGCCGACACTAACAAGACACTAAGAAGAATTGGTACAGTGTCGAGAAAGATCAGTCAGATGGGCTAATGCTGTGATTCTGTATTAGTCTTTTTTTTTCGGGAGGGGTAGACTTGTGCTTGCTTGTTATATGCGTCACAAACCTTTGCAGTTCATTTACATATTAAGTGCAGGTGACACAACATTGCACACACAATAGAAAAGTGTAACAGCGTCCAAAAAAAGACCATAAACTGATGAGCGGACATTTTTCAAAGTAAAACTCACAATAGTGTTGGTCCTAAGTAAATAATAATATATTTATGATTTTCTGTGTTTTTACTGTGTAAAAAGTAAAGACATGCAGACACCAAAGGGAAGTCTTGGTTTGTTCAACTCAGACAGAAAAGCTCCTGCGGCTTATAGCAAATTCATCCCTTGCTTTGTTGTTGCAACATTCAATTGACAGGGAGAAATTGTTGATAAGGCATGTTCGACTGGCGGGGGCAGTGGCTTGTGAGAATCCTTTCCCCTCTCGCATCAGCAGTCATTCCAGTTGCTTCCTCGTAATTATTTATTCATTAATGCACAGTAATTTGGCGGGCTTTGAGACTGTTGCATTTTGTCAGAGAAAATGAGAAAAGTAACTTTTGGAATTGCACAACAGAGACATGAAGTGAGTGAATCCAAAGTTCATGTATTTCAATGATCTAGTTCAGACAATAAATTAAAGAAAAAAAAGGAGGTAACTCTGAAACTATTGTACGTGTTTTATTGAGTATGACGAAAAGCCTATCTGGAGCTGGCGTTCATTAGAATGCATTCTTTCCAACCACCATGATTCCCCTTGGGTACCCCTGCCCCCTCACTCCCCTTATATCCTCATGTTACCTCGACTGCTCTTTGAAGGAGGAGTGTCTTATCTTTTGCTCGATGAGATGGGATTAGACCAGATTTCTGTATTTACACTCTCTCGCACCCTTTTCCCCCCAGGCCCCCCTCACATACCTAATCGCAGACTCCCATTTCATGATGACAGCAAAATCATCGGGCCTTGAAGGACAGAATCTCAGTTTGCACTTTTTCAAAGAAGGAACATTCTGTGTAATACTTGGAAACCGTGATTTAAATGCAGCTCAATAGATTTGTGATCTCTCTCCCTGCTGCCGATTCTTCATTGCAGATAAAGATGATGACAGTGAAATCAGTGAACCATCAAATGTATAGCGATTACTCTCCCCTAGCTTATGTAGCACATACGGAAGGAAGACTTCATTTCTAATCAGGTTTCAGCATTTTCGTCCATTATAGTAAAACATTCTTCTCCATAGTGCTGCACTAAATTCATTAGGCTGCTCCAACAAGTTTGCGACCGTATTGTGCGGTCTGTACATGATTAAAAAAAAAAAAAAGCCCTCACATGTAGTAAATGGTAAAATGATAAATCTCAGCAGTGACATTACGCATTCAGGGTGTACCGGATATTGACTATAATCACTACGTCTATCATTACTTGTTTTGTGAATGCAATTAAGATTATTTCCCTTGATGCAGATATAGTTTAATTGAAAAATACAGCCACGTAAGTCTACATGGTTAAAATAGCTTCAGCACTTAGTGATTGTCCCATGTGAAGTGTTGGTGAACCTAAAGTTTAGCTTTGACTTTAAAACAAATCTTTGGAGACTTTGTAGACCTTGGTCCAAACTTGGACCTTGAGGCCTTTCTTAATACACCCGAACCGGTTTTTATATTAGACAATCAATAGTAATTGAACCAGCGGAACGTTTTGGTTATTTACGATAGTCTTTGATTATTAAAGACCGATGTGCATTCCAACTCCCGCATGACGCATCTCGGTCAGTTAAATTGTTTATTCAGAGGGGCTTTGCAGGTGAAGTGAGTGGGTGTATGCAAGGCTGGCTAATAGAGGAGAAAAATTCAAGTCCAAGGAGAGAGTTCAAGGTAAATAAGGAACGATGAGCTTATGGGGAAAAAAAATGGTAAGTCTGTTGACACCAAACTGCTTACAATTTGTGTACAAATGGTCACACATGGTCCATAATTCTCGCCTCCATTCACGAAATCCCCAACAGCTGTAATGTGTAAGGATAAGCCGTAAGCTCAGTATATTTTCTCGAGAGTTCTCTTCAGGAAGATTTAAATTCCTAACTTTTTTTTGTGGGGTTTTTTTGGGGCCAAACAACCACCGTTTACTTCATCCTAAAACCATCTGTCTATTTTTAGGTAGTCATTCAGTCTGTAAAATGGTGTCTGCTCAGAGTTTGTATTTTGCTGAGCAGCGATGTTGAGCACTCCTGGAGCTTCTCCTCATTCTCATGCAAGGTCCCTGGAGGTCCACTGAGCTTGTTTTGTGCCAGTTCTAAAATCTCTATGTGGGGGGGGGGGACTATTCCAAGTACTACCTTCAATTTCTCTCTTCTAATTGCCTACACAACTTAAAAAAAACAAGCAATGAAAGCACTCAGGCTAAGACAATGTACTGTGAAGTTAATGTATTCCATAGATGAGAGAGGATTTCTGAGAAATAATGACTTCTCTGCTGGAGCATTGCTCCCCTTGGTTCTCTTTAGCTGTCTTCCATAAAGAGGATTTTCTCCCTCTTGCGGATCACAATTTTACTGTAATTTCAACTCTCACTCCGTATCCTATTAATCAGGGAAAACAGCTTGAGGGCAACACATAACCATGACAAATGTATAAGAAGCTCAATGTGTAAGTTTTGGTTTCTGAACACAGTATGCAGAATTTTGTGCTGAATGATGAGCCTATGATGACAACAGATTCATATTTGATGCTGAGGTGAGATTGTTACCTGGGAGAGGAGCTTTGGGCCTGTAGAGACAAACCGTGTCACGCTATCCCCCATGCACCTATTAGATACACCTGCAAAGGGAGTAGATCTTATTCCTTCTTTCGGTTAATGCCTCAGAGCCAGTAATTACCTCCCATGCTCTTTGCAGACCTGCATGCGATAGCCACGGGATTTATGGTATGCATTGTCCTTGGACTATTTGTTTGCTCAAGGCACATCACTCAGCCATTCTTTTTCTTCTGCACTTCCCATCACCATCCCACGCTAAATCATTTTAATGTGTTCCTTATTGCCACTGTTGCCACCTCATAGTTTGCTGGCTTGTCTTGGCCATTTTCTACGGCTACAGTATCACAGTATAGAGACATTGCCCTCATATTCCATTTGTGTTTTGCAACAACATTAAAATTGAATTGTTGTTATTATCACAAGTCTATTCAATGAAAATAGCCGGGCAAGAATATTACTTCTCAAGTCTCAGAATTGTCTCCATTTTCTACAATATTTTCCTAGACAGATATTTGGCTTTGAAACGGTGCATGTTCATTTTCGTGCTGATCGAGGCATTAAGTCTTTACAATGTTTGTGAATTTGAGAGAACGTGCTATCCCTCCTTGAGGTGTTTGAGATAATTTGATTGTAGGCTCACAGCACACCTAACAATATGGTGAGAGAAACTAGACTTGGTTGTAGACTACTTAAAAGTAGGTCTAAATTTTGATGCAATGGTGCTATGCGATTTTGGTGGATTTGATCAAAGATTCTGAGCTAACCGAACTTGTTCAGTGGGTGTCATCAACAGCTTGGGGCGATCCCTACATAGATTATTTTATTCAATTTTGGAGAGTTGTTATATGTTCAAGGGTTAATTTAATTTCCTCATGTCTGGGTCTGAGTTGCAGCTGATTTTTTTTTCATAATTTACAAGTCCAGTGCATTCAGTCAGTTCTTTTCACTAGCAATGCCATTCCTCCCGGTTGTCTCTGCGGGTTAAAGATTTTGTGGGATGTCGATGAAGGGGCTTTCTTTGATCCCTCTTCTGTTTCCTCTCTCCTTCATTTAACAAGAGGAAATCAGAAAATTCAATACGTTCAATTGGCAATGCACATATAAAAGCATTTCATGGATGCAACCAGATGCTTTTTCACTTTGATCCCTGATTTCACCTCATTTCACAGTTTATAGTTTCAGCTGAAATTCTGTGTGCTGGTCATTAGCGTTTGCAGAGAAGGACTTTTATGAGACTATTCTAATGCCACCGTAATAGTGGGTTTAAAGCTGACCATGTTGAAGAGACAGCAGTGAAAGGAACGGATGGGGGAGCTTCACTGACCTCATTTAGTCCCTCTGCGATGATTAGTGTTATTATCTGCTATTTGTAAATTTAGCCTCACTTTTTGTCCAGTTTGAATCATGCTTGTTAATTTCTAGCATATTTAGTCAATCTCATCGCATTTTTTACTTTGCCAAAGTTTTAGTCGACTTTATTTTATTTCAAGAAAACTATTTTATCCTTTTAGTTTTAGTGAATAAAAGTTTAAATCGAGTTTTAGTCAGTACAAACATTTCCCCCTTTTACTTATTGAAGATTTTCATGTTCATGTATGAAAATGTAGGTCAAAGTTGCTTTGATTTATGTCTGGTGCATTATTTTATTTTATGTAGATGAATTATTTTAGTTTGTTTTACGTTCATATTTCACGTAGCAGTAGGAGTGAGCGATCGTGGTAAAAGCCGGAGTGTGAGAGTGAATCGCATCCCATCCCTTTAGTCACAGTCAAAGCAGCCACTCACCCCGGATGATGTTACCTGACCTCAAAGAATCAAATCTCATCATCTCCATATTGCGAGGGGGCAGCGTTAGAATTGCCATTACTCATCTTTCAATTCCAATCATTTCTCAATTTGTTCATTCTCTTTGCCACGACAAGGCCAAGTGGTCCATGAAAAAGGATGACTGTGTGTGTGCGACAGGGAGAGACTTATGTGTGTTTCTGAATGCAGAACAATGATGTGCCTTCTATTTTATTAGTGTTACAAATCACAGTGGGTGTCCAACGTTGTTCTCAAAGCTGAGCATCAATACGTTACGGGCTTGGCAATATCGCCACGGTTAACATGAAGGAAATTCGATTTCATCGTCTGCCCTTATTAGACCGTTAGCCTGTTCGTCGTTCGCTCATGTATGGGTTGCAAGGTTAACAACATTGACATTCTGTTTATTTTTTACAAATTGAAGAATTGAAGAATGAATTTCATTTGTATCGACACAGCTCAGATCACGATCAGATGTGTTTCTCTAAATGTAGCTCGAGATCGATTGTATGATGCATTGCCATGATGCCTATGCATATGTTTTTCTTTAATGGAGATTGAAGCACCACAGCATAGCGGTTGACTTTTGACACAGCTGCCCCCATCCTCAGGCTGAGATAAATTTAGCCTCCATTCATTTTGCTCCATTGCAGCAGACCAGCCTGAACAATAGTACTCGGATCCAACTTATTGAAGGCTTAACTGGGCTGCTCTGGATCAAAAATGATTTTAAGAATATAGCAATAATAAAAACAAAGCATAGTTTTAAAAAAAATTGAATATTGCAATTGATTTTTGTAACCTTTGTTGCTCCTTTATATGAAATGTCTCCTTTTTAAAGGGGTCCTAAATACAGATGAGTGCTTAGAAAGTGAATGAACTGAACAAGATAAATTAGTGGATCATTACTTCATTTCCAGTGTTGCTTTACAAAATGTATGGTATTCTGAACGTTCTACCTGCTAGTTACTGGAAAATGACGGAAAGGTTGCACCCTGGTGAATCAGGACACTGTCTGCACTCTGTACTTAGCAGAGCATTTGTGCTGTGAAAAGATTACTGAGTCACAGGCTGTCACTTATGTTTCTCACGTCTGAGATGCTGAAGTTTATTGCTGGTTGATTCAGACACAAAAAAAGGACATAAATAAGGGGAGAAGATTTCTTTCTCTTATATAATTTTACCATTGATGATTTAAAGGCTCGGCCAAGATAGCTTTATTAATAAAGCACATTTTCATCTCCGTTTGAAGCCAAACAAGAAATAATAATACCTTTACATGTTTTAAAGAAAAGAAAGAAAAAAATTAAAATAAAACTGCAAGAACAGCTGACTAGAAGCCGATGTAAAGTCTTTCAGACTGGAGTAAAAAGCCACTGTAAAGTCTTTCGGACTAATAAAATGTTCTGATCCCTTTGTTCTGTTGTTAGAACCCAAGCTGCAGCAATCTGAATCCTGCATACTGCAGAACACCTCATAGTGTCATGATGAAAGCACAACAAAATGCTGTCTTTATCCTCTTAAATCCCTCAGATGAGAAGTGAAAGGAGCAGTCATGGATCCGTGACTTCTTTAAAGTTTGTTTATCAACCATGCATTGCTACGTGTCCCTGGACACACCAAAAATGCTGAAGTTGTCTTTAATGTTGCAGTAAATGTTTCAGCATATAACTCGTATTAAGCTTTATGGCTTCATTTGCTGCTTCATGTTACTTTGTTTGAAAGATCTTTTAGAGTGTTTGTCCAACAAGGGCAAAGTAAACACCTTGACAACGGTAATTAAAAGAGCAAGTGGGCCTAATTCATTTTACTGTCATCATCTCCTCCCTTCACTTGGCCTATTAAATCAGTTATGCTTGAAGCAGTTGCCTCTGCTTAACTCTTTAATTTACCAGTATAGTTTGTGAAATAGTCTTGTGTCTTATGAGAGAGGCTATAAAAGATGTAGAAAATTGTTGTGGGAATACCACGGCCTCAGCTGAATCTCCCTTGAAGTTGACACTAAAGGAAGTCACATTTTAAAACTCGCCTAACGACTGAAGCATCATTCTGTCTGATCGGAAATACAAGTTATGCAAGTGGTGCATCCAAAATATATTTTGATACTTTCACACTCACCACTAATTTGTATCATATCCCCAAAGTGCCTAATCTCCCAACTACAAATCATTTCTGTATCCATTACAGTATGGAAATATATCTGGGATGTAACTGCTTTTGGGCGCCAGCTCTTCCCATTATGCTTATTAGTCAATAGCAACACAAACCCACACAGCCAGTTCATCAGTCATTTAGACTGTGTGTTAGCGTTTTAATCTATAAACATCCAGTCCATAAACTCGCAAACTTTGTCAACCAAGTCATTTTAGTGTCATTACCACTACATGAAATTTTAATAGCTCTTGTAGATTAGAAACAAAGTCATGTCATACACTAAAAGCATTTGACTCCATCAGTCATAAAACAAATGGCAGACCTGTACCTAGCCAGGCCGTAATATTTGCGAGCTGTGGATAATTGAGTTAATCATGTATGACATGACAGTGACAAGTCTTAAAGAATGCACAGTTGTGTACATTGTGTGACTAAATCACAGTCTCACTAGAAGCTTCCAGGTGATAGATGGAGACACCTACCTAACTACTCTCTGAGAGTCATATTATTTCATTATAGAGAACCATTGAGGAATAATCTTTGGGGCCAACTCCTTTATGAGGTCTGATGCCACAAATAAAAACATTAACAAACAAAAAAAGAAAAGGTTGTTGGGAATGAAACAAAATGACAAACTGCCTGGGCTCCATCCTGTTTGGCTTTTATTACCGCTACCTTTCTCTGTGAGATACTAACTGATAATGACCCAAAGACAATCGAAGAGTTGAAAGCAAATCATAAGTTGAAGGCAGAAGAAAAGATAAAGTGTGAGGACATTGTCAGGACTTAATTTGATAAAATCTTGTGAAGGCACAGAGTGATAAGAAGCAGATAGTATGAAATAAAGTAGAAGAAGCAATTTCCATTACTGTCATTATTGATTAACCACAGGTTGCCAACCAAGTTCATCCTGTCTGACCATTTGTTGTTGTTCAATAAAAAGTCCAATCTCAATATAATGCATTTTATCTTCTAAGTCAAACACGTTTTTCTCTGGGACACTGGTCGACGCCTTTTTTTATTTATTTTTTATTTGCTATTTTAAGAAATAATAACAATAGAACTCATCCAATGGATGCTAGAGAAAGAAGCAAAAAGTCTTACATACTCATTGAGCTGGTTTAAGTTAAAGTAATTTTTTTTAGATAGACATGCACAGATGTTAGTCAGGGTAAATGTAAGGAGATAAGGAAAAAAAACATCCTGTAGGAGAAACATGTTTTATCAACTTTTTTCTTTCCATCGCCAGCTGTTCCCTCCGTCAAGGGTAAAGTTTGGCATCAGAGTAGCACTTGGGCTCCGATCACTCACTTGGCTAAAAGTATAAACCTGACCTTACAGGACAACTACACACTTTTCTTTGAAGCCATGCTTTATTTGTTCTTTTGATTCCCATAATATAGACATAAACACCATAGAAATACTTATATTACTTGGTCTATTGTTATTATTTTTTTTATACCTTTTAAAGCTGCTCTTATTGGAATGGCCTCAATTACAGGACACCGTTTCCATGAAGTCTAACAGTCCATAAGGCTTTAAAGGAAGCAATATCAGTCCCCATGAAATCCTATTATTTGTGGTGGTTGCATGGAGGGTGATGGGTTCTCATTCCATCCACCAATGTGGACTGTGAATTTCCAATGGATGCCTCGATCATCATGTGGTAGTCTGTGCATGCATGTGCAATGAATGAATGACTGATTGTGTGTGTGTGTATATTTGTGTATTACAGTGGTGTGTGTGTGTGTGTGTGTGTGTGTGTGTGTGTGTGTGTGTGTGTGTGTGTGTGTGTGTGTGTGTGTGTGTGTGTGTGTGTGTGTGTGTGTGCGTGTGCGTGTGCGTGTGCGTGTGCGTGTGCGTGTGCGTGTGCGTGTGCGTGTGTGTCAGGTAGCCCGACCTGTTCAATAAACCCATCACAGGCCTCGTAAAGAAAGCTGACATTTGCAGTGAAGGACAAAGGTCAAGGATTCAGGGCTGATGAGATCATGATAGAGGAAAGCGGTTTTGCCCCAAAGCCTTTTGATAAATGGGTAGAAATGTGTCGGGCGCAAATAGAAAAGGAAAAGAAAAATGAAATCTGCCGAATGTAGGCAGTGGAAAATGGTGATCAATCAGAAAAACATACACAAGCTCAGCATTATAAATGTGAAAGCAAATAGCATGAGAAGATCAATTCAGTCGCTTAAAGTCTGAAGAGTGAATGGATCTTAAATGATCAATTTAAATTGATTCATAATTCATCCATCACTTGTAAGACCAATGTGGACAGCAATCTGATGTGTGTGTGTGTGTGTGTGTGTGTGTGTGTGTGTGTGTGTGTGTGTGTGTGTGTGTGTGTGTGTGTGTGTGTGTGTGTGTGTCTTAGTGAAACACTCAGATATGGGCTGGAGGTTGTTTTTGTCAACCCACACACACCGGATGGAGGCATCCTCTTGTCATTAAATACAGATAATCAAAAGATTTACACAGCTTCACATAAAACATTATTTGTGTGTACTCTCAAATAGCAAAACAAGGGTCACCCCGAGATGTTGGCGGACAGTTTTAATGATGACCCTACAGTGAAGCGGAGGAACAAGCCTTTAGAACCTGTTTTTTTATTTTTGACCAAAATTGTTGCCAATTTGACAACTTATTCATTTGATCAAACACTACAAAACCCACATTCTCTCTCCCTGGTGGCAAAGTTTTATCCTTTTTTTGTTGTTGTTGTTGTGCGCCATGTCTGGGAATTTTGAGGTGAAGAACAAGACTATGAAAATAAAAGTGAGCAGGGGACCCTCCTGTGTGCTTCCTTTGTGGGTTCTGGATGAGCAGTCATCCACTCCATCCAGCACAGTGAGAGTCTCTTGCTCCTGCTGCTGCTGCTGTTGTGGTTGTGTTGGTCAACATCAGTCCTCCCAAACATCACAACTCACTGGGCGGCAGTAAGATGGTGGCAGACCATAATGGAAGTGTCATCTTTTCAGATAAAAGATGGCGAGGCATTTATGAGAGGGGGAGTAATGGAAGGTGTGTAGTAAAAGATTCATTTCCAATAGGTTCTGAAGCAGGTTTAAGGCAGCCGAATGAAGATGGACGCTGTCATAGACAAACAGAAAAGCCAATATTCACTTAAACACATCAGCACTTTGTCAAAGGACCGTCAATAAAATGCTTTGTATTCCCACCTCAAATAGGGAAGCCGAGATATCCATCAAAAAGTTTTATTTGGTGAAGTAAATCCCAGCGGGACGTGCATAAAACGCAGGTGTCTCTGCAATTTTAAACCAGTGAGAGCACTGTAGTGGATTTCCTAGTCGGAAACCATTCCTATGAGGTTTAACACAGTTATGAATTTAACATCAAGTAACAGGCATTACTGAGACAATTGCTTCTTAAGTGATTGCCTTTTTTTTTATTGAAACCTCCACGTTTAGTATTCAAAACTGTATTCCAGTCATTTCCTGTCTGCAGTTAATTTTTTCAATTTAACATTACTTTCACTGTGGATTATTTTAAATTGAGAAAGGCATGTAACTACTTATTCTGTGACAGAACTCCATTTCAGTTTCCAGCTGGGCCTCATTGAAAATATGAAAATGAAAGATTATACTGCACTTTTTCTATTAATCCAACTAGAATATAATTATTTAAAATTCAAAAGCAACCTTTAAAATACAAAGCAGAGGTATATTTTATAGACCAGATTTACTCACAATATGGCTGAAAATAGCTGTGGATATATTGTGTTTATACTGTTTGGGAAACTCCCCCGCATTGTAGTTATGTAATGAATAGAGTAAAATAGTGGGTGGATGTTTTGATGAGGGACAAAATGCTAAGAGTTGTGAGGCGCAGCACAATTTGAAATCCAGACATCTACTCCTCCCTTTAATCACAGTTTTCATGTTTATTTTTGTCACCATGTCAGAGCACAGGGAGCCTGAAAACAAGTAATGATATCAAGTCCAAATATTTGCCCTACAGCTCCCAGGTGGAAGAACGCTTGACATTTGAAGCAAGCTGGTGAAATTACATTAGCAATACTGACTGAATAAACAAGCATAATGTTGTACAGATTGCCAAATGTTGTCTAATGTATTCTTCCAAAAAATGTTGTTTTTTTTAATTATTTTTTGGCTTCATTAATTAGATTTTTACATGTACATCATTTGTGTCCATATGCCTCCAGTGAACAAACACAGTAATGTTGTCTTTTCTGGGGCCAATCTTAGCTTCTTTTTTTTTTTAACTACAATTTAATCCTCATCGTGTCCATTATGGTACTAAACACAGCTCTCAGATGGCGCATCATCTTCTGCTTATTTCAGCTTGTCGGCTTCAAAATGCCATTATCCATCACTGACTCCAAAGAGAAGTGACAGTAACAGCTTTTACCTTGCATGTTGATCTCTGCGCTACATATTTATGGAATCTGTTTGACAGCTACATTGCTGTCAAGCAGACTGAGAGGTTTGTCAGAGGCAAAGGAAGGCATGAAGGTGTATTACAGAATGTTTTTTTTTTCTCTATTTATGCTGTTTGTCTTCTCTTTAAAGAGGCATGCAAACTTAGCTTTTGGTTCTTACATGGCATTTAGTGTTAGTTTAGTTTTCCCTCACTTTTGCATTTTGATCTGCACAACTGCTCCATACAGTTTGATTGTTGATTATTATGAAAACCTGATGTGCTAGAGAAAATCTAGGGCAGACCTGGAATTAGCGCAAAATGATCTAGAAGTGCCTACTTGGATGTTCGATTAATAAATGCAGTACAAATTTGTTGAGCAGTAAAATAGTTTTCAGTGAAATGAATTTCCCTGCCTCCGCACATCTGATCAGTTAAAACGGGTTAAATAAGGCCAGCTTGGACGGAAGGAAACATTTTCCATCTGGTTTTACCCTCTGAGCTGAAATGAGGATCAAGAAACAACTTGACACTGAAAAGAAACGATGAAATTCAAATTCCATTACCATGTGACATCACACACAGCCTCCAGCATGGCTTTGGAGCGCATGAAGTGCACAACTTGCATAATTCGTATACACACAAATACAAGCCCAAATAGACACAGATATTAAGCCATCCTACAAATTAAGGTTTGGTAGAGTTGGCTTAGTTCTGCTTTAATAAGGGCCCAAGCCTTCCTGACTATATTACACCTGAGTGGCTCTATTTATTTCAGCTTCTCATCGGACTTCCAAGCCAGAGGCCTGGCATGACCATCAGCGTTTAGTATTCATACAGCAACCGCTTGCAAATTCCATGCTCATTCTAACTCCGTGACCCATCAGCAGGGCACAACAACTCTTTGGCACATCCACCGATTACTGAACAAACACCTCTGCCTCCTCACAAATTACAATTGCATAAACTGCTCCTGGGATAACATCCATTGAAATATTTTTATTGTTAGCCAATATTGTCATTTTTCATCATATTGACATATATGTACACCACATCTTGACCAAGTGTTCATAGAGTCAGTACAATACAGTAGTTTTCTCATTATACTTCTTGATTAAAATCTGCAAATATGAATTTGCTTCTCGGAAAACATTTCACTGCTAAAATTGTGTTGAGAAACGGCTTCCAGGTTGCCTGATAAATATTATAGTAGTGATAAAATAATTTTAATAGACAGAGGCCGAAGCTCAGATAGCAACCGGTTTGCAAGTTGAACATACCGTACGTTTTGTTGGTGTGATAGGTTACATCAAACCACCACTTGCTGTACATAGAATAAATCTGTTGCGCATCACCCGGGCCGACAGCCTTCTCCAGCTTGATGTCCTTTGTGTATATGTAGAATATCTTGTTCTTGAACAGCTGGAAGAAAGCATTCCCATTTGCATAAGTCGTAACTGTGCTTTCCTCCTGTTGAAGTGCAGCAGCAAGGGGCCACAGTATACAATGAGAAAGCAGCCATGCTTTTTAAAAAAAGATGTTCTCTTCTACATTTTAGCTTTCTCATTATGGCCTGGACAGCACATTTATGACAGAGCTGTCTTTGCGTGGAATTCTTCTCAGGCGGCACATACTGTAGCAGGAGGAAACTCATAAATCTTTCATGAGGAATAGAACATTGTTTCTCTTGAGGCGTTGCTTATTATCATTTATCTGACGCCCGATAATAGCATTTGAGGGGAGCACAGTTTATGATAAGTTAGCAGCAAAAAGAGTCAGGATTCAAGCTTCGCTGTATGATGCAAAAATATAATCCGATTATGTTTGTTTGTTTATGATGTCATCATATCATATTTCATAAAAATTGCTGACTGAGTGGATTTGGGTCTGTAGAAGTATTAGTGCTAACTAAGAATAGTTCACTTACTTTATACAAAAGCTGGAGCAACAAAAACATCTACAATTGGTTTTAGCTTGTACTTTCAAGATACATTCTAGATTCTCAAAATCATCATATGTGCTGAAAAAATATTCATGTATATTATGCCACTTGGCGATAAATGTTTATATTTACTTCCGCAACGTTTTATGTTATTTGCTTCTAATGTAAAGGAGACGTGACGCTTGTTGTGTTTTCAACTTGATATTCTGGTCCTGTCGACGTTTCATGCCGAACAAGAAACTAGATGGATATGACCCCAAAGCGAGGCACAGTAGGGAAGCAACACCTTTTAGTAAAATAGATAAAGACGAGCTTGGAGTGCAAGAAATGCATCGATTCCCTCCATCTAACCGCTTGCTACATCTGATTACGGCTTCGAGTTTGCATTGTGTATATGCATTCATGGGTGTCGTGGGGAAGCGGGTGGAGCAGCGCGCTGCGTAAATAGAAATAGAGAGAAAGAGACTGGCGGCAGAAGCAATGATGTATGCTTGGCTGGAGAGGTTAATAAAATTGAAGTTGTGTTATGATGAATAAGAAAGGGCTATAAAAGAGAATGTGCATAGTGAATCTCCTTGGCCAGAAGTACTGAACAGCCTGGTGAGCGCACCCATGGGAAGGCTTTTGACAGCACTCCCCGTCACTCTGCACGGCGCAGCAAAACGAATCTTTCTGAATTGGATTGAAACAAAGGTACAAACCCTCCGTTCATAGAGCTAGAAAATGAGTATTAGAGTGATGTGATATGAAACCACCAGTTCAGACGGATACCCGATGCAACCCTGGGAAAGCCTCAATTCTCTCCCAGTTATAGAAACTCAAAGAAAAGAACCCACATCAAGGCTACCCAGAAAATCATATATGGTATCGAGTGCTCTGCACAAAGCCTTTGTAACACCACTGAGGCAAACTCTGTCCAACAAAGAGCCTCTCTGTCTACAGTTTTTCATATCAACCTTGATTCCGATGGAAATTTCTATAGGCTCTTGCCTTCCTGTCTGTTTTGTATATATTTTTTCGACATTTTCATGTATTTTTTTGTAGCTTGACGCCTGTGGTGTAGTATTGGAATGCCATTATGTCTGAGTAGTTTCCTGTTGCTGGAAAGCGAGGCTGGTGAAAGGCAGAAAGAATGGTGCGGTCTTTGTAAGCGAAGGCATGGCAGCTGTTCATTTTTCGCCTGAGTTGCTTTGAGAAAACCCGCTTACCTTGCTGATGATAAATGCCTCCCTACATTTAAAAGCTGACAGCAGCACCACAACCTCAGGCCTTTAACTTCACTCCGTCCATCCTCCTTCTGGTCAGCGGCTTCTTTACAGGCTCACTATGCTAAAAGCTTCCTTAGTCATATGTATGGTTATGATTTAATGCTCATGTTTACTGACAGGTGAGCCCTTCATGACACAAAGATGCCCGGGAGGTTATCACTGAGCCCGGAAAGCAGGAAGCTGTGGTTGAGCAGTCGAGTAATAGCTTGTGATGGCCACTTATTTGGACAACTTTTATCTATCTCCCTTTGTCAGCAAACAGACATTGAACACACCGTAATATCTGATGGTGTGTGGAGTCTGGCCTCGTTCTTTTGTTCCTAAGGTTCCCTTCTGATAGTCTTAGTACACCCATTTGTTTTGCTTTCTCTACCTCCAATTGAAGTCCACCAGCTTTGTATCTTCCACCCTTCCTTGAGATTTTCATCGTTCTAGTTCTGCTTGCCGCACCTTCGTCCTCAAATACTCTCTCATTCACACAAATCAATTGTCTGCTTCCCCTCTTTTCCACCATCACTCCTTCAGGTACCGGGGTGAGAGATTAATGACAACAAAGTCATTATCTGATTCTCTATTATCAAAACTGAACTGTCCCCCTTGGCTTTATTTTATCTGTTGGTGCCCAAGAGATGACAGCTAGGATTTTAATGGCTATAGTATCGGAGAATAAAATGCATTGCGGAGCTTAGGAGTGATGTTAAATGGAGCTGACGTGCATATAAACAAAACATTGTCATGGAGTGTTTGTAAAAGTTTTTTTTTTTTTTTTTTTTATCATTGTTATACATGTTTTTCCTTATCCTCAATCTCAGTACTGTACTACCGAATACATTCATCTCTCCATTTTCTTTACAACTTGTCCTCATTAGGATGACAGCTGAATTAAAATGTATCCCAGCTTTGGAAGAAAAGAATTGAGACATGGTTTGATTTGTTTATCTACATAGAAAAGCAAACAGGATTTCTTCAAGTAAACTGAAAAATCATGCAACTTGTCATGATAATTTGTCATAGAATGCTTATCATGAGAAAGGTAATAACTGGAGTCAGTGGAATAACTGCACCCATCATATCAGTGCTCTTCCATATGTCCATGTATATATCAAGCACACCATATTCCCTGCACCTTTGCTCCAGGGTCGCAGGGTCGTCTGTTTCATGAGATCAATAATAGATGTACATGATGAAAAATAACAACCAAGGGTTGCAATTCATTCATCTGGTTCTCTTTCAGTCTCTTGGTGCATTAAAATGATACCTCTGGCATTGTACTGTAATAGAGACTCCTATGTCTCAAAAAAGACAACCAAATTCCAAACGTTTGTGTTACATATGTAGTATGTGTGGGCACATGTCCTTCTGTCTGTAAAGTCTCCAATAGATTGAAGAGGTAAAGAGCGAAACATGACATTGAAAAGTGTATAGAGGGATGTGAGCAGGAGGCAAAAATCACTAGCAGGCAAAGTGAAGAGAGTAATAAATAGGACGTTAAAATCGAAGCAAAGTGAGAGAGAGCAAAAACTGTGGAAAGAGGGAGAGCCTCAGGGCTGCGAGGCACCAGCCCAAGTATCGTTGTCAATTAACAGTGCGACCTAGTAAAAATGTTCAGTCTATTTCAGACTATTAATGATGTGCACCATCAGTTTCAACTCACTTGGCCTGACACTAGTCTGCATCACGAGTTTCCCCCACACAGTTCATTTTTCACCACAAAAGAAGGGTGAAATTCTTCATTGAGATAGAATTTTTTTTATTTAATGATCAGTTGTGTTTGAGTTATAATTTTTTTTTCAACAGTACTGCCACAGTTCCCTTAGTTATTTTACTGAATATTTTATAATTAAACAAACTTTTCATTATTCCACAAACTACGTAGACTTGTTTCCCATCATGATGCTGTGGTTTGGGGAAAACTACAGGATGGAAATGGGCATAGTTTCATTAGACTGGAATATTGCGAGAAGAAAAAAATACAGCACTTAGGCTTCAATTCAATTCTGTTGTGATTAAGGCCACAGACCTGCCGTAATAATCAATTTCCTCTCATTAGTGCAAGTGTAATTGGCATCCTGATTATGCACCAATTAAAATGTGTCAATAGCTCATCTAGTTGACCATTCAATTGCTACAAGGTGCATGGTAATAGGGTCCAGTCAGTAATGATTAACAATGTATGAATGTCAAATAATCAACTCTGTGGTCTGAGCAGCATCACTGTGAAAATAAGAGGCTAGACTTATTTTTTTTCCAAGCAATACTTCAGCCATGCATTTAAAGTTCTGTAGTTATTAGACCTTGAAAAATCCGCTTCAATATAACACCAATGGCGACATCCACCAGCAATCTATCCTGCTGTTTTAGACTTGTTCTTTTCACAGAGTTGATTTTTTTTTCATGCTGGCAAGTTATGAATATAAGAGGAAATGAGAAGCAGAGTCAAGGCTGTAGCAAATGAAAGCGCCCGCTTGGTCTGTCACTTAGAGCCTGCATGCCATCACCTTTCAAAGTGTTGATGTGTGCACTGGCAGATACTCACTTTAGGTACTCCAGTTGTTCCCAAACATCTGTTGCCTTGTGCCATTCCGATAAGATAACACTTCAATATATTAGAAAAGGTTTAACTCCCAAAATTAAAAAGTTATTTAGTCATTTTAAATATGTGGGTTGAAGTTTTGGGTTCAAAGTTTACTTTGTTTAAATGGCAGCTCTGCCGAGACATGTCACCTTGCTCTTCGTGGCCCTAACAAGGATTTTCTTTGACACTGCACTGTCACCCGAGCAGTGCAGAGGCGGGTGACGCATGCTTGTATGGTGTGTCAAGGGAAGCTGGCACGTTGTTGATGGCTGTTCGCTTAGCTTGTGAACCAAAAACGTAGCCTTCATTACCAGCAAGGAACTCGTACACAACTTGGCTTGAGTTTGTTTGCATTTTAATTTGTAATATGACCTGTATTTTTAAAAAAAAAATGTTGGATGGATATTTTTCCAAGAATGTTTTTTTTTTTCTTCTGTCAAATGCATGCAGGGTCAGGTAACATCATGTTGTTGACTATATGTTGTCCAATGTGGTGTTTATATGCAGCGCAGTGTGTATGCAGCCATCAGGCACAAAATGATGGGTCAGAACTCTTCTAAAATAGGACCAGTGGACAGACAATCATTCCTCATTTTTTCAGAGGCGCTGTACACATTTCTAGATGGCTAAAAGCAGACTGTCTAAAAAAGAAAAGGGAATAATTGACTTCACTTTTCTTAATCAAAGGTTTGTGAACAATTTGAGTCACGTACAAAACCATACATGGAAGAATTACTGGAAGTACATCAACCCTCAATGCTGCATCGAAGTGAACTAGAAATTCCAATTACGTACCCAAAATATGCCGTGAAATGCTAAAATATTAGTGTTAACAGAGATAAAAGAAATCAGGACAACTGCAAAACATGGAAAACCCCCAGATACCATGCTGATTTCCAACCTGTGTGGCGATGACATCCAAACAATCTGAAAGACTTGTATTAAATGCTCGGAAAAGTGAAAAGTACAACCTCCCCCTATGATAGGCTCCTCTGCCTTCGAGCCATTGCAGGATAAGTGATATGTGTAGTATGTCTTGGTGGATAAATGCTGCAGCTTTTAATGTCAGACAGGCAAACTTCAAACTAGCGGCATCTCACTATTTATTTAGTTTTGTTATTGAGCACAGGAGATGAACATCGTTTTTCAATACAACCAACATATTTTTTTTCTTTTTTCAGACAAGATATATATCTTTAATAAGAATAAGAGGGTTAAAGGAGTGATATTGATTTTGGGTTTCCAATAAAGAAGCATGATTAAAGAGGATATGTGAGGTGAATTTGCGCAAGGAGCATCAAGTTTTTTTTTTTTATAATCAGCGTCTCACTTCAGCCCGACAAAAAACACATTATGCATCAGAATCATTTTGTTGGAGACTTGAAGATATATCTCCAAGGGAACTGGAAATGTTATGTTTAGAGGTTAAAAGGTAATTAACATGACACTAATGTTCACAGTGTTATGTTAAATCGTGAGAACGAGATATTAGTGTTTTGCATGCAAAAAAAATGTTTTTGCAGGAAGTTATATTAGACCGTTTAAATATAAATGGTGTGTTATATTGCTGACAGTGTACGATGTAAACTTAAACTTTTTTAAACACATTTTGAAATCTTCAGTGTACATTTTTAACACACTTCAGTATACATGTGGAATTATTTGGAATAATTATATCATAATAATAATCATAATCACCGGGGGAAATGCTATAGAGTGGCCTTTAAAAAGAGGTCAACACAACTACAAACAAGTAACAACATGCTCCAATGGTAATTTCCAAGGTAGAAGATGTACCTTCCCAATTGCTAAAACGCATTTAAAGTTGACATGAGGAACATTTATGGTTTGACACCTTTGACAAGATATGTGCTCATGTAACGTAATTACTTGAGGAGTTCAAGCAATGACCAAATCAAGCCGAACAAAGCTCAGTTGAACAAGATAGAAATACATATTTATGAGCAGAGGTACCTTATTATCACAGGGAATCTCATGCCAAGCACAGTCCTGGAATATCCAAGTAAGTGAATTTGATTCCGAGGGTAGAATTTATTTGTCAAAGTGATTTTTTTTCCCCCATCGGTTTTCTTAGAATCAAAGTTGACTTTGATTAACATCATTAACACATTAATATATGTATATACGTAATAATGGTTCTTTTGAAGTAAGAATAATAAAAATACCCCACAATTTTCTCATTGTTAACTCAATCAACTACTCGCCCTGCATTGTTTACTGTTTGATCTTATTATGGTAGATATGGGTGCATACCGTAATTTACAGCAAAGTGAGGCATGCTGGCATGTTCGGGGGGGGAGGGGAGAAATCCCGGTGGAGAGAAGAGGACAGAGCTGAAGGTCGACTCACCTCGACTGCTCGCCAGCTGTCACAAGTGGACAGGCAGCAGAATCACCTTAAACCTGAATTGATTTCTTTGAGTGAGACAGAATGAAATTTCAGATATATGTTGACCTCTCTTGATGGAATGTGTCATCACGGCACTCAAGATGGCGCAAAAGAAAAGGCTTATAGATAGCAAATGTCATTTTAGGAAGAGATGACCGGTTCCTGGCTTTTTTCACCTCCAACCTCTGTTATCGACTCTCTGCCTGGCATAATTGCTTTTTTTTAATTACTGCTTCATAATTGTGTATGTTCTTGTTACATGTCTTAAGTGACACTATGATTTAGACGTATAAATCACAGACGAAAGGTAATAGTACATAAATCTTCTGTTATTCGCTTTGAGTTCTCATTTAAGGAACTGATGCAGCTAGAGGGATAATTTAGTAACTCTGAGACATTTGATGAAGCTCTCCTCCAGAAAAGCCTTTTGATAAAGTCTGCTAGCAATGAAAACAATTTCAAGCCAACTTCACAGATAATTAGGCACTTTAGCCAGTGGGTTTGATTTGGAAATGAGCTGAGCTCACAGCAAAGGGACTCTTTCCTCAGCACGCTGAAGATACCATCGCAATGAGATGAAGGCTTGATTTTCTTTTTCAGAACATAAACATCTCCATGAGAATCCCTTTTGCGTCGAATTTCACTCAAGTAATACTCAAAGCAATAAAAAAGATAAACAACAGTATATGCAGTAATAGTAAAAACATGATTATTGTTATTATTAATAGTAATGATAATTATTATTATTGTTATTATTATTATTATTATTATTATTACTTGATACAGCCCATATACATTAACAGTATCTGCTTTGCAAAATTAGTTTTTGTTGGAAGTGTTTAACAGTTTTAATGGCTCAACTCTAGCAAATGCTCTCTCCCAAGCACCATTGTACTGTTGTTATGCGCACTAATTAGGGCGCTTCTAAAACAACAAAAACAGCCTATGACAGACTTAACTTTTGCACAGAGTTATATAGTATGCCTACATTTAAAAATGTTCACTTTCATTGCTGCAGAGTGAGTCCACTTGTCCCCTTCTCAGTGCTTGATTCTCACCCATATGCAGAAGGAGAGCTAGTTTTTTTTAAATGCATTTCCGTGTGATGATGCCATATTGGGACTTTATCATGTGTGCCAACATGATGTCTTAAGCAGATGCTCAATAGAATGAGTGATGAGACAGCACATGCCCAATCGCCAAGTTTTTCTGACATACTATGGTTGATAAATCACAACATCTCTGCTTCATTTATGAGCCTCATATGCCTGTTTGATAGATTCCTTCTGTGTTTTAATAATGAGATTTATTTAATTTGCTGCTTTCTATATACATAGCAAGTCTCAATGATGCATAGATATGTTTACACTGTCAGATGAAACATTTCCCCCCTAGGCATCATTACTGAGGTATGGAATTATAACTGCATAGTGTACAGTTCGTGGAGCAGAAATACATGCCGGTAAAAAAAAAAGGGGAAGTCATTTTCTTGTGCCTAATTCTTCCATTAGCTCTGTAATTTCATTAACAAAGCTTAAAAGAGAGAAGCAGAAGACTGTCAGGGGTAATTAAAAGATAAGGTGGGGAGGATGGCCTGCATGTCCTTGCGACACGAAGACATTTACCCTCTGTAGTGAGATCATAATATTCCCTCAAGTCAACCTGCTCATGTGCACATACATTAGATGCACACAAAGACATACTTAAGGGATGGCAGAGATGTTCCTCCACCTGCCAGGCAGAGCCTCAGAGGCTCATACAATGTCAAATGATGGGTTGCAGTCCTGTCGCGTTGGGCTGACGAGCTATAAAATATGTCTAAAGCACAGTCATGGTCATCATAAAGGACTTATAAATGAGCACTGAGGTCTTCTTATTTTGCAGGAATAGGTGAGAAGGACCTACACTGTGGCAATTTACATTTCTGTCTTTGCAGAGTGGGCAATAAAATGAGCCTGTAAACAGTTCATGGTTTAAATCTTGCTTTGTTTGACCTTATACAACTATAACTTGTGTCTGCAGTAACTTTAATAAAGAGTGAGATGCAGTACTATGCTTTTGTTGGCATCAGTGGAAGCAAGAAATGCTACTCAAGCGCTTGGTCTGCAGTGTCTGTTTTGCAGCTTTATTGCTCCTAAAACAACTATGCCCGTGGTTGTATAATGACTGCAGATGGGGACATTTAACGAGCGACTGACACCCCCAATATTACGGCGGCTACTCCTCCCTCCAGCTGCGAGGATAAGAAGCATTAAGAAACAGGGATGAGATTAGAAGAGAATGGTGGATCAACTTCATCAGTTAATTAAACTCTATCGCAGCATGATGAGCAATTAATCAAGACGCCATGAAGAATGTCAGGCAAGGCTGAATATTCTGGGTGTGGTATGTATGCGCCATACAGTCTGCTCCCATGAGGCAGTACAAGTGAGCAGCCCTGAATTTGCAGTATGGCCATGGTTTATATAAGCAGCTATCAATCAAGCTGACATCAGACCATTAGATATTAAAGCTCCGGGATCGGGATGCTTTCAGCACATGAGGGTACTGCATGCTTAAGTCTGACCAGTTTGAAGATTTTTTTTTTAATGTTATGATATAAATAGGGAGTGTTCCCGATATAGTACATGTACATGTCATGTGTAGGCCTCTCGGGAAGGAGAGACATCAGCAGTTACTCCCACTACTCTTAATAATGGATAACCGTTGATTCTAATTATATATTATTAGCAAATGTTGAAGGACAATGGCAGAAGGTGAAAAAAACAAAATTTGGAGCCCGTTTTCTTTATGCAGATGAGCAACTTGCACTCTTATGGGAAGACTTTAAGCAGTATGGTGCTACCTGTTTAGTTGCTGGCCCTCTTAAAATCTGTTTCAGTGCTGGAAGGTTTCTTTTGTCAGATGTTTATGCTATGGATATTTTCGTTGGAAACCTTAACAAGGCCACTGGAAGAATTCAAAGTAAATTGGAAGGAGCTATTGAAAGCAGGACTTACTAATTGCATCCATCCCTCGAGACTGACAGTTACTAAGACGTTTACTATTGTGTCCTGATTTTGAAGGTCTAAGTAGGGTTTCTTATCTCATACTTGTCTTGGACTAAATTTTTAAAATGAGAATATGATGCTTAATGCTCAGCTACTATCTCGGGGACTCTTCTTGAAGAATTGTAAGTGGAGCAAATCACTCAAACTGACAAATTAACTCATAGGTGAGGTTTTATTACCACATCAATGTCTGACAATCATACTTGTAACACGTATGACAAGGCCTACAGTTTTTGTGAATTATTTTTGTCTCAATTAGACAGCTTATGCAAACAGGACATTTGACTGACGGATTTTGATTGTACTTTCAATTCTGTCTTTTTTGAGAAGGTTTGAACCATCCGATATTAACCAGAACATGGACCTGAAGGTCTTGGAAGGCAGTTGATGATTTAATTTGAGAGTGTTGGCAAGAGACTGAGATGCAACGTGAGTTGGCTGTGCTGACTGGATAATGACATGCAAAATGCTGCAGTTCTACCATAGCTTTAGCTTCCAACCAGATGCTCATTTCAGTAAATCTCCAAAGAGGAGAGGGGGTCATACACTAGCTTACACACTCATTGAAAATTGATTATGCAGTACATATTGACAACTTGGACCATAATTTGTAAAAGAAACTTCCCTCTTGAAGGGATCTGCAAGGTGAATTCAAATCTTATTTTTGATTTATTGTTGATCTTCATTGTCCTCAGTTACTTTATGTGTCACCCTAACTCACCTCTGTTGCATCTTGTGTTCTTGTTCCAGGAAAGAGGAAACATTGCTGTGGTGTTCAATGTTGGAACAGACGACATTAACATAGAAGAGACGACAAAGTTTGTAAACGACGGAAAGTACCACATAGTCAAGTTCACGAGGAGTGGGGGTAATGCCACACTCCAGTTGGATGATCTCCCGGTCATTGAGCGCTACCCCCAAGGTGAGTGATGCACTCTCTCTTGAGAAGCATGAATTTGCTAATTAAGGTTGACTTGAAAAAAGGTTGATTATGAACTGCACTTATCATGATGATGTAATGGTGTTGGTTATTCTCTTTCCAGCAGCTGTGTAGAATAATACCAGTGTTTTCATACATGCTTTAATCACACTGTGCATATTGATGTTTCTTAACATTGTTTTTTGTTTTCCTATCAAATACAACCTTTCTCGAATGCCAGCCACACTGTTGACAGTGTGACTAAAAGAGTATGTAGATCAAAATCTGCCTACATGCTACATTTAGTGGATTAGCGATGCTTACATTTTAATTGAGAGTTTATAGTGCAACAGTAAAATAAAATAAAATGAAATTACATGTCCACTTTATAGTTGCTAAATCTATTGTGTGTTTCTGCATGAAGTTGACATAATATGAATGGAATCCTTGGCTAAGGAAGGACCCGGCAACACTGGTACTTTTCTGTGCAATCTCTACAAGTCAATAATATGAATATTGAAATGTCACAGTGTTTATTAATTGAACTATCTGAACAGTAGAGGGCTTTGACAAAAGCTACTGTGGATAAATGAATGTTAAATGCCGTGTGCCCCAACATGCAGTCTACCCATTCTGTTCCAAATTAAAATATGTACAGTACACCCAAAGGGTGTTTTCTCCATGTCCAAATCAAGATCATGTGTTTGAACGTGGGAGTGAATTAAATGTCTGGGCAGGAGGACAAATATTTTTTTTTTTTCAGAATGTTTGGTGACCTTTTTAGTAATGACAGTGGCAATTATCCAAAAGCAAGATGGTCAAATGTGCTCAACCCTTCTTAATCACCTCGGGTAAAACATGGCGAGTAATACTTTTGACATATTGTAGATGGGGGGAGAAAGCATGGCAGTGTTAATAGTCAATCCTGCCACTACGAACATTGTACAGGCAGACAGTGCTCCTGAAAGAAAGAAGCTGGTGAAAGCACCTTCATTGTTTTCCTGTTTTGTTACTCAAGAGTGATCTATTTGTCAACCTTATCTTGATAAAGGTTGAGTTCAATGTGTAATGACTCAGTTGTCAATCACTGACAATGGTGTTTTCTATGATGCAGTACAGTTAGCCATTACCTTATCTACTATAGAAAGAGCCCCTGAAGTTGAGCACGTCTTGTGGAACTCAGTGTCCAAGTGATTTAAAATTTAAAACACATTTTCCCTGAGGTCATAATGGGTTATAACTTACAAATGAAAAAAAAAGTGAACAGCTGGTAATAAAAAGAAGAAGAAAAACACAAACCAAACATACGGCACTTTCACCCCTGACTCATTACACTAGCAGAGACTAGTCTGACCTTGGTGTTAAAGCAGGCGTATTTTCATTTTCAGGGTGATGGTCTAGTTCAGTGTGTTTGGGCATTTGTGCCATGCCACCTGGCGTATCTGCAAATTTGCTTTCCAAAAGTAGACTAAATTTTGGACTAGGTAAAAGCAGGTCAAACTCATGGTGCAGGTAGTGTATTTTTGATGGAGCCATAAATTCAGTGCTCCATAGACATGCAGTGGTTGTCATGGGATTTTGTTTATGAACATGATACCTGCATGGGACAACCCTTCTAAATCATTTTGTTACGCCCAAGTTACCTGTGAAAAGATGAGCAAAATACCAAACAAAAAAAAACTACAGCCATGTGCAAAAATAGTGCCCTACTACTTTTAAAGAACACAAAGAATTCAATTCTAAATCATTCCTTCTGAACATACACATTCTAGATTCTGTCTTACACAACCTACGGGGCAATCAAATTTATTGGTTCCATTGTAGTCCAAATGTATTATCAACTGTAAAGTAATTTCTGTAATTTCAATTCTTAGCCTGAGAAACATGCAATGATCCATTTACAACAATTCCAAGGTTACCGATTCCATTAGGGTCATTTAGACTAATTGCATTCAATTACAACTGCTGTACGGTTTCCCTTGTCACCACCAGCACACAAAGTCATCATTCACTCGGCCGGCCTTTTGTTTGACAAGTATCCATGTATGCCACTAATACACTCAATAATAACACCCCTTGGCCTCTCACAGATCAACAGTGACTACAATAGAATCAGGCAGATGCAAAAATGATGGTTTGAAAGTCCAACAGACAGAAAGGTGCAGATTGCATCGGAGGGAGCAATCATTTCGCAAGCAAGGCAATAATTGTTCCACCAAGACTTATACTTCTGTCATCGTAATCTCACTGAAAAGCCTCGTCCTTCATACTTAAGAGGCTCTATTAAAAATCTTTAGCGTAATTATTCTAATCTAAAATTCAAAGCTCACGCACGGATGCATAACTACCCTTCTGTTTGCTGTGGTTCTTCCTTTTATTCTTGCTCTGCTTTTCGCCACACACAAAAGGCTGGGCTGCAACAAAAACAAGAAAAAAAGGGCTTCTTCTCCAGAGTATTGGCCATGAAAGTAATACCAACACAATGGTGTTGCCAGGCCCGCAGGGCACCATGCAGCATCCTATTACGGTACCCAATGAGCATGCACTGCACACAAAGATAATAGAGAAGTCCCCGCCTGGCCTTATTCTTTTTACTGTTATCAGTACACAGTGCACTTACATTACTCCCCCTGCATTCACTTCCCCTTCTCTCTGTACCTTTTACCTCAAGCAGACCACCCCTGCCCCCTCTGTCCATCTCACCCGCTGTCTGATTTATTTATTTTTTTCTCCCCACCTTGCAGTGTGGAGTCCGCAGAGTGGATTGATGGTGGGGGTTGGCTTTTTTTTCTTCAAAGTCTCATAGCTGTATTTGATTTCCCCATCGCTCTTCTGTTCATGAACCTGCTCAGGCTACCTCCAGAAAGTTTTAAGTAAAGTATAATGGACACCATGGGCAAAGAATTGGAATCAATTAATCGAAAATTATAGTGAGATTTGTCTGGTTTTATCTTTTATAAGTGTTCTGATTCCATTGATAGAGGAAATGCCCCAGTATCTGTTCTGACAACTTTGTTCCAAAAGACAAAATGAAACAAATCCGACCAAATCAGGTCATTTGGGGCGGCTCAGCTGAATCTCCTCTGTCTGGAAAAGTAGATAAGCTTGGACATCTCATACTAAACCAAATCACCACTAGGCAACAGTCACAGGCTCTCTTTGGTGGCCTGCAGATGGCATTGTTCATGTGCCACAGTGGGGATCAATACATTATCATAACGCGATTATATTCTCTTTTAATTGACCCCAATATGAGACTGGCCATGTTTGACACCCATCCAATCTGCTAGAGTGCAGAAAAGAAAAAATATTTTATCTCACAAATAGACACATTTTGAATTATCTGTCTGTGTTAGCCGAAAGGCACCTTTCCTTATTATTTTTTTATTTTATTGTTATTCTTTTTTAACAATGTGCATTTTCGCTATTTAGTGGTTATGACAGTGTTTTATATACATAATCACTCTATTGTGATTTTATTATTATTATTATACGAAAAATACACATTGTGAGTTATTTCATGTTTCCAAGCTTCTAATTATTAATATGGTTTTAAATTAATATTTTGTGGTAAGCTTTTATACAATTTTATACAACAGTTTTGTGAGAACACATTAGTTGGGAAACGACGAGCAAAGCCTGTAAATTTATTGGAGTCACTTGTCACTGTCATCTATATGTACTTGTTACACAATACAAAATCAACTCACAAAAAAAACCCATAAAATTGCTATAAACATCCTGTGACCACTTGACACAATCTGCAGCCAAATTCAATGAACTCAAGGAACGAGTTTTAAATCCTTTTCAAAGGTGCTGTGCCTTTGTAGCCATTCAAGCTGATGTAATGAAAAATGTCTCTACATTTCTTTTCGTTTCTTTTTTTTTTGCCACCAAGACCTACTTTCCTTCAGGTCTCTGTGTTCCTGTCTGCTCAGAGGCCATTCACCTCCAAAGCATTGTTAGCTCGCAGATCTTTAATCTGCACAGGGTGAATTAATATAGTTGATGGAACAAACATTGTCAATCTGAAAGAAGAATGAAGTGGACTAAATTCAATCCCTGCAGACAATAGGAGAGGGGAAAGCACTCACTCTTTAGCTCTGGTGAAGTTAGTGGCCCTGACAAAAGGTTGATGCAGAGTTTGCCCTCATTTATGCCGAGTGGCCCTCCAATGTAAAAGTGGCGGTTTCTTTAGGATGCTTCTCCTCCCGTGGCACTTTTTTGACACTTATTTACAGAATAACACTTTTTCATCCGCAATAACCCTGCCCATGCAAACATATGACACTCACTTGTCCGTGTAGCTTTTGTCAAATCCATTTTACGGAAGAACATAACTATGCAGCATAGCTCTATCTTGACTGTTTTATTGTTCCATGTATTACATGTTGTAAATAGACTTTATTTCTTGTCATCGAGGCAATTCATTACAAGACCGGTATTTGTAATGTGTTACATTTTCTTTTAAAACCAAATACCAAGGGTGGCATAATTTAAATTTAAGTGATGTTTATTTTGAAAATGTATGTACTTAACCAGCAAATAAGCATTTTAAAATGTTCACAGTGGAAAGATAAATGTGGTGGATACAAGATTTGACAATGAAACTTGTAATGTGGTTTGTTTTATAATCTAGTTTTATTAATCCAAAGGATGAAACCATTTAATTTTAATTAAGGTAGACCTAATTTGTTGGATAAAATAAATTAAATGTTTGTTTAAATAATGGTTCATTAAATATTTGTTATAAATACACAAAACATTTTCAATATAAAACATGTAAATGTGCAGTTGTTTAGCTGTAGAAGTATGAACGTTTGAACCTTTGACCTTACAGATTGTAACCACTGAAATGTCTCTTTAAACTTTAAAGGCAACAATGATAACGAACGCCTGGCGATTGCTAGACAGCGAATCCCATTCCGACTTGGTCGAGTAGTTGACGAATGGCTACTCGACAAAGGTAAAATCACTGATTAAAATTTCAAATAGAATAATTTCATCATAACTAAGTTGTTGCAATATTTTGTAAACACTAAACATAAAATAAAACATGAATAAAATAAATGATTTGAATAGTTAATCTAATGTTACTGTAATAATGTATGTATTTGGTAGTCAGCTGTTTTAATACGTGTGTGAATTTATAGTTAAAGGGACTATAAATATGAATTTAAACCAACATTGTTAAAATTTCTATAAATTATAGTAGCATTTTGCTGTAAATTTGCTGTAAACTTCTAAACAATAACTATAAATTTACTATTTATTTGTTTTTACTTTTATGTGCATTGTTTTTTTCTTGTTTTTGACAGATGCCTTTTAATGTTTGTGATTAAACTGCTAGAAATTATAAATAGAGAACAATACTAATTGGCGTCAAAATTCTGGAGTCCCTTTAACATATTGTGTATAGGGCTTTATTTCAATGAACTGTAACAAAACAATATGAGTGCATGCTTTGATTTTCCAACGTAATAACCAATTCATATTTTTCACATAAAAATGTGAAATTACCCCCCCCCCCTTTTATGTTTGAGTCCTTTATTTTTTCTCTAACCAACTGCCATATCACGTTGTTCTTATTTGTTTTTGTGTTGTTTTTCATGCTTAACCTTCTTCAGTTTCCTATTCTTTGATTGTGTTTGCTAAAAGGAGTCTGGATGCCTCCGACTAGAATGCCGCATTGTCACCTTTTCTATTCATGCTGTGTTCAAATTTCTTCAATTTTAAAATTTGAAATAAATAACCCAATAATAGAAACAAATCTGAATGCATTATCGATTCTATAAATACTATACATATATAAATATATGTCATAATTTCTTTATTAATAGATTCATATTTCATATTGACATATCATAGCTACACTTACCGAATCACGATTTCTTGTTTTTATGAGACTAACCTTTTAGCAAAGTTGCATTTTCTTTTTTCGTATTTTTGTTTTTTCATAAAACAGGCATGTCATCATAGTAACTACAATAAATTGCCAGGGTTTGCTTCTACAACCCGTAATTTATTGGTCTCATTAGCCACTGGCGAGTGTTTTTTGGTATTTTTGTTGACTTGAAAAGTCTGCAATCCGACAGATTTGTATATGTAACATTGTTTTCCCACAGGGCGGCAGCTTACTATCTTCAACAGCCAAACTACTATACAGATTGGTGGCTGGGAGCGAGACCGGACTCGATCCTTTCAGGGCCAACTTTCAGGCCTCTACTATAACGGCCTGAAAGTGTTCAACATGGCCGCAGAGGGGGACCCCAACATTAAGATCCAGGGCAGTGCCAGGCTTGTAGGGGAGTCACCTTCTTCTATAACACCGCAGTCAAGTACCACAGCCAATCGGTCCGAAACATCCACGACCATTATGGAGCTCACCACCACTACTGCGTCGAGTCGACGGGTCAAACAGACCACACCACGAGAGCCTCAGCAGGTAAGCTGGTCTTTAGATGATTGTTTTTCAATACTGTTCGAACTGTAAAGTAAATTTTATGATACATGCATTGGCCACTGTATGAGGATCTCTATTCCTCTGCTTCTGCTTTTTAAATGCCTTCATTCCTTCTACCTTTTGCATAAATTCTTTAATCACTAGGGGCAGCACCACTGCTATGCAATTAAATGCGACCCAAAATCTGGATTCGTTAATTATTAAACAGATGTGATTTTGATAAAAGTCTCTGAAAGTAGAGACTATTCAGAACCTTTTCTGAAAATTACATTTTAATTAATTTAATTATTGTTAATATACTAACCATTCTGTAATATTCCAAATATAGATTAAAGTTGATACCTTATCAATGTTTCAAATATGTATTTTGGTGCCAAAATAAATCGGCCATCACTATTAGAATGTTAAATATTCCTTATTCCCTCATTTGAGACACCATGCATATGAAGTTGCAGATAAGAGTTGGATTGATCAATAAAACCGAATCAGGATAATGCTGTTGTCTGTTTGTACCAAAGAGACAGTTGAGTTGATCCATTTGATTAAAGAGGTGTTCTGTGATGAAGGCAGCAAGATGAATGAGGCATTGAAAAAATGTGCACTGGGAGATGTCATTGTCTGTGGTTTGATTCTACCTGACGACCTTTCCGCTGAGAGCTCCTGCAGAGGGACGTTTCAGTCTCAGGACATTGCTTTGTGTCTGGCTTCTGTTCAAAGAGAACCATTCAGAGTCCTTACCCTTGAATAGCTCGTGTTTCTAGCATTGTCCTCCTGGTTAAACTCCCCTCTGATGGCCATTTCAATTCAGTCATTTTTCATTTTTAAATAAGCTTTACATTCAAATTCACTTTTAGCATGATTGGCCCCAGTGAAACAGGCGTAGCATGGCAATATGTTTGACTTAATTTCATTCATTGGATTGTTGCAAATAATTTTCATTTTACTTGCCTTGAAATGCTGCACGCAATTACAGCAACTTTTCAACAGTACTGTCACACAACACTAGTTGTATCTGCACTGTCTACGTGCCGCTCAATATGTTAATAATCATTTGTTGTGGATGACCTGGTAACTGTAGTTTATCGTTCCAATCCTTTTTATAGTAGTCATCCGTGCACTTCTTCTCTTATCCAGTAGCCACAGTATCTGCCTTCAGGCTTTCTTTGATGGTCTTGGTCCTGCATTAGATTATTGTTTTACAAGTTAAGGCTGCAATCTTAGATTTCACACTAATCCTGCATCTGCCGGTATTCAGACCTGAGCTTTATCTGGCGCTTTGAATCACTCCTCAGGCAACTAATCTTAGGCAGTGGAGACTCTTCAACAGGAGCTTTACGCGATGAGACCCGCAGATTATTTGGTCTTAATTTTTCTTAAGATCATATCTGTCATTACATTTTTAAGCATATTACAAATTCCTGGCCATAATATTGCCACTTCAAAGGTATTCCAAGAATTGTATGAATGTCTTTATAATCTCCAAAGCAGTATGCCTTTGTACAATCCCGTTTTTTTAACAGTGAGGTTGAGGCTGAGGTCAAATGAAATGGAGAACTGAAAGGCAATAATATTGGTGTCAATTCAACATTAAACATCCTTAGAGCTAATTTTAAAATATTTTTTTGTTGAACACCTCTCAGTCTCGTTAACGTTGTAGTAAGTTTTTGTGCAAGGTCCAACAAAATTATGAACATATTTTCGCAATTATTAACAAGTAGAAACATATTTCTTTCTGCCTGTGTATTAAACCAACTTTGGCTCATATGAAGTACAATCACATCGGACAAATATGTTGTAGTGATTAAAAAACTCTAGCCGATCCCTTCATCCATTTTCAATACCACGGTCTGGGCGAACCAGAATTTATGCTATATGCTTTTTCGTAATCTTGCTTTGGTGGGCCTGAGGCTTGGTCACACCCTTGCCCCACTCCGGGCCAACAGATGGCAAGGGAGCTGCGACAGCCCCTGGCCTGCAGCATTTGCTCCCTATGACAGATTATATCCATCATCTTGATGTCACCAGAGGCAATTATGGAAACTAGCATTCAATATTATGCCATACACACTGCGAGGCACACGGGTTGCTCACTGATGGCATTGAAAACACATATCATGTGTTTTCATGGCGTGATGCAACGTTCAATATGTTCAATTGGTATTAGTATTTGCTCTTTGTTATAGTATTTTTTCCATGACCTCTTTCGATGGTTCCCCCATGGTAGTATATCAGAGGCTAACAGATTATTCCACTTACACTCTTTGAATGGAAAAAAAGAAACCTAAGTGATTTTGGGTGTAATGTTTCATAAAAGAGTGATATTGACACTCACCCTTTACAGCATATTTTATTAACCATTTTGTCATCTCACAGAGCATTAGCTCTTATGATTATGCTCTTGTGAAAAAACCAACATAAGAGAACTCTTGTTATTCATTTATGAATACGAGTTTTGTGCCGACTATTCAATAAGATGCGCTGACGCTTATTTCATTTAAAGAAAAAAAAAAAAAGTATTTTCTGGGAAAAAAAATGTCAGGCCAAAGCTCTTTAAAAGCTTGTGTTTAAAACCTCTGCTGTCATTGAAAATGTGTGGTGCTCAAAGGGAAATGGATGTTTTATTTAAGCTGTGGATAAAGCCTTTAATTCAATAAGTACCATCTGATCTTCACAAATAAGCATTTAATCCAACATATTGAATAAAATTTGGTAAACAAGAGGAACCTACACAACTATAAGTTGAGCATTATGACTATGTTTACTTGCATGTAATTTGTAATATACCAATTATCATCATCATTGCAGCATAGTCATTGAGCCATACAGCTCAATGAAATGCATCTTGAATTCATGTTAAGTGCACTATCCATCCATTCAAGAGGCATTAACCATGGAAAAAGGCTCATTATGTCATGACATCATCATCCAAAATAAATTGAGACGTCACAATCTTCATGAAGCCCTTGTAGGACGTCAATGGTAAATGGAGCAGAGGAATTTGTGTGTTGGCAGATCAAAATGAAATTAAAAAAGGAAACATACATAATTTATTTGCCATAGTACACCGTCAAAGATTTGTTTTGGATTTCTAACTGGTGCATGTCTGAAAATGCACATCGTCTTGCCTTCATGCGGCTGACTCACAAAATTGCTCATTGTGGTTTTCAGTGCTCATTCAATGGAGAATGACACATCCAGACCTGGAAGGCAGGGATCTGATTATGTGGATGCTCAGTGAGACACACTTGAGACCCAACCTACTGTTGGGGGCAAAGCGTTTTTTTTTTTCTTTCTTTGTGTTTTTGTTTGGGGGGGGGGGGAGGCTGTTTGATTTTTTATTTATTTTTTTTAACACCACGCATGGGACTTTAGCCTTCAGTAGATTCATCTCAGCCATAGAGAAATATATATTGGGAAGACAAATTTGTTCCTGTCACCTGATGAGGGACTGGGACTCCATGTCAGGAAACAGCTCAAGTCAAAAAGACAAGGATTTGTTGCCAAGTTTCAAATCCCTCTTTCTCTCTCTCTCCTAAAACACACTTGATTATGATTGGGTTTATCTGCTATTTTTAGTTGTTGACACTGAACTAGATTTCTAAAATGACACACGTTTGTTAATAACGAGACATTACGATAAGCTATTCCATTTTAGAACTCCTCACATATCCTATTCTTCACTTCAACTGGGCACTTCTGTGCTCTTGAAGCAGATTACAACCAAGGTGAGCTAGGGATGCACACTGAACTCCAGATTCGATTTCAGATAAGGAAAACAGCAAATGGGGAGGGTGAACACTGCAGTGGAGACATACTATCTGAGACATCTGTTACTGAGAGTAAGGGGGTGAAATGTAAAGTATAATATTGAATATGCTATGCAAACAAGCAAATGATTAAAAATAGTTGGAGGTAGGCCTTATGAATTTGATTTAAAACATTTCTGCATTGAGCGCAATTAGCCAAGAGATGAGCACTAATGATCTGCTTGAAGCTGTAATCAACATGCCAGAGGATCAATTTGCTTAATCTGCACACTCACCCATATGATGCTATATTATGTTATGTTCTTCAGGCATTTATTGCAAACATTGTACAATACATTTCGACATATACCGATTGATCAAATCCAATTCAGAAGCTGTTTTGAAAATTCTCCCTTCACAACATTTCCAACCCATATCTCTTACTGACATGGTGAATAGGACACATGGAAATAGCCTCAGTGGTTCCATATCATCTGCAACCACATAGATTTCTTATCAGTGCCAGACTTATCCGTTGCTGAAAAATGTACATTTACACTACATAAGCATCTCTTTCGACAAAATAGTTAATAAGGGTTCTGAGGAGGACTTGAGGGAATTCTACAAAACAGAGTAGCAGTGCATTAAAGTAGAAATGATCTGAATCCGAAAAGTTGCCCTTTCACAGTGGTGCTTTTGGGTTTTGATGGGAACCACGACTCATAGTTCCCCGCGGTCTAAAAGAATAATGCTTGCTTATTCCACGTCTTTTTTTCATACTATTAGCAATCCAGTCCTGCTTTGAACTCTTTACTACATTTTATGTCACAAAATCAAATGAATTGGAAGTATGTGTCCCTCCGCTGCTGCATGAAATTGGGTGTACAGGGTGTGTGAAGCTTCCTTCCAGCACCTTGTTAGACTGTCTGAGCACAGTGACTTAAACGCCCCAGGAAGATGTATGGCAAGACACGAGCACAATACTACCAAGGGATGAGAGAGGGCCTCAAACTAGATTTTTTTTTTTTTTCTGGTTTTGTTTATATCCTGCACTGATATTGTGCCTGAAGTCCAGTTGAAGGAACTGCTGATTGGCTTTAAATAAAGCCCTAGTTCCCTAAAGGGACGATCTCTCATAAATTACATAGTGAAACGACATGTTATTACATGGTTCACCTCGAGTTGAAACCTACAGAAGTGATAAGGCATAGAGATTAGTCAGACTTTATTGTTTCTGCTTGATTTTTTTTTATTTTTATCAGTTCACTGGACAACACAAAGTAGCTGAAAATTTGAGCTTCTTCCTTGAACCGATGCATTTCTGGTCCTTAGCCTGGCAACTGACGACACAACACAATATTAACATATCACATATGATTCTTCTGTTCAGCCCACAACCCTAAAGTGAGTTTCTTCCCCCTGTGTGACTGAATTTGACACCATTGATCTATAGAAAATGAGGATGATGAAAGTGACTCATTTACCAGAAGGGTTTTCCCTATTGTTACTCATTCTCCCTTGAGCTATCCAATGATTATCAGCCTGTAAACACTCGCTTAGTGCCTTCTTTTATTTGTCAAAAAGCATTTTTTCGAGCTTCACTATTTGCTATAAATACGACATTTTATTAACATGACATATCAGCTCGCAACTGCTGTGACAATGCGACTCACGTGATCTTGAATGTGTGGGTCTGTGATGTTGACAGCTTGGCAGCAGGAAGAGTGTGGGCGAAGGCCAGGCTTTTTGCACTGTACTAACCTCACAGTCTGAGAGACTCTCGCCTTCATTATTGCGATGAAATCTATTGAGCATCTGGGACTAAATTATTCATCACCATCGACCCAGTTACAGGCTGCTAAGTTGTCATCAGGCGTTATTATAAGTTGTGATAGCGACGGTGGGCTCCATGGTAATGGCCACTATTTAATTGTTATTATCATTGACTTTCATTTGGTTTGTTAGATTTTGCAGCTTTACTGTTCTTTGTAAAAGAAAGTGAAAAAAAATGAATTTCTTCAACCTCCATCTTAACACGAGAAATTCGATTTTGCCCTGCCACTCTCACTGGTGCACTAATGATGTGTTGTTCCCAACATGGAGCTTGAAATAAGAAACCCCACACCACCACTCTCGTTACAACTGAACAAACTTTGGAAACCATGAGAATTAAGAGCAGGTACTTTTTCTTTGAAGTGAGTTTTTTTTTTTCTTAATTTTTGGGCATAGGGAATTGGTGGCTTAAGGTAATAGTACAGTAAAGTACAGTCATGCAGCTCCAATCCAGCCACATTACCTCAATTAAAAGAAACGAAGGAGGTATTCCTAGCGCCGCATTATAGGGAGTTTTAATCTGACTTGGAGCTGCTGCATTTCCCAGACTTCATTATAGTTATGAAAGGTAATTATGCTTATACTTGCCCAAATGGTATTTTAAATTAGCCTTCCAAGTCATATTAAAATGAAATGCTTGTGTCTTCTTTGGGCCATATGGATATATATATATATATATATTTTTTTTTTAAAGGCAATATGTCAGTAAACATATGCCAACTCTGATAGAGATTCACAACTTGTCCTCATGCTTTGTAACTCTGCCAAATTACTTAGGGTGATACTAACATGCTTTTTTAAAACATGCTTTGTTGGTGTTTACTGTGGGTTTGGGAAGAATGCTTTATGAGCATGAAATATACTTTGAAGTGCTTGGATTGACTTTGAAATAACAGACAGCCTATTTGTTTGTACAGCTTTTGGATTGCGTAAATGAATGTGAGTTATGGGGTAGAAAGATCAGACAAAGAACAGTTTTGAAGTTTAGACTTTCTAATTAAAAATAAAATAGTATCCTCCTCAAGCCTATACATTTTCCGGTTACATAAAAATCTAGATTACTCTCTCTGATAAAACTGGATTAAAAAAAAAGTGTTTGCCAAGGGATACACAAAGACAGCTAGGTAAAAGAAAACAAGCATCCTCTGTAGAATAGATTTGTAGGACAGCACAAGCATGCATCAGATA
This sequence comes from Syngnathus leptorhynchus, assembly GCF_054491065.1. Taxonomy (NCBI): domain Eukaryota; kingdom Metazoa; phylum Chordata; class Actinopteri; order Syngnathiformes; family Syngnathidae; genus Syngnathus; species Syngnathus leptorhynchus. The sequence continues at coordinate 8,145,532 of NC_141204.1, read as the reverse complement.
AACCCTTCAGATGCCTTTTGTGTCCTCCTGACTTTCAGCCTGTCTCCAAAGAGATGTGCTGTGTGCCAAAGAGTATTCATCAAATTAGACCAGAAAGACAACAACGTGAAAAGCTATCACTCTTCACAGAAACGTGCCAACAGGTTATCACCCTGAAAGTCTCTCTCGGTTTTGAGCACCAAGGCATCGGAACACAAAATACCCTGAAGAACAAGTTTTATTCCACATGCTATAAGCAAAGGTGAAAGCATTCAGGCAAAGCAAAAAGTGTAGTGTTCTGCAGAATAGTGGAGTCACCTTTTAAAATATATACCGAGTGCTGACTAAGCGTTAGAGAGGACATTCAGACCAGGGGTCTACTGAGGCAACTCATTAACGTCAGCTAAATTTATAGATTTGTTAAAGATATAATAAAAATAAAAAAAACACACAAACATTAAAAATGCCCACTGTAAATCTTAACTTCAGCAAAAGCATATAAATGAAATATGGCACATTAGAGAGATGGTTCAATCATTAAATAAGAAAATGACTTGCCATCTGTGATTGGTGGAGTAAATTATTGGAAAGGGTGGCGGGCAACTGAGCGTTATGGAACAATTAATATTTGTATAATTTATGTTTTCTGTTGCTTTTGTCCTCTGTGTTAACATATTATCCAAGTGCAATTTGTGCAACATGCTGGTTGTTTGTAGTGTGAATTTGTATACGCATTTGGAAGAGGTCTTTTTTTTTTCCCCTTTCCTCTTTATGCAGCCATGACACATATCCAAGTCTGAATTGTGCAATTTAAGATAAAAACAATGTTATGAAAATATCGACACTGGGTTGGGTCAGATTCGATTGCCCAAATTTACGCCACACCTTATAGCCTTTTCATTGTCACCCTTTAACCTTCTGTAAATTGGCATTACGCTCCTTTTGGGAATATCCGTCACCTGAATAATCTCACATGACAATGGATTTAGAGACTGTGAAAATGTTCATGCATTTTGCATGAACCCTAAAAGCAGGCTTCTCTTCTTGTTGTTGTTTTTTTTGGGGGGTGTTTCACACACCAACTGTCTCCCCAGGCTTTCCCAGCACATCCCACTGGAGTGTGCTCTCTGTTGCTAGGAGTAGTGGCAGATAAATGAGCCACTCTCCTGGTTCCACCCGGGCTTTTTTTGCACTTTGCTCCTGGAATAATGATCCTCGCCTGATACGTACATTGAGTCTAATTGTTTGAGAATAAACATCTATAAATTTGTGTTTCAAGTCGTGAAATAGATTCAACTACTCATCTAATGCTATTAGTCACTACTTTTCTTGCTGTCAACTACTCATCTAATCCTATTAGTCATTACTTTCCTTGCTGTCAATAGCAATAAATAGAACGTGGTCGTGACAGTGGTGTTACAGCCATACACCTCCACTAAAGCTTACTGTGTGGTGATTTAACCTACACGGCGGGTTTCTTCTGCTTCTCTTGCACATAGTAAATCTCAAGGAAAGGTACATGAGGAAGGGAGCTGGAGAGAAGATGACACTGATAAGTTAGGAAGAGGAGCAAAGGAGTATCGATTACATGATCCACCAAATCTGCCAGTGACTGTAACGTGTCAACATCCTACGCCAAGAAAAACAAATCATGAGGCCGAACTGATGGATGTGGCACTTTTGGATCAGTCTGCTACACCATCTGGATAGCAGACACCGTACATCAGAAAATTACATTTAGGTCCATGGCCGGGCTTTACAACAACTGCTCTTCATCACATCTCCTTTGATGGATAATTCCCAGGCCTTTTATATAAAGGTGATGCTCGTCTGCACTGCAAATGTCGAAATAATGCTATAGACGCAATTAAATCAAATTACCTGCTTCCAAATGGATGTTAAACTAAATGACATCATCTTTAACTTCCTTAACGTATGTCAATGCTAATCCAACTTGCAAACATATTACAATGCACTGTCAGGCATCAGTGCAATAATAGCACCAACTGAAGGAAACTAAATCCAGCAGCCTCATGACAGAGATAAAATATTTCACAGCAGTTCTTTTTTTTTTTTTTTTTTTTTTTATTCTGCCAAGGAGGTTAACTTTTTCTTGCTGTCTGTTGGTTTGAAGGCAAAACTCAAACAAGTTCAAACAACAATCAGTTATGTTTATTATTCATGCAAACACCGGGAAAAAAATAGTAAAGATATCTACTGTGGACCTTCGGCTTGAAGAATTTTTCAATATACTAGAATTTCTCAGAATGTCTCTGCAGTGGCAGAATGATGAACCATCAGTTGTGTTTTGGGATGACATTTATTCCCCCGTTTTTGAAACCAGCAGGCAGACACTGAGCTTTGGAACTGACATTTACCCACAAAACTTTGGCCTCTGCTGTTCTACAATAATCCGATTTCATATTCATCGAGTATAGAACCAGTCTGCACGTCTCACGAATTTAACCTGTGGGACTGTCTGCACTCACTGCTCAACTCTGAATGTTTTTCTGTTTTTGTAGACAACTGAGGACATGCTGGTGGCATCGGCAGAGTGTCCAAGCGATGATGAGGACATCGATCCCTGTGAGCCGAGCTCAGGTGGGTTAGGTTAGTCATCTTTTTTAAATTCTATTTCTCTATGACTGTGTCAGTTTGTCTTTGTGCTGCAGTTCACCCACACCATGACACTCAGGAGTAACACACAGTGAGTTCTCCTGAACTATAACTGCAAAGCTCAAAGGGTTATTATCTCCTTCTTGTAACTATTCACCTATGCTGTTGTTGTTCTCGCAAGCTCATTTAAGGTGTGCATGTTGTAATAATCCAACATGTGTTGGTAATTAATCTACAGGTTACAATGTGAATTCATTCTTTTTATTACTATGCATGATTTTCTTTTTTTTTTGGGTGGGGGGGTGGAGAGAGCTGATATAAGCGACAGTTTATAGAAGAATGCTTATCTAAATAAAAACAACACCAGCATGGATGTAACAATCTTTCAATGACTCCAAATAAACACAAACTTAAAAGAAAGCTATCTATATATTCCAGGCGGCTCGGTGGAGCACTGGGTGGCACGTCCGCCTCACAGTTAGGAGGGTGTGGGTTCGAGTCCATCTCCGGCCCTCCCTGTGTGGAGTTTGCATGTTCTCCCCGTGTCCGCGTGGGTTTTCTCCGGGCACTCCGGTTTCCTCCCACATCCTAAAAAAGCATGCTTGGTAGGCCGATTGAAGACTCTAAATTGTCCCTAGGTGCGAGTGCGGATGGTTGTTCGTCTGCGATTGGCTGGCAACCGGTTCAGGGTGTCCCCCGCCTACTGCCCGATGACGGCTGGGATAGGCTCCAGCACGCCCGCGACCCCCGTGGGGACAAAGCGGCTCAGAAAATGGATGGATGGTTTAATATCAGCTTGCAATACTACCAAACGTTTTCATCTCTTACCTTTCCAAGCAAGGAAAGCATTAAAGCTAAACCAATGAATAGAGGGATTTTAAAGGCTTTCTGAAGTGATGAGAAAGAAGTGGAAACAATTAAGTCCGGACAACCCACTCTATCTAGACTCTATTGATCGGTGTGAGGTCATCACACCACCACTAAATTAATCTTTGCATTTTCAACTTTCTTTTCTATCTTCCCCCAATAATGTCCTCTCGTGATACCAACAGCAGCATTCGACTTTGTTTTCATGGTAAATATCAAGACACACAATATCACCTCACTATTCATGTATGTGAGAACTAATGTTGGGGCCAAGATCTAATCAGACAACTTTCTATGACCAGAGGTGAGCATTACATTGTTTTAATGTCAACAGCAGCAGTTGGTTAAACGTAAGCATTGCCGTACTTTATTTCTCTCACCTCCTGAAAACTTAAAAACTCAGCACCATAAGCAAAAGCTTATCACTTGTTAAGCCCTCTGTGATTAGATCACATGGTAGCAAATTGAATCCTTCTCCTCTTTCTGAAACCCACAGAGGAATACTAGCAGGTGTACTATAATGGCAGGCTTATTTAGCTTTATTTGTAAAGTGCGCATCGGCAGGATGGGAGAGAGCAGTGGAAAGAGTAAACCTTTCTATCTTTTGCTCCCTCTGCCACTTCAAAAGACGACCGAGGCTTTTTACTCATGGGATTTAGTCACCTTGCAAGCACACCCTGTGCTTCTTTGTCAGGTGTGAGGCCAGTTGGTAAATGCAGACAAAAATGTTGCGGTCCTAATTGTTAGGTAACAAAGAACACACTGCATCACATCAGAAGAATAACAAAGTAAATGCTGAGATTTATCCAGCCTTTCATATTTCATAAACTACGCCTTGTTCTCAAAGTATTGGCATTTGTCAAGCTGGGCCTAATATTACTCATTTTGCTGTTTTTCTCCACGTCTTTTTTGTCTAGAAAACACTCTGCCGCTATATTACAGACTAAGTAGAGTTTGTGTTTGATATTTAATTAAATAAATTATTTTGTGCCCAGTGAACAGTATACTTTTAACTGATAAATCAAAGGACAAATTAATACTCTTAACTGTCTGGGAAATTCATCAAGGGAGGGGGGAATTAGGCCCAACATTGTTATAAGAGTAAATTGAGCATTATTTCAGTCATGTGCATTTTTGGTATTTTTCCCAGTACTTTTTCATTGAGGATTATGCCATGCCAGGCTCATCCTGTGTGTTCTGAAAGAAAACAGGATTTCACACTCACTGTCAGGCTGCCTCTTTGCTGATCCCCCATATTTATATTTTCAATTATTTTCCATTTTTCACCCACTCATCTTTAAAATGTGCTGATGTTGATGCTTATACAATGTGTCCGTTTATAAATCTAAGTAGGGCACAGACGACTTTGCTTATCTGAGGGAAGACGCACAGCCGAAGTTGATAATGAAGATGACGGTAACAGCACGTGGTGCTTACCAACTTCGATTAAACATTTATTTTCACTGAGTTTTATGTATTAGCTGTTTGGTATCTTGGGGTTAGAAAACGTTCCATCAAATGATGCCATTATAGGCAGTTCGCAAGTAGGCATGGCTCTACTTTTATCTAAATGGCATTTGATCGTTTTGACTCATTTCTTTTTTTAATGGCAATTGCTACTTCACACTTTGATAGTACACAGAATGTGTTGCATCAAAAACTTCAGTAACACATCCACATAGTCCATCTGACAGAAAAATTGAGACAGAACAATATTCAGCTTTTGTCATTATATTATGTAGCACGGCTGTTTGGAATTCACGAATGGAAGTAAAGTCTCTTGCTCCAAAAAAAAAAAAAAAAATCCCTGCAACCTTTTAATATAAAAGTAAAAGTAATCAAGTACCCAGTCTTGTGCAATTAATGCCAAATAAATCATCCTCTTGTAGAAGCCCCTCTGAGCGGAGGCATCAATTACACCATACCTTTAACCAGGCTAAATGAAACACCTTTAAGTAATTTTCACAAGGACCTCATTTCATGCTCGCCCTGCTCTCTGTTCATCATCCAGCATTAGCGTGAGCTCAACCACTTCTCATTCACACGCTATCATTGGGCATATTGCCAGCACGTCACAAGTACACATCTTGAGGACACGCTGATAATTAAGAAGCGATTTAATAAGTAGCTGAGCTCCACTGCAGCTGATAGTGTCCTGTCAGAAGATTGAGCTCCAACTCCACGATGTGATGCTTTTGACAGCTCGTGATTATGACAAGATATGTGAAGTCAGATGCTGACAAGACAACACCAATGTGTTGAAGAGCCAGCCAACCAAGCCTGGCTGAAGGTGTCCTACTCCCAGCTCTCAGATATTTATACAATTTACAGCTTATGTTTCAGCACCATTATAGTGAAGGCAATAAGGAGAGGTGTGTCAGAACAATTCCAGGACTGATGTTACAATAAATATATTTCAAACACAAATTAAGATTTTTCCCCTTCAGTGTGGTGCCTTATTCAAGGGCTCCTGTGTCCTCAGCTTAACTTGGACCCAGGACCGTCCACAGTCACATTAAATTGTCCCTTCTAGCTCGTTTTCCAAACATTCTCTCAGAATTACACTCAGATACATCAACTCAGAACCTGATAGTGCGTGCAATTGTCCGTGTGTTCGCTGCACTCGTTCAGACTATTATCACTCTAACTTTATGGAGTTAGGGGGGGTCAAGCCCACAGTGACTGTTCAATAAATTCTAAGTAGTCTTGGTTGCTTCATTACCCCAAGCACGGACCTGTGGCAACCTCTGTGTTTTGCCTCATCCAGCTTTGTCACCCTGCACACTCTTGCCAATTACCAAATAAATGAGAGCCACACTGGATACAAATGAGGAAAAATAGTCTTTGTTGAGGACCATTTGTTGTTGAAATTCCAGTTGACAGAAAAAAATGTGACTCCCCAAACAAGTCTGGTGAAAATAAGGGGAGCCTCCAACCAGGTATTTTATTGTAAAAAAAAAATCTGTCTCAATGAGCATTATAGCAGAAGGATTGGACTGACAGTCTTTCAACCAGAAAACAGAAAACAAAAAGACTGAAATGTTCTTGAGAATAAACTTCACAAGAACTTTAGGTGATCCTCTTAATGCTAGACTATAATTTACAGTTGTGTCTGCAATTAGACTGAAAGGATTTTGTTATTATGGCAGCTTTTTCACAGCATTTAATCCCCTTGAGTTTACTTTGAGTGCTTCACAAGTGCATCCCTGCTATCCTGCAAGGTCATCTTTCTCAAGAGTTTGATTTTACCCCTGGTTCATTTGGAGTAGAGTGTGTTGACCCATCATTCATAAATGGAGTCAATATTAGAATGCTAATGAACAAATAGCCAGCTTTTTTTTTTTTGTCTGAAGATGTCTGGAAGGCCTCGTGTTTCCCACATTGCTGTGCCCAGCATGAGGGAAAACGAGCCGAAAGTTTACTGCCAAACACACAGCTTCCAAATGTATCATATCCGTCATTGATCTTATAGTCTTGGAATGAAATCCTCAATGCCTTCAGGTAGTTCGATAGACAACACTGAGAGCAAACGTAATGAGCTGTAATGAATGCTAATCTTTTGGCACAGAATAAAGCTCCCCTCGCTCCATTAAATGCAGTATTAATCATTTAATTACTGGGCTCAATATAACATTTTTCTTTAAGATATAAAAATGGGATATAGCAGTGAGAGATTGATTTTTCGGCTTTCGTATTGTTTGTATTTACCAGTGTTTTCACATCTGGCCTGTTTACCTGAACTGAACTGAGAGGCAAATAAAGGGTATTTTTTTCCTAGTGTGAATGTTTAAAGTAACTAATTGGTGTTTTAAGTGTCTGGTAAATGTTTGCAATTGCTCTATATTTTATATAATTATCTCTTAAGGGAAATTCTGTTGACAGAAAAGCAGACCCCCATACGTGCAAGCATGCAAGAATAGATCTCAGAGTGATGGAGAGCCCAAACAATAAATTGGGTTACAAGAGGACGAGTTGGTGCCTTGCTCAAGGACACCTCAACAGTTGTTAGGGACCAGAATGTCATCTGTTCAATAACAATTTACACTCTCAAAGTATATTTAATCTGAAGTCTGGCGTGCCGAAGAACATACAACAAAGACAAACTAAGAAAAGACCTCACAAAAAAAAAAGCCCCAAACAGACAAAGTAGCCCGTTTTATAACATGAGCACACATTAGCAAATAAGGCTTGATCGCAGATCAAACATCAGCTTCTGCTCATAAAGGGGGGCGCATTCTTCACACCTGTCCCAGAGAATAAGTGCCCATGTAAAGAGCAGAGCTAATCTGTTTCAACGCTCAGTCACACTCTGCACACCAAAGGAAATTTCCTCTTGCCCATGAATATCTTCTGGCACTAAGATTACATTGTCAACAGCCCAGGGAACTTGTGCCCTCTCCGGTCTTCATCCCACTATTTTATTTTAGTAGTGATGAACGCTCCTCTAAAATAGACATAGCTGTCTATCTTGTGTGTATTAACTAATGTTAGCTATTTTTTTTTAATGCCCAAAAGCTGCCGTATTAGAATTTAGTTTAGTCTAAAGTGTGTTTTGGCTTTATTATTTATTAACAGTGAGTGACTAAATAGGGTAAAAACATGACTGTATCTAGTAGACATAATGCACTCTTGACATTTTAGGGCTTGTATTATTTTGTTTTTATTAGTTAGAGGTTTCAGATTTTACTCACAAAAAGGAATTCGCAATTTTGTGACTTTGATTGAATCATGCAGGTCTCCAGTCCAAGTTATTATTATTGAATTGTGTACATCAACAAAACTACATTCTGAACTGCTAATCCCTCATTTATGGGTTGGTTTTTTTTTACACCTCAGACTGGCAGAACCACCGTGCTTTCATTTCCAGATTTGGTGTATTTGGATTTCTCCGATGTAACAAAGACAGCTTAAGCAGAACTGATGGCTGCAATAAAAACACACAGTGAGATGTGCCAGGAGGACTGAATGATATCAGGGGGCTGACGTGTTTTCAAAAATATGCCTCATTGAGCTGCAATGTTTCAGAACACAGAGGAGGACAGCCTTTGGAAAAATCTGCTGAGTCTATTGAGGAATTGTTTTTCACTGACAGATTTGTTTTGAGTGAGTCATCTCTGTAGCATTTACCAAAGATGTTATTATGAATGTGTGTCTGCTCATTCATGACTGTGCTGTAAAACACCTAATGAGCTGTGGGCTTAAACTGTTTTCTTTTTTTATTTTTTTTTCTCGGTCATTAACACATTATTCTTGTCAGCTTTACTGCTAAATTTGGCAAATCTGTACTACAGTGTGATTGCATATCCTCCTACTCCTCACCTTCAGTCTGACAATTGTGAACAGTTATATTTAGGGAATATCATCAGAATAATGTACTGCACGGATTAGATTGGAAAGGGAAATTGACATACGCATCTGTAAGTATCTTCAGATAATACATTTCTAAAGGTATTCAGGGATACCTTCAATTCCTCCGTGTGGTGGCAAGGTCTAAATCAAATGCCACTCAGAGATGCTGATGACATTCCCTTGTCGTTTAGTAATGAGTAACGCAAGATTTTATGGCTGTGGAAGAATTTAAAGCATGGTTGGCAAGAGGTTTATCGGAAGGTTTTATGACGTATTTGTGTCTGATTTAAAAGGTTTTGCCTTCCTTGGCTACATGAGAACAAATTCATTTTTTATAAAATAGGCAGAAATCGTAAAACAGTTTTAAATGGCAGTGTATCGTTGAGGATAAGCAGTCAATACTATCGGGAAAATAACAGTAAATTGAGATGAAAAACATTTTTGACTTTTTGTAGATACTTTTTGTGAAGTTTCAGTTTTGGCATTGTGTGTTGTACTATGAGATGTAAAATGTGAACTTTGGCTATGTAGATCGTTGAATGTTCTTTTATATTTGTAGTCATTTTGCCTTGTCTCTATTGCAGCCAATCCCACGGGTGGGGGACCAAAGAGTTTCCCAGACTCCTCTGAGGTCTTCCGCGAGTCCAGCAGCACTACAGGCATGGTGGTGGGCATCGTTGCAGCTGCCGCTCTTTGCATTCTTATCCTGCTATATGCTATGTACAAGTACCGCAATCGAGACGAGGGTTCCTACCACGTGGACGAGAGTCGTAACTACATCAGCAACTCGGCTCAGTCAAACGGTTCTATTGTCAAGGAGAAAGCGGTCAACACTGCAAAGACTTGCAACAAGAACAAGAAGAACAAGGATAAGGAGTACTACGTGTGATTCTCAAAGTACTGGTCTTAGTCTGACCAACTGGAACATTGTTGGAAAATACAAATCAAGACATTATTGTGTACAGTATGATAACAATATTGGACCTTACTTAGTCATTTTTTTTTCCCAAGAAGACAAAGCTCTGCAAAGTATTAAGAAGATATAATGAGGGAAGAATCCTTCTCAAGACTGTCTGGGAAAAAAAACATGGATGGACAAATGTCTCCGGCATCCAAGTGGAAGTTAACTGAAAACAACCAAATAACATAATCCATCTGTGACTGCTTTCCAATAGCGGGATGATCCCACTCCTTTGTTGGTGGCCACCACAGGAGCACACATGCACTTTGCAAAGATGGATTATGAACTTAATGGTTTGATTTTAAATTGCCTGTGTTTGTGGTGTTTGGTTTCTTGAGAACATGGCGCCATACATAAATGTTGCAAACATTTTCTTTTTGAAGAATAAGCAGGAAACTGACAGCAAATCCACAGAGGGGGAGGAAAAAAAAAAAAAAAGTCTTGACAGATGTCCACAGACTCGCCAAAGTGTCTCACTTGAGCAAAACGGACTGGGAGCTGAATTGACTGAAACTGCAGTGTCATTTACAAGACTTTTGTTTTCAGAAGAACAAAATGTCCATTGTGCCAGTAAGAAATCTGGAGGCCTTTGTTTCTGCATCATGTAAAATCTAAGGCAAGAAATGTCCTTAGAAGTCTCAGACGTGACCATGTGGGAGCTATGCACGCCGAATGATCCTATTCCACTCCATATGTTTATATACAGTACAACCACATCTAAATGTGCTTTCTGAACTGTGATAATGTGGTGTTTTATAGCCTGTTGTATAGATGATGCCAACTATAACTGCTCCAAAACCATTTTTGGAATAAAAATCAAAAGGACAAAAATAAAAAAGAAAGAAGATGTAAATGTTAAGTGTTGCTAGACATAGAACATTTTATGAAGAAATCTGCATCGTTGGTTTCCAGCCCCCTTCCTGTTTTTACATATTCCTTTATAGTTTTTATACAAACGCCAAGCAGGCCAAGAGTAACCCACCTAAAACTGCACAAAGGAGTTCAAAGCAGGCAAGGAATGAGCACAACAGCGTACATACAATATGATCTGACTGACTTGAGTGTGCTGCAGAAAAGATTATGATGAAGTGATGAGGGCATCAATAAAGAACAATGAATTACTTTTGGGTTTTCAAGTGGCATTATGAAATTGTCCAATGTGTGCTTGATGCTGATGCAAAGATCTAAAGATTTCCACAAGTCCATTTCAACAGTTCTGTGTTTGTTCCGTCATTCTGTCCGTCAGTTCTGCTTTCAAGAGACCTGTATGAGGAAAATGACCTTGAACTATAAATGATGATTATAACTTACTGCCGTCTGCACTTTTATTTCTTCTTGAATGCTATGGGTTTCAATTCTAAAATGCTATTTTTTGTTTGGTATAAAAAGCAATTAATGGTAAAACTTTATAGATAAATGAACATATGTTAACGTCATTGATCATTTTTTGTCAACTAATACAGTCACTGTCTAAAATAATAAGTTCCAATACAAGGAGTGTATGAAATATTCAGCCTTTACAAAGATTACAATGCTCAATTTTAATTGACAAGTTAATTAAATTTTCAGTAGCACAATCTGTTTGATTCAGCTTTTGCATTTGCTCTGTTTGTGCGAATGTTTGTTATAAAGTAGATCGCAAGTACTACTGTGTACAATTGGCTTTTTATGAGTGAAACGAAAAAAAAACTCATCCATAAGATAACGATCACTTGTCTGACTAAACACTCAGCTCAGCAGGATTTTTTTTTTTTAACGTTTCCGTTTAGTTTACTCACAAAAATATGTTAGTTTCATATCACCTTCCCTTGTGGCCTCCCCTCGCACTTTTCCTATCCTTGCCCACACATGATCATTTTTAGAGAACATGCTCATAACCACCCACATATTGTACTGACAAAACTTTATTATCCCTAACGCCAAGTTAGGAACGCAAGTTTGTTTATCCTTTTCAATTTCCAGCTGGCTCACACATCCATATTTACAGAGAAACATCAAAATAGTTTGGGAGATTTTTATTATGATGCTTAATCATAATCAGGTCATTCCTTGGTACACTTTCTTTTGAGAAGGTGTCACACACACGCTAAAATGACCAAAGTGGAACTAAAGGCGATTTTATAATTTATCTCAGAAGCATATGCATATAGAAACCATGAAAGAAAGCTCTTTAACCTTTGCAGGCCACTGACACACACAATTAGTGCAAGTCACATTTTAATCAAGTAACCCACATTTGATCCCGTGTCAATTCATGTGTCAGCTGTTACAGTATAACATCATTTGGGAATAAAGGGCAGCAAATATAGAGCTCAACGACCACCAGGTATTCTACGGTTAAAATATGGAACATGATTTTTTTTTTTTCTCATGCAAAATGTTCCCCCTTCGACCAAAGCTCCAACTATTGGATGGCTCTAAATATTTCCATCCTTGTTCCTGCTTTGTCGTTAACGTGTTGATTCGAATCATAATTTTCCTACCAATTGCAGGCTTAAAATAAAATATATTTTCATGAGTATGTGCTTTACTCTATTTTGGCCCACCTTACTCCAAAGTTTTGACCACAAATATGACATTCTGGGGATTTTATGGCAACTGGCAATCTCCTGAGGTATCAATTACTCTGTATGTGCCACTGCAGTGGCTATAAATTTAATCTTACCACCTACACCAAAAAACTTTTGTTTGTTATTGCGCATGTTCAAATATATGGGGGATAACTGTCTCCCTCTGTCATTGTCAACACATTCATAATGCCCGCATTTCACAAATTAGTTCAATTCTTTGAGCCTTGGGGCTTGTCACTGTCTTGCTCTACAGTAATTCTACAAAGCAAAGTCTATTTTGAAACGAGTGTATTTTTATGTTTTTCATTCGAGATCCTCAATGATATCATTTTGCATGTTGTTTTACTTGATTTGCTCTCAGCGGGTTGATTGTTCACTTGAGTTATTTTCCAGTAGCCAACATCCCCCAATATAGTATAGTAGCTCCCCTCCTGGGGAGCACAGAACAGCAGAAATAATGAAATAACAATAGGAGTCGCTCAGATATCTTTCAGCGGGCATCCTCTCTGCCAGTCGAAGAACACTCATGGGGTGGAGAGGTATTTTTAGCAAAAAATATTTATCCCCTCCTGTCGTCCTCCCTCTTCTCCATCCTCGTCTCTGTCTTTTGCATTAATTTCCCCACCCTCTCTTAGGTCTCCATCTCAGCTGGATATAGCAGAAGTCCTTTTCATTCGACACACCAGTGTAATTCGCTCTCTCTATAATCATCCATTTTCCAATTTTCATGCCCTCTCCCCGAACTTGACACACGCATTGTGGATTCTATTTCACAGCAGTACACCGGAGTACACTGGTTTCCATTTCATTTGTTCAGTATTTGTTTAGAAATCCCATGGTTGTTGGTCTGCTGAAAAGCAGTAATGCTTAATAGAAGCTTCTCTGGCTGAACCATGTTTAAGAAGGATTTGAATGTGCAATTTTATAGCAAGGTTCTGAATCATAAGAAAATTCTTATGAAGACTCTTAATTGCTCTCTGTTCGCAAGTACCAACAATGGAAACTCGCATTTAGTAAACACGATTCGTTTTGTGACATTGGTTGCAAAAAATTCACCCTTTCAAGACACCTAATCTGTAAATTGAGAACTGGAAGCTGTTTACATTATCAACTTGTTGATAAAAACAATTTGACAGTTAATTGATTACATTGGTCATATTATAGTGAGTAAAAACAGACAAATATATAATTTCACAAAAGTTCACGTTCTTATTCTATTGTTACAAATTTACTCTCTCACACGTGTACCCTTCTGTGGTACTTGTGTGTACCCTTAGCAAAAACTTACATTTAGAAATTGTTGATTGATGTAACCCACAATAATAAAGGTCCCAGTTGTGAGATAATAGCCTAAAAATCAGGTATTGAAAATTTTATATTTACTTTATGATATTCGACCTTGTTTCTTAGTGAATTTAATAATCATTGCCTTTTTTTAACCAAATGACAGGTCATAAACGGCTTAATTTGAGCACGGGTGAACCATTTAAAGCACTTTTTTTTTCTGTTTCATTGTTCTGTCAACTTAAACTTGCACAAGTCAGGAATTAAGTGGAGTTTTATGTTCATTTTATGACAGGTGCACAATTTATCTGTGAATCATTTGCATAATTGACTCCTCTCTGACTAGATTGGGTGACAGCACACAAGGTGGCAGGCAGTCTGTGAGGCTGTTGGTGACTCAACATTAACATTAACCACAAAGATGAACCAAACAAGAGGTAAAGAGGTTGTCTGATTTCCGCTCTGAGAGAAATCATATTTTTTTTCTAAAGATGCATCATAAACGTGACTAAGAGAGACATTTGAATCAGACCTTGTGTTGGTATTAAATTCAAAAGGGAAGGTTTAGTGTTGGGAGCTCCAGGCCACCCTTTGCAGGGGGCGGAGTCAATGTGGCAAGGGCACCAAACACATTTAGGGTGCATCGGTGCCATTTATCATATTTGACAAGTGCACCTCTCAGTACCATTTGGCTTTATTACAGGTACATTTCTCCCCCACATAATGATGTTTTCCTTCTCTCTTGCCCTCTGAGGCCATGAAAACCTGCATTGGAAAAATCAAGGTGATTTATTTTTCTCCTACAAAGTTTTTTTTTTTTAAATCATCATTATGAGGATTTAATAAATGAATAATGTGAAGGATCGAATAGAAAAACAAACCACTCACAGTATGATAGCACATTCCAAACCCACGTATGAGTGACAGCAAGCCCATTCTCTCATGAGCAAACATCAGTCCTCACTTGAAACAGATCAAGTGAAAAATTGCATTGTGATTGTGTCTGTGATGTGTTTGAGGGCATTTTGATCACTGCTTGACTTGACTTCTTGCAGAAGATAGTGTGGCCCAAATGACAGAATTGGCTGCGAACAAATATTAACCCTCCAGGAAGGCTCCAATTATCATACCATTCCCAGTTGTCTTGCGTGTGAGTGTCATGCAGCTGGTCATCATCTTTGTTTTGATCAAGATGATGAGTTGCTTGATTGCTTTGTACCAGAAGGTGAAATACTCGGTGTTAGATAAAATTCATTTTCTGCATCTGGGATTCATCATGATGCATGAATCAATATTTCATATCCGGGAATCAATGAATGTGTTTTGTTTTAGTGTGCAGTCAAGCAATAAAGTACCACAATGCAGGCACTCCTCTTTTCTTGTGGTTGACTGATCTGCTAACATTTCTAATAGTAATTTGTCAAGAATAATCAAAGTCAACCGTGTCAAAATCCACAACCCTAACCATTAATGAATGCTCTTCCACCAGTGCTGTATAGACCTTGAATAAATAATTAGGCATGGGCGGGTCCCGATACCAGCTCTCATATGGGCCTTATTTTAATAGCGGCCAATACCAGCCACTTAACAGCCACATACTTAACACAAAATCTGACATTGTCTTGGTTAAATTTTACAAAATGAAATAAACTATCAAATAAGATCTTGATCAATTGCTGTTTAGTGTTGTCTTTTTTTGTTTGCCAAAAAACGAGCCATAACTAAGGTTCATTTATATTCTTATGAATGGCCCTTTTTTATAAATAAATCTTTTGAAAGCTAAATTAATAAATGAAATAGCTGAAGCCAACAGAGTTAAGGGGGCTGTTAATGAATTGTGTCACTGCACTATATAAGAGGGCAGGTGAATCATATTAGAGTTCCGTATACTTTTTATTATAACCACCAATGCAACGCTCTGGTTTCTCTTCATGAATGATTCATTTTGTCTATGTCATGAAAATAATCAGAGCACAGCCGGTCAGACACTATTCAACACAGACACTTCAATAAAAGCGAGGTCTCCTTTTTATGTAATCGTGGTCATGTTGGCCTCATTTAAACTCACTGGAAATTTATTTTGGACAGTCTGCAATCCAATAGAAGATGAGATTGATGAGATACGAGATTATCATGATCATTATATTGAGTATTATTGTCATTTTATTGACCATTTGCATTATTAAGACAATCTTGTATTGGACTGTGCAAGTGTGCCAAATGTTGTGGTTAGTGTCTACTCAAAAAGCTGCAGAGGAAATCTTTTTATAACATCACTTGAACTGACCTCACAGCCTCACCTTTGGATATACTTCATTTAATTAAATACTTGACCTATTATAGTTAACAATACTAGAGCAACAATCAAGTGCTTCTACTGTGAAGTGGTAGGTCATTCTGTTGGTCCTTTGGGGACCATAGAGTTGTGTGTCCATGCGTGCGTGTGCATGTGTGTGTAGGTGTAGGTGTGTGTCCGTGCGTGTAGATGTCGGCACTGCTGTGAAATTTTAAAGAAAGCCCTCTGCAGCTCGTAAAATAAAAAAAGGAGATGCAGTAACACAATGAAGTGTAGTCTCAGCGTTTTGGCCAAATAAAAAGAGTGGGATGTCAACATTGCTGACAAGTGTTTGTTTGGCAGATACACAAGGGAAAAGTCAAAGAGGGGGGGGGGGGGGTAGCTCGACAACTTAAAGTACAATGCAGTCAACATAGCAGTTGTCACTCTTGAAATACACATTCCCAAGGGATGCTGGGTTTAGAAAGAAGACTTGCTTTTTTCTTAATTTTTAAAATAGTTTTGAGATACTGAATGATTAAAAAGTAGAATAGCGCTTGATAGAGAGCATCAGGAAAGATTGAACTTTTAGGCAGAAGTGGAAAAGCAATTATGGTCTGTACAGTGTTGTTCGCTGAGGGTAGTGATGAGATTGGTCCACGAATACCGAACAAATATAATTGATGCTCATTGAAATGCATTGGAGGGGAAAGATCGATCAATTGTTTCATTATCATCTTTTTTAATACAGCACATCCTACATCCTCAAGTGAGTCAGTCCTTTCCAAGGTGAATGGAAATGTTTTACCATGGGAATAAAAAAAAAAAACCTCAAGGACATAACTCCAAAGGGCAGTAAGGAGACAGACATGCCAACAAAATTTGCAACTCTTTTTTTTTTTTTTTTTTGAAACACAAACTCATAATTTACCAACTCATAATTCAAAGAAATGTGAAACCTCATGATTTAAAACCCTTTTTTGTGCTATAGTTTATTAAGTTATCTATATGACCGAGACCGCAATTCACTCAGATTGCGCTGAAATTCAAAAGATGATTACACCAGTCTCAATTTTATTTCATGCATAAATGTTAATAAAAAAAATTGGGCCTATATAGAAAGTGATTCATTAGTTAAAGCGTCCAATTTGATGCTGCTCCAGATTACAACTGTCTGTCCTTGCTGGAGCTCTGCGCTGTAGTGAATGTCATCCAACGCTTCTCTGTCATTGGTTGACCAAATGAAATCAAAAATGTGTGTTCTCATTTGTCGCATTTAAAGGAAACATCTGTTGGCACCCAATTAAACATTAAACTAATGTGGCCAGTAGGATGTGACATCATCACTGTTCCTTAAGTCATTCATTTGTTTATCTTCCAAACCGCCTATTCTCACTTTTCAATGATGCAGGTTCCTCTATCAGCCTGGTTGCATTGAATAATGAGCTACATTGTGAATCCGTTGTTCTAATTAAAACCCATGCAACATCATTTATCTTGCTAATTGATAGGATGCCTTAAGTGCAGGAAAATCTTGACCTAAATATGCCTTTTTAGTAAGTGGGACTTCTTTGGAGTTATGACACATTACATCAGATTTTCACAGAATTTTCCAGCCTGCTTCCAGTTACGACTTGCTAGCAAATAGATTGTTCAGATTGGTTGATCACACTTGTTCAACACAGAGAGTAAAAAAAAATAAAAAAATACAACCGTATGCATCAAAACGAATAACGATGAATAAAATCGGCATGATGCAACAACATGTATGTCATTCTAATAATGACATTTAGCTCATGGAGCGCAAATATGGGTTCATGGACTTTGTATGAACCCTCAATGTAGACATGATGTGGAGAATCCCGCCTCTCTGAGCTCTGGGGAGCACATGCTAAGTCCATTTGAGCAATAGAATATGTATTAATCATCTGGTATAATTTAGTGAAGCCGACAGGAGTGTGTGGCCGTGAAGGTGGCAAGGAACTGACACCTAAAGTAAAATTTTGTGTCTGGGATCTCATCAAATATTCAGGGTTCCACTCTTGTCAGCACAGTTGTAAATAGATAATCTTATATGGGGAAACATTATAAAAGCCGCCAAGAAGATTCATACTACAGCTACGAACAGAGTCTTTATTGATGATGCTCGAGTTAAAGGTTGTTTGTTTTTCACAGGGTGAGGTGCTTCACTGTGTGAGTGATGAAAAATAACAGACTGACAAAAATAAAATGCCATCCATATAGCCATGGACGCAAATGAACAAGTCAAGCTTGAAATAAGAAAAATACTTGTGTCACTAGCTGTCACGTCAGACCAGAACTAACAATTAAGTGGGTTTGACAATCCCTCTCTATGGTTTCTGCTTTTTCTTTTACATGCACATAGAGCTATATTTAATATTATCTCATACTGCTTATGTAAGGTAAAAATTGTTATGCAAGGACTTTCAATCCATGTCAAATGTTTGATTTCAAATGTTATTTTTTTTTAAGGGATGGAAGAAAGTGTTGTCACCTCCTGTTTTGTTTTACAGAGTCGAATAATGCCGCCTGAAAAAGTCACGGTGAGGATGTAGCTTAACTTTGTATTGTTTATCTAGAAACCACAGTTGCGCCACATGTCATGCATTCGATTTAATTGTTTTGAGATGTAAGTTACTATTCAGATTCTTCTTCGGTCATCATTGTAGACCACAGAACTTCTTTTGGCCATGTACGGTGAATCATTTTTCTCTGGGGCATCTTTCAAAAGTCAGGGGAGGGGAAGGAATTGCAACACGTTGTTTAAATCAAACTGTTAAATATCTCTTCAGACTCATTCGTCATGAGTTGTGTTACAAACTAACAAAGAGGATTTTTAGTTTAGATCCATCTTCTGACTACGCTATTCAGGCAATAAATTCTCTCTGTTTAAAAAAAATCATGACAGTAAAATCCAAAATCAATAGATATAATAAACCCAGTGTTTGAATTGCTGTTGTACACCAGCATAACTTTTGATGATAAGTTGCTATTGGTTATGGAAAGCTGCAGTTTGTGATCAATAACGCACGTTTTATGTGATCACTCCATTCAATTTTTCATGCATTCTTATCTTATCGCCAGATTTTGTTTGATGGCTTGAATGAACAGAATCTATCAGATTGCTCAAACTCGATTTTGCGTGTCACTTGGAAATATCAAATATGTTTTACTTTCTGATGATTCTGATGTGTTCACTGACCCATAATGCATATCTCAATGTTTTCATCCTTTATAAACACTATTATTATCAGAAAATCTCCTCATAAATCACTGGAAGACAGAGGTGGCCTAAAAGCTAATATTTCAGCTTTGGGGTTAGGGATACACTTGTTTGTAATTTCCCAGGATGCAGTGCAAGGGCTTTGAGCTGGAAGGTTTGCTCCCTCTCAAATGGTCCACGCAACAGGGGGCACATGTTTACTGACAGCTCCGCAGAGGGCTGCGAACAATCACCTGCTACTGCACACTCCTTCAGAGCCCACGCTGCTACATTAATGCATGGGGCTGTTGCTCATTATTCATCGCTGTTTGACTGCAGGGGGTGGGGCTAGGAGAAGCTGGAGTTGCCACTGAGATGGAGCCACTACAGTTGCAAATAAATACCGGGATATCCTTTTTAGCATCCCAGGTGGTGGGAAGTCAAAAACACCATTGAGAGAATGTGTCTTGCAAAATGTGAATCATTTACATTGCATCTACATGCATTGTGTAACTTTCTCTCTTAATTGCCTTCCGTTTGTGGGGACATTGGCTTGAATATAAAAGTCATTGGAGACAGCAATTAAAATGCAACATTTATTATGACTCTCTATAAATCAATAAATACATGACATACTGCTGAAGGCCTTTGAGGCACCCAAGGACATTCATTTGAAATGCAGAGAAGGTCAATTGTTTGTTTTCAGCCGCCCTAAATGGTAACCTTTTCTTCAGAAACATAACATTTTCAGACTTGGGTTGCCCAAATAAGCACCATAGAAAATGGCACATAAATCAAGTAATTCTGTCACCATATTGTCTGATCCGTCAGAACCCTAGCGATGCGTTAGACTTGCACCGGCTTGAATTTGAAGAAGCAGATGGTTTTAGATTAAGCGTATGGGCACCTGTCTATAAAAATAGAGCCTGTTGTGTCAAGATTGTGAAGACTTGGGAAGTACAGTATGTTTCTCATGTTCACTTTTATTTTCAGACAATCATTGACTTGTATCTGGAATGGTCCCGTAGTATCATGAAAGCTGAATGATTCTGTCAACAGCTACTGTACCTGCACTTATATTGAATGCCGTTGCCACTCTTGTGCGTACCTAAGCTGAGGCCTTAAGCAGTATGTGCAAACACGGAAGAAAATTTCGCTCCTTTGTAGAGGAATTTAAAATATTTATTACTCTTGACTCTGGGGTAGAAATGCATAAAAAAAAGTGTAACACCCGCAATCCGTCAAAAAGCGGTAGATAGAAGAAGGTAGAAATCACAGCTGCGTGGTAGAAAGCACATTGTAATGTTCTTTTAAAAAAAGAAAACTCAGCTTAACTTTTAAGAGTATCTGTCAGATGAAATATTTCCTTATTTTTCTGTTTCCTACAAATTTGAAATGCAGTGCTTTAAGACTAAGTTAGATGCTGTATATCTTCACCAGAAATCCAAAAAGTGAAGGTGAATGTTAAGATAAAAGATGTTAAGCTCTGACAAACAGCAACAAAACCTTTCATATGCATGGTGGCACTCCACCAAAGTTTTAGGACACCACTGGAGTTTTCCTGCTTTGAAACGTGAGTCATCTTACCTCCTCTGCCTTCCTGTGTAGATTCTTCTTCTGCACTTCTCACTTTTTTTATTCTCTTAGGAGCTCGTTGAGGGCGGTCCTTCTCTGGAATATATATAATATATTCCATGGTTAGTGTTGGGATAATTCCTCAATTTACTTTGTAAAATGATCAAATCCACTAGATTTTATGATCATATGAACACACAATAAATAAGTAACCAATTGTAAACAATGCAGCAATTTTGTCATTGTCACAAAAAAATGAAAATGTATGACATTATGCAATTCACTACAAAAGCCTAACAATAACTACTGCCTGGCTGAGGCCCATTATGTTCGATTTATGTCAACAGTCTTTGCAGGCCAGTGAAAAATTGAGACTTAGGAAAGATGCTGTTTATTCAGGCATTGTTATATTGGGTCACAATATGTTGTACAGGTTTTCATATTACACATGTACGTAAACAGTAAGGGCAACATAATCATGCTGCTTTTTCAAGGTTACTGCATTGATGCATGATTGTAAACATTTAAACTGTGACAGGATGTATTTGTTATTATATAGGTGTCAAACTAAATGGTGACCAGAATGGTTTAACACCAAGGGTGTGCAGAAAAAAAAGTTTTATTTCAACCTGTGTATAAACAAAATTATCTGGACTATAATTATAGATTGTATGTGTGCTAAAGATTCTGAATTTTTACAAAAAAATAAAAATAAAGAAAAATATTATTTTTAAATTATTATTATGATACAACCTTAAGGATTGTTTTAGGGGAGGGCAACACAGTGGTTTTTAGTTAACGTGACTGACTTGAGGAGCACCTATAGAAGTAGGATGACTTTAAGAAAGTGGTCTCACTGTTCATAGCCAAGCATTCCAAAAGAGCAAAATCTGATAGTCATCGACTCAACTGAGGCTTTGTGATATTTTGCTGACAGTAGCGTGATGGCGTGGCAGGCAAAACAATGTTATGCAAGCAAGCATTGAATGCTAACCCATGCAGAAAAGCTGTGGGTCAGAAATGCATAAACAAAGCTTTTTGCAGAGAAAATGACGGTGAATTTGATTATTCCGAGTAGGTTCATTTCTACAAATGTAAATCAATAACCAGTAGGATATCTCATCAAGTCATTTTTTCTCTAATTCACTCAATTCCAAGCTTTTTTTTTTATAGAAAATAAATAACACAGTTTAGACAACATCTTTGTTTTTTAGTCAGCCTAGTGATGGATGTGTCAAAACACTCAATGTCACAAATGCATAGGCGGCCTTGGTACAGTCAGGTTTTTTTTTTGTAACCTGTCAGTTCACATGCAAGTACCCTGCTGTCTGCAGTTTTTTCTTCACATCATCTTTTTATTTTTTCATTTTTTCCAGAGTATTATAGTTTGTTTTAAGCAAAAGGATAAATGTGTAATATGTATTAGCTGCAGGCTGCTCTTAGAGGAAGACGCCACCCTGCAGCACTATTTATTGAGCCGACAATTCAGCTTCTCTCCGAAGTGATGTATCTTTTTGCTCATCTGTCACCTCCCTTATACGTTCCTTTTTCAAGTACACTGAATCGCACTTTATACCTCTCACAGTAACATATTAAAGCGCAAGAATCTTCTTTTAGCACCAAAATCTCTGAGTTACACAGTTAAGAGGTGCTCTGGGAAATCAGCCTTGGAATGTTACTGAAGCTTTGAGAGACTATGAAAATCTTCAAGGCCAACGATTTGACAGTGGAATTGTGATAAAATATGAGTTTTGATGAAACCACCATCGAGTACCTAAAATATTCACTGCTTATAGGGTTTATTTCATGTCTCAGAATCATTCAACATTAATTTTTTATGTTAACTTAAATCAGATATAACGTAGAGGGTACAGAAGCATGTCGGCTTGGCCCTCAGCAAGAGTTCCAGTTTCTCACATTGGCCCTGTGCAAAATTGATTGCCCACCCCTGTTCTATATTGTCCAGAGGTATGAATGTTAGTGCAATTGGTTGTTCCTGTATCTGTGTCCAGTAATTGGCTGGCAACCAGTAGAGTTTATAACTCAACGTAGGTCAGCTGCGATAAGGTCCAGCTTACCCGTGGCCTTAATGAGGAGACCACTAGAGAAAATGGATGGAGGAGTCAAAAATATCTCCCCCAAACATTGCCCACTGGTAGAACTCATTGTGTGCATGTGATGAGGAGAAGCCATTTTTATTTTTTTTGTCTTCTTCTTGAAACCCAAAAAAGAAGACTACATTTAGATTTTTTTTTTAAACAGTACACAGAAAATATGTAATAACAGAAGTAAACCGGGTTACACATACGTTTAGCCTGCAGTCTCGGGACAACCAGCTCAGGACAACCAGGAGTGCCGTAAAAACTACTAAATAGCTTTTTTATTAAAACTTAGATGATATAGTAGCAGTTTTATGGGAAGTGTCGGGCACCTTTCCAAAATGTTATTAGACGTAATGCATCAGTGGCATGTGAGTGCAGCACAGTACAGTATTAAACCTTAAGGATGTAAAAAGTGATGATGCATAAAGAGGGAAGGTTTTTGCCAATCGTTCTACTTCCACCCACGTTATTTATTTACAATCACAATGACACTCTCAGCGCGAGTTGATTGCTGTGCTACAAGATACAGTGATAATGTTGTAATTAGAATGCACCGCCTCTGCTTGACAGTAAATAAATAGATAACGCGTACACCACTACAGAGAGCTTGTCCTTCCTTATTTAAAAGTCCGTCTAGGTTCAATGTGTATGTATATAAATGTTATCATATAAATTAAACATCACTCACTTGAAGTTAGTTTCATATTGTTTGTTCCACTACCTTTGTTCATTTTAAAAGTGGCTGAAATAAAAGCTGGACTTCTGAACTTTAAACATGTCGATGGAAGGAGGGGGGGGGGGGATTAACAACTACTTGATATCAAATCAAATCAAATCAAGTTTATTTGTATAGCCCTAAATCACAAGCAGTCTCAAAGGGCTCTGTCCTCTGCATTTAACCCATCCCCATGTGATTTTGATCCATCCCCTGGGGGAGAGGGGAGCAGTGAGCAGCAGCGGCGCCGCGCTCGGGAATCATTTTTGGTGATCTAACCCCCCAATTCCAACCCTTAATGCTGAGTGCCAAGCAGGGAGGCAATGGGTTCCATTTTTATAGTCTTTGGTATGACCCGGCCGGGGTTTGAACCACAACCTTCCAGTCTCAGGGCGGACACTCTACTACTAGGCCACTGAGCTGGTGATATATGTTATATCTAGCAAAGTTGGATCCGGAATGTGATTATCGGACATTTTTGGTGGGGGGTTATGAATGATTACATGACTGAAAGCATGTGCAGATATCAAGAGATCAAAAGAGAAGCTTTAGTTTGATGAATCCTAAAACTGTCGGTTGTGGATGAGCCAACCAAGAGGGAAAACAGTGAAACTATTGCCAAGGATTCTCAAAGGGCATTTGATATTTTAGACATTATGAGGTTTTGGTTAAAATGTAATCATTAAAAGTGGAAAATGAATCTGAGGTCAACTGATATTGGATTATTGACTCATCTGTTACTTGTTTGTTGTTTTTTTTACAGTGTGACTTAATCAAGAGAAGTCTTTAACTCCCAATAATTCATTCTCCATCCCTCATTAGTCAAATGACTTCTACTCCCACATTCTACTCAGGTGTGTTCATCGGTCAAGGACATGACTTCCTCCGTAAGACACTGTTTTTGATGCATATGACCTGAGATCAGCTCTGCATGAACAGCTGGAGTCAGACTCAAACTTGCAGTGTCAAGGTCAAAATCTCTGGGGTGTGCAACAGAAATGTGCCACTTGAGGTAAAACTTGGAGCTTTCATATTACATGTGCTCACTTGGCAGACTTTAACGAATATAGTGTACAATTACGAGGTAATTTGGTCTCCCTTTACAATGGCAATTATGTATAATGTGTTTACTCAAAAGTATCCATTCATCTATACGTTCGCTAGATTAGGGCTTTGTAAATGTGGGAAGAATCCAAAGTAACCGGATAAAAGCTACACAAGCTCTGGGACAACTTACAAACAACAGATGACAAGTAAAGCATACAAGTAGTATATAATAGGATGTGCTTGCAAATATATGATGCAATTGCTGCAGTTTTCCAAAGATTAAAAGTGATGTGTGGGTTGGTGTCCACCATTTTACTGGCTACTTTGCACGACAGGACACAATAAGGGAAACAAAATACTCCATCTAGATTTGGACTCAATGAATGAATTAAATATTAATCGGGTGCGGCTTTCCATAACTACCCAAATGTATCCGTGATCAGTCTTTTTTCGAAGCAGAGTCTCGGATGTCTCTGTGGAATCTGAGGAACTTGGTCTGATAGATTTTTATCTGAAAAGTAGTAGGAGAAAAGCAGAAATCAATAATGGAGGTTATTTTCCAGCTACATTTAGAATAAAGGGTGACTGGCAAAAACAAGATCTCGACCACCGGATGAGGTCAAATCAGCAAATAATCTGTCTCCTTTTATTTTGGGGCGTCATCTTAACAAGCTAATCATTTCTGTTTTCCCCCCTCTGGAGTAATATTAGACAAGATGTTCATTGCAGTTCATTACTTTCTAGATGACTAATGATAAAGCTGTATCTTGACCTTTTTTAACGGAAGCAGCAAAAAGTTATATATATAAAGGTGTAAAGAAATAGGGTGAGACGTACTATATCCACTGGTCCTTGAATGCATACAATCCATTAAATTCCAATGTGAAAATTATATAGAATATTCTACCTTGACATAGGTAATAATGCTCAGTTTTGATTGACACTGTAAGGAGGGGTTAGTTTTTATTTCCCTATAAAGCATAAACACACTGTAAATGTGCACTCAATTTCACAAACCACAGGGGAGAGTGTTTTTAAAACCCCTGCCAAATTTGAATGATAAAAGTAGTGATGTTAAACTAAGTGCAAACGTTTTGATCACTAGTGGCTGAAAGACTGTGTAAATTGGGTCACGGGTGTTTTATTATGCGGAAGATGTAGTAGGTCGACGTAGGGTGAAAGTAGCACAGTAATGGTTGCTGAGCATTCCCATGGCCCTTGGGGGTGAAGTGAGAAGAAAGCTGATGAGAGCATCCTCTGCCACCTGCTGCGTGCCGTCCAGTGAGTCCTCGCAGCCCCCCTCCTCACACACACACACACACACACACACACACACACACACACACACACACACACACACACACCACCCCCATGAAAAGTGACGTCCAGTGGAGATGACAGGTGCCAGGACCGCACTGCACAAGGATCCGGTAACACAAGGTAGAGATTTTTTTTTTTTTCTCTTCCAAAGTCACCACACCTGTGCATTACTGTGTCACTGTACTGTAAGTTAAGGTGATTATTTTAAAGCTGACAGGTGATACATCATCCAGCAGTCAGCCTGTAGAATTGTGCTTTCAGCAGAATAATGACAGGCCTGATGACAGTCACATTAGAATAATAGCAAGGCGTTAATGTCAGACTATATGCATGGCTAATTAAAGCATGAAGAGTGTCCTTGACAGAAGATGGTAGATTCTTCTGAGAAGAATCTGTTTACTTCCGTGTGACTATTCCCTCAAATGGACATTATTGTCGATCAACAAAACTTAAGTCATGTCTACTTTGTTAGAGGGGAGCCAAGGACGAGTTTATTATTTATTGCAATTGCTCAATAGAATGCATTTAACAATTAAAACGGGCATATGCAAGTGAATGTTGGTGCTCATTTAAATTGAGAATTTGTGGACTTAGTCTGTGTTTTTACAGTAGTCGTTTGCTTTTGAATACTGTAGACTCCAGCCAATTAATTCACAGTTGGCGTTTGTTCTAATGTGGCATATTTATCCGGTTCCTCGCAGATGCTTATAAATACCTCAGCTGCTTCCACAAAAGTGTCACCGTGTACATACAATGGTTCTTTTGATTCCATTGTGTGTTTCTGCTAATCATCTCCTCTATGCACAGCAGGTCCAAAACACATTGTGAAAGTAAGTATTAAACTTCTCTAAACTTCCTGAAACATGCATGTGTCAATTTTGCCTAATCTATGTTGAATTACTTACAAAGTGAATGTCTCTCAATTTGTATGACAGCAGTGTACTATTTGAGAAATCTTCTCAACAAGTCAGTTGTTTCAATGCCGCTTTGCATAAGAGCTTTGGGGAAAAGGATTAACATCAACAAATTACTCAAATTACTCAAATTAGAGTATCATGGACCAAATAACACACAGTGAAACATTCTGAATCTAGGCCAAGTTTCACTCTCACTACTAGACACCACAATCTGTCTCCACTTGGACCAGCAGGACTTTTTTTTTTGCAATTCACTCACATGACTCACTCGCTCATCAACAACTTATGAAAGAAAAATACTGCAAATACATGCCAGGCAAAATGAAGCTTTCAACAAAACAATTTGCATTTGCAGATGCAACCATTGACTTAAGTTGTACTACCCTTTTCCCCACCTCTTTGAATAGACTACAACAGGCATGATTGCACTGTGGTGCTCTACATGCCCACTCGTTCCTCTTCAAACAGATCATCCATAATGTTCACATCTTTTTTTTTTCCTTGCCGTTGCCTGGTCAAGAAAACCCTTTTAGGTTTATTCACAGTCTTTTTCAATATCACAGTTCCACTTTGATCTTATTGATTTATCATTGCATCAGGGCACGTTCATCTACAGCTCACTGCATGAGTCCACATGATTTTTTTCCCCCCCTCTCTATCATATTACTGTCAAATGTATTGTAACTCCTGTGAAGCTGAAGGATTTGGACCTGGTCCACAGGCTTTAGACAGTGCTCGAATACACAATTCTTGACTAATCTTCATTGCAAAATGTTGCCGTTGCACTGGCCATCCAACAAACAATTGTCACTTCCCTTTCCATCTTTTTTGTTGAATGACACATTTTCAGCTATGATACATGAAAAATGTACACCCATAAACAATATCAATGTTATGGAGGTTGGAGGAAGTAGACTGCGTTAAAAATAGTACTCATTCATTCTCACTGAGCATATTGTTGAGAGGATGTGTTGATGAGTCAGCCTGTCTGTAGTTACCATAGAAACTTGGTAATTTTCTGTCATTGTGATGTGTATATATGAACAATATTTACATGTTAATCGTCAGTCATATGGAGAATGGTTGCATGGGAAGTCCAACAAAACAAGAATCTGAAATTTCAATTTTGTTTGCCTCGTTTTAAAGCGGTCCTTTCTATTTCATTTCAATGAACTTTTGGCATTTAACAAAATTTGTTGCATATTCAGTCAAATCCATTTATGGATTTTGTGGATGTGATCTTCAGTGGAAGCCATTTCAACCATACAGCTTCAGTGAAATCATTGCGTAATCAATTGTGCTTAATTTGGATCATTCACCTTGGATCTCAATCAAGCATTAAAAATTTGTGATGACGGTCATTTATATAATATGAAATTCTGTGTGGATGTTGCAAATTGGAAATCCAAGGCATGATTTGAATATTGATTATTCAACATCGTGACAACGTGGCTCCAGCTGTTATCACAAATGTTTGCAATCCAAAATTATTTGCAGGTATTGGGAATATTTTCAATGCATTAAGACAACACATGACCTACCTCACAATTCTAGTGTTGATGTTAATAAAGCAAACAAAGATGTGTAATCCATTGCGGGAATTTGCACTGTGTAAATAGCTTAGCCATCAGCATGTTTCCATTCACTGAACAACCCTGGTGCAAAACAAATAGAGAGACTCTGATGAGTAGTACGTCTGCTTCCTTCCCCCTTCTCAAATCAAGAGTTGGAAAGCCTCAATTGCCTTAATCATCTTCATCTTGCTACTTATAAGCAAACTCAGAAATGCACTTCAGTGTCCCCACTGTAGAGATTGTCCAATTACTGACAACCTCCAGGGAAAAACAATACGCAGCATATGAAGGGCAACCAGTGAGGGACCAGTTCCCCTTCTCACTCAGTTTGATGTAAATATTAAGACCGCCAATGTCTTGAATAAAAGGCTCTAAAAATATCATCAATAACAGATTACTGCAAACCAGACTGCTTATCAGATCCTGCTGTAGTCTGTTTGCATAGCCCAGTAAAGGCTGATAGGATAATTTGATGATTTGTTTGCACAAATGATTAGCATTTCAAATGACAAAACATAAACAAACACAACTAAAAGAAAGGCATGCTTGACCAGAAAGCAGATTCTTTTCAGCTAAACATGTGTCTGCAAATTTATAACAAATAATGTCAATGTCAACATTCCGGAAGAGTGAGTTCATACAAGAATAATCGCTCCATGTACTGTCAAAACCTCTGCAGAAACATCTAAAACACTACTGTTTGTTTAGTTTAAAGAAATCTAACAATTAACACTCTACATGATGTATCTTATCATTATAAGGATATTTCAGGGGGTCTGCAATACCCCCAAAAAATCTTCTAAAAATTATAATAAAGAATTTGTTATGCTTTGCCTATAGGGGATGTGTGGAAATGTGGACAAAGAAATTCCCCAAAAAATCCCAATAGTCAATTATCTGGCCTGGAACCTGCGAGGTCCAAGCATATTTCTGAGGGTGTCAGTGTTCAATCCCCATCTCACCACATACTTAAAATAAACAGGAAAACTTTGTGAGGAAACTGTGATGGGCTGCTGGATGGCTTTTATATGTGAAACATCCACTGCCATGTGTCCCACTTCGGAAATGGGTCATGGCAGCGTAAAACGAAAAAATTTCCAATCGGGTATCTTCAGATCAGAATCCAGTCTCTTTTCAAAATGGATGTTAATCAAACAGCAATCATCTGCTATGTTCCATGAATGAATAGATCATATAGATGTTTCAAGGCAAAACAATACACCCAACTAAAATATGCATGGCCACAAGGATAGAGTATGCATCTGAATCAAAATGGAAACTATGGAACAAGGTATGGAATCTGAATAGGTCATAGCTGTAGTGTAAATCTATCTTACAGTTTTGCTCTCATTATTTACATTAGCCATAGCCATTAAAGTTGTTCTAAAATGATCACGTCACCAATTACACTGATCATTTTCATTTTCTTTTCATCTAGTACAATATACAGCAGCAGAGTACATTTTCATCCTCCTAATCGTTTGCTCATATCAACACTCGCCCTTCCATTTGTGCGAGACCGCTGCTTTCAACCTTTTCCCCGAAGTTGTTCGTAAATTGCTCTTTGCCGAACCAATTATATCATGATTGACGCCAACACCGACTTGGGCTCAAGTCCGCAAGGGTCCACTTTTTACCGAGCTTCATCAAATTCACGGAAGCTCAAGAAACAAAGAGAAAGCAGTAATTTTGCCTATAATGAGGACAAGAAAATACCGAGCAGCAGGCACTTAAAAGGAGTTATTGAGACAAAAATGAAGACACAAGCTGCTTGGTCTAGTGTAAAATGAAGGCCCCTTTTCAAGTTGTCATGAGGCAGGGGAAAAAGACCATTGGGCAGTCTCTGCGGGAGAAACTATAACAGCTACAGTTTTAGCATAAAAACATCCACACATTTAGTGTCTTGTATAGAAAGAAACTGACTTGTTATACCGTATGTACCATTTGCACTTTCTACTGATCTATTCCAAAGCAGATGGCGATGTCGCAAAATAATTACCGCGATCATATACCTGAGTGATTACAATCACCAAAAAAATGTTATTTATTTATGAGTGATGTCATCTATATACGGTATTGTTTCCTCTTGGACTTTTCTCGGGGTGCTGCTGTTGTCTGTCGCAGGGGGTAATTGAGGTAAACCGAAGAATGATGGCAGTTTAACGTGCGCAAATGAATGTGAAATGGGATATCTGTGCATCCGCCGTATCTATAATTGGACAAGTAATTCATTAGCACGCGCCTTTGCCTTCACCTTCTTGTTGGTCAGACTGTGGGCCTAATAAAGAGATAGGATGGATGATGAAGAGAGACAACGAAGGTCAATCCCGTGTTGTCGACTTGTTTTTTCTGCAGAGTTTAGAGTACGTACAAATGGAGAATTGTCTTCTGCTTGTGAGTTCACAGTAGATTGAATGGATAATTGGAACACATCATTTGAAATGTAGACACAAAAAAGGAAAAAGTATACATATACTGCCACAAATTTAAGGATTTGTGGATTGAAATGCAAAAATGAACATTCTAATGTACATTACTTTTGTTTGTTTGTTTGTTTGTTTGTTTGTTTGTTTGTTTGTTTGTTTGTTTGTTTGTTTGTTTGTTTGTTTGTTTTGTGCCCCCAGGCTTTTTCCTGAATAACATTTCTCCTTCCCACAGCCTGAACTGACTGAACAGTTCAATAAAGAATTATGAAGTCGCATAGTGATTGGTTTTATTTTGCAAACTTTCATCATTGTGCAATAGATTATGTGAGTGAAGTTAAGCTCTTGTAAACAAGAGCAGCAAAATCAGTGCTTCAGGCATTGAAGTTGTCTCTTGAGACAACTGACTGAATGATTGGCAACTCCAAATTAAACCTTGCGTAATATTTTCCGCTAGGGAAGGTGACTTGTTTCATGCTGCTTAATGTCACATTGTTATAATTCATGACAACATTATGCTTTAACATGTAAAATAAATTAGCTTTGGCGGGATTTTATTTGACTGCACAGCACAAATCAGATTTAAAATTTATCCTGCAGTGGCTCTTAAACAAGACGAATTACACCCTGCCGGGCTACTTGTCCAGCATCTTCATTGCCGAAGCTTTTGCTAATCCTGAAAGTGAAACAGTGTCTGTCATAGCTGTCAAAATGCAGTTCTGTGTAGCCTTTTGAGTGAAGGGGTTTAAAAAGTGTTAATCTGGATATTTAGTAGAACAGGCCCTTTCACCGGAAGTCAGTTGGAATAGGTTCTGGCTCACCAATCAACCTGAACAGACAAAGTGGCAAAAGAAAGACAAATGGGTGGATGGATATCAACAAGGCACTCATAAATTTTGTGACAAATCCAAAACATAAATATTGTTTCATAAAATGTCAGTGTGAAACATAGGGTTCGGTTTTTCTGCATTGCCACCCTAAATGGCGGTAATCCTGAAATTCGAGATAAAACAAAGCCAACTAACCTGCAAACT
The DNA here is from genome assembly GCF_054491065.1 of Syngnathus leptorhynchus. Taxonomy (NCBI): domain Eukaryota; kingdom Metazoa; phylum Chordata; class Actinopteri; order Syngnathiformes; family Syngnathidae; genus Syngnathus; species Syngnathus leptorhynchus. Next base: position 8,113,701 of record NC_141204.1, on the reverse strand, counting down.
GGATTTAAAGTCCAACAGAGTCCAAGAGAGCTATATATCATCGTGAATCATGTGGCATGTGAAACATATTGTACCTATACACTTTCTACCTTTCTTCCTCCAGGTCTATTTTAAGTGAAGTGTTGCCATGGTTACCTTAGCTGCAGATATTGCTTGTTGAAAGTGAATATTAAAGTCTGGCTGAGTAAAAATAAGAAAGAAAACTCAAATGGTGCGTGTCGGTAAGAACGTGTTTACAGTCTTTAAAGATTGGTTGGAGCCAGGTGAAGATGAGCGAGAGCAAAATGTTGCTCAATACAGTCAAAGTGGAAGCTACTTTTATAAAATGATGCTGCTTATCATTAAGGATATTTCTTAGAGCTGTTTTTTTTTTCATGTAAGTGCTGCGCAAAACCAAATTCTACTTTTTAAAGCTGTAGATGGAAATTGAGAGGGGGAATGCACATTTGTTGGCTTGCAGATTAAATTTAGACTGAAACCAACAAAACAATATCTTCTCTGGATACTCAATTGAATAGGATTTGCAAATAATTTTATTGATTTCAATTGGTGTTTTCACACAGTGGATGTGGCGTTTCATGTTGTTATATTTAGTAGTCTGACTATTGTGGGCGGATGCTATTGTTTTTCTTTGTTGTGCATTTTTCTATACTAATCCAGCCAATTGCTAAATCTCTGCTGGAAATCCGTCACTTCATAGGTATGGGATCATCGGTTTGTTTTTTTTCGGTGTAATTTTATCCCTCTTCTCTTTCTACTTGTCTTCTCTTTTCACTGCAAGCCCGCAGAGGTATTAATCTAAACACGCTGTCTCTTTATTGCACCCTAATAAGTGAAGAGTGGATGCATGACCGCCTTCATCGCAATGAGACCTTCCATTCCATTACCACAAGGTTGTTAATTCATGAATTCACCCTTGCCCCTTCTCCTCACAGTCCAACTTCTCTTTTTTTCTTCAGTTGAAGCAGAAAAACAACATTCATTTTTTTGGAGTGCTGCCAGTGAACTAAATGTCAAATTTGTTTATTTTTCCAACATTCAATAAGCCCCTACTGCTAACAAAAGGATGACCTAAACTTTATAAAAACCCAAATCAGCTTTTTTCTCTGTTATCTATTCAAAGTTCCACAAGATAAACTTTATAAAAACACAAATAAGCTTTTTTGTCTGTTATCTATTCAAAGTTCCACCAGATCAGAGCAAGTCACGAAGCATTAACGGTCATATTTTTATGGTCGGTAAATAGTGAGTTAATTTACTAAGCAATGAAGACTGGTGAATTCTTACAACAAAAAAACGTATTGTTTTATTTATTACATTCTTATATGAGAGTACCTTGAACTCAGACTCAATTTAATGCAAATTACAGTTGGCAGAGATCGAGATCAATGATTGCCAACAAGGTTAAGGAACATTAAGGGTGTCGTAATAAATTGTCAAATGCTACTTAATGCATCTGAAAATTACTCTGGTCAACAAATTATTTAAATTAACATTTTTTATAGATTTTTTTATGCTTTTTTTAGAAGCTGCCCTTGTTTTTTCTCTTGCACATCAGGTTTTAATGCACTGTAAAATCTTGTTACACAAGATTTAAAGCATTTAAATGTCAAACTTTAAAACAAAAATGCTTCAAAAATGTAATGTGCTAGTGGAAAAAAGTAAAAACATTTTTAAAAATAGTTACATTTAATAAAAAATAAATAAAAAAAACACACATCATCCCATGCAGAGGTAATTGTACCACGGATGACAGCTGTCTTGGTTATCTTAACATGAAGGCTGAAAATACGCCGGCACAGCTGGCCTGGCACTGGCCAAAGATAACAAAAGTGCCTCAACAGGCACACAAAGCTAGACATGGAGAATTTTTTATGGCAGAGATTCTGATGGACGGATTGTACTAAAATATTTAGAAGTGAGAGATTTCATCACCACCTGACATCCTCTTCTACTTTGTATTACAGTTCGGAAGATGTAGAACATAGAACCCTACAAATAAAATAACACATGTACGTATGTGCTCGTTGCAGCCTCCGGCAATCATGCTTTGTGTAGTCACGGACATAATTTGAAGGCCCAGTATACATTTGGGAAAAGCGGCTCGGTGGAGCACTGGTTCGCACGTCCGCCTCACAGTTAGGAGGGTGAGGGTTTGATTCCACCTCTGTTCTCCCCGTGCCCGCATGGGTTTTCTCCGGGCACTCTGGTTTCCTCACACATCCCAAAAACATGCTTGGTAGGCTAATTGAGCACACCAAATTGCCCCTAGGTGTGAGTGCGAGTGCGGATGGTTGTTTGTCACTGTGTGCCCTGCGATTGGCTGGCAACCGGTTCAGGGTGTCACTCGCCTACTGCCCGTTGACAGCTGGGATAGGCTCCAGCACGCCCGCGAACCTGCAGTACAATGCAGTACAGAAAATGGATGGATGGATACGCATTTGGAGAGCTCATTTGACATTGCTATGGACCGTAATCTTGCTGGCCCACGTGGACTGGACTTGTTATAATGTGCCATAAATAAGTCCTGCAACCGAGACTCTTGCCTCCGGGGAGCCCGAAGAGGCTAACAAGCACATTAGGCATGTCAGCTATGTGGTGCACATTGTTTACAACCCTACTCGCTCACACGCACACTAATATGTAAAGCTAAAATGAAATGGTCGCAGGTGAATGAAGAGCTCGACTATATTTATACTGTAGGCCCTATCAGAACACAAGGAACTTCCAAATTCAAATACCTTAGAATTTGGAGTTCAACCAAATGATTCTGGAAATCGTTGATTCTGGTTGAGTCTGCCTGCTGGCTTGGGAACGCCAATCCGTGACCTCAAGCGCAAGAAAACGAAGGAATGTTTGGTCGGAAAAATACTTTGAATTTTTTATTTGTTAGGTTTGTTTTTAAAATTGAGGACTTGCATTCATAGTCCCTCCCTCTGTATCACGGCTGCAATGGAAGAAAATCTGATTCCTCACATGGGCAACTTTTCTCCCACTGAGAGATTATTTCAATAAAAAAAATAAACAGTCTTACCCCCTCGAGGCATTATAACAGTCAAATGATCCACTCAGAGAATGGAGCTTTACAAAAATGAATTATGCATGTTCATTGTTGAGATTCTTGCCTGGAAAAAAAAAACATTCTTCCTGATGATCTGGAAACTGTTAAACCATCAAATGAAGTATGCTTTTTTTTTTTTTTTTGCATAATACTTGTGTGTTGATTGTGAAACTTAAACAGCAGAAGTCTGACTAATAGTTATTTTGCATAAAAAGAATCTCCTTGCTGTTATTATTCTTCCCATAGCTTTTCACAATTATTTTATTTAAAATTAATATTAAACAACACAACAATGTCTTCAGATACAAATTTAATTTGTTCTGTGACCATGCTCACAATTGTCAAATATCTTTCCGTAATGAAATGAATGAGAATGGTAGTAATCTAATCCATACTTTCAAAGGTTTCTCGATATGCTCCAAAATAATTAAAATAGTGACTGAAGTAGTCATTTACAAATAACAGTTGACAGAGGAACGTAATTAAATATTAGTTTAAGAAAAGTGTTTTTGTTTAAAAGATGATTAACATTATGCAGAGCAAAATATCCATCGAACAAATATAGCCAATATGTTTGTGTTGTATCTCTTTCTCAGACTTTTATTTGCAAACCAAATCCTCCCTCCCCTGCAAGAATTTCATTTGACATCTGATCTTACTTTTTGGACTGGTTATGAATAAGAAAGTTAAATGCTGTAGTAAAAGCCAAAAATCATTTTGTAATCCATAGACTGTTTCATACTTTTCCAAAAGTCCTTTAGCTCCAGTCAAATGTTGGCCCTGTACGGGTCTGATTTTTAACAGAGAAAAGAATGTGAGAGAAACAATTGTTTCCTGAGGGAATTCATGAATATTGTAGTTTAAGTTTGTGTTCTACAGCAAACTTGACTCACTATTGGAAACTAATTATTATTCTCAAGACTGTTTTTCTTCCAAACACCACACATTCACAGAATTCTGTCATTCAGGTAGAAAAAAAAGGAAAGAAATTGAAATAAGTAATCATAAAAGTTACCAGTCAAACAAGTCTATGAAATATACCCAAAACAATGCATTTGACTAATCAAGTCTACATCACTGTTATCACAACCAACCACTCCATTTCTCATGTAAAGCCTTTGGAATTGTAACTCATATCTCCCATCTTTTCGCCACTTATCTAGTTTGCATTTTCAATTAATCTCACCTCCATGAGAAGGGCGAACACGGAAGGGAAGTTGATTTCTGGATTGGGTATAAACTGTGGCCTGATTGTAAACGAAGGGGAAACAAGCTGCCTGTGTGGAAAAAAAAGCCAGGGATGCTACAGTTCACACATAATGTGTGTGGGGGGGCACATCTGCAGACTCTTCAAGCGCCTTGAGGGCTTTGTTAAGACAAGCCCCACTCTATAGCAGATAACAACATCAGTGGATTGACTTAAAAGGGTTTGATGTACGCACTGAGCGGCTGTTGTCTCCACAGCCATAAAACTGTCAGAGATACAGTAGGTCCACAAAAGTATCCACACACACTTCGGAATCTTTGAATGATTCAAGTAGAAGATGGTCATGTTGTAAAATATAGTAAATAGGAGTATAACAAATTGGTTTTGAAAGCACAGTGTCGATTTGGATCTGTGAATGATGGAGATTATTGTTATTATCATTATTATCATTATTATTATTATTATTATTATTATTATATAAAAAGAAATTGAAATATTCCCAGGTCTCAGGAGAATACAGTAGATTGTAAAATCCTTTAAACCTTGCCTCTTGTGGCAGATGGTAATTTTCTATGTCAACAACTAAAACTGAATTGACAAACAGAAATGTCATTACCAGTTTTGATTGAGGAAGAATTTCCAATGGGCAACGGCTTTCGTTGTCGGAGAAAAGGGGGGGGGGGTGTACTGGTGAGCTCATTTAAATGCAGTTAATTAGGCAGGTTGATTGATTTGATGGCAGGGGTGGAGTGGGATAGCAGAGTGCACCCGTCTGTGAAGGAGTCCACACGAACGTAGGTCAATATTGTCCTCCTTCCAGGGAAGCTTTGATAACAACATGAAAGGAGGGAGCCCTTTCTCACTTTTGTGTTTGACTTCCAGGATGACACTTGTGATTGCATGAATCATACCGGTCAAAGTTTGCTCTCCCCATGACTGGAGCACACACATTAAGAAAATGCAACTTCAAATGTGTTATTTAGAATAATGACTCAAAAATACTTGAATCTCAGCCATATTCATTCTTACAGATGTGTTGTGTACAACAGGATCCTGGTAAACTCTCTTGTTCCTCTGCATCCTCTTCACTCTGCATTCAGTACACGATAAATTAGATTCTTTAAATCATGTAAAACTTTCATCTTTAAGTAAGTGATGTAAGTGGTTAGTTTTTAATGTAATATAATAAATCCCTCTTTGAAGCTCTTGAATTTACAGATAAAATAGATAACAACCGCATAATGAATATTGAAATGGGGGTATTTTTGAATGCTAATCACCATAAATCTAGTCATAATTGTAATCTCTGATGTGCATACAGTAGGTTTCCTTATGAGCACATTTAAAAAATGATACTGTTTTCAACCAAACTTTCCAAGTGACCTGCTAGGGGGACAAGAAAGTCAAAAGGTTTCATAAAATTCAAATATGTCTATGAAGTAGTTTTTATTTATTATTGTTGAAATTCAAATCCACAATAGTGGTCATCTCCAGCCTTACTTTAAAACATACATCGCCTCCAGTGTGTCCTAAACCAAAACAGTGGGGGATACTTTTTTTTTTTTTTTGTCAGGTTCAAAACTGTCTCGTTATTTTCAGGTTGCTTGACATGGCCTTTTTTAGGCCACCCAACAGCAAAATGACAAGAACAATGACAGAAAAACTATGCGGTTGTTGGGTATGTCTACAAGTCAAATAGTCTCCGATATTCATGATTTCTGCATGATTCTTGTCTGCTTCTCCATCTTAGCAGGCAGAGCAGAACTGTTCCCACAAGACACTCGGTAAGACAAGAGACAGCCTGGACAGTAGTGGTGACATGAGATAAGTCAGATCACACCATGACTGCCCGATACCTCTTGTCGATTTACCCAATCAAATGTGTGTGAGCACTGTAGCTAAAACAATCTTTCATCTTCTGTTGTTGAGCTTTCTTTATTTCCTTCCAAGGAAACATCGACGGCTCAGATCATTTCAGACGGAGAAGACATCAAGTCAAGTGTGTGAGTGTAGCCATGGTATCCACCGCCAGCAGCATCTGAGGCAAGATCGCACTCCATCGGTATATAAAATATTCATCCGTTATTCTAATGTATCGAGTATGAAGACTGCTATTCCAGCAGGAGCACTGTTTCTTGTAGAATATAAATATCTTATTGTCATGTCCACACTGCCGCATCGGCTTACGGTGGAACCTATAAAGTCGAATGCCTCAAAACTAGTACAAAGTAGAGTTTAAGCATTTTCAAGACATCATGGAAATCATTTTAAAAAATCTGGGGAGCCTTTTGATCACTGAGCAACCAAAGCATCAACTGATTCACTTTGTTTTTTTTAATTTACATTTGTCATTCAATCCTTTAAATTACTTTTCTATTGTATGTATTGTCTATTTGTTTCATGAATATTTTAATGGTAGTAATCTGAGCCTGGAATTTATTCATCTATCTTTTATTTTCTATCGCGCTAGTCCTCATTTAAGCCCGGGGTGAGCTGGAACATATCCCAGCTGACTTTGGGCTAAAGGCCAAACAAGCAGTCACACACATTTACATCTGTGGACGCTTCAGTCTTCCAAACCAAATGTGTACATTTTTTGCAATAAGGAAGGAAGCCATATTGCCTGCAGAATCCCCACACAACCACAAACTCCACATTGGAGAGTTTCTGTTGCGATTTTAACCCAGAGCCCTTCCACTCTGAGGCAGACATAACTCCTCACAAAAGAGGAGGCAACACAAAAAAAAATCACTAATGTGAGGGACACATTAGAAGATCCTAATTAAATTCCATGTCCCTCTTCCGGCAATCTCATCCCCGTGACCCCAGTTCTTTCTAGACAGCTGATTGTCAGACCAGCAGCCTTGGGCTTACTTACCATTTTTTATGTGATCATTGGAATTTGTGTTCCTCAGAATAATAGCGGACATCACCAGCCGTCCCCTTAACCCCCAGTTCCGATCATTTAAAGTCTGAGGTGGACGGCGAGTTAATGACTTGGCCTTATGTTGCACTTGACTGCATTTCCACAGCTAATTATGGTCTTATTGTCACCAAAAAGAATTCACCCTCGCCATTATAACCACAATAAACCACCCCATTCCGCCAGCCCTTCCCGCAGGTATGCAAAAGCCCATAATATCTTTTGTGTATTTGATCTCTCACCATGAAGGCCCAGAAAAGAGAAGGTAATTAAAATGTAGCTGCAGCATGGAAATTAATTGTCATGTAGGCAATTGCCTGTTTGTGTTCTGGATTAAGAAGACAGAGACCAAGATGGCCAGTGTGGGTACAGAGAGTTTGTGAATGTGACCAATAATCATGATCAATTAAAGCTGTTGTATATTTTTGCAGTACTAACAGCTGTGCCCACATTATGCATCTGGAGTAAAAGTGTTTGGTCTGTCTGATGAGCACATCCCGAAAAGGAAAACACCAAGCAAAGTTCCTGAAGACATTACAGACAAAGTAAAATCACAGCAGTAAGTGGAAAGATATAAGACATTAGCGTATGCTGTTAAAATAATGATACTATAAAAAAAAATCAATATTTGAACGATGTCAAATATAATATCCTGCATCTTCAAAGCTGCAAGCTCTCGTGGGACTTTTTGTGGTTGGTTGTCAAGGTGATAACTAAGAGCAGGAGGCAATTTGTTTTCTTACCACTTTTATCTTTTTATCAATATTCATACAGCACAGGTTTATTTGCAAGATGGTGCTTGATGGTTAATTTTATTGATCTGTCCAGCTGTTCTTCTGCTTGCTATGTCGTCACACTCCACATGTGCTTTCTCCATTTTCCTTACAAAACCACTTTTATTTCATCATAAATTCATTAACTACATGTATGACCAAAGCTGGCTGTACTACATTTATTCATATGTCCATAGAACTATGAGAACCACTGCAGTTTATGAGAAACCCTTCTGACATCTGCTGGTTGTCATGTGAACTACTGAACTGAAACATTAGCAGTTATCCAAATTATATTTATATAATTTGTAACTCAAAGCCGTTTGACAAAAATTGTCAGTAAGAGTAGCAGTGTGGTGTTGATAATGTAATATTGTTACCATTCAATTCCATGAGGGAATGTTTTTTGTTCACAGTGGTTAATGTGGCAAATCAGAATATTGTTTTTTATATAAACACAGTTCTGAGCCATTCTCCTTCAATTCTTCTGAGATTCATCACCTGGTATGTAAATAGAACACTATAGCTTTTCATTTTTACACAGAATGTTTCTGTGTAAAAAAAAAAATTACATTTCTGCTCATTCATTGTTTGGAGATGATCCTTGAGTCCCCATTGTTCTTATATAAGAATGGAGATATTTTATGAGCAGGTGTTGACTTGATTTACATATTTGTTTCCAACAGTTTGCTGCGTTTTGTCTACAAATCTCCACACAGATGTTGTGTTCTGGGGGAACGCAAGTATTTAAGCAAATTTAATCAGTAATGTTTTGTTTCCAAGTTGAGAGGTCTTTCTAAACTGTTGTCATAAAACTCCAGCCCTTTAATTATGAGCTGCTTGGTTTAGTTATAGACATTAAAATACATATACTCATATACATTATCATGATTCATTTATCTCAGCCATTTTGTTGCCAGTTTAGCAAATTACAAAAAGTAAACTGGTGTTGAGGTTATTCACATAGCGGATGCTGCAGAGGGAGTGTGAGGGTATGATGGGCCCACTCTGGCAGCTTAATCTTATCGTTGACAGGACAGTGTCTTGGAGAAAGCCTACAATCAATGCTCTTTCACCACCAGACTAGATATCATAAGCGCCAACATCACTCATCTCCACGTCTTGGCAAATCCGGATTGATTGCTGCACTTTCACACTCCTACCGCGTAGACTGAGGAGTGATGCAAGTTGCTGGCTTTGAAAACTGCTGCTATACTTTTTTTTTAAATATATGTCTTTGATGCTAAGGCGAACCCTCCCTCGATGTAGAAATTGTAAATCTATAACTCATGCGAGGACAGGATGTGGAAGCATGGAACGTCATACGATAAGTTCACATTCAAGTAAACCTTTGAGTTTTTCTTCAAAAGTATATACTACTTTGACTGTTTATGTAAATGTTAAATATGTGGCCTCACCTTTGGAAACATTAAGAACAAACTATTCATGGGTTCAATAATAAAGAGTTAAAATGCTCAAAATAGAATAAAGATTAGATTTCGGGATTTTTAAAAGGTGTTTATTATATGTATTAGGCCAATGTAGTTGTCTATCACTCGGGTGCTGTTACCTGCTCAAATTTATTCACACACTCAATCAAAATCTATTCAAAAGCAATTGAACCTGTGATTAGCATTTGATTAATTAGATTATCAACCTTTTTATTGTGCAACTATTTAACCTGCGAGGCTGAATTTGTGCTCCTCCATGAGAGAATTAGACTTGGATCGATTCCTGAACAGAGTTGACAAGTGTGTTCTTCTATTCAATACAAGTGAAATGGAGAACATTTGTTCTCATTGTGGCATTGTCTTCTTTGACACTGACTGATTTTTAGAGAGCCATGATTAACATTCTTTCTTTACCAATCTCCAAAAGCATGTGGTTAAATCTGTCCACATGATAGACATCTTTCCAAATTGAATCCCCTCCCCTGTCCTCTCGGGAGTCTCATAGTCATCACCTCTCTACAATTTTTTACCAACAAGGTAATTGTGAGTTTACTCTTGCTTCTTAATAACATTCCATGACACATTGTCACTGGAAGCCGTGATGTTAAAAGGAGGTAAATACACTGCAAATATTGACGTGGATTTAATTGAAAGTAAAAATGGACCATTATGTAGTCAGATGGCTGCAGGTGAAACTGAAAGGAAGAAGAGGAAAGCATATCTCTGAGATTACAGACGGTAGCTTGCTTTAATGTTTTGTGCAACTCAACCAATATCAGTGTTTGCTGACTAAAGTGGATTAGTGGTTTTAATCGGTTGAAGATCTGTGATGCTGTGCAGAAAAGAGCTTTATTGCTACACTTGGCAGGAGCAGAAGTGCGGGACATCTTTTTCACAAGAGATGAGGCCAGCCTGGAAAGTTTAGTCACTAAACTGAAAAAATATCTTGCATGTCAGAAATACAATAAGAGACAACAATAGATTGACAATTATTCATTTTCTACCTTAAAGCAAAAAACTCAACTTTATGCCTGCTGAAAGGAGGTCGAAGTTGTGATAAAGGTGGTTTAAGACAATTTGGGTGAATTTCATCCAAGGCAATGATGTCATCATTCCTAAAAGTTACAGCAACATACAGTGAACCCTCTGATTTATTCTAGAGATGACTTAATTATTATCATTTTTGGCTGCGGCACAGCTCTGAGGTGGTGGTTGCTTTCACATATAGACACGTAACATCAGGTTGGAAGGTGGTCTCCAAGTGCTCACTTCACAGCGATGATCTGTGATTGCCCTGGGCAACTTTACATCATCCAACCTGGGAGGTCTACCTGCAACGCACTGTGTGGACTCCAGTGAGGCTATCTCTGCTTCCACAATGCCAAAGACTGTGTGTTTCTAACACAATGATTTTAAAGGGAATGAGAGGAGCTGCTTCCATCAATTGGAAAGCAAAATGACTGTGTTCACACCCACAACGGCACAAGTGGCTTTTTCTAACTGCATGCATCTACAAAAAGAAACAAAAAAAGAAAGAAAACTCCAACCATGTCGTATAGCCAAATGGCCAGTACCGAAAGGTAACAGGGAGGATCATGTTTCCTTCGTGGTTGAATGCAGTATGATGTAGATTTTCTGCATGGCAAATTAAGGATCTGTCTGCAGGACCTCTCACCACCTTAATGAGCTGTATCCAAACAGGTGACTGGAGTAAAAGTGAACTTTCCACAGAGGGAATAAAGGTGTTCCCCCGGGGGAATAACAGTACGGTACAGGATGCTCATGGTAACACATGAAGGACATCAGGGAATAGTCAAAACAAAAAAAGAAACTGAGAACACAAATGTGGCAGTCTGGTATTAATTGAAAAGCAGAAGAGTTAGTAGGATCATGTCAGTTAAACAGCTCTACTTCCCGGGATGAGAAGGGAACTCCCACCTAAAACATGACAGAAAGTAATAGACATGAGCGGACCATCCCCCTCAGGACATCTATTAGTGCTGACTGAGTACTACTCCAGATGGGTGAGTGTTGATGTCCCACTTTTGTAAACATAATAAAATGTCCGAGACCCTCATTTTGGAATACAAGGCCTTCCACAGAAGATGTAACCCACAACACCTCTAGTTCCACCTTAATCAAATGGTGAAGTTAAGGGATGAAATAATTACATTTTGGAAGGCCATATGTAGCTTATATATACGCTCCATCACACCAGAAACTGCATCAAAGAAGCTTCCTGAGCATTAAAAATAAAGTGCCGCACAAGAATAGTTTGTCATAAGATGGACATTCTTGTCTACCAATATATCCTCAGGTGCTAAACGCCTACAAAGCTCAGATTGTGGCTTCAGACATCCCTCACAGTTTGTCTCGGCAAACCATCATGTCTTATCCACTGGACAAACACTCAAGTCCCCAAAGACAAAGATGCATTTCGCCAAGACTCCCACACTTTCTCTCTCTCAATTACAATTCACACAAGCGTATATATAATGAAAAACACACACACAGCGGATCCCACCACTCTTGCAGTCCAACTGGCTTTGGAAATGGATGTTTTGATGTTGAGGAGCAAAGAAAGTTTTCTACTTTAAGAGTCGAAAGTGGCTGGCTGTGTCATTCCAGCAGTAAACATATTTGAGTGTTAAAAGACAGAGGAGCCAACCAAAACAAAAACAAACATTTGCCGAGATGCAGTGTACAGTTAAGAGGAAGCAGAGCATCCTGAAGAAAATGATCTTACCTGTTGCTAAGTAGCCACAACATCCAATACAGATCATGGGTAAAAGCGATATCATCTCAACTTTCTAAACTCGATATAATTTCAACTTTCAATGTTTATTTGTCAACAGTGATTTGTGTCCGGTGGTGAACGTGTTAATGCTCCAAACAATGTCCAAGGATTCTTGAATTCCTCATCTGATAAATTATCAAGATTTATTGCTGTGTGTAAGCCAAGACACACTCACTGCTAAAACTGCCACTCCAAAATACCGACCCTTGGAGTAGTAAGCATATACTGCAGTAGTGTCAATAATATTCACACTGCTGTAACATGTGGCGTATCTTCGCTATCTCTGCTCAACCCATCTTGGCTCTGTTTCAGTTTTTGACATTTGCTAGTGCATAAAAGGACTCTTCTGCGCTACCTTTGAATGTTGAGCCATGAGGCAGTTCCAGCTTGGAAGTCATATTATTTTTAAGGATTATTGTGCTTGTATGTGGATAACGGTTTGGAGAAACTGAATGTTCAATAGGAAACAAAAAGAGCTAATAAGAGACCAGATATTCATGAAGGAACAATTTCAGCTCAAATCCAAATTATGTGTATAGCACTTAATCACAAAGTCAAGTCAAAGGATCTGAACGTGATAAGAAATCTTGTCCCTCCTGTATGCAACACGACTCCCACTACTGCATCAACTGGTGTCTTATTTTAATACACTGCCACATCTCAAGTGAGCTCGTAAGAGTTTTCAAGTCTCCTAATGGGTTCATTGTGATTGTGATTTGATGCTCAGGTCCAATTTACTGTGCAATAAAACAGCAAAGTCAAACAACACGCGCGGTGGCCTTTTTGCCAGTTACTACGAACGCCTCACTGATGTTCTTTGGCTCTCAAGCTCCCCGCCGGCTGAAAATGACCCTTTCAGTGGAAATAGTAAGAAAACAGGACATGACAGCAAATTGCTTCTTCCACCACTTTCAGTAATGACTGCAGGGCCTCTCAATTCTAACACTTTGCGAGGAAGTTTGTTGTTCCCTTGTTTTCTGCAACGTTTTGTTATACCTCGTCTACCATTGCACCAAAAACTGTTGCCACATTTTGTCAGATCAGCAAGTTAACACCAGGTCAATAGCTCCTACTAAGAGATAAAAAAAAAAAAGTCCCAAAAATAGAACGTCTGACAGCAACCAACAACAAAAGGGTGAAGGTGAGTGTGTATGGTGAGAAGAGATCACACCTACTGCCGGCTATTATTTGAGACAAAAACAATTCACCATCATCTCTGTCAAGTGACAAGACCTCACTAGGTTTCTTGACAGGCATGGAATGGTCACAGTTATAATGGATGAAAGGTCATTGGGGCCACACTGAAAAGAGGGAGAAGAAAAAAAGAGAGAGAATAAAGTCACAATATTGCAGGAAAAAAGTTGTCAATCTTTTTGTAAGTCATTTTGCAATCATTTTATTACCCCAAAGAGAAGTTTGATTCATATTCTGCCGTATTTTGTTTTTGTTGTTGCAGTCCACATACAGGCAATCATGGAAGGACTGATTTTATAGTAATGGGTGAGTGCGCAACTGGGAGTGCCTTGTTCAAGGGCACCTCAAGAGTAGTCACAATGCCCACTACAGTAGAATTGCTGAAAAAAAAAAAGATGCACAGAATAAACAACAACTCTCATCATTTGTATCCCTTTCATGACTTTATTTGCTTAAGTTTTTTTCCCATGTAAGTTTGGCTTACTTTTTACAAGATTACATTTTTGTCCTTCTCATGTTCCCAAATTCATATTATGAATCTATTGTCATCAGTCTAATTAGCCTTTATTCTAATATATTTCTATAATTTCTCATATTTATCCATCTATCTATCTATCTATCTATCTATCTATCTATCTATCTCTCTCTCTCTCTCTCTCTCTCTCTCTCTCTCTCTCTCTCTCTCTCTCTCTCTCTCTCTCTCTCTCTCTCTCTCTCTCTCTCTCTCTCTCTCTCTCTCTCTCTATCTATCTATCTATCTATCTACCTATAATATCAATATTTAATATCTACTTAAGGGTGATTTTTTTTCTCTTGATGTCATAACTTTATTATTCCCACAATAATATATATGTGTCAAGTAAATGACTGTAATTGGTCCTCAATTCTCTCCATTTTTTCTTCAGCATGCACAATTGTCAAAGTAGTTTTACGCCACAGAGGCTTTGTTGATTTTGTGTTACGTCTCGATCAATTTTCCCCAGGTCAACTTGCCATCATCCTCTTGAGAGGTTTTCAAGTGGAAGAGACAACTAAAGCACCCTACGTGGGTGTCATCCTTCACCCCTGTCATCTAGGTCATGCAAAAAGTCATCTTGAACTTGACCTTTTCAATGCCAATTAAAAAGCTGCTAATTGTAAATAAGCATGTGTGTATTTCATTTCAACCTTTTCTTTGTAGAAAGACTTTTCAGAAAGACTTTTATATGTCAACAATTTAATTGCTATGTGTAGCATTAATAGTGATAGCAGTGATTATAATTTTTAAAAAGGACATATTGTGTTATTTTGTGCAGACGTACAGTACATAATGCAATATAAAAAGCTTTTAACCGTTTTCCAGAATGTTATTCTAATGTAATGAAGCAACGATAGTGAGCTATCCTGATCTCCACCCACTCAACGTCACAAGTACTCCACTTTTCAGGCAACTCCTCCAGGCAAGCGGGCAAGTCACATACACGTGAGTACATCAAGGCAACACCACTGCTGATACTTAAAAGAAGGAAAGATATTCACCTTTCTTTTTATTGCAGTTTAGGATTGGAATATTACATTTATTTGATTTAGTAGTTGGGATTTTTTTGTAAGCAAGTTTTTTTCATTTTTTCATTTCACAAATGACCTTCCAGGTGCTCTGGGTTGTGGTTGCATTTTCCGGCATCTTCAGTGTGACCTCCTATGAGATGTTTAAGTGTCCAAAAATTTGCCACTGCACAGCCTCCAGCTTCCAATGCAGCAATGACACTCAAGTGGCTTCTGAAAGTCACACCACATCCATGTAAGTATTTAAGTATATAAGTTCTCCTTCTTTGTGTTTTATCTCAATCTTTTTTTTGTTGTCACTTTTGGGACACATCTGTTGAACAAAGCAGAGGGAAAACTGTCAATTAAACCAATTCCATTCTCACATATTCAACAGAGTTCTCAAACACCTGGATCTCAAAGAACTTCCAACTCATGCCTTCAAAGAACTGATCAACATAAAATTAATGTAAGTTATTGCATACAATATACTGTATATTAAATAATGTTTATATCAATTTCTAGCAGAAATAAAAGCTGGTTCAGACATTTGAGATAAAGTTACAATTGTTTTTTGTCATCCTGATAAATGACATAATTTTGTTGTTGCTTCTGTACAGGATTTGATTTTTTTTGTTTGTTTGTTTAGTAGTCATCCATTTGCACTATTTGGCTTCTTGTACACATTAAATGTTTTTGTTTTGTTCTGGTCAAAAATAAATAACGCTGGCTGTGTGTATTGAGTACAGAACTTTAGTTGTAATCATCTTCCTTGACATCGTTAATAATATTGTTTAAAGTTTATTAAATTATTTCAAATCACTACCATACCCACAATAATAAGCATGTTCCATGCACAGCTCTCAACAGTGTTGATAAAACATTTTTGCTTTGACTGTTATATTTGGTGCCAGTGACTGTTTATGTGTATGAACATAATAGTGGTAACAAAAGGAAATAGGTCAGATATGCGTCTATCAATAAACAAAACACTCAGGGACAAATCTAGAAGTGTGTTTACCATTCAGTGTCTTTGTTTAGACGTCATACTTAAACATTTTCATTTGGCCGAGATCAGGTGTTACAAACCTTCTTGCATACCAATTGTTGGAAGTTTCCATCTCAAATTAAATGAACACATTTGCTCATATGTCATATAATTTATCAACCCATCCATCTATTTATATGGTCCTTGCTGTTCCCATGCCGGTGAGTTCGGGCCTAGATGTCAAGAGACACAAAGTGAAATGTGATTACACTGTCTTATGAAATGTATTATTCCAAAAATGTGTCTGTGCCACAAGGTTCGGTCAAAGCACACCCATAAAGTACTAATATGTATATTCTTTTATTATTTTCCATATACATGTTGTTTTTTGCTTTGTAGACCTCTTAAATACTATTGATGTTTTACACTTAGACGTAAGATGCTACAGTTATTATTTCTTTAGTCACTCAGCATCTGTCTATACCTAACGTACAATATGTGTGTGTGTGTGTGTGTGTGTGTGTGTGTGTGTGTGTGTGTGTGTGTGTGTGTGTGTGTGTGTGTGTGTGTGTGTGTGTGTGTGTGTGTGTGTGTGTGTGTGTGTGTGTGTGTGTGTGTGCGCGTGTGTGCGTGTGTGTGCCACAGTATGATTTACTACAGCAGCGCGACCCGGATACAGAAGCACGCCTTTCTCTCCATCCCCGGCTTGAGAGAAATGTATGTATGTCATTTTAACAGAATTAAACAATCACACTTGCCCTCAAAAGTACTGGAACAGTGAGGACAATTGTTAGAAATTTCCTTTTGACAGAAACATTGATATGAAAATGTTATTATGAGACAAGTGATAAACATTCCAGTCTTTTATATCCAGAATTTTTACCTCTAAGTCTGTTGTAAACATTTCTATATGGGTAAAGAACTATTCATTTTTATTTATCACAAATAACAAATACTGTATATTCTAAATTATGTATTCAATTTTGATGTAATTTATTTTCAAATAAAAGCTGAATTGTTAATCGTTTGTCTCAGTTAAGATAAACTTCCTTAAAAAAGGGGTCTCACTGTTCCAATTTTTTTGGAGGGGAGTGTACATGACTGATTATGCTTCAGCTGTACTACTATGCAAAAGTCCTCCACAAAGAATGTTTGGGGTTTCTTTGATTTATAACATTCTTCAAAGCAATCGTTTGACATAAAACATCAGTCAAATATTTGGACACACATACGTACTAGTGATGTTGAACAAGAAACTGTCCAAACTTTTAATTGGTGCTAATGTTTTCCCATTTCTTTCTGTATTTGTATTCCCGCAGCACGCTTAAAAACATGAAACATTTGAGGACAATTGAAAAGGGTGCCTTCACTGATCTGCCTGATTTGAATTATTTGTAAGTATTTCATCTTTTGGATCATTGGATTATTATTTCAGATTTTCTTTGTCAGTATGTAAACAGCTTCCATATTTAGTTGATGAAGCTTAAATTCAGGCTGACAACCTTTGGGATACCCTGTGTTGACAACAACAAAATATTAAGTTCAGAGTACTAATGCAAAAAATATTTTGTTTATGTTGCAACATGGAGATTAAAGAGTTGGCACTTGGCTTGATAAAATGTTCCGATGATGGCAAGAGTTAGCTAAACACAAAAAATACTCATACTGTGTAGGCCCTCATCATGTAAATACATTTTTTTACAGATGCATCTTTGGCACTGGGGTGATTCACTTCCCCGACTTATCCACTATATCTTCCTTGGCCTTCCCGTTCAGCCTGTAAGTAATTCCATTCAAACTTAATAAAGTGGTTGTCAACATCTTTTTTGTGCGATGCGCTTACATTTTTGCCTTGATGGCTTTTTTTGTATAGCAATGAATGCACACATACATCAAGCTGTATTCACATTATTTTGTCCAACTAGTTAGCAAAACCTTTTCTATCAAATTTTGCAGAAAAATGCAAGAAAACATGGCCATAGAAAATATCCCTGCCAATTCTTTCAATGGTATGACAAAGATGCCCAGTGACATGTGAGTAGATCATATTACCAAAACGTTGTTCAGCAGTAGTTTAAGAATGCTTTTTTTGTTTGTCATTTATTTTGCTTCTCAAATGTGCTTAAGTAACTGAATGTTCACCGTGACCTGGACCACTGGATTTGTTGATGGTAAATTTTGACCTTGACAGAAGCCTGATTGGAAGCGGTTTTAAGGAAATCAATCCACATGCATTTAATGGAACCTTCATCAGAACGCTGTAAGTCTTCCGTTGGTGATTTTTTTTTTTTTTAATTTACAAGGTTGATGTTATATTTTTCTTGTCATTTTCCAGAATGGTGGATAATTTTAATAGCTTTCTCTTTCTAATCATCAAATAGAGCAAACAAATGGTATTCAAGACGAAACAAAGACTGGTTGTCCCTTTGTTTTCTTGCCCTTCCACACACTCCTAGATGTTGATGGGTAGAAATGCTCACTGTACACAGAAATAGATAAAATGAGCCTCAAAAGTTGAAGAGCCAAACTCTTGCGCAATTTGGAGTTCAACCTAAATGATGGCATATTTTGGCCTCAAAAGTATTTAAAAACTAAAACGCATATGTGATTTCAGCTCAATGGGCGGATATTGGTCCCTCAAGATATCTTTGATCACTATAATTGTTTACATCAATTTATTCCTCGGTTACAGACAAAAATTTGTTTTGGCAAGCGATTGGTGTGCTAAGCATACTTTACTGATGGAAAAAAAAAAAAAAACAGCTGAGCTCACTCTTTCCAAATCCTGCCTGAATAGATATGTGTTGAAAATAAAACAATGGATTGTAAATTAAAACGATCGCATTTAAACTTCAAACTGCTCACTTTCTTTTTTTGTAGAGATTTAAGGTACAACAGACATCTGTGCAACATTCCAGAAGATGCTTTCGAGGGAGCCTTGGGCCCGCTTTATCTGTGAGTTTTAAAAATACACTCACCCAATAAAATATGTTGGAATTCTGCCAGCCAGTTTTTAGGGGGTTACAAATCAATTTTGAAAGTCACAGTAGACTAATAATTGTTTTAATTTAGCACTAAACGCACAACTGATGAATGAAGATGACTATCATTGATCCCCCACAGACCATTAGATCATTGTTGGTTTAATTTTGTTATAGCTGTCATATGTTCTCTATTAGTGACCAGCATTGTTTTTACTCAAGTGCAGACATCCTCCAATGTCTATCTGAAAAGAATTTCTTCCTTCCTTGGGTAATCAGGATGATAGTTAGGGGTAACCTGTTCTGTATGTGTGATTCAGGGATGTGTCCTCCACAGCATTGAGCTCCCTTCCTCGAAAAGGCTTGGAGCAGGTAAAACGCCTGAAAGCCAAATCTGCTTTTGCACTGAAGCGCCTTCCTCCGTTAGACAGCCTGGCCGAGCTGGGGGTGGCCGAACTGACTTACGCGAGCCAGTGCTGTGCTTTCCACTTGTGGTACAGCAAGCATAGGTAAACAATACTCTCTTACTGATATCATGTGAAACAATATGACAAATATTAATGCAAACTATCAAAAGTTTGATGTTGACCACACTTAACACCTGATTTTATATTTACAGACAAGAGGCCCTCAAGAATCCATCGCCGTTTTGTGAATCGATTCACACGTAAGTTATTAAAATACAATACAGCCTACTGGGCAACACATAGAAGCTAGAATCTGATTGGACAAAAAAAATATATATATCAACGAGAAGCTGCAAAACCACACAACACGCACAATGAAATGAAGACAAAAAAAAGGGCAACATTTTATATCGTTTGTGAATGTAGGTCAGTGCTTTTGACAGCATGCAACTGTTGCAAAAACATATCGACTACTACTTGTAGACTTGTTTTCATGGTTGGAAAAAATAACCTTTGTGTATACAGTGTAAAAAAGACAAAAGAGAGGAACTAAATTGTTTGAGATCTTGGGGTCAAGGCAGAAAAAAACAAGAATAGCAGCAAACACGGAAAACCTTCGACCAGGGAGCATTACACAATGGTTTGGAAAAAAAAAATCTATTTTTTATTAAGTCCTTGAGCTGAATCAGTATTACTTTTACCGACTTTTCAGTAGTAAGTCAACAACAGTAATATAATTTTATATTTTACCAAACAGTCGGTTCTTTCACCTATTGTGTTGGAAAACATCCATCCATCCACCCATCCCTGTTGGCACCTCCTCCTCACGCTGGTATTCTCCTCCTCAGCATGAGTTTTCAGCCAATCTGACTGTGATGGTCACTCTAGTGCCAACAAAAGCACACTCAAGCTGACCCCAATGGTGTTGAATTTTGTCAAGGTCAAGACTGTTGGCAGGTCACTCCATTCTTTCCAAAAACAAATTCCAGTGGTAATATTGAATACATTCTGATATGTGTGGGTAGCAATAGTGCCTCAGAAGTTCTGAGGATGAGAGTTTGAATCTGGGTACTTACTGGCCTATGAGGAGTGTGGATGTTCAACCTGTGCTTACATGAATTTTCTCCGACTCCAAAATCATTTGTCTTAGAATATTTGACCATTGCTTGATAAGGAGGGAAATGCAGCACTACAAATGTATCATGTAATGGACATCATTCATCAGGGAAGTCATTTTTTTTTTTATTAACTAAAATTTCTTTGGTCCTCCAGAAATTTAGGTCGAGGCACTGACCTCTACAACGACCATCCACATTTGGAACATATTTGTCCCAGCAACCCCGGCATCCAGTGCACGCCAAAGGAAGATCCTTTTAACCCTTGTGAGGACCTCCTGGGTCCCATCCTGGGCAACGTCACCTGGATAATAGCTTTTTTAACCATTGTTGCTAACCTTACTGTGCTGGCCATCTTGCTTTTTACCAGTCGCAAGTTAACCATCTCCCGGTTTCTCATATGTAACCTCGCCCTGGCAGACCTGTGCATGGGGTTTTACCTGATGCTCATTGCCCGCATGGACTGCCACTCTCGCCACGAGTACTATAACCACGCCATGGAATGGCAGACGGGCCCAGGATGCGACATGTCAGGCTTCCTGACGATGTTCTCAAGTGAGCTATCAGTTTATACGCTCACTGTGATCAGTTTTGAACGCTGGTACACGATCATCAATGCCATTGATCTGAACAAGAGACTTCGCATGCATCATGTGGTGGCCATCATGGTCGCAGGTTGGGCCTTCTCCCTGCTAGTTGCTCTGCTGCCCCTCGTGGGAGTCAGCAGCTACGGCAAGGTGAGCGTCTGTCTCCCGATGGATATCGATACGCGGGCTGCTCAGGCATACGTGATGATCGTGCTCTCGCTTAATGTTGTCGCATTTCTGGGGGTTTGTTTTTGCTACGTGTGCATCTACCAGAGTGTCCGCAAGCCAGCGCCCGCCAATCGCTACAATGACGCAAAGCTCGCCAAGCGCATGGCGGTTCTCATTTTCACCGACTTCCTTTGCATGGCGCCAATCTCCTTCTTTGCAATCTCTGCAACCCTGCACATGCCCCTTATCAGCATGTCTGACTCCAAGATTCTCCTTATCGTTTTTTATCCTATCAATTCTCTCTGCAACCCTTTTCTGTACACCATCTTCACTCGGGGCTTTAGGAAAGAAGTGAGGCTTCTGCTCCAACGTTGGGGGGGTAGTCTTATAGCATTCAAAGGTAAAGGCCCACAGTTCCCAATTTACCTGCCTCCAAATAATGTCCAGCAGGCCACCATGCTTTAGCTTCTCCACTAATCACGTGAATGAGAGGTTGTTTGTGACCCAGGGAAGCCCATGAGCCATCAAAATGTAGAAGGAAGAATTCATCATCTGCCTTACCTGTACATTTCTTCAAAAATGTGGTTTAGGATGGAGAGAGTTTAAGGTGTACCCTGCCTTTCATTCCAAGTAAGCGCAGATAGACTCCATATCACCCACGATTCTCAAGAGGACAAACTGAAAAGTAAATGGATGGTTGGGTGGACAGATGTTTCAGTACGTACAGTACATGTCAAACACAACAATAAAGTATCATCCTGTGAGAGCATTCAGAAATGTTAGATGTTGTAGCGCTCTCAAAGGCGTTGAACCACAAATTACTCTTAATGAAACTGTTGTTTTAGAAATGTGTTTGAGGTTTGCACCTTTACCTTTGCACTTTTATGTCCAAAACTCGAATCGTTTTCTGGTTCTGTAGGCAAATAAGTTAAAAAAAAAAAGTTAGTTCAAGCTCATTTTAGATTTGGACATTGAATACATTTGTATATGCTTCATTTCCAACCTTAGTCTGGCACTGACAGCAGATTGTGTTTGCACGGTCTGGACCACAGTCATGTTTTTGTTTCAATTCATTAAAGAAAAAGACAATTCAAGCAATTTTCTCGTGTATTTAAGATTGTAAGGTGATAGCAGCACCTGGATACTAGTGTGAATGGAATGGGCGAAACTAATGAGAAAATGTCAAAATGTTAGAGGGTAACACCTCGAAGCTCTGTAATTAAGCGGGTGTTAAAATCCAATCCCAGGTCATTTATAATAGATAGCTATTATGACATAAAACCAAAAGCCCCTTTTTCAAGATTTATTCATTGACAGCATGGTAAATGCATTGAAAAAAAAAAAAAAAAACATTACATGTTTTGTTTGAATACAACTCTTTAGACAAAATACAGAACATAAACTGACACATTGTGAAATCAAATTTCATATACAACCAAATTAAAGTCATTGTGTCCATTTTTCTTTTATCACACTGATGACTATAAATTATAACTACTATCTATATTCGCATCATGTCCTGTGTAGATTTTTTTCCCCCTGCGTCATCAGTAGCAGTCCCAGTGATTGACTGAAGACTTGTTCAGCGCCATATCTTGTCAACTGGGATGAGTTGCCCTGACTTGCCACAACCCTAATGAGGAAAAGCAATTTGGAAAAAAAAGAAAAATGGATGGGCAAGTAGCAGCGCATTACCATTCTGCTTCCCCAATAGCTTTAGAAAACACATAATCCCTGCCACCATAACACATGACCCCATCTTTCAAATGAAACTTCCAGCGGTTCTTACTACGGTGAATCTGCAAAGCAGAAAGAACACATAGATGTTGCCACATAAAGATTGAAAGTTCCGAATTTTCATTTGCTGAGAGGCCACCGTACTAACTTTGTCATATTGGCAAACAATGACGTTCTCCGAGTCAAAGAGATCTGGGATGTCTTGTTCAAACACATCGTCACCTGAATTCAATGGATCCTGTTGAACAGAAGCGAGTGAGGCTTTGAATTCAATCATTTCAACTACACAAATGTTGAGTTTTTAAATACAAATGATGGCCACAATTTTAAAGGTACACTTGTGCACAAATAAGAGCTCGGTCAAAAATTGGCTTGTACAAAATAAATATTTTCCTGTCATTTGTCAGATTTCTAGTCCAGGCAGCCATTTTCATCATTTGGAATAAAGGAGAAAATAATTTTATTTAAGAGGCTGCTTTTCAAGCTACAGTGCATCTCTTGCATGCTACAGCGGGAAGTGGGACGATGCATACCTCATCTTCTATTTGTTCCTCAGCTGCTTCACTGTCACTACCGGAGGAGGTGCTGTTCCCATCACTGCTCACGCCTGCTTGCAGAGCCTTGAGGGCCTCTGCATTGATCATACCCAGGAATTCATTCTCCTCCAGCGGGAGGACGTCTTCCTCGTCTGGATCCGAATTGTCTGCCGTACCGTCGAGTTGGACGATGTCTGACAGTTCATTGTAGTTGTACTCCAGGTCCAGCTTGTGGATGACGGTGATGATGAAGAAAAAGAAAACAAAATTTAGATGGAATAGAGATGGAAGATTTACAACAACAAAAAAGTTGCCAATGTCAGTGCTGAGGATAAAAATGATTGCCAAGTGAAAACAAATCCTACAATTATTTTTATCTGTAGATTGTAATTGGAATTAGTTTCCTCTCTGGTTGCAAAACCTAAATGAAGTATTACCAAAAATTGTGCCATCTTGACGATGATTAAAGTGTATTTAAAGATTTAAAATTGTGAATCGTATCGAAGACCCTGATCTGTTCGATTGAAATTACCCCCAGAATGGATTCAGGCTGGTCATAAGAGTTAGTGAGAACTAAGTTTCTCGCTCTTGCCGCTTTCTCTCGCTCCTCTTCAATGACCACTTTGAGGATGTCGTCAATGTCGCTGCTCTTAAACCGAGTCGTGTCTGTGAAAACCTCCTCGCTGCCGATCTGGAAGTCAAACAAACTGTTGAGCTTTTTGTTCCCAGGCTCCGGAAGCGATGAAGATTTGATACCTCAATTTGTGGGTACTCTGGCATAGCGTCTTGCTGGAGGACACTGCTCTCTTGACTGGGCGGTAAAAGAGAATGTCGCGGCGGTGGGATGACCGAGGTTGGTACAGGCAGTGACATCGGTCCATGAGGAAGTGGTTGTAATGAAGTCTGTGGCGCATTAGGAGCCTCTTTTTGCTCAGTGACCTTCTGCGGCTGTTGGGATGTTTGCTGACCTGCCGGGGCCTGAGTGACTACAACAGGAACGTTGACCTTGTAAAGTTGACCTTTGAGTAATAAAGGGAGAGTGAGTCAAACATTGAACAAAATAAAAGACAGTCATCTCATACCAGAAGCTGTTTGTAGAGTGACTCCAGCAGGTATCTGCACTGGGTAAGATAGACCAGTAGGAAGTGAGAAGGTGGTAAGAGCCTCACAGTTGTTCTGCAATTAAATATTTGGTACAGTTTATTGTAACTATACACACAAGGAGCTCATTATACTGCAATGCATTCATTGGCAGATAGCACAAAATCTTTTGTAATCAATAGATATGATTTTAGTAAATATTTAAATAAATGGCAAAACACTTGCCTGGACATGGAAATTGTGAATATTCTGACTTGGGGGGATCATTACTGAAGCTGTCAAAAGAGAATAGCAAAATAGAACTCAATTCACATCACATAGTAAATATGACAGGTACAGCTGATGTGAATGACAACCAATACGCAAAGTCTTCATGCTTTTTGTGCTACCTGGGGGTTCGGCATCGTTACGGCTGTAGTTGGGTGGAAGCTGCAGCACAAAGTTTGGAGAGTTTATGTTGTTCTTTCTAAAGTCATCCATGGCCTTTGACTCCATCATCTTTGTCTCCCAAAGCTGCACGGCAGAAGAGGCTGATATTTTTTCTCTCATTCGTTTGCCAAAGCCGGCTGGAATAAAACAGTGCACTGAAGACTTACATGTCGTAAATCATCCAGGATGCAGTCTTCAAGGCCCTCCTCCAAGAACAGCTCCCTCATGCTCTCGATCACATCATCAATTATTGACAAATAGAGTTTTACCTGCAATCATTTCCCAGAAAAAAATCTAATAAATCAATATAGGCCTTAATAAGCAAAAGTGCAATTAATCATTCTAAAACTAATTAATACGTCTGAGTCTCAAAGTTAGCAGACTCATGATTATAGAAGGCTGTTTATATGAACTACAGTCCTCTAATTTGAGGAGTCCACCTTAGCAATGAACTCTTTCAGCCTACAAAGTTCATTTGGGCTCAACACGGGGCTTAAAACAAAGTCCTCCATTGCAATTTGGATGAAATATGTCCATACATTACACAGTGTCACATTTTCACTGGAGGCCAAATAAGACTAATTGCACGCCCAAAAACAAACCACACCAATTAATGGCTGGAAAGCTCCATTGAGATAGCCTGCAATACATTGTTTTATTTTTTCTAACAAATGATCCTGTTCATACTCAAAACTTTGCTGGAGAATGCAGCTCTTACCACCGCTGGGCCTGAGTTGGTCAGCATGATTGAAGGCAAATAAAAATGGAACCACAAGAAACTTTCATCAGAATGAATGTTCTCCACCTCACTCTCAGGTGATTGTAATCAGCCTCAAAATAGGGGCTCGTGATTTCAACTGAGCTGGCATGAAGAACCTTTCCTCTTGTATTTATTTCCTTGTTTACTTTTACTTAAGAAATACTACCTTAGAAATGGACTGTAGAAATTTCATGGGGGGGGGGGGGGGGGGTCACTTTTTATTTTGTGTCAACTGGAACTTTGTGAATGCACCACAGAGGGATTATTTTATCTCCGGGGAGCCATTCAAGGCTTCGCCAGTAGGTCACCGAAGGCGCTGTCTGTTACAAACACCAAACCAGCCATCTGAAGATTAACATTTCAGTTACCACTTTGACCTTAAGATATTCTTATCATGCATAGTGTGTGTGCACTAGATGTATCACTTGTAAAGCACACAACCAGGCTCTTTGTGCAGCATGGCTTGGGAAAACAATATCCAGTATGCGAAGGGTTCAGTTTTGCTTTATAAGGTCAAAGAGCAGAAGGTAAAATTGTTTACTTTGAAAAATAGGAACGTGTGTGTAAGTATAGACAGACAGTGGGATACACAAACAAAAGAAGCATTGAGAGTTTTAAAAGTCATATAGGTTTATTTCCCATTTTACTTTGGTAGGACAGGATTTGGATAGCCCATACTGCTTATCAGTCTTAAATGAAGGCTTCTGAGATCATTGTGACCAGGCTGAACAGTTAAATACAAAGCATAAGATTTGATTCAATGAAAACACATTCCGCCAGAACTGAACTTTGATAAAGACTGAAACAGCACATGGGATGAGATGGGTTTTAATGCAGAAAAAAGAAAACTGTCTTTCGTTAAAAGTGTCTTGGCAGTATGTTAAATAGGTTTGCGTAATTTAAGACCATGAGTGTTAGTCGTGGGACTTTGCAGCAGCAGCATAGACATAAGATGCATAATTAAATACACTATTTGCCAATTCCCTGTGTAAAACATTTGTTACACTTTGACTGTGTAATCATTTGGCAATTTTTAAGACCAATGCAAAAAAGAAAAATGTCAACCAGCTTTGTCATTGCAACTAAAATTCATTTGGTTATAGACAAAATGAAGCAGCTAGTTGCATCACTGTGATCGATTAAGTCATTCTTCCACGAGTTGTTTCCGATTTTATGTTATTTCTTCTGGATGAGGTCAAGCATTTGCCATATTTTAGTGCAAGTTAACTCACTTACTTGTCCTCTGAGCAATGTGAAATGAAAGATGCTTAGAGCAGGAGTCAAAACTGATGATTAACATGAACTATAATTAATTCAAGTGTGCAACACGGGCGTAATTGCAAACCCGACGGAAATCTACTTATCCCAAATAGCGAATACTGCTCATTAATAATCTCAACCAATTCAATTATTTAGGCTGAAAATGATCTAGAGGGCAGTGCAGATGATAGAAATGCAAGCCTAAACACCGTTCTCATACGTTATTCCACTTTTAACAATTACATGTAAAGTGCAAGTGTTACGATGATTACACATGCAGTTTTAGTTATAAGACTAAACCTTCATGAGCAATACTGGTAATACCAAACAATGTGAAATTAGGTAAGTATGACTTGAAATATTAGGAATACAGTCCCTTGTCACCCGTCTTAAATTCATATTTAAAATAAGAAGTTTCTTTGATTATCAATCACTGTGTCATACAGCTGGATTCCTTCTTTGACTCGATTTCAATCCATTTCTTCTCCACTTCCACCTGGGAGGAAAAAAAACACAAATTGGTGAGATTATAATTGGAACATCTGAGAAATTAATTTTCCAAAGGCAAGGCCGCAGATTTCATGATATTTCATACACAAGGTAACTCGAGCCCCCGAAGCCACTCAAGCCATTTTACCTGACAATGATAGCGTGTCCAGCTAGTCACGTGTTTCTGTGGCTGGATGTCGTTGACTGTGCCCAGTGACTTGACTGTAGTCTGTGACACGACAGCACCCATAATTTCACATTCCATTGTGATAAACGGATACCAGTCACTTGGAATTTCCTGATCAGATCCCAACTCTAACTTGCAGGAGAATGAATGAGGGTGGTCGATTGCTGCAAGAGAACAAACAAGGTCAGGGGCTCAACTCATTCTACTGTATGGCAAACATTGGCACTTTACGATGAAATGATATCCATTGAAGTTGTTGTTTTCAAGTACTGTAGATATTACCATTGCATTTATACGGGTCATTGTGGACAAAACAGATTACCGTATTTTCCGGACTATAAGGCGCACCAAAAAACTCAACATTTTCTCAAAAGCCGACAGTGCGCCTTCATTGAAGGTGCGCCTTATAGTCCGGAAAGCACGGTAGTCAAGACTGCATACGGTGTGCGCGTTACCTGTGTTCTTTGCCGGGAGCCTGTCGATCTTCCAGACGACAGCAGAATAGACATTCTCGTACTTGACGCTGCCGACCGACACCTGCATGACAGGCTGAGACTGTGCATTGCTAAAGGAACCCAAGCGGGCATTTCTATTCATGCGGGCCTTAAGTGACTTCTGCCGCAGCAAGGCCGCAGTTTGTGTCACTTTGACCCATTCCCCTGGTACCGGCACACGCAATTCTACATTCTCACACAGTGGATACGTGTCCGACACCCCCGTGGCGGAGAGGAATGTTCCTGACATATTAAGAAAGGCCTGTAGCTCAACATAGGCACCTTGAACGGTGACTACAGCTTTTATCGAGATAGGAATTTCTGTGCAACCCAAATACATGGTCTTGTACCGCATCAGCTCCACTCGACAAGCATCAGGAGGACTGAACTTTATCAGTCTGGACATGTGAAACTCTGTCTCATTCACACACTTGTGCAGGTGGCAGTCTGTGATCTCCATCCTGAGCTCATTGTCATCTTCAGATCCATAACTCGCATTTGAACGCAACAGGCCCAGGTCGTTCAGAGCGAGGAAGCAATCGCCGACTCCATTCAGAAAAGCAAGACAGTGCACCTGAGTGAAGGCAGTCCGCTCCATGACTCCTCCAAACTTATCTTGTTGTATCCAGATGTGGTCAGTGATCTGCAGCGACAGCTCCTGCTCTTCGTAACTCCGCCTAGGCTGGTGGGGTAGTGGCATCTTAAAGATCTCCTCTTCCATGGAGACCACCAGGTCCTCCATGTCTTTGTGTACAGTGGAGCCAAACTTGAGGAGTTGTTCGACTTCTGCTTCATGATTCACCTCCAGCTTGGGGTGGTAGCGTTTCTTTTCGGTGTAGGTGAAATGTTCTATTTTCACTGTGAGAACTTTGCGAGGCTCACTGTAACTTTCTAGCTTGAGGTCCGAGAGCCGACACTGAGGCAGGAGCTGGAACTCTTTGAAGGGTTTCTCAAGCCCTTTCTCATAATACATCTGCAGGACACCTCCAGGTAACAAACGGAGGTAGATGGGCCCCCACTGTCTTGACGACATGCGATTCTTTTTTTCTGGAATCCTAAGCATCACAGGCCAACCATCTCTCCTGTGGCTACGAAACAAGCCCCGGGGGACAAACTGAGAAGGTCCCTCACTTATCACCTCACATTTTGAACTGAGTGACCGCTCATCTCTCTTGTAGATTTCTGTCTCCCCGTTATTATCTGATTCTGCTCGGAGGCCTTCCATTTTATTGCAAACAAAAGACAAAGTGTTCTGGAGGTGATCACGTGGAGGTTCATGGCCATCTTTGGTTCGTATAAAGAAACGTGGAAAACTGTTGTCAGGCTCTGAGTCTGAGGAGGAGCTCCCCGCATCAATGCTGTGTCCAGAGCTGTCCCAGAAAGGATTCAAGTGTCCTGACTTCGCCTGGTAAGTAGGGAAGGGGTTTGATCCATCTGAACTCAGATTTGGGGTTTCTGGAGCAGGAGAGGGAGTAGAAGTGGGAGATGTGCTGGTGAAGCGCTGGAAGAAGTTGCTTTCTTCTCTGGAGTTGGAGCGAAATGGAGACGCGAGTCTTGAAACACCACTCACAGGGGTGTGTAGGGGCGTGCTACTCAAAACACTTCCACTGACACTTGATTGGCTTTGAGGAGATTCCAGGGAGCTTTTTAGGCTCCAGGAAGTGTCTCTGATAGGAGGAAGCACTAATTTGAGACCATTGGGGCGTGGTAGTGCCGCTTTGATACACCCCGTTGACTGTCGGGGCTTCTGTGGTGAGGAAAGTGCTGTGTTGTCATCTTCAAATGTAACCCAGTTCGAGTGATTGGTGGAACACATGACTGATAGCACTTCAAAATAAAAGCTCCTGCTTTGCTTTGCTTTGACAACGCAGAATGAGTCTTACCTGCAAGAAGGGGAAATTGAAAACAATTAGAAAATGATTCAAGAGATTTAATTGGATAACTTGGATTTGCTTGAACAAGTGAACTCAAGTCAATGTATTGAAATGAAATACGGGATATATATCAAAGCGTTAGCCACATGTACAAGTGTCAAATGGAATCAAAGGGATTTTTTTTTTTTTTTAACAGTCAAGTCTGGGGTTCCCTCTGTAAAGTTATGTAATATTTGAAAGGCAACAACTTTAAAGGAGCCTCAATTTTGTTTTAGGGGAACCAATGAGCACCCTTGATCCAACCTCAAAAAAGCAGATTATTTTGGTCGGACGGACGGACGGATGGATAGGGTGCAATAAATTTAGCTAAAAACAAAAACAAAAGTCAAGTGCAGGCTTTTCCATGAGCTCATCCCTTCCTCTATATCTCAATATTTTTCGAGACAGAACTCCTGCTTCCTAAGCAGAACAGAAAAGAGAAGCTTCTAAATTTTTACAGAACAAAAGAATAAATTCCATACATTCTTTTTGGACAAACAGACGTGCACACAGGAAATAGCAATGCGCTCTCATTTGTCCGCACATACGACAAATATTACCAAAATCCAAGATCAACTTGGAAAACACACCCGAAATGTGATGAACCCATTGTAAATAGGACTACCTATAAAATGCAAAATATTTCTGAGTCATATCAGCCCAACAAGCTAGAACACATAACAGACTGATAACCAGACAGAGTTGACTTGAGTCAAACGGATAGCAAAAGGCACCATTCTGTTTTATAATGAGGCCAGCCCGTTTTAGGACATCACAGTCATCAAAGCTGGTTTAAAAAAAACTAAGAGCATCATGTACGGATGGATGAGCAATTCCAACATGCTCAATCATGTGGAGAGTTACACCATGGCCTTGAAAATACGATGGAGTTCAAAAACAGTAATTCTATGTTTAAAAACAACAACAACAAAAAAGCTTAGGACAGAACAACCCAATTACACTTGCATTTGATGATTGCTGTGACCACAGTCACTGTTATCAAATGCAGAGCTGAGAATGCGATGACCCATTTCCAGAGGCAAAGTGTCGACTCATCAGTCAGCGAGCAGAAGAGAAACTGCTGCTCAGCACACACACTGGAAACACAACGTGCAACAAGCATCACTTGTTAGTTGTTATTAACTTTGATTCCATGGACCCTAGCTCTTTCCCACCCCTAATACAACAATAAGTGGAATATAATAATATGAGAGTCATTTGAAAACAGTACTTTTTTTTCCCCTGGAGTTTTCATTTCAGTATGAAATATATCAGCAGTATCTCGTGACATCTAATACAAGAGCTGTGTCAAAATGATTCTGCTTTCTCAATGGTACAGCATTGACCTGTGTAGTCCATATTTGGGGGGTCCTGAAGTACCCCAAAAAAGTAAATCAAGTTGTCAGCACCCTTAAACTTTGAATTGTCCGTTTTGGTGACTAACGTTAGAAAAGTACTTGAGCAATAAAGTGCATATGCCAACCACCATCATTTATAGTACAATGCATTAAAGAAAATTGGCAATCGTGGTTTTACTTTCAACTTGGCATGCTCAGTTATAGAATTAAGTACAACCCTTGTTATTAGATCTTGCAGGTGTACCTTTTGTTGTGACCACTTGGTGTACTTATATTATGAAAGTTAGGAGAGGTTAGTGATCTCCAGAGTGGAGAGATTAACAGGAAATGTTAGGAAAGACATCCCGATCGCTTCACTTCCCCTGCTCAGTACATCCAAGCGGAGCTTCAGCCGCTGACACCCACGACAGCGTCGCCCGAGCTCCCGTGTCCCGAACACGCAGGCCGCTTCGCTGCTTAACGCCATTGTTTGGACTTAGTGAACTTAATAGTGTGTTTAGTCACACTTTCAACGCATGACTGAACAGCAAACGCTCTTAACTCAACTACTACGATTGACAACATTGCAAAAACACAAGCCTAACTTCTTAAAAAAACGGACTTTTCGGTGTTCTGGAACGTCGCACGAACTATCACAACTCCACTGAAAGCAGGCAGTAATTGAGCTAAAGGCAAGATCAACTTACAAAATCACATAGATGGTTCACTCGTTAAGGTCATCACTTAAGTTTGATGGACGCAGATGACAGCAGGTCGGTTCGGTTCTCTTCAAAATGGCAGTGAATCCCGGGAGTGTTAACTCTGTCCGACCGTCCTCCGACGGGACATTGAAGGGGAAAAAAAGAAAACCACACACAACCGCGTTGCGTTCAAGAATGTGGGAAAGGAAACACTTCAACTTCTCTTCGTTGTTGGGACTGAATGTGTACAACTGAAAACGATTGTTTACTCGTCATAGCATAGATTTAATCACAGATTACGCAACAAATGTTAATAGTTTGTGCAACTATTGTTAAATTTGTTTTGAAAGGGGCTAACACACACAAAAATGCAGTATTTCAGCATTTTAAAGTGAAGAGATTGCAAGTACAGCTTTTTGCAAGAAAAATCTTTATATGCTACTAATTAATCAAGTATTGGGCCAGAATGCTTAGGTTCATTCCCTTTTGGAAATGGTTGCATAATTGGATGACTTTGCTGGCGAACCATTTGTTACCTATGATGCTCTCGAAACTAAATGATAGGGGCTTTGAGATCCTGAGCTGAACTCATGACCTCTGACCTTTTTACAGGTTTCTATAGATTTATGAACTTTCCAAAATTGATCCTTTATCAGCAAAGAGGAAAACTAATTTCATATTTGTTCGATTTTCACTTCCTTGAACCTAATGTTTAGAGTGAACCACAAGGTCACACTTGCAATAAATTGCTTTTCAAATAGTTAACCTTGTGAATTTTAAAGCAACATATTTTTAGGACTGCATCTTCATTTTTGCCAAAGAAAGTGACATCATTAAATAATAATGTTGAAACAGAGTCAAATTAAATGGCCCCGCCTTATTTCTCAGTGGTAAAGGGTGGGTCTGGTTTAAAACAAAATCTTAAAAAATGTAGAAGACAATGTTAAGGATCATACAAAGCTGTCTCATTCTAAAGACAAATATCTCTTTATTCTGATTTGCACGTACATTGTTGGGCTTTCCAGGTTACACTGTGATGATACTAGCACAGTACTTTTCCATCGTGTGACTACAGTTAGCAAATCCATGTGACCCGAGTGAAGACTACTAACAAGCAAACAAGTGAGAGGCTACGTTGCCTTACCTCATCATGTCACAACAAGCCAGAAGTAAAATTGCAGCTGCACACTGCACGCTGCGTGAACCAGCTTGTCGAAGCAACAGTTCAAAAGTCCAGGCAACGCCGCATCCCCATTATACAAACTTTGAGACACACCCAAAATTAAGTCGGTACAGACTTCACATTTCGTGAGAAACATTTGCACAGTCATAAATGGATATATTGTGGAACATACAATGTTTCAATGTATATAATAAATGTATGGTGAAAAATAATTCTCCTTTACAATAAATTTTGAGGCTGCAACATACTAACAGGAGGGTATATTCACACTTTAGTGCATTAAAAAAACTGTTGCAAAGAAAGATCAGACACTCATTCGGGACGGGACACTTTACAACTTGTCCATTGTAGACTTTTTCTCCCATGTAAACAGTTAAGCAGTCAAAGATTCTTGGCAGACATCATTGTTGTCCTATTAAGAGGACTCTCGAAAAGAAGGGATGGATTCAAGTTGTTACATTGTTGATCGTTGGAAACCCTTCTTAAGCTTATGCAAGTGTTAGAAGGTGTGAAACAATCTGAACATGTAAAGACAGCCGCACTCACATTTTGTGTTCAATACGCAGCAGGAGCGCTGTCGTTTCTCGTTCGCATAGACAGAAACAGTAAAACAAAAAAGGCTGCTTGATTAACAGGATTTGGTCTTCACGTCAGCAAACTTGATCCATTTCCTGCATTCCATTTGGAAGGAAAGTGGTTTCTCTCTTATCCTGCTCTGGCCTAAAGGTCAAACAGCTTCCGGCAGAATTTATGGGATTCTGTTATGAGGAAATAAATTGGCCTCCTCCATCAGTCTTGAGTATTTGTATTGCCACAATGTAAAATGTAGAAGTTTCTGAGGCTTTGCTTGTGATCCGAGTTTGGTGACATGGTGGTCGGGGCTCCACATTGTCTTCAAGGTGCTCTCATGATCCCAAATGGAGCAATTATTTTTGGGGAGAGGGGATCTGCTAACGACCTTTGTTCTTCTTGGCATTTGCCTGTGGAAGATAATAAGATAACTCACTTTAGGATATTTTGCTCACACACACACTGGTCATCATAAATTCTAAGTTTCTCCATATCACATGCATACAAAAGAGGATGTCCATAACAATCCATTACTACTTTGTAGTTTAAGTGGAACTGATTGTTGTTGAGGAGGAATGAAGTTCACATTGCGACAACCAGGAGAGGTGCCCGGTTTAGACCATTTCTGGTCGAAAAAGAACAATATGGTCAGCTAGGTCTGGCTGATTTCTCAATTCAAATCAATCAAGTCTAGTTTCTGCAAACAGAGAGGCCCTAGTTTAAAAAGAAAAGCAGTCATTCTTGCCAAGTGACTTTGCCGACCCCTCTGGTAATGATTTTTCAAAAGGCAGCTAGTGACTGATTCAATTTCACGCTAAGAAACAGACATGAGCACAAAAAAAAATCATTTTCACATTGATTTGCGTAAGAAATAATGATTGTGCAGAACACCGCCAAAGACATGGTGTGCATTATAT
This sequence comes from Syngnathus leptorhynchus, assembly GCF_054491065.1. Classification (NCBI taxonomy): domain Eukaryota; kingdom Metazoa; phylum Chordata; class Actinopteri; order Syngnathiformes; family Syngnathidae; genus Syngnathus; species Syngnathus leptorhynchus. Next base: position 8,078,911 of record NC_141204.1, on the reverse strand, counting down.
GTGAAAGCAGTGATTTGGACACGTTAGAAACCCGTAAAATGAGCTTTCACCACAAATAATTTTCATAGGTCCTCTTGCCTCTACTGTACAACTCTACTGGATGTGAAAGATGTGTATAGGAGACATCAAAAAAAGAAAAGTAACAGCCCTGATTTGCGTCCGATTCAAGCTAGCAAACTAGTTTACTTTGCATTCCTTTAGAAAATCTAAGAAACATGCTGCGTCTGGTTTCTGTCCTTTAGGAGAAAACCACCACCTTCAGATCCCACACATGTTCTGTCCTGCCATTTGGCAACCTGCTCTTGGCAGGCCGCACACATTTAATAGTGGACCAACTCAGACCTAATGCCTTTTTCAGATGGTGCGTTTCCTATCAGAACGTGCCGTGCCGTAAGCACACTGCTACCACTGACCTCTGCGTCCACCTCGTAATTGGCAGAATCTTTACAACAGCACGGCACGCAGTCTGAAAACATAAGTTCATGACTCGAGAGACGCTTGAGTTTTGTCATACGCTCCTTGGAGCTTTCCATTTTCTTTTGGCTTGGCTCACCCATATATACATGAAAATACAAACTAAATATAGCCTGCTCTGACTGGCAACCATATAGACTTTCAAATATTAGAAATAAAAAAGAACTTTGGTCCTCTGTGTACCTTGCTCCCGAGTTTGAGTGTGTCGATCTCCTCTTTCTGTTTGCTCAGCGTCTCGTTCATACTACACAAATGGTCACTCATCATGCTCAGTTGGTCTTCATAGCTCCTTTTGGTCGTGCTCAATTCATCCTGCACAACATAAGACAATTTGAACTGAGGGAACTGAAACGAAAGAGCGTTGGTCTGTGATGCTTTTCTTGGAAGATTCACATACCTGCAGGTGTGTGATGTTCTGACTGGCCCGTTTCATCTCTTCGACAATCGTCTCGCGTGATTTCTCTGCAATGGCTAATCTCTTGGCCAAAGCACGACACTAGAACGATGACGTGATTATATTTTACTAAATGCAAAAAACAAATAAAAAATACTGCATGAAGACAATTAAAGTATAATTTGAAGTAGGGACAGTTTATAATTTCTGACACACAATAAGGATTACCCCCATCTTCCACTCCTTATCCTTCAAATATTTAGAAGTGTTGTTATATTTACACATACTACTCTGTAAGAGTCACTGCAAAGATGACTTGCAATACTAAATGGCTAAGAGGTTATTTACTCAAAAGCACTACAATTGTTTTTCAGATAGACTTTGAAGGGATGGCTTCACCTCAGAGTGGAAGTGCACCGCTTTGCTGTCTGACACCTGGAGCTGAGTGGTGAGCTCTCCCACTCTGGTCATGTAGTGAGTTTTTATCAGCTGCTCCCTGGACTCTTCGTCTCCCACCTGCAAAACACACGCAACATCCTGCAATGTTACACCGGATTTATCGATTGGGAATACGTTGCTTTGAACTTTTTTCATACGGATGCATGGCCACTCACATGCTCGACAACGGGTACGGTACACAACATGCCAACCTGGAGGGAGGAGACAAACATAGCTGCAATAATAAATTGAGGCCTGGCCAGTTCTGGATTATAGGGGCACATTAAACCTATAATATTCTTCTATTACGCTGCATCAGCAAATTTAGATGTCTGAGTTTTATCTTACAAAAAAAGCGTGGGAAGAACAGGAACAGACAATAATAGTGACAGAAAATCAGGCCACGAGGAGGAACTTTCCTCTGCAAGATAAAATTAAGAAGTGACTGTACCAGGCTGGTGCACATAGTTTCTTTCGCAGCGGTTTTCAAAGGCGTCTCAACTTCCTCGTGGTTCTGTGTCAGCGAGCTGACCACAGTCGTCTGAGAGTTCCGACCTTCCCCGAGAGCCATGGCGAGCTGCGTTTCCAGGTCTGAAATACGCTGGTTCTCCTTTTCCAGTCGCACCTTCCCCAGCTGAGCTTCCAGGAGCCAGTGTTCCTTTTCCTGCTCAAGGCGTGCAATCTTCTCCTGACTCTGCTGCACCTGCAAGAGGCCAGCAGGGCACAAATAAGAACAAGCAAACGAAGGGAGCAAAGCAATTCTCAAACGGAATACGAAACAAACCGAATCCAACTAGCCTGATCTCTTTTTGCTGAAACGATGAACTACCGTATTCAACTTGAATTGGCATTTTGTCCAATCAGCCTCATACATAATACTGACACAAAATCAAAGTGACCTACGGAGGAAGCAGCATCATACCTGTTGAGTGAGACCTTCTCTACTCTCAGTGGAGCTCGTGAGTATCCGGCGATTGGCCAGTGCTTCCCTGTATGGAACGGACTGTGGCCTGGGCTAAACACAAGTAGGCACGACAAAAAAACTTTATAGGAGGTTACATCTGCCTTAAATAGGTTAGCTAATGCTATAATAAATCGAATGTAAATATTTGTAAACATTGATCTATACTGGATCACCATAGTAGTATGGTGAAAACTCTTTGACTAAATGAGAAGAGGTTGGGAACGTTTACCCTTTTGAGAGCTTGAATGTAAGCAGCTGCTTTCTTTTTGTTGGAAAGCATAATCTCGGCTTGTAAAGGGTTAAGGGCCACTGTGTTTCCTCTGGGACCGTAGCCCGAAGACGTGAAGAAATCCAAGTTGTTGCTGAAGAATGTAGCAAGCTGCAAGAAACCACAGATATTGAGCCTCATAAAATTCTAAACTCTAGTAGCTACTTGAGATAGAAGGCAACAGTGATGGATAAAATAAATGTGCAGTTAGGATTTCACACATCGTGTACCAGCATGTGTGCAGCGGGTCTCCCATCACTCACGTCTTTATTCAAAAAGAGAAACCGTTTATCAGTCACTCTGGCAGGGGAGCAGCTGCAAAAACTATGATTTTGACAGTCGCTTTGAAAATTTAACTGCCGGCCACCTGAGTTCCGACTAAAGTGGCAATTTTGCATCATGATACCAACTGCTGTCAAATCTCAACTGTGCCTCAGAAGCCATATTGTGTGGTGTGTGACAGATGAGTCGGGAACCTGGCTGCTGATCGCCCTCTATTGGCCATACCTTGCCTGTGCTGTTGGTCAGGGAGCCGAGGGAGCCTAGCAGACATTCTGTGGTGGTGAATAGTTTCTCTGTGGCAGTGGGGAGGTCTTGCTCTAAACCTGCCTTCTGGTTGTAGTGCTTTGACATTTCTGTGCGCACATACAAAGCGAGAAACACAAGTATGAAATGCAAGAGAGGTTTCTATATTGTATCGATTTTGAATCATATTTTGAAATGAATGCCGTTGAAAATAGGACCGCCATGGGATGCCTTGTTATATAAAGTCAGTGTCAGAATGAAACCAAGCATCCATGTTGACCTGCACTGCTGACACTAACAGCATGGCTATGAGCAAAGCTGGGTTAATTCAACAAAATTTAAGTAAGCGTTGTCAACTTTGTGATTTGATTGGGATATTTTGTGACTCTTCTGACCCCTCAAGTGACAACTTTTTCAAAAGTTGTTGTTAGTTTTCACATTAGATCTTGCCACTAGATGGCGGTGTTTCTCAAAGTCTAGCACGGATGTTTAAAGAATGGGATAACTTGCGGTGAATTTAAATGGTTTTCATGTCAAATTGTGAATAGTCAGCACTTCATTTTTTATTCTAGGCTTTTATGTAAATGCTTTATAATGGATTATGGAAAAGAATATGGAAAACTAATTCCTATTGTCATTAGCTTGTTAATTAGCTGTTATACTTTTATTAGCTCTAATGCTTGCGAGAGGTCACAGCGGGGGTTGGTTGACACATTAACAACCAAACACTAAATCATGCAAGGCCAGGTTACGATTCCTTTCTCTCTTTACACTAAAGAACAACATCCATTCTTTGAATCGTTATCAAAAATATTCCAAGATGGCAATCCCAGGATTCATGAGGCTGTAAAAGTCAGTGGTTCAAATAATTATATGACTGAAACAGCGCTTTACCTTTAACGGCATCGTGAAGACTGTGCAAGCAAGCTGCCAATTGGGTGAATACAGCAGAGGTATTACTTTGCGGCATACCATCCTGACGAACACCTAAGACAAAAAAAATATTGATGCGTGTTAAAAACAGCATCGGCAAAAATCTTAAAACAGGTTTGAATAATTCATGTTAACTTACTGGGAAAAGTCAACAGGCTAATGTAGTTCTGTAGTTTGTCAAACACTAATGTCACTCTCTTCACATCATTCTGCAGTTCTCGGTTCTTTAATGTGAGGGCAGTAGTGCAAAGTGGTGTTTGGCACTCCTCCTCTAGGCTGGGAGGAGAAGACAGTTAAAAAAATAAAAAGAAATCCTCCTCCACTCTTTGCCCTTATCACACATGCATGAACACTGCTGACCTTTTTAGTTGATAAGGGAGAAGCTTTTGTAGGAAACGGCAATATGTGGAGAAAATGTCACTAAAGTTCTTCAGCTTGTCCACAGTCTCCTACAATTCATCAACAAGGTAAAATAGATTTGGGTTTGATACAAAGACAGAGGAAAACATGTTTTTTTTTTTTTTTTTTTTGAAGAACCTCTCACCAGCACTGTGACCGTGTCCTCCGTGATACTTTGGTGTAACTGCAGAAAACTATCCTCCAGGGGGCGTACATATACCGCATTCTCATGCAGATACTGAGAGAACTGGCAGGAGACAAAGTTTGTAAGCCTATGTACGCAAGTTTCCATACATATTAAAGTTGTGCTTGTCAGTCCACTAACCTTCTGATTCAAAGGAGAAATGGACTCAATAGAAGAGTCCAGTGGATAGATGTGGACTCTCTGCTCAGTGTATGAATGGAAGTTCAACAGACCAGCCACCAGGTCCTGAATAAAGCTAAAGGCTTGACCTGCCAAATCCCGGGCTTTAAGCTGAATTAAAAAAAATAATAATAATTAGGTACTTAAAACTACAGTGTGTACAATTCCTGATGTTTGAAATGCAAATTGAATCGAACAAACTACAGACGAGACTGTCCTTTAAACACCCACCTGATGTCTTCGATTGTGTGACGGGACATTCAGACTGTTGTAGTCATTAAATTCTGGAAGATGAGAGGGACAAGGAAGATGTTTCACTGAGCAAAACGTTTTCCTAGAATTTTAGCATAGGGTAATAATTCATTTCAGCACACTCTCTGACTCTCAAACTCATGTCATGTCATAAACTGAGAAGCCCTTGTACATACTTAGTAGCAAAATGATGTATTTCTATATCATTCATGACAAAAGAAATCTCGTGGTGTAATTTCCTGTTTGAGTGCAGAACACTCACGGGTGTCGTTAAAGGGCACTTTCTCCTGGATAACGCTGCTGCTTTGTTTCAGTTGTCTGTTAAGTTCTGACTGGCATCGTCTTAACTGCTGCTGACTGCACACACACAAAAAAAAATCACAACAGGACAATTTGTTACTCATTCCTGACCATGCAATGCATCCTTGATGAAAAAAAACAAAAAAAACATACCACTCCTCTGCTCTCAATCGGCAATCCTTTCCCTCCCTCTCCAGAGTCTGTGTTTTAACCTAGAAAAAAAAGGAACACCGCACAGACCAGATACAACCAAGTCAACTTACAATCCATTGTATGATGAATCGTCCCCTTGGCTTCCATGTTCAAGCTCATTCTCACCTCCAATCGTGCCTTGTCACTCTGCAGCCTCTCAATGGTTTCTGAGTACTTGGCAGTGAGTCCATCCACAACAGCTTGATGATGTTGAGAGCTTCGCTCCAACTCTTCTAGACGTGATCTCATCTCAGCCTCCTCCTTCTTGTGTTGCTCGTCTGCCTCGTAAAACTAAAGAATCCAAAAAAAGAATAACAAGTTCAGTTCTCTATAACAAATGCAGTTCTCTTACAAATATCGTTCTATACTTCTCAACAACTTTGGCCTAAAAAAATAATAATTGTGCATTACCTGAATGTGAAGCCTCTCATTTTCTTCAATTTTTTTTTGCAAATCCTCATCAAAAACACTTTGTGTCCGCACAGCATGATGTGAAGGAGAATCTCCTTTATTCTGACAGTGGATAAACAAGAGTATTTAATCATACCATCAAAATACATGCAGTCAAATTGTTGTCAGTGTTTCCTGATTTCTTGAACATTTAGACTCAAGCTACTAATCACAAAAATAGAATTATTTAGGTCTACCAGCACATAATAACGGCAGTATGGTGGCCAAGCTGTTATCACGTCTGGCAAAGAGTTCTGAGACTGGTAGATTAAATATCAGCTCAGAATGTCCTGTGTGTTCTATGTATGTTCTCTTTGAGTTTATGCGGGGTTTTTCTTGTTCCATGTACATATCCCAAGAAGACGTATTATAAATGTATTCTCATAGCCCCTCTGAGGCCATATTTGTATCCTACCAATACTGTAGTCTTTCATTTTATTTCAGTGGTATTTTGGTTCCCATAGCAAAGTAGTGACTGGTTTACTTTTAATATTTGATAACAATCAACAGGTTTGGGACTACAGCTTTAGAAGAATTGAACAATGATCACCTTCCCCCTTTTGCTCTTTGCTTCATTAGCAGCTAGCTCCTCTTGAAGAAGCTCCACCCTCTTGGCCAGCTGCTGGTTCCGAAAGCTGAGGCTGTCCATCTCCTGCTCTTGCTTCCTCAGGCTCTGATCTCTTTGCTTCAGTTGCTCCTGAAAAACAAAGAACCAAGCAATAAAAAAGGAGTAATGGTGCTGCAAGAATCACCGGATTCTTTTACACGGAGATCACTCAAAATTTCTCTGTGTAGAAGGGGCTTTTGTTGGAAATTGCAATATGGGTCTCTGAACTGAAGGGCTGATTGAGGGCGGTGTGATTTCTTTTAAAAAGTCACTTTACTTTGAGGGAAGCCGAGTTGGCCTGTTCGTCGACAACTGCCTTCTTCAGCACCTGGTTCTGGGCACGAAGCTGTGAAAATATACACAACAGTGGTATATATATATGTATTAAAACATCAGCTGTTGAGATGATACTTGTTTAAATAGTTTTCATTTTAACAGGGCACAATTGTTTAAACCCCTGAACTCTACTAGCATAAGTGTGTGTCAGGGACAACTACATCGTCAGCACTTCCTAAGTGAGATACAGCAGTTCTCTAACTTGGTGATCAAACAGGAAATAGCATATACTGAGTGACCAATGGCCAAGGACTCAGCTGACATAGAAACAAAGGGCACATTGAGGGAATTAGCGCCGTTTCGAACCAGTTTACCATATGCAGTTTTGAAAGCCATCAACCACGTGATGTTGTGAGCATTTCAATGTCTAATTGTAGACCCATAAGAAATAGCAATCAAACAAATGAGTTTGGTTAACAAGTTTTGTATTATATTTGATTCAAGAATAAGAGTTTGATAATGTGTTCAAAATAATAAGAATGAGAAGTGTCTTTTCAAAGACTATCTCATGCAGGTAAATAAAATAAGAGATTGAATATCATCAGTCATCAATTTAAGTGAAAAAAATGAGCAAGAATAGTTGTATCACATTCCTTTCCATTGTCTTAAAACCGATACGTGGCAGACTTGATTCCTGTTATTATATCAAAATGCATTTGTATGCTGAGGGTTATTGCTAAATAAGCTTTATGATGTGGGACATAATGTCATGTCTTCACAGTGGGGATGTAATATTGAAATAATCAATTTAATCATTTCGTACTGACTCGACATGTTGAAAAGCAAATCATTAGTAGGTAATAATTGGAGAATCGGGTGTGGGGGTACACAATCACATCTCAAGTATTCATTTAGTGACAGTATGAAATATCATAAGGGTTACTTTACCTTGGAGTACTCCTGTGCCAATCTACTGTATTTGGTCTGCAGATCGGTGACATTAGCCATAGTTATCGGAAACTTTGTCGCGTCCTGAGACTGCAACCTTCTTCTGCGTACGAAATGATTTCCAATGAACTTGAGCAAAACTCCCCACTCAGCTTGACGGACGCTGCGAATAAATAACGCTGGCTAGCTCAGGTTGTGTTTTGGCGAGATGATCGTTGCACTACAATAAATCATTGGCGGTGCACACATCGCTTAGAAGAAGGAGCCACTGGTTTTGGACAACGTAAACGGTGTTCAGCAGATTTACGCAATGACGCAAATGCGGATGTTATTCGGACTTGAAAGGGGTGTGATGAAGTTAGCATTATCAGCGATGGCAGCGTATAGCAGGCTAACGAGTTAGCAAAATAGCAAAACACAACCCGGTGGTGTCAAAAAGCACATTAATAAAGCCGTTGCGGAGTGGTCCGACACAATACTTTCTACTAATACTCTCAAAAAAGAAGCGTGGCTGTTGTTACGTTGGCAAGCAAAGCCTTGACAAGTCAGTCATCGTCTACAATACTTTCGTTTTATTATTATTCCTCAGCGATCCAGCCAGACACAAGCTCAGGGGTCAGAGTTCAAGGAAAACCAGAACTGCTGAGCAGCTTTATTGCGCTTCCTAGCGGCTGGAGGTATATGGTGAACGCTACAAACAACAAATTCTTGCAAGAAAAAAACCTTAAATATTTCAAGTATAAGGTTTTCACTGTTGTAATAGCCCTCTGGAAACCGTTATGTGGCTCTCAACAAAACTACGTTTGCAATCTGTGGACGTGACTGAGCAGCACAGATGTATGTGACCTCATGAGAATGCAATTGTTCCATTCAAATAAAATTAATTGATTTAAATTGATTGATTTACTCAGATGTGGTGGTGCCCAAACTCAAGTCAAAGCACTATGACTATCATTTTAATGTCTGGCACCAGTAAAAGTATATCAAGTGATTCAAAAGAAAATGTGACATTGAGACAGTGGAGGGAAAAAATGGAGGTCTCTTAATTTAAAAGGAATGTACTGTAATATTATTCTACTACTTTTATCATTTCATTAATTGATCCAGTTCTAGTTATAATTACTTTCATGTCAGTGATTAACTTTCCAATTAATAACTCTAGCATTGAAGGTGTTGAACATTGAACGATAAACACATATTTACATGACCTCATTTTGACTAGAAGTAAAATGGCATGTTGTCAAAGCAGCCAACAGTGCTCAAATCCTTGACAATTCATTTCCCCTAATCCATAATACACTAATCTCTTTATATGGTCACGACATATTAACAGTTCTACAATTTCAATTTCAGTGGATGCTTCACAAGTCACATCAAGAAGTGAATATTCTTCACCAACATAAGAAGCATCCTTTGCCACTTTTGTACGTGGAAAACTCAACACACACTGCAGCCAGTGGCTCCAGCATTGTCTGGTTGCCTGGCAACTGTCGGCGTGGCGTGGTTGCTAAGGCCATGTGGGAGGGGGGGTGGGGGTGATGCTGCTCTGATTTCCAGCTGAATTGAGGCAGTCAGTAGGGAGAAGCCCCCACCTCCCAACTTCCAGTCCACACACAGGACTCTATTGAACAATAGTGCAGCGCCAATGGGCCCGAGGCTCTTGTACAGTACTAGGTCACCACCGTGCTCATCCCTCAGCCTTCTATGACAAATCAACTTGGAGCAAAGACTGCGTTGAGGACATATAGCCATCTCCGGCACGGTCGGCATTAATGTGAGGTGCAATTGTGGCAGTCTGCCATGTTGGAAGAGTGAAAAAGACAAGTAGGATGAAGGCGGCAGTGTGTGGCGGAGGAGTCACACACGTGGTGCTGATCACAGATTGTGCAGTCAAAACACGACTAAAACAGCCAGACTTGGTGGGAAATATTTGCCAGCTGTGACATGCTAATGTGAAAACTGAAAAGGCTGCCTCATGAATGAGTAGTTATAGTTGAATAATGGCCTATGATTAGTTTCTACGAGTGCTCTGGCAATCACAGCAGGTGGCAACATTGATCAGAAATGTAGGAAGTGTAGACTGACTATTAATACACTGGTGGTGAACCAGAATTAAAAAAAAAAAAAAAGTGCTCACAGTGTTAAGAAGAACAGGTTTTTATTAATAGTTTTGTAATACCATATATAATGCAATTGCATATCTTTGGCGAAAATAAATCTTATAAACATTTTATCAACAGAGGTTAGCATACAAAAACCAAAAATGTGCGCCGGTCCGAAAGCCATGGCAGACACAAACTGATACTGGGCTGGCAGTTTTTTTTGTTGTGTTTCTTTTTTTTTTTTAAACCAAGGCAACTTAATCATACCCATACAGAGCTGCAACATAATTCAGAGAACCACATGACCGATATTCAATAAAAGCTGACAAGCAACAGAGCAACCGATGTCATGAGTGGTGATAATTTTGTGGCAGCCCGACATGGTGTGTTGTTTAACTGAGAGCAACAGAACCTTCTTTTGACAAGTGCTACAAAAAGAATGAGATAGAACTCTATCGGGATGGGGAACCTTTTTTGTGTTCAGGGGCCAATTCAGGTTTAACAGTGTCCTCCAAGGGCCATATCAAATTTAAGAATAAAATTGATCTTAAAATCAAACAAATGTTTCTTATCATATAGCACAATATAAATGCTCTATTATTTGGATTTGTGGTTTAAATGTTATGGGCTTCGTCTGAGGCCTTAATTGCTCTCGGACCGGATCCCCAGTCCTCAAAACGGGCTGAGGGTCTGCAACTACACAAGCAGCCTGGGGGGCCGCATGGGTCTGCTCCAATTTTCCAGTGACAAACACAATTATTCCCAAGTCTTGGAAGCATGACTAATGAATGGCAGTAGTTTTTTTTTTGTAGTAAGCTCGAGTTAAAAAAAAAAAAAAAAAAAGTACACAAAGACAAAAATGTAAAATGATTAATCAGAAATTTAACAACACGAGAGGGACATGTGACATTTTGCACCACCCCAGTTTGTACATCAATTTTGGCAGCAAAAGAAAGGTTCTGTATGAATGTTGATCAACATTTTCTATCCAGGCTAACAAAAAGCAAAGAAAATCTGGCAGTCATAGTTAAATTTCCAAAATAAACAAAAATAAAAACACCCGCTCTATAAACAATTGGCAAAAAATACTTAACACATGGAAAGAGGGGGAAAATAGATTGTATTGCTGTGAAATCAAAGCAGAACAAGAAAAAAAAAATACTTATATGAAAAAAGAAATTAAATGTGCCTCGTCATTCTCCTTTCAGATGACCAGTGTTTGGTGGCGTTTCCGCCCGATAAATTAAAGTCATAAATAAGGTCAAGATTCACGAACAATTAATTTGTTCTTCTTTCACAGCAAAATAAGACCAGTGTATGCAAGAATTACTACTGTACGTCTGCAGCAGCAGAACCGAAACATAAAGTGGTCAAAATAAACCATTTGTCCAGAGTCCGCTTGCATTTCCTGTTAATGGGCTTCAGAAACTTTGGACAACAAGTCGTGACAATCTAGAATTATATTGTGGCAACAGGGAAACATAGCAACCATGGCCCCTTGCAGTTTTACATCAGTGGCACAGTAAAATGTTTGGCAATGACAACATAGGCTATACTTAAAGCCACCAAAAACACAATGTGGCACTTTTTAAATATTATGTGGGATGAGATGCTATTGTGCGCGTTTTCCCTCATATTCTTAAGTACTTTTGATTTGAAAAAACCCCAAATGTCAAATGCAGCTTTGCCTTGTAACCTCCCACAGTGAGCCGAACGTAATCAGCAGACAGTAAACACCACATTTCACAGCGTGAAGGGGTTTTGCACTTCCTTATTTTGTTTTAAGGAGGAAGCGCAGCCAGAGGAACACCAGCGGCCGAACGGAAGTTGGGGCCAAATCACGAGAGCAGCTCACATCATAAGGATTCCAGTTATGTCCAACCGTGACTGTACCGTCGGGTTTATCGTGCTTGAAAACAAGCTCGACTTCAACTCTCCCAAATCAGACAGGCATCCCGCCAGATTTTGACAAAGAATAAACTGCAATAAATGGTGCAAGAACCAGTGGTTATTTAGCATCCCGTCCATAAGGGTCAAGCAGCATGGCTACTTTTTTTTTTTTTCCCAACATATGAGTAACTGACCCTCTTGTCTCACCTTCAGTTTTAGACTGAAGAAAACACACACACAAAAAAAGTAAAAGTAGTCGAGGAAATCCGTTGCACACACAGCCAAGTGCGCCGTAAATGTAAAAATGTAAAGTGATTGATAACAAGGCGAAGTGGCAAAGTTTGCAAGTAAAATTTGGCAGTGGCAGAGTAAATACTAATTCCGCAATTTGCCTCATGTTTTACGGCGTAACAAGACAATAACGCTATGTCATTCATTTGCTTAATTGCATCTTAACCAGCATATCTCTGGGGTGGAAAAAAGTCACAATATTAAATGACGTGGAAAAAGTTAAGGTTGTGGATTCATTATTGCATCTCTCTCTCAAGAGGTGTAGAGCACACGTTTTAAAACCGTGCCGTATTGGGTTTTTTTTTTTCTTCGTTAGCACAAAAAGGGGAAAACGCGCAACACCAGGAGGTTAGATTTTTGTCGTTTACAAACATGCACTCGTTCGCGTCATATACAGACTCACTTGGAAGAGGATACAAGTTTGAGGAGGAAGCATGCAACGCTTTGAGTTAGAAAAAAACGTTTTCCATTTTTCACAGGAAAAAGAAAATCTTGAGTCACCATCGTCTATTTCGACAGAAGCAGGCAGGTCATTTTGGATCGAGTTCGTTCTCCGTCGCTCAGCCCCCCCCCCCTTCTCCCCAAATATGTTGTGACCGCCCCCGAGTTGCAAAAGTCTCATTATGGCTTCGTTCTCCTGTGTGAACAATACTATTGCCATTTGATTCGTTGGACAGAGATATCCCAAACAAACAACGAAAGAGAGGCTCAAAATGGCCAAGATACGAGATGAGAAAAGGAGAAGGAGGCACAGCGGGACACGCGACTGGGGGTGGGTCAGAGGTGAGGGTTCACAGGGTCCAGAGTCTGTCTGATGAAGGGTTATCTTTATTTCCTGTTAAGTTTTGTGCTCTTGACATTGCGTTTGGAGCCCTCCGTGCAGCTGCGTATACCCGCCAGGTGCAACAAGGAACCGGCGGCCTCTTTAAGCTCCTCATCCAGCTCTGGCTTGACCTCACGCCGCGGCCTTTTGCCAGCAGGCCATTTGATGGCGGGCGGGCGGCGCTGCGTTTGGTTGACGCCCCTCTCATCCCACAGGTCAGAGTCCTCGTCGCTGTGGAAGCCCTCGCTGCCGGCGCGGTGGGACTGCCTGCGCTCGCAGCCTCCTTCATCTAAGGAGGAAAGGGAGGACGAGGAAGACCGGGAGGAGCAGCGCTGCAGGGCGACGCTGCTGTAGTTGTGGTCCTGCTTTGGATCGCTGCTCACCAGGACCGAGTCGGGTCTGGAGAGGTCCAGTGGGCCGTCAGAATTGCCTGCCGAGAGCAGACGTAGCAAAAAGTGATGAGGGCAAACCAACAGCTTACAAGCCGCTTGCGTCTGGCTTATTGAAATCATAAACTGTGCATTAAATACATTCTGTGCACTGGAGTTCCTCGATCAACTGGTACATGTAAATGCCGTGACAGATGTACCACTACACTTTTTTTTTTAATGGGGTCAAATCAGAGAATCTGAATCTTCGGAACTCCATTTTTAATGTTTGAGTTGGACTGAGTGAATTAACACTGCCCCTGGGAGTGGTGTCACAGTGGAAGTCTTTTTAGATGTAGCTTGACTTGCCATAACTGACACCTCACTAGACCTCAGCTCAATCGAAGACCAAATCAACAGCGCCTTTGCCATTGTCAATTTTGCTGTTGCCGTTCCACCTCACTTACTTCAATAAGTAATTCATCAGCAATCAATGAAATGTCTAATCATCCATTAACCAAATATACAGCACCTTCAAAATTCTAATTGCATTTCTATTGTTAACAACGATACAAATTTTTCCTCTATCGTTAGCCACATACCAAATGTCCTTGCGTTAAATGAATCAAACATATGCCATAACATTATGAACACAGATGAGAAGTATGTCCAACTAAATCAGCAGACAAATAAAAATAAAAAACACTTAAAGCAATGAGGTGGATGTTATGTGAGGAGGGTGAACATATGGTTGCTTGTTGGATTCTCTTACATGGGTCAACGTGGTGCCCTGGGGCAGAGTTTAAGAGCATCATGGCAGTGGCAGCATCAATATCAGACTCTGGAAGAGGAGAGAACATGCATGACGGTCAGTGCTAAGGTGTGAGAGAGAGCAAGGCAGCGAGCGGGGCGCTTTGGTCCCTTTTAACATTGCTCATTTCCACCGAGCCGCAAAGTTCGAAATGGGTCGCAAAGGTCATTGATTGATAAGCAAGGAATTTTTAAATCGGTAGGGTCAAATGCTGAATGCTCCTTGTTGATTTTCTTGGTTCTTTGAAGCTATCGCTATCCCACCTGCCCGCCCCACTGCGAGGTTTAACGGGTTCTGCGTACCACTTTGAAGTGACCCCAAAAATGCCGATGGAATGGATCGGACAAAAACAAACATTCATCAAAACAAAAGCAGAGGATAAATACGTGCCGCTGATAGGAAGAATGCATCTGATCTTCTCAGACCTGACAAAGTGTCTAAAAGCCTCATGGCTCACTTCTGGGGCTCTAAATTATTAATGATTACAGCAAGATTGAGTGCTCCACACTCAGCACCAACGGAAACTCTGCCTGTTGTCAAGGTTACAAATCTAAGAGGCAGAGTGAGTGGGGAGCTATAGCTGAGGCATCGAATGGACCACATGAGGCATCAATGACTTCAAAGTAATAAATCAAACTAAGAATTGCGAAGGGGTGGGGAGGGGGACAAGATGCTGGATGTTCTGTGACTGAAATGCACAAAAGCGTCACAATTGCCATACATTCACAAGCACACTACGGCGGATCCACAAAGCTGTAAAGCACGTGAGCATACAAAAAAAAAAAAAACAAGAGAGCTCTGCCTCACCTTTAAATGAGCAACCTTGCAGAAAGAGATGGCGAGGGGGTGAGGAGGCACTGCAGGAGAGATTAAAAGAAAAAAACCATCAAGTACTGTATCATACTTGAATTTCAAAAGTGTGCTTGAAGAACTAGCCACTGCTAAAACCCATCAAAATGACACCATAAAAAGCATCTTCAATTTCAAAGAACTAAGACCATTTAACTCGGAGTGATGGTCCGACTTGATGGTCTGAGAACAATTTCCTGCATCGTCACATCCTGTCGCAATTTACTGTGGGGAATGAAGATAGGTCACCTGGGCGGGGAGGCGGGTGGTGTGCAGAAGGCATGTGCGGCGGGAAAGTGCTGCTTCTTAAGGGCTTGGATCAGGTTGGGGCGGTATTCTGGGTCCACGCACCACAGAGAACCTTTTCCACTGGCCTGCAATGATAGTGAAACATTGGGAGACTATCAAGAGTCAACATCCTTTATTTTACTCTGCTGTAAGCAGCCAGATGAGGATCAACTCCCTTAAGTGAATAAATAACAGTTAATTACATCCATAAAATGTTTGACCCTGTTAATAACAACCAAACTTAATGCTGCTATCATTTCAAGTAACAGCAAACCCAAAGCAACACGGGCTTCCTTCGCTACTTATGCTTTGTTTATCTTGCTTCTAGCGATCCGTGTTATGAGAGGAGTCATATTTACTAGAAAGAATGATTTCGAGGCCAATTGTCCCCCCAATAAAAAATCCAGAATTCCTATTCAATCTCGTGAAAAACACACACCGATTGTCTCGTTTTCACAGCGTTTCTTCTCGTGAACAAAGTTCCCCCACACGCCGCGCACACTGCTCCGACTGTCTGTCGGTGATGTGTGCGGGAGTGTGTTAACTGTCATATTATCTGATGGCGCTGTGTTGTTGCCCAGTCTGAGGGAGCAAGCGAGGGAGGGTGGAGAATAACCTTGACTCACATTACCAGCCCGTCCCCGATGCAGGAAGAAGGAAATGTCTCCATGGCAACGGAAACCACCAGCCAGTGTCATGTGAAACTGCCGCTGATCTGTCAGCAGACCGAGTGCTCACACTGTGCACCTGCATGCTGAGCGACTTGCGCTACTCCGTGTTGCTCCTCGTAGAGTGCTAACCTGCCCCTATCTCCTACGCTGGTGGAAAAATAGCACATTGTAGCCATGTACAGATCTGGCACTACGGGTTCGACTGGTCACAAGTCCAAACTCAGACTGAAGCTCAATATGGCAACCATTGTGTCCCTATCTGGATCTACATATCGGTTTGCTTCACAAATAGGTCGACACTGGGTACGAGCAAATATTCTACTATGGAGCACGAGCGCTGTACTCCAGCTATAGGGTCAATAACTATACTTACTTGTTGCTTAGAATAGCAATAACTGCGAAATTATTGAGTCACAGTTTGAATATCACAACCAGGCTTTTCTTTTTTTTTTTTCATCATAGGAGACCAAGGCGTTGTTTTACTACACATTATGACTCCCCGTTTTTAGTGCTTTTAGACTTAACCAATGTCTCTTATACTATCACACAGCAAGGCTGAATATTTTGTTTCTCGGACACAGATTTTGTTTATTGCAGACCATAGCACCAGCACTCACTTCAATTTATAGTGTCCTACTTAGCCACGTGATTTAAAATGATCACCTTTTTGCCGACATAACTGTCGTCTCACTGTTTTTTTAAATCAAAAGTCAACTAGATTTAGATAGCCATGAAAATAAATTTTTTTTTAAATATCCTGATAAGAGTTTTCTACATTTGCTTGATTTACACTGCTTAATAGAGCGCCGTGATAAATGGCTCCTTAATAATCACTTTGCCTTGGGATGACAATGATAAGAGGACTTTTCCAACCTTCATTCGCTCAATTTCTGGGTCTCGAGTTGCATACCTTGCGCATACAAAATACTGTGTTGCTTTGTTTGCATTTCCTTTGTAGCTATGACCTGGATGAAATTCCAGTCTTATCGCTGTAGCGGCCATTATGTGGCAGACCTACACATCAGCCACACTATTTAGGGATTTGCTGAAGAAATGATTTTGGCAACTGAAATTTTAAATACAACATATTTAGCATAGTATAATAATGAGATCAAATTGAACCGTGCTTGTCAGAAAGTATGTAGAACGAGAAAGCAGCTTGAAGACATACCTTTCCTAAACTCCTTTCGACCTTGCGGAAGCATTTATTCAGGGAGAGATTGTGACGCACTGAGTTCTTCCATCCGGTGGGAGCATTGGAGAAGTAAGGGAAGTGCTCAAGAATCCAGCCATAGATTTCTTTGACGGGTAAAGATTTGCTGGGAGACTGCTCAATGGCCATGTAAATGAGGAGCGAAAAAGAAAAAGGGGGCTTGGACTTCAAGGAGTCCCGCTCTCTACCCCTACTGTGAGTTGAGGCTGTGGACGAGGATGAAGTTCCCTGGTTGGATCCGTAGTCTCCTTCGATGTCAAAGAGAGGGCTCCCACTGGGTTGCGCTTCAGGACCTCCTAACGTGAAGTTCTGAAGCAGGTTCTCGTGAAGCCAGTTGAGGTTGGTGAGTTCTTCGTCTTCGGCACCGCCGGCTCGGTCCACGCTGGTCGCGAGGGGGCTGGAAGCGCACTCCGCCTCGGGCAGTGTTCCGACTCCACAAACACCTCGAAGCCATGTTCGCTCCTCTTGCATACCCGGAATTTCCGTTTTCTTGTCTGGTGACATCCCAATAATTGGACCCATTAAATCAAAGAGGTCTGCAGGAAAAAAAAAGAGATTTAGATCAATTAGATTACACGTTATCAATCAGAAAGAGTTTTAAAGTTGCCGTTACTGGACACATTGTCTTTCTTGG
The DNA here is from genome assembly GCF_054491065.1 of Syngnathus leptorhynchus. Classification (NCBI taxonomy): domain Eukaryota; kingdom Metazoa; phylum Chordata; class Actinopteri; order Syngnathiformes; family Syngnathidae; genus Syngnathus; species Syngnathus leptorhynchus. Next base: position 8,061,187 of record NC_141204.1, on the reverse strand, counting down.
AGCCAAGCATACTTGAGATCTTTCATTTGCATCTCAACTGTACTGTCCCAGCCATTCTCCTCCAAGGACGGAGAGCCTCTTAGCTCTCCGCCCCTTGACTTTAGCCAAGGACTTTCAATGAGATCCTCTCAAGCAACTGAGCGGACTTAAGACTCCACTTATTGACGCCCACCTCATTTCAGGCAAGACCCTGCTGCTCGTTATGTGTAAATGAGCATGAAACCCGCCATTGACTGCTGGAATCAAATGACTGCCTCTACCTTACTGCGCAAAGGCTCGTTACAGGCTAATCCACATTATGCAAGAATCAAGTTGCAATTTGTCACTTTCAGGATTATGAAAAGTGTACAGTCCTGGAAGTCTTCTATTCTCTTACAATTGAAAGGAAATTTCACAAACTAATGTTACCCAATTGAACCAAAGTTACATTCAATGAGATGATAGCCCTTCTGAAGCAACCAATTGTTTTCCTTTTCTCGAAAGCACAATAATAAAAAATGCCTTGGTAAGAGCATAGTAGACATATTTTTCTTTAAATTGCTTGATCGGTGTAACAGTGAAAACAGCTGAGAAGGAAGCAATAGCTGTCGTTGCGTTTCACCGGCAGCAGCAAAAAAATGTGTTTGGATACGTTTTTTTTTTTTACAAATTCCCCATACGTACAAGATTCAGGCTGCTAATGTGAAATGTGGTCTTCCCTGAAAATGTCAGTCGTATTGTACCTTACGTTAATATTAACATCTACTGTATGCTTCCTCATACAAATACGAATAAGCGCATTGTACGCTGGTGAGGCCAAGTGTACAAAGAGATTAATCTTGGGCTCAGCTCACAACAAGCTCTAAGTCTTGGGCGTCACCATGACAACCACGCCGTCCTTTCAATTAAGTGCAGAAATTTCACAAATGAGTAATCCATGTTGGCTGTCTCCAATATAATATAGCACAGGAAATGCCGCAGCACCTGACTGTGGACACCAGATGCTTCTTGAGTGCGATCATGTGTGAATGTGAACCAACGAGAGGACATAGTATAATCTGTCAGATAGGCGTTTCTTTTCATTTATGTGACAAGACAGGAATTGGGTCAGACCAAAGAGTGTTTGGCCGTAGAACGAGGCGGGAGAGAGAGTGTATGCACGCGCATACACAAGTCAACGTCAGCCGGTGGTAACAAGAATGAAAGGAGGAAAGGGGCATTTAAGAAATTACCATTGAACCCTCAATGAGCGTGGAGGAACGTACGATAATTCCAATTTTCTTTAGATTGAATCATGGGATATTCCAGCTTTCAGGGTTCTTGCAGTGGATTTGATACCTCTGTCAAGGAGGCTTTTGTTTCACCACGCAGGATTGATCGATTGGATCTGTGCAGATTGCAGTTTACATTTTGTGATGCATCAATGTGTATTATTTATAAAGATGGGGAGGTAGACTTCCAAGAAGAAGACTATCATAGTTTTGACGGGAACTTGATGACCATCTTTTATTTATTTTTTCATTCTTTGTTTAACACTGTTATGAATTTATTTTGTTCAGTGGCTCAGTTTAAAACTCAAAACGTTTATCAAGTGAGGTAGTATTTCTTATTGAGATGAATGGAAATGCAAATAATCCGTTCTGATTTTGCCCTATCAATATGGATGTTTGGTTAAAATTAATATACTAATATGTCTGAGTTTTTCTGCATTACTGTACCGTTTTTACTTTTACTCGCGATGCCTTGATCAAATTTTTGGGGTTCTGATCTGATTTTTTTAAGGCATGTTCTTTCCAATACTGACCTCCCGCTCTTTATTTTTTTTTTTTTACTTCAACCCTAAGGTGTGCAAGTCATTTTCCAATATAGCGAGTAACAAGCTTATAAAGCCTATGGGGAATATGACAATCATTCTTCTAAACATTTATGACTAAAAGTAGCTGGTTTTTAAGGTTGCATATCTATCACGTTACTAATCTAATGGCGGCCTGAGGACACATGTAGAAATCCTAAAATAGACTCAAAAATGAAAGAAGCTGCACCTACAAATTGGATAATTCTGCTTACTGATCAACAGTGATGTCCTGATTGAGACTGCTCTTTCCAATGAACGGGTAATTATGGCATAATTATCGTACCCAAAACATTCCACTGACAGCCATTAAGGTGACAGTCAACCACATAGCACAGGCGTGGCGCCAAAATTGTGACTGAATTCTGTTGACATTTGTTTTCAAGTTACTTGGAGAAGAAAACAAGTCATGGCCTGGTTAAAGAGTCAGAACACTGACCACTTTCCATCTTAGCCCCCCATAGTACCTGACTGGTACCTCCAAGAGGACTGACATTTGAATGTAAACACGACTCTTTTCAAAACCCTTTAGAGGAAGGTCAGACTCCAACCATTAATGTTATACGAGTGAAGCCAATGCGATGAATGGACCTTGCCTGTTGACTGCAGGTCATCGTTGAAAATACACCAAAGCTGGAATGGCGCTGACCTGATGGCTCATCTGCAAGTTAAAATAGCCCCGCGTGCCATGAGCCGCATCATATTCATGTGCAAACAGGCGGGGACGAACAGCAGGTGCCAAGGCAATTTCCCCCCCCCCCCCTCTTTCAAAATGCTCTTTTATCCCGTTAAGCACTTAGCCTATTCAAAAATGACACAAAGACACACTGCTAGCTTTAAGTGGCGGATCAAGCACACTGATGTGTCGCAATAGACGGCAGAACGTAAACGGGAGAGCGCGGCCGCGTCAGCGATGATCTCAGGCAAGCAGATCTGACTTTCAGGAATCAGTTGCCACGGCAGCCTGTGTGGTGAGGGAAGCGGTTGCGCTCATGTCTGTGCATGAAGAGAGAGCTGATGTGGGGAGATCAATACAGGCGGAAACTGCTGAGGCCAGCAGTCTCGCGCTGTTCTCCACAAAACCTGTCTGACAAAGAGGGGCGGGAAAAGCGGCAGCCAACCTGGATGACATGCTGCTAAGTTCCAATGAGTGCATGGTTTCTCATTATATAGCTATACAAGACAGAATTTTGAGGAAATTAATTTTAGAAACCGATGCTTGCGTTTATACACCGATGAACCACACCCTGATCGCGGCTACTAACTAAACCAGTCGACACAAACCAGTTCCACTTCTTGGTACACAAAAGGTGTGTCGCAAAACCCCAATGGCTGTTATTTGAAACCCTCCGTGATGTTTCAGCCTATCCTGTGAATAAAAACCTGAATTGGACGATTGGAGTGTAACGCTTCTCTGTGTGCTTTGAAACAATCAAAGAGAGGGAGGGATCTTCTCACGACACTTATAAAGTATACCATTTTATTTGGAAATAAAAACCTACTACGTAGATTCAAACAATCCACTCTGTGATGGTGGTAAGAGTGAATAAAAAAAATAAAAAAAACTTGCTCACACACAAAGAAGCAGTTGTTTTGTCTTTTTCTCCCCCCACCTCCCATTTCTAATCTCTCAATATTCACCACGCAACTACAGACGGACCAGGAGGGAAGGAAACACCTCCTGCCCGTTGAGGAAGTCCATTTTCAGAGAGCACTAAGAGTCGGGCCAGTTGAACACCGAGAATGAACTGGTGCAACAAGAGGGCAAACGTTTACACAATGCTAGCAAACATACGGGGCCTGTAAGTCACACACAGGCAAACAAAAATAACACAGGGACGATTGAGTTGGGCACAGACTTTATAGTTTCAAACTGCACTTTGACTCTAATCAGAGGTTAGTTTTCCAAAGTACAGACCAGCCTCCTAGCAAACACTGAAACCTTATCTCGAGGGTCACGCACCCGTCTCGTCTAGAAACCCTCCTCCCTCCCACCACAATCTCATATACCTCCAAATACCGTAAACAACGAGCATTGCCGTGCTATTTTCTTTTGGACTGTTGTCAGCTCGGGTCTACAGCCTTCCAAAAATGCATGGGTTTGTTATTTATGTTGACAACACGTTTGCATGTTTTGGGTTTAAAGAACGAGGATCAAGATTTATTTTGATACTTTCATAACATAACGTCTCCAGCAGTGCTAGAATAAGCAAACTAGTTGCACAAAAGCTGCCAAATCCTGCCCCGGGTAGAACGTAGCACTGTCAATTAAATAAACCCTGTTAATTACGCTCGGGGTGATGAGACAAAGACCCATTGTGTTTTTCTTCTTGCCTTCGACTCAATCAAGGAAACGGTCACATCACTGCTGTCAGTGAGGCGTGCCCTAATCAGCAGCGTCTCGCATCCACCAGTCAGGAAGAAGCGAGAGTGGAGGGGGGGGGAATGAGGTGCTACTCAAGTTATATGTGCAGAACTAATATAAGCAATCTGTTAAAGTCTAAATTGTAAAACTTTGGCGACACACTTTTCTCTACGCTGGCTTTTTGTCTAACATCAAAGGCAGCTTGCAAAGTGTCAGATGGAGATGATGATGTTGAATGATCCAAGAAAGATGGGACTGGTCCATTTAACATTACAGCACTCCTCAAGATTCAAATCTTTTAAGTTATGACAATATAACAGGGGAGCTGTAGGGCAGCCTGCAGCTTTTTAATACTTTAGGATTCGAGTAGCCGACTGAAAATTCTTTTGAATGAACTCATATTTGGATACAATCATTTTTTATTTTTAGAATCAATCATTTGAGTTTCCAAAACCATTTTTCCTGATGATTCGTTATCAACTAATGATTGTTGTGTATTTGATATTGTTTAGTTATAAAAACAACAAATTAGAAAATATTACACCACATAGATTGCTGTACTTCAGTTATTGTTTTCCAAAGTAAAAGCAGATATTTGCAAATGTCTTATTTTGATTATTATAAGATAGGCCTGTATTAAACACAAAAGATAGTCAGTCTGCTTTCATGGTGGAATACAGAAATCAGAGAATAGTTACTGTTGCAAGGCTGAAATTGGAGGACAATTTAAGTCCAACAATGGCTCTAAATGATTTCTCAATTATTAAAGTAATAGACACCTCAAGTTGTTGAATTTTGGCACCTCTTGATGAATATAATTTTGCTTGGTTAAAGTGCAATTAGGAATACAAAAGAGAAAAAGCACTTCACCTTCATCCTAATGACCAATCACCTTTTTTTTTTATTTCTTGAATTCACATTCAGATGCTTCTAGGCTTTCTTTTCCTCACATTCCCACATATTACACAAGATTAAAAAGTGAGCCAGCCAACAAGTGACGACACACATAGCGAAGCTGGACAAGTATTTTGTAAATAATAAGGGCACTCAAAATGAGCAGACCTTTAAGTGTCTGGAAAGTGAAATTACTGCACTTACTCCTTTTAAACCCAGAATTGATTTATCAATTCATTCAAGTGCAAGCAGTCAAATCCTTGCTTCAAATGCTGTTATACACAAAACCAGAGGTTTTCTAAGCGCCATTTCTCTTTTGTGGCAATGTTTTAGACCTTTATACAACAAGCTACAAACTCTTAAATGGTACACTGAATGAGAATTATCTGCCTTTGTAACAATGCCCAAACTCTAGTCAGTCACACGCCTTCAAAGCGCATGGCGGATTTTAAAGGACGCAACCTTTCATTTACTTGGGGTCAGAGTACACAATACTGTGATAAGACTGATTACATGGCCGCACCACCATTTTGAGCTGCAGTTCTTATGGCACTTTAGCCTCAATAGAAACAACAAATACATAGTTTAGATTAGAGGATGGTGCAGAAAGTGAGCTCATACCGGTAGGGCATTTTGAAAATGTAGTCTCGTTGATCACATTTCTTCACACGATCCCAGCAGATGCATCGGATAGAGTGAAATGGACCAACTGCTTGGAACAGTGAAACCAATAAGTATTCAACGTTGGAGGGAAAAATTGTGTCGTTTCGACAAGGGTTCCAGAGTGGTTTGTTGCAGCTGAGCTCAGTACAGTGTTCTATTGGAGTAAAATATCCAACAATGAGTGCTGTGTAACAGAACAGACCAAACACAAATACAAAACGTGACTGTCCATAATCCAATCCAATTGAGCTCAAAATCAGTACGGTCTGGACTTTGCCCTAATCTAATGAACTCCATTCAGCAAGTAGAGCCCATACCCCAGCAAAATGCTGCATTTTGGACAAGATTTAAATATCTCCACAACTTCTTGCTTGAGCATGGTATTCAACTTGACTTTTAACTGGCAAGAAAGAAAGAAGGCATTTAATGGAACGCTTACTCGTGATACAAACTGCATGCAGCCTCCCCGCACTTGGTCATAAAGAGCCAATCACACCCCTTGATAAAATACAAGCAGTTAGACGGTTCAAATAGTTTGGGCACATCAGGAGCAGAGCATATATGAAAAAAATTAAATACAGATAGAGATTTTGAAATGAAAACAAATATCCCAGAGTGTATACGGTGCTAGATTAATATAATAACCTCACCGCCCCTTCCACACCCCACTGTCAGGTCATCACCTTGAACAACCCAAAGGCTTTCCATAGGGCAGGGTCACCCCTTAGTCGTATTCATTTCAGGAGATGCATTAGTTTTGTCGTTGCTGTACTAGTACCTAAAATATGTGTTCCATGATGCACTCAATAAAATAAAACTTCAAAGGTAAACTAAATTCAACTTTTTTTTTTTCAGCTTCTACGAAAATACAATACAATGTGAAGTGTCTTCCATCTGGGTTTTCATTTTTAAAAAGCAGGCTGTTATGTTACCTAACCGAATTTGATTTGCAGTGCTGTCTCGTAGTCTTAAAACTAACATCAACAATTAGTAATTGAACTCACAAGTGACTGATTGAAGAACATCAATGCGCTGGCAACATCTAGTGCAATGTAAATTTTGAGTACATGCTTTCATTTCAGTGCAAGTATTTTTAACTCCTGATCACTACTGTGGCCTCTACTTAAAGAATAAAAATTTGCTCTTGTTGTTACAGGGCTTGACCAATATTAAAGCTATTGAGCATAAGCAATAACAACACTGCAGAGTCCTATTTATAGTAACGAATGTTAGTAAAGTTAGCAGGCTCTCGGCTATTCTGGGGGGCAAGAGTACCAACCCTGCAAAGGCCTCAGTACATACAGACGTGGAATACATGCAAGGACTACAAACAACAATGAAGACAACAGATGGTTGTGGCCATAGAAACGCTGGCTATAAAGTAATGGCAGATTGATAACATCTTTTTTGTTCATTTACCTTTATCTCTTTTTTTTCTACATTTGATTTATCACTGGATCTTTAACAAAAGTCAATCTGAATAACAACACAACATATTGCAAGGAGGACATTTATGATGGTTCCAGCTAATATAATAATATAATGTTAAGTACAGAGGCAGTAATACTAAGTGGAACTAACATTTGATGGCATGCAATAACAACAGTCCCTTTTGAGTGTTATTACAAACATAATTATTGCATTCAGATATTGTTTATAGACAGCTCAGTATATGGGACAATCTTGTGACAAGACATTACATCATGTGCTCAGTCAATGTAGCCTCACATTCTTTGGTCCTGTCGAAATTTAACGTTAAGTAACACTTCTGTCTAATCGAATGGCTGTGAGATTAAAGGTAGTTGTGAAAATTAACAGCGAGCAAAGAAAACAGATTCGATTGGTGGCTAATACATGATAAAAGAGGGGATGAATCACCACCGGCAGTCACACACAACGTGGAATATGAAGTTACGCGCAGTGACGTGTACAATTACACAATACTTCCCGACAAACCGGACTCGTTACCGAGTAACTCATCCCTGGTTAAAAATAATTTCACCAACTTTACCAAAACTGAATGCGTTAGCTCACCCAGTACAGCAAACACGAAACGAAATAGCCTTAGCAGCCGTTCGGTAGGTCACTGAGGGTAAATCCAACGCTAGCGTTAGCAGGGAACAACTTTAAGTACTCTATCGATTTTATGTCGATAAACGTGACATGGCCAAGAATATGTGCTGGCCATTTGAATATTGGTTCTTGGAAAGGAGAAGGGAAGTAAGGTTAGCTAACTGCCACATGCTGTCGCTTATTGTGCCATGCTGGCCGCTCTGAGCAAAGTCACTTGACCACGTTTACTTTTAGCTCGCTCCGAAACACACGCCTCGCAAACATGGTGCAAACGCACGCGGACTTAAGACAAAACCCGAGAAAGCAAGAGGAGGGTGGACTACTCACAATCATGTACGTCGGGTCTCGGTGTGGCGTGCTTAAAGACGCGACAGTACGCAGTTTATTCGGATGTCTGCCTCGCAGTCGTACAATGTCAGAGATCAGATCAGCAGCTGCTTCCTCCATGCACGCAGCGCGCGGATCACAGAGCGCACAGCAACGCTACCAAACCCCTAGCCGTCGTCATGGCAACACAGCCACTCCAGCCAATCACAGCCCCTCCCCTCCTATCTCCCCTGGCAACTGCCGCAGCGAAGGGGCTCCACGAGCGCGCACGCTATCCTATTTTGCATCGCCAAATGGGCTTTCACTTTTTTTTGTAAGCTCCCTCAAGGATAGAAAAATAGATTCAAACATATGAGAAATAGATATTCATTTAATAACGCGCGACTGATGGTGACGTAGACGCCGGAAGGGTTGTTAGAGGGCGTTTACACGGAATGTTGTTTAGGCTAAACACAAACACCTCTGGGCGGAGAGAGGATGTCACCACACCCACCACGGTGGACCCTCAACGGGGCCCCACCTAAAGTAAACCGTGATACTCAGAAGCTAACCAGACAATCAAATACATTTACTGATCACATGCTGTGTAATACCTATTTGAAAAAAAACCCAAAAACTTTTAACGTTTGAGTCAAGTTTCGTCTAATATTTATTGAGTTGATTGGTGAGATGTGGGTTTAAGCATTGATTATGAAAATGAGTGGTTGTGATTCTCAATTCATAGGTTCGAACCTCAAAAGTAGGTTGTGTTGATGTGGACACATGAGGTTATGGACTCTAGTCCACAATTACATTCATGTACATCTCATAATGGACTTGTATTTTGTTCATAACAATTATTTTGACTGACATGTGCCTCAATGTCATTATCATTCTTTTTATACATGCAGGTCTTGGCCCTCCTCAATTTGTGCTCAACCCCATAGAGGTGAAATATTGAATTTTGTGCAACAGTGACGTTTATTATTATTTCAGGTTGATACATACTGTCATAGCCCTCTTCGATTTCTTAAGAGTGCTTTCAACTTGACACTTCCCACACGAATCCCCTAACAAAAGTCTTCTTGACCCCCAAATTACAAATGTTGACAGATTGCACATTAGATCGTTGACTATTATATTTTCCTAATTGTACACAAAATGCATCCTCTGCAAATCAAATACGCAGACCTTTACACTACAATATTGACGCGCTAGCCTAAATAAGAGACAGAAAAGAGCTTTTTTTTTTTTTTTTTTATCTCTACTTGGCTATCTGTGGAGTGCAGCTTTACTGGCTGAAAGCGACTTCACACCAGACTGCAACTTTCACATACCGGTGATACAGTGCTCAACCAATTTCATAAGCGCACATAAGTACCTCTCTGTGGTCTGATCTAATAGGTTCCCTGTGTGCCTTTATTGTGCATAAGCCCACATATCTGTCATGCAAAAATGGCGTACGCACTCCTGTCTGTCGTTGATGTGCACATTTGTTTTGGCCTTGTTTTGACTTGACAAACAGGTTTTACTGTGGTTGTATTGGCAAACGCGTAACTTGAAATAGTATTTGTCTTCATCACTGACTTCAACCCGGTCATTAAAAACATGCTTTTATTTAAAAACAGCTACAAAAGACAGAAATAATAAGAGAAAGAAACAGATAATTCATGGTTGAGGTGAGCATTTTCATTGTCATATTATATTCATTCATGCTTTTAAGGCCTATGCTGACATCATTTTCTTGCGCAACAAAGCTATTCTTAGGGACAGCATGCCGCCTAGACTGTGTCCCATTTTCCCTCCCGGCGTCACTGTCAGGGATGAAGTTGCAAAGCTAGCGAGGGAGAGAGAGGAGAAGCATTAATCACCAGGGAAACTGTTGATAGAGGATGCCTGAAAAGACAGGACCATTAGCTGATGTGTCTAAAATGGTGCTAATCTGATTGTTAAGGCTAAAACAACATGCCCCATTGACTTGCATCAGAAATGTTGAGCATAGTCGTGGAACCTAAACACACGATGCACTCAGCATCTTATTGGGAGAAAAAAAAAAACATTTATCTGAAGCATCTTAAAGTTTGGTGTTAACCTGACAGCGGTTGAACATAATTAAGAGTAAACCTATCTTCTAGATAAAAGGGAGCAAGGTGAAGTAGTTCAGGATTACAGACTTTGAGTGGAGTTCATGTGAGGCAGTAAAAGTGAGAGGATGAACAATGAGGAATCTATCCCATCCTGTAGAGAAGACACTGAGCATGAATGAGGGCACGGTGTGTTCTTTGCAAGCCGGCCTGTGGTGGCAGAGTGGTCAGGAGCCCCGCTGCTTTAATGGTCCATAAATCTGTGTGGGCTGGCTGCTCTGATGCTGCCCCAGTGAGACCCTCTCAGGCGGAAAATGAATCAGACCATTTTTACCGAGCGCCAAGTGTTGAGCCTCTTGCCCTCGCTTACTGCCAGCGAGGCGATAAGAGGCGCTGCACACACGCGCTACTCAATTTCAGCAGGTCTGGAGCTCATAAAACTGTCTAACAGTGACAAACCTTGTTTGTATACTGCACTATATTCCCTCTGTCCTCTTGCCTTTGTTGGACCCTCTCTATTTTCTTTTTTTTTCCCCCTCTCCTTTTAGCAAGCTTTGGACTGGGAACACAGTGGTTGACAGTGAGGTGCCCAGTCAGCCCAATCTCATTTGCTGGATCTAACAGTAGCTGGCAAATACAGATAATACCTGAAATGTAGATACACTAGATAGATTAAATAAATAAATAAATAAATAAATAAATATAAAGGATAGCATTAACAGCATTTAAATATGTGGTGTATGAGTATAAATAAATAAATAAATAAATAAATAAATAAAAAGTATAGCATTAGCAGCATTTAAATATGTGGTGTATGATCCTCACTGAAATGAATAAAATGAATCTGACATATTGACACGGGTTGTACAAGAACGAAACTGTCTGTATCAAGGTGTCCGGTAAATCCCAATAATTACTCCCAGAGCCCGCTTGCCGGACTCCGGATGTTGTTAAAAAAAAAAAAAAGGGTCAAAGCTCATTTTATTTCTGTAAAAATCTATACTAATTCTATACTCACAGGCTAAGAAGCTTGATCTTTGCTGTGAATGTATTGCAAATGTTACCCTACCCGCCCACCAACTGTTAGGAGATCAAACCGGGCGTGGTCAACTTGTTTCAAATGCAACACTTGCTTTGTTCTTCAGGTTTCTTTCCCCAGAGGTTCTCCCTGCTTTTTGCCTGCAGTCGTCCTCGGTTGAAGAGGATGTTTGCCTACAGAAGTCTTTGTTTGACAATCCTTTCTGTTAACCCAGTTTTATGAATTGAGTCAGCACTTGCTGATTGTCTGTTATCTGTCAGCAGATAAGTGGCTCCTTTCAGGCGCTGGCAATAAAATGCTCAATGTGGAGAGCAGCGGAATGGTCTTTTCAATAGTCAAACAAATATCCTGTAATTCTGTATTGATGCGATTTAGTCAGGTGACAGCAGGAACACGTTGCATTACCCGATGGACTCTAGTGTCAAATTATTCCATTGGAGGATTATTAAGCATACCATCATTAGGGAGAGTATAAATTAAATTTAACAAGGGTTTAATTAAAAACAAACTGAACAGTTAAATGACCTTTAACTAGTTGCGTAGAGGCTGATTATATGTCCCTTTTTACATTTTTACTGCTAAACTGATAATCAGTTACCAAGAAAGCACTTGAAAGACATCAATTACACATCACACACATTAAACATATAAAAGACAAGCAATAGCGCAATTTGTCTGCAAGGCAAAAAATAATGTTGCGTCGAGAATTATGTTCATCAAATTAATTAACATTCACCACATATTATAAGACTATTCTTTGAGCCATGCATTTAATTGCCCCAAAAACAAGACCGTGATAGTCAAGTCTCACACAAACTACATTCTTCAATTTGCATTCTCTTTTGTTTACATCACCGATTACAGGTTTAACTAAAGAAATCAATAGACTGTAAGTGATTGTACTCTTTAGAAACACAGTGATTTCTACAACTTGATTATAACAGACGACAGCTACTTTACTGACTCAATCGTGTTGTCTCCACAAAAAGAAACACATTGAACTGTCATCTTTTGTTGCATCACCATAAGTGGGTCTGATTTTTCCATTTATTGACCATTGCTACCTCATTGCACTTTGAAGCCACCGAAATGTCCGGATTCCCGTGCACAGGCTTTCGAATAGCAGAGTTAGACAATACACCGACCGCATGCAGGGGTAATTGAATAAACCCATTGATCGCTGGCTACTCTATTGCCAAACCAAATTTGGTTATTCACCCTTAATGACTGCTCCTTACAGGCAAATGAACACTTGTAGTCAATTAACAGTGGAGCAGCAGTATGAAGAAAAGTCAAGTGTAGATTCCTCCCCTTTTAAAAGCACTATGCAAAGTTGTGTTGTCTGCGAGACATCTGGCTGATGGCTTCATTGTCACAACAACAACACAACAGCAAAAGCTTTGTTCTTGGACACCCGCATAGATTTGCAAAGCTTGTGGTCCGCCCCACCATTCCTCGCTCACAAACACACTGTATCTTCTTAGACAATTGTGGTCTTATGTCCGGCTGTGTAAGCTGGCACTACCAGGGTTATGCATTGCTAATGCTCCGGCACCATCGTCAGTGCATGTAGGGTAAAAAGTTATTACTGCTTGTGGAAATTATTTTTGCAGCATCACGGAAATTATTTTGCAGCCACGACTGATGCTAACCAAAAGTATGAGCACCCATGTGTTAACAGTGTAACAGGAGCAGCTGTGAACGCCACAGATGCAACCACAACTGTTTGTCGCAAACATACTGTTAACCCTTTACATGGCAATTTTTTGCAGTACTTTTAGGTTCTATTATATAGTACAAAACATAAATTTCTAAATTCAATTCACACATTTTTAATCCTTGTGTAAGCTTTTATAGGGCACTGATTGAAATGATTCACCTCAGAAGAACTAGATTTGGTAATTGAAGGGCTAGCGGGGCAGCATAGTACCTGCCCTTGACTGCCACCCGACACACATTTTGCCAGACCCCAACTTGGCCACCCGCACGTGGTGGTTCCAGAGCATTCCGTTGACGTAGATTGGGCATCTCCTTCCTGCCTCCTAGTCAGCTCCCTCCGAAGGTTTTCTGGATATATTCAACCAGGAAAAATAATGACACGTCACAGCTCCGATGACAGCCGAAATTGCCAGCAAAGTAAGAAAGTTTGTCTGAACAAAGAAAACCTATTACTTAATAAAGCCAAATAAAAATAAACCAAAAATGGTCCCTTGCTAGTTCTAATTATGATGCCTTGTCTGAAAAATAACTACAAGTACCACTCTACCACTTTTGTCCCTGCTCAGCGCATAAAAAGCAAGAGTGACCCAATGCCTGAGGGCAAGTGCCCGTCCAGCATGAGACCGTAGCGAGCCAGACTGCATGCGTGGCTGTAAGAAGGCGCACGCCTGTAGACTGGAGAAAGTGGTGCAGTGCCTCCGTGCCTGGCTGAGCACGGGGTAATGAAGCATGGCAGAAAAGAGAGGAAAGGAGTGTGTCTGCAGGGTAGGCATGGCTCTCGTGTTCCTATGCAACCAAGGCGGAGCGCTAGGTGATGCAGGCTCACCTCTATGCTGTCTCCGTGCTCTCGCCTTTCCCATTCTGTGCTCCCAAATTATGTATGTGATCCTGTCATGCAACATATCACATCTAATGAGTTTTCATGGGAAACGACATATTATCATTTGGAGTTGGTGCGTAGTTTTTAATCATATTAAATGAACAGCTCAATAATTATCCCTACTGAAGTATTCATATTTAACATTTAGTTTCATGAGACTTTTGCTCTTTCTTTTTGTGTGAGACATTTTGGCTGCAATCAAAGGTCCACTGAGGACAGATTTGCTCCTCAGTCTGACATGTTGACTTGATTGACAGACTCAACATGGGAGAATGTAATTCCTCACCTCACCTCGGAGTATGGCCCATATTTTGGCGTGCTTTTAATTTGCATACGGGTGAATACGTTTATCAAGCTTTGCGGGCTTTTAAAACAAGGTCAGTGACTCAAGTGGAGGATTAAAAATAACAGCACTGGCTGGCTAAAAAAACAACAACTCTCCTAACATCAGCATCAATGTGTACGTGGGGAAAATGTATCATGTTAGGTTCGGGAATCCTACAGAGTGAATGAAACTAGCTCAAAAGACAACCTATTGTGATGCCATACGTTTCCTGTGGGCAACAAGTATGGATCTATTCTTAGCTGCTGGCTCGGGCATCAGCACGCGCTGCTCCCATTCCTCCTATGTTGGATGGGATGAGGTGCGATTCATCCTTTCCAGGTCTCACTTTGTTGTTGTCGCCCGTGTCCAGCAGTAAAGACGATGGGGCCCAATGACCATCTGTCCCCAACCAGCAAACTCAGAGCTCAGGGTAAAAAGGGGGCAGGAAGGAGATGAGTTTAGATGGAGGAGGGGGGATGGAGGGATGGGAGGAATCAGCTTTGTGTTACCATAAAGCTGTCTCTCCTCTCTCCTAGCAACGGCCTCCCATTTCCTCGGTTTTAGGCGGTATGGTCCTCTTGGTCGGTGTGCGCGGCCCCCTCACTCACTCTCTCCTTGTCCTATTTATGGTAATGAGCCATCTGCCCTCTCTGTAACAGCCGCCCAAATAGAGGAGGGGACGGAGGGTGGGGTCTGTGACGGACACTCGTCGGAGACAAAGACGTTTATCCTGTTGTGTCTGCCTCTGCCCCAGCGGATGCCTTCAGATATTGACGGGGTTAAATGATGATCAATCGAAGATGTGTTGTGGACAAAGCATAAAAAATAGGTTATTTCAATTGAAGGACTCAATCCAATTATTTCCGTGCGCATCTGACAGAGATACGACGACCGCACCGCCATCATCAGTATAGTGCATGAAATTGCGCATCATAAAGGGTGTTTGTAGTGTCAGTCCAATAATGACCCCCTCCCCAATCTTTCACATCACAGTTTGAACTACTGAGCCGAATAATACGCGACCCAATCGTTATCCTCTGCTGCTGTATGCTGTGACTTGGTGACATGATAGCGTTGGTCAAATCAGCCAATACAGAGCATTCAATAGACCTCTGTTGCCACTGGATACTAGATTGGTTACCAAGCCAACACATGGGCTGCACCGTCATAACTCAAATGGATTAGTCAAGAAGATGTGCTTTTACAAGAAGACTGGTGATGTTTACATGGCTAAATAAAGATTCTGTCTTGGTCCTCCTGGTCATAGTAACAATGAGTTCTAACATTTTATTTCATTTTCATTCATGCTTCATTAGGTCTCAGCTGACTACTATCTATTACACAAGAAATGCTTTCAGAGTAAAGAGCATTAGGAACAGAGAGGAGTTTTGTACATACAGTTCCGGCATAAAAAAAAAATATCCTCAGCTAACTCTTGATTAGGGACTTTACAAGGTTAGTCGCCAAGCCACAAAGCTACAGACAAACACATAGATGGTCAGTGACCCAAAAGCCGTTACGCTGGTGAAGGCAATTGTAGCGAGCAAACAAGTAGAGAGGCCCTAAGGTGACATAAAAGAAAACTAAATAAACAATTGGATAAATAAGATTGAAAAACAAACCAGTGAGATTTTGCAAGCTTTTTTTTTGCTGTTCTTCCACACAAAGGAGAAGTATGGGGGGGACAACTGCATTTGATTGGTTGCAAAAAAGATGTAATGTTAAGGCCACTTATGATTAATTTTGCAGCACAAGAAAGAAGAAAATGTTTTTAAAGTCACAGAGTGAATTACTACAATGTTGAAGATTAAAATTAATCTGTCATATACAATCCTTTATTGTGTCGTCAATAGTCACTGAATCTGCATAAACATTTTAAGAGTTATGCTTATAGTCCCATTATAGAATGCAAATGCTAAACTTTTTTTCATTCTATACTCGCTGAGTGAGGTTCAAGCATTTCCCAGACAATGGATGACAAATACTGGACATTTCATTTCACTCAACAGCTGATGAGAAGTGAGAGGAGACATCTAGTGGGCAACCAATGCACCTTAAATGAGCTAGAAGGAATTAGATCCAGGGGTGATTGTCGGTATTAATACAATTTCCATGCTTATACTATATCTGACATTTAAAAAAAAAAATCTAAGTGTCCCATGAGCAAGCAAAAAAGAGATTCGAAGTGGAAAGCTGAAAATAAAGTAAATATCAAGTTACCAAACTGATATTATTAGAATATATTATTGCAAAAAAAAAAAAAGCAGCAGATAAAGGTCAAAATATTGATTATCTAATATTTAGAAAATCAAGCATGTTATTTGTGAAATTTGTATTGACAAAATTATATTTACACACTAAATGCATTGGTTTGCAAGACCAGGCAATAACATTTGCTACACCTCACAGAAGTAGAATAAAAAAAAAGCCGTTACTTATGTAATCAAATAATAATTTTTAATAAATAATATTTTTTCTTGCAAAAGGCTTAGTACTTGATTCAACTTTTGCATTGGGATATCCTTAAATTGTGACGATTACAATCACCGTTGAGCAAGGCATCTTCCACCCAAAAAGGTTGCCTCTTAAAGCTTTGGCTTCGTCTTGGATATAGGTGGTACAATCGTAATTGAATGTTTGGGCTGGATGTGAGAGGACCATGTGACGGGGTGAGGTTGTCCCATGTGATGCGACTGATTCTTGGTGGACGGTGCTCGTCTGTTATGGCTCCTCCTGCCACACTGTTTAGGCCGAGACGTAACGCCAGCGCAGGGGACTGGGAATAACCCGACCACCGTGCAATTTTCCGGAGCCCACCGCGGAAAGATGACAGATCTCGCAATGCTCCTGGAAAAGGCCTAAACGATGCACTCGACGTTGCTTCTTCTGCTGTGAAGGCTTCGACATTTCTTCCGATTAACAACACCCCAAATGAACTCCGTCAGAGCAAGTAACGTTAGCAGAAGACCAAGGCGAGTGTCGAGGCCGCGCCCGGTGCAGCCGGAGAGGAACCACCAGGAAAGAGGTAACCTCCATATTAGTCTGGGAGGCGTTAGCGTTGCTCTTTCACTCGTTTAATAATTAGTCTTTCATATATTTGTTTAATTGCTGGAGTGTGTTCGTCACTGTTGTTTCAGATCTGCAGAATGTTAGTTGTTGTTGAAACGACAGGCACCACAAAGCAGGCGTGTACCTCGGCTTGTATTGTCAAGAAATACCGAGGCTTTAGTGTTCCGAGCTGGCATTCAGGCCGCGCTTTGTTTTGCTGTATTTTTTTGTATTCCGTGGGCATTTATTTGCCATTATTTACATTACCGATGTTGAAAAAGTGTGCTGTCCCACCGACTAACGTTTGCGGTGACGGTAAAATGACGAGCTTGATGCCGGGGTTGCTTGTTTCACGAGTGGCAAACGTAGGAAATGGTACACAAAGTGGTTGTCGTAGCATACCCAATGAATCCCAGTCGTATCAGATGCTATTATTAGCATGTTTGGCTAACTAGTTGAACCCAGGTGTTTCATACCAGACCTTATTTTTTATTTATTTTTTTGGGCAATGAAGGAATACAATTTGGGGATTTTATGTCTTCACGACGATGGTTTAATTTGCATTTACAGTAACGTAAATTCACTGCCATGTAGTGGATGAAGTACGTGCTGCGAATGTTAAACGTAAACATTAGCTGGTTGTGCCCACAAGTCTTGTTATTGCTGAAATACGTTTGATAGAGAAAAGAGGCCACTTTCGGTAGTGATATAGTAATAAGGTGCAAGTGGATATCGTTTAACGTCATCTCTCAACTTGGCTGGTGTCATGATGTGATCTCATCAAATATACGGAAGGATCATTCTTGCTCACTAGTCACTGTAACAAGGTGTTTGGCAATTTGTGGCTGCTTTAACTGACCACGATTGGGTTGTTTTGGTGGTTACTAGACCACTAGCCCCGAGCGTCATCTTTGCAACCAGAGCAACAAACAGACAAGGCTTTGCATCTCCCTTCAGGAGTTGCTAACAACTCATCATTTCTTAGCATCTAGCTCTAGGTGAATGCTCTATTTAGGCTTAATTGAATCCCCTTTTTGATGGGATCTGTATTGGTTTCTGGAGCCTACAGAGTAGGTAATTAAATCTTTTTTTTCCCCTTCATCCTTGGTTTTATTATTTTGTACTGTTAAGGACGGATGTCAGAGTACTTAGTGTTTGAATTTACATTGATGTAATGCTTTACTTTTACTTATCTCATATATGTGTATCAATGTTGTGATAGCTGTACTTCACATCTGTCTTTACAAGGCGGTGTTCCTATTCAGGCTTCTATGCTGCTGATTCCGATAGCGATTATCCACGAGTGGCATTGGCCAAACTGTTTCTGACACAGATTGCATGTATTATTAAATGCACACTCTCAAAACACAAAAACCCCACACGGCATGCTTGTTAGTTTTGCGGCGTGCCGGTGCAGTGTTAAGGAAAGTGGGAGGGGACACGATACTGCACACCGGCTGCTTTCTAAAAGTACGGGCTGCAGGTGATCACTTTTTGTGATCACCTATGAAAGGTTATTGATTGGCATAAATCAACTTTTCCATGGAAATTGGTCGATTACTGACCGATTGTTCAGAGTCAATATTATCAATAATGTCTTACATAATGTGTATATTGTTCACTACTCTAAGCTCTATCTCTACCATTTGCAGATGAGGACGTTCCTGCAGATATGGTTGCAGAAGAATCTGGTCCAGGAGCGCAGAATAGTCCATACCAACTTCGAAGAAAGTCTCTGCCCAAGAGAACAGTGTGTCCGACAAAGTCAAACATGGAGGTACAAACGGAAGAAGGAGTGCTCATGCCTCATAAACACACCTTTGTCAACTAATTGTCCCTTTTGATTTGTTCTTCTCATAGGGTGCTTCCACTTCAACCACAGAAAATTTTGGTCACCGACCAAAGCGACCCAGAGTTTCAGGCAAATGTCAAGATATACCATGTAACTATGCACACATTTTTGAGTGGACTGTAGTATTTTTTTATTGACATTTTGAGTCGGGCTAAAATACACTTTAGGCAACTGATTATCAACAAACCTATGTTAGTTTTTCTACATTAACCTGATCACAAGTAAAATAAACAAACAACAAACAATGTGACTTCTTGTAATCAAGTACATATGTATACTCTTTGCCCCGTTATTCCGACTAAATTTGGTTTTTTTTTTTTCCCTTTCCTTTCAGCAGCTCCAGCTGAGCAGTATTTGCAGGAGAAGCTTCCAGACGAGGTGGTGCTAAAGATCTTCTCGTATCTATTGGAGCAGGACTTGTGCCGCTCGGCATGCGTGTGCAAGCGCTTCAGCGAGCTGGCAAACGACCCCATCCTCTGGTGAGTCTCTGGTGGAGCCTTACATAATTTAAAATTTGTTTTGTAACATTGAGTGTCTTAATCCGCTGACATGTTTATATTTTAATGACATTTGCAGACTTTTTTTTCCTGCAATGTTATGTTTGTCACACTAAGGCTTGATACCAAGGTCATGACTTTAATGTACAGATGTACAAATTGCATGATTTTGTCATATTTTGGGCAGTGAGGTTTTGTGGTACTATTTTAGTAACTGGATACAGTGCCACGCTGACAACAGATCTCTTTCTTGTCGCAGGAAAAGACTGTACATGGAGGTTTTTGAGTACACACGACCCATGATGCACCCAGAGGCAGGGAAGTTCTACCAAATAAACCCAGAAGAATATGAGCAGCCAAATCCCTGGAAGGAAAGTTTTCAGCAGCTGGTATGTTGACAGTTCATCAACTTTCTGAATCTTGTTCTTGTCTTTTCTGCGTTTATTAGCAATATTTCAATTTCAGCATTGTGGAACAATTTCATGGTTACATTGAATGGAACCACACAATGTTAAAAAGAAAAATCACTTGTAATATTTCAACTGACACACTTTGTGTAAAAAAATAAATTAATTACAGATGCCTTTTTTTTTTTCCCCCTACTATCATGAAGCATTTTGTGTTTTTGTCATGCGTGCTGCGTTTTATTAGCTAATGTCATGCGAAAGGACAACTTGACAGGCCGCAACTGTGACCTTCCATTTGCAGGGTGTTAGAGGCACACAGTGTTCAATTTCTGTTCCTTTGGGCTACATTAACCTTCAAGGTTTCCTTGAACAAAAACATGTCTGAAATATTTTCTTGATAGCTTCACCTTCACTCGTCTCCATCACATTATCGTCATAGCTCGACAATGTCTTTTGTCAAAGTTCATAACGGCTAAATGTGTGATTATGTATTTGCAGTATAAAGGCGCTCACGTCAAGCCAGGTTATGCGGAACACTTCTACAGCAATCCTGCGAGGTACAAAGGGAGAGATAACATGTTTGTAAGTGGTGAAGTCCAATGTTTCTTGTTCCTTTTCAGTATCTAGAAATTTATCTGACTCCTTTGTTTCCTCCCCCTAAAAGTACTATGACACAATAGAGGATGCCCTTGGAGGGGGCCAGGAGCCCCACTTTGACGGCCTCATATTTGTTCACACTGGTATTTACACAGATGAATGGATCTACATTGAGTCGCCCATCACAATGATTGGTGCTGGTATGCGATCCTTACGTTTTCCATTTTTATTTCTTTTTCATGAGTCTGCTTGCACTCTGGTTTGACCTTTCCCCTCTGTTTGTAGCTCCTGGAAAAGTGGCAGAGAAAGTCATCATTGAGAATACCAGAGACTCCACGTTTGTGTTCATGGAAGGTTCAGAAGACGCCTACGTCGGCTACATGACCATAAGGGTGAGTTGACACGTCGATTTTTGTTGTTGTGTGCCCCGAGTGCAAAGATAAGGTGATAATCAGAATTTTTGTGTCCACTGTAGTTTAATCCTGACGACAAATCCGCCCAGCATCATAATGCACACCACTGCTTGGAGATTACTGTCAACTGTAGCCCAATTATTGACCACTGCATCATACGCAGCACTTGCACAGGTAATTAAGTCTGCTGCTACTTCTTGCTCTGCTTCAAGTGTGTGTCTATACTTTAAACATTCATTGACACCAGTGTTTTGTTTTTTTCGTCAGTGGGGTCGGCGGTGTGCGTTAGTGGCCAGGGTGCTTGTCCCACAATTAAGCATTGCAATATCAGTGACTGTGAAAATGTTGGACTTTACATCACCGACCATGCGCAGGTACTATGCCCCTTCATTCACGTAAGTCTGAATGAACTTCTCAAAATGTTTTGATTGTTTTTCCAGGGAATATATGAGGACAATGAGATTTCAAACAACGCTCTAGCTGGTATCTGGGTAAAGAACCACGGCAACCCAATTATTAGAAGGAATCACATTCACCATGGCAGAGATGTCGGTGTTTTTACGTTTGACCACGGCATGGTAAATTTCACATTTTCAAACACCAAATCCCTGTAAGCGGTCTTTGCAGCACATGGCCGTCGAGGTAAATGTTTTGCTCTGTTTCCAGGGTTACTTTGAGAGTTGCAACATCCATAGGAACCGTATCGCAGGATTTGAGGTGAAGGCGTACGCCAACCCGACAGTAGTGCGCTGTGAGATCCATCACGGCCAGACGGGGGGTATCTACGTGCATGAAAAGGGCCGTGGGCAGTTTATCGAAAATAAGATCTATGCAAATAACTTTGCCGGCGTGTGGATCACCTCTAACAGTGACCCTACAATACGGTCAGTATGGCTGCCTCAGAAACCGCTTCCATAGCTATCTTCCATTGTAGTCTATATGGAAATGTGCTGTGTTTGAATACAGGGGGAATGCTATATTTAATGGCAACCAAGGCGGAGTGTATATCTTTGGCGATGGCCGAGGTCTCATAGAAGGAAATGACATTTATGGGAATGCCTTGGCTGGGATACAGATCAGGACAAATAGCTGCCCGATTGTCAGACACAACAAGATCCATGACGGTCAACACGGTGGCATTTACGTGGTAAGAGATTCTGTCGAGTCTGAAAGTTTCTTATCTTTTAGATGTGTATGCAGTGTTTATTGAGGCACTTGCCTTTTTTTTTTTTTTCCTTTTTCACACAGCATGAGAAGGGACAGGGTGTCATCGAGGAGAATGAGGTGTACAGCAACACGCTGGCTGGAGTGTGGGTCACAACGGGCAGCACGCCGGTACTGCGGAGGAACAGGATACACAGCGGCAAGCAGGTGATTTCTTTTCTGACCACATTTGTGTAGTTTGGAGGTTGTGATACATGGGTCTGACATTTATTTCAAATTCTTAATCTTAAAATTGTCTTTCAAATTTGATTTGGTGAAACGTGCAGAATCGAGATGATGTCCTGTTATGTAATGACCACAGAAAGATAAACATAATCAGCATCTTTTTATCTCTTTTTTTTTTTTTTTTTTTTTCAATAGGCATTAAATGGTCTCTTCATTAGATTCATCACAGTGTTTTCTTTTTGTCAGGTCGGGGTCTACTTTTATGACAACGGCCATGGTGTGTTGGAAGACAATGACATTTACAATCACATGTATTCTGGAGTTCAAATAAGGTTTGTACAAAGACAAATGCTTCACATTACTTTGGTCCATGCAGAGCTGAAATGTGTTCTGAAAGTGATTTTCCCTTCCCTGTCATCACTAGAACTGGCAGTAACCCTAAAATCAGGCGGAACAAAATATGGGGAGGTCAGAATGGCGGTATTTTGGTTTACAACTCAGGTGAGAAGTGGACTTAATCTCGATTCATTTATGATTTATTTGTATTGATTTTTTTTTTTAACCGGTTTGTTTTGCAGGCCTGGGCTTTATCGAGGACAATGAGATCTTTGACAATGCTATGGCAGGAGTATGGATTAAGACAGACAGCAACCCCACCCTGCGAAGGAACAAGATCCATGATGGCAGAGATGGCGGAATCTGCATATTTAATGGAGGAAGAGGTAACTATGTTGACATGAATCACCGGAGTTGGGATATGAATCACTGGAGTTGGCCAATTCACAAATTAACAGATTTCTCTGTGTTGTATTTTCTCCACTATTCGTTGAAGCGCTCATCGCAATTGGTGTTAAGGAAGTATTGTTGATACATTTGAAGATTTTTGTATCTGGAGACAGGTTGTTTAGCCGTTTGTTGCAGCTAACCTGTGTGCATTGTAGTTGGCTGCTAATCCATTCTATTCTCACTGTTAATATTGGTGATACAACATATTTTATGATTGTAGTTCTTGGAATTTATTTTCTGCTTGAAAAGTTTGTGTGAGTGAGCAGAGTATTTGATTAAAGTATGTAAATTGACATTTGTCTTTCTTCCCTCAGGTTTGCTTGAGGAAAATGACATCTTCAGAAATGCCCAAGCAGGCGTCCTCATCAGCACCAACAGTCACCCCGTCTTGAGGAAAAATAGAATATTTGACGGCTTTGCCGCAGGTAGGTTGATCTGAAATCCAGGAACGAGTGTCGTGACAGTGTTGAAATAGTTTGTTTTCGCCAGGTATCGAGATCACCAATCACGCCACAGCGACTTTAGAGGGCAATCAGATCTTCAACAATCGCTTCGGAGGACTTTTTCTAGCATCTGGTGTCAACGTTACGATGAAAGGTGCTAACTTGGACCGACAAACCTTCATGGACCTACTGTTGTCAAATGACAATTGTCCTCTTTATTCTCCTGCAGATAACAAAATAATGAACAATCAAGATGCCATTGAAAAGGCGGTGAGCAGAGGTCAGTGCCTGTACAAGATTTCAAGTTACACCAGCTATCCAATGCACGATTTTTACAGGTAACTTCATGTTAGAGAACCTGATAACCATGTCAACTCGCTGTCTTTGTTTTGACTTTTCACGGCTACCGTTTGGCTCGCCACAGGTGCCACACCTGTAACACAACAGATCGCAACGCCATCTGTGTGAATTGCATCAAGAAGTGCCACCAGGGACACGATGTGGAATTCATCAGACACGATCGGTGAGTGTGCACAGCACTATTCATGAATCATTGGATGAGAGTTCTTTCTCCAACACAGTTGTAAACCTAGCATCTTTTACGATCCAATAGCTAAACAACGCTGCAATTCTGTCATTGTGATTTATCCTTTTCCCATCTCGTCACTCGTAGGTTCTTCTGCGACTGTGGTGCGGGGACGCTATCAAATCCTTGCACGTTAGCCGGAGAGCCGACCCACGACACAGACACCCTCTACGACTCCGCGCCTCCTATAGAATCCAATACGCTACAGCACAACTGAGCCCCAGACCACGAGCCCAGTCGCGCTTCAGCAGTAATGGATGCTCGGGACCGCAGCGGAGGAAGAGGAAAGCCCAATTTAAATATAGACTCTCACAGAGCATTTACAATGGGGGAAAAA
This sequence comes from Syngnathus leptorhynchus, assembly GCF_054491065.1. NCBI lineage: Eukaryota > Metazoa > Chordata > Actinopteri > Syngnathiformes > Syngnathidae > Syngnathus > Syngnathus leptorhynchus. Next base: position 8,036,653 of record NC_141204.1, on the reverse strand, counting down.
AAAAAAAAAAGACTTGGACATAAGATGCCTAGCTTTTTCTGTTTATTTTATAAAAACAACAAAAAAGTGACATGAATTGAAAAAGATGTAAGAGGGCTTTGTGGGTACATCATGTTTCCCAAATGAGTGACAATGACAATTGGGGTAGGGGATCGTCAACTTGGAGGGTGAGGGAAAAAAAAAAAAGAAAAAGCAGTCATGTAGAAACATGTTGCAAAAAAGACATTACGTTCTGGTGGAGTAAATGGCCCTAAAAGTCACAATGCTTCCATCGCTGGATCACCGAGCTCCTCATACGTTACGTATGAGAATTTATGAACTAGCACTTCCGCCGCCCACAACATCCAACTCAAATGTTTGATTTTAATGCTTTTTTGTGTAGTTTTGTATTTTCATGCAAAAATATTACTGTACTTGAATGTCTTTATTTTATTATGTGTTTTTTGTTTTGTTTTTGTTGGTTATTCTACCCCAGAGTTGCTGTAATTATACTCATGTCGCAGTATCTAACTTCTTTCTGTGAAAGAGATCCGAGAAATGAGAGGGAAACACTAAGCAGTTTCTCCTGCAACACTGGCACATTTGCAACACAAAGACTGAATTGTACTTTCACAAGACTTGTATTACTTCAATGTATTCACCCCCCCCCCCCATCTAATGAACTGTTAAGGGGTATCTGTGTATTTGTAGGACTCTTAATTAGATAAAACTAAAAAGACACGTCTGTTCTCTTCTTTTGACGCACTCATGGCTGTCTGACAACTGTCTATGCCACCCTGTAGTTTTAATAGCTTCATTATTTCTACTTAATTGGGTCTCATGTCTTGTGAAATCCTTTTCAGTCACCTCCCTCCGCCCACTTTTGTCAATGTTGCAGGAAAAGTCAATAGGCTTTTTTACTCCATTAAAGCTAAGACCAGTATCTACATACAGCACTATATAATTTCATTATCCCTCCCCCAATTCATGTGTACTGGTGATTGTGGGTTCTAATTCAGACTGAAATGTATGCATGTATCATAACATCTAGACTTAATATATTGTGAAGTATTCAATAACCGTTATGTAGGCGCTAGCTTGAATTAAAAGGGTTTAATTTCCTAGGTGAACATTGTCTTTTTTTTTTTTTTTTAAATAAACTTTATTAGATCACGACAGTAGTGTTTTTTTTTTTTTTCTCCTTCAGAACAAAACGTGGGTTGTAATTGGTATATTTTGACAAGTGTGAGCACCATGTCTGAAAGTAAGCCACATTGTCACAAAAGTAACGTGACAGCATATGCAAATGCACAAAAAGGAGGACAGTGCACTTGTCTGTGAATGTAGAGTTGTCAAACTAAAGCAAAGTGAGACAGAACTGGCCCAAAATACAAATTTCCAAATTACATGGATTGAATCTTCTGAACAAGCGTGGCAAAGTGGGTCTTATCCTGTGTGGGGTCTTCAGCAAACTGGCAGAGCTTCCTGTTAAGAATAGAGAGACATCACGATGAGCTTTAGAACAACAAAAAAATCACTCTGGGAACATACCTGAAAAGTCTAAGACTGATGATCCTCTCCTCAAACTCTTTGGCCTTTTTGTGCCCGGACTGAATGACAGTTTCTGGTAGGCTGGCAAGTCGAGCAGCGTTGAAGCCATAACTCTTGGGACACGGCCCGGAAATGAATTTGTAGAGGAACGTAATGGTCTCTTGGCTTGGATCCTCACATTCGTTTTCCACCATGCATGCCTTAATGAGATGCATTGCAGAAAACAATTCAGTGATAAACTACAATGTGCGTACAAATTCAATCTAGGACCCTCAAGTGAACATACGTACCATATGGCCAAGGCGCACCGCCGGGTTGTTGGCATAGTCCTCCACTAGGGAGTGGTAATGTGTCGAGAAGAGGGTGCGACAGCAGATTTTTTCGGCAAGTTCCTTCACAACTGCGCAGGCGATAGCCGTGCCGTCGTACGTGGCCGTGCCCCTTCCTGCCCACGGTACGACCGAACGGTTAGACAATTGCATGTAAAAAAAAACAAAAAAAAACTAAAGCATCAGGACGAGTGAACATGTACCTAATTCATCCAGAAGCACGAGCGAGTGTTTGGTGGCATGGTGCAGAATACACGCAGTCTCGCTCAACTCAACGAAAAAGGTGCTCTCTCCTATAACGGACAAGAGGATGAATAGAAACTCAGATCACGGAAGCGCACCTCTCCTCTCTTTGCTCGTTCACCAGCCATGATGCGATCCGAAGCGCCGAGCCGAGTGAAGACTCGATCGACCGGCGTGAAGCGCAGACTCTCGGCAGGTACGAAGCATCCCAGTTGAGCGAGCACCATCACAAGTCCGCACTGCAGGCGATATGTATTAATAATACGGTACGAACAAAAACAGTGTGACATCTCGGGATTAAAAGACATTTCAAATTTTGCTTTAGGAAAAAAACTGTTCATTAAATGACTCCATGAATGACCCACCTGTCTCATGAGAGTGGACTTGCCGCCCATATTGGGTCCTGTGACGAGGACACACGGGGCATGATTATTTTGATCATCGCCATCCTTGTTACCTCCGGGGCAGCCAATATAGATGTCATTTGGGATGAAGTCGTCGCCAAAAAATGTCTTGGTAACACACGGGTGACGAGAACCGGTGAGTTCGAGGAAGGGTGCCATTTGTTCATCGCCATCTGGGAGAACAACTTGTGGCCGAGCCATTGGTCCATCTCCTCCCTGGCTGTAGCGTAATAAGGCCAACAGAACATCTGAAAACAAATGACTATTAGTTGAGGTAAAACTTAAAAACCCCGTTTATCGTTGGAGTCAAACCTCAGCTTGCGAATGTCACATGACCAAATTCAGAAAACAGGAAAGCCATAATTGATGAGTCTTGAGCAAGTCATGACATTTTCAGTCCACCCAATAAAACGAATAAAAACAGGTGGACCTTTGCTCTCTGATTCATATTCCAGCAATGCCATATTAATCAAAATTCCATGTTTACAACCAGTGGGGAAGCATTGAGCATATTATTGTCAAGAATTGTTTTGATTTCACTTCCCGCTGGTAAAATCAGATTTCTTCACAAATAGAGTTGCTCATAAACTAAGGCTTGACTTTTAAACCGGGGGTGGGGAAATTGTATTGGAACGTCGCTGAGGAAATTTATTCATGAAATGTTTATTACCAAGCACTGCCATGCACTCCACTGCAGTCTTCCAGTTGCTGTAGTTCTTGTCAAAGTTGTAGAAGAGCCTCCTCATGCAGTCTTTCAGGGCAGCATCTCGCTTCTCTTCAAATCCTTGTAACTCGGAAAATAGCTGCTCAGACTCCGTGGTCACGTACCGCTTCCAGCCTTTCTTGGTTGACTTCACCTGGTACTCTTCTGGAATATTCCTTTCAGAGACGCTGTCGGGCACCTCCATCTGAAAGCGATTTCTCCCGGTGCCCCAGTACGCCATCTTCTTGCAACCGATTCGCTTTTTCTGTCGGTCCAGATAATCCTGTAGTTTTTGATCGCAACTCTTGATTCCGAGAAGAGCCTGATCATATTCGGGGTCGAAGCCCTCTTTCGGGGTAATGACACCCGTGTTTCGTGCTTTTTGGTGGTCAAAGGCCGTCTCCCAGCGCTTGAGTTCGACAGAGAGGTCAGGAAAGAGCCCGCCGCTGTCATTTTGAAGACTTACCACTTGACAGAGTAACTTGGACCGAAAGTCGGCAGCAACCGATGCGAAGACATTGACGATCTCTTGCATGGTTTGGAAACCTTCGAGGGCTGAAAGAAAATCGGCTATTTTTCTCTTGCTGTAAGTGACCTCCTCGTAGAGAACCGCTCTGCTGTCCGGGTGGTTCTGATCCTTCAGCGGTGTGCCGATGCTGTGAACTTTACTCAGGAGGCGTTCCAAATCGGGGAGCTTCTTAAGCAGCTCCGAAACTTCGGACACTTGCCCTTGACAAGCCATGAGGTCCTCCAGTGCATCTAGTCTGTCCTCGATGGCAGTTGGGTTACACAGAGGAGCGCAGAGCCACTGCTTGAGCAGGCGCTTTCCAAACGCACTGGTGCAGGTGTCCAGGCGCTCCAGCAGCGTTCCCTCTGTACCTCCGGAACCATTTTGAAATATCTCCAGGTTTGCCAGAGTCACTCCGTCCAGGACCATGCGCTGGCGAGTCCGAGCAAAGAAACTTTTCTCTCCGGCGGCTTTCTCCATTTCAACATCGACAGGGATGTATTCTTCGAAGTTGGCCATGGAGAGCAACTCCTGGTCTACGAGACACTTCTTCAAGTAGAAGATGCACGCACCCAACGACGAGAGCGCCAGTTCGTAACCCTCCTTGGGGGTGAGACCGAGCGAATCGCTGTCAGAGCTCATTTTTTTAAGAACAGCAGGTAGAAAATGTGTGCCCTGGTCCTTTCCTGCACTCTCTCTGAAGTAGTCTTCATCTGACAACTTTTTCAGAGTGGTCTGAGCATCCCAGAACTGCGAGCTTGCATTCAGTCCCTCCTGCAGCGCCGACGACAGGGAAGCCTTGAGTATCTTGCGCGTTTCGACCGATGGGTTCCCCTTTTCGAAAAGTACTTCGGCAGGGGCAAAGTGCGCTATCAGGGTGCGTAGACGTGAACAGTGGCGGTCGTCTGGAAACTGACCGACGTGGAAGAGGCCAACAGAGGTGTCTACAAAGCAGACTCCATAGGTGCGGCTACACCATCCCTTCCCTTCATCTTCGGGTTTCTCCTTTAAACTTAGCAGGAACTTGCTCTGACTCTCAGATGGGGTGCCGTCCAACACGCTGTACGTCTGGGTACCTCGGGTTATGATCCGGCACACTTCTCTCTTCACGACGCGGTCAAACTTAGTGGGCTTGACCAGAGTCTTACATCGCGCTTCCATCATCTCTGGGGTCTCGGTTTGCTCCACACGTGTCACTTTGTAGCCCTTCTGGACCAGTACGTCTGAGAAGCGTGCAAAGCCGATTTCTGGAAAGCCAGAGTGAGCCCAGGTCCCTTTCATAAACGTCAATCCGAGCTCATTGACTCCGATCACAGCATCCATGTGGTAGAGTTCGTAGAACTTGCCAACCTTATAGAAAATCACAGTGTCGAACATCCGGGCTTTGATAAGCCACCACTGACGCATACCGGGAGTATTCCGGTTGGTGAAGTCTTCCGGCACATACAGGGTGGTAGGATCATATCCTTCGTCGGTCACTTTCCGCCTTTGACCGTCTTTCCTCTTGTGATCCTGCAACCACTCCAGCTTCTCGTGGTCCCACATTGTGGATCCATCTGTGCCTGATCCGCTGGCCTGGCTTTCAAAGTTGTCAGGGGCAGAGAAGGCAGATAAACGAGACTTTGTGTCGCCAGATGTAGATGCCCGAGGTCGTTTCGATGCACTAGAAGGGATACTGATTATCTTTGGCTTTGTCGTCGCGGGCTTCTCCACGGGACGTTTACGTTTTACAGGCTTAACTGGGCTTTCCGTTTCAGACTCTTGTGTGCGCTCTGCTTCTTCAACCTCACTGCTTACCGTGGCTTCTTCCTCATCATCCTCACTGCTGCTAGCGGCTTGCTCAGGTTTGAATTCATCCTCAGAATCCTCACTTTCTGAAGCCACGATTATACGGCGGCGCTTGGCTTTGTTTCCATTCGTCCGGGTTGGATGCAGACTGACTTTTGATGACTTTAATTCTTCATTTTTCGCTTGATCCTCATCACTGCCCTCGCTGTCAGTCACTGTCGTTTGATCAAGCTGTTGGCATTTAAAAAAAAAAACACATGCACATTATTACATGGAAAGACAAGTTACATTACTGTTGGTCCATTTACATCAAATTAGTCCAAATATTGAATGAAATGGTGTCACCTCCATTTCTTCTTCTTCCTCATCTGATGGATCTGTGCAGAGAGGCATCTTTAATCGTTTTTCTGGGCTATCAAACAAGACTTTGTCTGCAAGCTCCATTGCATGGCGGATTTTAGGCTTCCCACTAAAAAACAATCCTCCGCTTTTAGCATCACTACTATCAGAACCTGCAACACAAATGAGAAGACATTCCACATCAATTGCTAGAGGCCCAAGATTCATTAAGTAATTTGAGTAATGGCTAACCACGGTACTCTCTGATGTATTTGGTGCTGACCCATCCCCGTGTGGGCGGTTCATCAAAAAAGTGGACATGGATGCGCTGGGCCCGACCACGGCCTCGCATCTGCTGGCCGCTCAGAGGTTGAGGTACCACCATGCATGGCCACCATGGGTGCCCCTCCAACTTTCCCCACACAAGGGACCCTGCACTGAATGAACATGTGGTGCTCCTGAAAACAAAAGATGACATCCCAAAAATGATTCCAGAATAGACAATCATGTCATTCAATAAATCAATAACCATAACCTGAGGGCATCGTATGTAAGAATAGAGAATACATTCAGTCACAATGTAAAAGAATTCATTTACTAAACACACACAAACTATCGTTGAATTAAGCAAGATTAACTCACGCGTCTTTTGCTGTTGACGCTTTGTCGCCGAACAGTTGTTTGAATCCTCCTTTTGCATTCTTAACAAAACTCTTTGATTTGGTTTTGGTGGTCTTGCTCGAGAGTAGTTTAGCTTCTTCTTTTGGAGAAGAGTTGGACTTGTCGACGGAGGACGGCAAGTCGGCCTCTGTCGGGTGAGCACTGGGCTTCGGCTTGGACACCGGTGGAGGAGATTTGGAGAAGAAATTTAAAAGTGAGCTTTGCTTCGCCATGACAGATTCTAGTTTGTGACAACTCTTAGCTATTGCTTAGCTATTGAGCTACCGACGCCATGAACAGGAAACAACATGCACCTCTTGTTTTCGCGGGAAAATCACACGCGTCAGAAGGAAGGCGCGACTACAACCTTGGTCATCCAATGACAATCGAGTACTGGAATATCACGTGGTACAAACGTCACCGGGACCGCCCAATAGAATAGCGCCTGGCATCAACTAGTGGTGATAAATGCGAATTGCAAGCATGGCGGCTGTCATGTGACGCCTGAAAAGAAACATTCATAAAATAAATCAGCTGTTTTCTCCACCCAGAAATATAAATACCTCGATGCAAGCACATTAACCAGAAAATGAAGAAAATCACACAATGGTACTGATACATCACTTGGATCTGTTCTTGCATGCCAAATAATAAATCAAAATAAAATAGACCTACAGTAGGCTGCAGTACAGTATGTGTTTTTTTCCGTAATAATAATCGACTTCCACAAGAGGGCAGTATAATAATAATACTGTAAAAGACAAGCTTTGTTGTGGAAAAAAAATCTGAGCTGCAACAAGAGCTGTTATGCTTTTTCTTTTGCATACTTAATATAACCACAAAGGGAAAGTCGACCAATTAATAATTTGGGCATTTCTAGCCTGAGCATTGGAGCATAGATGTACACTTTGTTTCCAGGACTAGTCTGTTGTCCACTTGAGTAATGTAATGGTACAGCACTTGACCTTTGGTGCAACCCGGGTAAATCTTCTGTGAGGTTACCAGGGTCAAGGGTGACTGCAAATTGTCTGCAGCCTCTTATTCCTCTGACACAGCCACCAGGTGAGCATTCCCAGCAAAATACCCAGACAGACATCTAAATTGTGGCAGAGGCTATGTGTGGGTGTCATCTAATTAAGAAAGGATTATGGAACCTTACATAGAGGTTGTTTCTTGACGCTGCATTTAGTAACATTCACAAAGTCTTATTATCTCACTGCTTTCATGGTAGGGGTAAACATAAATTGACTGCCATGTGTCACACAAAACAAATACTTTTAATTAATTTTATGCAGCTATGAAGACTGAAGCGCATAGATAATACAGCTGTTCATATACACCATATAAAAAAATAACAAAGTATGTCTCACAGCCTTTGTAGCTGTATTTTACTACAGACACAAAATAAAGTGGTTGCAGTTTTTTCATTGGGGCTTCAAGGATTCTTTTCTGTATTTCTGTTTTGTTGGATTAGGATGATAAGTATTTTAACCAGTAAAATAGTACTCATTCTTAATCTTAATAAAATGATAATGGTATTTGGTATTAGCTGAGCCCCAGACCAAAAACTTAAATGACAATATTCGTCGTAAAAATTATGCTTGAGCAAATTGGCAAATTAATGAATAGGTAAATGAAGGTCAACTTGTTATTATTCACTGTTAATTCATGTGCTATTTCTACTTGCCCTCTTCATTACAGACAAAAACAGCTGTAGGCTCCAATGCACTCAAGCTGCATTAAGTGTATTTACACTCAGAGCACGTATATATTATTTTCTGAGCTACACCTCCGTGTGAAATGATTTAAATAAACTGGGCAAGCGGAGAAAGGAAAACTCCTGGCTGATCTTAAATGTGATCTATTAAATTGCACTAAGAATATTTGTATGCAAAAGAAAAATCTGTTAATGTACATCACAAATTAGATTTCCAGAGCGTCATTGAAATTCCTTGCATCTCTCATTGACAGAATGGAAAGTAGTGTAAACATTGGCTCACTTGTGATTTATTGCAGCTTGTGAACAACTTAGTGCCCTTACCTGTCATATTAATGAGAACAACATTGTTGTGAAGAACACATTATCCAGCAAATTTCAACGTAGTGGAGCTTCAAAAAACAATATGCATAAATAGACTTTCTTACTGAGTATTTTGCAATGATCTTGGAGCACCAGGAGGTGGAATTTCTTCTAGTACTGTTTTTGTGAAGTGTAAAAGGGATAAAGTTGCTGAGAGAGCACAAGTTTACGTGGAATGAATATATGTGCCAAATCCTTAACCTTAACCCTGTTGAGGGGCACTTTGTCATACTCTGGTAGTATGATCTCAGAGACATTTTTTAAAAATTCCAATCATAATTCAAAGGATGAGAAAAAACATAACTGATTTGCTAACAAACAATTGTAACTCTAGATTTGACGTGTTTTCATTTAGAATTGTATGTCTTCATTAAGCTCGAACACAATCTAATTGATGCACATCATTCTTGCAACCGACCATTTTCCATCTGAAATGGACATAAACACAATCCAACGCCAAAGTGGGACAGTTACAAATGGCGGCACTACGGTCTAGTCAGCAGATTAGACACCATCAGAAAAATTGTTCCTTTGTGAAGAGACACATTGAGATGAAGGGGTGTAGTGAAATAACCCTTGCTATATATACTATTGTCTCCGCAGTGCTGAATAGGCAATTTTCTCCCATGTGAAAGTGTATTTTGCTGCAGTGTTAGGAAGAAAAAAAAAAATGCTTGCCACTCCCACAAACAAAGCAGGAACATGTGACCATATTGCACCAATGTGTTGAAGATCTTCCACAGCCATTTACCAGAGTCATGCTTTTAATGCACACATGAAAGTTTTTTGTTTGTTTGGTACAGATAACACCAAACTAATTGAAATTTTGTCTATTTCTCCATTTCATATGAGTGAGAGTGGGTGTCCGAAGCTGAAAGTTTTTCCTCTCCAGCCTGATCAGTATTCATCCAACTTTATCTGATTCAAACCGCCCCAAGGTTTTATTGCATTTGAAGCTGGCTGCCTTTGAAGAATTTATGCAACAATAAACACCTCACGATGCCGATCAGAGGAAGAGATCATAATGTATTTCATTTGCTGAATTGGTGAGTTTCCCTTATCTATTAACTCCTCTCTCCTCCCTATCTATCCCCACGATAATTGAAAGAGCAGATGTCAGAAGGTAATTGGCTCATTACTCTCTGGCTGCTCAGTCCGTTTACATGTAAATGTCTTGTTTCCACATGACTTCTTATTTTTACTTTATCTTGCCTACTGTAAGAACTCTCACCAGGTACCAAGATTTTCAAGGTCATTGGTTTTAAAAGTTTGCCATTTTTACTTTTTTGTAAAAGTTTTAAGCACACTGGAAACTCATTAGACCCTTTGACTTTCAGGCCTCTTCATGGAGATATTGAAAAACTGCTGAGTTGACTTTGCCCCCGCTCCAATCATGTTCAATATTAACACAAAAAAGTGAAAAATAAAAAAAGCCCAAAATGATGGGTTTTACACAGAGGCTATATTGCGATCATTTCTCTTGTGCTATGGCTCTTAAAATCCATCAGAAGGCAAAATAAACTGCCGAGTCGACTTTCTCTCCATCGTCACGTCGGTGTTATTTAAGACTGGCTTTAAAAAAAGTAAAAGGTGGTAAAATGGTGGCTTATACAGAAGTATGAAAGGGGCTGCACTGACACACCCTGCCTCTGCTGTGAAAGAGGAAAAATTGACATCACCATTGGTACAAATCCAACAAAAGAGATTATTGTGTGAAAGTGCTACATTGCTCTGATATTATGCCTGTCACCCTCCCACTCCCGACCCTACGTAAAAAAAAAAAGCCAGGGCTTTTATAATGAGACCCTTTGGCCATTTTAAATGTATTGCTTGGATTGTTCGGCTTGACAAGCTTTTACGAAGAGAAGATAATTCTTAACAGCTTGCATTCTAATCACTTGTGATTATCTTAATATAAAGATGTACGGTATTCCAGACTACCACGACTGTGTGGTACATTCTGGTACTAACAAACAAACTTCTCTGCATCCAGAAAGCAATGTTGTAGTCAAGCTAAACCAATAGTGGCAATACAGCAACGCAGCGAGAAGAGAAATGCTGGAACCCAAAGGAAACAATTCCGCCTGCTTTGGGATCAAATAATCACGGAGAGTACTTTACCCTCAGCCCAGAGAAGGGGAAAAAAAAGTCATTTTAAGTCGATATTTTTTATTCCTCAGCTCATCTCTTCATTAGAGATGAGCTGAATGATTTTTTTTTTCGGTTGTGCAGAATTTTTTTTTATGAATAATCAGGTTCTGGAAAATGATATTACTGGAAAATGTCAGCGAGCATCAATTTGTTTCTTTGAAAATATCCACTTAGATGACCACCGTCACGTTGTGGGACACTTCATCTGCAGACTCCTTTTAAAATCCCCAGCATTATGATAATATATGCTCATCCACATTATTTGCCGATTAGAATGATTTTCTTAACAAATGCAACTACAGAGTCCTTCTTTATGACTAAAATTATAACAGGCCCATTACGGAAGAATCGAGCCAACACGCTTTCCCCATTAAACTTTTTGTTCCAATTGTAAATAAAAAATTTACAACATAAGATGTATCTGTTGTGCAGCAATTTAGGCACATTGCACCACAGTGTGATGCAAAGTTAAACAAGTCATATTTTGGCCAATTTTTGAGTCAAATGGACTTTACTTTTGTTGAGGCTTATCCTGGCAATGATGCAAAGAAATGTCAAATATCAAAAGTCTGTTATATTCATTCATATTACACCATTTTCATCTTTTAATCTTATCTTCAAGATCAGATCTCAAACTGATCATCACAAGATAGTCAACAATATAAGATAGCAAAGATAAATTTAAAAAAGTAAATGATCTGAAAAAATTAAGTGGCGACATAATACTTATGTAGCATCTGGGACAATTAAAAGCCAAACCTGAATTAAAATCAAAAGGCAAATTTTGTTTTAACTGTTCGTGATGTGCAACAACCAATTACCGAGTGGCGTTACAGATTATTATTTGTGACTTAACTTTGTTGGAAGCTGACTCAATGTTTATTCATGGAAAAAAAAAAAATGTTGATCTGACATTATCTCAAACATTTCCAATTGATAAGCTTAATGACAGATCTCGTGAATTACATGGAGGGGGGAAAAACAGGAAGGAGTTTATTCATTAATGAACTTTATGCCGCAATGAGTCATTTTTCAGTAATTAGTCACTAAACATGCCAGGCATGATAACATTACAGAAATATATGTATATTAAATAGTGTGGCCAGGAAAGCAAATATGTTTAGATAGTAAAGCTTCAGCCAAAGTCAATTTTTCGGAGTCATTAAACCAAAATATGATGAATGTGTGCCTTACAAAATGGTCTGTTCATATAAAATAATGATTCGAGCGCGGGCTCATTGAACATAGTTTCCTTTTAAGAGTTTGGACACCATAAATTCTTTTACATATAAAGATTCCCAATCAAGTGGAAAAACAAAGAAACCTCACTGGGTAGCGGTGCTTAATGAAACCCAATAGCATAGGTCTTACGTTTAATTACATAAATATAAAATTACAATCATTGGTATAAATGTGCAACTCGCAAACATAATTTCATTTGCATACATGAAGGGGCTGAGGTGTAAATTTCAATGTCAATAGAACCAGACGGAGTCAGTAAATTAATGAATCACACACATTTAACAGAAAGAGTTACCGGATGATTTCATTGGCTCCGTGCCATCAGAGAAGTACTTGCTTAGCCTTTGTCGTCTCTGATAATCAAGTGCCAGGTCAAAAAGCTACATCACAAGCGACCAAACAAGCAATACATCATTCTGATACGGAGATGTTTCCCTGCCCGCTGCTTTGTGTACTCCAATGAATCCTGAAACAAATATATTATCAAAAATAAGATTTTTATTGAAGGAATCAAAATATAGAGCACGCTCAATAAGAATACTCAACTGGTAAAGTGCTGATTCCTTATTTCTTTGTCATATATCTTGAGTCGAGTACCTGAACAATTTGTGGTAAGATGAATTAAGCTTGTATTTTTCACTTTTTAGCATGCGTAGTGGGACTCGTGCATCATTTAAAGTGATTTTTGGCCAAGATGATGACAGGAAATGTTGCATTTTAGCAGCATCTCACAAATTTGCTTTATGAGCAGCCATCATGAAAACTAAAATTTTCTCGTACAGATAGAGGACAACAAGGGCGCTTAAATCCATTGCAATCAACCAAGATACATTTTGCACAAGAGTAGGATGAATACCTGTTTTTTTGTGTGTGTCAATACATAAGACTAAGTAAAATAAGCTAAGTCATACATCCTGAGCTGCAAAGTCACTATTTTTGGATTACATGAGGTTTATTGAATCAAATGACCTGTGGTAGGCTCGGTTGCAGGAAGCATGCCATTGTTTCACATTACTGTACCTAAAATCTTCCTTCCAGTCATTTTGGCACCCGTATGTCCTACAGAAGGTTAATGACCAACTGAAATCCAAACCTCTGCGGATAGCTTGTAATCCTGATACTGATGGCCCTGCAGACTTGGGCCTCATATGAGCGAAACAAGGTTGCCCTATAGAATATAATACGGATTTATTCGATAGAACACAATTGCTATACTACGCCAGTTTAAATGTCCCCAGGATATGGCATTTTTCCAAGGTGATAGCTGTCAAATAGAAAACCCAGCATCCCCAAAAGAACATATATCATCAAGCCATACACCATATGCCACATCTTGAGGATTGTTTGGAAATCATTTGGTACCATGTGCTTAAAGCATGATGGACACATGAAAGTTAATTAGGATTAGGTTCTGAAATATGCTTACGTTCAATTAACATTAGACCCCAGTGAGGCAGATGAGCATGAAGGGAGAGCTAAGACAAGAACGCAAAGAGCTTTGGTGCTGTGTGTGTAAATGAATGGAATCATACATGCGATCAGGGATTTTACAGAGCTCAAATGTACCAGGAAAAAGCGAGCCTGTGGCTGTTGATTTGCAGTGGACATGAATCTGGATCTGACAGAAATCTTTTCCTGCCACTGTCCCCCCACCCCTTCTCTGTAAACCTGTGTGTCTGTATGCTGACATCAAACATTAATCGCACAGCTTTAAATCACAGATGCCTTGGAAAAGACACTCGCCGGCAATAAGGGGATTGATCGTGTAGTGTGTGACAAGGTAGCACAATATACTCTCCGAACATCCTGAGCCATTTATCCTCGCCAACACGTTAACACCAAAATCAGCAGGAAAATCAGACTCTGCAGGCTTTTGGGTCATCTTTGTTTTTAGAGCGAGAGAGCGAGCGAGAGTGAGATATGAATCTGAAATGATACCTCCTTTGATGAATGCAGCAAATCGGCAGAAAACGAGAAATCAATGCGACTGAGAGAATCCTTCAGGCTTTTGTTACCCACTTTAGACTGGCCCAGCTTCTTTCAATCTGCAATTTGCCTGCAGTATAAACCCACTTACCTCCTCATAATCGTCTTCAAGCAAAAAACTTACAGCTCATTTATTCTTTTTTTTTTACAAGTACATTTCCTCGGTACAAAGAGTGATTAATAAATACATTGCCAAGTCTTTAACATTTGGTTTCCTTTCCACACGCAGCTGTGAGGGGAGAGAGGGAAACATTGAAAGGTATTTCTCTTACACAGAAACATGGTCAGAGCTGATAAGGCCAGTGACTCTCTCGAGAAAAAGATTAAAGTTATTTCAACCGAGGTCTTATTTTCCACGGGAGCACAGCAAGATGTCTTGTTGCCTGTGAGTGTAACACATTGTAAGCCCCTCCAAGTGCAGCAACAACACATCTGCTACATCATGCTTATAAATTCCTTTACTGCCACTCTTAGATCTAAGTTAAAAGAAGATATAGACATGGTGCAAAAATAATTCACAAGATGTGTATAATGCATAGATTGGTATGTGCTGTATCATCCAGTTAGTATACTCTTTCTTAAATATTAATATCACCACTGATTATGGTCATTTATATATATATATACAGTATATATACAAACAAACAGTAGACATTGCTCCAAATACTTGCGTTGACTCTAGCTTCATAAACAGAGCGTGCAGATTCCATTTCAAAAGTTTGGTGGTTGTCACTCATTCAGAGTAATTTACCCTGCTGCTTGATGATCAATGTTTGATAGTCAAGGATCCCTCTCATCCCAGTGGAAATCCAAACCACATTAATCCATACAGTCTGGTGTGTTTTGGATAACATGTTGACTTGACAAGTTGTTTCTTAAAGCTGCTTCCAGTGTCTGTGTTTATCCTCTACCTGGAGTTACTGGTCTCTGCCAGTCTGTTGTTCATAATGCCGAGGGCACCCACTCCCCCGGAGAAACCATTTTGGCGTGAGCTGCCACAAACCGTCCTGGGATAGCCATTAGCTGACTCAGAAAGCTGCTTCTGCATTATGGCCAGTGACACCTTGTTGGAAGCAGCCAAGTCTTTCATTGAAATCATCTCCCCGGACATTCTGCGACCTTCTGTGTCACTGTCGCACGGTCCGTATGGTGGATTGCGACCCTTGGAACCCGGTCGGATTGCGTTACGTCTGCCCAGGAAGGTGTTGGCCTTATTACAACGCTGGCAAAACAAGCAGCTCATCTTTTCCAGCATCCAGTTGAGCACCTGCTTGATAACAATGGAGATGACATTGAAGAGCGAGTAGATGCAGCACACTCCTGTTAACATGAAGAAGAAGTTGGCCACCCGATAGAGACCTTGGTACTCGTAAGATGCAGTTTGACTGCTTACAAAGTCCCCAAAACCGATGGTGCTGAAGGTCACAAAGCAGAAGTACAGCGAATCTAAGTAGGTCCAGCCCTCCACGGGGCTATACATGGCCGAAGCACAGCAGGAAATGGTGATGGCTGATAGCCCTAGAATCAGCATGACGTGGTAAACGGAGGGTTTCCAGCCAGGTAGACAGAAAGCCGAGAAGTCCCGATGAACCCCTGGTGGGAGCAGGCCGCTGTTTCTGATCCGCCGCTCCCTCACAGCTTTCATGACAACCGCAAGCAATGTGATTATTCGCTCCAGAAAGAGATTAAAGAAGAGAATCGTGGCAGCGCAGCCCAGGAGCCCGTAGAAGATCAAGAACACTTTGCCTGCAACTGTCACAGGTGTTGTCATCCCAAAACCTGTACAGAAAGAGGACAAAAATCCAAATTAGAAGTTTAATTATTTCTGTGGTTTGAATGTTGGGTGATGTTTAGTGGTCAGACTAAGAGGAGGAAAAGTACATGTACTTTTGGGAAAAATATTTTACAAGGACTGTGAAGTGTAAACAAAGTCTGGCATATTTCAACACAATAGTCCCAGATTGAGGTCCCAGTTAATTACACCTCAAAGGTTTATGATCGGCCTATTAACTGGAAGAACCTCTGTTGTGTGGCTCTTGGGACATTGGGTTCCTGTGACATACAATCGGATTGGATAATAATAAGGGGAGGGGGGGGGTTGTAGTGTGACAGTACAAATGGCCATTGTGGTCAGTGTACAGGTTTTTCAAGACAAGAAATTCAAGTTCAAACCTGGATCATTTGTCACTATTTACACAGCTTGTTTTTCAGTATTTAGTTTCATGCGCCCTGAAGTTTTGATTTATATTCATTTTTTTTTCCTGTCCATGTGATGCCACTTCTTGTTAGTCTTGTCGTTTTAGTTTCACCCGGTCTTTTCATCTCTTTTTCAATGTCTGACAAACCATTTGTTACGTAATGCTGAGCTTGCTGAATGTATGCTTATACTGTTGAAGGCAAAATTCAAGGACAAAAGGACAAATTGGGTTGACAATAATGTCTGTAAAACATCTTAGCTAAGCTTATTTACCCCCAGTTTTGAAGCATGGCTCTCTACTATCATCTGATATCCTAGTCAATTACATTAAGTGTTCAAGACGGGAGGCGTGCTTGTCATTCTCAAGTGTCACAGGTGCGGCTCTGAGGTAACCTCTATGTGACAGATGGTTTAGTGCAGAAATTATCTTAAGGGGTGTTGCTTATACTGTATACTGATTTTTCATGTGCCTTTATAGTTAGTGGTATACCTGTGATCAACTAAGACACAGGTGTCAAACTCAAGGCCCGGGGGCCAGATACGGCCCGTCACATCATTTTATGTGGCCCGCGAAGACAAATTGTACATCAAATTCATGTGTCATTACTAGAATTGGAAATTGTCTTCACTTTAAAAGAATTTTTTTTAAATATTTGACCAGTTTTTACTTGTCTGATTTGTATATAATATGAGGTGCTCATACATTTATTTGGGTTTACAGTCATAATGGCCCTCCGAAAGAAACTTTGACTACAATGTGGCCCGCGAAAAAAATGAGTTTGACACCCCTCAACTAAGAAGTAGAATTTTGTAATGTATCTAGACTGCAAAGAAGAAGAAAGAGACCATTGTCCAGGATATGCTTACAGTGTCATTACAGTTGGGCTTTTGTTGACTTTGATGGAAAGGGAAGGAAAATGCTTTGGACCGGTTGTTGGTATTGGTGTTTCGCATTTAAGGTGCAAGTATTCGTCCATGGAAGGATTCAACTTTGAAGACAAATAAAAAATACCATGCAGTATATATAACCAGGGGCGTTGCTAGGAATACCTCTCTATTGGGGCACAGGCCCCCTAATACAACAGTTTCACAACCACCAGTCCACAACAAAACAATCTGTATTTTATACTTGACAAACAGCAGTCGGAATACACACTCACACATATACTCTCACGTATTGAGCCGTATGCATGGTACATTTGTCATATAGACTCATGTTGTGAAATCCACATTTTCTTGATCTTTATCACTTCTGGGCTAAGGTCAAGTGATTTTTCCATTATGGAATTTTGAGTCTCCTTTGAGGAAGCACTTTTTTTTTATCCATTTAGGTATCGAGCACCTTTATAACCACCCTTGGCCAGCCATATATGACATCAATATCGAGACATCACTTCCTTTATGGTACCCAAAATGGTTTTATCGACCTTATCTCGCTCACTGACAAACACTCTCGTGAGGGCTGTTGACATGCTGGGTCATTTACTGTCGATCGGTACTGATTGGCACAGATGCTTTCAAAGATACAAGCGAGAATAAAACCTCACACAGAATACACGTGTTAAGTGTAGATTTTAGCACAAGAGCAACAACTGTGCTCCAGTATGCATTATCATAATAAAGTTGACAGCGAGGAAAGATGATAGCTAGCTATTCTCCAATTTAACCTCTGAGACAAAAACCTTTGAGCATCATATTTAATTAATTAGCAGGCCAATTCTCTTGCAGCCCAAGTGAAAACTTAACGTCTTTTTCTCAGCAACCGTCTCTCATTACCAAGCAAATGACCTAAGAGAGGAAAAAGGCACTCGGCATCGATTGAGCGTGACATTACAGAGCTATTACGCCAAAAGCAAGAGTGTCAAAATGGATCAGTGACAACAGAACAAGAACAGAACTACACCTGGATGCTTCAGGATGATTTTATTCACAAAGATTCCTGATTAGATCCGGAAAGTCGACAGCAGCGACTAATGACGCCGCCGACCTCGATGATAATATTCTCTCTTGCACCAGCCAAGAGGAACCATTTAACTCAGCAGAAACGGATAAGAAAAACATGTGTGTGCTAATTCCACCAGAGCCCATAGAAACATATTTATTCATCACCATTAACTGCGCTCATCTCCACACCAGAATGATGTTAATAGCTAATGATTCTTGCAAATGTAATTACACTCCAGAGATTCAAGCAAGAACAGCAATTTGTATCAATAATCTACCATTTGGCAGATTTAAGAGCAAAAGAAAATGCTGAATTGGTTATTAGGCACAAAGTGGTGGAAATGGGCTGCAGCAAAACAAAGCAGATTTCTAGATTGTTGTGATTTGATCACATGTGCTCAGCAACAATTATAGAGGGCGACATGGTTTACAGTGGGTTCTCTTTCTGATGACAAATTACAATGACTCATTTAAGTCAAAGCTCTCCGGACTTCTTTTGCCCTAATAAATCAATAACTTAGAATAATGCCCTTGGCAATATTAAATTAAGTTAAAAAAAAAATCAGTAAAATGTATGTGTAATCAAAATATCTGAGCATTAAAACAGCATAGATGTTTATAAAGGTGGAATTCAAGATATTTGTTAACTTGCTATGAGGTGTATTTGTGTTCGAATCTGACTCGAGGCAAGGGAATAATTGATAATGTAATTATGTTCTCCTTTGGATATATAGAGCCTGGAACTTTAGTGTCTTAGTTCCCTGTTTCTTTCATTTATGTTTATTTTCCAGAACCAGCAGGGAGCTCTTTAACGGTAAAATTGTGCTGTAGATCCTGCTGTGTCTTAATGCACCAAACTGAGAAACAAAGTGCAACACATTAACTGGTGGTGGAGTACTTAGAAGGTCAAGATTTTGATTTTTTTTCCCCCTCATGTATAATACCAGAAAATGGTCTTGATTGCTTTCCTGAAGAAATGAGCCAAAACAAAAATCTTTACATTATACAGAATTTTTGGAATTCCAATTGAGGTCTAGTTAGTTGGGGTTTATTACCAATTTCAATGTTTTGTTGGCTGATACTAAATTTTACATCCCACATTTCTTGTGTTTATTATCAACATTTGAATACATCAACATTGTGTCTTGACAACTAGCTGGTTGATCATCTCAAAGGTATTTGGACAAAATTGTTTTTGTGAAAATCCTCTTTCAGATCACTTTAAAAACAACAAACGATAATCATCTGTCCTTTAAAAAAAAGAAGCATTGATTCTACTGGATGAAAAACAGCCTCTCAAGGACAACCGTCATTGAGCTGAGTAATTGTTGAAAGGGGTGTGTATACATTTGCATCTTTCAAAGTAGCATTAAGTCTGGAAGCCAGTGACTGTTTTTGTGCACATCTCCAAAGTCAAGGGAAGAGAACCCCAAAGGTTTTACAACTAACAGTTCAAACTGTGTCTTTCATTGGTGCCCTGTGTCTTCAATTAAAATGCTCCCAATCCAACTGTCTGCTTCCACAAGTGGGAATGATCCTAAATTGGTCAGAAGGAAGAAGGAGCAGAATACAGCAGGCGTGCCCGCTACTCTGATGATTGTGTTTGGATGACAAACAGGAAATCATTAGTCATGGGGCAGCATGGTGGGGGTCTGTGGGGGGGGACAGGACAGAGAGGCCAAAGAAGAGATGAAAAGCGACATTATTATATCAGACCATCTGCTAAGGAGCTGCCAAGATTCTTGGCACTGAGGAGCATTCACACAATATAAGCATATTGTGTATGCTCACATATACAGTGATGTATTTTATTTGTTTTGGTTGGCCGCCACTGACATCAAGAATATACTCAGTCAAAATTAACTACAAATGGTGACATGGATGTGCCCTTTTGTGGCAGTGAAGATGCATTCAGCCATCAGATTAATAGCTTTCCTCTGACAGAGCCATTGGCCTTGTCCTTGGCTTTTTCATGACACCGTTGGTGCCCTCAGTGTTTAAATATGAGCTGAGAGTCATAAAACCTTCTTCTATTATCCCCACAGAGTAAACACACCTGTCCGTGATGGAGCCGTTGAAACACTGGCACTATGAGATCATATTCAGCAGAAAAGTTGCTGACATAGCAACTCAGTGGTGCTCCATAAAATGTGAGGATTTGCAGGAAGCTCTTGAACAATATGAAAAATAGGACGATCAAAGCTCGCTCATGTAAGAAATAAGACTGCGAAGCAACTTTAAAGTTGTAGCAGTGAAAAACTGCAAGCTGTCTCACGAAGCAATGCTGAAACATCAGTAAATCGATTTTTAACTCTCTCATCAATCACTTAATTGTTTGATTCCCAGTCCACAAGAGAGAAACTATCCAATAAGAGATTTACTAGCCACAATATTAGATGCTCCTGCAGCCCAGCTACACAGTAGCAAATCAGAGAAAGGTTGAATGCATAAGTGAGTCATTTTGCCGTTTCTTTTGATGCAAACAATTATATGCTACATCAGCAGATGCACTAATAACCCCTCTGGCATCACATCATATTGTCATGAAGTCCCCACCCCCCTTTACGTTTTAGATTCGTTTATACAGATGAGTGACCAGGATAAAAGTCTCATCTTTATCAGGCAGTGTAAAAAGCTTTTGATGAGCTCTCGTTGCAGATCCGTGTAATGATGTTGTTGAACATGATCAACTGCTGTATCTAAAACGACCCCAAAAATTGCTCAATGAGCTGATCTTTTCGGAGGTGTGCATTACAAATTAATGCCGGTCTGTTCTGCCTTTATTGTGGCAGTAAACCTCTGACAAACCATTTCATGCCATTTGCTATAAACATCTTTGAAACTGTGTACATAAGCGCTCGCAACCTATTTCAAAAAAGAAATATCGACCAAGAGCTTCAAAACATGAGTCTCCTCATAACGAACGTCGGAGCATAGCAATTTGGGGTAAAAGAAAAACATAACAGAGGCAATCCGGTAAATCCAACCCCCTGAGAAGAAGGCAGGCTCAGCCAGGTCAGACGAAAACTAAAGACAGGCATCAGGCCACGGCAGCTGAAGGAGAAGAAACTTATTTATTTGCCCGAAGGAATAACTTCCCCATGTCCCGTAATTGTTTTGGTTTTTTTTTCCAGATCATTTCTATTTTCTGTTAAACCACACTGTCACGTTTCTTTTCATCAGCTGGTAACTTTTAGAATCATTCACACAGCAGCTCCGTCTGTTTCGTTTTAGGACAAATAGATGTCTGCCAAAGAGCACACTATTTGGCAGTCATCCATTTGCTGCTGGCGTCTTACCACCGATACCTATTAAGGCTGACCCGAGGAGGCAGGTCTCCTCACCGGGTATTATTGTTCTTTGTAAAGGCACATCGTTTTTTTTTCTCTCTCTCATTAAATAAAGTGTCTGCCGATCGTATTTTGTACGTGATACGAGCGCAGACTTGCATTTCAACGTTCCTCATCATCCACTGAGAATACTTTTTGCTCAGCACGTAAAAGGTCAACTGTGGCATCGTTGTAGTATATTAATGATTCGCAGGATAGATTCATCGTAGACACTCCCCCCCCTCAAAAAAACATCTTAACTTGCTGTCCAGATTTGAATGAAAGAGGGTCAGGTGCCCGCAGAGAGAAAATTGTTGCTTTGCTCTACTGATGCACAAAACAGAATGAGTGAAAGGCTAATCATTACAAAGAGGGAGCTTTGGGAAAATCTGCTGTCTTCTCTAAACTGTTCTTGGGATCACTTCAGTGCCACGATTTGAGTCTCTGAGTTACTGTATGTGGGCGGGTGGGCGCCCTCGCTCGTCAGCATAGATTTATGTCCTGCAGTGATGCTGCAGAAGTGTGCGTGGATACATATAGGGCTTCATTGTCGACTAAGTATTATTAACATCTTCACGGTGTACGTCTTTCTGAAAACATACTATAGAATTCAAATTATATCATTGAACTTTTACCTGTTAAAATAATTTATGATGTGTTCACTTGTAATCTGTGATGGTGTAAAATTGGTCTAATTTAGGGTTCTTTACTTCTGATCTTTGGCAGAGCTCGGCATTGCATCACTGTTGTATTTTACCGTGAAAAATTTGAACATTGAAAAAAATGTGTACATTCTCCCTTGGCCTTCTAGCAAGATTGATTTTTATGACCTGTTTTGATCGTTTTATTGGCTTCTCACTGCAAGGCCGTGACTAATGTGAGTTGTTTTTTTGTTGTCATAGTTACTATAAAATGTTATTGCCTTAAATGTCACGCATGAACTCTGAAATTGCATTGTAAGGTTTTACTGTCTTTGATTTGTTAGTCAGACCGACTAAACAAAACAACAAACATTTCGAACTGATTAACTTTTTGATTTAAGTGGATATCCGAATGATCCTATTGTAGACAGAAATGTTTTAGTTTATAAGAATACAAACTGCCAGTATTCAATTTAATCAAATAATGTGATCATCTTGGACGATTACAGGTCATATGAATTCTTCTAAAACTTAGTGTCCGTTCTTCTTCATTACCTCCTCTATATGTAAAGTATTTTGTGCTGAGCTCAGCACGACACACTATCTAAAGAGACCCCCAAGAGTTGCTGTGACTGCAGGTCCTCTGTTGTCCATTTTTAACAGTGACATTTCACCTGACTCTGTCATTTCACAGAGTAGCATAGCACATCTAAGGAAACAAGAGGGCAGGATGACGTGAGCTGCATAAATGGGAGCTCATATTGAGAAGCTTGTTAAAAGGAACTGGAAAATGTACTGAGCTGCATTTTGCTCTAGTCATACATACCAGTATACAGTTGTCTTAATTCTAAACTTTGATGACGTCATCAATTTGACCTTGGAATAAATGATGTTTCCTTTTTTTTTCTCATGGGAAAAAAATCTTTGTAAATTTCCCCAAAATTACATGTGAACCAGCATCAAACATGCTTGTGTGTGTTTTCTCATTCTCATTCCAAAAGCATGCATATTGGTTTTACTGAATTGTATAAACTCTGGCCGACCCGTAAACCCTTTTAAGTAAAGTTGCTATAGAAAATCGATGGATAGATTGATTAAACAAAGAAGCAGGCCTTTATGTTTTGAGAATCAGTTGTACAGCAAGAATTAGAAAAGGCGCAGATGTTCATGCATCAAAACAAATTCCAAGTATTTGTAATTGGCATCTGGGATTGTGGATTTAATGTTCAAACCTATTACAAAGCCCATTACAAGATGACCTCATTGATCACAAGCATCAGTATAAGCAAGCAACAATAATAACCACACAATTGGCTTACTGCCAGCGAGGAAGCACCAAACCGTTTACTGTTGCTAAAAACATGATTCATTTGACCTACTAGATTGCTTGAATGCCAAAATTCATGTTCCGTTACTCTGAGGTCACATTTGTCTTTTGACCGTACATAGAACTCATTCATGTTTTTGTGTTTGGCTTGGGTAGCTCAAGCGTGTACCCTAGTAAGCCAATTCATTACTTTTTAATGAATGTGCACTGCATTGCTGATGTGATCTTTTGATTGGTTGCTCACTTTGATCTTCATGCCAAATGAAGTATTATGATCGAATAGTTGAGTGTTTTATTTTGGCAACATCCCCTAGCTTTTACAGTCAACTAGTTGGCCTTTGGCTTAACAATGCATTAATAGTGTCAGTCAATACATCATGTGCTTTATCACTTTTTATAAAGCCAGTTATTTTTTTATAGGCATCGTGAATACTGTCATATATATGATAAGTATTTTTATCGCTCTGTCAAACCACGTATATGACCAAAACTAATTTCCCTAAACTATCTAGTTTTAATATCCACGTTGAAATGTAAAGATCCACTCAGTTCCGTTTTGTTTTCTCCGGTTGCTGAGGGATGCGATACATGCGTCTTTTTGTAAGCACAGCAATCAGACGAAAGCTGCATTTATTTGTCTGTCATCATCTGCCCCAGTTAAATAGGTACTTGCATGATTTTGTCCTCCAAAATCAGTGGCATTAAAACGCCATAGGCATCATCGTTACATAAAATGCTCTATCCTACAGTTGCAGCGCCACGCACACGCCACATCGACATAAAGTGCACATTACAGCGAGAGTCATTCGCCCGATGAGACCACCTTAATGACTTTATTATGGCATCCACCTGGATTCATATGACTGACATGCTGTGCACCTGGATGGTAGAAAGGCTTGGGTTATTACGCTGCTTCTTCTTCACATCCCCAAACAAGGGCTTGTTTTACACCATCTTACCTTCCCCACGCCATTAGGTACACCTGCACTGTCTAATGAGAGCCATTAAAAATCGTGAGCATATTTTTTTTTTTAAATCAGTTTTAATGTTCACTGTCTAGAGATTATACTGCTCTAACATTAACTGATTACTATGGTTAGAGTTTCTTGTGGAGTAGGACTCAGAGAATTCATCTGAATTGATGCTTTGATGCCAGCAAATAATCCTGATCGTTAGCGTTGCCGCAGCACTGATGTGGCTTAACTTCTATTTTGTGTAGAGCAGGGGTGTCAAACTCATTTTTGTCACAGGCCGCATCATCGTCATAGTTTCCTTCAGAGGGCTATTATGATTATCAACGTCTTCTATATACAATATAGGCTACAAAACAAACTGAGGAGAAACTAGTTTTAAAATGAGACTCGTAAAAACTGTTCAAATTTCTTAAAAAGACGAATGGTAATAAAAAATGCAAGCACTATCTCTATTTCTTTAAAAGTGAAGACAAGTTGAAATTTTAGTAATGACACAAAGTCAATACAGAATTTGTCTTGGCGGGCCACAGAAAATTAAATGGCGGGCCGTATCGGGCCCCCGGGCCTTGAGTTTGACACCTATGTGTAGATGATTTACATTTGCTGGGGCGGTATAAACAGCACCTTTGCTGGTTGCAGCCAATTCATAGTGTAGTGCAATTCATGTTGCCTGAATTCCACCGAGGCATGAGTTTTTAATAGTCTAATAATGACCTGTATTTTTTTAACAATTAGTTTATTGCTTAATAAGTGTTCCCGCATGTCTCTATTTGTAACATTTTAAATCCTCTTATGAGAGTAAATGAAGTGGGGAAAAATACTGGAAAAATCCTTTTGTATCATTTGATTAGATCACAATTACAACCATACAATATTTATATAAAAAAAGACTCTTATCCAGATCATCAGTAAAGTGTTACTTATGATGTTTCGCAAGTCATAATGACGGTTATGAAAACAAGGGTCATTCCAAAAATAAAAGCGAGTGGTGAATTTTGCTCAATATCGTACGCTCAATTAATACCTCTGACAGTGTCAATCAAAAGGCATTTTTTAAATATACTTTATGAAATTGTACATTAGACCAGTGAACTGTGCTTCTGTTCCTTGCCTACACTTGACTTCACTGTGTGGGTGGCTGTAAATGTGATGGAGGCGTTAGCCTGCCAGAGGGCAAAAAGGGGAAGGGCAATAACCCCATGTATAAACTTGCAGCTGAATATGATCCGGAAAACTACTCGAACTGGTTTGAACCTCTTCATCACCGAACACGCACCTGATTCCTACCGTGAGCACTTCGGAAGAACAAAGATAATCTCTAGGATGCCACTGAAGCATGGAAATTATCAGAAATTAGATCTTGAGCCCCATAAATAGATTTGGAGAGCTCTTCTAATTGGCATCCATCAGCTATCAATCAATCTCAGAGGGTATAAATAGCAGCTGTATTATTAGAAATGACTGTTTACTGAACTCACTCAAGTGTCCCTTTTAATAAAGAGTAAATTCTCTTCGAGGAAATCTAAAGCGGGACAACACAGATGCGTTGGCTGTATGAGCAAACAGCCACTTGGGGGATCTGTAAGACTATAGGAGTGTATGGCTGAGTCACTTAGTCATGTCTTTGCCATCATATCTCAGATACTATATATTCCGTCCGTCCGTCCGTCCGTCCGTCCGTCCGTCCGTCCATCCATCCATCCATCCATCCATCCAACCCATGCAAAGGTCAAAGGCAGCGGCTGGAGCTGAAAGCAGACTGCATGTTGGACCAGTTGCCCGTCAATCACTGAGTGTCAACAGCTCATTGAGACAACAAAAAAGGTTGAGTGAGGCTCATTCTGCTGAGAAATACTCCAAAAAATGATTTTACCCTTCCTTGTGACAGCTTTGGCAGAAACGGCCTTTCTCCCATGATTGTGATATTCCCCTAATTTGGCAAACACACAAAGTGCAGCTCTAGTGTAGGCTGACCAAATGTAGGCAACTTTCATCGTTGGCAGCCATATTGAATTGCCACATTAAGGCGAGAATCAGTGCGGAACTGAATCCTCTTCGGCATCATAGTTGGAGCTGGAAGTGCTTGGGAGGATTGTCTAAAGCTGCTGGGGGGATGCCACTGTAATAACACCTTGTGTGGGGAGGCCCCATATCCCTTTCATTTCAGCAGCTCATAGCGCAAACAAGCCAAAAGGGGTGGAGGGGGTGGTATGCAGATCAAAGCGAGATGGAAATCCAAACAGAAACCCATGCAAGCCCTTGAAACACTTTCGAGACAACCTCCGAATCACCCCCCTTTTTTTTTTTCTCCTCCCACCAGTCAGAGACGGACGGCTGAGTCAGTTTATGGGTTGTGTTTGTCAGGGGCAAGAGTGTGCGACAAATGAAGCACAAAGGATTTTAAGCAGACACACAAATACAGCTTCATCCTCAACGAGTGAGATGAGTGTATGTACCGCCCTGGAGCTTTCTTCTTGTGTGTTTTATGGAAGAAAAACTGCAAGGTGTGCAAGGAGAACATCACATAATGCTTGTTTCAAGGGGGATTGTTATGTGTATACTCTGTATATACAATACGGTTGTGTGCAGAGGGCAAAGGCGGAGAGTGATTGTCTCCCTCACATGATCACCTGAGCTCACCTCCTCGATGATTTAACTTTATGCTCCCAGGTGGGAGAGCAGGCATAAGATATTAGCCATCATACATGCAGGTCATCACCACAGCGTTGGCCCGCGGGATATCCTGGGAGGGACACTTGCTCTTTTCTGACCTATTGCACGAGTAAATGTTACAGGGGGGTGGTTTGGGAGGGGACGCAGAATGGGGCACTGGATGACATTCCAGTTGGTTTGAATGGAAATGTGGCAAAAGACTGCACCCATGGGTGCTGTCCTATAGCGAGAGATGAGTGTGCTGTTCCAAATGGCAGGCAGTCAGATGACGGCCCCTTGCCAACAACCCCTTCACAGCCAAAATATAACACATGACTTGGAAGAAAAAAAAAAAAGAAAAAAAGCAACGCCTGCATCTGTTATAATCTACATGTAAGCCTGTATAAGAAACCTGTGGGATAGAAACCCCCCTCTATCAATATTGATATCTATGTTATTGTTATTGTACTGATACATTGAATATGTTCATTTGGGTGATTTTATTGATAAAGCACATGTTTATTTGCGACAGGTGTTGCTGGAAATGTAGTTTACAGAGTTCATGCTTATGTTTTCATCAGGCCTGTGTGTTGGAATGCATGAGGAAATCACAATGCTCTCCCAAGTGGGAATTGACTATGTCATGCATAGATAGCAAAAGATAGCTAGATAGCCAGTAGTTAGTTGGTTAGTTGGTTGGTTAAATAGTTGGTTAAATAGTTGGTTAGTTAGTTGCTTGCATAGATGATTGGTTGGTTGGTTGGTTTGTTGCATAGTCGGTTGGATAGATGGTTGGTTAGTTGCATAGTTGGCTAGATTGATAGATATAGAGAGGGATGATAGATGGATAGAGGCCAACAATGTATATTGACAGTCAGAAGGATTATCGTACATGAACTCCCACTAGATGGCAGAATGTATATAATTAAGCAGATTTTCACTTTTTGTTTGTGTCATGTTGCAGATGTTTTCAAAGTGCTGGATAAATAAGGATGAGCTGACTTGTATTGAGAGTTTTATCACATTTCGTGTGGTGGCCAGCCATGTATTTTGGCTCGCTGAAGTTTGGGAAACACGTTTTGAACATCAATAATGAAATTAGATTAAATAATCACACGTAGTTTCTTAATTAAGTGTGTTTCTCGGGATGTTGGAAAATGAATGTCGCAAAGACCATTCAGGATGCAAGGATCAAGGAAAAGGACTTTATGATGCATATATGATAAATCATCATAAAAGATGATACATCACCCACCTATGGTTGACACCACTGTTCCAACAAAGTAAAAAGCCCCTGTAAAATCCCATCGTGGTCTTAGAGCATCAGCTCGGATCCCAGCGGCGATGGCTGCCTCGTACTCCCGCAGGAAAGAGTTAAGCTCCTCCAGGCTGATGTTGAAGGTCTCGCTGAAGTTGCGGAGCGTCCCGTTCCAGCGGCCGTGAGCCCGCAGCTCGGAGGGCCTCTCGATGGCAGAGAAGACCGCAGCGCCGCACAGCAGGTAGATGATGACAAGGAGGGCGAGCAGCACGAAGCGGCCGTTGTCCTCGTTCAAGTGCAAGGAGCGGCAGCCTTCCAGACGATGGCCAGTCATCATCCAAATTTCAGCACCACTCGCGCATCAGACAGCGACAAGCTCCACGTCGGTGGAGGCATCAAAAAGCAGCGTGTGGGCGCTCACTGCACCGCCGTCACTTGCACTTCTCTGGGATGCTTCTCATTCAAGTGCCACGGCACCCCGTCCCATGGCGGAGGGGGCATCAAAGAAGCTTCGCTTGGGGAAATCCACCACTTTGCACGGACCGAGCGAGGAGCGAGAGTTAAGGAGAAAAAACACCGGCGCATTGTGTCATGCTTGATCCCAGCACGCAATTGTTGCCCAAATCGAATCCAAAAGAACGAGAAATGAGAGGAGGAATAAATAGTAAAGTCTTGATTAAAAAAAAAAAAAAAAAACAACAACGGTGGATACGATCAAGCTTTCCACTGCGTGCCCTGCGCCAAAAAATATTTCACGCGAAGGGGAAACGGAGGAGCTGCAGGTCTGCACTGGCTCACTGGCGCGCAAATGACGAGCTTCCTCCACTTTACCATCTCACCATAAGAGAAAGGCACCCTTTAAACTCGGCTGCTTTGTTGCATGGAACGTGTGAATGCAGACCACAAAAGTGCGTACGTTGTGTGCCCGATATGCTTCTCAAAAGTTTTGCAGAAAGCTTTGAGCGTTTTCAAAAAACACGTCAAATTCCCACCTTTATGTATGTGCAAAAGCAGCTTTCTCTTAAAAAAAAAAAAAAGCTTTTAAGAAGTAATAATGTTTTATTTATTAAGTTCTAACTGGGAATGACACTGGCTGCCCGATTGAAATCCCGAAAAGGGAGTGGGGTCAATCCTAAATTGTTTAAATTATTTATAGTAGATGTAAATACCATTAAATAAATGTTAGACTTCTGAACTGTTGTCTCATAATCATCACAAATCCAACAAAAGCACAAAAATTAACCTTGCTGTTCCAATACTTTTGCCAGAGACTTGTATACTTCTCGCAGTTTTTCAGCTTGATGAGCATTTACAGGGGCTTCAGTTAGTGTCCACAAAAAGAACAATATGTGTGTGTTACACCCCGGCAAAATCAATGGGGACCTCAACCTGCTGATCCATGAAGATGGCCAAGTATTGACTATTTCTTTCAAACATGAACGCTTAGATGTATCTGTCCCAAGAAACTCTCACTTTGTCACAGGAAGGAAGAAGACGATCAATGTGTTGTGTGACTGGAAAGAATTTGGAAAATTGTAGAAAATTAGAGACTGCACATGTGGAAAATCTACATTTGGATTTTTTTTTGCCAAAGAGAGGACACGAGTGCTTATCCTGATTGCAAAATACTGCAGGTAGCTGGATTGATTGCATTTTCTAATCAAATTAATAAATACAACCCCTTGATCCTCACGCTCCGCCCTCTATAATTTCTTCTCAGGGTTATGTGGAGGGGCAAGGTCATTCCAAGATTTAATAAAAATGAACACACTGCTTTGAATGTGAGCGAGACAAACAACAACATTGGTTATGCACTTGTTTACAAAGTTATACCTTTTAAACTTTCAATATCAAACCAACAAGAGTAGCAACGTTGAAGTATGACCATGCTGGTGTAATGGTAAATCAATGAATGTATTACTGTTTGTTTTTTCCAGCGAATCAAAATTAAGTCTCACGCAGCAAAGTGTCCATCAAAATAAAGTGGTATCGAATTACAATTTGCATAGTAAAGTAATTGACTAGGCTTCGAGCTCGGACACATTTGTCGAGAAGGACCCACTTGCGAGTCCCGTCCGTCAGCAAATGCTGAGCCTTGTCACTGATTTAAACAGCGCAAGCATTCAAACCATGGCAGCCCATAAGTGTACGATTACAAGAGATACAGAGGACATGTGGGCTAGACAGAGGTGAGGTTATCCTTCAAAATGCAGCAGGGAAAGCAGCTCCTCCGATGAATAATGATGAGAAAACAAGGGAGGACACACATGCACGTTGAGAAATGAAGCAGCTGAGTGAGGGAGGGAGGGAGGGAGGGAGGGAGGGAGGGAGGGAGAGAGGGATTTCCTTTCACCCTGCTGAACGAAAGCGGCCTCGCCATCATTTAGAGGTGGAACCGACCCTTTGTCATGCTGGAAATAACTCGGGAGACAGGAATGCTCAGTGGTGGAATGGGATCTGATGAGTCCCGTGAAGTTCTCGAAAGGAAGGTTACTGACACTTATCTGGTTACATTAAAATAAATTAGGCTTTATTGATCTAGCTCTAGCTTGACAAAGCAAATTAGGCCAGTCCGGAAGAACACCACACAAAGTAATTTGTCATGGTGGTTTGAAACAAAATGTTAATGAGAAAGAGTAAAGATGGGACTTGAATCCAGAAACTGTGGATTAGTAGAGCAGTGGCACTTTCGCCTTCAGGCTGCTGGAACTTGTATGTCACTTTTTTAACGAGAGAATTGCCAACCACGTGTCTTGTGCTTCATGAGATATTGTGATGGTTTGGTACCCAAACGCCACAAATAATAAAGGCGTCTTTGCTAACATTGGCAAGTGAGTGTCGGCCAGGCATTTCAATTCACTTTGACTGAAGCAAACGAAAGATTCATACTCCAGATTTCCCAATTCTCGTCCATTTTTCTTGTTTTTCTTTTCAGATGTGTTGCTTGATCAGAATCATAAAGCTTTGCCTTTTCAGTGTGCTTTGCTTTTTAAGTGTGTCGCTGGTAAATTGTAGCCATGATTACTAACTTATTTAACATGATTTATTTTTTATGCATACATTATTAGATTGTCATAAATGGTAAACAGTCAACATTCATAAGCTTGACGGCCACCCACACTCCATTTGGGTACTTTAAACTGCCCTTTAAATGTAGAGCTTTAAATGGCAGAGGGGAAAAAGGGCCAACAATCTAACAAGCCGTCGTGTTTTGTAGAGTAGTAACACTTTGTTTCTCAAGTGGCAACAGTGATTCATCAGCGTGAAGGAGCCAAGAATGTGTGACTGCATCGCTCACCGTTTGTCGTCTCTTCCCAGAGATTCTCTGGGGAAATGAAATGAACGTTCAGCCCAGTAGGCAACATTCTGCATTTATATTGAGTTAGCCCTTAATGCGTGTGAGCGTTTTACAGTTTTGTGTTAAACGTCCCTTGATGACACACTGTGTGACCAGAGTCCAGTGAAATCATGGAGGTGGACATTGGAAGGATTGCTGCAGTGTTTCATTCGCCCACCTTTTCTACAGCTCTCAGTGGAGAGGACTTACAAAACTAAATATGGCTCGATTTTCTTTATATGTGACTCAAATTCACTTTGATGAGGCAGAGCTACTCTGCATATTTGAATCAATGCACCTCAATGAGGTCAGGTAAGGTTAAGAGTCACCCTGAGATTCTTCTCATTTCAGGAAAAAAAGCTGATGGGACATGTTCACAATTCCCAGGCTGCACCGGTGAATGCTGCAATTTTCCTGAAGCAGCAGATGTCTCAGTCAAGTAATTTTAAGTGGCACTTGCACAACAGTGCAGCTCTCCATTGGGTCTTTTATTTGCCTACAAATTTAATACTAAGCAACTATTATTGGGTGAAGCAAGTGTCAAGTATACCATCACAAGAGGCTTGCCAATAATATAGTAGATAATAACCCCAAATTAATGACTAAAGCTGCTTAGAGGGTTAATTTAGCAATGTTTGTAATTCATATATATCTAATATGTTTTAATAATATATCTAATATTTGAGATTCTTTATTTAGCTTGGGTTAATTTTGCAATGTTTGTAATTAATATATATCTAATATGTTTTAATAATATATCTACTATTTGAGATTTTTTATTTAGCTTTTAAAAACACAATCTTTATTTTCATACTATTCCATTAGGACTAGAAGTATATTTTTCTTCCCACTGTTGCTAATGAGAAAATGCTATTGTTTCTCATTTTAACGCCAGTGAGTTTTGTTTCCTTCTTACTTCTTTTACCAGAACAGTGAATTGCCCACGGGGAAACAAAAATCAATTGGAACCTATAGATTCTTCATGTTATGAGAAGAGTTCCTAAAAGCTTCAACTCACGTAGCCCACCGAGACTTTCAGTTGTACGGTGAAGGAAAACCAACTTGGTCCGATGCATTCATCATGCTGACAGACTCCAATAGGTTTCCTCTCCTTTCCTTCCATACAGGGCTCTCTGCTTCTGCACAAGTTTTCTCATTTAGATTTCTTGGTGTTATAGAATCAGCAAGTTTAAAATGCACACACACAAATTATATATATAATAAGTTGGAAACTTGGGTTGTCAAATTAAATTTAATTATAAAATGACACCATATAAAAACAAAAGAGCACAGCTGCAGTACATACAGAAACTAAACTTGGAGACAATCATGAAACTTTTACGCTAAATTTGAATGACTGCTATTCAGCGGTCAAAACAGTTCAGAATCACAAACTGGATGTTCAGCTGATGTGAAGGGCTCGAGGGAGTTGAAGATTATGTCATGTTGTCGCAGCATGGACACTGTGTCTTCATCAAGTGATTGTGAAAGCTCGCTGGCCATGAGAGGAAACAAGATTTTGACAAAGCCGACAGTGCACTACATTCACTTAACAATGATAACAAAGCATTTTATACACTTGTACTGTGAAGAATGAAAACTCAAAAAGAGCTATAAAAGAGCCTTTTGATATTGATGGAGTTGCGCAATACAGCATACAACTATGACAGTGTCCATCAAAATGTAACTTTTTTTTTCCATTTGGAGCTTTTTTTTTTGTTTTGGATGTCATGTGCAGGTCTGAGCACTATTGTAATAGCTACTAAACAGTGTATAGTCTCGATTTGAAGTTGACACTGCAATAAGAAGAAGTGTATAAACAGTAAAAAAATTTTGACACTAGTGTAATGCTCATTGCAACAAAAACATCTTTGCATATTTTCCCTATAATAAACTCCGACAATACCGAATATCAATAATTTGGTTTAGTCTCAAATTATTCACCCCAGGTAGTTATATTAATTTGAACAAAGTCTAAAAATAAACACACCTGAATTTTCACAACCCCTAACAGTCCGTTTACCTTGTAAAATCGCCAAAGTTCATGAAGTGAGCTGAATTCACTGTCACCCATAAATCAAAGCAAAAAAAAAAAAAAAAATGTTTGAACAACAGCATATCTCAAAGTGCCAATGTAATCCATCAACTGCATTCGGAATGTAGCTGGGGGGGGTTTGAGAATTTGACGGATGCTTCATTTCTCCCTATAGGCTGTGCCCCTCTTCCACTTCAATAGTTTCTCCCTCCATCTTAGACCCGCTGTCAGAAGGGGGAAGGTGGGGAGCGAATGACAGTTATCAGCGGGATTGCTTTTATCATCTCGCACAAAGCATCGCTTTAGTATTACCACAGGCATGATGATGAGGGAGCAGATAACTCTACTCTGTCATTACAAGGTCACATGTGCAAACGTTCTCTTTTTTTGTCCAAGCCTATCATAGGCCGTAGAGTTGGACAACAGACGAGTCTGCATCTTTTTCGCTGGCCTCGTTGTATCTCCGAACATTGGAGTGTATCTGTCTGAACATGTGTTGGTGGCCTTGTACAAGCTAATTGGGGTTGAGAGATAAGTACAAGCCTGAGGCCAGCAGTCATTTTATTCAGTTTCTCCCTCCTGTCACTCCGTCATAACATATTATGTCCCTGTTGTAAAAATTTGACGACCCCATCTTTCACTTATAGCATATTTAAGATAACAACTCGCATAGGACAGTTTTGTATATTATGGATCATGAAGTTTCATGACATCAAGTTTCTGGTGCACACAGATTTCAGCTTTAGTCAATGTTTTTACAACCAAGTGCACAGTTCCCTGCAGAATGCCAAAAATAAATGGTACATATGTCTCCAAAGCGTTTGTATTTCATTTTATATTTTCTGAAAGCCTCGTTGATCTTATCAAATGATTAAAAAAAATTTGACATGAAAAATGGGAGAAAAATCCATAGAGCTTGAAATTGGGTGAATTTCCTCTTGTAAAAAAAAAAATACGCCTGTGGTATTTCTGCTCAATTTTTAGCGACGACAAAAACAAAAGTCATATATCATTTTGAATTCAAATAAAATTTGGGGAAAAATACACCCATATCAAATTTCAAAATGCATGTCGTCTTGCTCCAGCATACAATGAATATGAAAATTCTACACACTCCTGTTCGAATGCTAGCTTTTTTGTGCTGTAGAAAAATGAGACCCAGATAAATCATTTCAACATTTTCTCCACCATTAGTTTGACTGCTAACGTATACAACACAATGACTGGGATCAGAGGTTTTGCGTTGACAATTTTTCTTTCGATTTTCTGTGTTCTTTCACAAGAGGGCACCAGAAATAGTGAGATTGACCACAGAACCAGAAATAGATGGTCCTCAGTGTATATGTTCTATGCTAATGAGTTTGGTGGTTGAGGGAGGGAGGGAGGGGCGTGGATGAATATGCAGCTTTTATGCACCATGGTGTTCATGCCATCTGGAAATGCCACTGGCTCTGTCCACTGAGGAAGATGGCAATCCGACTGCTAGAAATGAGTGTTACTGTGACAAATGCAGCCTTGTGAGAAATTGATCCCTGCTTCATAAAACATTGTCATTTAGCCATTCCTTCCCAAGTAGATGAATATTGTAGCTTTGTGATGCATATGCACTCCATCACTGGCAAGCCCAAACAATTGTGAAAAAATTCATCCTCATATGTTCTCATATCTCCCTCTTTTTCCTCTCTCTCTATATATAGTCATTTTTTTCCCCTTCCAATGCAATGCAGCAAGACGGCAAATTTCAGCAGCTAAGTCAGCACCGCCTATGGGTAAGAGTCATCCTTTCTTGCTTCCCGCTGGGATTATAAAGAACGTTATTTTCCTGATTGATGACACAAAAGGTAGAATTTTAAAAAGTAATTATTTCCTAAGGGGCAGTGGGGAACTGATTATTGTGTGAATCCCTATCGGAGCAAATTCACTCTTCCATTCCTAGTAAAAGACTGTGATTTATCAATTCACCATCATAAGCTCCTGATTAGTTTTCATGAGCACTCTAGACTGGCAAGTTGAAAACATCAGCAATCGTGAGGTTTTTGCACAGAGTGAATGTTGTTCCTTCCCACACTTATGTCACATTTATTTATTTGACATGGTGGGACATGATGCATGACTGTAAGCCAAGCATGCGCAACAAGACAACACCCTGAAGCTCAAACACTAGAAGTCATAATGGGATATACTATAATTTACGGTTTTATTTCTGTGAAAAATACTTTACAGTAAAAAAAAAATCATAGAAATGTATTAAATGAAACTCACAGAGTGAAATCAATCCCCCTCATGCTTTTGACACAGTGTCCATGTGAGAGATGACATTTAAATCATCTGACCTTGTGGTTTTCTACTTTCACAAGTTCTGATTATGCCCCCTCTTCTGTTCACTTCTTTTTCACAGTTGTTTGAAAGTATGTTTACATGGTCTTGTGGAACAGATGCCATTTACCAGTAATCTATTGTTTCAGCCCGTGTCTAATACTCTTTTGCTTTTCTACTGTGACTAGTGCAACATGTGCAAGCTGCTTCTCTTCAAAACTTCATGGCTTCATGGCGTTGGAAGGGAGCTTTGTTGTTGGTAACATCTGTGATGTCCCAAAATGACAAATTAAAAATCATTGTGGACGCAGAATGACGATGATTTGGGGTTTATTTTACTTATGGCCCGACTGGCAACAATATAACCATCTGCACAAATTAATAAGAGTCAATTGTAGTTGTGTCACAATTTCTGCTTTTACTGTGATAACAATGAGAAGTTTCTTTATTGTGATCATGGTTTGCAGTGGCAAAATAGCTTTGAACCTCAGCCAGCTAAAGTTGCAAACTACAAAACACCCAAAAAAAACAACAACACTGCTAAGATAATTTAACACAACAATATCAGTTACATTTGTAAAGGTCGAATATTTTATTTGGCTATTGTATTGGATCTCATTAAATTGTGCAGTCACAATATTATTGACATTAATTACACACTTTTTTTTAAAATGAATATCCTTTGTGAACATACAAGGCAATACTCTATCTTTGTAGCTAAAATACCAAATGCAAAATGAAGTGTTCTTTAGAAAGAAAGCAAGGAATTGTAGTTGTATTTACACTGTTTGGCTAAATGATCCATCCAGGGGAAATGCTTGCCATCAGCCTGCTAACATTTGGCCTCCATCACTGATTTCCATTTGGCAAAGGCCACATGATCATTTATCCAAATTAACATAATTTGTGTCTGCACTCTTATTTTTTTCCACTTCCCTGACAATGATGAAAAGATGCGTTGTTTCTACACATGTCGGATAATAATGCCATTGAATTGACACAAGTTTTTTGTTCATATGTAAGGCTGTACACAAACTGCTTGTGCATTCAATCTGCCTTTTCCAAATATTATTGACATGAGGTCATCCATCTTTCCTTTTTTTCTGTAATTCTCTCTATTAGTCTCATTATATGATGCATGTTAAATTTCATTTCAG
Organism: Syngnathus leptorhynchus; assembly: GCF_054491065.1. NCBI lineage: Eukaryota > Metazoa > Chordata > Actinopteri > Syngnathiformes > Syngnathidae > Syngnathus > Syngnathus leptorhynchus. The sequence continues at coordinate 7,999,523 of NC_141204.1, read as the reverse complement.
CCATCGTACTGCGTACATAAAATGTCTTCTCTTAGGAAAACAAAACCAAAACAAATCACTATGTTATGTTGTAAAGTGCAGCAATATACCGCTCTCTAGTGGACATCTCCCCCATCATTCAACAACCAATGCCAGATTGGAATTGACACTGATCACTATTATTGATTAACTGATTAATATTCAGCATTGCAAAATTGGAAACCAGATTTAGCAATTCCCAATGATAACAAATAATAGACTGGTAATAGTGTACTATATTAAATCCACAATTAATAAAAGTCAACATTGACATCTCAGTGGATTTCAGTCATTTCTAACTTCAGTATTTGTATTATATCAGCAACTCTGGTGCCCAACCTTTAAAACAATATTTTTTTTGGTTAGTATCATGTTTTTAAAGGCAGAATAGTAGATACAGACCTCGGAGTTGGCTTGAATCACAGTGACAGAAGGCACTGGCACTTTCCAATGATGACGCCATATGAGACGCAATAGACTTGGTCAGTGTATCAGCCCTTAATCACTAATATAATTCCCAAAACAGTTGGTGAGTAAACTTGAGCAACAGATGCTTGCAATAATTTGTTCCAACCACAACGAAAAACATCAAATACCATTTGGAAATAAGTTGTTTGTGCTGTAACTGTTTTCTTTTCATTTGGCAGAAGGTGAAAACAAAATTCATAAATCAGATATGAAGCAGATGCATTTGATCAACTTCACCATGGCACATTAACTGCAGCATGTTGCTGGAGAGCCATTAACCACCCATTGTTGAAACCCACTGTTCCAAGCCCCCATACGTCAACGTCTTATGTATAGGAATGACATAAAAAAATAAAGGCTTAATGTGATGCCTGGGGGCCCAGAAATTACTTATGGTGTCAAGTTTTTCCACACTACAAAAACAAAAAGTCAAATTATATTTGCAGATGCAAAGACCAAACGGAAATTAATTTCTGTTCCTTCATCTTCTTGGCTCGATTGGGAGGACATTATGACGCAGAAGAAGAAACATAAATATCCGCCCAGGGCGTTTTCACTTCTTTTATTTTCATTTTTCTCTTTTGTCTTTTCTGTGTGGGTGTCATGACAACTGGGGACGAGCCCTTTAAATCTCTGACGTTTCAGTTGTCTTCCACGTTGGCCGCACATGCGCAGAAGGCCTTGTCACCTGCACGAACAAGGAAGTAAAGAAGGATCACTGGATGTGAAATCAAAATACTTCTCCGATCGACAGTTGTTATCCGATTGTCAACTTTTTTCAAGCAACGTCGACGGGACAAGATGTTCAAAAAACTCAAGCAGAAGATAAATGAGGAGCAGTCGCCGCAGAGGAACGCGCAGACTCCCCAACAGGCCCAGGTTAGTTGTTGTGCCTTTGGGAGCTAACTGGCTAGGCTAACATCTGTTTACCGTGTAAACTTATGGCCTTGGCGAACGATCGCAGAGCAAAGTGATCGTGTCATTGGGATCGCTGATCGTTGATTTGTTTATCCCTCTTACTAAGCTGATTAAGATATAAAACGCTTCCTCGAGTTGTATTTTTAGTGCCTTGCAAGCGTAGCAGTATGCTAACAACTCTGCAGCTCACTTCCAACCAAGTAAAGTTATATGCTCGTTAGGAACGATCCAGGAAAAACTTCTTGTTGATTGAAATACTTGGGAGTGACTTTCACGAGGGGTACGGAACCTTTGCTCAAATGTGTTTATGGGCGTGACTGTTGCTGTCAGTGGTCTGCAAGTGGAAAGCATGACAGCTGTCTGCTTACGAGTATGTAAAAAGACTAAAGCAAATACTACAGTGCATAATATTGACAGAAAGGGTGTTGGCAGATAAATATGATCCAAAATATTCAAACTTGGCTATTCAGCATCGGTATGCATGTGCATTGTCTGTCTATCTTTCACGTGGTCGAACTCTTGATCTATTATTTACACAGTTATTGCAAGGTTTTCAGCAATATTGGTTGTCTTAAAGACATTTTTTTGCCTAATGAGTAAGTCTGTTGATAGTTTAACTGTGCAACTCTGGATGTATACACTTAATTAATTTGGAGTTTTTATTTTTATTTTGAATTGTTCTAGTTTTAATTTAGAGTTATTAGTGTGTAACTCACTAATGCAACATTTACAATCCATTTTATATTGCTGTAGATGGACATGAAATAAGAAACATTAAATCCCCGTCCGAATGAGTTGCACCATCAAGTAGTTAATAATGTCAGTAAAAAATACATGATGAATAGATGGATTTTCTTTCTTTCTTTCTTTCTTTCTTTCTTTCTTTCTTTCTTTCTTTCTTTCTTTCTTTCTTTCTGCCTGTGCGTTTCTCTCTCAGCTGGGGTCTGCAGACCGCCGGAGCAGCCAAACTCACCCGTTATACAATGATGCTGTTCCCTCTGCCAGTGACCGAGAGGTGAGCATGATGATGATATCCGATACCAAGAGACAGCTATTTATATCTCCTCTGTATTCTATACAAGATAAAGTGCAAGAATCCAGTTTGTTATGCTCTGATCTCCTTTAATAACAAGCCCTCAGCTAATAAATGTAACCCAGCAACCCTGCAGCCCCTTTTAAACCTTTAAAGATGCGGCCAATGAATCATCTTAATACACATTCCCAATCACTGACTCACATTGAATTAAAAATATGTCCTCGCTGTTTGTTTCACACGTATCACAGTTGTCGGGATTCATTTCTGTCATTATTTTCTATATCAAGACCCCGTCATTACTTTAACCCCAGTGACTTCACACTGCTCCAGAGCAGCAATTATTTGAATGAAAAGCCAAATGCTTCATAAAGACTGTTTTTGATGTCTGACCCTACAAAATCACTCAAAATATAATTTAAAAAAGCTTGCCAAGATAAGTGGATGAGCAACTTGTTTCTCCATCATTGTACCAGAACCCACCATTAGGTTTCTGAATTGGAAGCATTGTAAAGGATGATTGAATGGTATAGACCAGACTACCTTTTAGTGCAGTATATATTTTCATTAATAATGAATGCAACCTCAAGTGATTTCTGTCCCTGGTGAGTTGTTGTATTTTCTTTTCTCCATAACAGTCTCAGTTTGAGGATATGGACAAGATGAAGGTAGATGATAATGGGTTGTCACAGAATCAGGCTAAAAGAGCCTTAGATGTTTAGAAGTACCTCTGCTTTAGTTCAAATTCCATCAACATGAAATATTAGACTAGCGGCGATACGGGCCAAATAGTTGTGGTCCTCCTTTAGTTTCCTACATCTAGGTGAAATCAATTGTAATTGAGGTCCTCCAGCCAGCCCTACATTTTGTGACATGTCATGATGGCAGCATCATTTTCACTCTGTAAATCTCCAACACTTTGACATCTTTGGGAGTGTGTTTTCAATTTTTACCAAAGGAAGAATTCAATAAATTTTTGTTGTTGTTCTTTTTTTAATTTTAAAGAACAAGACAATATTTACAACTTAAGTACAACAATGATCGTTATGATGCAGAAGTTTTAATCTCTGAACAATTCAAATAAGGAATTGAAGCAGCTGCTCGCCTTGAAGACGACACACTTGGATGTTAAACTGTTACTCATGACATTAACATTAACTATTTCATGTTCCCGCTTCTCTTATTTTTCGTGCTCTTTCATTCTTGCTTATATAGTGGAGCCTCTATTGTTGAATACGATCCTTGACAAAATCCTGGAAGAGTTCCATTTTGTTCGCCTTTCCAAACTTTTCCCCAGATGAAATTTGAACAGAGAAAAAAAAAGTGGGCTCATGTCAAGATCATATACTGTTGGTGTAAAATTAATTGTACAGTATGGTCAAGATTTGAATAACAACAAAACATAACACTGTTAAGAAGACTTGCAAAGAATAAAATGCTCTTAATTTTAGTTGTCATCGTGCGGTGCTTTGCAGTTGAGTCTTTGTAAGACTCAAGAGTGTAAAACAAAATATTTACCTGATTAGGAGGATTTTTCTTTCTGAAAATATTGTTTATAAATGTTTTAATATTTTTTATTAATAACTCCAATCATAAATTTGCTAAATTGATGAATTATAAATGATGAAATAGATTCGGGAAATAAAGAAATGCATATCAATTTAACAATGTGTTCTTTATTTCATTAAACTATTAATTGATTATATTCACATTATTACTTCATTCAGTTTTCGATTCAGTTTTCGATTATCTCCAAGTGATACCAGTGTCACATCTTTCCTTAAATAAATAAATACAATTTTCAGCATGAAAATTTGCTCTAGCCCTTCTCTAAAGGCACAAAAGAAACCCTCCAAATGTCAAATTATGAACTGCATAACTTCATTCGACTATAGAGGTTCCTTCTCTCTCATTTTCTTTCTCTCTCTCACTTTGCCTCACACTCCCCACAGTGCCGTTCCACTGTCATGGTGTTGTTGTTTTTCTCATTGCTCTCTGTGTTCCTCTCCTCCCTCCACCTTTCGACCCGTAACTGCACTGACGGGGGTCAGGTACTGGCCGGGATGATAGCAGAACCCGCTTTTCTCTCTGAGTATACTATCTTTGCTCTGGACCATTCAAAACGACCCAAAACGGCCCAGGTAGCCAGTGTGGTGAGTTTGTCCTCACGTCCTGCCTCTTCTTCCTCCGCATCGCTGCTCCTCCTCCTCCTTCCTCCTCCTCCTCCTCCTCCTCCTGCTCTGGTCCTCCGTCCTGACTCTGTCCCCCTTTGGGGAAAGCGGAAGCGGGTTGCAGCCCATTTAGGGAGGGCCTGTTCCCTGCTCTTCTGTCACCCGTTTGCTTTTGGATTTAGCTACAGGAAGGCATCTCCATTCAGGGATATCTCTGCATCTGATGAGCGTTTATAGCTTATGTTGTGGTATAAAAAAAGCCTGTTTGCTTTTTGCTGTATGTCTTACGCCCACCTGTCACAACCTTGTCTTTTGTCCCCAATTGCCTGCCTTCTTTAAACCCCCACTGATAGAGCATCTTCTTTGATCGCCTGAAAGACCTTGCCCCCTTAAATGTGTTTATTCCAAATGGACAGTTTATATCTCGTAACTTTGCTTTACTGTTATGATTTGTAAGCAATTGGGGGGTTGTGTAGATAAACAGGATAACTAAAATAATTGGCATTACTTAAAATGTCTGTTGAAGGGCGATTTTATGAACACAATTATAGGATAAGAATATATACTCATATATTCTTATCCTATAATTTTGTTCACTTCAATCCTAATCTCTTTGCAAATACAGTGGGGAGAACAAGTATTTGATACACTGCAGATTTTTCAGTTTTTTGTTAAGTCTGTAATTTCTATCATAGGTATTCTTCAACTGTGAGTGATGGAATCGAGAAAAAAAAAGAATGTCACATTCTATGATTTTTAAATAATTCATATCCATTTTATTGCGTGAAATAAGTATTTGATACATCAGAAAAACAGAACTTAATATTTGGTGCGTAAACCTTAGTTTGCAATTAGAGATCAGATGTTTCCATCTCCATCTTGTCAAAATATTGTTATCAGGGCCACTCAAACTCTACAACTGTGTTTGGATTTTTTTTTCTTTATTTCCTAATTAAAATGTTCTTGAAAAATCGAATAATTGCTAATTGGAGTACAATGGACGTTTATGTGAAATATCTATGAAATATGAATGAAATATTTCCCTCGGAGCAAAAAAAAAAATCAAAAAAAAATCAGCAGGACTTAACGTATATTGTGATCAACTTGGTCAATGTTTATTTCCCAGCCCTACTCTAAATGTTGACATGCACATTGGAACTCACGCAGTAAAGTAGTAAGTGCGTCTATGAATTTGCCCAAATCAAGTTTAAAATAAAACTCATGTTACATATTTTAATTTACAAAACTACCTATGGGCAAATCTTCACATTGTCAGAAAATTGCTCTCTATATGCGACTTTGGAATCTAAAATGTTGTGTATCCCGAGGCCAGGGAAGCTTGGAGCTGGACAAGTGGGGAGCGAATAATTCGCTTTGCTAAATCTGCTTCTAACCAGTTGACTAAACCAGCTCAGCTGCTCAATGTTCAACTTGGCCCAGTTGTAACTCTCTTGTGCTCTCTTAAGACCGACTCTCCGACTTGAATGTAACTGTCCGTCCGTTCTTACCTCGTGGCTGTTCAGTCGAGTTTTAACCCTTTTGTTTTGTAGAGATGCCTTCGTTTTATGTCTAACTCCTCAGCTTCCCTCCCCTTTGAGTTGCATGAGGGTGCCCAATGCCCCTGCATTGCTCCCAGCAATACTAATATTGCTCCCGTCAGAGTAATCAGGGAGTCATGCGGGGTTTGGATAACTAACTGACCCAGGACATCAGTTAACCCGACATACCAGTAACCGCTCTCTTTCTAATAAACGTTATCTCTGCAGAGTGCCTCTAAAGGTCCAACCAGATCTCCCAGTGGAAGTATCAACGGGGATGGAAGTGTGTCCCCTCATGTGCGTCAACACACTCTTGTCCATCTTCATATATTATTTTTTTTTCTTACCTGTTTTTAAGTTTTTTTTTTCCATTTGGAACAACTTTCTGACAGAGAGAAGAACCTCAGTCCTTTGCCCAAAAACTACAGCTGAAAGTACCCTCGATGGAGTCCATAATTCGAGGCGGCACCAGTCGGGCTGAACTCCTCTTCCGCTCTCCCTCTAAAGAAAGCCTGGTTCGGAGCTCATCGCGCGAGTCCTTGACACATTTGGGAGAAAATGAAGCCTCTGGTGCCCCTTCGTATGACCCACCTTCAGACATTGAGAGCGAAGCTGAGGAGGCACCAGGGAACGCAGAGTCCCTCCCCAAAGAGCAGCTGTTGCACCGTTTGGTCCGAGTGGAGACGAGCCTGGGGAAGTATCGCGGGAAGTACTCGGAGGTGAGTCGCCTTCGGGTCATTTCTGTTGACTAGTTTACCGAATTAACTTCATTGTTTACCCTGTAGCTGGTTACTGCATATCGCACAGTGCAGCGAGATAAAGAAAAAACACAGGTAACCTCTTGCAAAATGCGTCATGTTTTTCCCCATTTAACAATTTATTATATAAACGTGTTTTTCCTGTGAAGGCCATCCTCAGTCAGTGTCAAGACAAAGCTCTGCGCAGAATAGGAGAACTACGAGAGGTCAGGCTATATTAAAAAAAAATTGTCTCAGAAGAGCAATGATTTTTATTTATTTAATGCATTTTGTATGGTTAAGTGATGTTAAACCCTAGAATGATTTTAGGAGTTACAAATGGACCAGCAGGCAAAGAAACACCTTCAAGAGGAGTTTGATGCTGCACTGGAGGAGAAAGACCAGATGATTACTGTCCTGCAAACTCAGGTAACTACCTCATTATGTACTGTAGATTGTCACGTTGACTAGTCAAAAGGTAGGGAAGGAGTAGTGCTCATTGTGCATGTTGTTTCTTGCATTAAATGAAGACTTTGAAGACTCTTAACTGTCTTTTATTTTTCCCTCCATTTTTGCTTTTCTTGTAATCAAATTCTTTTTGACACAGGTTGCTTTGCTGAAGAAACGAGTTAAAGGAGTGTCTGACGGTGCTTTGGTGGCTGAGGGTGAGCTGCCCGTTTCTACAGATGCCGCAGAATCTAAATCCACCAGCCCTTTAAATGACCAACAAGTTGAGCCTGAAGTACCCGAAGGTGTGGTTTTTATTTTTACCTTTGTAAAGTACAGTTGAACACAAACCTGGATTGAAATGGTCCATTCTATTCTACGACAGAAGAGGGCGTCAGTGATCCAGCTAAACTTCTGGAAGCACTGCAGAAGCGAGTGAAGAGACAAGAGAACCTACTACAGAAGTGCAAAGAAATTATACGTGTGCACAAGGAGCGCAGCGTCTACATGAGTAGCGAGAATGAAACTCTGCAAGAGCAGCTGCAGGAGAGACTACAAGAACTGGAAAGGATGAAGGTGTTATCCTGCATAGATATGCTTTATCATTCCCACTTTCAAAAAATGGGTCACAATAGCTCATAGCTCATGTCACAATTACAAGTTGGTTTGCAAAATATGTTGGTTATCATCCCAAAATATTCTCAAACAGTAGGCTGAGATAAAGCTAATCAGAGCAAGTAATCAATAGTTTCTTGAAAAAAGCTGTCTGAGTCAATATTACACACTGTGTTGTTGAGTCGCTCAATCCAAACACTCCTGGGTTCAGCCAGGATGTTTGTTAATGCTGGTGTCACTGTGACATGCCTGAATCATTGTGTGCCTCAGTGGAATGATAATATTTTTTGTCATTTCTCTGATGTTTTTTAGTGTCTTAACACAAAGCAGATGATCTTGCAAAAACACTTGAACTGCACCATAAAACAGGAATCTATTAGTACTCTCTATGCTATCAGTGTTGGTCCTCATAAGCTCAAACCTGGGAGTCTGCGTGTGTGTCGTAGCCAACAGTCGTAAAACTTACATTGCTTCTACAAGCCACTACCACTAAACTGGGCTGTAATTTAGGTCAGTGTTTTGGGTTTATCTGGTTTTACACGGCGGTTTGGCTTGTAGGTGGTGGAACAAGTGAAACTTATCATAACCATTTCCAATTTATAGTCTAAAGATCAAAAGCGAATGAACAATTTGGTGGCTTTGACAATTGCACTGAGATTTGTTTTTGTTCATAATTTGTAGGAACGACACACGACTGAGAAGAGTAAGTTGATCAATCAGTTGCGTGATGTCAAGAACCAAAATGAACAACTAGAGCAGGACAAGGTCAGTGGAAAGAGCTTTGAATTTTTGAAGTTTTTCCCAGCCACTCAATGTTTGCACAAAATTTAAGACAACTCTCTCCAAAACTAACGTAAATGGCTTTTAGGGTATGGTGATTGCTGAGACAAAACGGCAGATGCACGAGACTCTGGAAATGAAAGAAGAGGAGGTTGCACAGCTCCGCTCCAGGCTCCAGCTGGCCAATACCCAGAATGAAGAGCTACAGGACCAGAAGGAAAAGGCTGAGAAATCAGGTGTGTGAAATTACTTCCTGGAAGCACATATGGAACATCTTGTAGTAAGAATCTATTCATGTGTTTATTATTTGTGCATTTCTTGTAGTATTTGAAGAGCTTGAAAGGGCATTGAGTGCAGCTCATAAGGCCGAGGAAGCACGAAAGCAGCTGCAGGTTCAAATGGAGGACCAAATGAGTGAAGCGGAAAGAATCAATGAAGAGGAGAGGAAGAGTCTGCAGCAGGAGCTTACACGGGTCAAACAGGAAGTTGTCACAATCATGAAGGTTAGAGCATGACATCTGCACGACCATCCAGCTTTGCACTTAAAGCTGATTGCCCTTCATTTATATTTTGGTCAAGCAGTTGACTTAGTGAGTCACAAAAGCACCATTTTTTTTTTCTTAACATTAGAAATCATCAGAAGAGAGGGAGGCCATTATGCAAAAATCCCACAGTGAAGCCCTGGCAGCCAAAGAAGAGGAGATAAATGACAGAATCAACAAAGCTGTGGTAGGTGTCAAAGTTGATGATTTCCTCACAATAAATTCCAATGGTTCAATGTCATCAGTTCATGGGATTGCTGCACGGGTTTTTAGGAGCAGTGTAAAGAGGAGTTTGCTCAGCGAATCGAAGAAAAAGAGCAGCAGGCTGCTCTTGCGCTGGAGGATGCAGAGTTGCAGAAGACGGCTCTTATTGCAGAGGGCGAGAATAAAGTTAAAGAGATGCAGCAAGAGTTGGAAGTAGCAAAAACTGTGAGTTGTGTTTTTTTTATAGGCAAGATTGTCATGTGGTAGTTTTATGCTTCCACCTTGTGCTGTAAAGCGAAACATTGTTAGCTATTTTTTGTATTATTTTTACGATATATTTATAATTTTGTATTTATAATATTGTCTGTTGTGTTTGATGAACGATATTGAATGAATCGCCCTATGCCTTCAGAAAATAATGGAGTTGGAGAGTTCCCTGGAGAAGATGTCCCAAGATGGATCAGATGAGCAGTCCAATCTTCTGGACAAGATGAAGGATAACCACAAAGAGCAAATGTCCGCATTAGAGGAAGAGCACCGGGCACAGCTGGAAAAGCACAAGGACGCTTTATCCCAACAGCACAATGCTGCTCTGGAAGAGCTCAAGGAAAAACAGAGGGTTGAGTTGGAGACACTTCTGATAGAGAAAGACCTGCAGATTCGTCTGCACACAGAGGAGATGAGTCAGAGATTGGATGCAAAGCGTGTTGAGCATGAAGCAATTTCAGCTGAGCTCTCTGAAATTTTGAAGAGTAAACAACTTTTGGAACTGAAGTTGGTTGAAGTACAAGATGCGCATAATTTAGCTCTGCAGGATCTGGTGGTAAAGCATAGTGGAGAAATGGAAAATATTAAGCTGGAGCATGAACAGTCACTTGGGGGGATGGAGAAAACACTGAAGGAGGAAGTTGATGCTTTGAACATTATTTTAAGAGAAAAGGAAAATCAAATGAAAGAGCTCATTCAAGGAGAGGAAGTTCTAAAAGAAAAATCACATTGCAGTCTCAAAGAGCTCGGTGTCAAAGCAAAGCAACTGGAAGATTTGCAGCAATCCTTATCACATCTCCAGCTGGAAAATTCAAACTTGAAAGAAGTTAAAGAAGAATCAAATAAACTCTCAAATGATCTTGAGCAGTCCAAAAATGCCTTGACAGATTTGCAACATCAGCTTGAAGTGGCAAAAAAAGACTGTCAAGACAAAGAGTTATTACATCAAGAATTAGAGCAGCAATTACAGCAGAACAAAAAGGAACTCGCCGAGGAGAAGTTGCACAGTGAAGATCTTAACGCTAAAAAAGAAGAGCAAACAAGTCTTCTGAAAAAATTGGAGGATGAAAAAGCTGCCCACGAAAAGAAGCTGAACGACACTATCGCCGAGATGCAAGAGAAACTGAAAATGCAGGAAACGAAAATGGAAAAGATCAAACAAAAAGCCAAAGAAATGCAAGATCACTTTAAGAAAAAGATTCAGCAGAAAGAAGAATCCATGAAGATGGCACTTGCAAAGAAAGACGTAGAGCTTCAACAAAAGGAGCAGCAAATTCAAGAGAAAATTTTAGAGATGGCCCAAAAAAATTCCCAAGGCTTAAGCAATACAATGGCAGAGTTGCAAGCTAACCATTTGGGGGAAGTGGAGAAACTACGGGAAAGCCATAAACACGAGCTCTCTGAGACAGAGCGCCATTGGCAGGAGAAATTGGGACAGCAGGAGGAGGAATTAACGGAAAAACACTCGCACATACTCCAGGAAAAGATACAAGAATTGAAAGAATGCTCTTTAAAACTCAACAGCAGTAAAGAAGAAAATGAGCAACTACTTACTGTAATGAAGAACCAAAAGGAGGAGCTTGCGATTCAAGAAACAACAGTGCAAAAACTAAAAGAAGAACTTCACCACGTAGGGGTCAAGCTCGAAGGTTTGTCAACAAGTGACGCTTTGCTGAGAGAGCAACTGGAGTCAGTGGAGAGGAACCTCGGGCAGGCTTTGAACGAGCGAAACTCCCTGCAGGACAAGCTCAACATAAAAGATGAAGAGAGCAGAACATTGTCAGATCATTTGCTGGATATGGAGAAGCAGCTTCAAGCCCTTGAAAGTTCCAGACGGAAGGAATGTGAGGACTTGCAGACTAAATCTGCGGAAGACGTAGTTCAGAGAGAGGCTTTGGAAGCCCACTTCCAACAACAGTTCGTTATGATCAGCAACCAAATGCAGCATTATTGTAAGGACGTCCAGGGCAAAATGGCCGACGGGGCCTCTGAACTTTGTCAGAAAGTTGAATATCGAGTCTCTGATTTAAAAGAAAGACTTCTTTGTAGCCAGAAAAATATTGCGCACCTTAAAAATGTTGTCTCTGACAAAGTAGATCGAGTTTGCACTTTAGAGGAGAATCTCCGCCAGAAGTGTGAGGAGAATAACAAACTATGCATTTCATTAGAACAGGCGACTGCTCAGGTAAATGCTCACATGGAGCAAATCAAAGCCTTAACGATTGAGAATGAAAAAAATTCTCTTTCGGCCAGTGAAACAGCTCAGAAGACGGAGGAGTTAAACCGAGTCATATCAATGAGTCTGAAAGAAAATGAGGGGCAAGTGGCTGACTTGGAAAGCATCATCAGTAACTTGAAACATCAAGTAGACGATAAGGAGAAAGCCATACTCGAGCTGAAGCAACAGCATGAAGAGGAGAGACAAAAAGCATTCGTTGAAATGGAAGAGACCATTCAGAGGTTAAAGCAGGAGCGAGAGTCCACTTGGGAGCAGGCCGAGGCTCTCAAAGCTAGTCTGTCGGAAAGTGACGAGACTGTAGCATCTCTGAAGACCAGACTGGAAGAGCTGGAACGCCTTGTCTCGGAGAAGAACGAAGCTTTGCAAAGGCTCACGATGAGCTTTGACAATCAGTCCATCAGCAAGTCGGAGATGGACCAAATTTTAAGCGAGAAGGAGCAGAAGGTGAGCGGGCTGACTGCGGAACTGGAGAGTGCCAACCTTCGGCTTTGTGAGCTCCAGGAGCGGTTGGACTTGAAGATAAAAGAGTGTGAACAACTCTCACGTGACCTCACACAGCAGCACAGCATCAGGGAGAATGAGAGGAGAGAATTGGTTGAAAAGCTACAACGCAACGGGAATCTAGAGCAAGAGCTGGAAGAAAAACTGCACCATCTCGAGGAGGACAACCAAAAGAGCAAAAACCAACTCAAGACTCAGGAAGAGGAATTTGAAAGGTTGAAAGAGGAGATGACGAAAAGCAAAGAGGAGTGTGTAAAAGAAATCCAGGAGAGGTTGACAACAGAGAGCAGTCGTAAAATATCCGAGCTGAAGAAGAAAGCGGAACAAAAAATCGGACAAATCAAGAAGCAGCTGACGTCACAGCTTGATGAAAAAGATGAGCTGATCAAAGGTCTCGAGGCGAGCCACAAAGAGTTCAAGAAAAATGAAATCTCCAGTCAAGAATGCATTGACACATTAGAGGCAAAAAACAAATCTCTCGAGGAGGTTCTTGTCAAGCTCAAAGAAGTGCAGGCAAGCGAACTGGAACAGACACAGGCTCACGTGAAGCGGACATTGGAGGAGTCTTTAGAGGAACTGAGGTGCACGTATGAAGAGAAGCTCTCGGCACTTCAAGATTCAGTCCATCAAATGAAGCTCAAACAAGCGGAAGCACTTGAAGTTGAATCGAGGCTTAACGAAGCAGAAAAGCAAAAAGAAGAGCTTCTTGAACAAGTTAGTGCTCTGAAAGAAGAAATCCAACAGAAGGTTGTTGAGTGTGAGAAACATCAAGCTGCTTCGATGCAGGCCCACACATCAGTCGAAGTTGACAGCAGAATGGAACGAAATAGTCTTCAACAAACAAAGAGCGTGTTGGAAAATGAAATGGAAAACCACTTAGTCAAACCGGATGAGGATTCTCTCGATGCTCTCAAGAGCAAACTAAATCACATGAAGAGTGAGAAAGAGAAAATCCACAAAGATTTCACCAGGTTGCAGAAAGACATTCGATCAATGAGGAAAGGGCACGAGCAGGAACTTGAATATGTAAAGAAGCAGCTGATGGAGGAGAGTGAACAGAAACTTAAGTAAGTTTTGCCTTCAAAATATCTTTTTTTTTTTTTTTTTTTTTAGACAGCTGTCATTAGATTGTTGAGGTGTTCCATGAACGAAATGTTATCATCATCATGCTACTTTTTGACCCAACAGATTAGAATTAGAAGACCTTGAAATGAAGCACAACTCTGCAATCAAGCAGCTAATGATGGAGTTCAACACACAAATAGACGTAAAAGAGAAGGAGGTTGACACAGCAGTGAAAGAAACCATCAGTAGGTGTATGATTTTTCATAAAATTATTTTAGTGTCTCAATTTGGTTGTTACCCATTGCAGGTAAAGCCCAAGTTGTGGAGACGGAGCTTCTCGATAGCCATCGGGAGGAAACCAATCAGCTGAAGAAAGTGATTGCCCAGAGGGAGGAAGACTTGAACAGAACGATTCAGAAATACGAGCAGGTCATACAGGTACTGAAGAAAATAATTTGAGCCAAGCTCCATTAGATGTACCCCGGTAATTTTGAAATGAGGCAGTGACACAGCAATATAATTGAGTCATGATGATTTCGTGATACATAGGAAATGACTCAGCCGTTGTCATTTTCTTCAGAGTCGAGAGGAGGAGATGGGGGCTCGAGTATGGCAGGTCCAGAAAGAACTGGAGGAGCTACAAGCTAGGAGCCACGGCACGTCTCAGGTACCTAACGTCAAAAAGATTTACTGTATATTAAAAGTCGCCAAGTAGTTCCAGTAAATTTTCCTGAAAGTTCAACTTTGCTCTCATACTTGAGTCCAATCCGTCCGTCTCTTTGGCCTCAGTCGAGTGGCGACTCTCCAAAGTGTACCGGAAGCTGCGGGGTTCATTTGAATGGCTCAGGAATGTTCTTTTTTGGAAAACAAGAGCTTGCGAGGTTGAGGCCAGATTCTGTCCCTGCTCTTAATTATTATTCGGAGGTGACTCAACACCCTGGCCTCGTTCGGCAACACTATCGTGCTAGAAAATGCACACTGGAAAGCGGCCAGGTAGGACAAAAACACCTCGGGGAGACGGTTGACCCAGCTGATGTTACACTCTTTAGATCCAAGTGCTGATTCCTCTATCTTTATCACACTCGTTCAGATTTACAAGAATTAGTCTCTCTGTGGCATATTTTGCCTGTGAGGTAATAACTTTATGGATGGATTTTATAGTTTAATGCTCAGGGAGGCCTTCCCCTGCAAAGGGCCTCAGAAAAACCATTCGTCATCGGAAGAGTGGGTCAGTGTGTCTTTCCGCTGAGACGGCACACCAATACGCCAGTATTCAAAACGCACTTAGTTCCAAAACATGCCTTCTGAACATTCCAGAATGTGCAAATAAAGTTGGTGAGAGTCTGGAGTAGTTTAGTTTCAGATGTGAGTTTATTGGGGGGGGGGGGGGATTTGTTTAGCAGCCTACAAAGCCACTGATTTTCACTGGAGATGGGCTTTTTAAAAATGGAACACGACAGTATGCTCGGGTTGGGGAAAATAAAAGCAGCTGGCCCTCTAAAAAAAAAAAAATCTGCACATATTGTAACGCGGGATGTTGTGTTTGTGTGTGGGGCTGTCCGCAATTGTGGAACTTAATTGAGGATTTACAGCGGCAGAATGATGCATTTGGGAATGATTTCATGTCTCCTCTACAAGAGTTGAAGTGCATTATTGTGGACAAATGTTAAGGATGTTAAGTTGTATTATAAGGTTAAAGAAAAGAATGCTGATTTTTAGATTTTTATGTGAAACTGCATTAGGGTGAGTGGTGTCTGTCTTGACAATGTATTTTACTTGTTCAACCCATCATCCTATTTTTAATTATTTACTTATTTTGGGTAGTTTTGGTAGGAGAAAAAGACCATGATTAGATTATTGGGCTCTTAAAAGTTTCAATTGGGTTATAATACTAAAAATACAATATAGCTCCAATTTTGAATTGCTATGTATGTACATACACAACATATTCCATTCCAATGACCTAAATACACATTTGTTTTCTTTTGCCTTTGACACAGATGAGCTCTGAGGAACTGCAGGTATGTGTTCTGTGTTTCATTGTGACAATGTTTTGTATGTTTTCCACCCTAATTACTTTTCGTACCATCCCCCCAAAAAATAATAATAATCAAATTTGGAAATACTATTCATTGAACACACATTGTATTTAGTTTTTTTTTTTTTTACTGTTTAATAGCTGAGAAGAAATGAAGCCAATTTAAATCATATTTGGATTAGTTCTTGACAGATTTTTTTTTTTTTCTTGACTGGTTCATTAGGCCAACGTAAAACTACTTAAAGCATCAGTTAAGGTTAAGTAGCTTGTTTCCAAAGGCAGAATTATTTTGGCCTGGCAGTGTTTTCCATAGCCAAATAAGCCTGATTGTAAGAACACACGCGGCCTCGCTTCCTGTTCCGATGTTACCCTTGGAGCTCTTACTCATCCCATCCTCTCCTCCCTCTGCACTGCAGGCGCAACTTGCAGAGAAGACCACTTTGCTGAGTGAAGCTCGGCTGAAGGAGCAGAGCTTTGTTGAGAAGGTGACTATTTGCTACAGCAAGTGTTCTTTTCGGGACGAGCGAACGGCAAATCTGGAGCCATGCTTCGGTGGCCTCCAGCCAACACTACGGCCCTCCCGCTGCAACCACTTAATTACTGCACATCTGTTTACATTTGTTGTTAGCCACATAAACAATCAGAGCAACGCCTCCCACGGTTTCTCTCCCATACATCATCTTTCTCACAAACATCCACGATCCCCCCAAGGACGCTCAGCAAAATGCTTCTCTTTTGTCCCACATATCAATTAAGCTAATGGAGCAAATTAACCCGCTGGGGTCAAATGCTTTGTTTTATGGTAATTTCCCTGCTTGTTTTTAGATTCACTCGCTCGAGGACAAGATTAAATGTTTCCACCGGAATGCAGTCGTAACTCATCTGGGAAGCGCATACAAAGGTAACACTGCAAATTGATTAGTTCAGCTTCTGGATTCCATTTCCCTTTTTTTGTTGCTGGGTAACAGAAAATGTTCTAAATGAAACTGCAGCACCTAGACCGGAGCACATGCATATAAGCTTATCTGTCAGCGGCCATGTCTCCTTCCACATCTGAGGGGGACACAGGATGTGCAGAGGTATTATGTGGGGGTGTTGTGTCATGTGGCCACGTGCTTTAGAGGACAGTATGGCTAAGTATAATTGAGGCCTCAATTGAGCTCTGTGGTTTGAACTGCCCTTTGGTCAAGGTTAGCATAAGAGGTATTTGGGGTCGTCGTGTAGCTGAACCCCCTGGGATTATAAATCAGTGCCATGTCTTCATGTATACAGTATAATGAATCTGTCATGGGATCAAGTGAATTACTGTCCCCTTTTGAACTTTTCCTGCTGCTGCTGTAATAAAGTGAAGCTTCTGTCAGAAGGTGGAAGGGAGGGGGGCGGGGCGGTCTGTGAAGCAGCTATTCATGAAAAAAATGACTTTTGCAGGTTGGGATGTTAAATTATTATATTCATCACTCTGACTCACAACTGCTGTTATCTTCTGAATCTGTTTTTTCCCGCTTACAAGCAATTTTTTTAAAGATACACAAGTCATCATGTTGACGATTTTATTCATCATAAAATGCTCGGCGCATGGGGAATATTTATTATGATATGTCTCATTGTAATATAATTATTATAACATGACTGTGAGGATAAACTGATCTGCGCTTAGTTAAAATAGTAATAAAATCTTTGTATGCCGGTGGTAAGTGTTAACAGCCCTAACCAGCAATGTGCATCATTGATTTTGGAACTTTAATGTTATGTACCTTTAGGCGACGGATTAAAATGTTCATTCAGCCTGTTCACGCTGAGCTTGGACTCGCAAGCCTCCACTTTTATTTAGTGTTTAATTTGCATCCGTGCCACTGTGCAAAGTGGCGCCAATTGTTTGGTAGCACTGGGAGGAAAGGGGGGGGGGTCTCTAGCAACCGACATTTCTGACAGCTTGGGGCATGTCATTGGCTCATTAGTCACACTTGTGTGCTGTATTCGCTTAACTTTTATTTTGCCCCCCCACAAAGGTGCTGCACTCAACAATCCTGAGCCGCTCTCCGAAGCCACTGAGATGGAGTACCTGAGGAAGGTGCTTTTTGAGTACATGATGGGACGGGAGA
The DNA here is from genome assembly GCF_054491065.1 of Syngnathus leptorhynchus. Classification (NCBI taxonomy): domain Eukaryota; kingdom Metazoa; phylum Chordata; class Actinopteri; order Syngnathiformes; family Syngnathidae; genus Syngnathus; species Syngnathus leptorhynchus. Next base: position 7,981,840 of record NC_141204.1, on the reverse strand, counting down.
CAAAAGTATGATTTTATATTTCTTTCTTTAATAATCGTGCACCATAATCGTGCGACTGAATCTTTTTTCCAACTTTGCAAATTGTTGCTGGACTGAGCTCTTGGCATTGGCACAGAAACATAGTTATTTCCGTCTTCTCATTTCTGAAGTGGGTTTTGTTATATTTTATGGATCAATACAAATATTTGAAATAAACCAAACGTTCATAACTGTGGAAGGTTTAAAATGTGGAGATTGAGGGAAAAAAAAATGTAAACCCATTCTTATTTCAATATTTGTTCCTCTGCTTTATTTATTGTGGTAAGGAAAATACACATCATGGCGAAAATTGGTCATTCAGTTAATAAACATATACTTAAGATATTTTAATTGCCTGTTGTGTCATATTACGTTAAAGCCAAGGCATGAGAGCATCTTTCAGTCTTCCTATATAAAGCTTTACAGAATTAGAAAATTATAGACACGTTGTAATTAACATGAGAACTAAAAACTGCAAAGCTGCAGCAGCTGTACCTAATAGAGTGACCAAATTTGTCCACATTAGCTTGTTTGGACTTTATGAGAACGTTACCTAATGACACGAGTACCCGATAATGGAGGTCTGCAGCACACAATGTGTGTCAACATCTAATTGACATTGATCCTCCTAATTAACAGTGCTATTGACATGGTCCTAAAGTCAGCAGGATTTTTCCAGCAGCTTCCAGAGCGTCCATGTTTATAGCAGCATGGTAGCGTTCCTTGTGTGCAGGATGTCCTGCAGGCAGACATGGAGCACATATGTGTTGCATGACGCACACCTTTAAAGACACACTGCGCTTGTTTATTGTTAGACACGCAGTTGGGTTTCTCTGTTCGGCAGCCCTGCTCTTGATTATCCCCGTTTACGGCTTGGTGCATGCACCCTGGCAAGATAGGCCTGCTGTTGATTATGCACAGGATTTTTTTTTTTCCTCATACTTCATCATGTATGAATTTTTTTTTTTTTTTTTTGGATGAGTGCATCACACGTACATTTTATCCTGTGCATTTGTGCTAAAGCTATGTTTCAGTGCGTGACATAACTAATGAGTAAACATACATTTGTTGATGATGTTAAACTAACAATTGAGTTTCAACTTTTATTTTGATTTCACTCGCAGACGATGGCCAAAGTGATAACATCCATGCTAAAGTTTCCTCCGGACCAGGCGCAAAAGGTTATGGACAACGAGGAGTCCAAACGAATGGTAGGGCTGTTCTTTTATTTTTACTACTGGAAGTGTGTCTAATTTGCATAAGTATAAAATAAGTCACGTAGAAAGGCAGTCAGTAGACCACAGATCTCTTCAAAGTCAGGCTTAGATGTACAGCAAGTCTTGTACAAGAAAGGTGGTACCTTAACTATTTCATTTAAAAACAGATATTTATTTTAAAAATTATCTAGAAAACTACTTGAATGGCTGATTACAAAAAATTTGTTGACTGGCGTTATTGACACATTTGGTTGTTTTTCCTCAGGTGTGGTGGTTTTAAAAAAAATATATTTTGGAGATACAAGATCTGATCAGAGAAGACTGATATATTTATTTTCTCTAAACGTCATTTTACAGATGCACAACTGTCAGATCATACTGACAATTTTAACAAATGTGACAAAATGTTTTAGGTTTTTTTTGTGAATGACAAAAGCCTGATAAAGGTGAATAGACGTCAAGTGCTTTATTACAGAATACAACCATGCAGTGTACAAACAATTGATGTTTGTTTCTCTGCAGCATTGGTTGAGCGTCTGATGCTTTGAGATGAAAATCATGCTGTTGCTGCTGATGCTGCTGAAAGGGAAGACTGCCAAGGATTTAATGAAACCCTTCTCTCCCCATTATGTATTTGTATGTACGCACGTATGAATGGCCAGCAATTGAGATTTTAGTGTGCTTTGTATAGTTTGGTATGTATGAGTAACACTACAAGTATGAGGGAATTCAATCACAAATCTTCTACAAAACTGCATTATTATTTTTTTTTTAGATTAACTGGTGTTTTAAGAGGTATGACTTTTATTTAATGTGTTTATACAGATTGGCGTGTGCAATAAATGGTACTGTTATCACATATCGAAGGCGAGAGTCGGTTGATTTGAAAGTTTTCTTGTGCTTTTCTGTCGTCTGGTTCACTTCCGCTGCAAACCTGTAAATGACCTTTTACCTCTGCCCTCACTACATATTTAAGTTAGACGCCTGTTGATCATTCTTTTCTTCCCCGGGCTTTGTATTCCATCCCACCAACCCCAACAACACTGTAATTTGTATTAAGATGTAAACTGTACTATAGGGCTCTATATAACTTGCTATACATTTTCTGTATAACAAATTAAATATTATTTACAGAATATATCCGCCGCCTAGCTCATCTCTTCCCCCCCCCCCCCCCCCTATCACTTTTTGTACATATTCCAACTCACTAGTGACATGTGCCATCAAAAATGTCATCCAAATCTGTTATTTTCTCTGATTAGACCCAAGAAACAATATTTTGTAGCTCATGTTTTGTCATCATTGAGAGAAAATGGTCCTGGTTCTCAGCTGCCTTTAATAACGGCCCTCACAGCAGGGAACACGTTTACAGCAGGATATAAATAAACCCATAAAGCTTTTATAGCAAGTATGCACTCAGAAGAATCAGACCCCCAAACACCTGTATATTTTTCAGGCCTAATTTCATTTGAATGAATATGTGTTTTCCAATGCTTTTTGTACATGCACTACATGCACTACAACAACAATGTCCAGAATTTTTCCAACTTATAACTGTGCATTAATATGCAAAACAAAACACAAAAATAACTCTTATATATTATTTGTTGTATGGTAGAGCTCTGTTATCTTTTCATTTTGTGGACCTTTGTAGACTTAAGTGTCTTGTGTTTTTTTCCAGAGGGCAACGTCAAGGAAAAGTGAGTGGGGAGTGGAGATCTTAGTTGCACACAAAATAATAATAATAATAATAATATAAACCCTTGTGGTAATTTTTGCTAGTTGATGCCAAGTTATGTCTTTCTCATCCATATATTCTGAGTAAATGCAATTGCCCTCATTCTTCCCATGCAACGTCCCTCTTTCAGTTTTCAGTGATTTAAGTGGGGTTTGCACTCACGAGTGTAAAACCGATAGAGGGCGACATTACTCCCCGAACGCAGTGCCAAAGAAATTGAGAAATGCAATGACGTGAACCAAAAATGCTTTTACGCCTCGACAGTCCAGATTCGTTGCCCTTTCAAAGTAAAACTACCTGCGACCAACTACGTCGTCAATTTCTCCAAACGCTCATGCTTTTACTTTGTTTTTTTTTTTCAAAACTTCTTTCCCACTTCTGCTCCTTCATGTGAGTTTGATTTTGGAAGTGCGCGTTTATCTCCGCGTCACCCGGCCAGGCACTCTGGCAGCCCGCTGCAACTTTATCAGATGGACTCAGAATGGAGAGAAGTTGACGCACCCTTATTCTGTGGACCGTTAACTTTCCTCGGCAAAACTTTTCCTCATGCCATTACAACCTATGTGCGACGATAAAGCAGGAATCACGCTCCACATTATTTTGGAAACTTTTTGACCAGCGTGCAACTCACTTTGTTTTCCCTTTGGACACTTTTACTGCGCAATTACGCACGATACGCAAAAAGGAATGGCTCCACGTCGGAGACAAAAAACGGGAGTACAAACTATTTTGCATGTGTGCCTTTCTATTTCTGTAGTGTTCTCATACAATATAGACTTGGAACATCCCTTGGTGTTCCGTGGACCTAATTCTAGTTTTTTTGGCTATTCTGTGCTGGAGCATTATTATGACAACACACGCTGGTGAGTCCCATTTGTCTATTTGCTGCTGTTTTGGTTATTTGTAACATTTTATTAGCTAAAAAAAAATCACACAATGTAACTATTTTGTTGATTTATTAAGAAATGACGAGATGTGTGTAATATAGACACTTGAGGGATGCTCATTGACTTTTTCTGGTTGTGTCAAATGAGTGCGCTCTTCTCTCTCTTGGTTTGTTCAGGGTCATAGTAGGGGCTCCCAGAGCCAACTCTACCTACAGTAGTTCAGTGCACGCTCCTGGTGCTGTGTTCAAGTGCAGAGTCCACAGCAACCCGGAGCGCCGCTGTACGGAGATGGACTTGGGAAGAGGTCAGTCGATCTCGCAGCATCAACACCACAGCCATGTGATAAATTGGAACACCTTCCAAAATCTACAAAACTCCCCCAAACATCTGTTTTGTTTTATCACAATAATGCAGCCCTTTACTAGTCTTTTTTTTTTTTTATCATAACCTGCAACATTCATGAGACAAGAGGCTTCTGTGTGCAGAAGTTTTTCTCACTCCTTGCCTACATAAATATGATTTATTCCCCAGCTAATATTTCCTGTGCATACAACCGAGTCAAAAAAACTTTCACCGCCCACCCTCATTTTCTGGTCTTGTGAAGATCACCGGAGTTCGTGCATGGCTTTGATATAATCAGCGTGTCACCAAAAACATATGCTGACTAACAGCTAGAATCAAATTGATCATTATAGACATCCAAGTGTCCAATGTGACCAACTTACCCATTGTTATCATGCTTGAAAAAAAAAAAAGAAAACGGTCATGCTTTCATCCTATCACAATACAATCAAACCTCTAAAGTTGAACACAAATCTTTCTGGGATGCTGGAGCAGAGGGCCACTAATATTGTGGAGCGCCAAATGGGTATTGGCTTTACCCATTTGGAATCAATCAAAACTGAATTAATTTGCTGCAACTTCCACTATCATAAAACCTTTATTGGAGTTCCCAAAAAAAAGATGTTCTATCTTTTACACATTTAAAGAGAAGTTGGCCACTGTATAAGAAAACTAAAATTCAAAAATACTCAGCCGTCAAGATGCCTGAAAGCCATGTGGAAAGAAAAACGGCATCATTTATGTCCAAGATAATCTGGTCATGGTGTTCATTAGCTTATCTTCTATTTATCTCAGCATCTGTTTGGTCAAATTAACTTTTGGATGCAAAAAGTTTCGTTGTATTGCCCATGCAGACAGACAATGATTCATCATCACACAAGTTTCATTTACTTTGTTCTATTCCGTGTTTTTTGTCTCGTTTTATAAGCCTTCCGTAGCATCACAAAAAAAGCCAAAGATATATCAGAATACTTTAATGGAGATTTTTTTTTCATGTTTTTGAAGATTTGTCAACATCTAGTGTGATGTTAAACACAATGATGGTTTAAGCCCCTACTTATGTTTGATGTTTGAGGTCTATTTCTCACAAAATCCTTGGTTGAACTCCAAATCAAGCCACTTTTGGAGCATTTTCCTGAAATAATTCCACTGTACATGTATTCTCTTGGCTTGCAGCGACCTAGCAACCACATTTAAACAAACAAACAACTTCCATGTTTTTAAAGCATCAGGATATTGTTTGCCAAGCTGACAGGACAAGACCCAAAAGTCCGACAATAGCGGACAATTTTTTTTCTTCTTCTGCAAGGCATCCTTTGTCCTGACGTTGTGACGTCTGCAAATTGCTCTCATTGTCCCTCAGGAAACAAGCCCAGAGAGTCGTGCGGGAAGACGTGCCAAGGGGACAGAGATGACGAGTGGATGGGAGTAAGCTTAGCACGTCAGAACAGAGCTGATGGCAAAATACTGGTGAGTTGATTAATGAGAGCTGGGCCTGATTACAGCGGCATCATTGTTTCAAAAAATAGTCCAAGCATGTGGTTTCACATTATGTGTTAGTTTTCCTCTCATTAACACAACAGTTGCCTTGTATAAGTTGCCTATCATATGCCTGGGGGTCTTTGATGTAGCTCAATTCAGTTTTATTTATGTACAGTAGCACTGATTCATAAATTATTCCAAGGATCTTTCTATCACGTGGCATGCATTGAAATGACAAAGCAAAATACCAAAATTAAATAAAATAAAAACTAAACATACACTAGGGCAGAGTCTCATGTTCTTTGATAAAGCTTGGAGTTCCTCTTCGGCTTGTACGTGCAATATGAGCTCTATTTTAGTAGACAGCGTGTTTGCGCTCGGCAGATACTGATTTCCATATCAGCGCAAGCCCGCTGCACTTTTGCCTATTTGGCAGCTCGAGTGCCTTGCATATGCACCTGGCATAGTGATGATTTTGAAATTCATTCATTTCTTCCTTCATTTACTTCAGAAATATGTGAAGAGCAACCATCAACGAGCAATATGTCTTTTAAACCAGCCCATTGGGCAGTTGGACTAATAATCTACTTAAAAAATGTTTATGACTCCAGATGCGTTTTATTTCATGCAACAACTTGATTAAATTAAATTGAGTAAATTCAAATCACCATTTTTTTTTGTCAGTGCATCCCTCAGCCCCTCTATGGTGGTCCTTTATTAACCTCTTATAATGGGCAACAGGGGAACCATCAGTTCGACAAGCAGGAAAAAGTCCAAGCCAGTTTTAAAATCATCGTGAGTCACACAGATTTACTGTAAATACCAATATTGGCTTGAAAAGCCTTCTGTCTGACTTCTTGGTCATGCAGGAAAAATGAGAGGAATCTTTCTCTCTCTGAGGATTTACGGTTCAGCCTGTATGAATATATTTTATATGCCCTGGTGGAATCAATTGGCATGATTTTTGCAGCATCCTATTACCCCTGGCTGCTGTTTCAGGAATGTGAGTGAGAAGTTACACCACCTTCACCTGCAAAATTTTGCGGCTGTCTCAATAAGTGTATGATAAAAGAAAGGTGCTGACTCATCATATCCCAATGTATTGCTAGGCTGCTCGACAGCCCGTAACGTTTTTTGTTCTCGTCATTTGAATGAGCTCATGTTGCAACGCATCAGGGGGGATCCGTCTGCTTGGCAGATGTTTCTTCCAAGGCTCTCACTGAACAAGAACATGACAATAAGATGTGGCGCCATTTATATTTGAGGTTATTCTATTGCCACTTAAATTTGTGAGGTTAATTTCAAATAATCCTTGGCCTAAAAAAAAACGCCACTGTCCTTTTATAAATACACTCAACCTTTTATAGCGTATACGGCATTCAGTGATTGGCATTAAAGTGACTTGCCAACGTAAAGAGTAAAATCTGATTGGACAAAAAAAAATGGAAGAAAATATAATAAATCCCCGCAGTTTCATGGACCGAATACAAGCACTGAGTTACATTTACAATCTAAATTCTGAATTCCTTGGTGGGTCTGTCTACCTGCCATAAGCATTAACATGGTTGCTACTCCACCAGTATTATACACCACTAAGTGATCTAGGGTCTTCACAGCAGTAAAAGGAGACACTATTCTCCCTTTTATAAGGCATTGTCCCATACAAATGATTTAGGTGTTATTTTAGGATCACATTTGTGTTGCCTCAAGCTTTTGTATTGCTTAAATTTAGATACAATTCCTCCACGCTGCATGTTTAATGCCGTAAGGCCCGCCTTGAGTTATGCACCCTGCAGAGTCATTGAAGAAGGTTCCACATCCTCTGAGACCCACTGACTCCAGCCCAGCGCGAGAGCGTCTTGAGCAAATACAATGCGGTCGAGGTCTATCTGCTTTAAAAGAGTAAAAGCAGTGTTTTATTTTTCTGCAGGCCTGTGCCCACCGTTGGAAAAACGTCTACTATGACTCGGAGCATATCCTACCGCATGGATACTGTTCGATCATCCCGCCATCTCTCCAGGGCAGGACGCAACCCCTCATTCCATGTTACGAAGGTACGTAAAGTGGATTGCTTGAACAACTGTGTTATGAAACTAAAATAAAGGAAAAATTCATACATACGTACATGACTATATTCTTGGTGGAACTGAAATCTGCACTTCATTGATGTTTTTCTGATTGCTCAGCAATAAGTTCCATTTAAGAGTTTATGGTTACCATCACACTTTTCTCTCACCAAAATCTTTCCGTGGCGGTATCACCAAAAAAGCCAAAGAAAAAGCAGAACACACGACGTAGTAAATCGTTCAGAAACTTATTGGTTGAACTCCAAATTGCTTTTGGATCATCCAGCTCCCTGTGTTATGTTCAAATGATAATGACAGCTTTTGTTTAATTTAGATTTTAATGATGTGATTTATATTTCGTGCCTCCAATTAAGGATATTTATGATCAATATAAGGATGATTTATATATAAATATTGTTTTTACTTCTCACCCATCTTGGGAAGCAATTTGTTTACTACTTGGGAGTGTAGTTCCATTTTAGTCACTTGATGTGCATCTGTTTTTGAGCCTCTGAAAACAGGTAGAGTGAAACCTCCAAGGTCAAAAGTATGCATTGGTCAGTCCTCAAAGGACATTGGATATCTGTTAGCCTCTATTGTGAAAACTTCACAGCATTTGTGCTGCCAATGACGTTCATCAGGTCGCACTCGCTCACCACGCTTCCAATCTGCAGCAGCGGACTTGTGACTTGTCTTGTATTCAACTTACCGTGCATTTTACGCTGATCCGAGTTGAGCTTTTTTTTTGTAATCCGAGAGCGTCCCCCTCAAATTGAGTGGTCTCGTTGGATGTTGAGCGGCTCCTTTCTGCCTACACTCAGCTCCCCCAGATTCCTCTTGGATGTGACCCGCTCCTTGACTAACTCCATATGGAATGCCGAGAGAGCGAAAACTCCAGTAAATGTTGGATCAAGCACACAGTGAAATAATTTGTGGTTTGTTTTTTTGTGTCCAGATTATAAGCAGAAGTATGGGGAAGAGCACGGCTCCTGCCAAGCTGGGATAGCGGGAGTTTTTAGAGAGGTCAGTAACGATGCTTGTTCATCTTCCTAATTTTTGTGACACATACAGTGAAGTGTATTATCATGTTTTCATGGCGAATGCATAAAATGACTCCTTACTTAATTTTACTCTACTTTGTTTGAACACTACTGCAAAGCTCTATTTTTCTTCTTCGACTCTGTGGGATCATGACAATATTTTTTTCCATGTTAGATTGTGAAATGAAGTAGAATCTCAAACTTAATAAGGCATCCATGTCGCCCGATAACTGCAATCTTAGGTTTCCGCTGGCTGCAGCGGCCTTTCCTCACCTCTGGGGTGCTTCCCCGCGATAAAAACGATTAAGAAAACACACGTTTCCCTTTTCTGAATATAGCGGGGCCGGGGGATGCACTGCTGACCGATGACATCATCCACTATCACACAATAGCTTTTTGTACAGCACTCCATCCTTAAACGGTCGGCCCAAGTGAGTCGAACAGATGCGGTCCAATTGCGTCTTTCTGTGAAATGTACTGTCGAGTGCAAACATTTTAAAAAAAAAATCCATATAAGGTATACGTTAAAATGTGACATTAGCTTGTCTGTACATTTGCGATATAATTTTTTCCTGATGGTGCTCAGAAGTCTCACATTGCAGTCAGAGCCAATTTAAGCAGAGGCCATCACAGAACTGTCTTTCTTTGAAATGCAGGTTCTGTCCTTGGAGAATAAAATGTGATGTTTGAAGTAGTCTTACTTATTATACATATTGGTTACTGATTGCAGCTGCGGTACTGCGTCAGATTACACTCATACAAGTGGAAAAAAACAAGTTAACCAGCTAATATTGAAACCCAATGGTAGGTCATTTAACATTTACTGTGGTAAAATGAAAACAATCAAACACTCTGACAAAAGTATTTTTTCCAATAAAAATTGACCAGGTCCAACAATCAATTTGGGAATTGCTGTTATCCGTTTCATAAAACACAATACAGATTAAATTGTGTCTATGCATTATATAGATGAAACGGTTTTCCATGTAATAGTTCACAGATTGAATAGAAATAGATAGATGATTTTATATCCTATAACTTTTTTTGCTCTCATTTCAAATCAGTGTTTAGAATGTAGTTTTAAATGGACAAAAAGCAAAATCATCAAACAGTTGAATCGACAAAGGATCCCTGTTGAGCTATTTAGTCATTTGAATGACACTCCACCCCCACCAATAAGCCCTCGCTCCTAAAGGAATGTATGGAATTCCTTCAAAAGATGTCCAACTGTTAAATCTTGGCCTCATCTGCACCGAGCTCACCGGTCGCCAGATGTTTGGCATCTGTGACGGATCGCTTGGACTCTGTGTGCGTGTGCGTGTGCGTGACTGAGCAAGAATAACGTGATGTTGACACATTTAAGCAGGATGTTGTTTGCTTTTGTTTTCATATTTGTGTGGAGCCCAATTCAATAAAAGAGAGCCTGTCAGAGAAACATCGGAAGTGATTATTTGTGGCGAGCCTTTATTGTCACTGACCGCTCAAACTGTCGCAGTGCAAAGCCGTGACCGAACAAGCCATCCGCCAGCTGTCAATTTTACACGGGCTCCACATTCCTGGTCACACTTCTTGGCCTCCGACCGGTTGATTTAGCAGCAGATAGCGCGCAACCGTTTGTGGCCTTCGGTTAACCAAAATTTCACCCTGCGGCTCTTGTGTTTTCAGCTTGAGCTGTGCAGATGAAAGGTAATTCATGGCCCCAAAGAGAGAATTATCTGAATGAAAATGTTGGGGGTTCATTTACAGGAGCTGGTGGTGATGGGGGCCCCAGGGTCTTACTACTGGACTGGGACAATCAAGGTTTACAACCTGACGTCTGACACCTTCTACAGTCCAAACAAAGATGATGTCGACTCACACAGATACAGCTATCTTGGTAAGAGGCTGCTATTATGTCTTAATGTGGAATATAAAAGGTCAATAAATCAAACAGCTGACCCCAACCTGTGTTTTCAGGCTACGCTGTGACTGCTGGACATTTCTCCTCTCCTAATGTGATCGACATAGCCGCAGGGGCGCCTCAACACAACGGCAGCGGGAAGGTAAGCCACCTCATCTTTCTGCTATGTTTTCTAGCCGGTGCAGACCGCAACACTGATCATGTTTTTTTCTTCTTTTTTTCCACCCTCAGGTTTACATTTTCAAAATTGATGGCGTGTCTTTGGTGAAGAGTTTTCAAGCCTCAGGGAAAATGGTATGGCTTCAAATGTGGTTTAGATGCACACACTGACATTTCTGTTTTTAATTATTATGTAGAGGCTACTGTATGCCTTACGTTATAGATTTATGTGATGTTGATGAGACAATCTTATACCAAAATGTTTGGATGTACTTTTAATTGAGGCAGCTAATGTTTTCTATTTGTATTTAATTTTAAGTTGTTTAAAGGGAACATACCACCAGTCAGACTGTCTGCATGTCAATGATGAAATAGGAAAAAAAATGTCTGTGATCTGACCCAATGCTCTGTGGCTCGGCTTGGTTCCAGATGGGCTCTTACTTTGGCTCCTCATTGTGTGCAGTTGATCTGAACAAGGACGGCCTGTCAGACTTGCTGGTGGGGGCACCCATGCACAGCCAACTACGGGATGAGGGCCGCGTAACTGTGTACCTCAGCAAGGGCAATGTAAGTGGGTTGGCACAATTCGATCATGTAAACTGAGTTATTGTACTTTTTTTTTTTAATCTGAAGTTAGTTCCAAACTGGCGGCGCACTCTCAGTTTTCACATGCAATTTCTGTAGATTTTTTTTTTTTTTTTAGGAGTGTTATGTGGGCAGTATTTTTCCTACCACCACACAAACGTTCTTCTGCTTCGGAGCTCTGTGTGATTCCTTCCTGAGTTTTCGTTTAACATCATGAATTCTGTGTGTCTGTTTTTCTCACTGCCTGCCTGCATATCCTTTTTCAGGGGGTGATGGAAGAACAGGCCGTTTTGACCGGAGACAATGCTTACAACGCCCACTTTGGAGAGTACATTTCCTCGATTGGAGACATCGATGATGATGGCTACCAAGGTCAGTGTAAAGTAATAGCATCACGGTTCACTTACTCCGTGGCTCAGGGGCCAACATAGGGCAGCACGGCTCAGGTGGTCCAGTGGCCATCAAGTAATTGGTGTTTGCTCCATATCCACTCTTCTGACAACAAAGCATGCTCAAAAGATCTTTGTTATCGTTTTAGGTTAGCCTTCACATATTTTTGCAGATTTTCTCGAGTCATAAGTCAAATATTAATTGTGCAATCAAGGAAGTGTTTCACTAACGTTCATTCATTCCGGTCGTTGTCCTTTACTCGCCGTCGTGGAATAAGTAGAGCTTCTAAAAGACGAGCAACTGATGAGGGTTCAGAACAAATTATTGTTTGTCCAACTTTCAAAGTTGGTTCAAAGTGTCATTCTGACATTTTATTAATATGGCTACTTTCCTGGCTTTTACCTGACTTGGCTCTCGGGGTGCCACCTGGCACCCTTCTCATGCCCTACTATTTCCCAGTTTCAACAGTCTCTCGGCAAGCAGCCTTGCGCAATTTTTGTTTGTGGTGGAAAAATAGTCAGTTGTAAATCATCTAATAACCCATCATTATAATTACTCTCTTGATGACAAAAAGAGCCAAAGCGACTGAGTGACTGACAGCGTTCCCATTCAATTTCAAGCGACATATGTAGAAATAATTGTTTTTATGAGGATAACTGCTATGTTGAGTCATAATTAGTTAATTATTGTGTGTCAGATACTCAAACGTACTATCCCTTTTTACAATTCCCAGTTCAGCTTATATGTGTTTTATTTGTTGAAACGGGATATGGTAATGTTATTGAACTGCTCTTGCCAGCACTTTATAGTCTTGTTTCCATTCCCTCAGAAGGTCGTCCAAATTTTTCTAGCCACTAACAACACTTAATTGTCTATCTACAGTTAGCTGTTTGTGGCCCTAGTGTGTACTGTCCAACCTAAGGCAAACACACACTAAAGCCTCAATACTTCACAATCATACAGTCTACCATTGTTGTATTTCAATTCCCCTGCAGATGTAGCCATAGGTGCTCCTAAAGAGGATGACTATGGAGGAGCTGTTTATATCTATCACGGGGATGCCACAGGAATCATCAGCAAATATTCCATGGTGAGACATTGCCATTAATGTGCATCAATGCATGTATAATGTAGGCTATGTGCTGGATTTTAAATAGAAAACATATGGTCACCATGCATGTGTGTCAAATAACTCGAGTTAAAAGAGAACTGTGAGGAGAATGCGGTCTAGGGAATTAATGTTAGTCCTGAAAAGGCTTTAACTGAGCTATGACCATTATAACCCACAATGCACTTCTATGCTGGAAATGACTTGCGTAACCCCACAAGCCATTTTGGATCGTAATACTGCTGTATGGTTACAACATTAGTGATGAGGGTGCTGACTGTATTACAGTAATATTTTATTTGTAAAAAAAAAAAGTATGCTTGTGTTTCTGTTTCGGTTCTGCTCGTAAGCATCTGCATTGCATTGAAGGTCTGCTCATGAGAATGTTTTATTTGTAATTTTGCTTGGGTATTTAACACAAGATGTCGAGATGTAGTATAGTCTAACAGTCAAGAGCTAAAAATCTTTGTTTTATCATGACGTTATTGAAGTACTATGTGAATGTATTTGATCCGCCACTTGTTTTGTAGATATATATATATATAAAAGGCTACTTTGGGGACACTCTTCCGATTTTTGACATGTTTTGCTAATTATTCTTTATTAATGACTGCTCTTTGACTCGACCCCGAAGCCTTTTAAATCTGTCACTGTGGGAAAACAAACACAAAGCAGAGTGCAAGTCTCACAGTCTTCATGTTATCTTGAACTGTATTTTAATGGGTGCTATCTTGTGTTACAGAAAATAACTGGGCGTAGTGTCAATCCTGGTCTCCAGATGTTTGGTCAGGCGATATCTGGCAATGTAGACATGGACGGTAATGGATACACAGGTAGGGACGAATCAGATGGGATTGACGTTTGATAGATTTCCCCAACCACAGCATAAAGATCGAATGAAAACCTCAAAAACACAAGAAAAGACCATTAACAATTTCATTTTTCATAGTCACAAGTTTTGGCCCTCATTCTCTTGTAATAACCTCACTAGACTCGTGACAGAGGCATTTTGTTGACAGCATTCCTCAATCTGAACTACGATGACTCTCAGTGGTTCTTTGTCTATCGATTACAGGTGTGTATCGAGTGATGTCACACACAATATGATCAATCTTTGTGGCGTATTCTTGTTGCAGATATCACGATTGGAGCTTTCATGACGGATAGTGTGGTGCTACTAAGGTGAGCAATTATGGTAAAGCGGCAGTGTTTATTTTTTTTATTGATACTAACTCATAATCCCTGTGGTGCAAGGTCCCGGCCTGTCATTACAGTGGACGTCTCCATCTTCTTGCCCGTGTCCATCAACATTTCTGTACCTCAGTGCCACGAAGGCCAGAACATAAACTGCTTCCTCATCACCGTTTGCATGCGCTTCCACGGAAGACAACTTCCTGGACAAATAGGTGAGGCTCAAAGAACATCAGTAAGTTTCACACACACAGTCCATCTCCATGGTATTCCCACAGTGTGTTAACACTTCCAGAAAACGAATGTCCGCTACTTGAGAGTTTTTGCAGTTTGAGATCAACATTTTTGCACCCTGCCTGCTTTCAATTCAGAGGATAATGTGAAAATAATGTTGAAAGCCAAAAATCCCATTAGGCCTTTATCGGTGCTATTGCTCAAGTAAAAATCTCGCTTTCTGACCTTTTGCTGCTCATTTAAACTGAAGGAATCTTTTCAAGAAAGATGATGTTGATTCTGCCAGGACAGGAAGACAGTCTGTGTGCTTAGTCTTTGCTAAGGGCTTATGGTGGCGTTGAACGCTGAGGTGCTGTCCTGTTCTAGTGTTTGGGTGCGGTCTCTCCCAGCTCCCACCCCCCGGGGAGTAAGAGACGTGTTGCATAATGAGCGCTTGCCGGAATAAAGCCCCTCTGTTTGGTCGTCTGGCAAAGCGCGTGGAAAGTGCAGCGCCATGTGTTTGGTGACGTCCACAATGCAACCTTCCGTTGCCTCCTTGAGAGTGAGCTCATGGCTCTTGCCTCCACTGGATGGAAGAAACAGAGGGGTTCGGTCCTACCTGGGTGTGTTTGTTTGCCCCTCCCAGTGTTTTAGCAGTCTAACACCCTGTGAAGCAATTACTCCAAACTGAGGTTGATTCATTCACTGTACTGGAGCTTGAATGACAGGAGACGTGTGTGTAGATTTCTCAGAAATACCAGTAACACTTGACCTCATACTTGTGATTCCTCTTCAAAATGAGAGTAGTTGTTCATTTTCTCCATCACTAAAGCCAGGGGTGGAACCAGCCAGGGTGTAATAAAAACATCGTCTGCTTGACCAGCTGGAGTATTGGTTTCCTTTTTCCAATGTTTTTCATCATCTTCTCACCTTAAACTGAGTTATTACACAAAAGTTCTGCTTCATTCATCCCAGAATCAAAATAACTCCTTTTATTAGCCACCTAGGAGATGACAATCTCAAAATAAAATCACCACTCCAAATGCCAAATCAGGATTCAATTGACACTGTGTGTATGATCCGGTTTAGAGCTGCTGTACAACTTGACGGCTGATGTGGACAAGAGACAAAAAAATCTGCCTTCACGCGTCTACTTCATTCAAAGTGGCTCTCAGGTCAGCCAGAAAAGCCAGCAGCTCAACCTGGACGTCAACGAGGACAAGTGCCAGCGGTTCACTGCCTATGTCAAAGTAAGTTTGGACTGTCTGGTTCTTCTTGTTGGCTTGTTTTCTTTACTGCTAACTCCCTTAAATAGTCTCTCAGTTTGTTTCCCACGACGGAAACACTCATCAGGCAATGTGACATTAGAACTATTTCCCTCAGAAGTTTGTTTTTATCTTCATCTGTTTATTTTGGAGGCCAAGTGAACACTTTTCCAGTTAAAATGTTTACGAGCTTGAATACAAGCGAGCAAAATTCACAATCATTACAGAATGTGCTATGAGAATATTGCCACCCTCCCTTACCAACAGTTGCTGAGGTTAATGTAACAATCATGCGCTTGGTGAAATCATGCTGTCATAGGGCTCTGTGTTATTAGCCTCAAGTGTACAAGTCTCAGAAAACGACAGAAACAAAGTTGCCTTTGTCATCACAGTCCCTCTATTGTGTTCCGCTGTGATTAGGTTCTGCAGCAACAGGGAGGGTCCGCGTCCTGAGGGCACCGGCCATGCTTCCTTTTCTTATAGACGGAAGCCCATAATGCATGCTTGTAAAATTCATGACCATTTTATTTTTTTACAGAGCACTCTTAGTACTTTTTGTGTGGGAAGCTGTGCTGCCAAGATTTTACTTGGTGGCCGACAGACACAATAGTTAGGATCACACAGCACAGATAGAGCAATCAGCTGCTTTATCAACATTGACATTCCCATCAACTATATATCTTTTAATTTCATAAGTTTCACTGAGTCATAAAACTTTGGGTATCAGTAAAATTGTGATTTTGGATGCTTTACCTATGATAAATGCTGTTCAATCCATACGTCGGTCACAATGTTGATATTTTGTTCCGGGATGTCTTAGCGAAAGATGAAGTGGTGCACACATAATGACCTGGTGTGACCTTTTATTCTTTTCCAGCATGTGTTTGTCCTAAACTTTAAAGGATCAGCATTAGCAGAGATGATGTCGTTGCCCTTTTTTGGTGTCTTCGAGTCTTCCTAACCAGTGGAGTCATTTATCTTTCTCACATGTTGTCCCACATCAACCAGTCAGTAGGCCCATTCCCCAGAAGCGGTATGCTAATGGAAAGCATCTGGTTTCCCAGTTGCATCCTTATGGGTGGGTTGGAAGCTTCACCAGGGACTCTTTGTATACAGTGGAAGCGTAGAACAGGGGCGAGTGCCTCAGCAGGGTGTTGAGACTTGTGTTGCTTTTATGTCGGCCCCACGTCAAAGTTGATTTCTTGAGCCGTGACGCGTCAAATTTGCTTGACATTGACTCTGAGCTAGCAATTGAAAAAGATATATTTGCAGCCAGCGACTACAGTTCTGTCATGAATGACCATTTAAATGAAAAAAAAAAAAATTATACAGCGTTAAAGTTGAATTTGTTCAGCAAAATCTAAACGGACCGGAACAGACATGCTCAATTTCTACTATTCAAGTGAAAGTCTAGACAGGTAAATCACACTTTGAGCAGGTATGCCGCATGCAGAGGCTCATATATCCATCAGCTCATATTCAGTATTACCTGCTGAAATTATGCAAGTCTTTCATGTTGACCGTTTTCAACATGTTTTCATTGGCATGGACTGGCGGCATACCAGCCATCCAGATGGTCCATGTTTGGTTATTTTCGGCGAAATTAAACCACTCACTTGCTTTTGCCCCTGTATGGAGGGGAAAAAAAAGATTTTGCACAGTTATGAGTAATTAGGATTTAAATGACCAGAGGTGCTGTGTGCCACTGAGTCAGGTTGTCAAGCAAGCCAAATTCTTCATTGTGATTTGTTGCCTTAAATGATTTGGAATAATTGACGTCCTTTTCTGGTGTGGCGAGTGTTCCAAAAGAAACACCTCTTAAAACTTTGGCAGATGTGGACATTGAACTGAAAATGAAAATATATATATATGCATATTTCTTTTTACTAAAGATACCTGGCGTTTTAAGTGACAACATTCTTAAGACCGCCATGTTATTGTGAACATGAAGTAGGAAACCACATAGAAAGTTGGACAGAGTATTTGCTCAAACTGGACGACTTTTTACTAAAACATCGTTGTTATGCTTGGTTCCGTCCGCATTCATGCACAAACGTAAATAATGAAACCCTTCAATTCTGAAAATAGAATAGAAGCAAATATGGATTGTAATGTACAATAAACTACGAGGGAGGGTGGAGTCAGGAAGATGACTAGTTATTATTATTATTATTATTCGCTGCTCAGTGATGTATTTTTGTGCAAGTTGTTTGAACTTGCCCTATCACCACAGTGATGCCTTTGTAGTACAGCGGTTTTGTCTTTGAGAATGGATTACCGCTCAGTGTGCTCTTCATCTCCAGAATGTTCAGTGGCACAACAGGTGCGGTGTTAATGTGACATTGGTATAAACAGCCTGTCTCACTATAACATAGCTATTATTCACTATGTCTGTTCATGGAGTCTACATGTCTTGCATTGCTTTGATTCATTTGATTCATAGCTCGTCCGAGTCAACAACTTCTTTTCAACGAAGGCCTTATTAGGTGCTCTGCACTTCTCCTGAACTCTGTTTCTGGTCACGTGTCATGCTTATGGATTGTTTACATCGACTGCAAAATGTCCATCGTCATACGTGTGTTTTTGTTCCAGCGAGTCCATCATGGGCTCATGCGTGTGTGCCTTGAAATTACAGCAAGAGCATTTGTGGACATTGACTGGTGTTTTGTAGGTCAGTGAATGCATCTCAGTCTCCAAGGAGGAGTTAAAATAGGCTGCTAAAGCCCTACCCAAGACAGTTGTTCGTTTAATTTAGCTCGTAAGTGTCCGGCTTGCTACACTCCAAACACGTGCCCCACTAACATTTGCCTGGCATCATTGCAATGGTGTAGTTTGTGGAACTTGTCTTTTGCATCCGGTCAGGGGGAAAATACGATATCACCATTGTTTGCTTTGGTTACAGGCGTATGATAAACTCCATCGATACGGACGTAGCCACTGATTATTCTTATTGGGTTGACTTACTGTTGTTTTGTAATTGACAGTGCTGTATCATGAGAAATAACAGACCTTTGTTAAGAAATGATTTGTCAGACTGAACACAATTCTACTTCCAATTTGTTCCGATTTCTGAACCATTTTTACAAAGGAAAATAGAAAAAAAACATCTATTACCAGTGCACACTGTTGCAATCACAAAACCCTTATTTACAGTGTAGACTTTTGAATTATTAACTGTCACACAATTGTAGTTGACTAGTAATAATAGTAAAGTATAAGGTACTTTACTTTACCTTATATCAATAAGGTATAAGGTTGCACTATGGCGGCATCACTTCATTTTTGTATATTTGCCTATCTTTCTATGTTCTTCTTTTAAAACTACTTTTGAGGCGGGTTTTGGGAGTAGCTGTTGGCACACAAATTCAACAAAAAGGCTGCATATAAACTCAAGGAGTTTGCATTCTGACTCCTGTATTCTGAATTGTTTGAAATTAGAGGGTTTACTTCTTTTGTAGTCAGTTTTAAATCTTGTTTTTCTGGTGTGGAACAAAAGCGCCATTCAGATATTAAAATTGAAAAGTGTATCAGTCACCTATTGATTAACTCGCTATTTACAGTATACACTGGTTCTTTTGTAGTTGCCATCTTTTTAAATTAATCAAATAAATGGATGCTTTGAAATCCTATAATCCACTCCTTTTAAGTGAGTGTTCAAATGTTCCATGTCATTGGCACCTAGCAGCTTTTTCTTGACAGACAAACAGGAAACCCTGGCGAGAGAAAAGCAAACCAGCAGTTCCTGTAACAACCTCCCAAAGAGTCCCCCATGTGGATCAAGTCTCAAAGACGGCATCGCTTGGCACGTGGGAGCCCTGAGCCGGGCCGGGCCTGCTGTCACACTGCCTGCTTTGTTTGCCGCTTTACAGACAAAATACAGACTCACCCGAAACGTGCAGTTCCCTCGATGCCGCCCCCTTGGTTTCATTTACCGAGAGAGCTGATACACTGAAAGTACATAGCGGGAAGGTAATCATATCCAGCTGTCTTCTGTCACACACGGCTGCACGTCAAGCATCGTGTCTAAAGAATATAATTAAACTGTGCTGTAGCAATATCGAAAGTGGAAAACGTCAATGGCTAATACTTGGTGCTTTGTCCTGAAATTCCGGCTGTTTATATCACAAGGTTGTAAAGATGAATTATTCCAGTTAAATTTAGCATAGACTAATATTTTTGCCAGGATTTCCCTACATGGTCGTGCCAGAGGGAATGTGAAACCGTTCTTCTTCAGCCTTGTTTTGGGAGTGCACAACCAGTAGATTTTTTTTTCCCCCCTTTGCAGTAAAACATCTGACGTTGTTCTTATAAATGTGCAATCGGGTCATTAGTGAGGTGTCGTTTCTACCGTGGGTCGTTATACCGAGTCTGGTCTTGCCATCGTAAATTCATCGTCAAATCTGACTGACCGAAAGTTGCGCTCATTGGTTGACTCTGCAGAATTTTGGCTGTCTGCTTACCACACGATGCCACCGCAAGGAAACATTATGGGTGGCCAAGTATGGCCACAATGAGGGGGATTCTCTCGCCATGTTTCCTCAACTTCCACGGCAAAGGAAGCACGAGCGAGTAAAGAGAGCACAATCCTATTATCCTATAGAGGGGGGTGGGGGGGGGCTGCCATTACTTCATCACTTGGAGACATGGCCGTGACCGTGTTGTCATTTCCCACTTCTCTGTTTTAATGCTTGTTATTGTAGATGTCAACATCACCCTCTGCTTCCTGCATTAAAAGCCGACGTCTGCAGAAACGTAAAAATGTATACGTGAGATATGTTTATATCCAGCAGAGAGAACTCTTGAAGGATGTATTTAGCACCATCACGTTTCTGTCTTGCAGCTTTATTGGGGTTGGGCCGATAAATAATGTCTCCAATGACAACAGTAAAGCAGAGTGGCCAAAGGCGTTTGTGCTGAGTGACGAAATCACTTGCAGGAAGCATCTGGAGCCTTCTTCCATCACCAGGATGGAACGGTCTCAAACACAAACACTGCACTTTTTAAGCTGCCCCTCCTTGTAGCTTTCTTTTGCATTTAGCACTTTAAGGTAACTTTCCCAAAGATTCAATCATCACACTCGAGTCGTTTTAACAGTATTATGGAACTATTCGTATCCGGATAGTTTTAACTGGTTGCATGAGTGTGGAAATAATGATCTTCTTGTTTATAGATGGAATTTAATCACCATGTTGGAGGAAGTTAATTTCTCAAAGTGAGGAAGTCTTTAGAGGGATCCTTTTGTAAACAACAACAGAATTTTGGCTCGCTGAGTGAATTATTTTACAATGAAACTGCCTGCTTGCATGCAAATGAAAATGTTTATTTGGACACAATTAGTTACTTTTTTTATGAGCTCTTTGCTGCAGTTTGAACCTGACTCTTTGATTACCCGTTGTTAGGAACTGTTTCCTTAAAAGGATCTCATCTGGACTCTGGTCTTTTGTTTAGTTTAGTCTGTTGCACGTGACTCTACAGTGCACTCATGGCTAATGTTTCTGTGTAGAAGTGAAGGGTTAATGATGATGATGATGATAATGATGATTACAATGATAAGTTGGGTTAAGAATTTGTGGAATGTCAAAGCTGTAAGAGTAAACTTTTTGACCAGCCCACCTCTTGGTTCTGCTACTGTGCTGCTTTGGGGTCATTTCCAGAATTAAATCCGGTGATCCTGAAAATAGAACAGAAGCATAGGCCTGATCAAAAATGTGGGAGGGTTGAATGAGAAAGCCGTGAGAAAAACACATCTGTGTATTTATAGGCAGTCCTTCGCATTCATTTGGTATAGAACACAACTGTGGTAACTGGCATTGAATCAAGTAGCTGTTGATAGAATGTTGTAAAAATAACAACGCAGATGATTTTGGTATGTTTGACCAGTAGTCTAAGCTCATTCCATCTGCCTATTTCAAGCTGGAACTTCAGGCACCTAGTTCTCCTCTTTTATGAAACCCAGCTGTGGTTTTCACTATCCAAGGGTCAAATGTCGAATGCCTTCTTTATGATGCTTTCAAGGCTATAAGAGTTGAACATAATTTGGATTTGTGATATTTGATGATGTACATGTAATCCATTTGCCAAAGTGTAAATGTTAGGTTTAGCGCCTTATCTGCACCCAGCAGGTTTTTGTTGACTCAGCTTTGCCACAACATTGCATGCAAAAAAAAAAAAAAAAAAAGTCGTGTTCCAGTCGAGGACTTTAGATTGCAAATTTCAAGCACTTTAGCAAATTATTAACGCGCATGACTGATATTGTGAAACAGCTTCTTGCATGACAATCCAGATGGTTTTTGTCAGTGAAGTGATGGTCAAGAGGAAATATGTATTTGCTCATCGGATGTATTTCAACACAGTATCTAGCAACGCTGTATTTTGCAAAAATCAAGATTTGCCTGTTCATGGATAGTCACAACCAAATAAGGTTCTAAATTAAACAAAAGCAAAGCAAAACATTTTTTTCCGATTTGTGGGTAGTGTAAAGGAGAACTGCACAAATAATTCAAATCAAGCAAAAAGCATTCTGAGACTACATAGCTCCACAAAAAAAAAACATTGACGCAGCGATAACTGTGGATCAATTAAAAAAAAAAATTACACAAGTAAACTTGCTCTCTTAAACACGATTAGTTGATTTGATAATACATTGCAGTAAGTGAACAAAGTGAATACTGCAAAGGGAACAGTGTGCACTGACTTGTTCAATGCTCAGTTTGTTTGGATTGTGTCATGTTCACTATGTTGTGATGGACAGCAGGTTGTGGAGGTTATCGGGTTAATGCCTGAAGCTGGACAAACATCTCTGCCTACCACGGCCACTTACATCAGACAGGCCGAATGTTTGATCGTGTGTTGGATGTTTGTTGAAGTTTTTCAAAACATACATCTGCTGTGAGCTGGACTTTCCAATGGCTCTCAAGCTTCCAAAGTCCAAGTGCATGTTTTGTTGACTTGTAAGCTTTTTCTTTGTAATCAGGCTTGCAATTACAAACGGCGTTGTACGATTTTTGGAAGCTTTCTTTCCCTTGAATCTTGCAAGGGTTAAGCTTGGGAAAAGTAGGAAGCTGTTTTGGTCAATGCATATGTATTTGCAGAATCTGTCAGAATAAGAACAGCTTGAATGAAACCCAGCCAGTCGCTCTGTCCTTGACTCTGACACAACAGGCCAACTGTTGCATGCAGGTGGCTTCTCTTAGCTTTGACATGTCAATTCATACCGACTGCAGAATGTACTGGCACAAAATGAAACAGATCAACAAGAACTCATGACTTCACTTCACTAAGCCACCAATAACTACATTTGAGTGGTGAATGAAGTGCTTGTGGAATAAGCAAGTACCATAATGGAATGCATTCTGATCAGACATTTTCTGATGAGGTAACTTACATGTATGTATTTTCTGGTCCCATCGGGCTTTTGTGGTTCACATGTTGGCAGGGAATCGATTCTCTGACTTGCCCTGTGATTGACTGGTGGACCAATCGGACTGTTCCTTTAGCTCATGCTGTGACCCTGAACAGAATAAATAATGTTGTTGAATGAATGATATCTGACATGTTTATGGAGTGTTTTGGGGCAGTAGAACTTTCCATTTTTAGGGGTCTATCATTGGCGTGTGACACTTTCAAATGGTGACATTTGATCATATTTGAATGCTTGACTTTTTCCGATGAATTCCCACAAGAGCAACTTGGCCGGTTAGAAAACACACCTACAGAGCTCCGTGAGCTGAGAATCATTTCCCCGAGACATCGCTTCCCGTTACCACTTTAGTCCAGTCCAGACTTCTCACGTCTTCAAGCGGGATTGTGGTTCTTGTGGAGCACACCACTTCACATTTCTGGACATTGTGCCATAGTACAGTATAGGCTGGATTTTTTTTCTTGCAAGTAATACATGTCTCATTATACACACATCTCACGCTAAGGTTGGACATCCTGGATTCATTCATCACTTAACTCAAAAGGTTTTTCCATTCGGTCTAAGATTCCCTGGCGTTCAGCCCTCCAATGAAAAAGCCTCAAGCTGCAAGTCAACCAAACGTCTATTGTCCTAATAAGGAGTGTAGGGTTTGTGTGTGTTTCCCTCGCAAGTTAATAAAACTTCCCATGAGCAGGATCCAACCATATGCTTTTGAGGGTTTGGCTGAGAGAGGAGCTCTTGTGCATTTCAGGCAAGCGTGAGGCGTTTAAAGATCAGAGCCTCTTGCAGCCTGACGTCACTCTTCCCAATGAACCACTGCGGTGGAGCTAAACTCCGACCCAAAGGGGGGTGCCGGGTTATGAGAGGGGGGGCACGCTTGGTTTGTTACCCTTATGTTGATCAGATTAACGTGAGTATCCGAGCTTCTCGAGATATACCAAAGTGGAGTCTTGCAATAAGCCTCATTCACTGAAGTCTTTTGAGTGCAAACATACATTCTGTTTATGCGATTGTAGAGTGAGCACATACCAAATACGCTGGCTCTGTGTGTGAACATAAACACCAAGCGTTGGCTCCAACTCTGTTCCAGAGTGAGGTGGTGGTGTCGATAAAGCTCTGTGCCACAGCTGTTTTCTTTCATAACACAACGAAAGGCAAGCCTCATGCAATTTCATGAATACATATATGGAAAGGAAGAACACTTACAAGAAAAACACAACTGTAGTAACATGTACATTTGTCATATTATATTTGAGAGCTTACGGTTGCCAAAGCAGAGTTGGAAAGAAAATAGTTCCTGCTGGGTTACACACAGTGTGACTGGAAGCATTAAGAAGTCATTGGTGAGATGGGGGCAGGGGATTACAGTCACCATGCAGTAATTCTGACATTTGGAAATAGAAATGTTTTCTACTCATCTAGTTGACTAGGTTATTCAAATTGCTCAACATTTGGAGCAATTTACGTCCGTTTGATTTTGTTGCGGTACTCCCTCGAGGAGATGTCAAAAGTCAGCAGTGCCGCTGGCTCTGCTCAACGAGCAATTCTTCCTCAAGCAATAGAAGTGTCTCGCTTTCTCTCATGTCATGTTGGCATGCCACTGTGGATTAAACGGTCATCCTATTGACTGAGGTCAAGTACCATGTCACAGGAGTTGTCAGATGACCCGGCAACAAAATACCCCCTAAAAATTCCGACACGCTACACTTCCTGTACTAAGATGTTGGAGAATGTCACATATCATTGTGTCACTACTGAAACCAATGGGCGGCAGTAGTTCTTCTGTTAAAACAGTCATGGTTTGAGTCCTGGAAAAATGGATATGAATTGATGAAGGAATCCTAATGTATTAACAATTGTTGAAGTGATCTTGAGCAAAGCATCATACCCATGATCAGCATGATAACCTCGTGAAAAATGAAGTCATATGAGACCAAGATGAGCTGTAGCCTTTCAGTGTGACATCTTTCTTAAAAGTGACTTGTTTTGTTCCTCTTTTTTTTCCCCCCCATTTCAAATTATTTTATTAAAGCGGTCTTAAAAGAAGCATCACATTCCCCGGAAATGCTGTCATCTGACCCTTAAGGAGTCCTTTGATGTAAGAAAGGCCCCTCACGAACTTTCTGTTGTCCACTGTTTAGCGTCAAACAGTTGTTGTGTGTATTTCCATCAACTCAGCCTGCAGTTAACACTTTTCAGTTGGTGCTCAAGAATGCTTGTATGTGATGTCGGCGCAACATCGGGAGGTGTTTGTGCCAAGGGTGTGGTGGCAATTTTGAGCATTGATCAAGGGATAAGTGAAATTTAGAAGACTTGTTAGTAGACAGATTCCAGCTCGTAAGCCTGATCAGTTAACAGTCTTGTGTTTCTTATGTCAAGATGTCTCTCTCTATCTCATGAATGTTCTGTTCAAAAGATCCCTTCACAGCATAGTCGTTTAATAGAATAATTATGCCTATTTAGTGGTTCAAAAAGTCACTCCTTCAGTCTGCAATTGTGCAATAATGCAACATTTCAAGTCATTATGCCCCATTCCTCACTAAAGCCTTACTTCTCATGTGGCTTGTGAAAACGTGAGATAAGCAGAGGGACTTTCGGGGCTCCACACCCGAGCAATGAACTCCCAGGGGGTTCAGTTCACACAGGGGCCATTAGAAGCATGCTGGTTTAATGGCTACTGGGGGGTGGAAACAAGTCTGCCGCCATTTCTCATGGCTCTAACACTGGTCATGTTACTACCCTCCAATTGAACAGCAGCAAAACCCAACACAACGCAATCTCTGTCCAATCCGGCATGAATCTCAGATGGTCCACGGATGGATTGAAGTCTGACCTCTGTCTCTGGCCAGCTGCTTTATTAATATTGATCAGTAGCATAAGTAGAGTAAGTGACATATAATGACTTTTGGTCCTCAGGTGTCGAACTGAGTAACTGAAGGGAACCCATCCCTAACGGCTCCATCTACATGTTACTTTTGAATCATAGTTTTGCGGAAAATAAGTGTTGGAAACCAAATGATATGACGTCAGCCGCGTTTTCACTGTAAGTTCAGTATCACAGTAATCAAGGTTCAAATCATTCTACAAAGCCCTTTTTTTTGCACTAGCAACTCACTGTTGTCGGCAACCAAATAATAAAGTGATATCATCTCAAGGCGGGCTCTTTATCTACGTGCTACACCACTTCCCAAAGCAGACCCAAATCCGTTTCTGTCTCTTCATGTCCTGCTCGAATGAGTGCTGTTTCCTGCTATTACTCTCTCACTGCTGATGAGCTGGGTGGGTTCACCACTCGTGATGCTCAGCGTGTTCAAAAGCCCAGACTGGCTGTGTGCCTGTCTGAGGAAAGAGGATGGGTGGGTGGTCAATGGAAAATCTTGTGAAAGTGGGTAAAATTGAGTGTGTGATGCCCGGAAACTGGGTGTTTTCATTGTGGATTTTGGCTCATTGTCGGTAGATTACTGATGAAGCCTCTGCGTGGTTGTACTGTTGACTTTGAGACGGTCTGAAATGACCCACTCTTTAGAATGGACAAAGGAGATGAAAAGAGGTTTTTTTTCATGTGATTCTGTCATCTAATGAAGATATGAGAGTTGATCAAATGTTGCTCTATTTTCCATGTCTCAACATGTTTCCAAAGCCGATGCCAAAACAAACTGTTCCCCCGTGGTCTCTGATTAAGGATATTTCTCATAGGCACAACCATCAGGTTAAAAAAATGCTGCACGTGTTCAGAATAATGACACCGAACGTCATCATCAGCCGCTTCGCTTGCGTTACTTTCAGTAGATGGTCTTGATGAATCGAGTAAATCAGACAATAATAGCAATTGAGATGATCTTGTTTTGCAGGAATTCACCGCAGTCATTGATTAAAAACCGGATTGTATTTCATTTGTGTGTCATCAGTCTGTCCGTCTGCAAAATGTTTCATTTCATATCCATGGATTACTAATGATTTGTCATTGTGTATTTAAAAAAAAAAAGAAAAATTATACAATTAAAATTCCAAACTGTTGGTGGATCCCTTGAACAATAAGCAAACAATTATTCCTTACTTGACCATGAAGAAGCAAACTGGTTCTTATGGTAGAACAGAATTGACAGTCATTTCCTTTTATTTTTTTATTTTTTCTTAAACAGAAAGATGTTAAGGATGTATTCACAGCCATCACGTTTGAGGTGGCATACAGCCTTGGGAAGCATGTACTAAGTGAACACCAGGACCGAGACTTACCGGCTCTCACCCCTGTGCTTCGGTGGAGGAAAGGAGACAAGATCGCAGTGAGGAATGAGGTATAAGACAGTAAAACACGGACATGAGCAAAGTCTTGTTGTCGCTTCTTCAAGCTGACTTGCAATGATGCAGTGCATTTCCTATGTGGCCATAGCCAATTATTATGGTTTCAATCAAATTACAAACAGTTCCAACATCAAAGCTATACTAATTGAGCATGATGACGGACGTATCAGCAGGCAAATCATCAAAGTGTGGTGTAATACTTGCTTGCAGCCAGCAGAGGCGCTGTTGCTTCAGCCACTAAATAAAAAATATCATCTCGGAATTTGAGCCTTACAGATTGTAAATCAGAGCCGTACAAATTCAGAAATTCAAATCTACATTGGTGGTGACTAGTTTGTTATTGTCCGTGTCCGATTTTCTTAAGTGGAATTCAAAAGACAGATTCATCTATTTTCACTTCACCAACTCTATCTAACCTGGTCCACATGCTTCCAAGATGGGTGACATTCTTGAAAAGGAAGGATTCATGTCTTTCAGCACCCACAAAATCCATTCTATAATGAGTCAATAGTGTAGCATTAAAGAAGCTTTTATGAATCAACCTGATCATAGAAAGAATGATGAAAAAGTTCAATATAATAACCAAGACCTTCCCATTGCTGACAGTCCGACATCAGTGCAACACTGCCCCCTAGATTGGGTTGAGGAAGCCTTTGTGAACTTTTGTGTTTCTTCTTCAGACTTGGTTTGAGAAGAACTGCCTCTCCGACGACTGTGCTGCGGACCTGCGTCTCCATGGGAAGCTGTTGCTCTCTGGGTAAAAACAAAGCTACTACCTCATTGTTCTGATTAAGTCCGTTTTGGACCTTTTTGCAAAGAGGAGACATCAGCCTTGTGGGTGTGGGTCCATGACGCATGCTTGGAGGATATCCATATGTTTTTCCATGCACAGGGTGTTCCCTCTCTTTTTATGGAGTATTACTCTATGAACACTCACTGACCGTCTTGCTGGTTTATTTTTTTTCATTTTTATTTTAAAGTACAGTTTAATGAAGCAACCCTGCCTCAATAGCATATGCTTGTAGAAAGACAAAGAAATTTTGCTCACGTCTCTTCAGATGTTCTTTTTATGTCATTTATATTATTTATGGAGCTGTGGAAATTTTATTCAAATGCTCAGACAGATGTTTTCTTACTTTCATCCTCCCTCTTTTACATGAATGAAAACCACCTGTTGGCATGCAAGAAGATTAGACACCTCCACAAAATGTTGGATTCATTTTACTATTGTATGACTTGGGTCAAACAATGTGTGCATTATATTTTGTGGTCCAAAAATTGGCATTAAATCAACTATATATTAAGGACATTGGCTACACGTGCAGTCTAATAATATCCCAAAAAAAGATGAATTAAAAAAATCCTAATTATTTCCTAAAACTGCCTCTCAGTTAAGAGCTTGATTATTATTGAGGTTTTTTTTAGGGATAACGTCATACTGCATGTTTATAATAATGTTTATAAAAGCCAAAATGATTAAAACTCTCATATTAGCTGTCAGTATTCTGTAAGATTACCAAACATTGTGACTTTTGAAGAGTGAATAGCCTTTCCAAAATTTTCTTCCTGTGACATTGCTCAGAGTTGTTTAGACAATAGTTTATTGGCTGAGATATTGTTTACTTTATATTTCAATCAGGGCACACAGCAGGCCACATTTGGCTCTGGGAGGAGTAAGGAACGTGTCGTTGAACTTGACCATCTCAAATGCTGGTGACGACGCCTACGACACCAACGTCTATCTCAACTTCTCCCGGGAGGTTTTCTATATCAACTTCTGGCAGAAGGTCAGTTCCTTGCCTGGTTGGCTGTTTCCCTTCCTTCCATTTTACCCTTAAAGTTTAATTTAATACACTGATGGTAGGCTCAGCAATAGGAGATAAAAGACAAACTCGTGATATCCGATATCCGATTAGAGCTTCATTTTCCTCATCATGGAAATCCATCATGATGTCACTTTTACAATAAAATTCAACCCACTGCCATCTCCTGCCATACCTGGAGGAGAGATTTTCTTAAAAGCAAATGGATTTCACAGTGGCAACCTCTGCCTTTGCTTACGTCAGTCAGAAGAAGAAGCGTGCAAATCCATTTGAGCAGAGACACCCCATCAGTTTGCTCTTGGATGCTACACAGGGACCACATCCTATCAGCAGACTCTCATCAGACCTAAGTGATAGATGAAGGCTCACATCCAATGATGTAAAATAACAATAAAGATCACATTTTATTTCAGTAGAACCGGAGGTATGGGCAGGTTTTATTAGAAAAGCAGATTTGGAGTGCCCTAGTTAATTTAATGTCCCCTTATGACGTTATTTATCAGGTTGCCAGGATTCATAGAGCCTCATGTGCTGCGGGAACCTGATAGCTTGGGTAACCTGCTATACTGAGGAAACAGGGAGCCAACTTTATGAAGAGGTGACAAACAATCTATTGGCCTGATTTAAAGCTCTCAGAGATACGTCTAATTACTGCAGGAAATCACCAAAGTAGTGATATGTGCTGTATTTATGCAAAGCTGAGGCCAACTCTCAGTCCTCCCCAGAGGTAATTTCCTACGGTAAACCCAGCGTGAACTTGTCTGCCCCTCAGATTTAAGAAGGAGGGGTCTCAGCTCGCTGTTGTTCTTGCAATGTAAGCTGTGAAAGCCGATTGCTTGGACAACGCTGCTGGGACTACTGCGGTGCTGCAGAAGCTTCAGTGCTTCCTTTTTTAGTCATTCTTGGAAATATTAGCATTCGTCTGGTGTATATGTTTTTTTATTTTTTATTTTAGCCAAGAATATAATTAGGTCTCATATACCAGAAACTCAATGCATTTTTTCAATTCCTCATGGCATTTATTATTATTACAGGCTCCCTTCGCCCACTATTTAGGGTAGATAGGTACATGACATTGAATGGAAGAAATGCATTTTATCTTTAGAACTAGCAGGGGAACTATATCTTACATAATCCATATTGCGATTGTCTTGGGGGAGGTTGTTAACAGAGGTGAGGGGAGGCAGAGTTGCTAAAGGATTGAAACCACATGAGGGTCATGGAGGACATGAGCGAGCGAGCGGGCTGATGTGATGTGTCGGAGTGCAGAGAGTGAGGTTATCCTTTAAAAGTGAGGAGCAGAATTTTATCATCAATGTGGCATCTGACATGGAGCTACTGAAGATATAGATTGTATATGTAGAAAACCGATGTTATATTTACAGAAAATATTGCTAAGTGGAGAAAGACATATGATAAACACAAGGAGACCAAGAACAGAACCCTGTGGAACACCAGATGTGATTGGAGAGCCAACTGTATAAACATACAGATGCTGAAGCGATGCAAAAAAAACAACACCACCTGTGAATTGTCATCCTGATGAGTTTCCTCCATGAGAAGTTTGAGATGACACTAAAGAACACTAACCAGTCTGAATGACACTTTGGGGCCCATCATTTGTGACAATCCCAATGTTTATGCGTGCATGTGTTTTCATGTGAGACTTAACAAAGTAAGCAAGCGACAGAAAGTGAAGAAGTGTTGAATAAACAATCTTGTCATTTTCCCCATGGAGGAACCTCAAGACGTTTCTGTGCTCTGTTCTTGCTCAAGGACAGCTAGGTGGGGGATGAGTAAACAGGCCGTCTTCCCTCGCGCACTTACAGCACACCCCCATGGGATGGGCGGTGATTGCACAGAGGAATACAGGAAATAGAAAAAATTTCATCATTGCCACTTGTGCTTGCCCCACACCCCCAAAAGAGAGAAGCAATGCTTGTTTAAATTGAGTTAATGACGATGAGGTACCCTGCCCCACCCTGCTGAATCAGCAGAACCCAAGTAAGGATTACACAAATATGTCACCATTGCAGCTATCTGGAAGTGTTTTCAACAGGCTTCTTAAAACTTGGCAGCAATGTGTGCATTCAGACCTCATCCTCCAAGGCCGACCCCCTGCAAAATGTTCCGGGAGGGTCTTTTTCAGTTGTGTCTCTCTACCCTCGTCCATGCTCCCACAACACAGGCTCGGCCAAAAGCCTCCCAGTGAACCTCTGGCTAAAAGATTCCGTACTACTCACAGGGTCGGGGCCTGAATGTTTACACAGTGCAGCCGGTGGAGCTCCATATTGTTTAGACAAGCTTCCAAACACACAACCTGGAGCGCGGCCAACTTACCCACACATCAAGATTAGTATATGTGTGTGCACCATCTCTGCAATGTAACACTTGTATAAAATGAAACAATCCTTAAGAATAGCTACTAATGATGTTACGATCTCTTGTTCTATCTCTCCATTATGCTGTGCAAAAGGTCATTCTTTTACGGCATGATGCCATAGTAGTTATTAAGTTTATCACACAGTTGTGAGGTGGAGTTTGAATCTCACCTCAGATTGTCTTGTGGAGTTTGCATGATTTCACCTTTCTTGTTTGATACATTGTGGATAACTTGTTTTCTACCTTTATGGAAATGGAAGGCTATTTAGTGTCCCCCAGTGCACAAAGGAAGGTCCATAAAGGCATGCTAGGCTGAGTATGGTGTTGCGTAACTTGACCTCAAGCTCATTAAACACCCTTGAGATGAATCAAAAAAAGAGATTTTGAGCAGACCAGTAGGTTTAATCCTCACAAATGTTCCAAATGAATGGACAAAAAAAAAAAAACATTGTCGAAAGTCTTACCAGTTTTTTTTATTTTCACTATCTGGAAGTGCAATGAGCAGGTGTCCCAACATTATTGTCTTTAGTGTACACACGCTGCCACTGACAACCTTCACCTTTTATCAGACTCGATTGCTCTGTCATTAGATTAGAGTCTCGTCTTTGAAATGGTTTCCTTTTTACAATTCCCATGTCACCTACTCCGTCTCCAGTCCGTCTGGCTCCCCGATTATTCCGTCTATCTCTCTCTTTGCAGGAAGAGAAGGGCATTTCCTGTGAACTTGTCGACTTGGACTTCCTCCGGTGCAGCGTGGGATTTCCTTTCATGAGAGCACAGACGAAGGTAAGCAAGATGGGATGGAGTTGTCAGTGTCAGTAAAGAAGTTTACGGTAGAAGTAAAAACATTTCAATAAGGTTTATTCTGTTTTTCTTTGCTTGCCTTTAGTATCATTTTGCAATCCTTTTTGACACCACTCGAATTTCTGGAGAAAATGACACTTTGCAGTTTTTGGTGCAAGCAAAGAGGTACGTTTTTACCAGACATTTTATTCGTAGCGACAATTGGCCTTATATAATAGCTGTATAAAAAAAAACATAATGATCAATGTGTTTCATATTATTTCACCAGTTTGCTTCTTTGTTTGTTTTAGTGCCAATCCGGAGCACAACCTCTCAGACAATATTCTGGATATATCCATCCCGCTGATTCATGAGACTGATACAACAATTACAGGGTAAGAACCAATAAATTAAAAAAAAACACAGACACATACTAATACCTTAAATGTGCACGGAACGGCCATATGGCTCGAGTGCCCGCTTGCTCAGGAAATAAGGGAGTACTGTTGTCACACTGGAGGAGCACATCAACATGAAAGCTCTTATCACGAAATGTTTTATCACCGGGCGAAAGGGAGAGCGATGTAAAACAGGCTAAATCCACCAGAACTTTGACATCTGATAAGGTTTGCTATGTCTGCTGTCTGTAACGCGAAAGGAGGCGTCAAAGCACATCTGGCTCTTATCTCAACTACTACAGTATACAGGGATGCTCATAGAGAACTATAAATCCCATACACCAAAAATGTAAACATGACTTCTTCTCCTGTTTTCTGCAGCGTGGTGACGCCGAACTCCTTTGTGTACGGAAACTCCATCGACGCCTCACGCTTCGTCCAGCTTGAAGACATGGAGTGCAGCTTCCAGCCTCTCAATGTCACTTTCCAGGTAACAGCAGCAAGCTCTGCACACGCTCTCGTCGGTATTTATTTAGTTTTACGTGTGTGTTGATGTTTTTTTCTTTCCAATGTGTTCCAGGTGATAAATAACGGGCCCAGTCGGCTGCCGGGCTCCACTGTGGACATTAGGATACCCAACCGGCTGGCTGGCAATGGAGCTGATATGTTCCACATTGTTGAGACACAGGTGGATATGGACACTGATTGAATTTCCAGACTGAAACATTGTTTGTTTATTCACCTGCAGGCAGTCACATCTTGCCCTCATTTATCCAACTTATTGTCAAACTGACCTCTTGTGGTGTCGCAGCAGGGTGTGAGGCGAAAAGTCAAACTGTTGACGTTGCTACTGAAGCTAGCCAATCATTTGGTTTCACAACATTTTGCATTTCGATAAAGGAACACAATACTCCCAGTTGGTTTGGATATTTTCCTAACCTTTCCATTGGCCTTTTCATTGAGGTAGATCATGGGGGTTGGGGCTCAAGCTGTTAATTGTATTTACTATGAATGGACGGACGGGGTTGACTATATCCCACCCGACTTGAACCCATCTGGAATCACTTTGAAGGGATCAGACAGCTTGCACGAAATGGGAATGGGACACCTGTGGAGCAGGCTACTGCAATATACCTTACTAACCGAGGACCACATTACAAAAAAGCCTTGAAATAATCACCCATAGTTGCACACTTGTATTTTAGTTCTATATATTTTTACTTTTAACACATTTGTTTTGAGTATGACATCCGCTTTCTTGGCTCTTGCCCCATATGTTCCTACTTTTCCACGCAAATCCCCCAATCTCGCTTATTTGACGTGTAAATACGCTTTTCCCAGGGAAGAATCCAGCAGGTTTAGGGCCGATGAATCATCACAGCAGCGATGGCAGGATGAAGGCAGAAAGTAATTGAGTAAAGTGTGCGGTCTGGCTTGTTGGGTGGCAGCAGCGCACGCAGGAAGTTTGGAAAAAAAATGGCTCATTCGTTTAGTATCGGCTTTTTTTCCTATATAGGCATCTTGCATTGATTTTGGTGGGGATTTTGAGAGTCGGCTATATTTATTATCAAGTCACCTCGCGTTTTCTTGATCAGTCGTCGAATTTCAGATGTATGACCCCCGGCGATGGGAGAGGTTCACCTAGAGATTTTTGGGTCAGAGTGAAGAGAGGGGAAAAGGGGAAGTGTTCCCTTGAGGGAGCGCTGAGTTGTAAAGCAGCTACCTTTAAATCACTCCATATGAGAAACCTGAGGAAGGGTGCAACTTCTCGTTTGGGAAAACTTCCTACTTTCCTCAGTTGGGCAATTTTTGCATTTACATCGTCATTATCATTCTGACTTGTTTCCTTCTTTTTTTTCAGGTTGCCGACGGCCGAGGAAACTGCACCCCACATAGGAACCCAACACCTTGCACGATTCCTCAGGATCGAGAGAGCATCTTCCACACTATATTTGCCTTTTTCACCAAATCAGGCCGCAAAGTCTTGGTAAGTATGCGCCATGTACATGTATGCCCGACAGCCATCTTGTTTTTTGTTCAACATGTTTTCTCTACTACCTGTATCAGGACTGTGACCGACCAGGAAGAGCGTGTATGAGCATCTCCTGCCATCTGGGACCGCAGCTGAAAGAAGAAGCGTTGAATATAGATATCAAGCTATTACTCAATACTGAAATTCTAAAGACGGTAAGAGATGTTTAACCACCAGTAGTCAATTATTGTGACCTTGGCCAAAGGCTAAATGCAATGCTATATATTCTGCAGGATACCTCCTCTGTAATTCAGTTTGTAACACGTGGCCATGTGCAAGTAAACGAGAGGACGGTGGAGGTGCCCAAAGGCCTGCCAGAGGACATTTCTGTGAGTACAAAATGTTGTTCTAGAGTTTTGTTCTGCAAAGCCTGCAGAAAAAAAAGGCTGCTGTGAAAATGTGTTAGTTCAAATTCCAATAAGAAGCGTTCACATTGAGGTTTGTGGCCGCGGAACTCTCGGGGGATGCATACCTTAAAACCTCACCAAAAAATTAAAATAACATCAGTTCATGTTATGGGAAATGTTTGGAGCGAATTGTCCTTTTCAGTAGTGACCAGTCCAGGATGTACCGAAATGGGACTTTAATGAGGATGAACGCTAAAGAAAATGTGATGTGATAACCCTTTTGTTTTTTTTATTTGACTTTATTTTTTTTTTCTGCTAACAAAAAAATACAAATCCACACAAAAATGTGTTAAATTACCCTCTACCGTCAGATAGTAGAGTGTTGATCCCTCTGTGGAACAGCTGGAGCCTTTCAGTATGCGGTGGCACTTCTGCTGGGGGCAAGGACGAGTGCTGCTCCCCGCTGATCTAATGGCTCAGAAGATCAGTCATGATGATTAAATTGAGCACTCGCGATGCTTTAGGTAGCGTCTCTCAAATAATTACGTTAGTGACCAAACCGCAGGCTTCCTGACCCTGAGCTCCAGGCATGTTCACACCCCACCCCAGCCACTACCATTAAGTAGTAAACACACACACACTTCAAAGTCTGATTTGTAGTCCCAGGTTGCATCACTTGAGGCCGGCCAGCAAGCTGGGTTTCTCATCACTTATTTTATGTCAACATACCAACATAAATCCATGATGTATGAACTTTACATTGAACTTCACATTCCAACAATGAACAGACCAGAGGGGGGGGGGGGATATTCATCTGTCCATGCAGTTGTTGAATTCCAACACGACAACTCGGGCGAAGGTGTTAATGTGAGAAATGATTCGGCAGAGATTATCTTCATTTGTGTTCTCTCGTCATCTCGTGCGACATTTGCCACATTTCAAAGGCCAGATGGCACTTCAGAGCCAGGCAGCTGCATTTACGATGACGTCTTGCCTTTTGTGGAGCGTTCTTGTGGACCTGAACAAATGGACAAAATTTGCATTTGTCTGAGATCATTTTTTGTATAAGTAACTCAATAAATGCATCTCACGGCCCTTCATTAGATTCCTGCACGCCAGCATAAACACAGGCGAGTTCGAGTTGTTTCAGAGGAATGCTATTTTTCACTCGAGTTAATGCAGTGGGAATACATGAAAGCAGTCAAAGTAATAATGTTGGAAATGAATGAATATCAAATGAAATGACTCCCAAAGCAAAAATTATCATATAACTGTGATGGATACAGAAAGTAATCGTGAGAAAATTAAGCAAAAATCAAAGCACTGGTGGTAATAATAAGTAAATGCTAATACAAGATTTTGCGGTGAACTGCTGGATTTTGCATTCATTTAAAAAAACTGGACTTGCTGACAATGATGGATGAGCCAAGAGGTCATTGTACTGGGAAGCAGGCTAAACCTATGAGCTGTGAAGGAAAAAATACTTCTGATATATGGAGACTCTAAATTTTAAAAAGGGAGTGGATGATTTAAAGCTCCTCCGACCTAATGCATCGCCCTTCACCTGTGTGATCATTTTTATAGAATATTAATAATATTAAGTTATATTTTACGGAAACAGTCACCAAAAAAACACAATTTATCAGAAAAGATATTTAACAATGCAGCATCTCTAAAAAAAAAAAAAGTAAATAAAAAACATGACATGGATTAGAAATAGTGTCCCTTCCCGGGACCCAATGTAATGAAAATACACCATGTATTGCTGTAATATTGATATTCTGCACAAATATGTACAAAGTGCATATTAAACTCTTTGAATGATCATGCATCAATTGCAATTAAATCCTTTTTTTTTTTATGGGAGTGGGCGGAGCAAAGTTTCTGTGGATACTGGATCATGCAAGTGAAGTTGTAATCAGTCATTTGGTAGTTTGTGTTTACCTCGTCCTAAAAAAATATTCTGTGAGTATTGTTACTTTCAATAGGTTCTCTTTTTCATGGCTGGCATTGAAAGAGTTAACACACCTGACATGAAGTGTATACACGTGTGTTACAGCTGATCTTCGAGGCACTGCACAGTCAGGAGCCCAGAGGCTATGTAGTGGGCTGGATCATCGCCATCAGTCTGCTGGTGGGGATCCTCATCTTTCTGCTCCTAGCTGTGCTGCTATGGAAGGTAAAACTACTCAAGATTGTATGTTTTCACTTTTTTTTTTTCTTTTTTTTTTTTTTTTTTACAAACCCAAGAATTTTTCAAAAAAAGGCCTCTGCAGCCCCTCGTCTAGCTCTGTTCTTTTCTATTTACAATGTATTGCACTTGCAATGTCCATTAAAGTCAAATACATTTCTTAAGTACTGTAAATGTAATAACAGAGGAGCAGTCCAAGCTAAACATTTGTTGTCTTTGACAGATGGGCTTCTTCCGTCGACGGTATCGCGAGATCATCGAGGCAGAGCGGAACAGGAAAGACAGCGATGATAGCTGGGACTGGATGGAAAAGAACCATTGATACTCGTGCTGGCCATGGTGGTGGGGGGTCCCCTTGGCGCCAAAGACATTTCCGGATACTGTCAGGATGAAGCCAGCGGCACGGGGCTCCTTTCCAGCCCTGCCGCCGCGATGGCACCGGGCCCATCAAGCCTTCCATATGTGGAAGAAGAATATTCTCCATATTTTCTGGAGACTTGATATGTTTTCAAAGGTGGGAGTCCAGGAACTTGCGAGGTGACAGCGTGGCCTGCCAGAGGATGAAGAATTACGATAACTTGGTGCTGCCAGTTGAAAGTCCTAATGTGGATACTGGTGGACAACAAAAACCTCAGGGCTGTGTTACATAGCAACTTTATTTTTGTACACTTTAAGCCATATTGTGCAAAAGGTGGTCTTGGAGAAGAGGTGGGGCCATTGTGTCTGTAGTATGTTTTCCTAAAAGCACTGATACGTCTGAATGCCTCAGCTACGGAGTATATCCTGCCCAGAACTAATTGGACATGTTCCTTATTGAAAGTGGAAGATTGTGTTCTCTCTTTGATTATCATTTCAAGTTTTTGGTGTCTTTGAGACACAAACACACGCGCGCGCACACCGTTTAAAACACTGTAGCCTCTGTGGCTTTCGGCAGAATTGGCCCTCAAGTGACTGAGGTCATTAGAAATATGAACACTTTAAGGGTCAGGCTTTTCCATCTTTTACACCAGCAGTTGCCAACATTTATTGAGCCAAGGCGCACATTTTACATTCATCTCGGATGACACGAGCATTGATAACCAAGTACGCCGCCTTTATTTTTTTTTTATTAAGGATTTGTTTTTAACGTGCAATGTGTTAATTAGTCCCAAATTAATGATTTGGTATGAAGATGACTGACCACAAAGTTAGTCAATAAATTTGCTGGCCACAACATTAGGTACACCTGTATGTGCAAATGTATTTGATTGCTCCATTCTTAAATTGGCATCTTCGTTAAATCTCCAACAACTGTACAGGCATGATTTAACAAACACACTTTTGCAACAAAAAAATTAATTACTGTATACTAAAACTCAATACAAGTAAAATAAAAAAAAAAGTCAAGTTGAAGTGTCAGGAGATTTTCTGGCGTCTCCAAACTCTAAACTGCGACTTTTGGGAATGTTCAACGAATGTTCTGCTTTATTGAAAAAAAATCAGATTTTGAATAACGCAGTTTTATTCACAGTGTTATAACTAACAGGTTTTATCTAATGTTATGATTGGATTATTTTGATTGGACGTAAAAATGAAAACCTACGAACAGCTGTCAGTGTGATATTGTGCAAACGTAAACCACAATAATAAACATAGTTCATTTTTCAAAGACAGCATTTTTTTTTACATCAATGAGATTGCGCTGATGTGCCTAATGTTGTATCCAGCCCATCTTAACGGATCATGTTCGAAATTCTCAAGGAAATGTTTGACTAGATGTCATGAGATAAGATGTTATGATTTATGTGCAAGCTAACGACAGCTGCGAGTATTAAGTTTGACTATGATGTAAAAGTATACTACTATATAGTGTAGTTATAGTATCACATGGAGTCTGGAGTAAGAAACCTGAGCTACATGGCCCCCCGCAGCCAGATGTATGTGTGGGATTGGACCCCCTCATGGGCCTGTAGTGTGACTCATGCCCTAAAAATAGGCAACAATATATTACATGACATAATTTCACATAAATGAACATTTAAGAGATCATTGTAAGATAACATGAACCTAAAAACTGAATTGCCTTAATTCAATTGCCCCAATTCCTCCTTTTCAATTTCACGATCTGGATGTCTGAGAATCTACGCAGATGTAAGAAACATCTTTTTTGAGCACGTACGTTGGTATTTTGACTTGGGCAAGTAATCTATTAGGCTAATAAAATGTAAGCGAACTGAAAATAGTGCTTAACTGCCCCCTAGCCACGTCATTGAGACTTATTTGAAATACAGTGAACCCTAAAAGTTTTTTCACGCGTTTGTAACTCACTTTTAAATAGACACTCATATCCAGTGTGTTTGGATGAAATGAAATGTGCAATGACAAAGATCAATGTATATGTTGAGGTGTACTTCAGACTTTCTCTAAGGCTGCAGTGTTGAGAGGCTCACTATGATTATTTTTTTTTTAACTTCCTGTTGTGTTCTGTTGATTGACTTTTTTATGTTACCAAAGAATTTCACTGGCATGATAGCATTTACTGTGTACACCATCACATCTTCAGTCAACTTCATTGATCATTTAAATTTTAATGCAGATACAAGCAACACTTGACGTTTCCTTGGGGGTCAATTTGAACTGTGATGGAAATAGTTTGGATGGTTTTGGTTGTTCTCAATATACTACTGTCACACATTATCGTTTCCATTATAGAGTGTTGGATGTTTTTAAAAATTGTATTGAAGTTGTATATTTATCAAATGATAAATGATTTTTGAGTGGAAAAATCAAATGCTGTTTTTTTATTATTATTATTTTTAAATATTATTAATTTGATTGATAGTGTCTAGCGCCCTCTACTTGTTGTTGTGCCCGAAATGAACAGGCAACACAACCTCATTGCGTTCATCATTGATAAAAAAATAACACTACAGATGCAATATAAATATATCCTCAAGTCCAAGAAGCATATAGAATAACATTTTAACATTTCAGGTAAGAATCTTAAGTAATGTCAAAGGTGTCACGCCCATGCCAGAGCACGCTTGGCCGTCAACTTCCCTCAGCCACACCCCTTCGTCATCGTCATGTCTGTCACCTGCTCCCTCTTGTTACCTGATGTATTTAAACCCTCCTTGTTGGTGTCTACTGTTATGTTCCTGTTCCTGTCTGTGCCCAGTGTTCCTGTTCCTGTCGTCTGGGTTCCCCCCGGTCTGTCTGGATGCACGGTCAGAATTTTAGCTTTGTCCAAGTGGACTTCTGTCAGTCTGACTTCTTGCTGGCCGTGAGTCTCTAATTCCGTCTGTGTCTTCGGTTCCCCACCTACCTCCCTTCCAACTCCCTTTCCCTTCAATAAATCCTGGTTCATGCTGCATTTGGTCACCCTGGCTCAACTCATTCCTGACAAAAAGTAAAACGAGGACATAAACAATTAAGCAAATGTTAGGCAAATATTTGTATTTATTTATATATACAGTTTCCCCAAAAATATTTTGGGGTCGACTTCAAATTATAAACCAAAATATAAAATCTGAAGCATCACCTTTCCAGCTTGGAAATAAGCTTTGTATTAGTCACTCAATTTTGGGTACATCTGCTCTTTGAAAAATCAAACGTTCTTCCTTTTGCCCGAGCTTTTGACATAAGTAAAAAATAATATAGCATGACCTTTTGGTCACGTGACACTCGTTGCTGGGGAAACAATGTCATCAAGCACTTGTTGCGGACTGTACTGAATTATTAACAAACTGCTTCGAACATCTTTGTTTAGACCTGCAAGAAGCTCTCTGTAAACTAAGCTACAAGTATGTCTTCATTACTGGACCACGGCCTGATAAGAACAAAAGCGGCGGACCAGGTGGTTGCTCCGTTTGCATGTCACTTGTGTCACCTTGTGCTGCTGTGTGACAGCTTAGAGGAG
This sequence comes from Syngnathus leptorhynchus, assembly GCF_054491065.1. Classification (NCBI taxonomy): domain Eukaryota; kingdom Metazoa; phylum Chordata; class Actinopteri; order Syngnathiformes; family Syngnathidae; genus Syngnathus; species Syngnathus leptorhynchus. The sequence continues at coordinate 7,940,663 of NC_141204.1, read as the reverse complement.
CCCGAACGCTTCAGCCAGTTGGAAGAAGCAGCTCGGACTGTAGCTAAAGCTACTAGCAACATGGCTGCAGTGGCTTCCAGGTGTGTATTGATCACAGATAGGCCGATAATACACTTTTATTTCCAAATTAACACCATTTTTCCATTTCCAGAAATAGCACTGACACGGACGATGATGTGCTTCGTAAAGAGATGGACTCCCTACTGGAGCCCATCACTCTGTCAGGCCAACATGTGCTCCTAGCAGCCCAGAAGCTCAGCATCCAGCCCAATTTGAATGCGCACAAAGAGGAACTCGTCGCTGCTGCACAAGCCGTTTTCCTAGGAGTAGTCAAAGTAAGGATGAAATCGATGGACAAAAGTGGACGGTATACTCATCATCTGAAGATCTTTAATTTTCTTATACGGTAAACTCCAACATAGTTGAACAAGACCAGATGTTTTTGGTGCAGATGTATCTTGTGAATTTCTGCAGCTATACTCAAGTATAGCAAAACTAGATGATAGGAGAGGTTGGAATTTTAATGACCTATTAGCACAGTCTCCATAAATGTTAATACTCCCTAAACAAAGTGATGAATTATTGCAGTCATGGCCCTAGAAAGTAGCTGCTCGTACTTTTTCCATTTTTTTTCCCTCAGGTTCTCTTAGTGCATGATGACTCTGTGGTGAGAGAAATCCTTGCAGCTGCCGCTCAAGTATCCGAGCATCTCTCTGAGCTCGCCTCCTGTTCAGACCTCCAGTCCCTGATCCAAGTCTTTCAGGCATTCTCTGATGCCTTGCTCCTCCTCAGCCACCTGACCGCGGAGAGAGCAGATTCCTTAAAGGACCCCCAGCAGGCCCAAAAACTTGAACACTCCTTGGAGACCCTAAGGAGGTGCATCCCCATGATGCACACTGCTACCTGCACCACTATCAAGCACCCAATGAGCAAGGAAGCCCAAGCTGCCAAGAGCTACATACTTGACACGGTGAGGAGCACAGTAGACGACGTTGTGAGCACCCTAAAAAGCCAATGTCAAAGAGGACCTTTTGAAGATTGTGGTTTTTATACCAAGAAGAGGAAATGTTTGTCACAGCTACTGGAAGGTTGGTCTAACTCGTCATTGTTACCAGGTCGTGACTTGGACATTCTGGTTCGAGATCTTGTCTTTCACTGCATGACTGTGGCCAACTGTTCTCAAACAGAATTCCAGCAACAAGTAGTGCTCCACAGTCGACATGTTCTCCACTTGTGGTCTGACATAAAACTGATCTTAAAGTCCCCGGAGAATCACGAGGGGCATTTTCAAAACATCTGCGTTTCGTTCGAGGAGCTCCTAGAAGATCTCGATAGAGCAATGATGGCAGCCATTCTTCATCGCCTGTTAGACACATTTTTGGTTGAAGCATCTGCATTTGAAGAACTTTCACGGTTGGTGAGTCAAACTCTGATTGCAGATTCCTCCATAGAAACCGACCTGAGCTTTCTTCAGTCACCAGTGGAAGAGTTCATCTCCTCCTTGGAAAGACTCATCCAAGTTGCCAGCTTTTTTTCTGCCGCAGCCGATGATGCAAAGAGCTTAGAGAATGTGGAGAACTCCCGAATGTGTCTTACCAGACTCCAAGCTCAGATTGCTCCTCTGTCTCTGGAACTGGTTGACAACTCTTTGCACACCCTTCAAAAGCTTCAAGAAATGTTTCCCATATGGGAAGAAGTGGTGAAAGACCTCCAGGATGCTCTCAGTGAAGTGATGGATGTCAAGACGTTTACGAGCCTCGCCATTAACGAGATAACAAATGACCGTGGTGGTTGTGACAACGCATACAGACAGCAAAACTACGAACTCTTTAGTCAACATGCGACCGACCTAAGACGTCACATGCAGCTGGTGACGTATTCAGTCAGGACGTACTTGGACCACAGCGAGGACCCCATCTACAGAAACGGTCTCCTGGTGCTGCTGAAACAAGCTCAGCTTTGTCAAAGCAAAATGAACCATTCGGTCACTGACATGCTTTTAGGTGGCAGTTTGAATGTGGAGCACTATTCGACCTTTTCTGACAATGCGTCTGCTGTTATTCACCGTTTTAAAGTCCTCAGAGAAGGACTGGATGGCCACCAGCACCCACATCTGCTCAGTCCTCTGCGGGAGGGAGCCCGTCAGTCAGATCTTTCCGAAGACGAGTCTTGTGATCTGAATGAGGATCGTGGGCTGAGAAGTTTGGATTCCTCCATCCTGGATGTGATTGAAACAGAAACAGAAAATGAGGAGTCCGATGGAGACTGCGTGGAATTGGAGCTTTCTGCTAAATATGATCATGAGTTAGACATAGAGGAACCCAAAATGATCCAGATGACTTTCGACTTTGAACTTTTACCCCTCTTACAAGAACTCATGATTGTGACCAAAGAAAAAGATGTTCTGGTCCTCAACCGGATGTGTACTGGTGTTCTTGAGCTTTCAAACTGCTATTCCCAAGCAACGAGAGAAGCTTTAGCCATCGTAGACGACGCCAGCTGTAAGAATTTAGAACGCTTTCGAGCTGAACTGGTGTCGCTGACACCTCTGCTGGTTCAGACGGCTCAAGAGACGGCAATGAGCTCGTCGCTAGGCACAGGAAACATCTGCAGACTCTGTACTCAGTTTTCTGACCTCATTGCCAACATTCGAAAGGTTCTGCTGCCAGGGAGTCAACCTTGGTATCACGTTATTTACACCGAGCTGAGGCGAGCTCGAGTAACTAAAACAACGGATGTGAAACAGCAGCTCAGTGAAGTGATGAACTGGTGCGCTGACACCGTGCAGGTACTCACGTCATCACACGTGACCCCTCAAAGCGAAAACCAGGAGACCATGACTCTTTTGCACAACAAACTACACAAAGCCCAAAACAACACAAAACATCTGAACGAGTTTACAACCTCATCTGATGGTCAGCTGGATCAGCTTGAGGGTCTGTGCATCCACTGGGGTCTCTCCATTTGCATTTTGTTCAATTCTCTGGATAAGATTTTGGGAACGTCTGGCGCTGTGAGCCAACACTCTCCTCAAAAGCAACTTTTCATCTTATCGGAAGGCTCACTGAGAATCCAGGATGCTGCAAGGCTCACCAGTCTAACTTGTAAAAGTGATTTTAAATCAAAAGAGTTGACGGCTTACCGGAGTGAGTTGAAGACGCTGACTGAGCGCTACCTTCAAGCAGCGGAGGACTTCACTGTAACGCCGAGTATCATGCAGCTTGCAAAGCCGGAGCTTCTTCGGAGGAACATCAATATTAAGATGAAAGAGCTCGCTGGGCTTTTGAGTAAAACAAATAAATATTATGACACTCCACTCCGCAATATTGTCAGCATTGCTCGTTTGGCAGCAAAGCAAACTGAGAAGAACAAATCAGATGATGCACAGCAAAAACTTGAACATTCCGTTAGTTTACTCCTTGAGAATGTAAAAGATGCCACCAAAAAAGTGGAAGAGAGCTTTGTCTACATGCGGGATACACAAGAACGTGCCAACCTGCACTCCATTAACACACATTTGTTATTTGTGATGTCTGACATCATCAGCATGGTGCAAACAAGCTCAATCAATGACATATTCAACCTGGAGGTGAAGATTCAGTGCTGGGCAGCCGAAGCTCACTATCTGGTAGAAGAGATCAGTAAGCAAGATGGAATCCACCAAGATGTAAAGGAGAATATCAGAGCAGGCCTTCAGGGCATGACATCCGATGGATGCATCCAGAATGTCCCTATGACATGTGATGGAAAGAGAGAAAAAGAAACAAAAAAAGCTTCTTGGCATATATGTGAAGATGCTGTAAAATCAAAAGTGTCAGCTTGGAATAAAGATGGACCCATAAATATAATCAAGGATGTAAGTATTTAAATAATCATTTGTGGCCACGGAATAGCTCCATATTGGTCTGTTGGGGAAGCAAATAGAGTGCATGTTCCGTACATATTTATGTATTTGTATATTGATTTTGTTTAAGATTCCTTCCTTCCTATTTCTCTGCAGGTTGCGTCTAGCTCCAAAGAGACATCTTCTCTGACCTCCACCTCCTTTTTGCTGAAGCAAGAAAGCGCCAGTTGGGACCCAAAAGACAACAAGATAGTCCAGGAGACCAAGAAGATGGCAGACACACTGTACCACATGACCCAATACCTGAGGAATAGAGGTCCAATACTGGTAAGCACCACTAGAGAGCACTCTTATGGATTTTGCTTTTAACTATCATGTTTCAGTTTTGGGCTTTGTTTTAATCTTAGAACAAAGAAGCGTTTGTGTGCGCAGCCAAAGATGTGATGACAAGCGGCCAATCGGTAACCAAGTTTCTTCAAGTCATAGCTAACCATTGCCTGGATGCACAGTGTGCGCTGGACCTTTCCCTTATACTGGAGCAGATTCTCACCATCACCAACCAGCTTAGCATCCTTTCCAGGTATGGATGAGCAAACAGAAAAAAAAAGTGAGACCAAAACAATACAATTTTGTACTGCAGTGTCAATTCCGTAACACCCGGCTGTAAATCATCTGATGAGATCCTGGTGAAGAACACACAGAACCTCCTCCACACAGTTCTTAAAGGGGTTCATGCAGCAGAGACCTCCTGCATCACAGTAAACCAGACCAGTATTTACATATTATAAAATATTAAAGATCCTTTAAAGTTGGATTTCTTGTCTTGTCTGAGGGTTTAAAGCAGCCGGAGCCTAATTCAGATGGAGCCGAAGCGACTGCCTTGTGTTTCCAATGGAAGAAGAACCTGGAGATCCACCGAGCCCAGCAGACCTCCAACCCCAAAACGGATGAGCTGGGTTTGAGGAGGATTTCATCACATTCCGTCATACCAAGTCTGGCGTCTCCAATACAAGATGGCTCCAACTTGACGCTTCAATTGAGAGGTTACAATAATAGACCACAATAATTACTTTAAGGAGATTGCTCTTAGCTTTTGACAATGTCCGAGAGCGAATGTGTTTTTTTTTTTTTAATGGTTGTAGTTATCAGTCAACATAAGCCTTTGTCAACTGAGAAAGACAAAGTATTTAATATTGCTGTGTAGTGTTTTGCATAACTCAAACGATTCATTCAATGCAATTTTAGGTCAGGTTGTAGTGTAAACATTTAATTCACATTAAGATATGTACAGTGGACTGTATTTAAAAGGTGATTAAATGTACACAGAAAACAAAGCTTACCACAAATAGACATACAATAAATATGTCTTTTAAAGGTTGCAAAAACAATACAAATAAAAGCTCCAAAATGGCTTAAAATACTCACACAAGCTCATTTTAAGGTAACACGTTTGATATAAAAACAACTACAATAAGTGTTAAACTGTTATTTACAAGTGCATCTCAATGAATGTATTACTTCAGTACACTAAAGAAAACTTTAATTCATTAAATACAGGAAAATATCTTGAACAAGACTGATTCCTACCTACTTTCTAAATTAAGACATTTGGATTGTGATATTCCAATTTTCAAAAGGGGAATTTTAGATTTGCATTCACTGAATACACTCATCGATGTTTTCTCAGTGAACTAGAAAAGAATTTTTCTAATTTGTTAATTCACCTATTGAGTTTAGTGTTACTTGTCAATAGGAATTATTTGATTAAACGTGTAATAGACTTCAAAACTTGAATGCATGTAGACCATATTAACAATTTCATTCACATTTAAATTGAGACACTAGGTATAGTTAAATGTCCACTTCACAATTCAAGTAGAAATATACTGCAGGGGAATGGAAAAGTTTTATCTTTTTGACAAATCAACAATCCAATAAAGAAATTAAAAAAAAGACGTTATCATGCGCACTGCCATACCATCCACTTATGAATATGTTTAAAGTGAATGTACAGGAATAAATAAAATTATAGCTCAATAATGATTGGCATGTGTCACCAAGATAGCAATTCAATGCAGTTTACTGGGAGAAAGGAGAAGCTGTGGGGTCAAAAGTCTTGAAGACATCTTTGAGAGTTCTGTCTTCGAGCTCCTCCTCGTCCATCTGCTTGGGTTCCTCTACGAGAACTTCCTTCTGCTCCTTCTGTTCCTCTGCATCCTCTTGTGCCCCTGCAGACCCTGGTCCTGCCAGTTTGGCCTGCCTGGCGTCAGTGTATTGGGGTCGGATCAAGCCTGCCAACGCCTGGACTGGAAGATTATGCACTGCGTGGGGAGTGATGATGGAGTCCTGAGAAGATGGCTGTGGACTGTCGTGTGGGGCATGATCGTTCTTGGAGGTATTGTCCGTGGCTTTCATCTCCTCCATAGAGACACGGCCTTGACTTGGGGAGGTGGCTTGTTTTGAAGGAGTGTCTTTCTTCACTGGATGTTTGAGAATGCCTCCTTTTTTCAGAGGTTCCACCTGATCCCTCTGAACCGACTCTGTCTGATTTCGGGGGTCGTACAGACTGATTCCTCCCAGGATTGTCGTGGGGCTTTCCAGGACTCCCCCGGATGAAGCCAGCCGTGGCGCGTAGGGTGGCAGCTGTTCGGAAAGGGAGGGGCTAGGACTGGTCTTTTGTAACCTGGCTTCTACAACTCCTCCCGTAGGTTCCTTCTGACCTAGCAGCTTGGAGTCCAGACTTGTTGTACGCTTGATTCTGGGGTCTATATTCTTTTGCTGACGCGGATCTACAGGTCTCTCCGTTGAGGATCCAGATTGCGGCAGACGAGCGAGACGCTCCTTTAAACGAGTGGCCGCCAGTCTGGGGTCGGTCGGTGGGGGGCTGGAGGCAGGGGGTTGCTCTGGCACGCTTGTTCTGTTCATCTGAGCATCAGCTATTAGAGGTGGCAGGGGTAGGTTGATGCTATGCTCCTGTTTGGGTATCAGAGATGGGATCAGGTCTTCAGGAGCCCAGACCACCGTTTGGGCGAAGGCTGGACGTTGAAGTAGTATGTCCACCCGAATGTGGCTGAACTGCTTCAGCTGGCAGCGGGGGTCCCGTAGCACCACATCCGGACTGGCCTCCAATGGGATGAGAGCCGCTCTGTCTCGGAGTTCCCGCTCCCCTTCATCATCCTCTTCACCTGCAGGCTTTTTTGGGCCAGTCGGCTGGCGGTAGGTGTTGGAATCCATAGGTCTCGGTTTCCTGGGGTCTCGGGACAGCCGTGGATCCAAACTTGCATCAGACTCCTTTTTCACATCGGGAGGTCTCTGCCGAGGGTCTGCCTTTACACGAGGGTCACTTGGTTGAGTTCTGTCCTTGACCAGTCGTGGGTCGCCCAGCGGTGCTGCAGGGGCCTGTGTTGGAGTCTTGGACTGCTGCATCTCACTCTGCCTTTTTAGACATTTGAGGATGGACGCAACACTACTCCCACCCTCTTCGTCGCTGGAATACCAGTTTGTTGTTTCATCTGGAGGAAAAGATCAAAAAAGTTAGACTGAGATTTTGGTGGAACCTGTTTACGATCAGAAGGGACAATCACCTCTGTTTGTATTATCATTTTGGCTCTCCGCTCTCTGCGGTTCGCTCTCATGTGGCTTGGACTCTGTTTGGTTCTGAGTCAGGTGTAAAATTATTGCTTTCTGCACCGCTGGTGGTAAAGACTGCAATTGAACATCTGGACCAATTTTCTGCTGCAGGTTCTGGACCTGGTTCATTCCTGGCTCTACTAACATAACAAAAACAAAGATCCATTGTACCTTAAGCAACTCAAAATTCATACCGGTGATTGTGACACAAACCGTGATGGCCTGCTGGCTGGTTTTGGAGCAAGTTGTTGAGGACCTCAAGTGGGTTCTGGCCCAATGATGGAAATGGAAATATATTCTGCAGCATTTGTAGTTCTGGCGCTGCAGGGAATGGAGGCCTCTGCATATTCACGTGATGATTTATATTTCCATGAAACCCTGGCGGCGGACCAGGTGGAATTGGCTGCTGCATTGGGTAGCCATGTGGCAGCTGTGGTCCAGGAGGGCTCTGGGCGCTCATGGGTGGTCCTGTTGGGTAACCCACAGAACTTGGCGACCCCAAGGAAGGGACTGTGGTGCCGTCGGAGCCTGAAGACACCAAAGCTCCACTTTGTGTTTCTTCTGATCCGCCACTAATTTGCTCAGTGTCTTCATTAGAATCCTGGTAGTTGGTCTCACTGGTATTGAGGAAAAAAATGATTTAAAGGTTCTTGATAAAACACATAACCTGATTTTGATTTGACTTACTTTGAGGCAATTTTATGCGCCAGGTCGACTGTAGGATGAACCTTGATTTCGAATAGGGAGGGGATCTTCCCTCCCTGGGAAGACTCATCTGTCGGGCTGCTCTGACCCGGCGTGGGGAGCAAGCCCACCCCTGGAGGCGGCTTGGGAAGTGGGGCGATGCCTTGTTTTCTCAGGTCCTCCAGCTCCAACTCATCCTCACGGGCGTTCTCCTCCTCAGTATTAATGATCTTAACGTGTGTGCAGAAAAGATACTGTTAATTGCTTTTGGATTCCCATGAATTGCGCATTTGTTACACTTTAAACATGTCTCACCTTATCGAGCAACTCTTTCGTCACATCAGTCAGAGAATCATGGGAAAATTTGCAGTTGTCACCTTGATAGCATTTGGCTCCGGTGTGAAAGAACTTGCAGGGATATTCACGTTAGGTCGCAAATTAAGGAGACTCACTGAATGGTCAGGTTACGTTTACAAGGTCATGTATGATTGTCAATGAAGGATATTGTGCATGTAAATGCAATGGTCTCCCTTGCTGCAGTATCCCTGGAGGTAGAACTTACAAAGTTCCTTCTTCTTATCTGGGATGACCAGCTCATGCTCAAACTTACACTGCTCCCCCTACAGGAAGAGATGAGCACTTATCTTTTGAGTTTAATATTTTTTAAACAGAGAATGCCAGCCAACTTAATCACACTTTGACATCTACAGATTTTTTTGATGAACTATCATCTACTATTAGGTTTTTGTCCTTGATGTCTAGAAAGTATGTTGAAGTAAGTTGAGGAGATTCACTCAACCATAATTGTACTTTGCTACCATCTTGTGGAATCTAAGGGAAATTACAAGCATTTTTTAGTGGTCACTGCAATCACATGCAGATTTAAATGATTCAAGATGACCTAGAAATAAGGAATGTCGGACGAAAAGCTCAGAGTTAGTTAAAAATATAATGCGATTACTTCTTGCTTCCATAGCGCATCCCTATGTAACACTTAGAGAACAGCTCAAACAGCAAACAGTAAAACTTTTTCGAAGTAGCGTACCTTGATACATCGACCCTCCAGGAAGTACTTGCAAATGTATCTTCCATTGTGTTCCACTGTGTGTTGACTGATAAATTCTTTGCTCATTATCAGTCGCTTCTTCTGAAACCCAGAATTTTTCACTTCCTGTCAAATAAATGGGAACTCGTTAGCGGCCCATAACAACTTGCTGAGAATAGAAAATTAGATGGGCATACGGGAGCGACGTCTTCCATGTCCTGATCAGCCCCTCTGCCTCGTCCTCCGCGTCCCATCCAGGGTTTGCCGCCCTTCATCTTTTTGTTCTTATTGAGCATCCCACGTCCTCTTCCCGGTCCACTTCCCCTGCCTCTTCCTCTCGGCCCAACTGCAGTGAAACAAATCTGTGCTTTTTTTTATTGCTATTTAAAGTGTTTGGGATGAAAGATTAGTTTGGTGCTTTCTCACATTGTCTCATGCCCCTCATGTTCCCCCTCTTCCCCATCATCTGCTCTTTCGCATAGCGGCCTCTTCCTGGTCCGGATGTTGAATCTTTCAACTGGTGGTACTCTGACTCCTCTTCATAATGATCCTCCTCATCTTCGTAGTCATCGCTGTAATCACTGTACTTGTCAAAATTGCTGCTTTTGTGAGGCAGCGGCGGCGACTTGTGCAAGTTGCCGCGTGACGCTTTTTGGTCTCTTCCATACTGGAAAATAAACAGACTCATTAACTGCATGAATATACTTTATGGTGCATACACTCACCTGAGTATTCTGGATGTCACAATCACGTCCAGATCCATGGCTCGGCCTGTTTTTGGGTCTCTCTGGACGGTCGTAGTCAGAGTCGTAGCTGTCAGAACTGGAGCTACTTGAAGATGAGTGATGCTGAAGAGAGAGACAGAAACAAATTACATCATGGAATCAATTCAAATTAAATTTTATGGTCAAGTAGATTACTTTTTGTCTGTCCCGTCTCCTCCTTTTTGACCTTCTCTTCTCTCGTGTCTTTTTGTAGCGTTTCCTTGAGTGCCTGTGAGACTTGTCTTCTTTTTCTTTCGCTTTGTCCCGTTCCTTCTCCTTTGGCTTTTCTTTGTCTTCATTTGCCTCTAGGGCCTCTTTGTTTTCTTCCTCTATCCCGATTCCCTCATCATCTATTTCTCCATCTTCCAACTCACCATCCTCCCTGAAATGTCATTTAAAAGTTGAGTACTTCAGTAACCGCACCCTAAATTATTTGATTCAATTGATGCATTTCAATATCCTTTTAAGCAGTTCCGAGTAACAACGGGATTAAAAAAAAACATTTATTGGCTTGCATGCCTTTTGCTAGACAATATTTTTTTTTACTACTAAGGTGGGGAAAGCCAAAGCTATTAATATGTGCAAAATCGACTTCCATCAATTTCTTTAATACAGTTTTAACTTTCTTTTGAGTCTTCAGTTTTTGGAATGTGGGAGAAAGAAAACCCGTGCAAGCAAAGGTAGAACATGCAAACTCTATACAGGAAAGCCAGAATTTAATTTTGCATACCATGCTGACTGTGCAAAACGCATGCAAGATTTTTCAAAGTACCAGATGTAATTACTTTAATCCTTACAAGAGGGTTGGTCTCTCATTACAGGTTATTGTGCAATCAAATCAAAAGTCAAGTCCAAGATAAATATTGCTGCTTTAATGCCAATATTGTTAGCATATTCAGTGGACAATTGACCCTCCAATACTCAGTTTGCTCATGTGTATTTGCATCTTTGCAATTCATATTCCAATCCCATTTATTTTGTGAATTTGAGGGTGGGTTTTTGAATTTTTTTTAATGAGAAAAAACTGCACCAGTCCACTACTGAAGCGTCAAATGTCAACTTGTACAATTTTATGATGTACATGGACATTAGGGTAGATATAAACTATCGTAAGTGATCCGTCGTCATCACTATCATATCGGCCCTGAGTGAACATGGTGCAGTACCGCCTAGTGGCCAGCTAAGGCGTTACTAAAAATGGGCGTGTCATTACGTCATCCATTGCAGATGGCAGCAACGCAGCAATGGATTAATTCCAACACTACAGTACACACAATTATGTCTACCATTGCATGGAAATGTACGAATGAATCGTTTCGACAGACAGGCAGGAAATCTGCAGGCAATCGATGCACTGAAAAGGCATGCAAGAATTGTAAAAGGGGCACCAGGAAATGTATAAACCCCTAAATGTGTGATGAGGAGGAAAAAAAAAAATGAAAACAATAATGTCGATGCACAGCACTGAAACGCACAGATGATTGTGTTAAGAATTGCATTAAGATTGTTACTCGACCTTTCGTCCCCTGCCAGCTCAGAGTCTGTCATGTTTTTGTCAAAAACAGGGGCTGGGGGACTGGAAACAAGGCTCACAGAGGCCATTGGAAATCAAATCTGCTTCACTTCTCTGTCCAGTACAAGAGTGAATTAACTCAAGCAGTCAATGAGACGTTGTGTTGTGACAGATGCTGGAAGATGTTCAGACTGCAGGAAACAAAAGAACTCACGGTGTTTCATGTCTCGACTGAGACAATGTACAGACACTCTCCTCTTTCATACCAATGACGTTTTAACTCTGTGAGCACAGCTCGATACCCCGCTTTGCTAATGTCCCGTCGGTTGACAGCTGCCATGGTGAAAGAAGAGAGGAGACGGAGGGAGAAACAATCTGTGTTGTAACCATGTTCGTTGATTTCAGCATCTTCACGGGATTTCTCAACAGCGATATCATCTCAAAATGGCTACTCTGCCTCGTCGCGCACATTCCCAAATGGTGTATTCGTCCGCACGTTTCAAACCCATTGCAGATCTAACTAACAGGAGCCCAACAATTGCCTTCTGTGATTGGTCGGTTTTTTGTTGGCGTCATCAGAACGGCATTTGTGATTGGTGGAAATCGCAGTCAATACTCCCACACACGCACTCTTTCGCGCATATATTTCCATCTGTCTGCGACTAATTTGAAATTAGAGAATTTGTTCTTGGGATGAACTTCTTATTTTCATAATTCAAATCCACAGCCGACTCTTAATATATATATATTTTAAATGTGAACAAATGTTTATGAGAAAGCAACTGAGCCCTGAGTACTCGCGCTTTCCACTTTGACCACAGCATGTCGCTGTAACTCGCTAAAAATATGAAGCGCAAACAGTAAAAAAAAATAAGGTTGCAAGCACCAAACCAGAGGAAAAATCCAATATTGAAATTAAAATTACTGTTGAAAATGTTAATTCCATGATTTATAAATACGAGTTCTCCCTACAGGCATAATATTGAATATCAACTACAATTTAGATTAGGCAACAATTAGTCATATAATTGTCAATTGAACGCACGCACGTTTGTGTGCGCGCGCAGGCACAAGCACGCACGCATGTCTGCACGCACACATGCACTCATGTTGCTATTCTAAAAAATATTTTTCAGCGTTTGTTGGAACACTTACGGAATAATTAACTGATCACAATGAAACTATTTCCATTCCGTTTGAAAGTGGAGATTGCAGCCTTGGTGGGAGGGATTCTTGCAGCAGAAGCAGGGCGACGTCTCAGAAGTCAGAGCACAAACTTTCCAGGAGCACCGATCCATTTTAGACACCTGATGAGCATCCCACTAAAACGATCCGAGTCCAACTGAAGGACGCTTATATTAACTTGACTGTTAGGTGCAACAGGGTCTTCCTATAAGAGGAGCAAATTAGTTATTGAACGTGGAGATATGGGGCTGCCTTTTTGGTGCAGGTGTTTACTTTTGCTGTGTTTGACAGCTGTTCATGGCCGTGCTGCAGTTCAGGTAAGAATATAGTAACATGATTTTTGGAAGTGTTGTTTGAGAGCATCTTTTCTCATTTTTTTTGGGATCATATTCAGAAAAATAATACTAGTGATGGAGGCAAAATGAGTTTTGCTGCAGCATCTGGATGGAAGATTTGGAGTCCTCGTGTCTTGTCAACGAGAGGCACGTAGGGCACTAGCAACAACCACAGATTGAAACTTGGTACAATATGATTTTTAATTCCTGGGAGTTAGTTGCTGTTGTAGTAAGCCTCCCTAAATAGGAGTACAGGAATTCAAGGTATGCCGCCCCTGAGAAATTGCTTCAATGAGCATGTGATTAATAAACCTTGCAGGAAGGATTAAACACAACTCTGTACTGAGTTGGCATCAAATTTTGCTCAAGTAACTGATTGTGGTGTCTATTCAGCTTTGATTTTGGTCATTCTGGATCACCCAATAAGCTTACTGTCCTGCTGCCATGCAAAATATACAAAGGAGCAGCGTTTGGACTCGTGTCCTACAGACATCTGCCAGACAGATTTTGTCTTGCTGTGTTTGGGATGCACTTAGAAACGGAATAGGCTGAGGTTGTTTATCTGATTGAAAGTAGTGGAGTATGTTGAACATGAGAAAATGTAATGACAATTACAAACAATGCATTTGTGACTTGTTTTCCAATATGCTTGCTTTGATCCACAGACCTGCATGGATAAACATCAAGTAGTTGGGGTGTTGCGACAGATGGAGAAGTTTCTGAAAGGCCAAGAGGTTCGATTCACCGAGGGCTTCCGCATCATGAAGTCAAAACTGGCAACGCTACAAAATTCTGTCTCCAAGTTGCCTCAAGCGGATCAGTCAGCTGGTGAGTGATAAACTGTCATATCATCTATGATTGTAATTTACTAAGGTGCAGAACTATACTGGAGATTATATACATGAAGAGTGCAAAATATTTCAAATGTCGATATACCGTAATGAAGTTTGGGTACCCTCATAATCCAAACACCAGTTAGCCATGCCAAAATGCCATGGGAAATACGGTATATATATTTTAAACATTTCCCCCTAAATTTAACTCAACTCAAATGAAATAATTGCAGTGTTTATTCATTGTTGCAAAACGATGAGCATTGTTTCCACTATAACAACATAACTGCAAACAGAGTAACTAGTTTACACAGTCAGTACTGCCAATTTGGGGTTTTGGAGCTATATATTTGGAGATAATCCCAACCGCTCTACTGACTATTTTAGAGTTTAATTCCCATTGAAACATGAGCAGAATCATTTTCTCATTATTTTCTTTATAAAGCCCTTTGGAAAAGGCAAGTCAAATTTTTGGCTCAAATTTAAAGCAGAAAGAAGTAATTAGTTTAGTATTTGGGATTCGTGGACCCTCAGGGGTACAGGGGGTCCAGTTTGAAAATCACTGTTTGTAGCGTGTCAATGAATGGCATCACGGTAGTAGTTCAGTGCTGTTCTAAGGTTAAAAGGCATCATATGAAAAGGTGACTAATAATACAGAATACTCTACACATAATATACATCAGTCTTTCAAATAAAACAGCACATGCCTGCTATTGTGAGATTGCCATGAAGAAATTCCAGGTCATCTGTCACTGCGGTGGCCATTTAAAAGAGGAAGTAGAATTGTGGGATTGTTGTGTTACTTGGCTGTTTTGTAATCTCCAGTTCAAAACTCCTCATCATATTTCACCGAATGCCAAAATCTAGAAAGACAAATCGGTGCAATTAAGGTGTCGCTTGGGTTCAGACACTCACAATTGAAAATGTAAAAAAAAAAAAAACAGCTTTACGCCTTCCCTTTTTTGTTTCTGTGCACACATTTTTCTCATGTGGCGTGATTCCGTCATGAATCTTATCCTGTTCATCTGGAAAACATTGAACTGCAAAATTGGTCTCAAGGCACAAAAGACCATAACTGCGAGTTGTTATTAAATGCTTTCTCTCACAATCGGTGAAGGAAGCCGAAACATGTCATAAAAAATGGAAACTGGGTGTCCATTTATAATGTTATGTAATGTTAATACTAATACTGTATTTTATGCAGGCATTCAACTTTCCAGTCTGCTGCTAATGATGCGTTTTAGACTGCTCAGTGACACGTGTCCATCCGCAGGCAGTGAGAATGTTGGAAGGCTTGTTGTTCTCCACGTGTGATCAGCCTCTCTCTTCTTCTTTTTCTTCTTCATAGCTCCCACCACCTGTCAGCCTCAGGAAGAACTGGAGCACGGGACAAAGTTTGGATCCAAACACCTGGCCGGACATGAGGTGCATTTTGCTTGCTCGCAGGGCTACCACCTCGTGGGTTCAGCTACACGTGTGTGCCAAGACAATGGCACATGGAGCGGTGTGGATGCCGTCTGTAAAGGTGAGGTGATCGGCAATTAACCTGCTACTAAATTTAAAAGGATAGTGTGAGACTAAAATGCCGGTCCATTCCAATTCAAAGTGCCGTTCAATTCCACTTTTGATGTCAATTGAATTCCAAAATAATTTCATTCATCATTTATTTATTTATTCATACGTTTTCTTCATTTTGCAACAACACACCCAGACTGCATGGAGGTCATGCAAGTGAACCACTACATTATCAGGCACACTCATTTCAATGCAGTTCACTTTTCATTCAGATACTTTGTATTTCAAATTTAGTTATTATCAATATTCAGTCCAAATCTGATTCCAGTTTTACTGCAAAGCCATTTCAAATTCAACTTGGATCCCATTCACATACCGATTCCGATTCCAAATTCAAATCCACTTTATATTCCATTTCAGAATAAAGTTTATTTGTCCACAGGGGGTTAATAAAGGCACTGCACAATGTCTCAGTAAATAAACATCCACCAGCCCCCCAATAATCCAGAATGCAGGTAAAGCTAGCCTTCTTCACAATGCTTGCAGCTCTTTGATATTCTGCAAGAAGGCCAAGTTGAATGTGGTATCCAATATCCAGTATCACAATCCACTTGATTTCATTCCACTATGGGATGCCAGCTTTGTCCCTCTCCTGAATAGCAGTGTGTTGGGTAACTGTCAGACCTCCTCTCGCTTCACTCTTTCTTCTCCTCTCACTATCATGCTCATGTTTCTTGACAGTGGTGTCCCCGGTTGATGGGATTTGGACCTGAAATGATATCCCACCCATGGTCTGATAGCGCAGAAGTATGCTAAGCATGCTGTTCATAGCCCCATCAACCTGCAGTGGCAGCACTTTTCCTCCACCAAAAGGCCACATTTTTCAACATGTGTTTATTGATATTCACCTTTAGAGCAACACGAGAAGGCATGACCCTGTAACAGTATTATCTCTGTTCATGTTTTTTTTTTTTTCCCAAAACGCAGCATCAGCATTCTAATTTTAGCCACACTTAACAAACAATATTGACATCGTGCGTTGATTTGAATTTAAATGAGTTTAAAAATATCTTGTTTAAGGTCTTCAATTGGAAATCTTGTGTTTAATTATATGCAATTTTGAACACTGAAGTATTGAAAAGAACTACTGTACGTAAATAAAACCAGACAGCCAACATCCCTATTACAGATAATATTTTATGAAGTGTCCTGCGATTGGCTGGCAACAATTTTACTGTGTTAGGCTCCATCACACCCGCAACTTTACTGAGGGTAAGGAGTCCAGACGGTTTTATAGGGATCTGTACCATCTGGTTCTTTGTAGCTCTTGTCTCTATGTGTATTTATTCCCCCTTTCACCAGCCTTATTATTATCTTGTCATTTTCTTAAATGCGGTGCTTCAGTTTATGTAGTTTGTGCACATTTAAGCGGAAATAATCACATGTCAGGAGAATTCACAGATATGGATGAGTCCATTTGCAGACAGTGATGAGTTAGACAATGTCAACAGCCCAGAGAATTCTTGAAAAAAAAAAAAAAACTGTTTTAACATCATAGTCATTGTTTCCATTGTATCAAACGTTTAAGGTTGCTGTTTTCAAGATTTACTTTTGGAATATTCGAGTCAGCACGAGAAGTGAAGCAAGCAAAATGGCAGAATGGATTTATTTTACTGCTTAATTTATATTTCAGACATGCAAATAGGAAATACTTTTTAGACTAGCGGAGAACACATTAGTGTAAAAGAAAAACATTGACTTCAGCTCCCATCTACACTAGCAGGATATGTATAATCGAAAATAGATCGATGCGTCACGATTGTAATGTAACTCACTAGAATATTTATATTTGTGTTACCCTCTGTCTTCTGCTACTTCAGATGTAAGTGAATGTGGAAGTAACCCCTGCCAAAATGGAGGTACCTGCGTGGAAGGTCTCAATCAGTACAAATGCACCTGCTCACAGAGCTGGAGTGGTTCTCATTGCCAGCACCACACTCAGACCGGTAGGATGGAACTCAATACAAACCACCCAGCTTTTTTATTAAGCCCCATTCTATTGTTACCTTTATTCCAGCTCCTCCCGAGTGGAGCGTAATGAATGATCCAGCGTTTAGCCGAAAACCTCGCTGTGCCCAGGTGAACCGGGCCCAACATTGCAGTTGTGATGCAGGCTTCCACATGAGTGGAACATCTGATAACAGCATCTGCCAAGGTGAGCTCCTGTTCACTGTAATGTGTTACTTCATTCCTGTCAAGAACTTTTAGATTGTGCTGACACTTGGTCCGTTTAGCAACTGCATGACATAAATGGTGCAAGAAAACATCCACTAAATAACTGAATCTTCGACTGCTAATCAGTGGAGGCCAGTTTTGTAACAAACAAAATAATCCTATCGAGAGGTCACAAGCTGATTAGCATCCATTTAGGTCACAGTTCAGATGCTCTGATGTTACGAGACAAGCAATGTTAAAAGATGCAAGTGCATGTTAATATTTTGAAACACTTCATTTGTGTCTTTACAATGTACACAATAGGCAGCAGCACACTCAGACGGGTAGGTACTAAATAAATCACACAGGCAACCTGGTAGACAGAAAAAGTCTTCCCATATGTTTGTTCCAGAATGTGCTTTTAATATGGTGAATTTCCTCCATCCCAAACATTCCTGCCGTCCTGTGTACAGCAGCCCTGCACGGTCCTGAGATGCCTGCCTTTTCCTGTTTTTAACAGATGTCAATGAGTGTGAAGTCTACCGTCTGGACCAGGGAGGGACTTTATGCGTCCATGAATGTGTCAACGTCCCGGGCTCATACCACTGCTCCTGTCCCAGTGGCTATAAGTTGCTCCCAGATGGGCGGAGCTGTGAGGGTGAGCGACAGGAGGGCTCAGGGGACAAAGACTCATTCAGGAGGCTTTAACAGCTGCAGATCTGACTGTGTGTGTGTGTGTGTGTGTGTGGGGGGGGGGGGTTACCTGTGATTTTATTTACCACAGTGCAAAAGCTGTCAAACTATTTTTGGGAGCAAAATGTTTGGCCCTGGGATGAATGAGCTCAGCATTTCCCAGCAGGAATGATCTTTCGAACATGAAGCATTTAAGTGAGACTGACCCGAAAAACCAAATAAACAAATGGAGCTCAGCACCCGGTGCTCAGACTGAGGACGGTCTGGCTGCAAGCCCCTCCACTCGACTTACATGCCTGGACTGTTTTGTCTTCCAGATGTGGACGAATGTTTAAACCAGCAGCACAACTGTAGCCGAGGAACAACATGTATCAACACCGGGGGAGGCTTTCAGTGCGTCAACCCAGACTGTCCTCGTTCCCATGGCAACATCAGCTACGTCAAAACATCACCCCTGTAGGTGTACCTTTTGAACGTTTTTGCCCTTTTATCTTTAAGTAGTGCTACTGGGCTCCTGGTGTGACATTTTGACTAATGGCAGGAAAAAGGAGAGTAAAATGTCAAGTTTGCATTCACATTTATTTATGACTCTCAAAACATTTCCAAATTTCCCTTGTAAATCAGGTCTGAATGTGGAGGGTAGCTCACTCAACAAGAAGGTAATAGTGGTTCCTTAAAACAAAGACAACTACAGATTTCATTCATGTTGACTTTTGGTCTGTTTCTTTATATTTGCTAGAAATCATAAACTAAGCTCTTTTTTTTCACCTCTCAACGAGTTAAGGAAAGGTTAAAAAGGTCATCATCAGAATATTTGAAACAGTATTGCAGTGTGTGTATGCTTTAACACCACAACAAACGACAACAACAATTCTATAAAGTTAGTAGAGGCCAAATTTTCGATGATCCTCTTGAATGGGATCTCATCGCATGTTGTGACTGGTGAGTGTATTTCATCATTATTAACCTTGGAGTGCATCTCAAAGGAGGAAGACGAGATGATTGTACGCACACACACAGAAGCCACATGAGAAGCCCAAAACTACAAAAATAAAATTTGTGGTTCAAGCTGTATAATAGTGAAGCAAACCATATGTGACAAGAGCATGCATACTCAGCAGAACCTCATTGCCAAACATTATTTTCTCTTTAATGCTGTCCAATTGCTGAGAAACATTACAACGTCTCTGTCAAGCCAAGCTGCCCGGTCGAAAGGACTGAAACATAGCACTGTGTGCTCTTACTGAACCAGCAGTGTGGTTGAACACTGATGCCAGCAGAGGAGATGACTGAAGCTTTTGGCCGACACTAACATGGACAAAGCAAAAGCATTGCTTAGCACCGTAGCTTAGCCCAATCAGATGCTTACATTCCAAAACGTGCACCCTCACCAGATTCAAAAATTCAAAATAATCACGCAAAGTTTCGATAAAGACTAAAAATGTCACCGTGTCAAAATGACACTTTGTCTCTCGGGTTATTAAAACATCTCTCATAGTGGATGCAGCTGTACTTAATAGAATGTCCATTGACTGGATGTCATTGTTCATTCTTCATAACCACTTTTATTTTCCATGCATTCTAAATGATACCGACTGAAGGAAACAGTCATCTTAAAAGGAAATTGAAAAGGCCACACATTTCCCATAATTTGCCAGATTTGATTGTAGCCACGATATAATTGTAATGGTTCTATTAAAGACACACGCAAAAACGTGATTTTAATAAGATGGACATGATTCTTCTACCTTGAGGGATATAAATTTCCCTCCCACCTTCAGGTTCAGAGTTTTGTCAAGGGTCTCCACCTATGAAACATAACCGCGCATGGAATGGAAATCAAAGAGTATTTATCTTTTCTGCACCTCTAATATGATGTGTTCCTTGATTTTTTTTTTTTTTTTGTTGTAGTCAGTGTGAGAGGAATCCCTGCCCCATGGAAAGCCGTTCCTGCCACCTGGCTCCAAAGACCGTCTCGTTTCACTACCTCTCCCTTCCCTCCAACGTACAGACGCCCGCCACCCTTTTCCGTATGGCCACCGCCGGGGCCCCCGGGCGCGCGGGGCCCGACAGCTTGCGCTTTGGCATTGTTGGAGGAAACTCCCGGGGTACCTTTGTCATGCAACGCTCAGACAGACAAACGGGCGAGCTGATCCTGGTTCAGCAGCTGCGCGGGCCGCAGGAGATCAACGTGGACGTGGACATGTCGGAATATGCCGACCGCACTTTCCAAGCTAAGCATGTGGCCAGAGTCCACGTTCTAGTGTCACCCTACAACTTCTGAGGAGATTGAGGAGGAACCGATCGTACTGCCCACCTTCTTTCCACTGCGGCCGGTCGCAGGGCAGAGGGTGATTCACACTTAAGATTTTCTAGTTAAAGTACTCAAACGACTGTGCAGTAAAAATATGGCAGCAGTAAAATGTCACTCAGTGACAGAGCACAGACATCCATTGGGGCCAAAAAAAACTACATTGAGGCAACATAAAATTGGACATCCACAAATATTCCCATTTGTTTTGCAGCGACTGCTCTTTCAAGACGAACAGAAAATTGAAGAACAGACCCCGAATTTAGATTTGAATTTTTAAAAACTTGTGGACACTTTCCAGAGGATCTTTTTATTTTTTTATTTTTTTTTAAAATATTCATTTGGAAGAGCAGGACACTTTCCATGGCACTAAATGCAAATTGGGTATCAACCGGAAAATTTGGGTCATTCTTCTTTCAAACGTTAACACATGCAGGAATATATTTGCCGGAGTGGAGCGGAATCCTTGTCCCTCCAAAATCATCACTTTTCAGTAGTCAAAATTACATAATTTGGAAAATTGTGACATGGAAAATATCAAATTCCTTAACTAGAGAGTATAACTTTTGACAATAACACCACTGTCCTGTCCCCCCCTGTTTAAACGATGATTTACTTACTCACTACTAGACACATGGACAGCGATAAAATTAGTGTATATTTTGGATATTTTATTACTGGTTCTTGCATTAATTTCCATCACATACTGTATATACACACTATTCAATCTTGCTTCTTTTTATATATATTGGGGAGTGGAAAGTGGATAATCAACAGTAGCAGCAGATTTCATATACCACACTTGATACATCATGTATTTTGAGGATGATAACAACTGGATGAGTTTAAATATTGTCTCTACATAAATAAAAATAAACTCAGTATAACATCTCAGCTTTTTACCTCACTCAATGCCGAACAGTTTTCAAGTTAGAGTTACCAAAGCACAGGGGATTAATAAATCCTGGATAATGATCTAACGTTCTCTGAATAGATGACAAGGAAGGTTTTAGCAAACTTTTAAAGCAGTTTGGATCTCATCCGAGACGCGGGAACTGTCAAATATGTAAAAACACACCTCACGGTGTCTATTATTTTTTTTATTAAGACACTAATGATCAACATGTGTGCTGTCTTCCTTCCCTCTGTCCTCTCACATCTTCATCCAGGGCTTTACATTTGCACTAAAATCCAGAGGGCAGGGGTTGCATGCTCTTTATTTATTTTTTGCCGTCTTGTATGATGTCATGGGAATTCTTTGCAAACGTTGCTCAACATTACCGTATAAGCCTCAAGAGCTCAGTTCAGTGAGCATCACGCTAACTGTAGGAGTTTTGCCTTTTCTTCAACTGTTTATTTTCTTAATCTCAGAAGATCAACCAGTCCAAACAAGGGGTGTCAAGAGAAGGCAAAAGTCAGGAGAGAAGAAAAATACACACAGGAAGTTTTTAATAGCCCGGCGTAACCAAACACATGACTATTTAATGACGTTAAGGCATTGGTGTTTGAACGTTTTACAAACTTATTTTGTGCGATGAATAAGAATTTTGGAAAAGAAAGATGAAATGTAATGTGCTTCTAATTAACCCCAAATAGGGTAAGCTGCTCATTTTTTGTAGTCACAACTTACTGAGCAATTCACAGTGTGCAAAGAACCTCCTCAGAATCATGTAGCTCTCAATGTTCAAAGATATTAATCAAAAGAATAGTCCAAAAGAATTTCCAAAGCATTTAATATTCCACGGAACACAGTGCACACAATCATCATCAACCGGAGAAAACATGGCACAACAGTGACATTACCAGGAACTATTAGAGTGTACAACCTCATTATTTATTATATATTTTTTTTCCCCCCTCTCAAAATAATTTATTTGATTTGATTTATATTTCAATGGAGGTACTGGTCACAAAATTTGTGTCTCTTTGCCTCTACAGTTAATAAAGAATCCAAATCGGAATTTGGGAAGCATCCCATAACCAACTGTGTTCAACCTCAAAGGTTCTACACTCCTCATACTGGAGCATTTAGTTTGTCCTCAGCTAGGCACATGTTGCATCCATTTTGACGAGGAGGAAGGATGTTGCCAGAGACAATTGGAGAATGTCTGGCTTGCTAACACAAGCCATTTGCTTGGGGGGGGGTTGAGAGAGAGAAGAGAGAGAGAGAGAGAGAGAGAGAGAGAGAGAGAGAGAAGGAAAGCCTTGAGACAGGGCCAGGTTCCAGTGTGTTTTGGCCCATGGGTCTCAAACCTGTGGTGGCTTGAGTCCTCGCAGCAGTCCAAACTTGCAGGGGAGGGCGATGTGAGTAAGTAAGAAGCTACTAAATGCTCAACTAAAAAGTTGATGCAGTTTACACTTTTGGGGAGTAGTGCAATTTAACGCACCTTTTTTCCCCCTAATGATTAAATGTGTTAATTGTGACATTTATTTTATTTGAATTTTGCCCATGAACATTCAAAAATTAACAGAAGTGAGCTTGGCAATTTATTTATTTCAATCCGTAAATCAGAAACTCAATAAAGGATGCGAACACATCCATCGACATGTGGATGTTAGTCTTCTATTCACAGTGGCTTCAGATGTTTTGTCCGTTCAAAATGAAAAGCTCAAATGATGAGTTTGAACTGAGAAAGCAGCTCACCCTTAGTAACCATGTTGAGGAGCTAGCTCAACAGGTTTTTGCATTTTACTACAAAGAGAAGAAGCCATCTCTGATGTGATACTACAAATCAAGGAATACAGAGTGTCTTGTCCCATCATAATGATCCACTGAAAGAGTTGTCATGTTTTTGTTCGTATTAAATCCACCATAGAGATAGAACTAATTTCTTTCCTTTTCTTGTTTACATTTTACATCTTCAGAATGCATTTCTATAGGTAAAGGGATGCTGCTGTATGTTAATGTTTGATACACTCGAGTACAACATGAAGAAAGCAGAAGCTACATGTTCAACTCTGAATAACATCATCGACATCAAATGACAGCCCGAATTTCAAAGTAACTTCTGTGTTCCAAAATTGAGTTGAAGTAGGCAAAAGTATATGTCAGAATTTGTAGTGATATGCCAAATAAATTAGATTGAAGTGGCAAGGCCTTCAAGATCAAACAGCTTTTATGAAGTTTCAATTTTCACTCAGTGTTCTTCTTTCAAACTCTTCCTCTGTGTTTCATTAGCATTTGTCAAATACTGCAGCGCTTGTATCTAATTTCTCTTTGAAGCCACTTAAGAAAGAAATTAAGGGATGACACATCCTAACTACCACTGTAAAATACTTCCTTTTATTGCAGTAATAACAGAGAGGATTATAGACCAGGAAAGCAACATATTCCTGTATATAATTATTATTTAAACACTTCCCAACATGGAAAAGGTAAGAAAAAAAAAATATGCATGAAAAACAATCTTATTAAAAAGAAAACAAACAAAAATGACATGCAAAACCCCTCAGGCTTTGATCAAATCAGGCAACTGTAAAAATATTCAAGGTGCAGATGTTTGTCATTTATATAACCCAAGTATCACTTGCCATCATAGACACAAATTGTTTCCAACAACCCCTGAAACAGAAACTATGGTCAATATTGACAGAATAGTCGAAAGATCCTGTTGAGGTGATCCACCTTGTGCTTTTGCTAACCACTCAAAGCATCCCACAAAGCATGACAGCAGTGCTTCTCCTCTAAATTACAATGACAACGCCATCCAACAGACATTTTCAGACAATAACTGAAAAAAAAAAAAAAGAGAGAAAAATTAACACAGAAAGAAAAGTTGGTCATGGAAAAGAAACAAATTGCCATTTGCCCAGAACATTTAGATTGGTCCAGCTCTGAAGACGACAGTGTAAACAAAATACGGGTAAACTTGGCCGACACATTACTTATAAGTACACTTTCATTGCAAATAAATAAGAATGACACAACACGATTCCTTTTTGACATACAGTATATATTGCTCCAAAGACACGCACATGAGGACTTAACTACTGAACTTGTGGTTTAATTGTAGATGTGACAGTGTTCAATCTTCTCACGCAAACACTGAGGTGATTGGAATATCACATCAGGCCTCATAGAAGAACAACGTATAGGCACAATTTTGATGGTGGAATTGCATAGAAGCAAAATCTCGACACCACATGACACATGCATGTTTCTAGTTCAGTTCATTCCTGATTTGGGACGTAACTATCTCCACTTTTATAAATAAGCATTTCGTTTGAAACTCCCACAACACAGTGTGTGTCTGTCTGTCTGTGAGGATGTTCATGCATGAGGCCCTCTGTTTTTACTTAAAAAAAATTCTTGGATACATAATGCTAATAAATACAGCACTTAATATTAAATCATCTCATCTCTTTGGAAAGAAAGGCTCAAACTGACTCTGTTGGGAAAAGATGAACTCGTTGTTGAGATGGGGGGGCAATAGTAGAAAGGCATTAGTTGGGCTCCGCAATGGCCCATCATCAGCAATAAGGAGTCATTCTGCACAAAAGACAGCTTTAGAGTCAAAACTAGCCGTTTTGCCCTCCTCATCATCCCTTGAGGGTTTCGAAGGTTTCCTCTCATTCCAGCTTGGACATCTCATACTTGGTCGTCATGATTTCCTACACAGTAATAACAGCAGTGTGAACTCTTGTCCAACTTTTAATTCTGGAATTACAACATAGTATAGCACAACAAGTGCATAGATTTAAAAAGCAATACCTCATCAGAGTCAAGCAAGACCGGAAGGGCTCTGAAAAGACAAAAGGACAGTTTGAATCCTTCTCATTAATTCAATTCAGGTTGCTAAACTGAATAATGATTCGTGTTAAATGACTTACATATCAGTGAGAGAGCTAGGAATGTTTTCCTCAACCCACTTCAAGTCGTCTTCCTAGATGGAGGAAAAATATGGTAAACACTGCAACCTGTTGGAAACTGCTTGTGACTGCAGATCCCTACTGGCTCTATTTCACTCAGTCTTTCCCAAACATCAAAACCCAAACCAGGAATTGCCTTTCTCCCCACGGGTCAACTTATTAAAATACATTATGTATGACCAATATATCAACATTCTTCCTAAAAAAAAAAAAAAAAAAAAGTTCTTCAACTCAATTGTGTGCCTGCTTGATTATTTTTAGGAAAGCCTTTTCTAATGAAAACCATCAAGTTTAACAGATGACACAATTACATGTGCACTACTGACCGTGTTTGTTTCTGGTGATTTCAATGCACCATTTGTCTCATTTTTTGTGGTTCTCAGTTTCATGCCAGCTGTGGAGGGAAAACCAGCTGTTACCAGAGTAGAAGAGGCTACGCATTGCGTGATAAAACCAAGATTAGGTAGGTTATCGTACCAATATTTGCAGAGGCAATAAATTCCTCAATTTCCTCATCGTCTGAGTCATCGATAAGAGGTGTGAAGGCATACCTGTGTGTATTGAAAATCAATGATGAGGATGAAAAAAAAGGGCAGGAAACAGGTTGTGGCGGCCGCCATCTAATAGAACTTGCCTTTGGTTGTTAGCAGATGGTCTCCATAGGAACATTATGACAAGTAGAATGAGGGAGAATAAAAACCTCCAGAAAGCATCTTCCACCCACAGTTCGATCCAATCCTTAGCACAAATGAGGTCCTTGTTAAAAATGTAGTTGACGTCTTATGAATTCGAGTCAAGACAGATACGCCAAGCATACTCACCAACTGGCAATCGACGAGACGGAATTTCTTTGCTGTCCAACCCATGAAAATGATGGAAGCTGCAGGATAGGCCATAAATGAAAAATATGTACGGTAACTGTAAGACATGCACGTGTTGCCAAGCATTGTGTATTCCACTCACCAATGACTGCAAATATGAGTGTGTTTGTGAAGTGCCTGTAGAGGGACAACTTAACCGGGTTTTTTCTCAGCTTCAGAGTCTTGATGGTTTGAGCCAGGCTGACAAATATGTAACTGGCAGTCAAGGCAAACGCACAACTCCGCTCAAATGAACACGCAAACCATAAGCGAACCGTTTGAAACGTTGACATTGAAATTGATACATTTGAACAAAAAATGTTTTTTATGAACCAAAATCCATAGGGAGGTTTAGTATTATTAAAGTCTTAAAAAAATCGGAGAAAAACACAATTTGCATAATAATTTGGAAAGTGGCGTTTGAGACACTATGGTTTAGTTGCATTGCATAACTCTTGAGGTATGAAGTGCAGCTGCACAAGCACAATAATGAACAATAATGTGGTAACTGAATACCTCTAAGACAATGCCAGTGAAACTGAGTGCTACTATTTTTGTAAAGGCAGAATTCTTAATGCAGGTGTGTGCGAGCCAGAGCCAGAGCCAGGTTTATGGTCAGTGAGTGTCATGCCATGCAGAAGCAGAAGAATGCATGCAAATCTTCTTAGACCAAGAGATGTCATTCGTGGCAACAAGGCATGACAATTGTGCATGTCCTACTCTTGGTCTAAGAGCTTCAAAAGCAAGAGAGACAGAGGGAAAGGAAGGATATCCACCAGCAGAGAGAGGAGTCAAGCAGAGCCAGGGGAATGTTGGCCAGCAGGGCCAGGTCTGAGTCTTTAGCCTGGAAAGAAGGACACATTGGGACAATCACATGTGGACACGAAGAAGAGTAAAAAGAACAGAAGCTCACAGAAGTGGCCAAAAAAGAGAATCCGGTAACCCGACCCATTAGGCCACAGTTTTAGCAGAGGAGTTGACTTTTGAGAGTAAAACGCTGAAAGGATATGAACCAGATGATGAATGAGTCTAATACAGCCAGAACAATTGCTGTAATGAGAGCAGGGCCATTGTCTCGACCCTTAAATACATACAAGCACAAAAAACACACTTTTGGATTCTTGTTGTAACACTTTAGGTTACGTTGTTTAAGCACGATCATATTTGGTTACCTTAACTGATTGTTGCCATGTGTTAAAAGAAACATTGTTTTACATTACAGGGGACAAAGTCTCACCCCAGTTATCCTCAGTACGCCTTCAATGGCAGCAAAGACAAAGTAGAGAACCCCGAGACCAACCACTCGATGCATCACCGTGCCTAATCGAGGCCTGTGAGGACAAAAGATAAGTATTCTTTATAAATTGATAGGTCACTGCCTTTGAAATTAGTTCTAGTGTGTGCATATAGGTTGACATACTTGACAATGCCATAGCCCAGGCTAACGATGATGACGAGCAATCGGGCTATAGTTCTTTTAAGGGCCGAAATCAGCTCGGCAAAAATCAGCAGGCCAGAAGCTGACGAACCCAAACAGCGAGACCTTTAGCAACAATGGTGGGAAATGTTTCTTTCAATTAAGCATGTCAGCAAATACTCACAAGCAGAGCCGACAATATTGGTGTTTTCGTATTCGGCGCAGAAGACCGCCTTCTCCACCATCCCCAGGAAGATGACCCCTGCGATCCAAAATTGGATCCTCAATATATCTTTCCAGTAGCAGGCAGCCCAGATGAACCACAACAGGGCGAAGAGGATGTACACCACACACATGACCATGTAGAACTGTTGACAAATAGGAGCAAAAGTGTTTGGAGAAACAGCAAATTGATCATAATTACAAGATGTTGTCTACTTACGATCATGAGAGGGTATTCTGTAATGGAAATGAACCCATGCCTGCCTTTCATCACCACACTCACTGAAATGATATTGTGTTTATTACATCAGCATCATGTGAGGAAAAATGAATAATGTAAAAAAAACAACTCCTCACTAGTTAAATTCCAGTTAGCATCTTGTTTACTGGGCACAATCTTGACAACGAGTAGGTAAGGGCCATCTTTCCATGTGGAGGCTATGACATTGTCTTTGTTTTTCACCACTGTGCTGCTGTTTGTCACTGTGCCGCCATCATACTCTTCAGTAATCCATCGGATATCGCTTTCATCCTGCAGCATTGCAAAAACAAAACACAGATTACAACGTTGGCCTCAAGTTGCTATCAAAATTCAGAATACTACTGACCAAATCTTTTCCCTCAACAGGCGGACTGACAGTTCGTGGCTCTGCCTTGGCTTTCTGGAGGAAGTGGAGGAGGTGAGAGCATAAGATGATCTTAAATACAGTACGTGACTCTCTGAATAATGCAATAAACACCTACTTTTAACACTGGAAAGGAGCGCAGATTACTGTTACACACTATCGGTTTGTGTTTGTGCTCGATGTACTCTCCTTTTATGAGGGGATTGGGATCTAAGCTCTGCCCGCGGCTCAGCGGCGTTCGCTCGTACATTTCCTACAAAAGGGCAAAACAATTGATCTTGTCATCAAGCAATGACAACATCAATAAGTATTTAAATACAGTCATACTCACATCAAGATTATTGAAATCATTGTGGCAGGGGTAGTATTTCAAATACCACTGAATGGTGAATGTTACCTCATCAGGGCAGCCAAATGACACAACTGCAACAACAAACAAGCCAGGGTGAACACAAAATGGGAGTCTGTTAATTGTGAAATGATCAGACTGTATTTTTTTCCCATCTTACCTTTCAGTTCAATGTTGGTGTCTTTAAACATGGACTTTCTTAACAGTAGCGGTCTTGAGGTCTGTTGGAGAGCAAATGATCATTTTTCTTTGATACATCAGAATCAGCTTTATTGTCAATTGTTCATTCTTCCAGGCTAATAATACTATCATACTGCAACTGGACAGTGCGGGTCAAATTTGAAACGTTCTCTGCATTTCTGGATTATCTAGCTTCAATGAAATGGACTGATCTTTAAATAAAACAGTCAATGACGAGCTTCTGTTCTGCTTCATGTTAAAACTTCCAAGCAGATGTCTGAATAAAACACTCAAATTCAAGTGTGTTCTTTTCCAACCATTTTGGGACCTCTTCAAAAAACAGTACAGTACAGTACAGTACAGTACAGTACAGTACAGTGCAGCGCAGTGCAGTACAGTACAGTACATTACAGTACAGTAGTAGTACACGGACGAGCCAATCTGGGGCTAGCTACCAGTAACAAACAACAGCTATTTATATGTCCCACGACATACATATAAAGACTAAAACGAAGCCGAACATTTTAAATTATTTTGTTATGAAGTGTATCAATTCATAGACGAAGGTTAACCGCCGATTCTTCCATGACAGCAAGCTAGCATCACACGGCTAACACAGTTAGCCGTATCAACTGTTAATTTGTAACTCTTACACTTGAAGCGGTTATTTTCCATGATCCCGTCTCTGGAGCAGATGCAACTGTTTTTATGGCAACGAGTGAGAGTACATAAAGAAATATCCATGTATAGAAACGCTCCTTGTTCACGTAGCTCCACGTACTCATTGGAACAGCTGCCATGTTGCAGCGCGTGAACGCTATCGTTCTCGAGGCGTCCTGAACGCACCACAGCAGAAAGCTCCTCGAGGTCGCATTCAGGTGCATCGTACCTGGACGATCCGGTACTACGTTTTCATCCAATATGCAATAATGTATCTAGAGAAATAAAGACTCGATAGAAACTTGACTTTTAATGACATTATGATTATTATACATATAATGTATATGTATTTCAACGATCAATTGATTTGCACGAGACCAGCAGTCTCAGACAAATCTGTATCTTCCTTCATCTCTATCCTATTTTCAGATTTTTTTCCCATCGGAAATCTTGCAAAACAGAAATTAATCTTCCACACCATAGTTTTTTCCGTTTAAAATACTTGATAAATAGTATAGTTGTCAATTAATTTTGACACCTCTACACTGAACTGTTTCCAATAAGGTTCTCCGCCTTTTGTTGACCCTGCCCTAACTCTTTTGGAATGTGTCACCTTCAAAATCAGAGAATATTTGCAAAAAAAAAAAAAAAAAACAATAACACATCAGTTTGAACATGAAATAATTTGACTTTGTAGTGTATTCATTTGAGTAAAGGTCAAAAACCATTGTGGTTGGGTTTTATATAAAATATTTATAACCACTTTGAGGACCACAAAAACATTTGAAAAATGTTACAATGATAGGCCTGAAATACTGTATTCTATAAATTATTTATTCTTCCACTATACAATGCATTTATGTAGGTTATTTACATTACATTTTCCACATCAACAGCAACAAAACACAAAAGTAAACCATTTCACAGTCTAGTGGATTCTAAATATATGTGCAAACATCAACAAGGTTGAACTCAGGTTGACAACAACAATGACATTAAGAGGATCAAATCATCATTTGTTTATAAAATTAAATTACACTACAGATGGTTTTAGTGGAGCATAGCAAAATGTTTAGTACTCAACCACTGTAGGGAAATTTTAATACAATTCAGTATGGTACAAAATACAATACAATACAAAACCTTCGAACTTCTTGATACCAAACTTTTACAGCAAGTGGGAAATATCACTGGAGTTGTGATCTGTCCGTGTACCATCTGGAACCACGTTGCCATTTGAGCGACTTGACGAATCACTCGACAAAAGAGGAATGTCCAGTGTTGGAGATCTCAGTGACGTATCTGGGGAGATAACCACCACATAACGACTATCGTCATCGTCATCCTCCATGCTCCCGTGAACGTCCGCAGTAACTATTGCGTTTTCTGCTTCCTGGTGGCTGCAGGAAGGTGAGGAGCCGAGCATAGGATGTTCCGTAGCCTCTCTATCAGGGCTCTCATCCTGGAAGCTGGTGTTGATGTAGATGATATCCTCTTTGCTAAAAGACTCTGGAAACCTTTCTGTGATTTTTTCCAGCATTTCACGCAGTTGGGAAAAATGGGGTCGGTCCAGAGGATCGACCCTCCAACAGCTATACATGATCTCATACCTAGTCACAAGGATAAAAACGTTTAGACAAAAAAATCTAAATGAGTGAACCGAGCAGAAAACACTCACAGATCATCCAAACAGTCTGTTGGTTGCTTCAGCCTGTGTCCTTCGAGGAGGTAGTCATAAATCTCGTGGTTCTGAATGCCGGGATATGGTGTCATCCCTCGTGTAGCGATCTCCCACATGGTAACACCGAATGCCCACTGCCAGATGAAATGGAAGGTACGATTTGGATTTTATTTATAGCTCAGCAGTTGTTGTGATCATTATTAAAATTTAAAACACTTGCAGTTCCATATTAATATTGATCAATTTCCCTCATTATAAATCATTATTGACAATTACAATAATCTGTGTTTTCACCCAACAAGTCACTCTCAGTTTTAAAAGTTGGGTGACCCTGCTCTATAGTTTCTAAATATAGATTTGTACAGAGTAATAACTTACCACATCGCTTTTGACGGTAAATACTCTGTCTGCCAGACTCTCAACTGCTATCCATTTGACAGGCATTTTAGCAATTCTGCCTTGCCGGTAATAATCTCCGCTGTAGATCTTCTTGGATAAGCCAAAATCGGCAACACATACCGTCATGTCATCACGCAGCCTAAGGGGGAAATTGAACAACATATAAGTAAATATTAAACATATTAAAAAGTCGCTCAAGCCAGATCAATAACTCACATGCAGTTGCGAGCGGCCAGGTCGCGATGCAGAAAGTTCCGCCTGCTGAGATACTCCATTCCAGAGGCAATGTCTACCATGAACTTTAGGAGTGTCTGTGTTGGTAAGAACTGTGGAATAACATTAATATGGTAGATTATATATGATCAGATGTGCTTATATTATACACAATGTCTGATTCCTTACAACTGGATTCTCTCCCAGGCGTGATCGCAGCAGGAAGGTGTGTAGATCTCCGTATTTCATAAAGGGCAGGATGACCATAGGCTTGGGGAAATGTCCAGCTCCCATTTCCAGGCACACACCTAAAGAGGGTGACAATGTTACACAAACTCAAAAAAGGTAATGTGTGTGGTTTTTTTTTTACAATTACTGAAAATGTGTTGTATTTTTCCTAACCAAGCAGCCTGATGACATTAGGATGGTGGAAATCTTTCATGCAGGCTGCCTCATTCAGGAACTCCTCTATTTCCCTCTGGGAAAAACTATCCACTGTTTAAAAACAGGAAAAATACAATTGCATTTAAATCATTGCAAAATTGCTTTAAAAAGAAAGAATGAAAGAAAAGAACTTGCATTTCATTGTCTTTACAGCAACTTTTTCTGACATTCCATTAGGTTGTCTTAAATGACCCTCCATCACTGAGCCAAATTCACCTGACGGGGAAAGAAAAATACTGTTAAATTCAGTCTGGAGTCAATATACATGTTTGTCATGGTTGTCCATTCCCCCATTCACCTTCTCCGAGCACCTTTCCTATGGATAGCAAGTTCCTCATGACCATCACATCCTGCAGTTTGGCATGGAGTTCATCGCTGACACCGAAGTTTACAACTGCAGACAAAGTTAGGTATGTTAAAATGGATTATTTTAGATTAATTTGTGCCAAATTCAAATATCAATATCATTAAAAATCATGAAATCACTCAAGTGTAATACATGTTGATATGACCATGAATTTAAAAGTGTTCCATTTTGTGACTGCTGTACTGATATTATATTTAGAAACATACGAGTTATTCCGACAGCAGACCGATTGTAGGATCTCTGAGGGATGTACTGGACCATCGGCTGTTGCTTTTCTTCACTTCCCAACAGCCGCCTGCAGGGAGAGATAGTGAGACAGAAAAGACAATCAGACTGTGCACACTTAGGTCATTATAGTGAGTGAGATTCAGTACAATAGATAGTCAAAGCATGGACTCTCTCCGAGTTGTTTTTGGAATTCAGCTGCTGTTTTCCTAACTGTGTGTGGTGACAAAATCATATCTGCATCCTGAGAGGCAAGACTGAGTCACTGACTTCTAGTGACTTATTGTGAACCTTAGCAAACCAGCAGCTGCACAAAAAAAACACTCAGTTCAGATGCATAGGGGAGTGATTAAGAGGAAGCAAAGACACTTTATGGAAGTGTCACATTTTTTTTCTCGGCTCCAGAAGCTCATGACTGTAAAAAGAAGCGTCAACTACTGATCACTTTACGAGACGTGAAAGCAAGGCAAAGCCATTTCAAAGATAAGATGATCAAGTTTAGAGAAAGGTTTTTGATTGGATCAACTTTGAGTCCAGGAATCTCAGCATACCCAAGACAAGAGTCAGATGTCCTGTTGTGTACACAAATAGCCATCCAGAGGACAAGCATCAAAAGACAGACTCCACACACTACACCCAGAACAACACTGACAGAATCTGGGATCTTTGTGCCGGGGCTTGTGGATGGTGATGGACCTGATTCTAAAACAGAGAAATTGACATTTTTAAAATTCAATTTGAAAGCCATACAGTATATGGATCATATTGCAGGGAGGAAATTCTGAGAAGCACGACATGGACAAATAGAATTCATTCAGTTAATTCAATAGTCAAGATCCAATTTGTTCAAATTTAGAATTGTTTTCAAAGGAAATAATGGCAAATTGTCAATTCAGTTCCAGCGTCAAAACAAGTAAATGCTCTTCTGCGGGATGGCAAACAGTAGAAGAGTGTAATGTCATTTTTCTCTTCTCACTTATGTACAAAACAAATTTGGGGCAATTCAAGTATGAGGAAATAAATCACGAGCGTGGCTTACTGTCTTCTGGCACAAACAGCCAGACCCGTGGGCTGACCATGCCGCTCCCAGCACGTGTGCATGCGGCCACCTCCGCACTGTACGTGGTGTTGAAATTGTGCAGCGCCACAAAGGCCGTGTTGCTGTAACTGTGGATCTGAACATAAATAATGGTGTCACAATATTATAATTTGCTAAGCAATTAGTATCTTAAAAGTTAATCATTACATGTAGGTAGATAAGAAACCGAAAGAATAAGGTCAAAGGTTCAATGGTTCAAAAAGACAAGAATATAACAAGCAAAACATGAGCACGCCGTGTGACCTCTCGTACCACAACCTTGAGTTTGTTGAAATAACAACAGCCACATTTACAGGAATAAACCTCCGCTCCCACATAATTCCCCTCAAAAAACAGTGTGCAACCAGTAATAATACCCTGAAAAAAGGAAACATGGCTAGCTGCAATGAAGGTCACCATGTGACAGACAGTCTCGTATTTCACAACATTACATCCCAATATGCTGACTGACTGACTGACAGAGGACTCAGACTCATTTCTGTCTGGAGCACCAATACATTGATAGCTA
This sequence comes from Syngnathus leptorhynchus, assembly GCF_054491065.1. NCBI lineage: Eukaryota > Metazoa > Chordata > Actinopteri > Syngnathiformes > Syngnathidae > Syngnathus > Syngnathus leptorhynchus. The sequence continues at coordinate 7,905,978 of NC_141204.1, read as the reverse complement.
TGAGTGCATTTCCAGTCAGTGCTGATGTCAGAAGGCTTTTGTATAGCATGCGCTGTTGTGACGTCAGCAACAATGGACAACACAAAGGAGATTTAAGCCTACTATGCACATCCTGTTGTATTCATATTCCATTGACTTTGTAGTGACTCACAGCCACATGACAAATGAAGAAAAACATTGACAATTTATTTTTTCACAATCGCTTCCTTAACTTCCACACGGACAGGAAGACCAGGAAATATGCCATTGTCTTAGAAAGCACTACTGTAGGGCCACAAGAGATAAACCCGTAATGGAAAAAAATAAAATCACAATTATTGGTTAATATAACAAGTTAATTAATGACTGCGCTGGAGAGTCTATAACATTCCTTGCATTCTTTCTTTTCCGTCTTCCTTCGTTTGTTGACAGAGAAATGAGCTGACCATAGGCTCAGTCACATTGTTTTCATCCTTGTCATTTTTTGTTAGTAAGTTTTCGAATTATGTAATGCTAGGCTATTTACTGAAAATGCACAATGTGGCCTCATTTGAGTGGTGGACACACTTACAAATCGATTGTATTGATATATGTTTCTTGCGTACACAATTACATACATGATACAACTCGTTGGTCATTTAAGTGTCTTTGATTAATAATGGGAAAACTATTTAATCAGAAAGTTATGTAAATATGACTTTAATGGCTAAGGAAATACTCTGTATGTTTTGAATTCCTCTTTCCGTGCACGATAGAGAATAATGCTGCGCAGCGGAGTTGCCAAAGCAAATGTCTGCATAGAAGTACCTCAACTTGCCATGTCGTATGTCTTTAAAACTAAAGCAGAATCACTTGCTCACCTTGTTCACATGGGTTCCATGTCGGACAATTATGTCATAGCCTTGCAGGATACCGTTTATCTTATCATCCGGCGGAGGTTTCCACCTGATCACCAGCCACGTTTCATTCAGCTGCATGGTGACATTTCGAGGATAGACTGATGGCACTGGATAACAGAAGGATGATAGTAACATGGCACCATAATACTTTTTATGTGGAAAAAAAGGGCAATAATGTAAAGAATGTCCGGTTTAAACTTTGATAACACTTTGGTATGTGGTCCTTTCCTGGCTAAAATATCCCCCACAATGTCCCTTGAAGGGAAACTCCACCCTGTAGGAACTCTTTTGGTGAGACCGCTCCTATTTCCGAAATGTCTCGAGGTAAACTGGAGGAACTTGTCAGATGTAGAGCAGGTAGAACATTCCAATCCCAATAGCTTTTTCTGCAGGGTATTTAAAATTGATTGAAATTGTATCTCAAGACTGATAATATTCGCAGTAGTCTTTCTGTTGTTGCAGTTTTTTGCTGAGGTAGAAAAGTGGTCCAAATTCAAAACTTGCTTCATATGAAGAGTACTTTGAGGTATATTTTGCTATGACTCAAAGCAATAAAAAAAATAATACAACTATTGTACCATGATTATATTGATGACATGTTACTTAATGAAATAGCTAAAGATGCACATGACATTTAACCTCATTGGAAATCATATTTGGTTGTAAACTGTTGGATGGTCACGCACCTCCCTCAGTTGTGTTGCTCTGAATCCAAGGTGAGAACGGAGAAGCTCCCACCTCATTGCTGCAGGAAACACTCATGTTGTAAGACGTCATGGCTTGAAGCCCAGTGACTTCACACTGGAATGGCGGCACCGTGGCATTGATGAACCTGGTTATGGTCACCTCCCCTATCCTGCGACTCACCTCTTTCAACTTGGATCACACAGAAAACATGCAGTGATATATCTGAGGAGAGTTCAAAACAATCAAGGAGTAGATATCACACTCACCCTGATGTGACACTTGACGAATGGAGAGAAACCGTCATGTCCGGGCTCCCAGCTTAGTATCAATTTATTGGACTCCCTTGCAATCACAGTCAAGTTAGACACAGTCTTTGGAAGCACTAAAAAAACACAATCCATTAAAACCTCCGTTAATAGTCATATTTCCAAAAAATGTTCTACAAGACTGCAACATACAAGTACATTCAAGGACAAGAGAAAATATTTTGACTCTTCCAAAAACAAGTTGCTATTTTTTGTTGTCATCAGCATTTGTGGCATACCTTTAATGTTGATGTTTGCCTCTCTGGATGTACTGACCCCCTTCTCGTTGTAAGCTTCGCAGTTGTACTGAGTGTACTTGTTGACACCTTTAGTAGACACATTAGAGAGGATGACTCAGTGTTAAGTATGTGCTGATTATTTGATGGAAACACTGAATGTCTAATAACGCTAATTTTGACCATAACTAGGTATTCTCTTTGTGCAGACGGAACAGGTCTCGTCTCTTCTTCCGAAGTGAGAATGTCATCAACCTATAAAATTGACAAATTATTTTTGAATTTCTTCTTCACGATACTCAACGGTTAGAAAAACTGCCTATTGTACTGGCTTTCTGTCAGTCAAAAGCCTCAAACTTTGCTCCGCTTGAAAAATACTGGAACAAATGCCCCTTTTGTGCACAATTTCGGAAGCCAAGCTAAGCAAACAGCAGCTAGAGAGAGAGTACTGGATGTTTTGTTTATATTTTTAAGAGTGTCTTGACCTTCCCCCGGAGCACTAGTGTAAACAGTGCCATGCTTTTTACACAAACACAAACTGCACCACATGTTTGTGCTTTTAACTCAAAATGACAGTGACTCTCAAAGTCTGATGTGCAAATAACTGAGGAGTTGAAGAATTCAGTGAAGCTTTTGGGAGTAATGGGCAAATACCTTCGCAAATTTTTGGGCAAGTTGCAAAAATGCCATGACTACAAGCCTTAGCTTTTGAGTGCACAGCCAACAGATGTTGGAAGCAAAATGGAGAGTGAGCAGGTTTGACTGGAATAAGTCATTCTTGTTAAATGTGGAAAAACAGAAAAGGGAAACGTCAATCATGACTGGTTTTTAGGACAAGAGTGTCTCTCACCCAAATCTGTGGTATACATGATTAATATTTTTTGTAAAATTAAGATGCTTGAAAAATATTATTTACATGCAAAAGGTTGTTTCAAGATTTTAAGCCAATAATTGAGAAGTTAAGTCTGCTCCAGCATTTCATGAACTAACGGTCCACCTAAAATATAATTACAGAAAACCAGTTTCTATTCTAATTTGTTTATGTGTCAAAAAAGTAGTAGCTCAAAAATATATCTTTTTGGCACTAAAAATACACAAAGATGAGGCATTCGTATTCTAGTTGTATGGTAAGCACGGGTAAATTGATGACTGAGACGGAAACAACCAGTTCAGAGTAGCAAGTGGGTTGGCTGGGAATACAGTAGAAGGAAGTTTTGCTGCATTGGTCGAGCAAGCTATAATTTTGAGGTTATTGTAAAACTGCCAGAAATGTTCGCTTTCCATTTATAAAGCACTGCCAATTAGAGAGACTTTGTTTTCTTGCTGGGTACCACCACATTTCAGTGAACCCGACTGGATTTTGCTTCATGTGAAGTAAACTATACAATCATTTTACGAAGCATCGTTGCCATGACTCAGACTGTAAAACTGATTAATATTGCAAACGTGCACAGAAATTTTAAGCCAGATGACAAATATGATTCAATGTTTTCATGGTTTACAACTTGCGAGAAATTTGTGTCTCTCGCTACAGCTCAGTTCAATGAGCATCAGAGGAGTGACATTCTTGGTTTAGTTTCGGACTTTGTTTTTTTTTTAACATTTGTAGCTTTTTTTTGCAAGATGATAAGTAAAAAAGAAGAATACATAAAAAAAAATTCCATGCACTGATACAAACGGAGAGCTGTAGAACTTTTGTGTGTGTCTAAATACGAACATTATCAATGGCCTCAATGACACCAGCCTTGGTGGTACAAATCTCTTTGGATCAGCACAGTGGAGATGCTTAGGCAGCGAAGATGAAGCAGAATAGAAACCACTTGCAGACCAAAACACACAAGCTCGTGATAGCCGCTCACGAGCTACCCACTGACTGGCAAGCTGCTATATGGGTCATCACTTATTCTCAAAGGCGGAGTAAGTTTCCCATTTGATTTTAAAATTGTATATTTGACATTTATGTAAGATATACTGAAAGATGTGTGAGGTGAAGTTGTGATATTTAATAACAAATAGAGGGGTCAAACAGATTATGTAGTGTTCTTTAACACTTGACATGAACTCTTGCAGATGCCTTATGTGGACATAGAAGCACTTGCCGCATAAAACAAGTGCAACGTGTGTAGTGAAAGTACTGAGTTCTGGTAGTTTGCAGCCTCCAGCCCCTCCTTGCTTGGGAAGTGGGCTGTCCTGTCAATGAGGTCTTTGTCTCCGGAGCCAACCCCCGAACGGAATGCATGTATAACCCCCCCACTCCAGCCCTTCCTTGCACACACTGGATCAAAAAGCACAGCTCTGAACATTTAACCCATTGCGCAACTGGCTGTGTTGCCCCACAGGAGGAGCCTTTAGCCTGAATGACACACTCAGCCAAAAACGTATCCTTCTCATAAAGTTGGGTTTTATCATTTTAACAGGTTCACCTCAGAATTTTCAAGAGGTTTTAGTTTCTCAATCCTAAAAAAATAATAATAAAGCCAATAATGGCCCAAATAATAGCCTTCTAATATAGTGTGTGTTTAGGGTTTGAAAAGATAAAATCTTGTACATGACACCAAATATGATTGCATAAAAATCTCATTGTATAAGCATAAGGACATGCTGAGGTAGTGAAGATGAAACAGAACGGAAACCACCAACAAACAAATGCAACTTGAGGTCACGCCAGCTCAATATGTCTCTATTATAAGAAATACTTTTCTTTCTATTTGTCGGTTTGATAATAATACTCAAGAGTTTCTCCATTGAGCTACTTTAAAAGTCATGCATTTGTGCAAGACAGTTACAATGTGCAATCTGAACGACAACAAGGTTTTGTTTGGATGTTCTTAAAACTAGTGTATACTATTTGGCTTGACATTGTATTATTTTTTTTGTCATCATAATCTCTCACTGTAAACACAATAAAGATTTTTGCTTACCTTCCACATGGTAAGTACTGGGTGAGCTATGATAGTCACCATCGGGTATTCCATCACGCAGCCAGCGAATCTTAACAGGGTCTGGAGGTCCGACCGCCTCACATGACAGAGTGAAAGGCGTGTCCTTTGTTGTGTTTCTGTCCTCAGGTTGCTGGATAAAAGTTGGAAGACCTACAAAAAAAAAAGAATTGTGATAAGCGCGGAGCTCTTAACAAGTGCCCGATGCCACTTTGGACTTACCTTCTACCTTGATGGTGATAGGTTGAGACTCCATCATAATGTTGCCGATGCTGAGCCTGCAGCGGTACATGCCAGCGTCTGCCCTTTGCACCTGGGTAATGCTGTGACACCATTTTAAAATGTCAAAGTTCAATTCAGAAATAAATGCAGGTCCTAGACAAAGTCTTCCCTCACTCCCTCACCTCCTAAGTGTGGATTTTACCAAGTGCTCTTTGCCTTTTGTATGTGGAGTTTTTACACTTTTACAAAAGTATCAGTATGATGAGTTCAAGAGGAAAACAAAAATGAAACAATAGAACAGTTTATGGTACTAAGTCAAAGAAGCCTTCTTTTTTAGATACAAGGCCACTCCCATTTTGAGTTGTGATTAAAAATCTTATCAAAAGCATTTTTTTAAATCAAATTGTGGCTATACGTTCATTGTCATTTTAAAATAAGTTATTTTCATAACTTTAAAGTATATGAATTACTATGCCTGTAACTATGCTATTGCATTACATAAAGTAAAAGAAGGCTAAAGAGAACTTCAGGGCTACATACGTACCTGACAGTGGAAAGAAGAGTTGTTGCCTTGTCTGTGATGGTCTGCAGTTCATTAATCATTACTTGCATGTTCGTAGCCAGGTCCTGGCCGTTCTTCATCCACAAGATGGTGGGATCAAGCTGGGTATCGGGAATGTCAATGGAACAGCTGAACTTTGCCTCATGTCCTTCCGACAACTGGATGAAATCTGTGGTGGTCTTAAAATTGAGCCGTTTTAGCTCATCTGGGCTGAGGTACATCTTGGAAGCATGGCCTGACACAACGAGGGGCTCAGAGGTCCTGATGGGCCGATGGAGATGCTTGCTGGATTCTTGGGCTGTTTACACAGTCACATTAGGTTTTAATGAAATTGGGTTTGATAAAGAGTGTACAAGGATTACTAATATAGCATTATTTTGTATAATACAACTTTTTTCTTTTTTAAACCTTATAAACACACAAACTAAATTTGGGGGGAAATCAATCCAATGAAAACATGTCAATATTTACATATCACAAGGCTGTTGAGTTACAGTATTTATTCTGTTCAAAAATGGGAAAGTTCGACACTATTGACACAAAGTCCAAGATCCAAAACACCAGTTAGTTTGTTTCAAAATTGTGCCCAATAATTATTTTCATCAGTTTATCGCGGCATTAGTTGTATTAATCACTATCACATACGAATAGGGGGGAATTTAAGAAGTTGTCAATACACAATAAATGCCAATCTACTTTAAATAATTAGGAGTTGCAAATCCGTGTGATAAACATCTTGAGTTTATCCTAACGTGACATGTGAGCCAAAACGTAAACTTTTTTTTCCAATTATATTTCACAATCAAGATTTGATGACATTAGTGAGATGAGACGCACAGATAGATCAACCCAAAGGAGACAGCTTTACTCTTCGGGTCTTCCAAGTGCGCTCACAGGTTGGCACTTTGAAAGCGTTTCATTTTATCTGAGCTGAACAATTATTTTTTAATCCAGTCAAACTTGCTTCCGTAGAGGCATGAAACTTATGAAAGAAACACATTACCACTGCTAGAATTCCACACAGTCAGTGCCATGGTTACGGTGTAGAGTATAAATCCCAACCAGGCATCTGAAGTCCGCTTCTTTGCCATTTTTCCTCTGCACTTCTCAATCCAAGCAGGCGGAAAATACCCACAACAATGATGCCAGCGCAGATTCGATTGCACGACGACTGACCTACATCACCCAGGAGAACTTTGACACTGTGCGTGGAGACTTGTTGTTACCAAATTACGTTGGCCTCTGGGTAGAAAAAGTTTACTTGCGGCAACGTCACGGGAGGCGGGCCGGGTTGGAGAAAATCATTTGAATATGAAGAAAAAAAAGTAACAAAACAATATTTGGCATGTTAAATATATGGAAGTCCATTTCTACTTAGTCAAAATGTGCACAATAAAAAAATGTTTAAAAAAATAACCGTATTATTATAGTATTATATTCCCTTTTGTTTTTTTCGACACACAATTAGGCCCATACTCTAAACCTGTATGGACCTGAAATTAATAACCAAGTTGATATTAATTATTTGTCTCTAAATCATTTTTTCCCCACCAAAAATAAACAATTTTGTTGGTTCTCTGCGCAACTTCGTCACCGTGTGGTCAAGACTAGGTACTGCAGTACCATAAAAGCCGTCTGTTTTGTTTCTGCGTATGAGAATAGAGGCCCTTCCTGCCTAATAATGGTTAAAAAATCAATTTCCATCTGATTGTCGACGAATGCATATCTGTCCGTGACAAAAGAACGTCTACAACTCTCCATAGATGATGAATCACACTTTTCTGCCTTGCTGCATATTTCAAGCTTTTTCAAAAATGTAATTTCGCAAACATCCATGTAATCAATGTGCAATGCATTGGTAGAAGAGACTAATTCTAATTAGTTTTAAAAACTCACAAAATAGGGGCGAATGGTAAGGAGCGCGTATATTTTAAACTGCGCCGCCGCCTTAATACACTAGGTGGGGTCAAAAAGCAAATCATGCTAGATAAGGGATCGAGTCTCGCCCTATTACGTGACTGATCATTTTTATTTAACAATATAAATCAAAATCAATAAGTAAATAATCAACGATCAAATCAATGTTGGTGTCGTCAAAACAACCCCAAAAACCCAATATTACATTTTCAAACAGTTCGTGCGGACGTTTCACAGGAAGTGGAAGAGGCGATAAAGGAAGACGACACCCAAGGCTGAGCAGTACTGATCTCGAATCAGTTGTTTAGACCATGAAACGCGCTCAGCTAACGTAACTTTCTGCATCAATTTTGATCTCAAGTCAGTTTATAAAAGTAGGCCGATTCTGGGAGTCAGGAAGTCCACAGTGCTCGAACTTCTGACAATAATCTCCCAATGCACAAAAGTAATAATAGAAATTGGGGTTGTATTATACCGACGTCTAATTAATTTGTCATCTTCTGGAGATCATGGACAAACTTCGTCGTGTGCTTAACGGCCGAGAAGAGAACGAAGAACTTGGTCTCACGACTCAGGTAGCGCATGATTGTAGTAAACTGCAGTAAACGATTCTAATGGGCGCAACAGTTTCAAATAATAACTTTTACCATGATAGAACTTCACTAAACGTACTGATCCTCCAATAATTGATGATAATTACTTTTTATATTCCTTATAATTTCAATTGATGGTTATTGATGCTGTGAAGTGTACTGGAGTTTTTCAGTTCACTCAATAATGCCCATTAAACTTATATACTTCTCTGCTTTATATACATTTCTATATTTTTATATTCATGCGTTTATGCCTTGATGCTTTTTACATGCTATCCAAAGGATGCTAAAATAAGGTAAGAATCTGACATTACACTCCATCTTGTCAGCTGATCAGTGTATTTGGAGTTTATTGCGTTCATCATGTGATTGACTGATGACGAAGGCAGTTATGCAAATGAGATGACACAACTATTCTAGAAATGACCCTAAATTGGGTCTTGTACATATCCACGCCAGTGCAACATCTCAGCATGTTAGAGGTTGCAGAATCGGGTTAATTGTGTCTTCTAATTGTCAACTATAATGCCTTTTGTAATGTAGGATTGGAAAGTTCAGCAAGTATAAAACGCCGTCAGGAAGTGTGCAGCCCTCAGTGTGGGTGACATAAGCTTTTTTTTTTTCGTATGACTTCCTCCCTTTGTTGTCACTAGGTCCTCGATGCTACCTCGCTCAGCTACAGCACCAGGGTGAAATGGTTTGTCATATGCTTCGCCTCAGGCATCTTGTGCTCGATACTTGTGAGTGCTACCGCCTTGCTTTCATATTTCATTAGCTGTCTGGCGTGTATTTATTAATACCCTGGGGATACAGCACAAAAGTAAATCAATGATATCAAGAAAACAGTTCTTGTGTGTTTGCAGTGAATTTGTCTTATATCGTGCGGTCAAGACCTAAAATGGGTCATGGGTTTATTATTTATACTATTGCCAACTGTCGATTAAATGCTCCAACCAATTTTCTAATCAATGTACATACAAAATTATGATGAAAAGCCTGTTTTTGGTATCATTAGTGAAATTATATTTTGTCCTTGGTCATTATTCTTATTTTTTTGAATAGTTGCAAATACAATAAAAGCTAGCAGAAATGATTTCTTTTTTACATTTCAGGGCTCAGCTCTGCTGTTCCTTCCAAATGGAATCAAACTTTTTGCCGGTTTCTACACATTGGGCAATCTTGCAGCTCTTGCCAGGTGAGATTTAATCTTAGCAAGACATATAGTGAGAGATACTAAGATTGCTAACATTGACAGCTTGTCATTATTTTCCATGTTTACTCATTAGGAAACTAGGTCATAGCACAGGTTCTAATCCCGAGCAAGACAGGATCATAAAAAGCAATTTTAACGTTCCTATTATGGTACATGATCGTTAATGATTTTCAGGGGACCCATTTTGTCATCTAACTGATAGATCAAAGATTTAGTTATGGTGGGGACATCCTCAATGAGAAATGTTACAAATAATTATGGCTTATGTCACTGTTTGGCTCTGTCATAGTATTACTAGATATATTGTTCAGGATTAAGTTTTACCAATAGCAAATACTGTCCAGTTTATGAGTTCCCTGAGCTCAATGCAGTATAATTTGTGTGTATATTTCGAGTGCTGTATCATTATCAGCCTTCTGAGCGTCATTGCAGCGCCGACAGAGTCTCATCTCGCAGATGTGACGCTCCACAGGCACCATCCTCCCACTCATAGCTCAGCTGAGCATAGAGCTGTGCTTTGTCATCGGGAGAAGCTTCCGTCAGGTTGCAATCACTGACCTCATCGAAGTATCAGGAAGCTTTGAATATGTTCTCCTGGCGTGGGGTTTTAAATATTGATTGCAGTCTACTATATGTTATGTTGCCCAGTGGCCACATTTTTAATTGTTTGTAAATAAATGAATGAATGCTGTCTGAAATTTGATAAATCGTGAATGAAATTCACCTGTAATATTTGATTTATTTTTGAAGATACTGTGTAACTAGCCTATCTTGTCCTCAATAGCACCTGCTTTCTTATGGGACCAGTAAAGCAGTTAAAGCGCATGTTTGAGCCAACACGACTAATAGCGACCATTGTTATGCTGGTAAGAACATTGTTACTGGCACTGCTATCTTAATGTTTTCACATAGTCTTAATTCTTTTAAAACACATTTTCAAGAACTAGCCCGTATAATGTTAATGTGAATGAGTAATAACATTTTTTTCATTTTTCCCAACAAGCTTTGCCTCGTCTTAACACTATGTGCAGTGTTTTGGGTAAGTTGACAAGAGGCAAAGCATTTTTTAGTGTTTTGATGGAGTCTTTACAATGCTTAAAATACACATTTGTTTTTTTTACAGTGGCACAAGAAGGGGCTGGCCATCATCTTTTGTATTCTCCAGTTTCTCGCAATGACTTGGTAAGTGCGAACAATAAATTCCAAAAGTGTTTTCTTTAACATTGACCAAATTGCTGAAATTGTGGTTGGCCTAGGATTTATTGAATTTTGTGCTTGACTTGTAGAATTATTTAAAACATTGGCTACAGCAAAAAGGACAGTCTTTGCAGCGGTCCAATTCTGACAAGGAATTAGGAAGATTTAAGAGCTGAGAAAGGTCTGAGATGCATAGATAAAGATTTAACATTTTCCCCTGTCCAATGTGAAATGATACACTCTTGGCACTTATGTTATCATATAGCGAGCGACCCAGTGAGACAGCAACTTGATGACAGAAACTGCTGAGGCAGAGCCAAGGGGATTTTACATTGTGCCCTTTGGTCAGTTTGCATTTTAAAGGAGATTAGTTCAAGTGAAAACATTCCAACTATTGTTATTCTTGCAAAAAGCTTTATGGCAACCTGAGTGGAGAAAATGCTGATGCACGTCATTGATGAGCATTTTCATTCTGGCTTGTGGTCGAGAACAGACCAGCATTCTAACAGTTGGTATGCAAACATGATGTAACAATTTAGTATATCTGTCAGAAGAATTAAACTGCTATGGAAAAGGCATGTGATTGAAAACCAAGTGTTTTTTTCTTTTCTAACAAAGTGTTTGTTGATTCAATCTTGCTGCTGATATCGTGCTTGACATTGATCTTCGTAAGGTGTCTGTATAGTTAACAACTAGCTGTTATGTTATCTTACCTAGATATGACGCAATGTTCAAAACTGCGGTGAAACTTGCACCAATTCCTGCAGATGGAACGCAGTAGGCTTAGTTTAAGTCTTGTCTGATTTGTTTGCCAGCTAGGTCAGCGTGGTTTTGGCCAGGTGGTGCCTGACTTGGCGTGGACCTACTTTAGTCTTACTCAGACAGTATGTGGTCCTGGCAGGTGGAAGATAGACAGTTTTTATTGAACTGCTCTGTTTATGCACAGGACAAAGCCTCTGTACTTGGCCATCATAATTTATAATACACATCAGCTCATTTTTCTGTCACGCCAATGTTTCCATTTACTTTTTAAACTGAATGGCTGGTGTAAATGATATATCAACATTTGTAACATTCTTAACTGCCAAAATGATGTTAATAGCTTTTTAGCAGAACTAAGCGGAGTGATATCAGTTGGCTTAATAATAGTTAGTTAAATTCTTTGGTTGAGGAATTGTGGGTGTCAGTGAAAGACCTTGGAAAGCTCTGTGGGTGGAAGGAAAAAAAAAAAAAACCCCGAAGCATTTAGTCAGCATGACTGTCCATGTCGCAACAACCGTCAATTTCACCTACGTCTGGAACATGCATTTCCGCTTTTGCCTGCATTCCTCAAGGCATCACCACGGAAACCACTAGTCACACATCCCAGGCTCATTCTGAACAGACACTATGGTAGAGTACACGCCCACGCGAGAGCTGAGCCGTCTGCGTGAAACATAGCCACTGATCCACACACTAGACTGAGCAAAGTTCAGATTTCAGGCTGAATGCTGCAAACCTAAGAGGCATTTTTTATAGAAATTGTCTTCTCTGTTGTTTTTTTGCCATTCAGGTACAGCATCTCCTACATTCCTTTTGCCAGGTAAGACAATCATGATGAAAAGTGATGAGGGATTCTCCCATCTGCAGTCCGTCTTCAATGTTTTTTTTACATTTTTTCCTTGCCCTACTAAGCCAATAACACAAGAAAGAGTTATCATTGAAACCAGTGGAAAACATGTTTTTTTACTTCTGAACGTCCCACTGTTTGCTTTCCCCATTTGGAGGTAATCCCCCACCCCTCCCTCCCTCCCTGTACGACTCATTCACCCCTCTTAAAAGTCAAACAAATTGATGCTTGTTGTTTCACATGCGCTTTGTTGCGTTGTGATGTTTTCTTTTGTCATAATATAATTTTTTTTTCCTCTAATACAATAATACCACCCCCTTGGCCAGAGCTGGGTCTGACGTAGCTCAAATGAGTTTATCCCTCGACAAAGGGATGCTCTAAGGAAAATTTTTCCTGAGATCTGGACATGAATACTCAAAATGAATATTAATCTCATCATCACAGGAGCTTGTTGGCACCATTTTAGATGTGAACAATGGAGAGTGTAAATGCATTGAACACATACTGACAGTGAATACAATTTTGGTATTCCCCCAGTCGTGACGGTTAAGACGGACGTTACTACTCGTCACATTCCTCCATATAGCCATCCTCCAAGCACAAGCGTGAGGTGTGATGTTGTTTTCCCAATCCAGATGCGGGCAGGATTATGTCCAAATTGTAGATTGGATCCCTCCACCCAACAAAGCCTGGGTACTGTGTGTGTTTTGGTGACCCCATAATCCCTCCCAACAGCTGAGAAACCTGCTATAACCTCTCCATAGTCCCCCTCCCCCCCTTGTCCAAACGCCGACAACAAAACAAAGACGGTCTTGCATGCTGCCCTTCCACAAACCAAATTCCTGAGAATAAAAGTTTGACATTCTAATGTTCATTTATTGTTCATTTTGCACCTTGTTTAAATATGTTGGTCAGCCCAGTAGTGTCCTTTGTTGATAAGCTTTTAAAAGCAAGGTTATCTACATACCTTTTATAATACGCTCAAACTGAATTAGGGCCACCCGCGACACCGCATGGCAAGATGACTTGATCCTTTAATGTGTTTTACCTGTCTTCCTGTTTATAAGCTTCCTCACTGAAAGTAGGTGAAGAACAGAATCATGCCATATGTGCAATTCCCACAGTGCTTTGAGGCTAACATTGCTCTACATTTTCATACGAAACGGGGGGAGGTCTCAGATGTGTGTTATTTATTCATGGAGTTGTGAAGTGATGCAAAAAATAGCATCAAGAGAAACAAAACAAAAAAACCTGAGGTAGATGGAAAAGGATGCTGGCGTACACAGCCAAAGCTTGAGAAGGAGCGAGGCTCCTTTCTTACAAACTGACCTCCCCTCCCCCCCAAGCCAGGCTATGATTCACCCCCCCTTCTCCTTTTAACCTTGACGGGCTTCACACCTCCTCCACTGAAATGTAACTGAGGCTGCAGGCGAAGTCTGCATAGCAACGCTCTCATGGCAAGAACAGAATGTGGCGAGGGGAACGGAGATGGCAATGGTTTGTGGTTGCCATGGCGATGACTCCTCTTGCATCATTGCTCAACACTGAGCACCTGGCAAAACGGGGCCCCCACCACCACTATGAACGTACGGAGATTCCCCGCCAAAACATTCTCATTTATTTATGAGATGCCCCACCCGAATTATAGTAAGATAGGCCGGAAGAGCTCTTTTGTCACTTTGCATTTTACATGCATGACAACATTCTGTCCTCTGGGATGTCAGCCCATTTATCCCTAGATGGTTTTGGGGGGTTTGTACGTTCCATAAGATATTTCTGTTACATGGCTGTTCATCATAAATTGTATTTGTGTGCTTGATCTAATTAGACCATTTGCCTCCTCCTACAGAGATGCTGTGATGAAATGCTTCACTACCTGTCTGAACTAAAATTCGAGAGTACACTCTTTCATGTGGAGACTGGTCCTCATATGCAACTGCAAGAACAATAACTCTGTACAATATACATATAGTTGTTGTTTATTTCATCTTTTTTTTTTTTTTTTACTGCTTATTATAGTTGCTTTTTTGAGTTAACCGTAGGTCTATTCCTTGGATCAGATTTTACTTTTGTACTTCATGCTGTGAGTGCATTTAATGCTTAATATATTGAAAGATGCAATAGATATTTCAGGTTGGTTGAGGCTGCTTGAGTGCTCATAAAGTAATTTAAATTTCCTGTGCTTCGCAATCCACTCTACAAGTGCAGGGGGGGGGGGAAAATATCCTTAAATACGACTAATCTATTTATAAATTAAATCTTGCTTGACGTGTGTTTTCTTATCAAATTATTCAAATTAGAACACAGACACTGCTGCCAGAACACATTTCCAATGTTGTCTTCTTATGAGCGTCTGCCTTCTATGTTTTAATAGAAATAAAAAAAAATAAAAAATACCCTCAAGCTTATGAGGCACTGCTTCAGTGATTTTTACACTGGCATGTTTAAATTCCACAGCTCTGGAGTTTTTCCCAGTAAAACAAATGTAAAATTAGGCGCATGTTGGTAGCCTTTGTGTGTATTAGCCCCCTCCCCCACTCAGTAAATTACATTAAAATTGAGCATTTTAAAATTTGATTCTCAGCCAGACACAACAATGACCCATTTAGTTACGCTTTTCTAAGCAATGTGGTTTTCATGACCTAATAACCCAATATAGCTTCCAACAGGATCCTTGTATGCTCCAGCATGATGGCATCATAGCCTTTGAGAATTGAGTTGTCATGACAACCTCTGCCGGAAGATTCATTACTTTAGCTACCCCCATCATAGGTGCAGATTGTTCGTATTATGGTGACAGAAAGACATATGCTTTTGTATGAAAATACAAACAAAAGACATTTTCCATACACAGAACCTGACATTTTACAGGTGCTTTGTTCTTTATTTTAAAGAAGTCACATGTTGCACTCTTTCTTTAACCCAAACATTGCAATGCGTGTTGCGCAAAGACCCCCCCCCTCATCATTTTGTTAGGCTTTTGCAAAGAAGGATTATGGACAAAGTCTCCCTTCAGTACAATTTATTCAAGTAACTTAAGTAACAAGCAAATCTCTGAAATCTGAGGGGTCAAATATTGCAACAGAATGAAGGCATTCCTTCCTTCATTCATTCATTCCTAACCCAAACTCATTTGGTCATTTCAGATCCCAAACAGTGAAAAAAGTTGTAAAGAGGAATACAAATGTATACAAGCAGTTTAGGGGGATATTAATTATTATATATCAAACAATTATTGTAGTCATAATACATATTATGTTTGTCTTTCCTTATGTAGTCCTGTTTATAATGTGATCATCTGTACACTGAAACATTGTAAATGACATCTGAGGCTCTCATTCCATGATCAATTATGTGCAAAATGCCTTCAATTGTAAAAATAAAATGATCAAGCAATTTTTAATAAATACAGATTGAATGATTCCTCTCACGCAAAGCCCTTAAATGTTTAATCCATTTTCAGACTGTCAGAAGTCGTGAAATCTGTGAGTGTGAGGAATAGAAATCAATGTTTAGATTTTTTTTTTTA
The DNA here is from genome assembly GCF_054491065.1 of Syngnathus leptorhynchus. NCBI lineage: Eukaryota > Metazoa > Chordata > Actinopteri > Syngnathiformes > Syngnathidae > Syngnathus > Syngnathus leptorhynchus. The sequence continues at coordinate 7,890,091 of NC_141204.1, read as the reverse complement.
AATTATTATTCCTCCCTTAATAGCGCCACAATAGACCCTTGTTTCACATCAGTAAAGTGACGTGAGACATGTTTTTTTTATTTTAATATTTAATGTCCAGCTTGTCAGGGGACCTATATAACTAACAGACCACAACATTAGAAACGTGTAGCCATCATTTAAAAATAGACAAATAAGAGGAGCAATCCAATTTTAGGAGGAAATTATCATCCTCTTGCATTCAACAATGCTTTTCCATGGTGGCAAAAGAACTAAATGTACTGACTGTCTTCCCATTAAAACCTTTTATCACACATTTCTACGACGCATGATGCGACTGGGATCAATAGTTCCCCCAAAGACTTTCAATAACCATTATACGTATGGTGTTGCAAAACGTTTTGAGGGTAGTACACGTTCTTTCATGTGATATGATGACAGCACCAGGATTGAAGCAGACTCCACTCATCTGACACTTTAGTGTGTATGATTCATATTTTGTTACGTGTGATATGTCTCTCATCGGAAGTTAATAGCTTCATGACATCAGCGCCTCCTCGCAGTGTCTTTGTTTGGCGTTTCTCCTGACCACGCCCCCTCGCGTTTGCTACCATAAAGGCGTGGGGGCATGAGCGCTCCAAGCGGAATTCCACGCTCACTTGTGTGGACAACAGGTGCACCCACTCCGGATGATGCCCTGGTGTCGATTTGCACTTTGAAGCATTTTTTTTATTTTTAATATAACGCAATTTGCGTTCTGAAAATGCCTTTCCCACCTATTAGTCTCCAACAGAAGATCCCGTCTCCTGCAAGGGATCTATTCAGTAAAAAGAAAAGCAGTGGTGAGAAGAAAGACTCCGGGAAGGAGAAGCAGACCACATTATGGACAACAGCTAATTTAAGGAATTTGGGACGCAAGACACAACAGGAGAAGTCTCAAAACCCCTCGCAGAAGGAGGTGCAGGGTAAATGCTCGTGGCTGACCTCGACTAAAGCTCAGGACTCAACCGCAGAAGTCAGGCGCTCCTCCTCCGCGCACTCCGGCAGACCCCTCGCAAGTAAAGAGGACGCAACAAAGAAGGAGCTCCAGTTTACGCTCAGCCTCACACCAGAGGCTATCCTTGTTATTCAGAAGAGAAATCTGGAGAAGCAGATGCTGGCAAAGCAGCAAAAATGCTGCGCTTCCGCGGACTTCCGTCACAGACGCGTCTTCCCATCCAAAAAAGCATCGCAGGGGAGCTCCAAAGGCGCTCAGGTGACCAAGGTGGAGGATGGAGAACAGGATATCACAGCCATCGTTAAGATCTCGCTTTTGAACGACCAGCATAAATATGATGATGTTGAGTATGAGGAAGAGGATGGAGACGTAGACGAGACTGTGATGAGGAAATGTAAAGAGTGGCTCAAAGGGGTCGAAAGTGCAGCAGCTTTGGGAAAAGTTGACAAACTTTCTGCACTCCCCCATCTTAAAGGCTGCTGATAGCTGGACACATCAGCCATAAAATAACTCATCTTCATTCATCTCCAATAATGCAATGAAAACTCAAAAGGTCTTCAGGTTGTTTGGAATGAAAGGTTATGGAAGAATGTCTGCTGGCCCTAGAATACTTCCCCCTAATGACTTGAAAGTGTTCCGTTTCAAGCTTCTTACGGTTTTTTTTTTAAGAATTGATGGAAGTTTGAATTCAGTGATTTGCACATATGATTTTTCTTTCCACTGGGGGCGCCTCCTTGTGGTTTAAAGCAGGGATTTTTTGCTGAAGAAGCCCTTTGTGTGAGAGAACAAAACGCTGTCAACAATTAGGTTTTATGCCCTGCTGCTAAAACCAAACAACGGTCTTATTTCCTATCAAAAGAGGCTTCTATATTCTGATGTACAGTATTTATTCATATTTGTACCTTGAAATTGATAGTGTGTGCCATTTAAAGTGAAGGATTTTGTACTATCTACACAACTTCTGAATATGAACTTAATTGTGCCTCATAGGTTTTGTATGATGTTGATCTACTCACTTTGACTTTAGTTGGATATCAGAGGCTCTTTGTTGCCATTGTAGCTACCTACGGCCATGCGGGCATTAGTGTACTAAGCCTCTTAGATTTCCTACTAAGCAGGGTTCACCAGTGTACTGTCGGGGGCCAGGTACTGGAGCTCCATCAGGAAATTGCCTCTCATTTTTTGTATTACCCAAGTAAACAATGCACATCACCATGAGACAGTGTCTTGAGACTTTTATTTTCTTGAATACTGAAATTCCAAGCAAGTGATTGATGCAAATGTATTTATTGTTCAAGCCCAACTAGGTCTTCTTACCATGAATCCATGTGTCCATTGAATAGAGGAAAGTGTCTTGCAACAATAACGGATGTTTGAAGTGGGATGCAGTCAAGATTGAAATCTTTTCTGTATTCACATGCAATTGAAATATCTACTGTAATTTGCAAATCCAAATTATGCATCTGCATTTTTTTTTCTAGTTTGTAACTTGGCAACCACAATCCACTCATTAATGATTGCCTTTCTAACATGATTACATTTCTGTGATTCTCTTAATTCCTCCAGACTGCTCCTACATGGTGACATTTTGCTCCTAAAATTTGGTGCAGCTGAAATGTTGTGCCTGAGCAACCAGTAAATTTGCAAAATTGTGTAATGTCCTAAGTATGTCTCTAAGTGGGAATGTAGACTTCTGAGGCCAAAATGCCAAGAAATTGTAAGTTATTTGTATTTGTCCATTGTGTGATACTTTGATTCATGGATGAAGGGCAGTGCTATTCTTATTCTGGCTGAAGAATGTAGTCCATTGACGCCACAATATCCCAGTGGTGAAAATAAATTCTTCTAACTCATATTTGACAGATTTTAATCATTAATGTACTTTTCTATGAATCTTTCCCCGCTTCTTTGCAGGTATTTTACCTTAATGAGCAAAATCGTCGTCTCTGGTTTGAATGGTGCTTTTCCAGATGGTTCAAAGAAAGATACTTGTCCAATGTTTTGTTCCCAACCAATCTTGGATATTTTTAGCTGTGTTTCTTTTCTCCTGTTGCAAGACTGATGGCCTGTGACTGAGACACGAGGCAGCATATACTTAGTAACAACAGCCAGTGTTGTAGATTTGCAGGTGGTGAACAAACAAGTGGATGAATGTCCGAGCTATTGTAGATATCACAAGTGCATGTATTGTAACAGCATGCAGCAGGCTGAGATCATGGCTGGAAGCTCGTACCAGGACTTAACTGGCCCTTATCCCCACGATACCCTGCTGCTGATGATACGATCATCTGACTCGGTGACGCAAAATTGTGTCATCCTTTACATTGAATTAGCCTTTAGAGGCCTCAGAGCCTCCCTTATACTCACAATCCTAGTATTCAATGTTTTGAAGTTGGCCTATTCATTGAACTGTGCATTAGGTCTGATAACAATACACTGCTTATTATCTTTGTCATCAATTTTCTATCATACTCAACCATCTTGGACAATTTCTTTTTTTCCTGTGCACTTTTGGGGTGTTTTTAATGTGGCATTCAACTTAAGATGTCAGAGACCCTTATTCCTCAAGTGATAGGTGGTAGCATTGGATTGTAGATAGGTGCTATAAATAAAAAACAATAATAAAAAAATAAAAAACAAAGACACTTTAGGGACAAACATGGGCCTTAAAACGCAATCAGCTCATTGAGGGACACAGAGCCTGGAAAAATACACCACGTAAGAATAGGTAGAATCATAAAGCTCAGTGTTGTATCGTCAATTTAAATATTTAGGTTTCTTCAGAGATTTATTAAGTGCATGCTATTCAACGCCATTGTATTATATATTATTAAAATGTCCTGCAGCGCCACTGCGTGGCTTCTTTGTGCATGTATTGCCTCAGAGACGCTCTTTCTCACTATCATGCTGCTTTGCTCGAACAAAAGCTCCATTAACATTTTTTTTTTCTGTGCAGCACGGAGACAAACCGACAATAAACCACACAATGATGGCAACCAGATAAAAGACATTGTTACATTAGATCCAGATATAGTTGAACGTTAAATGATTGATATTGCTAAAAACGCATAAGTACAAAAGAACGCATTTTAAACAATGCAATAATTACAATAAATCAACATTTAAGTATTTTTTAAAAGATATCATTTGCAAGGGTGATCTTGCGTTACTGTGTAAATGTCATTATCTTGTATTAAACTCTTATATTATACATTCAATAATAATAATAATAATAATAATAATAATAATAATAATAATAATAATAATAATAATGATAATAATGATAATAATAATAATAATAATAATGATAAATGAACGAATGAATTAGTAAAAATGACGACACATTATGCATGTCTATATTGAAAGACTATTAAAATTTTGGGCATGACACCTTTTCACAAATAAGAAAATAACAGATTTAAAAAAAAAAATCAACATGTCCAATCCCCCAACAAATCCATTCATCCATCCATTTTTTTTCTTCACCATTTAGCCTCACTAGGGTTGTGAATCATGGGTGTGCTAGAACATGTCCCAGCTGACTTTGGGCAAGCGGCAAGTTGACCTTGAACCCAATCACAGTCATTTTCAAACAATGATCATATTTATAAATTGTAAATTATGATTGTGGTGTCTTAATAACTGCGGGAAAAAGTAAGATGAATGAAACTACCAGATAAAACAGAACATTAACACACAGTGCATTATGGGTATCTAGGTCACTAAACTTCCTGACTGATGAGCCAGACTTATTACCTCACTCCCAGTGACACTTTCACTGGGCTCAAATACACAAACCTCCAAATCAAAGCGCATCTGTTCTAACTGTGATTCCGACACGTTCCCCTTTAAGTCCTCGAGTGGCATGAATATTCATGAAAACTATCACAGCAGTACATCTGCAACTTTTTATCTCTTAGAAAAGACAAGTAAATGATTCCATAAACCCGTTGTAACTTTTTGGGGGGCCAAATTGAATTTTTGGACTTATATTTGAGCTTGCTCGGGAAGGACTCTGCTGGGTTTGACTTTGATTTTGACTCTCTTGCAGTTGTGACGAGGTGTGAAGAGAGCAATAAGCTTTAGAGAGCGTCCACTTTGGAGGGGGGCGCGGGGGGGTCAAACATGAGAGAGATCCTGTCTTATCTAGCCCTCCTGTAAAAGCAAGTCTTCTATACAGAGGATGTAATTGTCCTCTCTAATGACTTGCACTTGGCGGGGAGGAGACAAAGAGAATGCCATAAAGAACTTTAGAGGCTTTTCAGAATGAAAACCTTTGCCTTGAACTGCTCAGCAAATGAAACTGGCTGTTGTTTCCTTACCTCAGATGGAGAGGCTCCATCATACAGACTTCACTGAAGTGAAGCAGGACCAAACAAGACGAACGCAAGGACACCTGCGGAGGCCTAATTGGTCCTCGCTGCCATTAATGGCTTCCTGTGGCTGCGTGTTTACTTCTCATTTGTTCTGTGTGTTCTGTTTCCCAGCCACTGACACAAGGGAGACTCACTTTAAATCTCTGTTTCCCACCATCGTCTGGCTGGCTGTCTTCTCTCCGACAACTGTCTTCCATCTTTGGATAGAAATGCTACGTTGGCTTTCGATGGCCCATACCATTTATTTTGCTTTTTAACCTTCATTTAACCAGTTGAGACTAAGGTGTAATTGATGATGGTGACTCGGCCCAGTGGTCAGCAGTAGCTATACATCTCACAAAAACGTCTGGCCTTGTAGACCAGCTAGTATGTGTTCTCACAGAGGGCCAACCAGAATTCACATAGATATCAAAATGATGTGTCGGCCGAGTGCAACCAGTTAAGAAACGCAAAGCACAGTGGTGAACAGGATCCAGAGACTGAAGATGCCTCGTACTTATATAGATCACATTGTCATAAGAGAGCAGCAGAATTTTTTGGCCATCAAAGTATTCCTTACACATTAAAGTATTATTGAACTTTTAACGCTACTCAATAAGAGTAAACTGTGGCAATGAAGTCCAGATTTTGTTTGCTTTTTGGCGAGACTATACAGTAAGTGTGGAGTTTGATGTTCAGAAGATATAGCCAGAGCAAGCAATGGGCATACAGCATGACTTTAGAAGGTATGTAACCAAGAGGCCATAACCACCAGCCCCTCTGGCTCAGTGTTTGGTCTGTCTTGAAGAGCAAACACAGTCTCCAGTGGATGCTTGTTTGGCGTGGACCCTCCTGAAAGAGAGATCTGATTACTCACATAGAAGTGAGATGGCCAAACACCATCTTGACCCCTCGTCCTTTTCTGGAAATGCATTTACCAGCATCATCCTGGTAGGAATGTGTTGTGATTATATCCACTACAAAATGGCCATGGTTTTTGTGCTGGTGGTGTAACGTCATCCCAACACTGTCTGCTACGATAGGATTTTTAAAATGCTGAATTGTGTTTTTAAAAACAGCATTTGCATAGTGTCAAGAAGATAGAAAGGATCTCCCTGTGTAACAGTGTTTGTTAAAAACATATAGTACACGGCATGACGTTCGGATGAGGCCCCCGCTGTGGCCACCGAGACATTGGGAGTTGGCTCAGAAGGCCAGTGAGGTCTTGACGCTGACAAGTCTTCTAGCGGTGTGAAATCCCACCACTGCACAGACAAACATGGCGAGACAGCAGCTACCGAGGGCTCCACCTCAACCCTTCCATAAAAGTACATTCCGCACATGCATGAGAAATACCCAAAATAAAAGCAATTAAAGCTCAAGACAAAATATGTCAACAACTGGCATCTCGAATATGTTTTTCATTCGATTCATACAATCAATATCTCTGATGGTCTATTAATAAACATTATTGTTTGCACCTCAGAGATTGATTCAAATCTCGATAGCATGATTTGCTTTGTCTGTGGCCATCTTGTCATCATCTCTTCAGCATGTTGAATTTCACAAGTATGCCTGACTGGCCTGCAAAATTAGATTGACCTGAACATACACCGTACACACGTGTACTGGATATTACGAAATGTGTCACTGGTAGGACATCATTTATACCTAACGAGTGGGTTAGGTTTCTAGAGAACCACCAAACACGTACGTACCTTCTAGTTTGTATACACACTTGCAACATGTGACATGCAAGACCTTCTAGCTAATCATGCAAAGAATGCTCCAATGCTAAAGAATAAAGTTTTTGAAATATACTTTTGTATTGATCTCATCAGATTTTTCATGTGTACTTAATAAAGTAGATTGTTTGAGGTCCAGTTCCAGCGCAGGTGGGGTTTGTAAAAATCTGTGAGCTGCTTCACAGTCCTGTGAGTAAACGCTGCCTTGCTCAGGAGTCTACTTAGGAGCCAGTTTGCACCCACCAGACAAAGTGTGCTGTCACCCGAGTGTGCAGTGTTATCGGTGTGAGTTGCACCACGCTCAGGCTTCTCTTGAGAAGTCGCACACCATTAGGAATATATTAACAAGTTGACATTTTGTGTACAGGTCACACATCACAGCAGCAAGCGATAGTCAGCCAGTTGACAAGGATGTTTTTACATGTTTTCAAATATTTTATTGCTTTCTCTCGGTCATTATTCATTGGCAATTCACTTAAATGTGTCTTTTTGCAATATGTTCGAAGCATCTTCACGTGAGAGTTCAGCACAGCGGATATTTGAAGACAGGGTGAAAATGAGCAAAGACTGTAATAGACTTGGTCAAGAAAGTAGGGCCTGTAGTGTTTTATTACAAAACAAGTTCATATGACAAAAATATTCGCAGCTGTTTGTGGAAACAGACATTTTGATGACCCCGTCATTTGCAGAAAACCAGTCATACCCCAACGTACACAGAAAAAAATATTTTTACCGAGTCATCAACTCATCAACGTACTCTCAAGCAAAGCATCGATCATTGACACTTCATCAAAATTGACATGAACATTCTTCTGTGCAATGTTAAAAGTGAAACATTGACTCAGGTGGCTCTCTTTGACATTTTCATATAATGTCAGCAGGGCTTGGGGAGAGTGAGGAAAGTGCAAACAGTTGGAGGTGAGGTGAAGCTATTGTACTGACACACACACACACACAAGCAGTACTCATCCTTCTCTCACTCCCGTGACAAAATGGGCCAGGAGGGGATGAGGCTGTCTAGAGGGAGGGAGCACAAACATTGGTCAGATGAGACATAGCCACTCAGCTTGGCTCTTTGGTGAGAAGGCAAATCCTCCATGGCCATTCACACATAAAATGTGTCCTCAGTTTATGGTATCATTCTCACAAATCTAGCATTTGCACACAGTTATCGTTTTCTGTCTGACTCATGTCATTTTCGATTGGAGAGCATTTGTTTCTTTTGCAATGAATAAAAGAAACGATGGAAATGATTCAATTCAGTTACACCAGCTACCCTTTATCATACATTATAAATCATAAATTAATCTCAAATTCCGGAAACTTGTCGACTGATCCTTAAGTCTAAACACAAGAAAGGATGACTGACTGCAGACTTGAAAGGTATTTTTTTTTTTTTAGTTCCACCTGCATTGTCCTGTGTGGGGCCATATAGCGCCATACAGACCAATAACGTTAATTCACAGTGCTGCAGCCCCACACAGGAAGTGGCCTAGTGTGACACTTAGCGCTGTCCGGGGTGTTGGAGGAGGAGAGCGAGGCTCCAAATGGAACACTGGGACTGTGGGAAATGACACGGGCTATTACACCTCCGACTTTTACATCTCACTCACCTAAGCTCCTGTAGAAAAAAAAAAAAAAAAAGGCAGGGGGTGCTTTTTTCCACTCACAGTATTCATTGAGAAGGAAATGATAAATAAATGTCCTGTGCCACCCACAGATGAAAGCGCCCTCATTTGCAAACCTACAGCCCAACTTTATATGGAACTTCTGAAATAAGATATGATATTTGATAGATCATTTAATTAATGATAATGATGATAACCATATTATTCCCTAGGCCCCACAGAAAAGCTAGAAAGCAAGATTTACCTGGGAGGGTTGAAGAAAATGTGCTATATTTGCCTGAGCATCATGGTGTTTTCCCAAAGGTTAGTGAGCTGCGTGAAATACTCCAAGATGGATGATTCGACCCATTTAAATGGAACCTTATGTAACATTTAGAGCAAGTGCGGACACACTGAACAAGTCTTTTAAACTGCCCCTTAAACTGACTTGGTTTGTTTTTCTCTGCTTGCTGTGAACTCGGTTCCAGACTGCTGGACATGCAGACAGACTCTCATTGCTGGCTTCAGCTGGAACGAGGCGTCCAAGATTTGGTTAGTAACACAAACGGGCCACAACACAACACCACAGAGCTACGGAAGCTTGCATGTAGCTGTTACACACTTCAGCCTTTAATGTTTATTTTTGTTTTGTTGCGTAACTGTAGAAACGGGTTACCCGAAATGGAATTAGTAAAAGTCACTCACCTATTTAAATGCACTGCAGTACTTCAAGGTAGGCAGCCACAATAGGGACATTTGAGATACCTAGAATCTAATTAACATATGAAATGCAGTGTAAAAGTGCTAAACACCGGTTACATTATGCATTTAAGAGTGTCAACGAAAAAAAAAAGGATTCCTTGAATAATTTTATACATTGTTATTTTGAATTCCAGGCACAAAACCTACACAAATACACAGTATTTTCATTTGTATACTGGAAGCCTGAAATATTATTGGTCTTATTATTATTATTATTTTTTTTTAGTTATCTTGACTGCTTTGCTTTAATGAGCTTTGTGATTTTACAGCTAAAACACTCAGCTAATATTGCTAGCAATCTTTATTCAGACCTGCATTCTAACTACTATAAGGCCTGTCATTAAAATTTGCAGGCAAAACTGCAATCAGAGAAGATGCTTTTTAGGATGGGATAAAATATTTGTGTTCACCCAAGTGTAAAATAAATATTAAGTGAATTGAAGAAATTTGCTACAAAGAATAGCATCATGTTGTTTAAATTTTGGAATTTCATACCAGTGAACCCTAATATCTCTTGACTCTCACAAAATAAAATGATGTGAGGTAAATTGGTTTATGTTTTGAGTGCAATTTGATGAATAAAAATGAACCTTCTTCTTGAAAATATGGAGGGCAAACAATGGAATAAAATGCAAATGTGTGCAGGCGATCGGGCAGTGTGGCTTGTGCAGGTGAGCTTTGATCTAAGTGTCAATATTTACTAGTTCTTGTAATCAAGTGGGTCAGGCTGCTTCTTTCAGGACCGTGGGTTCCTGTGGATTCAATGGACTTCTTTTAGCCAATCGGTGCCAAGCTGCCAAAGATCAAAGTAAGGATGAGCCAACCAGTTTTGTTCCAAGCAGCCATCCTTCCATGCACCTTCTCCTCTGTCTATATAGTTGACCTCTCATCCCCGAGAGAGGACCCAGAGTGCGTAAATAAAGAAAGTGGCTATTTAATTCATATTTTTTGGGGGGTAGTAATTCCACCTTACTCAGCCCCGCAGTTGCAGGAAAGGATGTCCATAGCGGGGGTGAGCGAGTGTCCGGGGAAGGCCAGCCAATACCGGGTGGATCACCTCTTGAGCGCCGTGCAAAGTGAGCTGCAGGCCGGCAGTGAGAAGGGCGACCCCACGGAGAGGGAGCTGAAACTATCTCTGGATGAGAGCGAACTTTGGGGCAAATTTAAGGATCTTACGAACGAGATGATTGTGACCAAAAATGGCAGGTGAGCCCAAATGCTTTGTGCGTAATTTCCTCCTCCACATATATACTTGAAAGTAATCTTTTCGTTGTTTTCTTGAAGACGCATGTTCCCCGTGATGAAAGTCAACGTGTCAGGACTGGACCCGAACGCCATGTATTCTTTCTTGCTGGACTTTGTATCTGCGGACAACCACAGGTGGAAGTACGTGAGCGGGGAGTGGGTACCCGGGGGAAAGCCCGAACCTCAGACTCCTAGCTGTGTCTACATCCATCCGGACTCACCAAACTTTGGCGCACACTGGATGAAAGCTCCAGTGTCTTTTAGCAAAGTCAAACTCACCAATAAATTAAATGGTGGTGGTCAAGTAAGAACAGGACTTTTCGTGCACTATTTTTTTGGTTGCTTTTTACATTCAAACAATTTTCTCCCCTCACTTTTATTGTCTCGATAGATCATGTTAAACTCCTTACACAAGTACGAGCCACGCATCCACATTGTGCGTGTTGGAGGCCCACGCAGGATGGTCACTAGTCATTCTTTCCCAGAGACCCAATTTATTGCCGTGACAGCATACCAAAATGAAGAGGTTGGTAACATTTAAAGATAATAAATTTGAACTTTTTTGTATGCGTGGTGGTTGTGCGTAAATACGCGAGGCATTTACGCACAGTTTGTTTGTTGCGTGTCATATGTCCTATTTTAATTGTTGTATTTTAGATAACTGCTTTAAAAATAAAGCACAACCCCTTTGCCAAGGCCTTCCTGGATGCAAAGGAAAGGTAAGGACATTTTACTATCATTCAAATGCCAATTGCAAAATTGTGAATGCCAAGAGGATTTTTGTAGTGTTTATTTTTACTTTAATGTTTTCCAAAAAATGTAATCAAATTCATTGCATTAAAAAATGTCACATCAATTTAATAATAAACATTTATTTATAATATATTTGTTGTTAAGTTACATTTTAATGTTGTTATCATTATATGATGTTGTCAAATTTAAAGCTATGAAAAATATTTGTATTGCTTTTTTACTGTCGTAATGTGTACGTGTATGGTTTCTTTCATTTTATATTTTGTTTAACAGTTATTAGAGTGATTTTTTTTTTAATTTCTACAGATGTGATGACAAAGATATTAAGGATGAAACAATTGAACACCAGCAGTCAACGTACTCACCGTGTAAGTATCTTTATGCCTTTAAGTCACTTCTAATTAAATGTCCATTTATTCAAATGAATTTAAATGTATAGACATGGCTGATGAATTCTTTATGCATCACTGTGTCTTCCTTCTTTGGAGCCAGTAGGTGGTTGGTTTCTGCCTGCATCAGGCTCCCTCTGCCCTCCTGCAACTGCAAGTCCCCACAGTCAATTTGGAAGCCCCATCGCCCTCTCGCCGTCCCACGGCTGTGAGCGCTATTCCACGCTCAGGACTCACCGCTCAGCACCCTATAGCGCCTCTTCTTACAGCCATCGGACTAACTCGCCCAGTGAGTCAGCGCTCGCCTTCATCCTTTCCAACTCTTAACAAGAAAGTGAAACAAATGTTACGGGTTGAGGCATAGTCTGCATTCCATTTACTTTTGTTCGAGTGGAGCCCCAAAGTTGTAAACTCTCAGACGAGGAATGTTTACACCTTCATTTGAAGGGGCAAAGGCCGAGTGGGTCATGGCACAGAAGTTAGCTGAAGTGACTGAATGCTTTGCATCAATAATATCTGCATTAAAATCAGTGTAAATCTGTTTTTGTTGCAGCAGGTTACACAGATAACTCCTCAGCATGTCTGCCAATGCTGTCAAGTCAAGACAACTGGTGCGGTCTCCAGATGCCAACACACTCCAGCATGATGTCCATGACCCACAATTCAACCTCAGCTACCAACTCCAGGTCAGTTCTATCAAAAACAACACATATTTGTAGAGACATTTAATTGATTTCAATTCAATTGTATTTGCTACACCACTCAAGTCAATCTTTACAAAAAGTTCAGTTACCAGACTATTAATGATTGTTATTGTAGTTTGTATGGATAATTATTTTTTACATAAATTTAAAGGAATAAACAAAAATGGCTACTTTGTGCACATCTTGTAATTTAAATACAGGTTAATACATTATCTCTGTTAAAATCAGCTAAATTAATGCAAATGGTTGATTTTATTTTCAAAATATTCCATGTGTCAATTTCACATTTCAATTTCATTTTTTTCTAAATTCTTCAACAAACTTTTTTCCTGTTGCTCATAGCCAAATCATTGGAAACATCTTTAGCACAAGAATAAATGCTTACATGAATATACATTAGATTGGCAATAAAAGAAAAAACATCCTTCTCAGCTTGCATTTGATTGCATGATTGCTCCTAATACTATGGTTGGTTAGTATTGATGTCACTTAAGTTCATCCTAACTGCTTGGTAATTGATTTGGTAGAGGTGTCATCAACCTGTCTTGTCCATCCATGTCTTCATAAAGTCAGTACACCAGCCTGTGGTCGATGAGCAATACATCGCTGACCCCAGTCACCCCGGTGTCCCACCATTCTGGGGGAATCATGAACAACAACAACAACAACAACAATCTGAGCTCCCAGTTCCTGAGAGGGTCCGGCAGTCACTATCCCAACCTTGCTCACTCGGTCCCAGCGCCCTCCACTGGCTCGCCGATGTATGACAGCAGCACCACCACGGAGGGGCACGATTCAGCTCAGTATGATGCCTCTCTGCAGCGACATTCTCCAGCCTGGACTCCTGTCACGCTCCCCTCCATGTGATGGAGTACCTACAGTTCAATGTTTTCTTTTCTTAATGCCAAGACTTTTTTTTAAATGACATTTCTCAGACTCAAGAAGATGAATTTGACATCTTCAGATGCTAACATCTGATTTTGTTTCTGTTACTAAGAGAAATCAGCAGGTGAGGTTCTGTGCTTTTAAACTGGAAACAAGATCCCGTGGCTTTCTGTAATTAATATATTTATGATCATTAGCATAACTGAATGTTTATCATATTGTTGGAAGTACAATTCAGTTTTCAATGCGCTTATATTAAGCGCAATTCCATGATGAAGTCATGATTGATACATTTCTAAAAGGGTTCAAAAATTGATTATAGTGCAAATAAGCAAGTGACTTTATACATCTTTTTACGCAAATACTAAAATATCAGAGAGAAATTCTTCAAATGTCAAAATGTAAGGGAAATTGCGTCCAATGTCAGGTGGGGATGACATTTCAAGTTTCGCTCTGAATTTTCCTTAGCTATTAACATCACAATACAAAGTTTCAAATGGTTTCTATTGTGTATTCCATGACATGTCATCATTGGCATTTTTTTTAAGGGAAGCTTGCACCCCCTTGTGGCCTCTGTATTATTTAGAACCAAAAGGGGGCTTGCCCAGGGTCACATTCAAGCTAGGGCCGCCCCTGCATGATGTTTACTGACCTAAGCAGTTCAAAACTAAATATGGTATTACTTTCTTTCATTGTTTGTGAATAATATTACTAAGCCATCTATGTTCTGACATTTTTTGCAAACGCTGTAGAAAAAAACTCTGATTACTGCTGAGGTGGAGAATGTAATACAGGCATATTTGAACATGCTGGCAGCCAACGACTCAAAGTGTGCATGTAAATCAAGTTAAGCCACTGTAGCCAGTATGCGAGGTAAATCAAGGCTGACCGACGGGAAGCCGAGTACATTCGTTGCAGAAGGTCAGCGCTTAAGGACATCATAACATCCTCCTGCATATCACACATCCACACTGACATAAACAGACAGTCAAATTTTTTGTGAGCATCCCTTACGGAAATGTTATCTATGCATGCTTGCAAATTATGCAGCGACTGCAACTTCCTTGTTTTGATATTTGTGCGTGTTCTTTTGATTTTTCTTTCAACTCTAAAAGGATTGTTTGAAAGAGATAAAGAGATCATAAGCCCTCTTTGATCATAATCATATGAAGTACAAGAAAGAAGGAAAGAAAACGATGGGTCGTTGATCATGTTTTTGAAAAATGTATGTAGAAAAAAAAACGTGAAGGCAGGGTATTTCTCTAAATCTAATAATCCCATTATGATCACAATGAAAAAAAGCCTCTCTGCCAAAGCAGGCAGCATTGACGCAAGCATGTGTTGACGTCAGCAGCTGCAGTAGAAGAGGGAGGTAGGGTGGGAGAGAAAGAGAGAGAGAGAGAGAGAGAGAGAGAAATAGAGAGAGGGGTGTTTGCATATAGAAAATACCACCAAACACCGGCGTCAGCGAATAAAAGCCCTTACAATTAAAGTGAGCGTGCAAAGAAGTAGCAACAATTGAATTTGTTATTAGAAATAATAAAACACAAAAGTCCCCCTGAGCTCAAATGTGCAGCTTTGGGCGTTACACTGTAAATGTAATCCAGATGTGAGGAAAGGAATATGATCTAGTGACCCTCATGGTGTGTTCATGAATAAATCAGGATGTGGGAGAATTGAGAGGAGGAGGGGGGGGGGGGGGAGTAGTGGCGTATGTGTGTCTGTGTGCGCAAGTGCGTGCGTGTGTGTGCTCAACTGGTGGCATCCATCTGTGACTTTTTGGGAAGGGAGAGACAATGTGTAGTGTTTGGTTGTCACTGCCTGTCTTTTAAACAATTGGAACAGCCACACATGCGCAGAAACCTTCCTTGGATGTTATTGTTCTCATTATTTTGAATCATTTGTATTCCCCAGGCTGTCAAAGCTGAGACATGCAGGTAATTTGGATTTTGCGCTATATCAAGGTTACAGTTACATATTTTCATTCTTGGATTAGTTGCTGTGTAGCCCGCAAGTGAAACAAAAGGCTATTCCTAGATGGTCTTCATTACACAATGCATGCTGGGTCCATTAATGTCATTGTCACGCGTGGATTAGTGTTTTTCGTTGACCACAAAGCTTGGTGGGAATTATGGATCACTAAAAGAGAAGGTAGAGTATCCCGCGCGCACTACACGCTATGAGTTCACCAAATTTACGCACACGCGTTCACCTATATACATGTGGACAAGTGCAATTGACGGGAATCGATCGCTTGTTTCATGCATGTCAAGGGTCAAATCTTTTCCGTTGAGCGAAAACTCCAGCGAGGTATCCAAGAGTTGTCAGTTGTGCGTCATACACGCACGATGAGATAGATCGTCTGACGTCGCCGTGAGCCATTCGCTCAAAAAAATAAATCAATCCGTGGAACGTTTTCAAATGAGAATCGATCGTTTCAAAGCTAGAGCGGGCACCAGTGAAGAAACCCAGCTTTACGCGTACGTGGCGAAACAAGGCACCATGCCAATCTCGTGCGTAAATTCACATTTGATCGTCTCACATTGTAATCCGCCGCACACGTGAGGGACAAATCGCTTCATATTTTTCCTTCGCGTGGACCGACGCGGCCACATACTGAACCCGATCGCAACAAAGTGAGCAGGCTGGCTGGATTACGTGCACAGAGGACTCTTGGAAGGACGCACGCACGCACGCACGCACGCACACGCGTTTGAATGAGCGCGCGTCACCCCTCTTGTCACCCCACGCAGACTGTTCCACGTGTTGTATATCCCGCCGGTTGACAAAGGCGCCCCAAATTGTCCAACACACATCAGCGGGGGGATTCTGTCACGTCCAGCAAATGTCGAAGAAACGGAAAAGTCTTGACGATTTGGGATTCGAGGAGTCTTCCCTGCAAGGATGCAGTGATCAAGGTAGGAAAGACAATTTCTTCAGGCTTTGTTCACTTGGGTTAGAAGAGTGAATCGCGCATTTAATCATGCCTCTCGCTATTTTTTTTTTTAAATCTCAATCTTGTGTGTGGCTGCGGATTATTTCCTATAATCTCTCATCTGTCAAATCACATTTGATGTGTCTAGATTTGGAGTGTTGTAGATTGTTGGAGAGTAGGTGTTGTGTGGATGCATAAACAAGGAAGTAGTTAAATGACTTTGACAAAGTGGGAAACAATTCATTCTGTCCTTTGTGGTTGACTTTTAAATTGTTCAAATCTATAATGTTCGAGAGAAATAACAAAGTGAATGACTTTGTCTTGGATTTAAAACTGTCCATCGTAAAACCTTCATTGAGTGTACAGACAATAGAGTCTAAATCAGGGATTCTCAACTGGTGGGTTGGGAGCCAAAAGTGGGTCGAAGATTCATGGGTGGGCCGTGAGCAGGTAGTAAAAGTTCCGAGGGTTTATGGTTGGTTGTTTTATGACGGTGACGACAGACAACATTTCATTGTTTTATATTTTTATGATTTCATAGCTACTGTAATTACGACTACCATGTTAAGTGTAGGTTAGTGATTGACTTAGCATTTATGTACATACTTGTAGAAGCATACAATAGACTTTCCTAATCAAAGTTGGCCATGTGAAAGATTTGTTTGTCTATATATGTTCTGTGATTGACTGACAAGTAAAAAAAAAAAAAAGTTGTACTGAGCAGCCAGACATTTTCCTACGTCACAAGAAGGTCACTTATCAATTCTGTTGTTGTAATGATGTTTTCCTCTTTGCCATTATTGGTGGCAGTGACAAAACACTCACTGTGCTGACAGATTTGATATCATATGACACATGAGAAATATTTGGTTGAATTTCAAACTATGTGACTGTATGAACACAGCAGACATGTCCACCATGCATGAATCCAAATAGCCCCACCCCTTTGACAAAAATCTTATTGATGAGAAAAGATGTTTTCTGAGACCCATTTAAACCCTTTTTGGCCCTAAATGTTCAATAAATACATTTCCACATGCATGTTATCGTAAAATGTGTTCCTGAATCTTTGACAATTATTTCAACACTCGCAAATCTATAAATCTTGACAAATATTTCCCCAATTCTCAAGTTTGACTGTTGTGTGCAAGAAGTTCCCTGCTTGACAATAACATCCATTCTCCGTTTTTGTGCCCTGGAGGCATGTCATTTCCTCACAATACTAGCACACTATGCTGAATTGGGGTGGGGGGGGGGTGATGTCACAAGTCATGTTCGTACAGGCCAGACAGAACATTTACATCAGTACGTGTGAAACTCATCTAGTGGTGTCGAACTGCGCAATGCAAAACAACCAACTAGAGGATGTTGATGTAGTACTCGAGTATTATTATTGTACACTTACCGGCACTTGTTTATCCAATCCATTGGATTAAAATCACACCATTGCAAAGATGTCACTCAGTTGAAAACAAAATGCTGTTGTGCCCTGTATTTGTCATTTATTCTACTTCCTGGTTCATGGATGACAACAATAGACGTAATGAACATCAATCAGGACGTCAAAACGTCATTTAATATTCGTCGGTATCTGGGACGGCTCCGGGATTTTTTTTTTTCCTCTCCTGGGACTGAAGAGGCTTGACCAATTGAAGGCTACAATATATTTTAAAATATAAAATGAAATGCTGGAGGTGCTTTGCTGTGGCTACACAGTTAGTCTATCACATGTTCTGTGGCATTTGCGTCACAAATTTTGGGTTTTCTGGGCCCACACCCAAGTGAGAGTTTCCTCTGGCTAACACAGACGGAGAATACGGGCACTTCCTTACCACGACTGTGCCTGACATCTGTGACCACTCAAGGGGTGCACGCCTACTCAATATGTTACTATCTTGCATTTCAGAAGCCTGCACATTGGCCACAACGGCATTTTGTCGTCTGGTTTGATACAGCCTAAATTTTGACTCATGGCTTAAGAGACAAAAGAGCACGTAAAGTCATTCATCATCATTCTCATCCCACATTGACCCCTGTGGCCCCTATGGCTTGCTTATCAGTGATTATCATTGAGACGCTTAGGATTTGCAGATAATCTGCATTTGTACTCTTACATTTTCAGTAATTTATTGACATAAACAATTTCAAACCCGAATGTGCAATTTCAAACAGACTTCAATTCAAGTATTCAAGCATAAAAAAAGTGTCTCCTGTTTAAGAGGAACGAGTTTTGCTCCTTTCATATTATATATTTGGAAAGTGATTGGCTTGGAGAGACAGTGGTCGTGGTGTAACTTGCTGGTTATTATTGAGCTGTTGGAAAACAGAGCAATTGCTCAAATGTCGTTTCTGTATCATACCTGTCACATTTAATGAAACTGCTGACCTTTCATAACCTGTATTCTCATCGAATGCCTCAATCACTTGATCCACGATAGACACTAGGTGGCGCCAAAGTATAAAAAAAAGAGCAACATGAGGGAAAGGCACCACTAATATTTTAGGAGGGAGCCAGTCCAACTCCTGAAAAACGCCACAAAACAAGATCATTTATAATAAATGCATCTTGTAAATAAATAAATAAATAAATAAATAAATACATACATACATACATAAATAAATAACTTTTTTTCTGTATGAGAGAGTGAGCATTTTAACACACCTTGATCAATGATTTACAATTTTAAAGTAGAAGGCGTCATTGTCTTGAATTACTGCCAACACGTGTCTCAAATGATAGTACGTCTATCTGTCTGTCTGTCTGTCTTATCTGTCTGTCTATCACTCTACTCTACATACCTATGTAATTTGAGAATAAAGAAGACATATGCTTTTCATCGTACAAATAATACGGCATGAGATGCATGGCGAGTGTGTGTATCCATGTGTTATCGGTAAACAAGCGGCGCTGACGTCTGGCTATTCCTCTTATTTGGCCGACACACTGACAAGCCGAGACGTCAGCTCCCATATTTCTCACCTATGATTCATACTCACTTTATTTGGCTTGTGATGAGGGCCGCGGCAGGCAGCCGACTTGCACTCGTCTTCTGATCCACTCCCTCGGTTGTTGGCACTTGACATCCTGAAGGTCTTGCTATCTTTTCTCTTCAAGGCCTCTGATGAACTTTTATCACAATGCTGAGATTAGTGGTCCTTTTCAGGCTCTTTCTAATAAATTCTCTACGTCACTCTCTGGGCTTCTTCCACAGAGCAACACAAACATTTGGTAGGCTACAATAATACGAGCTATCAGATATCAATCTGTTTATGTTTTAATTTCGTTCAACTCAACTCGTAACTCATTGATTGTAAAATTGAACACGAATCCTTGAAGCTAAATTCTTCATCAAAAGAGAAAGTGATTTAAGTAGAATTAGAATAAGGGTGTGGAAAAATGAACAGTTGTATGAAAAAGCTTATGATTGTTGCAGTAAATAGCAAATAAGTCTCATTGCATCTTCTTAGATGGATGGACGGACAGATGGATATTTTATTGATCCCGAGGGGAAATTCAGTTGCCAGCAGTATCCACACTCAAGAGTGTGCACATAAGAGAGGTTAAAGAACAGATATGCAGTAGTTACATAAATTGATGCAAAATATTCTGAATTAAAAGAATAATCAATAAGAGTAGAGTTAATTTTAGTCTTAGTGTCTCCATATGTGAGTTAAGCAGACACCTGACGCAATCACTTGACATACATACACGACCTCTTTGTGAGACGAAACCCTTGACATCACATCTCCTGTCGTGGGGTCATTGCTTTAATTTTGGCTAGTTTGAACAATCAAAATGATGGGACGAGCTCCTTTCAAGCCCCTTAGACTCGGAGCGTGCGTGTGTGAGTCTGTCTGTGTGGTTAGTGGTTTGAAAAGGGCTGCCACATGTCTCGCGTGTTTGCGTGATCACGTTTAAAAAAAAAAAAAAAAAAACGGTTTTTCATCTCACACGCCACTTGAAGTTATATTGTGTTAGCAGCACAAATCTACACATATGCTAATGAGCACCGGTGGGCACTCATGTTTGTTCTTATTGAAGATACACACACACACACACACACACACACACACACACACACACACACACACACACACACACACACACACACACACACACACTTCATATTGCAGTTTTACAAGATTGGACAGTGAAGCGTTTGCTGTGGCCTAGTGACGTCAGCAAAAGCAAACGAACGCTTGTGAACCACACGCTCGTCATCATTGTAGTCTTCCTCTCCAATTACACATGCAAAAATCTAGGTCACAATTGAGCGCCAATAGAAATGGGAAGGATTTGTAATAGCGGGAGACGCATGAGTGTGTGTATGAAATTAATTTTCTACATTGGTATATTACAATCAGAATTAGGGATGGGATTTTAATGGGAGAATCTCCCTCTGAATATTCGGAACTCCCGTTTCCATACAAGTGTTGTGTGGAGTAGATTAATGCAGTGTAATCAAGATCAAATTTCAATAGCTCATGTCATGTTTTTCATCATTGACTGCAAAATGTCTTAGACCATCAGAACCTTTGCTGGTTGAAGCATTTCAACGATCACTTCCAAACAACTCATCCGATTATTGACAAAATATGGAACGATTATTCAGAATTACCCAATTAGCTTATTTAAATAGTACAAATACAATAGTTGGTGACGTACTGACGTAAGAAAAGATTTGTCATGCGTTCATTATTAGTTTACTGTAAGTGGTTACAGATGCATAATACATATGGATTGCATCTAAAGTTCCCAAAATTGCTTCCCTCTAGTCTAATAGTCTTAATAGATCATTATGCATCATCGTCATGGAGTGTACAGGACTGCGTATTGACATTGTAGGCCATTGGACATCAACATCATTCAATTAGATCAATGAAATCAATCAAAAATTGTGCTTGCTACCATATCAAATAAAGCGCTCATTGCTTTAACACTATTTAGATAATTAAAAAAAAAAAATGTTGACTTGGACCTGCAAATTATGATCATGATTTCATCATGTTGAAACAATTGCCTCAGTCAAAACATGTTCAATAAAAGATTATTAGTGTCTGGACATTATTCTCAAACCAGCGAGCTGCATCTAGAGGGGTGGCAAAATAGCTTGCAATAAATTACAATTTTGTACATTTCATACCTACCAGCGCACCAGGCCAACAATAAAGCTAAACCAAATATTCCAATCTACCTTGACTTACCTACCTTGCTTGACAAATCACATAAATCTGACACCTCTGCATGAGTGAATATGCAAGTTGCTTTTTGAAAAATAGGCCATGACAGGGTTGGAAAAGTCACTAAATATAGCGAGCAAATGACTGTGGTTTTTGTATATTAGCTCTTCTCTGTTTGCACTCGCAGCCATGTTGTTAGTGGAAGCGTTGCACGTGAGCTAGTTAACCGTAGTATGACAAAAATAAATTATGACGACACCACCTTTAAAATACAGTTTAAAATACTGAACTGTCAATTTAAATGTCAGCTTCTTTCATTTAAAAAAAAAAAACCATTTAATTAACTATACTGCTTATATTTTACTGTGTAGCCAGGACAGATATGTGGATATAGCTTTTAGTACGGTAGGGTATGCTGATATAACCTTTTTCCTCTATTTGAAACAAACCATTCCCCTATATGGTAGTGCCGCAAAACACATTAAAAAAAAAAGCCACATACATCTGTGGATTTAATCGATGCTCACTGAACTGTCACGAAACTTGCTGAAGCCTTGTATGACATCACACACTTTCTCTATGGCCTAGTTTGCCCCTTTTATTTTTTTTTACAAAATGACAAGAGTAATTGAAATTTAGATTGCCATATGAAAATATATACAGTACTAGAAAAAAAAGCTACTCTGTACTGAGGTCATTAAAAAGTCTAGTGTGTGTGTGTGTGTGTGTATTGTGCATATATTCCGTTTTACATCATGTGTGCATGTGTGCGACACAGTGAGGCGGGCATAATTAGTGCCAGCTCTGTGACGTAGACAACGTGTGGCCCAAATGGCCGCTGTGAGTGGCGGTAACAGCATCTCCTGCTCTAGCCCGCCAGCCTCCGTCTCTGACTTCATTTCCTCCCGCTCTGACGCAGATGCCCCCCACCACCAACCCCACCACCACCCCTCCGTCTAACTTAACACACACATATGCACAACCCTGCCTCCCCCACCCCCAGCATCCATCTCTCATCATGTATTTTTTTTCTCACTCAGTTAAACGTCCTTTTTTTTTTTTTTTTTTTTATTCATACGCTAAGCCTCGTGCTGCAGTGCTCCACATACCTGTGTGATGTATTCTGTCTATGCAAGCTTTGACTCATCCTTTCAAATTGCAACCACATTCTCATTTCTAATTGTGTTCGTAGAATAGTGGACGAACCATCTTTTTGAGTTTAAAAAAAAAAAAAAGAATCGTAATACTTCACAAACATATTTGAGCTCTTCAAAAATTTAAGGAAGCTTTTTTTTCCCGTCTAACCTGAATATGCGTCACATTGTGTTAGTGTACATTAAGTTTGTGTTACACAACAAGACTTTATAAGTTCAAGGAGATACAAACTGGAGAAGATAATGCCCAACTAATGCAGTACGACACCACTAAATTCAGAATCCAATGTATGGCATCATGCGTCATGATACAGGAAATAGTATTTGAGAGAGGATGTATCAACCCCACACCAAAGTTAGCCACCGTTATCCTCCTCAGGTTGCCATAAAAGGCAACCCTTCACTTGATCAGCCCGTTTCCTCTTGACGTGCCTGCGGTGCCTGTACCTCTTCTTCAAGTCATGTTAGTTAGATGCATCATGAACAGCAATCTGAATGTCGAGCATCTAAGACACAAATAACAATGAAATTCTTTGGGGTGAAAGTAATTTCAAATTCTTTTTCAAAATTGACCTTGAAAATAATATGTGTAAACGATAACAAACCTTTTTGTCTTGAATTCATACTTAATGAAGTCCAACTGAGAAAATGCATGCAAACAGCGAACCTCACAACTGTCCGACAGTCGAGCTACTGTTTTGCAATATACGTGATCGTAAAATAAACATAAACCAAATTCTCTGCATTATGATTCCAAGTAATTCTCCCTGTTTTCATCATATTTGTCAATGTCAAGCTTGTTTAATTTTGAAATTCTAGCAACATCATAGGCTAAATTGTTGTGCTCATGTGTGCATTCTGGCTCGAGGACTGTTACGTAATGTCAGGCTGTAAATGACAGCAGGGTGAAGTGTAAAACGAATGCCTCTCAAGTCCTAATGGCGACTTTGCTGTAAAATCCAAACAAAGATGTTGAGAACTCCGGATTATAAACAAAGATGTCATCTTTTCTCTGGGGGGGGGGGCTATGCATCTCCTTTGGGTGTGTTCATTTACTCCAGTCTTGACAGTCCCTCTTACAAGGCACCTACTTTAATGATGTGCTCTGATTTGTATTTCCATTAACCCAAATGATGTACTTATCTCACATTTGTCCTAATGGATCACGGTGCACGGTGACGTCCATTGACGTCACAGTGAGATGATCCGCAATGCAGTCGCATGCAAATGTATCCACGCTGGGCTTCTCCTTCTTCTCCTTCTTCTTCTTCTTTAACGAATGCATTTTCAGACAAATAAAGGACCGAACGTAAGCGTGATCTGCCGCTTGGTTGTGGAAGCTAGTTACGAGCCAAGCTGTGAAGATGTGCATAGCTCCCTCCAGCCCCCCAGGGACCCTGTATTTTCATGGGCCTGCCTCTGACGTCAATGCGCCGGCTGTCCTGTGGATTGTCAGAACAGACTATTCAGTTGGGGGGGAGGGGACTGCAAGTCACTGTGCTGTGTGTGCATGTGTGTTCTGCATGTGATGTGTGAGAGTGTGCCTCTGTAAATGTGACTATGCACCTCTGTCTGTGTGTGTGTTCATGTTTCTATACCGGCATGTGATCTGTAAATGTTTCACTCACACCTCAAGCCTGTGTGCACCCGTCCGTCCGTCTATGCAGTGCACAAAACAAACGCCTAGATTTCCTTGAATTGGAAATATACTGAAGTGGATAAGGTCGGTAATAAAGGGGTCGGGGGGGCAAATGTGAGTGTGTGAACAAGCGCTCATGTCTGCAGATGCCCGGAGACAGAGGTTGCCGTTATCAGGAGGATGTTTGTTCAAAAACAGCCAAGAGGGCCGAATGTTTCATCATGGCCGCCAACCGCTTTGAGTCAGATGCTGATCCCGCTGTGGACACGAGCGCCGCTATGATCTTAGGAGCTACTCTAGACATGTGACAGACAGACAGACAAACGAACATACTGTGGCTAGATGATGTACACGTACAATATATTACTGTATAACTCCATACTCATGTACTAACTTGCTCATATGAGAATCGTGGCTAAAAACGGCTCTACTAGGAGGCCAGATAAAGAGTTGCGGCCTTCCTTGTGATCTCCCGCATTTCCCTTTAGGTTGTTTATCCAGAACCAGTCACGAAGGTTTCACTTTGAATTGATCACTTCTACAACAAATCCCGGAACATTCGAATTTCCCCATCACAAGTGGAGCTACCTTTAGAACAGTGCAGCTGGCTACTCTCGTGGCCCTTACGGGGGACTGTTGGTGACCCCTGCTTTACGTAATCCAATATTAAATCATGCAATACTTTTATTGTATGATTCACTATTAGTGCAGCATTCGGCCAACTATCATGATGATGTCACGAAAGGTTTCTGCAGTAATCGATATTAACTGTCGGTAGAAAATCGGCGACTTTACAATGTCAAACAGGTGCTGTGGAACTCAATGTTCTCATAATATATATAGAATCTCCCCAGCAAGGAGGAAATCTTCTACACAACTGTACTACACTTGCCGTGTTATTTACCAAAAGAAGTATTGATCAGTGAATAATACACGCAAATGAAGGTTATTATAAAATGTGCTTGTAAGCAAAAGAAAATTAGTGGGGGTTGTATTGTTTTTGTTTTTCTTTGCATGGCACATCAGAATTTTTATGCCCAGGAGGAAACTAATATCATCGAAGTACCAGAATAGAAATGGGTATAATAATCAATGAATCCATTTGAGTGGTTCTGCATATATTAAAAGACCAACTTGAGGTGAAACTGTAGCTCGTCTCTGTTTCCATTGGAATAATCAGTGGGGGTCCTGGCGTGGCGTCCAAAATGAAAAGCGCTCACTCCCTATCTGCTCGGCATTCAAAGATGTGCACTTGACTTATTAGCACTGAGTGCGCCACCTCAGCAGCTCGCCAGAGTTGTCAGGCAACATGATCCAGCATAAACCCTCTGTGCCGCAGCGCTATATTCTGATCATATCGAGAGTCAGAGAGGAAGGTGTGGGAGTGGCGGCGGGTTACGTCAGCCTGTGCGCTATCAATCACCGGCATTCCTACACTCTCCAGCAGCTGGTCCATTCAGAGGTCACGTACTGTAGAATATAATGAATTCTCTCTGACGCATTCTGCCGCTTTTCTCTTCTACCGAGTGAAGAAGTGGATAAAGGTACAAGCAACTGGCTGTGACTTTTTCATTTAAGTGTGACCGAAACATCAAATATTAATTGTGCGTTCAGGTAAAAAAAAAAAAAAGAAGATCTCCAATATTTTAACTGACTCAACTAAGTGGCCCAGTCTGCTATTACCCTGGCAAGCCATATCAAGTAACAAAGTGGGAGTTCCTCAGTTTTGGACCATGGAATACCATCTTGATGTCATAGCTTAAGACAGCGTGAACGCTGACCTGGGTGGTGCAAAAATCCTGGATGAAGGTGTGTGATGGATAAGATGAGTGCGCATGTGCACAAGTCATTGTGAAAAAGGCCCACAAGTTTCTATAGCAAGGGCGACTATTGTCTGTGTGCTGCTGAAGGATGGAATAAAGCCTTCAGTTTAATGAGCGTGACAACATTTGCCCTGGACGACAGAGTTGAAGGTTATGACAGAGAAGATAACAACTAGAAAATTGGGGAAGCGTAATATTTATGAGTTCATAGAAACAAAATAGCTTTTGAAGGGCAATTTTGGTCGCCGTAAAATACACACGTTGGTGTTGTTCTCGATAAAGTTTGTGTGTGGTCAGGGAAAATGAACTAAACGACTCCAAAAATTTGATTAGCCACAGTCAATGATTTAGCACGTGGGGCAAGTACTTTTTTACGCACATGGCCAAGTCTCTTTGAATATTTCTTTTTGTTCCATAATAACAAAATGCATTTTTTAAAGTTAACTCCGGAGCTTTGTTACATTTATTTGATGAGCTTAAACATCAAAATGGGAAAACAATTTTAAAGCGTATGAATTTGAGAAAAGGGAAAATACTTTTTCACGACACTTAAATGACTTGATCTTTAAATTGAGTTTGTGGTTGTGGGCAACTGGATTCTATTCATGCACACTAAATGAACGTACAACAGTGATGGGAGTTGCACAAGTCTTATAGTGACGCTGTAAGAGACAAACAAATGATATTCACGTCACACAAGAGAACTTTGCGTAATCTCTTGATAGATAAGAGACAAAAAAAGACCTTGGTATATTGAATATTTAGTCTAATGCGCCACACACTCTCATGCCAACCACTAAATGTCTCATACAGCCCAAAACTGAATTTACACTGCAAGTCACCTGACTGACGCTCACCTGTTGGTTTAAATGAGTGTTACCTTTTTATTTATTATTTTTGGAGCTGGGGTAGTCTTTCACTGTAATCTACATATAGAGCAAATATTTTTAATATGATTATTGGTGTTGTTTGGATATATCTCGCTGATTGCTGTATTTTGATGGCATTACAGGGTATCTGACATCTGTCCATTTATGCGCCAGAACATGAAAACTCCACTAGTCAAATTGAAACCCCAAACATCTCCACTGTGAGGCAGATGCGCAAACCATTTGGCAACCGTGTTGCTCTGAGCTAGAGGTGCATATGTCCAATAATTTGGGTAGCTTTTTAAAAATGATATCAATCATCTCAACCACCAATTTTGCACCGTCAAGTCTGAATATCTATCACTTATTCTCTGGATTTAATTAGCCAACTTAATGCAACACCAACAAAATGTTGCTTCGTCAGTAACTCCAAGAAAGAAATGCGCATATGTCGTTTTATTGTGAAACCAAATAATCGGAAAACGTTCGCTTGTGGCTGACTTGACACCGCACGCTCTTTCTCTCTTCCCTTCTCCGCGTGCGCGAGTGTGTGTGAGCGCTTCTGCGTGCGTGTGCGCGTATTTGACTGCGCTCGCTTCCTCCGCCGTCGCCCCTGTTTGCCCAGTCTTCTGCTGCACATCCACGGCGGAACTAGACGCCGAGGAGGCGGACGGACTGGAGCTACACCTCGGCCAGCGGTGCTGGGTGGAGGTGCGGTGGCGGCGGTGGTGGGGGGCAGCACACGACCCTCCTTGCCCTTCCCAAAATTGAGGACCCATCGTGTCCTGGAGTAGTTTTATTTTTTTCCCCCTTTTTCCTCTTTAGAAAAAAATAATAAAATCACAATATATGTTCTTGTTGTTGGGTTAGCGCACTTTTCTCCGCGGCTCATCTCTTAGTTTGCGCTCATTGTCCGTCATGGAAGATGGTCCGTCTTCGACAAGCTGTTTCAGAAGGTTAACGGACTGCTTCCTGGGTGCAAGTAGGTACACTTTTATATATAAGATATCTTCTGTCAAATGATAACGATGATGCCCAATACTTGGAGCGGAGCGCGCAGCAACAGTTCCGTGCGAACGCTTCGGCATTTTGACGTCTTGTCTCCCTCATGTGAGCCCACTTAAGTTTATGAATGACACATTGATGGCTCCTCCACGGGTGGGGACCTGGAAGCAGCCTCATTCGCTGCTTGTGGAGTGTGTGCGGTCCGGTTTAATAAAACATGCAGCGTGTTGGTTGTGAGTCACGCTGAGGACCAAGCATGGCTCCAACCAAGCAATCAACAAATGCAACAATTATTTACAACCCATTTCAGGATATGCCTTCATGATCATATTTCGTGTACAATATTGAAAGAAATTTAGCCTTTAAATTCAGAGCTGGCCCACAGACCCCTTGGGACAGAAGAAATATGCAATATTGGGGCCCTGTCAATAATAATTGTTACTGAACGTTCATACATCTAACTATAAAGATATTGCAGAAGTGTAGTAGACTGTAAATGTGTCATCAGGTTTATTATGTTTGGTTTAGAAAAAAACGCAACAAGCAACAATTCAGTGCAAGAACAGAAATGATCATTCCTGTTCTTGCACTGAATGGTTGCCTTCGAGTGCTTACAAAAAGGTAAATTGCTTGGATTCGTAAAATAACTTAACACCCATAATAAAGTATTACATACTGTAATATTGGTACTGCAAATACCAAATAAAAATACCCATAAAGAAGTATTAAATACTGTAATACAATGTAATACAAATACCTAAATAATGATGTGAAAGAGAAAAGTGGAACAAAGTGGGGGACAGGAAGGGGGTGAAAATGCTTTAAAAAAATATAATAATATAATATTGAATTATTAGTTCTGAAAAATATGCAAAAACACACCAAAGCTTTCGTAAATAAAAAAATAAAAAAATACCTGATTACAAAAATATTTTTTATTACTTCTTAAGTACTTTAGCCTCTTTTGACTGTTGATTGTAATAAAATAAAAAAATACCTGATTACAAAAACATTTTTTATTACTTCTTAAGTACTTCAGCCTCTTTTGACTGTTGATTGTTCCTGAGTGGCCACAGAACCCACCTAACAGGTGCTTAGTTCACTCTTTATAAATTATCAATGATAATAATGCATTTAATTTACATACCGCTTTCTGGACACTCAAAAAGATGCTTTAAAAATTAATGTAACCTTTTATATGCGAACCAAATATAGCAACTATAAATATGTTATTTAACAACCCCAGAATGTAATGGGAAAATATTTTCCTGGTAAAATTAGTGCCATTTGGCTATTATCTTGTGTAACTTGTGTAAGTTTCTTGAAAGTCACCAATTTCCCTGCTCAGACACACACTCATTTACACAGAGTGAATGAAATGAAATAGAATGAAAGCAACTGTCTTTGAGTTTCTATTATATGTCGTTCTGCAGTACAGTCTCGCGCAAGGATAATGTTGTGTTTGAGTATTTGCGATTATCTTGCACGCATTCTATCACGCCACTTGAGATATTGCGTCAGTGAGTCCGGTGACCTTTTAGGGAATGTGCATTTCTTGGAATATGAGTGATGTCAAACAACACATGCGAAAACGTAATTGAATACTAGAATACTATATATATGTATGTATATACGTATATATATATATATATATATATATATATATATATATATATATATATATATATACACGTATATACATACATATATATTGGGTACATGGTCACATGACACATACTATACAATTAAGACAATATGGCAGAATGAAGCTAGAATCCTTCCTCAAAAACAACTAAGACAAAGAACATTAGGGAAGAGTTGGAAAAAATTTTTTTACAAAGAGTAGACAAATATACCAGCGCTACTAATAAGTTGAGAGGAAGTGCTATCCAAATAGCGAGGAAAGAATAGAGCAAGGAGGATTACCAGGAAATCAACAGAACGTTCTGGGGAGAACAAAGTACACCCAAAAAATAAATAATGGAAGGATAATACAAGATGGGAGTGAAACAGAATAAGGAACAATCAGGGATCTTCCTGATATGGCTGCACAGTTTAAAATTGGAAGTTTATCTCCTAGGTACCCATCTCCTGGCTCGATTTTGCGCGACTGAGGGGGAACCATGAAAAAACACATTTTGTTTTATTTACTGCCACCTTCTCATTGGTCAGTCACTGCACCTTTTTGAATGTCTACACTTTGTCATAGTAGTCCATATAATCAGATAGCTTGAAGAGTAGGTGCATGTGAAGTCACATATGAAAATTTTAATTGATAAATATTCTAAATTGTTCGTCCGGTGACTAAAAAGTTGACAGATCACGCCGGGCGGAAACCCAGAAAGAAACCCACGTCACTGAGAGAGGAATAGTATGTGCTGATGGGATTGATTGGGATCAGATTATTTTATCTTCTTTGGACAGTGTTTTATAGCTCCAAATTCTTGACATCATCTGGCCTGAACAAGGTTAAATTGCATTGTAACGTCACTTCCAAAATCTCATTAGCAATGCCTTACCCTGCTGCTATGAGGTCATCCTGTGGCACACTGGTATAAATGCAAAGTCACTGTTAGCTCAAATGGAAAAACGTAAAAATCTTTGGCCAAGATTTTCTTTGCTCATATATCACATTGTAAAAATATATAAACACGTAGGAAAGGTAAAGCTATTAGGAATGATGTTACATGGTGTCCCATTTCTGTCAATCTATTTTGTTTTTTTATTTTCCCAATTGTTCCTACTGGCGAAGACGTGTCTATGATCATTATAGCATTTACAAAACAACAAATCTAGAAGTTGTGACGTGGGTCTTGCATAGTAGCAAGTGTACATCAGAATAATTTTTTTTTTGAGTGGGCGAGTAAAAATATACATACTTTACATTTGCCAATGACTAAAACGATGCTTCTCTGTGTATTTGCTATAGTGTTATGAGTTTGTTTACATTCAATACCTTTAGGGGGAGCCCTGGAGCAAGACCTTTTTAAATACACAAGAAGCCAAAGCAAATAAGCCTGAGATGCAGTTTGATACCTTTTATGTCCAAATGTTTGGCGCACTGGATCAGCGCCAGGGCTCACAGTATTAGTGACAAAACAGATGACATTCTCCTCAAGGCATTCTCCATCCATTGACCCCTCTATCAGCTGGTGGAAGTTTTGCTATCTGAGGGGATGGGAAAAGGCCACAGACGGATAGATTCCCTTCCAACTTGTCCTCATGTTGGAGCTCATTGAAAAACGTGATACAGGAGAAGACACGGGATCTGAGTTCTGTGGTTCTCATTAGCAGCTTCCCATCAGTTCAACATCAGTCCAGATGTGCGATGACGAACGTGACCCCATCGTTGATGGAGCTCTGGGAAGCGGTGGAGGTAGTGGGAGGGGGGGTTGTGGTGCAGCAGCATTTACATCACTCTGAAGCATTATGATTGGTGCCATGCTTAGAAATCTCATCAAATGAAGCAAGTTGATATGTAATTATCTTGCTAAACACTCATTTTCATGCAGCCAGTGCAAGCTTGACTCTCGCTCAATGCCACGTTTGTAATCACCTGTGGTTGACAGGCGATCAGTCCAGGAGGGTTGTCCGTTGTCAGCTGGCTTTGACTCAACTTTTTTTTCTGTAACCCTGAACAGAATGAGAGGTATAGAACATGGATGCACTGCAGTGTAATCACAGAGTTGAAAGGTGAGGTACCTCTTGAATATGTGTCTGTAGCGTGTCACTGCTTGCCCGTGAGCACACACCAAGATGTCTTATCTACATCTCAGTTTGCCATTTACAGCCCTCACCCTTTACATGTAATGACCTCGGCCAAAGAAGTGGAAATAATGCAAATTACATTTCCATGGAGATCCTCCCTCTCTCTCTCTCTCTCTCTCTCTCTCTCTCTCTCTCTCTCTCTCTCTCTCTCTCTCTCTCTCTCTCTCTCTCTCTCTCTCTCTCTCTCTCTCTCTCTCTCTCTCTCTCTCTCTCTCTCTCTCTCTCTCTCTCTCTCTCTCTCTCTCTCTCTCTCTCTCTCTCTCTCTCTCTCTCTCTCTCTCTCTCTCTCTCTCTCTCTCTCTCTCTCTCTCTCTCTCTCTCTCTCTCTCTCTCTCTCTCTCTCTCTCTCTCTCTCTCTCTCTCTGTCTCTCTTCATTTTTTCAATATTTGTTTTCAATTAGGAATTTCACCTTTTCCCTTTCTTCACTTCAATCTCTCCAACCTCAACCTTTTTTTGTTTTGGATAATCTATCTTCCAGGAGACATGTCTATTTGATACAAGTAGCAAGGATGTTGGTTGTATGAGTGCTTACACATGTCGCAAAACTTGACATTTGTATCTATAATTCATGAAAAGACAACACCAATTTGTATACATTGACGTTATGTCCCACCCCTAATCAAAAAGCGTGATGTTCATCTATTTAATCTGCCACCTTTGAACTGTCTCGTATTGATTTAGCAGTGTAGGTCAGGACACACTGCAGAGGAGGACAAGAAGTATGTGTGTGCACTCACCTGTATTTGCCCACACATGCACACACTCTCCTCTCCTCCC
This sequence comes from Syngnathus leptorhynchus, assembly GCF_054491065.1. Classification (NCBI taxonomy): domain Eukaryota; kingdom Metazoa; phylum Chordata; class Actinopteri; order Syngnathiformes; family Syngnathidae; genus Syngnathus; species Syngnathus leptorhynchus. Next base: position 7,857,518 of record NC_141204.1, on the reverse strand, counting down.
GCCTTGATGAATAAATGAGGTGAAAAGTGGAATCAAAGCTTATTCATCGTCACTCTCGGTGCCCACTGAATGGCTGTGTTGCGCCCCTCTCACACAGAAGATAAGATAAGAACCACATGCTCTTCAAACCTCCTGGCAAGGGAGTCCCAGGCGGAGCTGCTGACGCACGCACCCTGCATCGAGCCCGCCAGTCCCCACCCCTCACACATCCTCTCCCTTCCTGCCTCAGACTCTTGTCATGAAAAGTGAAAAGTAGTACCCTGGCAGCTTGCCCTTGACTCTGTGCCAGGCAGAGTAAGCTTTAATAGAAGCAGTCCTTTCCCCTTTTTGCTCATTTTTCACGAGTGTGTCATAGAGGAGAAACATGTTGCCCACTAAAAATCAGCTAGACTTATGACATGACCACTTGACATCATCTGACCAGAGCATTAAATGCACAAGCTCACTTAACATGCTTCTTCTGCACGGCTCACTAAGGTCATGTCCGGGTCACCTCGACTCATATCTTAAAAAATAACATCTATTTGCTTCATAGATAGCAGCATTTGATTACTATGGTCAATAAAAGAAACCCAATTTGTTGTGGGTGTCGTTTTGTCAAACAGCAACAATTGGCTTGTGAGTGACATATCTGACCTAGCTGCCACACTACTGTTGATGCCACAGTTCCATATTGTTCCCGTGTCAAATTGTTCTCCTCCATGTCATGTAATTCTCAACAGATTCAATTGAGCATTATTATGACTTCTTCACGTCATTGAAGGACTTTCACTTTTGTAAAATTATCCATGGTTAAGATGGAAAAGTCATTTACTGTGGATTCTTTAGTTGGCGTGTCATGTAATTAATTACAGATCAACCTTGGCTTTTGTCACCTATGTAGTATTTGCTTGTCATGGCTGGAACGTCCATCTGCATGATGGTCCTAGCAGCCCTCAATGGAAGCACATTAACAAGCAGTACCAAATTGAGCAGGTACTGTGCAGCTGAAAAGGAAATTCAAGTTACTCGAGGTTTTCGTGCCACCTGTTGCTTCGGCATTCTATCGACATGTGGGCAGAGATTTGGAAAAGGCTTTGGTGCGCCATTTTCCATGATCCTCCACTGGATAGATTACATTCTGTGACCTTCTTACCAACATGGATTTTTTCACTTCCTTCCTCATTTTCTTCATTCCGTCACATCACCGAGCCAGGCGACCACCATTGTTAGGGAGGGTCCCACGCAAGCTTCAGCTGAGCTGAGAAGCTTCCCGCACTAAAATCTCCTCATAACAGGACATTCTATACCGACACATAGCTCACAATATTTTTCACCTCACTGGCAGTGCAACAGTAGACTTGACTGATCTTTTTAACTCAGAGTCAACCACCCAAAAGTTTGTTTAGACGTCTGAGTGGGAATTGTTGTGTCTATGTTTTACTAAGATTTTTAGATCCTTTGCCTCGTGAGTAATTTGATGTTTAGTCTTGCTAATATACAAACAGTTCCTGAATGCGAATAGCACGTTTCTTTTGAATGTAATCGTAGAGTTAGGTTTAGGGTGGAGGGAGCTTTGTCTCATCCTGTATCTGGCCAGGAATTATACAGCAAAAAATCCAGCCCAATGTGGATGTTGTCATAGCACCAAGATGGACATCTTCTGCGTCGTGTATCAGTTTAAAGCTTTGCCATCTTAAGTCTGTGACTGAGATTTCATTCCTTTTATTCTAATGAATCTAGCAGCCTTGCAACAGTAATAAAAACACAGAAAGTCAAATATGTTGCTCAAGAGTACAGTAGAGAACATTCCCATGCAATCCCAATTATTGTTCTTCACAAAGGCTGTGTGGCTAGAGAAATAAGGCCTTGCTTCATAGCACTTTTCTTTTTTTCCTGCAAGTCTCTAAAGGAGCTTCATATAAAAGAAATGTGGCGTCAAATAGACCCTGGGGCTTTGTCTTCTTGTGTGAAAGTGTAACAGGTCAGATGTCATCAAGCAGTTCGCCATTTTCCAGTCCTGATTGAGAAGAGGGAGGGGGGGGGGTTAATATAGCAGAAGGATGTTGGATTTATTAATAAATTACATTGCTGCTAGGTGTCTTGCTTTAGAATCACTATAGAAGAGAAAGTCTGCAAAATACTTAATGAAAACACTTCCCTGTCCTCTCGTATAAAGCCAGCCCTTACCTAATTGAGTAAAAAGCCTCTAGTCTGGGATTGTACCTGGAAAAAACCCACTGTTTGGCCAAATCTCTGCACACAATTTTCATCCACTCACGCCACAATGAAGCCAAATATTGTTGATTGATTGCAAGACTTTTCATGCTTAATTTTTGAAATCCAGACAGACTGTGACTCGTTTGGCCTTCCCTTTCCCAGTGTCAGGGTGTGGCGTGTTGTCGTCCAGATAAGTATTACGTAACAATACCTCACTGCATGAACTCAGGCTTCAGCTTTTACACAGGAAGCAAAAGTCTGAGTCAAGCACCACATCTCTGCCAAATGGGCTCGACTCACCCGTGAACATGCAGCGCAACAAGCTGCTGACCGCCAAAACATGACTCGAAGGGTACTGCGAATCAGTCAAAATACTTCAGAACTCAGGTATTTTTTTGGGGGGGTGAATGTTATACTCATTATACTAGCCATACTTAAAAATCAGGGAAGGGTCTGCTTTGGGACGTTCTTGGTTCATGGTGTAATGGTGAACAGTTAGATATCATGGATGCATAATCATGCCTTAATCAATTTGTTTTTAATAATAGTCATATGCTTGCTCTGTCCTTTTTCTATGGCTCATTTTAATGCTTCTCTCCTGGGAAGTCTGGAAGCTGTTGATTGTTGTTGCAATCGAGTCCAATTTTGAAAACAATACAAGTGTCACTCGAACCAGTTCCCTCATTTTTTTATTCAAGACATAGATGTTTTTTACGGGTGCACAAAATGAGCCGTGCATGAACAAAACCAACACAATGCATGAACTCATAACAATATACATACTGGCATATCAGAATTTACACAATAAATCAGGTTTGTTCGGACCTCCTCAGTGGAGGCTCTGAAGAACCCCTGAGACCGAACCACTGTTCTAAATCAATATTGCTGCGTTGGATTGGTAGGCTGACTCCAGAATTGTTGCTCCTGAATGTTCATTTCTCTATCCAGCCTCAGATAATTTGGCAGTACGAGCAACCGGCCTCACAACTGTAGGCCAAGTGTGCCACACCAGTTCATGACCTCCAAACCCAGCATCTTCACAGCACACCACATAGCATAATGCATCACAAAAAGTAGATATGCAGGTTAATTATTCATTATTTTAGTCATCAATAGATGGCTTTGGTTATTTTGAAGATTATGTCGACAAGCTTTTCTTCAAAGACAGATTTGACTTTTTGCTCATGTTGAAAGAATCAAAACACATCGATTAGCCTTACTTTGTCATCATACTGCTTGACCTGCACACATCCCCCCCAAAATACACCGTCACGTTGAAGTAAACACTCTCTAGAGGATCAGTTCCACAGCTGAACGTCCTCCAAAAGAAACATCCCGTTCTCATCCTGTTAACATTTGCTAAAAACGACAGAGCTTAGCTATTTTTTAGGGAAATGAAAGCATGTACGCGTCATCACGTTTTAAAGTGCAAGATCACTCATGACATGGCTGTCACTAAGTCTTGTGGAAATATGTTTTGTTCATTCAAATATCTATCATCTATTGACCTATGATAAAGATGTCTGGATAAATTCAAAGACCATCTTTGTTTTTGTTTTTATTTTAAATACATCTTTAAGTGCTGCTTATGACAGCACTTTTACTTGTGTTCCAAATTGCCCAAATGTTTCAGCAATGCTGTGCTCCCGTTTCTGTCTATAGCAGCTGTCCCCCCCCCTGCCCCCCTCCCAAGTTGCTTTGATTTATTAAGCCATATTCCGACGATTTGCGTCAGAGCTGGCCAGGAGTTTCATGAGGCCTTGCACTTCTGAAACCTGGTGTCTCGTGTCTGGACAATGTCAGACTGCAAAGCAACATCCTGCACCCTCCGAAGCCTCCTTACCTCTACCTTCCATTTCCTTATTTGCCTGCTAATGCACGACCCGTGTGTCCTTGACACACGCATATGTTTATTTCTGTGTTTGAGCTAATATTTAGTTCTTATTAAAAGACAGTCACTGATATGTAGGGGTACAGTCATGTGACTTTGGTGCGTGATGGTATGACCAACCAACCAAAAGGGTAGATAAAAAAAACACCTGACCTTAATATGTCTTTTTATTGTAATGAGAGCAAGACTTTGTGGTTTTCTGTTTTAGAATGATTTTCCTCAGTTTGATAAAATATTAGTTCCATGTCATGGAGCGCATTTTTATAAATACAATCATATATTGTACAATATACATTTCATTACTACACAATCATTTCCGAGGGTATAAGAACTTGAAGTTATTCTTCTATGTATTACGGGTAAAAATTTGACGTGATGTCCTATCCGGTACTTGGATGACCTCAACACATTGGTTTCTCTCATGAACAGAATCAGCGAGCAGACGCCAGTGGCGCATACAAAACAAATTCCCCTCACCAATAATCTGGCAAAAGGCTTTTTCCCTGACAACAAAGACAGTAAACAGCAGCACTTAGCGACCTCTCAAGAACCTAATTGCCTATTAAGCACTATCGAGTCCTCCTTTATTCTGCTGCCTCTGTTGGGGGCTCCCATCCCTCGAGACGCAGCTTGACTGTAAACATAAGATGAGCATGAGCCCGCTTAAGGTGCTCCCATGCTTACCTAACTCGAACAGCATGTCACATGTTGTCACACAACTTATTTTGTCCTCCTATATCTTGTTTTCCCTCAGAGCTTCCCGAAAACCTTTTTTTTTTCTCCCCCACATCTCCCTGCATTAGTTATTCATGAACAAAGCTGTGCAGTAATTGAGTTAAAACAGTCTTTTGCTTCTGTGCTTCTCAGGCTTGACAGATGAGAAAGTGAAGGCCTACCTCTCTCTGCACCCGCAGATGCTGGATGACTTTGTGCTGGAGAGTGTGAGCGCCGAGACGTTGGACAGATGGTTGAAGAGGAAGACCAGCAGCAGGCCTGCAGGTATAACCACTGACACACACACACATTCAAACTTTTCGGCATCACTCTGACATCATGACTGGATCTGCTCATTTCAGTTGATCATAACTTCTGTCATGTGTTCCTTTGGTTTCATGTTTTAAGCATACATGCGCCAGAATGAGTCATGCATAAATCAGGCTGCCTTAAAATTCCATGTAACATTTAGTTTGCTTAACCCCTCCCTCCCTAAAGGACATGTTTTAATGTAACGTACAACTGACTGATACAACCCAAAAAAAAAAAAATCAAAGAGGAACTCAACCCCAGATGTTAAAACGTCCTGTTTTAACGTAAATGCACATATCTTCTTTACCTGATGCTGCTTAATTAAATACACAAAATATTTATTCTAAATAAATGCAATTTAAATACTGCATCTAATCGCCACAGCATCTCCGGCCGAATGGAGTTGTGGCCATAAAGTGGTCAGTGCCTGTTGTGGCGGCAAGCCCTGAACTGGTTGGTGAAAAACTGGAGGCTGCCCTTTGTGACTTCTGTTCATAACCTATATGGATAGAATATCTTGGCACAGCCGAAGCATTTAAAATCCCATTAAAAAATCTGAATACAGAACTGTGATGTCTGTAGTAAATGTTTTTCATGATCATAGTGCTTCATCATAGTCATTTCTGGAGTGTGTCTTTCTGTTTTTCTGTTCCTCTTTTCTACTCAAACTGTCTCGTGGGTGGGGCTAGAATATTTCCTTTTTTTCATTGGGTTCTTTTACTTAGTTAGCAGCAAGGGGCTGGACAAATATTGACGTTAACAGAAACAATTGTGTAGGCTATATTATAACTTTGTGTTCATTTAAACTTGCCCGGATTTCTCACCGACTAAGTCACTTTGTAAATAAATTGAGATGAGAATGATTCATTTTGTGTTTTGTCTAGTGTTGTCACATGGGGTTATGTAAAATGGGTGCCTTGGCGCCATACATAGTGTACTTTCGAGAGGACTGTTGTCTGCTTGGTATGTTAGCGGTCGGAGCCCCAGCAGTTTTCCCTTCATATAAAAAATGCCACTGCACCAAAACACTTCTCCTGGGGTCAACCCGTGTGCACTTTTGGGGGGACATTACTTTATTATTTAGGTCTTTTTTTTCTTCTATAAAGATTCCTCACCTTCACATATTCTCCTTTTCCAAAGTGTATGATAGATAGAAGAAAGAAAGGGAACGGCCCTGTCGATTGTTTACAAGTTGTTGGATGTGTTTGAGCGGACCATGTTGAGTGTGTACCGCTCCGCACTCAGTGAGCTGTTTCCCAGACCAACGGCATCCATCAAGGGCCAACAGCGCTGGCGCACAGCCCAGTCGAGCTGCTGACGTCAGAGGCGTCCTCCAGAGACATGCAGCTTGGCTGAAGGGGGCCCATGGGGAGGGAGGGGGGGGGGGCAGTAGGGGTTTGGGTTGTCGGCGGTGACAGCGAGGGCCCTGGCACTGGGTGTGTTGTCGCTAAAGAGGAAACTGGCGTATGATAGATTTGTCACATTTTGTAGCAATACTCTCTATACAAATAGAAGTGTGTCCGTTACTTTAGGCTCATGGTGGTGATCAAATCCTCTGGCGTCAAATAGGAATAACTCACTGGAGTCATTCAGCTTGGGTCAGCGCAGCGGAATCAGAGCAGAACTTTATCACAGAGCAGTGAGGGAGAAGATGTGAGATCATTTTAGCCTGTTTAGTGCAAAAACATGAAGAGTATTAAACACCCTTTACACTTTCTGGCACTCAAAACACAGGACGCTACTGCAATGGTAATTGATGATGAGGCAGAAAGACCTTGGCAAAATCTGAATTTGGGCCCCCCTAACCCTAAATTGTACATTGAAAGAGTGATTGCTGAAGCAAATTATTCAAAATAGTTCAATTTGGATTGCGATCCCAACAAATTGGAGTTCCATCAACTCTAGATTTGTGTCACAGCTATTGCCAATCCGAATCTTACAGTGAGTGGACCTTTTTTTTCCATCTGCTTTTTTCTCAGCTAAAACCTACTACGATTAAATAATCTTCTTAATCATATTAATCATATTGTTAAATGCATAGCACCTAATTGTGGCACACGTTAGTTTTTACGAAAAATCTGCTGTGTTTGTATTGTAATCCTTCGAGTGAATGTGAGGCCTTGACCTGAAATACCAGCGACAATGTTCGGTCAAACTAGATCTTAAAGATACGAAGGCTGCATAGCATTTAATAAAATACCTGAGAAGAATTGATTGTTTGATCTATAAACACATTGCAGCACATGGCATCAGAGCATGGTGATCAGTCAGGACTCAAGAGATCGACGCCATTGTTAGCCAAAGTCGATGCATCGTCAGGGTCATTGTCCGAGCCAAACCTTATTTGATGGCTTCTCCTTAGATTAACTACGCAGTATAATGAACATCATTGTGTTTGCTCCACATGTCTATTTTCTTTCCAAAGAATCAAGTTTCTGCAAGCAGTTCTGGCTTTAATGAAGTTGAATCTAATGTTAGGTTGGGCAGTACCAGTATAATTATTCTGACGTTTCTTTTTTTGGTAAGCCACTTGGTGGTGCTGGCTTAGCTTTGAGAACGGGTCCATAAATTTAACGGGTGTAGCCTGTGCCTCATCAAATATTTTTATTTTTTAGAGTTAGAGCATCCACAGTTTATATCTTGGATATGTATTTTTTCCAAATGAAATCAAATTCCACTTTTTGAAATAGTCTCTTGGATAGGCACTTAACTTCCTCCAAGCTTCCTTTACAGAACCTGGTAGAACTATTTGTTATCCTACCAACAGTTCACATGAACATTTAGTCCAGTCCCATGAGGTTTTTAAAATACTACCTGAATACTTCCAGCTGTTAATTGATTTAAGGTCCAAATTGTTTACTTCTTTTGCAGCTTTTGTCCTTCAAAAAAAGAACAACTTTTTATTCAAAACAGACTGAAAATGTAGAAACTGCCATGTGACGACTTTTTATTTGGTTCTCTTTGCACATTTGTGATAATTAAAGCAGCTGTTTTCCCGTTTAGATGTCTCCATTTGTCATATTTTGGTGACACCTCCAAGTTCTGATGAGTTTTTATATTGTTTCGAAGCTCCGCCAGCCTTGTCATCATGTGATCAACATTGAGTTAACCGCTTCCTGGAAGCAGTCCCTGCAGCGTGTCCCGTTCTTTCGGCTCTTGTGATGAACAACATTGGATTACATCTGATTTACCCACAAGTGTGTGTGAGTGTGTATGAGAGAGGGAAGAGAGAGAAAGCGAGAGAGAGAGACAAAGAGAAAGAGGGAAATACTAATGCAGATTCTATTTTGTACATAGTAACACAAATGCACGATTTCCTGTTTTGAAATACACATTTGTTGTTTCGTATTGCTCATTATATTCATCTCATAGGTTTTTATTTTGTTTTGTTGCGTTTTAATTTTATTATTCACGGATATTTATTATTAGTGATCGCGCTCGGTCCCCATTCCCAACGGATAGCAGGGGTTCAACTGTGGTTCTGTATAACTGTGATAATTTAAATCAGGACGGTTATCTGTCCATCCCAATCCTCCTTTGAAAAAGTGCTTGAAAAATGTGTATTCTGTTTCGAATTAGACTGTTTCAACTGAGCCTAAAGGGCAAGCGTGTTAAGCAGCTGATTCCCCATTTTAGTTCAGAGTGTGGATGGCAGTGACACAGAGACAAAGATTTGTTTGTGTGGCATGCCCCAATTCCACATACCCCCCACTGGTGGGATAAGAGCTCCGTCTCACCTGCAGGGCTTGTGATCAGGGAGAGGGAGGAGATGCGGGTACTCATGCCAGCATAACACAACACCCTTTTGGGTCTTCAAATACTGGAAAAGATTACACAAAAACATTATCAATGTGATGTGGGGTTCTGTTCGAAATAAATGTGAGATGCAAAATATGCAGCATTTAAAAAAAAAAAAAAAGGAAAACATAATTCATTTTTGCCAATTTTTACCATAACAAATTCATCTATTCAAGAGGTTGGACTTTCAGAATTACAAAAACCTTTAAAGACTGTAACATAGTCTGTCATGTCAGTGTAAAAAAATATTCACATTGGAACTTCCAATAAAATGTGTACAAAATGTTAACTTTGATGCATAAAACGTTGGTGAGTACCCATCGGTTTATCATCCCCGATCCCTTGTGAAAGCGAGCAAACATAGCGATTGTATAGCCAATGAATACAGATAAATGTGCTTTCTATTGTGTGTGTGTTGATGATTAACAAATGTAGTGTGACAGCAACAGTTTGCAAGGTCAAGGGAGGTCAATGTGCTCCACCTTTGCTAGTCAGAACTCATGGGTGGCATTCTTTTGCATTTTTCAAAGATGGAGTTCTGTGATTTCCTGAAATGCAGCAGGACATCATCTAGAGCTAGTATGTCCTCCATAAACAAGATCAATTGAAGACCTGGAGTTCTGTGATTTCCTGAAATGCAGCAGGTCATCATCTAGAGCTAGTGTGTCCTCCATAAACGAGATCAATTGAAGACCACCACTTGGCTGACACATAGAGCGCTGAGTCAGTCTGGCCGGTTTGTGTCCTGTGGGGGATTTTATGTAACCGTGGCAGCAGATCAATAAAGCTCCCGTCAATGATCCTGCAAGTTAGACTTGGCCGACTGAGGGATTATGCAGCGTTAAAAGGTCTCCGTCCAGAGTAGTGGACACACACCTTCTCATTCATGTTAGTGTCTCATCGACACTTGACCAGCTTTTACGATACTGAATGTAATTTTGGATGGACGGATTTGGACTATTTTCTAAGAAAAGGCCTTCCCTCAGTTTTGTGTTTACTGAAAGCATGGGCGATTCTTGAAAATAGGGGTTGCCATTAGAATGGACGAGTTTTTGTCAGTGTTGGGAACGTGAACACCCGGGACTCTATTTTTGTAGCCGGCACATGCGGATATGCTGGCGTATCCTGATTTTCATGCAGGCACAACCCTCATTGTGCCCTGGGAATTTTTGCTTGACCATTCTGGACTGAGGTTCATATTACAGCATCTCGGGGGGGGGTGCTTTACCATGCGCTAAATTGCTAATAATTTGGTGCTTGAAAGTTGTCGAAGATATACCTCTACTGGAATTCCATCTAAGTCCGGTGCAGTCTGGAGACCAATGGCCTAACGCAATTTTGGTGACTTTGATCGGAGAAGATGCTGACAGATTCTGAGGTACATGGATTTCATTATATTTTGTTCATAAATATAAAAGCAAACTGAAACTGGAAAAAAAAAATGTTTTTTCTTAATTTTCTCAAAGGCTTTGCATTCTTTAAGTAGACCCCCCCCCCCTCGTCTTCTGTTTGACGTCACACATGGCCAGGAGTTCACTCTAAAATAGCTCTCACGGCTAAGTTAGGAAACTAAGAGAGGCATGTTTAAAACAGCAAACAATGTGGCCGGCTGTAATTCTTTCTTCACATGCACAGAGGGTTGTTTCAAAGCTTGCACCAGCTTGAGTCAGTAAGATTTGGTCTCTCCAGTGCACCCGAGGCTTTTCATGCTTGGATCACATGAAACGTTATCAAAGAGATCGGAGCCGTTTCTGCTCTCGTGCTCTGTTGACTCATGTGCACTGAAAACTGTTCAAACTGTGTGAATGATTTTATTTTCTTCCAGAGTATAAATCCAGTAACTGTTATCATTGGCTATCATCAAATATTGTCAATGTCCAAAGTCAATTTTCATGTGTTTGACTGTCTTCTCAATAGCCTCAAATCCCTCCTGGAATTTGCTGTAGAGCTCTCGGAATTTTGTACTTGTCAAGTAAAATGATTTCTCTCTGGATTGTACTTTTAATAGCATCATAATTGCAACAAATGTCTCCCTGAGTAAAAGAAGAGGAAATATAAATCCACAATTTATGTGCAATTTGTAGTCCTTCTTTTAATTTACTCATTCACTTGTAGTTTTGCATCCAGCACTGATAATTCACCCAGCCTTCAAATGGCCATTTCCTGTGGAGCCTTCTGTTATTTGCATTCATGCTGGAGAAAAAAAAAAAAAAGAATGTATAGACTAACATCTGAGGATTTGAGTTTTAGACTAACAAGTGCTTTGCCTTTTTGGCCTTAGTGCAGTTTGGGTCACGACTTGGCCTGGTCAGTGGAACACTACGCTGAATGAGTTCATCGGTGAAATTACAAGTTGATTGTGACTCGTGAGTGACTGTTCACCAAGTTGCTCACATCAAGTGTTTCCAGACATGACGTTCGATAGCCAACCGATTACTCACACATGTAGCAGTGGCAAGGAAAGTCCACCAGATTTATGACCAGTACTAGCATACAAATTTCTAATTAAAGACAACTTTTGTAGATGAAGACATAACCTTGCTCCCAAAAATCATTTTTCAGTTCACATTGCACCAATATAATTCTTTGACGGGAGTGGCAACTACAGGGTGGTCACATGTGAGTCATTTGCTCCTAAAATGACTTTAATGACAAGTTATGTTGACTTGCATAACAAAGCAGTTGACTAAAAATAAAAGTTGTTGTTAAGTGCAGCTTGATTGTGATATTGATTGTATAACTGGATCTCCTTCATTCCTAGAATTATTATTATTGGTAACCCCTAACAGTATTGCTACACACATTATATTCTTGGTTCTGTTCTGTACATGTGGAAATATAATCTAGTTCGAATCTAGTCCAAAATTGTGCTCTGGCTGTTTGGTTTCTCCAAATGTCCAGTATGTCTTGACCTTGTAGTGAGCTAGTTTCTCTCTGGGGGTGTTGCTCGGTTTAATGTCTAGTTGGTGAAATGTTTTTCTATATGACACCCCAAAGACGTCCAGTTGCTTCAAATTCAGTACTTTAAGAATATGTCCTTTGCACAAGTATTGAGTTCTCTTCACCATTGGGTCCTAAAAATATTTACCAGCATTTTACTTACCAGTTGAAATGTACTACTTTAACCAAATTGTTGTGGAGCCTAAATGTTTTCTGCGGTGTTAAGGGGTGACTTATAGCGTAGAAAATGATTGCTTGAAGAATGACACACACAAAAAACAAGGATATTAAAGCCCCTCAATAGTCAAACTGTGTGGGAAGATGGGACAGCAAATATTCAGACTAAGATCACGAAAGACCAACTGGGCTCAGTAATCCTATACAAAAAGCTCATTTGCTTTTCATGGATGTATTATTTGTCACTTTGTGTAATGTGTTTGTTTTCTCTTTACAGATGACACATCATCTAAAGAGGTCAGCAGGGTATGTTTTGTGGACATATACTTTCATATATTGAGTGTATAGTAAGTAAAAGTTTGTAGTTTTTGTGCGATTTCTCACAAAGGCAGTTAAGAGGGTTCTATTTATCGGTACACACCTGTGTCGGAGAAATTTCCCTTGTGCAAGCCACACTGAGCTCACATCTTATTTTGACGCCTCTCTGCCCACTGGAGTCACTATTTCAGATGGCTCAGTGGGATTCATGACCTTAATGAAAGAGACTTACAAAGTCGTATAGGCAGAAAAAAAAAAATGAGGGTCACTCAACCTTTGGATGCGTCATCCATACGTCTGTGCAAACAGGATGTGGGAGGGTGGAGTGAATCCCTAGAGGGAGGCTTTCTAGTGCGGCGCTCCCCCTGCCGCGCCCCCATCCTCACCCTCCCCTGTAGGCGCTGCAGACATGACAGGTTTTTGGCCCTGCGCTAGGCAGGAGGTCTGTCTGTTACATAAGCAAACTTTTAAGACGAATGTGAGCATCAAAGCCTTTTATCCTCAATGACCTCCTCTCGGGATGAGGGGTAGGTGATGCGGGTGAGGATGCGGGTAATGTGATAAAAGGTCTTTGTGAATGATGGGAAGATCCAAGTTCATTCAACAACAAGAAAAAGATTGAAGGAAACTGCCAGTTGTTTTTCCATATTGTTGTTCACGCATGTCGGATGGTACGGAAATCGTTTTTTTTTGTGTGTGTGTTTGTGTCCAGCAGTACCAGGATGCAAACATGCAGGGTGTGGTGTATGAACTCAACAGCTACATGGAGCAACGCCTGGACACTGGAGGAGACAACAAGCTGCTGCTCTATGAACTCTGCAACATCGTCAAAACAGGTATTGAGATGATTGATCTTCTTGCATTCAAAAAAACAGCAAGTTTTGACAACTTGAGATGTATTTTGGTTATCTTTGTCTTCCTGCAGCAACAAAAGCTGATGGATTTGCACTTTACTTTTTGGGAGAATGCAACAATGTAAGTGCAAAGAAGTGAATCTTATACAATTTCAAGTCTTGTTTTATGTTTGAGAGTTCCTTCACACTTTGTCGTTTCTCTCCCATGCTTCCAAGCAGAGTTTATTGTTGTTCACCCCAACGAGGACCAAGGACGGTCCCCCAAGCCTTGTCCCTTCTGGCCCCATCGCATTTGGGACAACCATTGCAGCTCATGTTGCCAAGACTCGCAAAACACTCCTGGTAGAAGACATCATGGGGGTAAGGTTGTTATTTGTCAATCTATATTTTGTGAGAAATTTGTTTTGTATTGCTGCATCGCTGGACCATAAGTGAGCTAACTTTCCGGAATGACCTTCGTTGTTCCAGGACGAGCGCTTCCCAGATGGCACAGGGCAGGACTCAGGGATCCGTGTTCATTCTGTCTTGTGCCTCCCCATCCTCACTGCCATCGGGGACCTCATCGCCATCCTGGAGCTGCGTCGGCACTGGGGAAAGGAGCCCTTCAACCTCAGCCACCAAGAGGTCAATTCCACGAAGATATGAAAGATAGAGCCTGGCCTAGTAGTCACTCCAATCGGAAACTCAATCCTAAATGGTGGCATTCGGATTTGTTTATTTTGACACGATAGTTCTTTCTATGAAACAAATACACTGCCAAGTGTAGACTAAACCTAAATATTAAGTCTTACTCCATTTATTGATTTCTTATTATTGCTTTACTAGTGCACCAATTTTCTTTTTTCTTCATTTTAGGTTGCAACGGCAAACTTAGCGTGGGCCTCAGTTGCCATTCATCAAGTACAGGTGAGCAAATGTGCAAAAAAAAAATGTTGCAAATGCTGCAGCCTACAATGTACGGGATTCAATCCATGTTTGAAAATAAGCTGAATGTTGACATGCCCACTCATTATGATGTTCGTGGCATTGCTTTTTTTTTTTTCTGCACAACTGTTTTTAATGGAAAAATCCACTGTGTACTGGAACGGCGTTGCAACCGGGCCCTGTACATTCAACAAACAAGGTCTCCGAGGACGTCATTATGCCCCAGCACTGTTTTTATGTGAAACCATAGCGTAACACCTAGGAGAAACAGTGTCCCACTGCAGGACTGGCCACAGTGGGACTCTGTGAGCTGCATAGGACTGCAGCGCACGGTACTCCTGGGCTGGCTGCTTGCTGCAAAACACGAGACAGACGTGTTGGTGTGTTTGGAGTACAAGCAGGATGCTGCAATTGTGCTATGGGAAATGCATGAGTCCACCTATGACCTGACCTATTTCGTCCTCTTCTTCTTCTTGTAGGTGTGCCGAGGCCTGGCCAAACAGACTGAGCTCAATGACTTCCTACTAGATGTGTCAAAGTAAGAGTCACTCTTGACAGCACTATAATTTCACCTCTGCATTAGCATAATAGCAAGCGAAGGAAAAAATAATAATTCTCTTTCATGTCTTGAATGTTTTTTTTCAAACATGTCAATCTATCCTGTCTTCTCCTCACAGAACATACTTTGATAATATTGTGGCAATAGATTCTCTACTTGAACACATTATGGTAAGTCTACTTTTCTTTCATAAATTCATATGAAAATGAGTAAGACCACAATTGTCTATTTGTTCTAATGGATAGCTTTGTTTTCATTACAGATATATGCAAAAAACCTGGTGAATGCCGACAGATGTGCACTCTTCCAGGTAGATCAAAACAACAAAGAACTGTATTCTGACCTGTTCGATATCGGTGAGGAGAAAGAAGGCAGGCCGGTCTTTAGGAAAACCAAAGAAATTAGGTGTGTGATGTCACCTTTCTGCCAGCTGCTACACATTCATCCATCTTTGACTCTTGTTTTGTTTTTATTCTCAATCTAATAAAATTCTGCCGTGTTAATCGAGTGATCCCCTTTCATATGTTCCTGCAGGTTTTCTATAGAGAAAGGAATAGCTGGTCAAGTGGCTCAGACAGGGGAAGTCTTAAATATCCCAGATGCCTATGCAGATCCGCGGTTTAACCGGTAAGCGGGCGAAACGTCCTTTCATTGAACAGCGACCGATGCATTCAACTGACTTTGTGATACTTGGATCTTATTTGCCAGAGAGGTGGACTTGAAAACAGGTTACACCACGCGGAACATCCTGTGCATGCCCATCGTGAGCAGGGGGACTGTTATCGGAGTAGTACAGATGGTGAATAAGTTAAGCGGTAGTGCCTTCACTAAAACAGATGAGAACAACTTCAAGATGTTTGCTGTCTTCTGTGCCCTGGCCTTACACTGTGCAAATGTGAGTTGATACACACCTACGCTCATTTACAGCCATCTACTACTTATCAATGAAAAAACATTTCACAGCATAGAGTCATAATGGCGAGATATGACTCCCATACCGAAGTGTTGATTAGTTTTAGAATTGAAATGATTGTTGCTGTGAGTTAATGTGGTCTTTGATGGAGACTATATGGACAAAAGCATTGCTACACCAGCAGGATGATAAAATGGAGCCAGCTGGAACAATTTTAGAGTGTGTGGAACTTTTTGCTTGTTATTTGTATCAAACTCTATGAAACTCATCTTTTCTGGACCATGCTGGAAGAGTAAAATTGTTCCCACAATAAAAAAAAACGAGGTATCCAAAATGCGTTGCTAAGATTCTGTCGCCCCCTCAATGCAGATTAATGGAGGTGTGTTTCAATGCTTTTGTCCATATGTTGTAAATTGGATTTGTCAGGACTGAATTTTCATAATTGGTTCTACTTTGATAGTTGCTATTGCTTGTGTTGTGTTTTTTTTTTCCATAAAGGCTTTTCTGAAATTTCCCGTGTGTGTTTTGTGCATAGATGTACCATCGAATTCGCCACTCTGAATGCATTTACAGAGTGACAATGGAAAAACTGTCTTACCACAGCATCTGCACCTCAGAAGAATGGAAAACCCTCACTCAGCTCAACCTTCCCACTCCCATTTATAAAGAGATCGAAATGTGAGTCTTCGAATGCTTTATGGCCTTCACCTCATGAGGCCTGCAGAAATGTATTAGTGGTTCCGTGTACGGTGCTGAATGGATTCCAGTCCTCATTTCATCTGTGTTGCCACCAAGTTGTTTTGCATCGTGTGTAAAATTCAAATGACATCCTGACAATTTTACAGACCAACCTGGCAAATTTGACTCCTCTTCCAGGTTTCACTTTGACATCAATCCCTTTGAAGAGATCTGGCCTGCAGTTTTTATCTATATGGTTCACAGCTCCTGTGGAAAGACCAGGTATAGTACTGCAGAGCTGTTAAGGAGCCAGCATCTGATTTAAGGATCATTATATATATTTTTTTTCTCTTTTTTGGCTCGGTCTAGCTTTGAGCTGGAGAAGCTGTGTCGATTCACTATGTCTGTACGCAAAAACTACCGGCGTGTGCCCTACCACAACTGGAAGCACGCCGTGACCGTGGCCCACTGTATGTATGCCATCCTACAGAAGACCCCTGGAACCTTCACAGAGCTTGAGGTCCACTGCCCATTAAAAAAGATCAAATTTTAAAATAATATGAAATGAGTCTGTAGTGTGTGGCTGATAATTCTCATCCTTCCATTTACAGAAGAAGGGACTCTTGATAGCCTGCCTTTGTCATGATCTGGACCATCGAGGGTACAGCAACACTTATCTGCAGAAATTTGACCACCCACTGGCTGCTCTCTACTCCACCTCCACCATGGAGCAGCATCACTTCTCTCAGACTGTCTCCATTTTGCAGGTAAAGCTCTACTATGTGACATCAACTTTAAATCGACAGTCAAATTATGCATAATCCCAGTCGCACAGCGAAAGGTTTGCAGTTCTAGGATCAGACCAGACGGTGGTGCTGCCAGGCATACAGTTGCAATGATTTTTATTTGGTAATTTGGTTTTTAATAGGAATAGGGTTGGGTTTGGGCCTGGCATGAATCTCACTGCACGTCACTACTAGTACAGCATATACCTTCCATGCCCTACAAGCCAAAAGTGTTCTGGACACAGATCCCAGTAATGTGAGTTCAAATCTCAGTGGAACCTTCAACTTTTTAGCCTGGAAAAATTTGCATCATAGTTGCTTGGTGCTCCCCCATGAAAACATTTTGTAATTGAGCTATTATCCATACTATTCGCTTGTTAGCTCCTCGATCGATATCTTGCATGGCGTACAAGCCAGATTTTCATAGTGTAGCGGATAGTGCTCTAGACTCTGAAGCCAGCAAACTGAGTTCAAATCTCAGAGGGAGCTCTAATATTTTATCTTGAAAAAAATTGCAACATACTATTCGCTTGTTAGCTGCTCAATAAAACCATGCCATCCATACAAGTCCGTGGCGCTAAAAAGGTTGGGGACCACTGCTCTAAAAGACCATCGTTGAGGATATAGTTCTTGGACAAATGGTCAACAGATCTGTGATGGTTAAAACTCTTGTCAATCTCTTGTAGTCTAGCTGAACTGAACGCCTCATAAGTGGAGCCTTTGCTTTTTTATTGATCTCTTTGTTTCTCATAGCTGGAAGGGCACAATATTTTCTCCAACCTGAATTCCAGCGAGTACGAACAGGTGCTTGAGATCATCCGAAAGGCCATCATCGCCACGGACCTGGCCCTTTACTTCAATAACCACCAGCAACTGTCGGAGCTTCTCACCTCAGGTGGTCTCGACTTTAACAACCATTCACACCGGTGAGACCATGGTCGGGGTAATCCTTGAAATCCTTGAGGCTTTCAAGTTGTCCTCTTTTGGTTCCTACATTTCAAGAGTCCTCACTCATCTTTTTAATTCAATACCTTGTATCTTGATTATATTACAGCAGTTTACTTGTTGCCTTCAAATTGTTGTCTGTATTGACATTCAGGCAGAAGGATGGAAAAATTGGGGTTTACAGTCACAACATCTTGGTTTGAATTTATTTTGGAACATCTTTGACAGAGAATTTACGTATATAATAAAAATAGGTTGTACACACAGACACACTAGTGAACAGTATATCAGCACTCAAGGCGATAACGTAGCTTTGCTCGCCTCCAGGGACCGTGTGATTGGTCTGATGATGACAGCATGTGACCTGTGTTCTGTAACTAAGCAATGGCCGATCACACGACTCACAGCCAATGACATCTATGCTGAATTCTGGGCCGAGGTACAACACCATCCAAGTTTAGATTGATGTGTTTCAAGACGTTCAATCTATGTGAACTTTTATGATATACACGTATGCCATCCTTTGCTTTCCCACAGGGAGATGAGATGAAGAAGATTGGGATGCAACCTATTTCAATGATGGATCGAGACAAGAAGGATGAAGTCCCTCAAGGCCAAGTAAGACTTACACACTTACGCTTATTTATCGCCAGCGCCTTAAAAACAAGGTTATAGTTTGAATTTAGAATTCAATTACATTCAATTGCTATACACACACAGTGTTGTTTCATTAGAATAAGGCATCATATTTTTCAATGTTCTTACATTTTGTGAAATGGTTTTTGAATATTCTGCATTTTTAGGTGGGATTCTACAATGCTGTAGCAATTCCATGTTATACGACTCTCACAGATCTTTTCCCTCCATCCAGTCCACTTCTAAAAGCCTGCAAGTAAGGATCTTATCATATTTTTAGTCTCCCAGCCTCTAAAGGTATTTGTTGTTTTGTTGGAGATGTTTGAGTGTGACTCTAAAGCAGGTGATGTGTGTGTATCACAGGGAGAACTTGAGCCAATGGGAGAAGATCGTGCACGGTGAGGTGGAGGATGTCGTTCCTAGCCGGCCTTCCGATTCAGGACCTGTCAAGGTGGACAACTGACTACCAAAGGGTTGACTGCTTATCATGACAAGTTCAAACTGAACCTTGCCGCAGTTATGAAGCTTTTTTTAGGGGGGTGGGGGGAGCAGGAGCTGGATCAGCAAAAAAGGCGCCCTGACTTAACAAAAAACACAAGTTACCTCAATGGGTGACGGTCGACGGAGGTGTCAATGCTGATGGTTTTACCGATCCCAGAGACTGACTGACAGCTAACGGGGGAGGAAGTCAAATTCCTCATCCTCCGTTTGGGAATTTATTTGTTAGAATGGATTTGTGCCATTTTGGTTGTTTATGTTTTTATGATTATTCCTATCTTATTATTGTTATTCTAATTATTATTTGATTTGATTCTTTGTGGTCTTGTATTTGAGAGGCCTTACACTGAACCTTTCACAAGAAGGTAATGTGAAACCTTGTTGTGTGGGTTCATATCCTTTTCAAATGGTACTGTTTGCCTTCTGTGGTAAATGAGTCAATACTACTTCAGCAAGGTATTCAGAGACAGAAGGAATGTGTAGTACATTGAACATGCATGGTGTAACAATGCCACCTTATAGATAGATAGATGAGGGGGACGTCAGAATGTTTTTTTTTGTTTTTTTTCTTTCTTACTTTTGAGCAAAAATCCTTTGCAGTACTTGAATAAAGACACACAACTTGTTTAAACACAGAGGTGGCAGCAATCTCGCACGATATATTTTACAACAAAAAAAACGGATGGCCACGAGAAGAAGGGGATTATTGTATGTCAACACTGTCACAAGAGAGTCACAATGTGTGGCCCTGAAGTTGACCCCCATCACAGCACTGCCCCCCCAGGCCATCACTAGCACTTGGAACCTTCTGCAAGCAGTCACATATGTTTAAGACAGCTTGTAAACATTTTCCTGGAATTTCCACACATAGAAGATAAGACGTGATTGATGGAAATGCGACTTGAGCACTATTCCGTGTCATCAGTGTCAAATCTGATAAGATGCATGTAACTCTGGGATTGTCCAGCAAGTTGTTGCTTGACTTTTTGCAGGTGTGTTTAACACGTCACCATCCGCTCAGTCTGCTGCAAATGATTTTCCAAGAACTTCCTGAATACTTTTTCTAGGTCTGTTCTGACAGGTTGTTACAGTGGACGTAGTCCCGCTAATAATTTGATTACAAATGCTGAAGTGGCCCCAACAGTGTGAATGTTCATTTACAGTGGATACATAAAAAGTCTGCATACCCCTCTTCAAACGCCGGCTTTCAAGAGAAGCCCTTACAAAACGTCAATTATTAATGTGACCTACCAAATGTATAACTCAAAAAGTCTTTTTGTGTGGCTAATTCAAATCAAACACCTGAGAAAAAGTGGTTGCACAAGTGCGCACACCCCGGCATTTGAACAGGGATGTGTAAACTTTTACATCCAGTGTTTGTTTTGTTGCTCCCCCTGAATGTGGCATGTGCATTGATGCGTTCTGTCTTACTGTTCAAATTGCTTCCAGTAAGTTCCAACCAAGAGCAACAACTAGCATGCACTTAAACTGAAGTTGATATATAATTTACATATAAAGTACAGTAATAGGTGTACTGTGTACAATCTAGAATCTATATTTGCTCTAATGGTGCTAAACTGAATGACAGTCATGCACTTTCAGTGTGTGTGTGTGTGTGTGTGCGTGTGTGTGTGTCTGCAAGAGCGTATGAGTGTCTATTAACGTTCACCCCACATGGTTGAGAACACGGTGACGTCCACAACACTGCACTGTTCCTTCTACTTTTCAGCACCAGTTATATCATTATCTGCACTATGTTTAGCATATCTTTATTCTCTGTGATAATGATTATTGATTATTAATATTATTGATATTATACCTATTATTTTCTTAATTAGAATTAAATTTAAATTAACTTATATTTTTTATACAAAGAAAAA
This sequence comes from Syngnathus leptorhynchus, assembly GCF_054491065.1. Lineage (NCBI taxonomy): Eukaryota > Metazoa > Chordata > Actinopteri > Syngnathiformes > Syngnathidae > Syngnathus > Syngnathus leptorhynchus. The sequence goes on along the minus strand of NC_141204.1, from coordinate 7,836,497 downwards.
TAATGTTGGCCTTTTTTTGTTTGAGACGAAACGAAATGGTCCATACATGTTACTGTTACCCAGAATAATTGAGGAATGTTTCAAATGTAAACGTAAAAGCACTAGCCAAAATGACTTTTAATAAATACCTGTAAAATACAAAATTGGTTGGATCATTTTTTGTGTGTGTGTTGTAGTTATTATTTCTCTCCTTTGAAAATTTCACTCGTTGAATGTTGACATTTTCATTCTTACTTGTGATTTGCAACTTTGATAGCTGTAGCATGGGTGTTAAATGAACATTTTTATTTCTAATTCAATAGCACAAGGTCATCATGTGTTGTCAGGCGCAAAATGTAGCAGTCCAACAGTACAATTATTGTAGCGAGACCTTGAATACACAAACAAGAAGTCAACCTTTCCCTGACAACCGAGTGATGATGAAGTTCAAAAGTTCATTCAGAGTGGAGATGAAGTTATATATAAATTACATACGAATATATATTTCATAACTTTTTTTTCTCTATGCACCTTTTCATTTCGATCTTGTGGTATTATTATTATTAATAATTAATTTCATCTTGGCCACATTCACACCTTTGCAATCCTCATTAGATGTTGTGCAAGTGTGTCATCGTCAGGATCTGAAGACGGTGTCAGAGCAGAGATCGCCTGGCAGTATTCACTGACGTCTTTGATGATGTGTGTGAAGGCTAATCTGTATTTGGATGCATCCTGGGGGAAATTAAGCTTGTTCCATTTCCACTGTAGCCACCGGCTGATTTTTTTGAGCATGTGCCGTCACATGTGTTAGGCAGGATAGTGAGTCCCTGGCGTGTTGGGTGGGCAAAAGTAGCACAAACAGCAGTCCTGGTGTGTCAAGCCAGTGGATCAGCAGTCCACTATGACTCCAATGGTGCTTATTCATAAATGGCTACACACAAATGGAAAGTTGTCGTTTGTTATTATATTCATTATATACTATATTGCATTACATTACACGACATTATATTAATTATTTGTTATTGGGATTTGCACATAATGAAAGTATAATTAAAAAAGAATAAAAAGTCATACATATTTATTTATTCATATTATTTTTATTTCTCCTCTTCTAAGTGTACAGTAGATTTGAGGTACTGAATGTTCCTTTTCTATATTTTGTTATCATTCCAATGAACAATTATGATTCAAGTATCTCGAAAAATAGCAGGATTTTGTCTTTCAAACTTCATCCAGATTTATTTGCCTCAAAAGAAAACAGGATGAATATTGTGTGTGATCATTAAACCTTTCTACAATCATTTTGAATGTTAACAAGTTGTAATACATGCTGGGTTTTTTTACTGAATGACTAGCAAAAATGAAATGGCTCTACTACTTTACAATGAGGTGTTGTGGTCATTTTCACTCGAGAAATGCTTGCCAATTCAAGCTCTTTGCTTTAGGATACGCCTTAATATAGCATGAGAAAAAGCAAACCCACACACACATTCAATAACAGAATGTTCTATCCATAAGAGGCCCGTAGGAGCAAAACTTAAAGCGTAGTTCTTGAGACACTCCACTGTTATATGTAAAACCACCTTCAAGTCAGTCAGCACATTATGCTTTGGGGCCATTGCACATGCTAACTTCAAATCATATGCTCCGAGTGCTTCTATGAACAAATCATCACTTTGTCATTGCAACAGGCACAAAGAGGGTCCAGTGGACCGTTTTGGAATAAGTCCTCATGAGAGTTTAGTTGGAAATCATTTGAAAAAAAAAAATGCTTTAATAGATTTCAAGGAAGCTGAACATTTTTCAGTGAACAGCAATGCATGGAGCTTTTACAGAATGAACAAGAAGAGCATAAAAGTTGTTCTTGTTCAAGGAATACGCGTCCATCCATTTTCAGGGCATACCAGATGCTTGCTTGGATATTGCCAATATTTCCCTCATGTGCAATTTTCCGCCTCTCTCAATGTAACCATTTTTTCACCATTGACATTTCCCTGTTGGATGTACATCAGACAAGTATAAATGTAGTTTGCACAGGCAAAACCCAAAATCTTAAACTGGGTACAGGCATTCAGCTCTATTTCTTGTTTGGATACATCTGGGCAACAAAACACATGTAAATCATGTGCTCCAATACTTTTTGCTCACAGGAAAATGGGTGGATAAAAGATGCAATATCCAATCCTCACATATCCTCATACAATAAAAAAAAGTACTGGTAATTAAAATATCAAACGTTTGTCGATTATCCCTTATAAACAAAGCATTTTGTCTGCTTTCTTCCCGACAGGGATAATGACTCCAATGACCTCAATCTGAAATCAGCTAATAAGACAAAGGAGTTTGACCTTTTAGACTCCATGTCATCGCTTACTTTTCAGCTTTGAAGATAACAAGAGCTACTGGCCTGTAGCTGAACACTGCAGTCAACTTTTTATTTTTATTTTTTTTCCTAAAAAAGGCTTACGATACATGGTTGTTGTTGTTTTTTTCACACAAAAAGCATAAGGTCATTTTTTAACAAAAAGAAAAAGCTTTACAATACATTTTTAGATTGCAGAGTGATAGCATCACCCTGATACTTGTGTGAATGGAATAGGTGAAAACAATGAGAAAATGTCAATATGCCAGAGTTCTCAGCAACCTTTTATTTTTTTGATTGGGGGAAAGAAAAGAACCATGAACTTTTTATTTTGGGAACGATAGTTCATAAAATTTCAATTATGTATGAACTATGAATTGAACTAAATCTTGAACTAGTACATGTAGAAAATGAACTTTCCCAACACTGATCTTGGTCAACCAATGTGCTGGAGCAGCCAACTAGTACTAGCCGGACCACACACGCCACGATTGTTTCTTTAAAAGTGTCCTGCAATGAGATGTCAACCGGTCCATGTATTCTGCCTCCTCTAAAGTCAGCAGGGATGACATTACATAATTGACAGTGGAGTACTTTTTTCTTTTGAACACTAGAGGACAGCGTTGACTTGAATATGAATAGTTAAAGTCTATCCATTACACACACCTCTAATGTAACATGTAATTCCTCATAAAAAATAAATATTTTAACACCAAATTAGGGTTTAATGTCTTGCTTAAGATTGCTTCCTCCTTTTTTTACCATTATTTTCATCCCTCACAACGGCATTTGTTTAGGGATGTTATGATGTCATGATACAATATGAGTAAATCACTAAAGGGCAAGTCATGGAACATCCATTAGCATTACAGATAAATTTGTAATGGCATCAGCTCAATGATATGCTCAATAACCAGAAAAAGGGGAAGAAGAAAAAGAATAGGCAAGCATTATAGATTGATGGGACTTGACCTTTGCCCCCTTGCAGGAGCGAGTGCCCTGCTGTCTGTTGGTGCCTAATCACAGGTCAAAGTCTGCTTCCAGTAAGACCTGTTGTCGTCGCTCACTCGCAAAGTTCCTCTCACCCTGTTAGCAACACAGCTGAAATTTTTACCACCATGCTGCTCCGGATTTTTACTCTTCTGCTGCTCTTTTGTGTGACTGCTCATGAGTTTGCCACTCTGGGCCACTACCAATCCACAGCACCTGAAGAAGAGGTTCCTGTGGTGGAGCCACAAAACACTACTATAGAAGACCAGCACGAAGAACTCTCTGAGGTATTGCCAAACAAAACTCCTGAAGCTGTCGAAGGACCAGAAGAAAGCAGTCAAGATGTGGAAGCCCAGGATCAACCCAAGGATGAAGAAGAGATGGGGGAGGACAATGAGATTAAGTCCGTCCAGATAAACATATCACCTGAGAAAAATAACAGTACCTGGAGCCTCTTGTCAATTAGAAACAGTTTCCAAACCATGCATGGCTACTTTGACTCCCTTGTGGAGCTGGTGGGGGGCCACGATGGCATTTGTCAGTACCGCTGCAGATATGGTGAGTATGTTATCTTATACCCATTCCTCATGTTTGGTCAATGAAAAAAATGTCTTGTTATGATAACACTCATGAAATGCATTCCATATATGGATTTTATGATACGGAACAATCCAACAAAATTCGGGATGTTGGAAGGATTTTGCAGGTTACATAATAGAGAGCCAAGTTTTCACTGTGTTACATCTTATCTGTTAATGGAACAACGTTGACATCACACGGACATTACTCTGACCCTGACGACGTCTAATGAAACAAAGAAACAGCTCCGTTTATTTTTATTAGGATAATATGTCTTTATCAAAGGTTAAAACATTTTTGATCCAATTTTAAAGAACATGAAGTGCAAGTTTGGATCTTGGTAGCTTGTACAATTGTGCGTAGGTGTCGCCTAAGTTGTGAATGTTATTTTCTACCTTAGGAGAACATCCTCAGCCTCGTCCTGGCTACAAGCACCAACAGCCCAATGGCTGCAGCTCTTCCATGGTGGGATTCCAGGTGGCTGTTGCCCTCAGTGACTTGTACATGGCACCAAACAGCCAACATGCACGGTTTTATTCCCTTTTCTAACAAGCGTTTCTCCTATGCCAGATTGATCTTGGCATTCCAGCCATGACCGAGTGCTGTAACCAACTTGATGTGTGCTACGACAACTGCGGCATCAACAAATACGACTGTGACACCAAGTTCCGTTCTTGTCTTCAAAACATTTGCTCAGATCTTAAGAGGAGTCTTGGCTTTGTGTCCAAAGTTCAAGGTGAGATAAAGGCATGCATCTTTTCACATCTATGTGTATCCAATATAGATAATAATGCAGTTTTGACAGCCAATCTATAGTTACAATATATTTAAATCTATCAACCTCTCTGATAGCATCAATCAAAAGCGTCCATTATTATCTTTGATTATGATCTTGTGTAGGATTTTATTACATTTGATGTTTGTACTTAATGCTCTAAATACTCTGCTTGTGGCTTTCCCTTCTCTTAGCCTGTGAGTCAATGGCAGATGCTTTATACAACACAGTGTGGACACTTGGATGCCGGCCCTACATGAACAGCCAGAGGGCAGCATGTGTGTGTGATGGAGAGGAGAGGGATGAACTGTGACACTAAACACCATGAACCACTTTTACATGGAGACCAGGGGGAAGGAACATTTTGCACGTATCTGGTATTTCAGAGCACGCCCAGATTGTTTCTAAATGTTGAAATTCACTGACATTGATTACTTGGGCGTTACAACAAATAATGCATGATGAGACATGATGATGCATTCATGTGCAGGCCAATTCTTAGGCCTATATAACTCCTTTAACATTTATTTCTTATGACTCCAAAGGAAGTGTTTTATAGAGAAAAAAAAATACCAATACACTGAGCAAGCTAATTACTCTCAGGATGTCAGTGTAAATTATTCGCTATTTATGAATGTAAGAGGAGCTCATTGTTCACACTCACCATGCACAGCATTAGGTATGATGCAATATAATTGAAATGAATGTCAAATTTCATTTTACAATAAGAATGCTAAAAATTATAATTATCTTGTAATATAATCTGCACCTACAAGAATGAACATTGTGAACTCGTCTTCATGTTGAAGTCATTGCAGATGAGGCACGGTGATGACTTCATATACAGTAAATGTCACTTACTATAATGTCTGCAAATTGTGGTATCAGCAAAGAGGCCCACTTTCCTCCAAGCAGCTCAAAATGTAACATAGAAATCTTAAACAATACTTTGTATTTCAATTAGGGACAGCAATACCTGTGACATGTATTTAAATGTTTGACCTCATAGCCACCAATGAATTGAGCAACCTACCACAGCACAGTGCACAATGCTGATGTCAGCAGATGTATTTTCTACAACCCCAAGCTTATTTCCAACCTTGGTGCTGCACCACTGCAGTGAAAGATGATCGCAATTTTAATCAAGATGATTCCAATTTGTTATCTCTTTATTATGGATAGAAAGTAGAAATAAAAACAAGTTAAATTGAGAGTTAAAGAAGAGTAAAGTCATCAAACACATTTCGACCAATGCCAATCCGTGCACCTTTATTGACAACCGGCTGCTTAAAATGTTGTTATCCAAGTTTATCAACACTTGATCCAATAAAACAACCGTTTCATCAGGGTCGAGTCTTTGTCTTCAACACAAAGTGAATGGAGGAGCTGTAGCATGTTTTTATTGGTACATTGAATTCATACATGCTTGGTTGGTCAGTTAAATGTCTGTGATTGAAACATTTGTGGGATTCGGATCCGTCTGGCTGCTCGGTTCGGGTAGGATGAAGATGGGGCCCCCACTCAATGTGTGCTGACGCTCAGATGGGGCTCTACGACGCACACGTCGTCGACAAGGCCGGGTGCAGCGAGAGTCTCTCAGGCTGCATACCAACACCTGACAGTGGAGGAAGACCTGCTGCAAATACACAGGATGAACCTGCTGTAATCATCATCATCATCGCAATATACCGTACTTGTATCGTAAATATTATTTGCATTGCACATACATTGATCTCAATATAAGAGTGCAAGTGTGAGCAAATTTCCAAATTAAATAAATCAACGGAATTACATACCATTAACAAATGATTAGAAACAATGAGTAATTCACATAAGGATGACTAATAGTCACTGATGTACTCAACATACTGTCACGCAAACATAAGCCCACGCAATACCACTATAGCCAGCTGGCGCCCAGCAGGCTGCTTTACTCACCCGGTTCTCCTTGCCAATGAACTTGAAGACAGGGACCTGGTAGTGCCTGGAGAGTTGGTCCTTGGATGAGTACTGAATAACTGTTTCATCCGAGATACACCTGCTCACAAGACGCAGAGGTTAAGTCTTCACAGGCGGGCTCACTGTGCCATATATTCATCCATCCATCCATTCTCTCCACTGCTTATGCTCGCAAGACTGGTGGCTGTGCTGAAGCCTATTATAACAGATTTAAATGCCACTGAATTAGCATTTTATCAGGATTCCCCACTTTTAATTTAATTAACTATTGATTGTTTTTATTTTATGGAATAGGTTTATTTGCCTTCTTGTAATTTTATGCAGTTGTAAAGCATTTTAAATTGCTTTATGTATAAAGTGCGCTTACAAATAAAACTGCCTTGCCTTAAAATGTTGGGGGTTTAAAAAAATATCAATAAAAATCAATTGTGTTTTTCTCAACAGATCATCAGCAGCCAAGGTCAGTGGTGTTTGACATCTGATGCTATTTACTGTCCTATAAACTGTCAATCATTCGATTCCCATGGCGGCAGACGTTTCCTTTCTGACAAGTCGTGATGCTGCAAAATCAATCGGATTTCTTTCTCAAATCAGAGGAGCATGATTGTCATAATGAAGTGTGATGTTTTTCCTAATCACAAATTAACTTGCATCTGGTGAAATTGAATTGAAGAGGATTTATTTCCCCCTTGGTTTATTTCAAAATCTGTTCTCTCGCTGGAAAGGTGTGACATTTCAAAGAGTGGGAGAGGGTGTTTTTTTCTTTTTTTTTTTTTTAACTCCATGCTTTTCTCACATTCTGGACACAAAGGATAGAGGTAGCATGTATATTTATGTCAGAACTGTTGTTAACAAACAGGTGCTTTAGGGTTTGCATTTTTTTTCTTTCAAATTTTATCAGCACAATGAAAATAACTCAATTCTTGAGTGTCATTGCGTCTTTATTTGCAGTTTGTCAATCTGGATTTATCTAACAAAATAGCCGATTCAAAACTGGTCCTGGACTTTCTTCTGCTACTGTGTCCTTATCTACTTTGTGCAGCAGCTAATTTTAAAATGTATTTGACTCTGAGACAACTCACCCATCTTTAATGAGGTAATACTTAAGGGCCTGGTCAGCTTTGGGCCCCGGTGTCGCAAAGCAGCTTTGTACCAAGGCAGAGAGGCCCTCCATTTTCTCTTTGGGCTCCACCCCGAAGAAGAGCAAGTCATGAAGGTCCAGATGAGGCGGTGTACGGTAAGGTTCTGAAAAGTCAGCGTTCTTAAAGAGCTCCAGCGAGAAGGGGAAGACTCCCTCGCTGTGGCCAGCCAGCTCCAAGGGTGATCCCCGCTGACTCGCCTGGTATCCGTCAGACACTTGGTACTCTCTGGGGAACTCGCAGGTGATTGGCACTACTAACTTAGTGGTGCGTACTATCAGGTCCCCGCTGCTACCTGGACTGGTCCTGGGAACGCCTGTCACCAGGTTGGTTGCCACTATCTTGTCATCTGTCACCTAGGAAGGAAATTTTGATATTACTATAAGTTCCCTGAAGCACAGAGATGAAATTACCAAGTGTGACTGACTTCTACAGCCGTGCCACACATCTTGAGGCTGAAGTTGAGGTTGATGTGTGTACCGTTGGAGATACCACGACATGACGAATTGGAAAGAAAGAGGTCCAGTCCTCCAACGATGTCCTTTGGGACTGACACTGTAATGGAACTGGGGTTGCACTCCACTGGCACTGCAATATAGTATGTATTCACAGTAGAAGGGAATTATTATTATTATTATTATTATTATTATTATTATTATTATTATTACAAATGCCTACCCTGACATGTGCGTGCATCATGGCTCAGCTGCAACCCTCTAGGACACTGACACCGGTAGGAATCTTTGAGCGATGAGCAGCCATGGCTGCAGCCTCCATTGTTTACATGGCAGCCTGCCATTTCTACAAAGATACACACATGACAGCAGAAAGCATTAAGCAATTGAAAAGGCCCAATGTGGAGAATTCAGTGCAGTACCTCGACAGTTGAGCCCAACCTCATCCAGTACACGGCCTGAACGGCACTCACATCGTCTAGATCCTTTGGTGTTGACGCAGACCTCTGCACAGCCACCGTTGTCCGTCTCACACTCATTCACATCTGAATATAACACACACGCACACCTGGGTCACACAGAACATGGCTTTTAATTGACTTGAGTGCTGGAGGCTCTTGATGAGTCACCTACAGGGACAAATCCTTTCAAGGCGGACTTTAGAATACGGAAGGGACAAGTAATAATAAAGATGGATGAAAACCGGGATGTATTAGGGTAGAATGAGGTCACTGTCATCTATCCTTCAGTTAATTATCAGCACAAATATTTGGTACATTTATTCTATGCAAACTAATGAGATAAAAAGATAATAAGGCTCAGAAAGGTGTAGCTCATGTAGGGGGATTAATATGTCAGAGGTGTTAGTTCTGTTATTTTGTCTTCGTTTCATGTTTTCCTGGTTTTTGTCATCTGTAGCAAATCTTGTCTCCTCCACTCTTCCTTTCTGTCAGTAAATCTCACCAAGACACGCTTGTCCGTCTGGTCCCAAAAAGGTTCCAGGAGCACAGCGACATTCCGAATTGGGACATTTTGGACCATTGCATGAAACGTCATCACATATGTCATAAAAATCTGTGGGACACAAATAATCACAATTTATACGGGAAAAGGTCAGTGAGACCTTTTGGATGGAAGGTTCGACTCACGACCACAGTAGACATGGAAGCAAACTGAAGGTCTGGGCAGGCGGTACACAAAGTAACCTCCAGTGCAGGCTTTGACGTCCACACTGGCATTCCATTGGCAGCAATTGTCTCCAAAGCTGGCACACGCTGGCAGAGTGACAATGCCTTCCCGTAGTTGAGGGTGGCTGCCATTGAGCCAGATGGGCGCGTGGGTGCCGCAATGGTTCTCAGAGATGCAGAAGGTGGGCATGGCTTCCCCTGCCATTCCCGTGAAGCGATACCACTCCCCGGACATGTGGCTATCACAGACAGGAGTCCCGGCAGACTGGTTGATGTGATATTCCGTGTTCCTCCATGGTTCATTCAGACTGGTGTAGGCAGAACACGGGTCCAGTGCTGAGAGGAAAAATAATAGATAATAAAATAATAATAGTGAAATGATAACTTGGATTTATGCGGAATATTTTCTGCAAGCCAAGGACACCTTTATAATATTATGTCCGGGTGATTAGGATGATGACTTAATAAGAGAATAATGGGTTGGGATTGTCATTTGAAAAGTGTTATAAAACCACTCTGGTGGTTTGTCAAAGAGCTCTCCAATGGGGCAGATAATCACAAAAGCCACATTGTATCCTCACATTCATAACTAAACCAGGCCCACTGTTTGGAGTCCAAGCCCTAAATTTGGTTTATGTTTGTGTTCATCAGTGATAAACTGCTACTTGCTACTTGTAAAAAAAAAAGACGAGGCAATATTATTTGAGCTATTTCTGTTAACTAACCATGTAACTGCGTATATTGTAATGTCTGTTATGGTTGTCAGGAAACAGACTGATAATCCAAAGTCTACATAAAAATTAACAGAAGCATAGCTTCAATAAACCTAATTAACATTTTACAATGGTACAAACACAGCCCAAGCCCAGTTGAAAATTTGTGGGGTAATCTGAAGAGGACTGTACAAGAAATGTCCTTGAAATTGAAAAGCCGCTTGCAAGGAAACCAAATCAGCTCTATTCTGGGATGTGGCGTGCAAGCCGATGTAAAGAAAAGAGGTTGGGGGGGTTGTTGATGTGGGCGTGAATGCAATCCCTTCGAAGGTCACACACACACGCACAAACTTTGACATAGCAATAGTTCTGAAGTCAACTTTGATTTAAGTTAAAATCTGATAGAGTGGTCTACACACAGATCAGCTGTCTGCAAAGGGAAGAAACACAAAAGATTGCATTCCACTGACCACTGTAAAATATTTATGGTCCCTCCAGAGGTTTTATCAGCTCAAAGAAAAGGGCAGCAGAGGAAGTTTATTGAACATAACAGTTTGGGCTTAAAAGAAACACGGGTGAATGGTCCGACAGGCCTTCGAGATACAATTAAGACTGGGAGAAGTTCTTTTCCGTCATCAATCCAACCTCGTTTAGCAGGCAAACCAATCCAGAGGGTTGCTAGGATGAAAGAAAATATACTATGATGACCTCTGCTCTTAACCAAAAATGATCAGTACATCAGAATCGGCCACATTTTATTACAACAAAACGCAAAAACGGTTTCTCTTTAAATATCCATTGTAGTTGATTTAAGGTGTGCTCGAGTCCTTATTTATAGTGTGCCAAATAACAGAAGTTATCTCAAGGCAAACGTGCCTGCTTCCTAACAGAACAGAACCATGTACGCTATGGGGGGGCCACCATCTGCCTCAAACAGTTGGGTTGAGTTAGAGACACAGGAAAAGAAGGATTCGAAAGATGTTATTGTACACACAAAAGTAAAAGCAGCAAAATCACAGAATCAGATTAATACCCGTAAACACTTCTAATGATATTAACATTGAAAAATCGGCTCTGGTAACTTAACAAGATGAGAGAAATATCCTTAGTGGATGCTTAGACATGAGATGTGGAAGGAACAAAAAAAGATTTGAAGACAATCAACAAAATGAGCAATTGAAGCAATTCTCCTCTTATGTAATTAAAAAGCAAAACGGGCGGTGGGGGGGGGGGGGGGGGACGTGACAACATTTTTATTATTGCTGACGGCTTTCCATTTAGCTAACTGATACATAAAAGTTTATGGTAACATTCACAACAAATAACACTAAAGCCTGCTGAATTTGCCACAGTGGACAAAAGCGCCGTGATCAGTTTCGAAATAAATAAAAGCTAGACAACCCCTACTTAGCTTAATCCTCTAAATATTAATTTAAACATCCAGACACACATATTTTTTTGATATACTCACTGACAGCTGTGACCTGAAAAGCTTCTATGAGCAGAACACTAACCCAAAAAAGCATAATGTTGGAAAAATGATATTGCACCCACAAGTCAGTATAGAGTTGCATTTATCGTCCATCCGCTGGCGTGGTCTGCTTTTAATAGGCGCCTCTTATCTGGACGTGTGTGACTGTCATGGCTCACCTTGACCTCCTATTTGCCAAATCACAGAATTGCATTTCCATTGTTTCCCACTGTACGTTCCACCCACCATGCACAACAATCTCAATTTCCTTTAGGTGTAAATAAAGATCATTTGAACACGAGTGCAGCAGAGGCCTATTTGCAAATATTAGGGATGCTTCCTTCTTTCTTATTTCCCATTTGCAGAAATTGACATTTTATTTTCATTTATTACTTTCAAGAGTTTTTGACCCAATCAAAACATCTTCAACATGTTCTGCTCATTCCAGGTCAGTGTATATCATTCGATCATTTCTTACTCCATGTTACTATTCATGAGTGAAAGAAAATCTATTAATCTGCTGAAGTCGTCGACGGCTCCTTTGACGGCCAATTTGTCTTCACAAACACTCAAGGTAGCACGTGATGGTTATTTTCAGCTTACGTTTTCAGTTTCTTATATGTAATTAAATCAATGAAGATGTTCATTCAAGTTGCTCCTTAAGCCTAATGAGGTGGAAAATGCCATGCTTTTCTTTTGTGACTACTCCTGGAAATAAGACATTGATTTCCTTCTTGGCTCAGGCAAGTTTAATCAGCTTTGTAGACTTGGAAAACGTGTTGCTGCCTAATACTCAGCTCAACTGGTACAACAGTTCAGCAGAGAATGTTTCTCTTTAAAAAAAAAAAAAAAAAGTTACCTTATAGTTGTAATTTCCTTTTCAGTTGAATTTTATAGGGCACCATTATTATTTCGTTTGTTTTCTTTTAGGGCAGCTCGATGGATGACAGAGCTCTCATATATGATTCCGTTTCACTTTAGACAGTTTAAGATTTGTTGCTTTTACTATGCATTTGTAAAATACATTCCTGCACACACTTCTTGTCACATCTATCTCACAGGATGTGCAAAGGAAGAGCCTGAGAAGATAGTCAAGGCCTTGTAAACATTAGCAACGGGATATATCAATCCTAGGTAGGACACAAAAATAAAACTGACAAAAGAGCCAGCGGACCACAAGGTCCAAAACCTGGATAAGGATTTTATTGATAATTGAATTACATTTCTCTTTTATACATATTTCATAAATGATACAGGATTTTACACATTCTTTTTTTGCCAATATTACAGCATCATGTTAACAGAAACATAATGTCCAGAAAGAAATAATACAAATAAAAAAAATAGGAGGTCAGAATGGAGTACATATTCATTTCACTCGTAGATGCTTCACTCCTTTAAACATATTTTTAAGTGCACAGCAGAAATTCAAAAAACACACATTCAAGACAGAAAAGTAATTTTGGACAACAAAAGAGGGCATGAGGTCGACAAGAGTGGGATGTGTTTCGAGGTGTTTGCCTCCAAAAGCTACCACGTGGCACCTGACATTTTCCTCCAGAATCAGAAGCAGAACATTAGCAAGTGAGGTCAGCAGTCAAAAAGCCTCTTTACTAGTGCACAGAAGATGGACTTTTTTTTTTTTTTTCATTCTGGGGGGATAAATGTAATGCAGTTAAAAAAAAAAAATGATGTGGTTGTGGAGTGATGAAGAGCAGGTGATCGGCAAGGATCAAGTTCGGCAGAACTAATTCTAAACACGCAGGCCGGTCCACTGCTAGGAATCTCTACTAACAACGTCCCTAAAGTTTCTTTGCCTTTTTTGTATACATCTTTTTTTTTTGTTTGTACATAATTTCCCATGTAAACATACATTCATGCAACACCCTCTTTATATAAAGATCTCTATATTTGATGTATTCAGACTTTTAAAACACATGGGGGTCAAGGAAGTAAATGAGGGACGGTTGTGAGTAAACAAAACAAAAACAGCTAATGTGCTAAGTGAGGACAACTATCAACTCCAACAAGGTAAACAACTTCACTGTGTGCGCAACAGGAAAATCATTGTAAGCCATTGATGAATATGAATGGGATGAGGGTGGAAGGGTTTTATCACTATTGACAAGCTGCAATGATGGTAAATGAGTCAATCTGATGGTTGACTTAAATCAACTAATGTCTTTCAAACATTCCGACCATCAGTGACGTTTTACCCCAATGCTTCTATGGCAACACTGTTAAAATCCTTAATCATCCCAAAAGGCACCTTCTCCCTTAAGAGATAATGCACACGCACACATGCACACGATAAACAAATCCTATCTGCCTTGGTAACTTTTTATTGGCTTTAAACAGAAGCGTTTTAATAAGAAAAAATTTGGAGGATCTGCTCGTAAGATACACACACAGAGGATGGAATGGCAGGACAATATCGGCACTCGGTGGGGATGAGTGAGGTTTGCTCACAGAGGGGGGGGGGATGAGTTTAGACCTTTCTGTGCAAAGGAGTATTGCGGACACGAAGAAAAGTCAAAAGAAACATGAGGGAAAATGCGGTAAGACATAAGTTGTAATGCAATTTTACAGTTGAGGAAATGTCAACATTTCCACATAGATGGAAATATCTGAGACCAACAGTCTATGCAATAAAAGTATCGGTGAGGATTACTTTTTTTACCCCAAAAAAAGGTGGATGCTAGTTTATTTTTTTTACTTATGCTTTAAACTTACCAGCTTCATTTACTATTGAACATTTTTATAATCATATTATTATTAACGTTACAACTTTATTCCAAAACAAAATGTTTTTTTCTTGCATGATTACAACCTCTTTCTCATTAACATATCACTCTCACAGTCTCATTATCTTTTTTCTTTTCTGTATGTTCCTAATACTCCTTTGCATTTTTGGAGGCATGGACAAAACAGTCAAGAGGGAGGGTCACAGATCAAAGACCACCACACGGAAAGATGTTTTTGTCCTTAACGCACAGTATGGCTTCGATAAACAGACATAATCAAACAGGGGAATGACAGAGTGCCTTATCCACTAAAAGCTATATGAGACAAAGAACAGTTTCCATTGGAGTAGAAAATGACTATGGCGTGCCTACACATTCACAAACTTCTACTGAGGGCGTACCACAGCATGCAGTCTACCCTGCCTTGTCATGGAGGGAGCAGGGAGGTGGAACAGCGACAGTGGGGAGAGAACGCTCTCACAACGAGGCTTTTATTTCATTTCACCTCAAGAGTGGAAATTTATGTGACGACATTTTTCTTTAATAAGACAAAAAAAATAAAAAAAATTGCACACATAATAAACCCTCATTTGGAGTGCTTACACGATTCTGACAGCTAAATCGGACTTGTTCTAGTAGAACATTGGAGTTAAAGAAAGGTGGTATTTAATGCTCATATGACAACATGATGAATCTACATGGCGTGGTAGACGCAGTGACATTTTAAGACGAGCTCCTCCCCCCACTGGGAAACAACTAGCATCTGGTCATTCAGTTTATTTGATTGTATACATATAGATTTATTTTATATTCATTTCATAACAAATATACTATGGCTTTCAAAATAAAAAGTGCCAAAATATTTTTTGGGGGTGGGGAATTAAAGAACACACAGTGATGTTGTTGTCGGTAGTACTTCTCATACTTGGCAGGATGGGCTGCCCGGGAAGAGGAAACGGGGTTCTAAACGGACTCCTATCAAAGGTCAAGTTGAGGAAGGATGGCGGTCCGTCAACCTGGAGGAGGCGTGGCCAGAGTGTGAAGAGGCAGCAGAGTTCAGCCACGGGAAGACAGCGTCTCTTTGAGCCTTGTAAACTTGTTTCATGGGTGGGATAGAGACGCTCCTCAGAACCTGCCCCCCCAGCCGGTGTGTGTGCATGTGTGTGTCAACTCACTTAATGGCAAATGTTGGCTCTGCCTGCATGTGACATACACACATACATACACAACTAGTACACAGAAAGAAATTCTGCTGTGCAAGAGGGTCAGGTTGTGGTATTTCCTGTTTGCCCCTCAGGTTCACTGCAGTATGTCCATTCAGAGGCTAAACCACTTAGCCAAGTAGCAAGTTTAACTCCACCATCACTGTGAGGGGTTTTATTTTTTTTTTCAGCTCACCAACATTCCCTTCTGTGATTTTCAGTTGCAATTCCATACAGTTGGTTCAGTCAGGGAAGTAAAAAGGAAAGGGCGGGGAGGCGGGGACTCCCAACTTGAAGACGAGGGGGGGGGGGGGGGGGGGATGCAGGAGAGTTGTAGAGGAGGGCAGGTTTCATATAAGGCAGGGTGAGGGGTGGTGGGGGGGTCGGCTAGGGATAGAAAAGGGAATGCCGGCAGAAGAGGGAGGTGTTACTCTTCCCATCAATCTTTACCAGCATTGAGCTGTTGAACTGGGAGCTGAAGCTGTAGTGGGTCCCTAAGACGTTTCAGATCCAACTCCACCTGGAGGTCAGGTAAGCAGTGAGGAAAAAAAGCAAAGCACATCTATAGTGGATGAAAAAAGTCTACACACCCCTGTTGTGCCCCGCCCCCCCCAAAAAAATATCGAAACTTTTTTACATTAATTAAACGTTTCGAGATAATCATAATAAAAGAAATAATAAAAAGATTATCGTGGTCTGTTTATCCTGAGCAGGGGTGTGTAGACTTTATATCCACCGTTCTGTATTGCAAGTGCAAGCATAAAAACATTTTGAGAACCAATTGTACCTCCGAGATATCCTCTTTGAGCTTGTTATACTTCTCTACGTCGAAGCGTGTCCTTTTCACCCCCTTGTGGAGGAAGAGCAGATACTGTCTGTCTCTGGCGTCGGGGTACAAGTACTCCTGCAGGTGACAAAGAAACCGCGTTTCCTAAGCATTATCTGAGATTTTTTGTGATGCAATGCCTGATAGACCAGATCAGGGTTATTGAAAGAGCTTGGCTAGAGGTGAATTACAAATGCTGAGAAAAGGGCAACACTTGCAGCAGGGGTGTCAAACTCATTTTTTTCACGGGCCGCATTGTAGTCATAGCTTCTTTGGGAGGGCCATTATGACTGTCAACCCTCATATATACAGTAAAAACTACAAAACAAACTGACAACTCGTTTTCAAATCAGACGAGTAAAAACTGGTCAAATATAAAAATAAAAAAAAAGATATTAAAAGCGAAGACAATTTGCAATTCTAGTAATGACACACGAATTTGATGCACAATTTGTCGTCACGGGCCACATAAAATGATGTGGCGGGCCGTATCTGGTCCCGGGGCCTTGAGTTTGACACCTGTGACTTACAGTGTCAGCCTTTTAATTGGGCAAAAACATACAAAATTAGGGCGAGTTTGCTGTAATACTGCAAATGTTGTCTTTTAAATGTGTCCTCAATTTAACCGGGAAGAATCACATTTTTGGAGGAAAGTGCCAGCAGTTATAACTGAACCTATTCTACCTCATATTAATGTCAGATTTCGTTTAATAAGCGGAAAGAACATTTTGTCCACTGTGACAAAGAATGAAAAGAAAAGAATTGGGCTTTTATTATCAGTTGCTAACGTTTAGATTGTTTAACTAACGGATGGATGTTATTTTTATACTAGTACAATAGTTACTCAGTGTGTAATGGACCAAAGACAGCTGGTATAGCTTCCAGGACGCTCACGACCTTTGTGAGGATAAGCCGTTGCCAGCCAACGCTAAAATGATTCTTGGGTGCCTGTACAGTTAACAAAGATATTGTGACAGTGAGGCCCTGGCACAGACTATTTCGATTTCTATCATGTCCAAACAATTTGTGTCCTTCAATATGTTGTGTTAAAGTTTCTCTCCATATATTCTCATACAGTGAAATTGAGTTTTGTTACAGTGAAAAAATGAGAGAAAAAATATTTCTTCTTTTTTTTTTTTTTTTTTTTTTTTTTAAATGATTGCCAAATCTGCTTTAGGTGATTCTGTTGTAGTGTTAATATTTTCAACAGTAAATAAACCAATCTTCCATTCTATCTTGGTGGTGCCAGGAACATTTGTGTTTCTGTCGCTAGCAGTCCCTGCCTGTTCTGTCGGCATGAGTGCAACAACGGTTACTATTGCAACTGTTACTAAGCAAAGCTAATGGGGCAGCAAGGTGAAACGGCAGTAGCCGGTAATGGTTGTGTAAAAAGCGCAAAGGGTTCTCGAGGGCAAAGCTGACAACTGTACTCCAGGATTTCAAGCCAAATGATATTCCCTCTGATAACTAGAATATATATGAAATGGGGGTGAGAACTGGGAATGGCAAAGGCCAGATATGAGTCAAATCATTTCCATAATCATCAAAACATTCATGACCCCCCCTTCTGTCCTCTGGGTGAAACACAATCAGCATTCTATTTCAAAACCGGGATATTCACTTCAATTTATGTGGATTGGCAGCAGTGTCAATTTTCTTACCTGGCGCGTGAGTACAAAATATGCATACATGGCCATGGCTGTGCCGTATGTGATGAAATAGGTGACAGGCTCCATGATATCCCAGGAGTACTCCCACCATGTCAACCTGGCCAGTATGCCAAACTGGGTGGCCATGTACGCCATGCCGCCCCACAGCACCCAAGTAGTGCGTCGCTCTGCCTTTCTACTCAGCTCCTGCTTCACCTACATGTGGAAAAAAAAGTGGGAGGAGCAACTCATGAACAACGTGCCAAACAGGTCAACATTAAGAAACAATCTCATGAATAGTGATACATATTTAATCCTGCTAACCCCCAAAATACATCGAAATTTTAACGACAAATAATCTTGGGCTAAATTGAGCAGATATTATGTGATTATTCACCTTTACCAGAGAGCCTGATTGGCATAACAATGAATAGAAAGGTCTTTCATTAATCAGGTACCCAATGCATATATTAGTGCTATGATATGTTGAATTGATTTCAGACTCTATGCTCAACACGCAGCTGCAGACCTTCTCAAGGGGGCGCAGCTGAGAGTTGAGCTCCTCGAGTCGTCCAATCAGCTCACGCTCTTTGCTGAGTTGGTGCTCTTCAATGCACAGGGTGGTATAGAGCTGCTGCACCAAGAACTTGACGTCATTCAGCCTTTCTGTCTCCTCGTGGGGCAGCAACTCTGATGGGAAGATAAATAAATCACGATGAATGGTTTGCTACTTTGCTTTACTCCTATAACCGTGACGTGAACATCCGCACCTCTCCTCGGTGGCCGGACAAGGTGGGTGGTGTCGTTAATGACGAGCTTGAAATCATCCAGTAACAAGATGTCAATGCCTGTAGAGGAGGCCACTCTGGCTCCATCTGGAGAAAGGGGAAAAAAAAAAAAAAAAGTTAAAAATATAGCGCAAAAGGGGAGCAATAAGAGTTGCCGGTTTAACCACTCCATACACCCTCAAGCTCTCTTGACCACGGGGCTCGTTTCGCTCTGATAATCACGAGAGGGAGAGCAGCAGCACTTCCACGCTGAGAGAAGATTCAGAGCGCCAATTGTTCTAGTATAATGAAGCATCGAAGCGGGGCAAATTTACTTCACAGCACATGTGAAAGGATTAAATTCTGTTGCCAAGCCACAGCAGCAGGAACACTTAACGGCATCAAAATACACTTGAAAAGTATGAAAGGCCATGCACAAGCGTAATCTACTAGAGGAGGTGGATAGAATGTGTGTGAATGCGTGTAAAAGAGAGAGAGAGAGAGAGAGAGAGCGTACCCGTGGAGTAGATGGCTACCCGATCGATGCCTCTGTCCTCTGCTTGGAGTTGTTGCAGGAAAACTCCCACGCAATCACTCAGCGGCTTGAGGGTGAACTGACAGCGTTCTCGCCTGGATGGCAAACTAACCGAGATGACTGGCAGCCCGTTCTGGTACACCACTGTCACCTCTGGCACAAAGACAAACAAAGATTAATACCATTTGTGATCAAGATGTTCCATTGAGAGAGTTTAGCTGGAGAGAAAACAGAGCCACAGCGTGAGAGTAATGGATTTCTTTTTTTTTTCTTATATATAAATGTTCTTAAAACAGACAAAGCCACTTGAAATCAGAAAAATGTTAAATGGTCACTGAGATCTACTGGAAAGAAACAAAAGTTGATCCATTTCATCAAGTGGAGCAAAGGCTGAAAGGGAAACTTTGTTTTTCTTTCTATGTGCCACCACACAAGCGGCTTAGCACAAATTTGATTCCTGGTAGGCTGGAGATGTCTAATAATGTAAGAGCTTCATCAGAAAAGTATCTATAAAAAAAAAAAAAAAAAGTATAAAATAAGCATCTAGCAATGCACGCAAAAGGACAGTTTCATCAAAGTAAGCCCTGCCAAGTCTGGACGATCAATACATTGTAATATCGCTGACCTTTCCCTCTTAGAGCAGTTATGTCAATTTACTGATGCCAACTATTGATATTTTGTATTCCCAAGGATAGCCTTAAAGACCTCTCTACATTATGCCTGCGTGATTAGACTGACAATTGTGCAACCTAAAGAACATGCAATTTATTCCAAACTAATTTTCAATAGGAAAAGAATCAAGTTGACACATGAGTGGGTCTTAATGACAGAAGGGCAATAAATCCAATTCAATTCCACAATGGACGTAATCCAAGCTGCAGTACTGCCGCCGCCACGGTTTCCCTCCTCCTCAAAACCACTGCAGTGAATCAGCACATCATCATTTGGCAATGGCGGCACCGGCCGGGTCCAGCTACTTTGGATCGTCACCAAATCCACAAAGGTGTGCGCATTAATTTCCTCACCCACCACTGCGCTTCTCTCCACCTCCTCCTGCTGCCTTTATCTTGCCCTGTGCAGCCATCATCGCTTAGGGTATCTCCCATCTCACAATCCCACAGCTATTACAGCCGACTTTAAGATAAAATCAGAAAATTGTCACCCTCTAATTTTTTAGTCCTCCTGACAATCACTCTCTACCCTAAGAGATCCTACAATGATGGCTACATGATGCTCCGCTGTGGGAATCAATGCACGATTGTGTTACAGACAAGATTCGAGGCAAAGTCAGGGCTTTCTTCCAGCAAAGAAAGGAAGCTTTTGCTGCACCTCAGGGTTTCTGATCATATGTTTGGGAATAAACAGCATCTGTGACTAAAGGAGAAGGGAGGGGAGGGGAGGGGGAGAACTTACCCTCTGTAGAAGCCGGGGTACACAACATTCTCTGGCCGTGCCATGAAGGGGAGCCCCTCCAAATCTGCAGACAAGGAGAAAAAAAAAAAAGGCCTGATTATTTTACTAACTGTAATGTCATATTTAGGAGAATATACACATTGACATTATAAAGATATGATATAATGATAATATTTGGTTGTTGAGCCAAACTGAAGCAGGGAATTTTGCAGAAAACATTTGTTCCTGGACCACATAACCCATTTTCAATTGAGAAAAAGCATTTGAGTAAAACCTACCGATTGTGCAGCAAAACCCAAATTTACACAATAATAATAATACCAATAAAACATGTCACGTTTTTCTGAGTTATGGTGTTCTATTTATTCCTGTCTGAGATGCCCCAAATAAATTCTAAAATGTATGTTTTGATTATTGTAAAATGTATCAATGTGTGGGGGTGGGGCGTTGGGGGTAGTGAAAGGATTTCGTTTGCTATGCCGCTGAGACAAAAATAACTCAAAGCAACAAGACCCACTTCAATGAGCTGTCTCGGCCTGCATGTATGGTGCACACTAGGGCTCTAATGAGAGCAGATGGCCAAGTTACTATAGCAAATTACCGTTCATTTGGGTTTAGATAAATACACACATATGAACATTTTGTTTGGTAACAAGACATACGATATGCTAACACAATTTTTGACTTTGCCCCATGATCTCCACTGTCAGCTGTAAATAGCTCCAATTTGCCCATGACACTAATGAGGAAAAGTTGCATATAGATTTTATAAAAGTATGTGCGTAATCGATTCAATAGTACTAAATTACTTCAAGTGAACATAAAAAATTAAGAAAAGGGGGAATTCAATTATTTGGCAATGTTTTAAAACTGTTCAATGCAAAAGGTACATGGCTTGACATTTTTTGAAGGACTGAAGGACGCGCAATGCATGTCTTAAGTAATATTTAGCTTTTTTTTTTTTAAATTAAATATCAATAGGTGACATACTTTCTTCATTTCCATAATTTTATAACCCTAGCCACACCCCACAAATAACATTGTTGAATTCATTGATTATTTTAAATCCATTGCTTCACATTCTAGATCAATTAAACAATATCTAGAGCACCATTGGCAGAAAAACACTGCAGTGGGTGACAAAGACGGCGGCAGCCTCAATGTGTGCCTCAGTTGTGTCAGACACTGAGGGGAGGAGGCGGGTGCAGTTGAGCACAGCTTGGGGAAACCCTTTTTTTTAATGCTGCAAAAGTAGGAGTCCATTTGCACAGCACATTTCCAATCGCACAAATGGTGTCCTTTTCTAGGAGAAGCAATGAAGCCTTTTAAGGCATTAAATTAGCTGTCACATCCGCTTACATGCATGTACAGTGGAGCAAGGTGTAATGAGGCAGTGGAAATACAGCAAAGAACAACAAAGGCAGTAAACTTTTCCGATGTTTCAAATCATTCGCATGGGTGAACTACTGTTATGCTACAATCATAACACCGCAACAGCTAAGTGTCCTCCTGAAGCCACAATGAAGAGACAGAACTAAGCAATTTTTCATACTGCTGAACATATGCAATATATATGTATGACGTTCACAGAATATATTTCGAGTATTTTGAGAACCAGCTATGACTATTGCACACAGTATCCACTGCAACTCTACGATATAGTGTACTACTCCTTGAATCTTACCGAGCAAAACAACAAATGATGCAAGTTTCTATTTATAAATGTCCACTGACAGTTCTGGGATACGGACGTCTAAGAAAGCATCATAGTACAGGTAGGTATAAATGAACACATTTGTGAAGAAGGACATGAAAATTTGATGGTTGTTTTTCTTGTCAGAATGCCCAGAGCTGTTGGTGATTAAATGTCTCTGCTTTTTATCAGGGTGTCTGATTGCCAATCACATCCTTCCCGCTGTTGTTTAAACCAGAGACGCAAATCTAACTGCAAAGAGTAAAGGCACTGACAGTGCTGAGTTGATTAGATGAACAAAGACGACGGGTATGTCAAAGCTAGACTTCATCTATTTTCTATCACTCATTCAGGGTCACGGGGGAGCTGGAGCCCATCCCAGCTGACAATGTAAGAGAAACAGGGAGACAGCCTGAGCTGGTTGCCAGTCAACCACACGGAAAACACAAACAGCCATTTCCACTCATAACCAGCAATTTCCACATTGTCCCTGTTCCGATCAGAAAAAAAAACCTCCACATGAAGTGATCGGTTTCTACAACAACTCATATTTGGTGGCAACATCTCATAAGGCAAACAAGGTTCTTAAATTACCCTTATCTAATAATTACAACTATCAGGTCTGTTATGGTGACAATGGTTGTAAATGCTACTGTATAAATTCTGCAACATTACACATCATATTTGTATTCAAAATCACCAAAAGCGTCTCTGGTGGTTGGCACAAGGATATTTTATGTCAAGGCTATACACAAACAAGCACACACACACACAAAGAAATGTGTGTCCTGCAGTGATTGCTGTCCCATGGTATCATGGGAGCTCAAACAGTGATTAGGCTGCTGATCAGATGACAAGCCGAGAGAGGCATTCAAGACTGTCTTGAATTGCTCCAGTGCTCATTTGCTGACTTTAAGCTCCCACGAAAGACTGCAGTCGAGCGGCATTATGAACATAGGCAAATGATTGTGAATGTGACATCTGTGGTGATGTATCTGCATCTATTTGCAGGTTTGTCCACCCTTCTGTTCACCAGCCTGCTTGACAGCAGCAGTGACAGAACGTCTGAGCAAAAGCAAACCCACCACCGCCACACCACTTTACATCTTCTCGCCCGCCTCACATTGCCCCTCGCACTTCTCGGTACGCAGCCGGCGCTGAGATACTGCGTGAAATATTTAAGCGCGTAGCTGCAGTCAATAGCAAAACAACCTTGGAATCAATGTCATGCAAATAAAAGAATGGGACAAAGACAGACACTGAGCAAAACAGGAAGACGGACAGATTATCTGAAAGGGAGGGATGGAGGATGAGGGGAATGTGGCAGGAGGAGAGTAATCGAGATAGATGATGGCCGGAGTAAGAGTCACCAGTGTGCTTGCGTTTCAAGTCGTGCTGCTGCATGCCCTGCAGCACACACATCGTGTTTCAAACGTGACTCCCCTTCATTGAGTATGGTATAGGTTGGAGGGGTAGGGTGAGGGGGAGCAGCAGCAGTCGACAAGTAGGGAGGAGGGGGGAGAGAGAGAGAGGGAAGGCGGCGGTTGCTGATCACTGCAGTAGAGGAATTCCTCGTCTTGAATCAGGGGGTTGCCCCTCGCCGTACCCCTCCTCTCACCGTCTCGCTCTCACTGAATCCTGATAAGCTGGTCTCAACATCTCTCTCTTCTCTCATCTGCACTGCGCTTTACCTTACACTGCATTTTACTGTACTTCCGGACAAATTTGAGGTCTTGGTTTACAGTCAAGTTGTTCAAACGTTCAGTTATTGGAGCTTGGTATGTATGTCACATAAAGACAAATCGAAACAATGCTTGGCATTATTTGTTTGGGGGGGGGGGCATTTCAGACAAAATAATTCACAATCTCCACTAAAAACAACTCTAACCTAAATCTTGACAGCAGAACTGAACACAAAATGACAAAGCAGTTTAAAATCTTCTCCCTCAGAACACATCAGAACAAAAACCGTGTTGAAAAATCATGTCGCTGACATAATTCCCATTTCATGATGCCCTTGCAGGGATTTGCAGCACTCAGTCATTTATCTGCACAATGGCTGTATCCATCTATGTGCTAATACGCTTTTCTGGGCGGCAACATCCTGGATAACATGGCCGATTTCCCGATGTAATTGTTGAAATATTTCATACACTATATACAAGAGCCCATGTTATTATCTATCGACGGTACGTTAGTGAAGCAAGCAGTGCTTATTCTTGCCATCGCTGGAAATGGAAATTGCTTTCATTTTAATCCTATTTATCGGACACTACACTTTGCTGGTTAGAGTCCGAAGACGAGGACAAATTTACAATCAATCAAATGGATATGGGGTCAATTTCCCAGCAGCCGAGTCATTAGGTACTCTATCGTGTTAGCATCATAGAAAATGCGAGAACCGCGATCAAGGTAGAGTTAACCCGAGAGGTCACACCGTGAAGACAGAAACGTGGAGTACACAGTACATCGCCTAAAATTAGCCAACAAACACACTTCACAATTTTGAGAACAAATTCTGTGTGAATTGTAAGTTAAGAAAAAGCCAAACGGGGTTTATGAACTATTAAATTAGAAAGGCAGCGTATCTACGGTCTCATGACTCTCATCACTCGTGAGAAAGAATGAAAGAAAACCAGACTCCCATTCATTAATCCAGCGAGGCAATGCAGAGTGTGTATTGCTTTCCTCTGGTTGTTTCCAGATTTATTGCTCTTCCATATCGCATTAAGGGACTGCTGAGTCTTATACTTTAAAATCTATTTTCAGTACACATGCATTAGTACATAATTCACTATGTCTAAGAAATAAACAAATGTTAACTAAACGAATGCAAGAAATAAACACAGGCCTTTTTGCAATAATAGGATGAACCACAGTTGTAACTGTATGTATTTTTATTCAAGATTTCAAAACCGAGTTATGGAGAATATCCCATCATCATCTTTTCATACAATGGCTTCGGTTAGTTTACCCAAACGAAAGATTACAAAAGTGCTGCTTGTCAAATTATGCACGTTAAGAAGACTGCACCAGAATTTTAAATTAAACATGAAAATATTAATTTATGCTGTTTTGTATATATTGGCAGATCATTTCCATAATCCGGGGAATTTATGCCAATTCAGAATAAAGTCCAAAACATCCAAACAAAACACATTTAAAAGTAAAAAAATGTCTCAATTCCAAATCTAAAATAAGAAACTGTAACTTAGCGTTAAAGTTTGATTCAGTTGGGAAGCCAACGTTTTTCATTTCCATTTGAGATCTGATGAGTACAATGAGAACAATCATTTACTTCCCCTCAAGAGACCTTGCAGGCTAGACATGAATGCCGTAGGGTCAAAACAGAACAAAAAAACTGAAATGAAAGATAAGACAACCACTCTGCACTTCCTAGAGACCAAAACGGAATTGTGTGTGAACGTTAACACAGTCAAACTTATGCAATAGAGAAAAAGCTGCGTCGTTGACAGACAATAAAATCTTCAGTCCCGTTCTTCAGCACCACCATATTACACAATCTCCGCTCACACGTTGCACAAACTGTTACGAAGCGTAGATTTAAGATGGTGACAACCTGGTTTCTTTACTGCACTGCAGAGTTGACTGCGATTTGCTTAGTTCCAACATCAAAACGCCACAGCTGTTACTGCACGCAATAAACCGATAGATTAGTTCCATCTCAATTTGGTAAATTGGCTTTCGGACCCTGAGTATGCTTTGATGAATGAATGTCTACTCAAGCTTTGCATAATCCACAGGATAAAACAATAATTTGATATCATTTGAGCAGGAAATATAAACACACGGCCAGTCGTCCACCTCACAAAACTTCTCCGCGCCTTCCTGGGACCGGCAACGTGAGAACCAGCTGCATTATTAAACAGCAAAACAGGCTTCCACGCCTGAAACCACCGCTCCATTGTGAGATCCTCTTTGCTTGAATAATGTGTTTACAGAGTATACACAATATGCCTGCATATAGACGTGCGTGGGAGCAGGTGTTTATTTTACAGGCACGATATGACCCTTTTTGATGGCTCATATAGCAGATGGCACTTGCTGCTCGTGTCCGTGATAATTGCATTGCGAGTCACGCAACTCTCAGCCCTTTTCCAAGCTACAGTGCTATAATGCACGGACCAAGCAGTGCCCACCCCCATCCCCACACACACTTCTTCATTTGCTCTTTCATCAGTTCCCCTCCAAGCTGGAGGATTTTCAAAGACATACGCCAATCATGGCCTATACATAGACATCACACACACTTGCTATTCCTTAGACTGGGTCCTTTATCTTAAGGTGATCCAACTCGGTTGCAGCTCACATAAAGCAAACACCTGGCATCGGAATCAATGCAGCTGAAGAAGCACTTTCAGTCCAATAATGCATTCCGAATTCCTTCTTGCCACCATTATCAGGAGCTTGAGGGGTATGCATCTAGCGTTTCTGCCCACTCGACTTATTTAGGACTATAATTTGGTCCTTGTAAAGTACTAATATGTAATCTATATGTCCTGACCTAGATTGCGACCAACTTTAAATAGTCAAACGTTGAGTATTGTTCAAACAGCTCCTGCCTGACTGCTCATCGCTTTGAGCATCTTCTGTGAGCAGCAATTTATTCAGCTATAGCAGCTTGAGGCAACAAAGACTTTGTACAGAGGTTTACAAAAATGTCAAGCTTTTGGAAAGTCTTCCAAATCTGGTTACCCTCTAGGTGTGAGAAAACGGGAACCAAAAAAATACAACTGCGCAAAACATTCATTTTGGGATTTGTCAGGGGACGTCCATCATGGCTGTTATGAAAACTTACATTAGCATGAGGATATCACCAGTTTTCATTTGTAATGCTGACGGGTATATAATATGTCTTACTTTTCGCACTGCATCTCTGCCTTGCTTTCAAAACCTGATTCGATATTATTTACCAAAAAAGTAATTAAAAGAAATCAAATGAATTGTAAGTGTTAGGGTTGAGATCAAAATAATTTGTCAACCCTAACAGTCAGTATTGGAAGCCTGTAAAATACACTGTTTCTTTTTTCCCTCTATGTTGCTGTATGATTGTGACAGACGTAAATTGGAGAGCTGTCCACGTGCATCAAAAATGATCCAAGGGGTGCTTGTTTCCACACTCTGGGTGCCGCTTCCGCACGTAGAAGCCAGCCACCGCGAACATTCACAAGCAGAAGAGGAGACAACCAAATGACAGCAGGAACGTGCTAGCACCATGGTGTCGATCCAACAAAAGTCGGGCAGGCCCGTGGTTCAGCAATATGCACAGCATGATTCAGATCTGCCCAACCAAGATCTGATTTGTCCATGGCAAGAGAAATGCTGTAAGTTTGATCCATTTTGACCAAAGTATGAGATGTTAAGACACCTGGGAACTGTTTTTAATTGTGAACCAAATGCATAAGAGTTTCACTGTATGCCTCTGTGTGTGCGCAAGGCTGACTCTGCAGACTACAGTACAGCATCCCACTTAAGGCAATAAATTTCTCCTGAGGCCCAAGCTGCTATTTATGAAGCAGAGCATTGGAATGTTCCTTTTGAGGAAACATTGACTGGATTGCTCTTCATGACAGCCTAGTTCCAACGCCACAAAATGCCTTAGCCATGACTGAGGCAATAGAAGGCCTTTCTGTTACAGCACTGATCCCCCATGCAAGATAAGACAACTTAAGAGTTCAGCAATCAATCAGCCTCAGTCGATGTCTGATTACATCACTTTGTGCTCAATGGAGAGATAGAGAGAGAGAGAGAGAGCGTGAAACGCCTCGAAATCGGACTCCATGGAATTGCTGGCTGCTCTATGCTTTCCCGCTTTGCCTGTGTCAGCAGCTCGGTCTAAGTTTTACTTCGCTCCAGTCCACATGGACGTGGTATAGCAAGAAGCAGGAAGTGTTGTAATTAACTGACACGGATTGGACCAGACACTGTGGAGGTGGCTGTGCATTTTTAATTTGGCACTTTCCCCCTTGGAGGGAGGGATGGATGGTACGGATCTCATCACTCAGGCCGATGTGATACACATTAGGTTGCACTGCCAACAATAAAATACATTTGAGATGTCTAGAACTCAAATCGCAAAGAAATACCAGTCCAATTAGGATGGGACTGAATCCAAACTGCTGGCTACTGGTACAGGGTGTGAAAAAGCGACGTGATTTTAAAATAAAATGACAAATCCTTTGATTTTCTTATTACTATAGAAGATTATTATTTCCTTTTCTTGTTTTTTTATATTGAGCAGATCTTATTCCTCAGCATTCAAGTCAAATGGAATGGCAACAGGGAGCAGAAATAAGGCAAAGGAGGCGTGATGGCTCACAGAAGCCAAGAATCGAGAAGACAAGTCACAACTTGAAGGAAATGTAAAAACATGTCCTGCATACTAATACAGCCAATGGAAATACTGAGTCAGTAAAATATAAAGATGATGACTTTGTTCTAAGGATTATAGAGACCCACTTGCTAAATTTGAGGTCATTTAGGGCACATGAAAGGGGCAACAATGGAGGACACACTGAACTGAGATTAGAGGAAAGGGACAAATTTAATAATAGACGTAGTTGAACTGTGGAGTTGGATCCGACACTAATCTCAACTGACTTTATTAGCCATTTTTCAGCCTTGTCAGTCCTCCTTGCTTCCTTCTGTGGTCTGTGTGCTGTGTTTTTCCGTCAGTCCCAGAGCTGGGAAAGCTGGAACCAACACGTCGCACTCACAGAAACAAAAAGGAGGCCATGAAATAATGTCTGAGACCCTTTTGCCGGCTGAAAATTGGACTGCTTGCTTATTTGACTGGTGCATCCATTCTCTTCCGCATAAGTTCTGCTTAGTGGTGGAAGTAAGCATTTTTTTTTAACAACATTCAAGGCTTGTACAGTATTCACTCTGTGACGTCAGTTCATTTTGCAAACCACCGCTGGAAAATGAAAACAGAACTCAACAGATATGAACCAAATTACTAACCTAGAAGCAAGAAACAGTCAATCGATAATGTCATTAGACATCACGATAGGATTTTAGCTTTACGGCCCACTGTAAGCGTTTTTAAGCAGTCAAGTGTTTGTTCCCATGTGACATGATGGAATAATCAATTTCATTTAAAACTCAATGATACATGCCTAGTAGAACAACACGGTCAAGGTGCAGTGAGGTAATTTAGATTGAGAGTAACATGACATATTTTTCATATTTTGCTGCTAACATTGACAAACAGAGAAAATTGAATTTTAGCTCATTCATTCCCCAAGAAAGCACTGTGCAGATTTATAGAAATGAACCTTCAGAGTCAGCAAAAAATTCCGATCAATCTGTTCTTTGGGATTTCACTGTCAGCTCCCAATTTGAGCTGCACACACTGTGACACATAAATTGGTGTAAAAAGAGAACCAGGCTGCACAAATAACAAACGGACCACATTTGAGCAGCACCTTTCTACCTAACAAGGACACACAATCGGCATTTTTATGTTTTTACATTTCAAAAGATTGAACAAGTGTTTTATTAACATGCTGGGAAACACCTTCATCAAAATACCTCAAGGGTTAAGAACATTAGCACACTTTATGTACCCTATGATTTGTTTGGCTGAAATTAGGCCCGATGTCATGGAAAAGAGTCATCCCGACATACGGCTGGGCTAATGGCATCTATCGATTTTGTTATTTTTAATAACAGATAATGTATTTTCTGATATCAATTCTCTGGAAAATTGTGTTCTGAATTCAACTAATG
Organism: Syngnathus leptorhynchus; assembly: GCF_054491065.1. Lineage (NCBI taxonomy): Eukaryota > Metazoa > Chordata > Actinopteri > Syngnathiformes > Syngnathidae > Syngnathus > Syngnathus leptorhynchus. Next base: position 7,806,304 of record NC_141204.1, on the reverse strand, counting down.
TTCAGGTTGACGAGCAGACTAAAATAAATAGGATTTATTTGCTCTGACGTTCGACAAAAATATAAACAGGACTAACCTTTTAGTTTTGACAAAGCAAAACATAACAAAGCTAAAAATGTCTATTCGTACCGAAAGCCAGGGCTATTACTCAATAGCTAAATGAAATAAAAGTCAGGGTCTCAAATGAGAAATATTGTGAAGACATGTATTTATGGCCCATCAAACCAAATGTCAGAGCACGCAAAAGCGATACAAGACGAGTAGAGATCCACACTATAAACTTTGAAAAGAAAATGGGGAGAAACATATGGTTGACTACTTGTGTTCTGTATGGCAAGTGTAATATGTCAACCTAATGGCAACAAAATTCTTTTGCGACTGTCTTTATAACTCAAACGTTTGTAGAGGAAAACTGAACCCATTGCTCTCTGCAACTAATTCGCTTACTCCTCCAAACAATGATGGTCCCTGAAAGATTGGAAAATATCAGTTTGTGTGTATTTCCCAAAAATTATCTTCCTTACTACCAGGAAGAAAGCGATCTCAAATCTCATGAGTCAACTTAAAAAAAGCCTGTCAAACACTTACTTTGTGTGCCCAACCCACGCAACACCTTTTATGACTTCTATCAATTGCATTTCTCTCTTTGACGTCATCTATAGGCGCAATTATCAGACACAAACACAACAAGCTTCCTGGAGCCAAATACGTCCTCATTCAGCTTTCACCCTTTCCAAGAACTGAGTCATGGATGGCTCAAAGAAGTCAGCGTGTGAATGGTTGTGTGTGCGTGTGTGTAGCCATCAACCAGTAAGTCTCACGGGAAACTGCAGTGAAATTGATGCATGCCAAGTAGCGACACGTGGATGGATGGATTGGGAGCATCCGCCTTTGCCAAGGGGAAGATAAGTGCTGATGCTGCAGTAATGGAGTGATGGAGAAGGATGATGATGGAATAGAAAGGGAGAAATAGCAAAAAAAGGTGAAAACAATACAGGAGTGCTGGTGGTGTAACAGGCATAGCTAGAATTGACAATTTCAAGGTGACCTTCACTTAGATTGATATATAATATTACAGCTTTTCTGATTGGCCCAACGCCCACAATAAGCCCCGGCAAGGAAAACACTCCCACCTGAACCTTTTGTGTCTCCTCCTTAAACAAACAGCTATTCCCTCTGGGGGCAATGTGTCAGGGGAGAGGCACACATAAGTCTTGACGCTCACAATAAAAAAAAAATAATAATAATAAAAATAGGGGGGGGGGGGGGGGGATGACATTCTAAACACACCTTAAAGTGTTCCAGATACATGTCAGGGTGGTTGCCCAAGTGTCCTAAACATTTTTTTGCAAAGACAATAGCATTTGAACAAACATGATCCCAACTCTAGCCCAAACATGAAACACTGCTACATAGGAAACACTACAAAAGGGAGTATTAGGTTGTCGATAAATTGCTCTTCAAGAATTTAATCGGGCCTTGAAGCTATTAAAGTGAAATGAGGTGCATTGCTTGGTTGCAACTCGTAAAAGTGTAATATTTTAAATCTTAAGTAGCTTGTGGCATAAAGAAGGGATGTCAACTAGGGCCTAAATTCAGAGGAAATGTATCATTCAACCACAGAAATAACAATGTTCTTCAACAATTTCACCAATGACGTGTAAACAACACCTTTTACCACCCATTTTCTGTTGTTTAACTTAGGCATAGCTTTGGTGATAAAATTATTTTTTCCCATTACCCAGCTGAAGGAGAAAACCATTCATCTGTTGTCATTTTCCATCCACACCTAATGCCCACTGCAGTTAAATGTAAACACATGCCGAGGGTAACATGCGCTCATTTGTCATTGTACAACCCACCCCCCCCCCTTCTCCATTTTATTGGCCAATGGGACAAAATACATGTGCCCCATGAAAAAATAAAGCACATTCGCTCACTCCCACAAAGCCAACGTACACGCACATAGTAAGAGTTGCTGGGTTAATGCACTATACAGAGCAAAAGACACAAATATCCTGTTCTCATCAAATTTTCAAACTGGTTTGTGAACCAAGGGCTTATATTGGAGAAAAAACATGCCCTCTTGAAATTGAGTTGATTTTAGAATAACTGCTGTTCTTTAATTGTTAATTCATTGTCAAAACAGAAACATATTGGAAATAAGTATAATAATTGCTCTAAAAGAACATCAAATACAAACCTTGAAATGTTGCTTCAAATGTCAGGATAGTCGTACCAGACTTGTACAAGGCATGGTAATGTCGAATTTTTATTTTTCAAATTTTAATCTTAAAAGCCATATGGAAAAAAAATAAAAATAAATGAATAAATAAATAAATACTAACCTGCGGAGATAGGGCAGTGGGAGGCTGAGTGAAGAGTGTAGAGTGGGCTGCTGACCGAAGGCCATGCGCTCTCCTGACAGTCTGGCGCGTGATTGGCGCAGACAGTACCTCCTGCTAAAAAGACAACATGGGAAGAGGATGAAAGAAATTAGCCAACATCTCTCATCATCAGCTCAAATTGGAAATAAAGTGGCTGTGATGTAGCAAAGTTAAACACCAGAAGGGTTTACAGTAGCTTCCTCAAAAGAGGATTAAAATAATGAAGCGTGAAAGTGGATGCTGTTTGCCTTCCTCTTCTCATCGTAGACTAAAGTGGTTGACTTTTTGCTGCAATTTAAATACGTCATATGGTTGCAAAAGTCTGTGCAATATGTTAGCAAGCATCCCATCTGTGTGTATTTCCATTATTCAAACTCAGAGTTGACAGTAAATATACTCTCATATAACTATTACTATTTATTATATACCCGTGTCTGTGTTTTGTCTTTTTATTCCCTGGAGGACTGATGACAAATCAATTTGGTGCAACATTGCAACCTCTAAAGTCTAATGTCTGAGGAATGGATGATTTCTATTTCCACAATTTGCTCGGGGATGAGGTCGACCAGCATCCCGGAACGGAATGTGTTTGACCTTAGAAGAATGATAAACAGCAGCAATCAGTTTTAAAAACTTTGCCGGTACATTTTAAGGGCATGTTATATCAGGTTTGTCAGGAAAGTAACACATAGGCTGTGCAGTACATTGCAGGTTCAGACTTTATCCCTAATAAATTGAATAACACTGAATGAAATGAAAGGATTACAAGTCAAGTCAAGTCTACTTCAGAACTTGTTGTGCTCCACACAGTGACAATGATGCAATGTACAAGAAATGAAAATTCCATAAAGAAAAGATCAAATCTTCACAATAAATAATCTCTCTCACTAATGTAATGCTGCACTGGAAAAAAAAAAAGCTACATACTGCAGTTTTTAAAAATATTTTTAATTGAGGGTATTCATCTGTAGACATGCAATAAAGACATTTGCTTATTTGTGTAAATACAAATCTAAAATAGAATGCTGCACCTTATCCGATCCATGAGTGATTTGAGTGCAGGCAATATTCAGTCAACCATAAAAGGTTTTACACATAAAATATTCAAGAGTAAGAATGTTTAGGTAAAGTGGGTCTCATTTTTTTGCACAGTTCATCAAGTTCTTATTAGTTACAGAGGACTGACACTTGCTGAAAAAGACCTCAGGAAAAAAGGTGCCTTGTGACACATTGGCCTACTAGTTCGATTATATTCTGGTATGAATAAAGATGGCCAGCTCATGGTTGTATTTATGATTCACGACGGATAGCTATTCACACGAGCTTTCCAAGTTCACCTTAATTCACTATTGGTAATCATACAAAGGCAGTTGGCAGAGATTGTCATAACATATGTAACTGCATTGATTAAAAAAAATCCTTGTAAAAAGCTAAAACAAGTTATTGTTATATTGAACCAAGACTATACACAGCTAAAGTGCAGCAAGTCACAGTGCATAGGCAAATGTGACTTTATTGTTAGAAAATCTATCATACATTCAACGGTTCAATACCGCTGAAGTTGGAACACTGGTGAGAATCGATGATTGTTTGCCTTGCCAATGACTTGAAGCAAAGACTATGGAGGTAGCCAGTTAATGGAAGCTTTTCGATTATAAATAACAAATGTGTTAGCAGGATTTGGAAAATAAACTACAGCAACTTTGTTTGACCCGGGCTACTAGACAATTCAATGCATGGCCGCTCTACCACTTCCAAAGAGGACACCAAACTCAAGCTCACCATTAAGATAAGCAGTGAACCTTGGTACTATGATCAAGTGTTGCTGCAGGATTATTGCTTCTTGCTTATCTATTTTAGGTCAGGCATACTGCATCGACTCTCACATGGGGCGTGCCTTCACACCTCCAGTGACTAACAACAGTGACTATGAACAAGATACGAGACTCTTCTAGTTTAATCCTATGAAGGGACAACTTATTAACACAAGAATGTCACTGCGGTTCAAGCAGTGCAATAAAATTAGCGACCACTTTCTTCCCAAGTGTGGAATACAACATATGAAATGTGTAGGGGGGTATTAAGTATGACCTATCTGCACCATCAGGCCTTTGGGCCACGGAGGGGAGGACCAATCTATTTCTGGACATTTGATTGTCAGAGAAGACAGCAGCTGTTCTCTCTAGATACCTGCTCTACAACAAAGTGGAATCATACACATACAAAAAAGACACCTCAGTCTCTTGACCCGAGACAACCAGTAGATTTGCTTTTCTTCTTATGTGGAACCAACAAGGTCTGAGCATTTCCTCCTGGAGTGGTAAATCAACTGCAAGGTTTAAGGATGGGACAATGTCCTCAAAGTCACTGACTTCAAAATGTCAGTGGTTCTGTCCACAGACTGAAGTTTAGGATTTAGATTTGCAATTCAAAGACTTGTACGAATGCATTTGTTTCCAAGTGACTCTACCCAAATTCCAAGTTGTATGCCCCAAGAGATTTGATTTAAATTTGTCATTTCTTAGGTGGTTAGATTAGTTTTTGGTTCAACTCAGCAGCACATACATTAATAAAATTTTACATTGTTAAAGGTTTAGAGGTGATAGAGAGGTGTCGCTACAGAGAATACAAAGGAATGGAGTTTACACAATATCCCTCAAACAAACCTTTTATTTATTTTCTTAATAAACAGTCACATACCAAATTCAAAATACATGGAATGCTGAGACGGAAAGCAGACCAAGGTTTACAATCCTAACAGTGGTGAGTTGGAAAAGGGGCTGCAAAGAACATGCCATAAGAGTCAAACACTTGTCGGAGCCTGACATCTATTTGTGATGGAAAACAGCAGGTCATAAGAGGCTAGTAGAGGTAGAAACCTGAGAGTATCGTTCACTCATTCATCTATCTACCGTATCACTCATTCTCACAAGGGTTGCAGGCGTACCGGAGCCTCTCCCAGAAGTCTTAGGGTGGTAGGCAGGGGACACCCTGAACTGGTCGAGAGTAATTGCAGACAACTTAACAGGAATGTTATTGCTTCCTAGTTAAACAATTACAAAGAGCAACCAAGCTTGTAAAAGGAAGCCTTGATCATATTCTCTTGTCCTTATTTTCTCAAATGCACATACTTACTACTGACAAAAGTTTGACATTAGTCTGCAATTTCAGCATTACCGCAAAGGCTCTCGGTGATAATGCAGAAGAAATATTACCTGCGTGATAAATGTGCTTTCTTATCCAACCATCTCTCTTTTTCCTATCTTACAGTTCTTTCAGTTATTACTCATTCACCATCCCCACACTTGTAAGGGAAAAGCAGTTAGCCTGCTGGAGAAGAGGAAAGATGGCGAGCAGGCCAAAGGCAATCACACAGACCACAGAGAAGACAATTAAGAGAGGACGACAGAAGTGGGGAAAGGAAAAGAAAAATGGTATTTCCGGCACATTAAGCACATAGAGTAAAACTAGACAAAAGAGGCTGGGTGACTGACTGTTGAGTCACCGCAAGCCAATAATGACATTTGGAGTGGAGGAGAATTGATCCGGTCAGAGGGGTTTCCCTGGAAGTTTACTGATGACAAGAAGGCACTCAAGAAAACAAAACATGTACACCAAGGGGGTCTGAAGGACTCAAACCTATTCATGACACAAGTTGAATTTTCATACAAATGAAAAACTAATCAATTTTAGTTCACTGAGAAGTGCATGCACACTAGTTGCCCATCCCAGATGTAGAACATAAAACTATTCTAGAAATATAGAAAGATCTTGGACAAACCAAGTTGGAAAAAGGGACCACATATCTAACCAGACAGACGGGGAGATGGGTGCATCATCAGTATCGGGCTTCACAAGTTATCACCCAACAAACATGGAGACACTCACCCACGCACGTGTGATGTAATCACAACTTTCATGCATACGCACATAGAAGAATCGGGGTCACGGACGCGAGCGTGCAGGGAAGGGGCTGGCAGCTTAGCATCACTCGCTGCAGTGCTGATAAATGGGCACACTCCAGAGTATTTTCATTGATAATGAAAAAGAGTAACTTATGAGGATTCTGGCCAGGTGTGTGATGAACAAAAGAAAAATAACAGAAACAAGTAGACAAAAACCAGCCCTTGTGCCGTTCAATCCTTTCCCAATGTATTCCTTATGGTGTCATCGCAATACATCCTTATAAAATCATAAAGTTGGAAAGGACAATTTACCCAAAAACAACAAAACAAACTCCTCCGACTGAATTCCGTGCAGTACCGTGTTGATTTTAAATGGGGCTCCTCGGGGCTTTTAAGGAAGGATCAGCTCAATATGAAAAAGGGAAGGACAGCAACTATTTAGAAAAGACCTGGGAGGCATCTAAAAACATTGCAAGGAATTTGCAGTGTGTTTAATTTCATACAAAAGGCACAAACACACCCCTCCGGCCACCCGGATGAAGCTGAAGATCATCAGAATGCAAAAGTGTAGATTTGAGGGGAAGGCACGCACAAAAGGAAACAAGTGAAAACATAAGAGAAATGAGTTATAGAGATGAGTTATAAATTGTGGCTTCATACACGTCTGCTGCAAATGTACTCATCCTCAACATCACCTGCCGACTGCCAGTTCATCGCCAAGGTCGTTCGAACATATCCACAGTGCATAAAATCAGCTCTCAACATTCTCTGTATTGATATCGGTCTAATTTGACAAATGAAAGACTTGTGTTGACTCAAAATATTCTGACATATGGACCAATTCCGTAACGGAATAACTCTGCATTTATGTTGTTGATATGTTAACCATCTACTCCCGAGGGTTTGTGGAGTGAGCATATGTAAGTATGACACAATGAATCTGCGTTCTAACTTAAGTTGACCACATAAATCTCATTTTATTGCTTTTTCTCTGCTGAGCTGACATATTATGTTGGATGGCTCCCCTCGGAACAAGATTCAATTCAAAAGACATATCTACTCACGTTCGCATTCACTGAACGTACCATCGTATTGCCGTACCCACCGTGGCAATCAGTCGGCTGGCATTACAAAATGTTGCCCAACCTTTGAATTCAGATTATAGATAACGGTCAAACAATTATGACAGATCTAAGTGGTTGGAGACAGTAGCTGTGCAATAAGGTGGCCATAATCAATTAACTTTGGCATATCTACTGAAGACATGTTTATTGAAAACGATACGGCAAGAACAGCGAAAGGGGATAATGAATTGGGCAACCTCTATTTCGCTATCGTGGTGTTCATATAGTAGTTACCTTGGCAACATCAGCACAGCAGCTTAAAAAGCTCATAACACATTTATGAATCATATTTCAAAACGAACCTATATTTTTGTCAAGCAGAAAGATGCAGTTTGTAGCCATACAAAAAATATATATATATCCTGGCACGCCACATTACAAATATGGCCTCAGGCTGACAATGCGAAAGCAATGAAATGAATCCTCCCACAAAAAGTCCTTTCATTTAATCCTTCCATTGCCGCTGCCTTGTTCATCAAGTTCATATCCAGGTTGGGTTATCCCAAGGGTTGCCTTCTTAAGACCAAAGCCAGTAAAGGGCTTAAGCAGTGCAAGTAGTAAATTCAGATTTGCTTTACTGATAGGTTCTAACAGAGTGCTGGTATTCTGCCAACCAGGTTTTTTTTTTTAGTAAGATGACTGTTGTTGATACATGGTCAACATTTAATTTCCCCATCTACAGAAAACTGAAAGAATATACAAAGGGGGGTAAGATTCTCTCAAAGACTAAATGTCCCACGTAATCCACAAATAACATCAGCAGTGTTTCCATACCCAGAAATAGAGCCTCCGCACCACCAATGGAACACAATGCTATTTTAAATTGTTATGGTATGTGCTCAGAAAAAACCCACACCCATTACAGACACAACATCTATGAACCTGCACATGGTGCAGAGCCAACAATGCAACAACCTTTGAAATTAAACTGAGACGTGCTGAATAGCCAAAGGGAGGGAACGGGCCCAAATCATTTTTATTATGTGTGATAGCAAGTTAAAGACATGACCTTCAGGGTTTTATTCATGTGTTTTGTGCAATTTTCCAAAATCAAAGTGCTATTTATTTATTCTAGTCTCCAAGAACTGGGATGACTCAGACCTTTAGAATCACAAGACCAGGCTTTCAAATTAATTGTTTGATTTTTTTTTAGAAGATTCTTTTAGAACTTGTTTTAATCCTGCCCTAAATGCATTATTAAAGTAGAAGCTAAACACTGTCTCCATGGTAATTCTCTAGCAGAAGTGTCCTCCAACATCTCCTGCATCCTATTTATAGACTAGTGGATGACTGGTTAGTTGGCAAAAGATGAGTAACACCGAAGTGAAACTGGAAACATTTCTGAAACCTCTGCGTGTTATTTGTCTTCGCCTTGCATCTTTGCTTTCTAACAAAATACTTTGAACAAGCAGAACAATCACTAGAGTTAGTACAAAGAACAGGTTCAATGTGTCTGAAACGTGACAGGCTTGAAAGCTCGGAGGCAGTGGAACACATTCACAATATGCACATTCAGTGACACCACTGATGACGAACAACCTTGACGTCGTACAAATCAATGAATACACGACAAGCAGTAGTTCTGGCAGGGCCACTCAATTTTTCCTACACCTGACGAAAGGCTTGAGATGGAACCCTGCATCCATTCATCCATCCAGTCATTTTCTGAACCAATTTACTCAACCAAAATCAAGGAGGAAAAGAAGACCCAAATCTTTAGCATCTTGGTGTCATATTAGATCCATCATCAACAATGGATTACAGTTGCGGCGCTATTTACATAAGCAATTCCGTGACTGGCCAGCCTCCTAAAGGTGCCTTTGAGTAGAGGGACAGGATTGTTTGTATCCATCATATCATCCCGTTAGACCCACTTGACTTTGATATGACACAAGACAAGAAGGAACATTTTAGTCCAAATAAAGGTATGGCACTTTATGCCAAGGTTAGGCCACATGGTCATTTAGAAATCACTTTCATTTTAGTTATTAAAGCCAAAGTCTACAACAAATAACGCTTTTTCAGAATTAGCTTCCAAACTATTTTTTGCTTGCTGATTTTTGTCATATTATTAATGCAAAACGACTTGCAAAAAAAAAAAAAAAAGACAAAGCTTCCAGTCATTCAAAGTAACACTTCAAATTTTCTAACTGAACTCATGTAATGTTGAATGGAAGCTATTCAAACTTGATGGGTATTCTCATTAAAAGCAGTGCAGTTTGTTAAATACGCTTTTCAATGAACCTTTGTCTTGAGTTTTAAATTACACTCCTGTAGCTGTCCTGCATCACAACGAAAAACTGATCTGTCACAAATTGAACATTACACTCAAGTTACAGTACAAAAAGAGGAAATAAACACGTGGTAGTGCTATAAGCAATCAAAAAGAAAGCAAGGAGATCAACAAACATAAATAAAAATTCATTTAAAAACTAACACTTTGGTAGACATTGAGAACGAACAAAAAGTATTAAGAGTCGGACAATAAGTAAGCAACTAAATTCTTCCACTTCATGTAACGGGAGGTCTACCGAAAAGAGTGGTGCGTCATTATCCGAATCCAAAACGTATCTCCTGTGTCTGCCCTGCATGGTAAAACTCCAGCATGTGTAATTACAATGTAAACAAGGCAGGCGATGCAATTCCAGTTCCCTGAGCCTTCATGTACCCACTGAATGTGCTCAGAGGCTCTTTTGTTGCAGTTAAGACTCGGTACTTGACTCCTGCCAACATCTCTCACAAATACAAAGGGATCATTTCAGGATTAAAACAGGGGGGAAAAAAGGCCACGGCAGTTATGAAGTTTACTGGTGGCTGGATGATCCTTTGGTCTATGCAGTAAAAACTAATGTGTATCTTGCTGCATATTTACTAATTGAATGTAGTAATTCTTTCACTTTCTATTGCTTCCTTAATCTGTTCAGGGCGGTAGAGTGAGATGGAGACCGTTTCAACTGACCCAAATCGTCAATCGTTGGTCACATGCTGACAACCACTCGTATACGTGGTCTTGACTGTGACGCACCATCGTGCCACCCTAATTTATTGCAGTCATTGTTCAAAGTTGGTACTCAAGAATTCTTTTTCAACAATGGATGGAGAGGCCAAAAAGTACCTTTCCATGACATTTCTAAACATTAGTGTGATCCATGGTCAAACAATGCTATGCTAGTCCATCTGTATTCTATATCTCAATCTGCTTAATTTGCATTGATCAGGGATTGATGACTACTATTCATCTGCTTAAGTTCTATTTTAATAGCCGTGTTTAATCTTCACGCTCATTTAATTGCTCCAGCCACAAATATAGAGTAGTAATAAAGCTCCCAAGTGACGGCTGCAACTAACGTGCCAACTGCTCAAGAGTTGAATGGGGGGGGACCCAGACAAAAAGGAAACAACTGACCAACAAACAGCAGGCCACTTCTAACATGGGTTTCCAAGACACTGTGGAGAAAGAATCTTCTCAAGTGGAAAGAAACATGGACTCCCATTAACCATTATGCCCTCAACACAAGAGTGATGTCACATTCATCCAGTTTAACTGTGACCGGCAAAGACCTCATTTACATGGTAACGGAACACCGTGAGGTCGTACCCAGCAGGGAAAGTCTGTATGTTGACAGCAGAGTAGCCCGATCTGTCTTGAGTACATCAGAGCAGACACCTGATCTTACGCTCAAATAAATCAGACGATAGTTGCTGTTTGTAATGCAGCAATAAAAGAAGGGTGGAGGGGAAAAAATAAAAAATAGGCCAGTTTTTCCTGCTTGCTCCATGTGGCTGTGGTGACTATTTTTAAAAAATAAATAAAATTGCAGTATTACATTGCAGTTTCCAGGAGGGCTGGGTGATATATCGTTATCGAATTGATATCTAAATATCAACATTCAAGATGTTAAGCACTGTTAACCTTGTTGGCATGGGTTCCCATTTGATAATGAATTTTAAAGTCATTCATATATCTTAAATACCTTTCAAGTTTTGTCTCAAAGGTGTTGTGTTGTATTTTTAAAAACTATAACAATGGAATCATAACACCCTCAAATTCCAATGAGACTTTTATAATGTTTTTATTGTGTACTGCACAAGATAGACATCAGAAAGAATCTCGTCTACCAGATAGATACTCAATCAATATTGTGGTTTCATTATATATATATGTCTAAAAGCAGAAATAAAGCTTTAACATTAAAGTTGCATGTGGTGGCCAGCTCCACAATAGAAAAAATATTTTCCTGGTTGTATGCTGTATTTAGTTACTATGGTGCTGCCAGCCTATTTTCTTCTTGAGCGAAAGAGGTGAGCTTGAGGGCGAGGGAATCCTCTGTCATTAACAGGCCTCTTTCATACGTCGCGGCAAGAATTTAAAAAGCGCCTCACTGTTAGCAAGATGCTGATTTTCCGCTGTTGCCAATTAATCGTTTATGCGTCTTCTCTTTCTGTCCTGTGCTGATATGATTGTCCCTTTTTAGTACTGTTGTAATTATTCATCTGCCTCTTTCAACTCACATCGTATTGTTTTCAATTCAGCAAATCGGTGAAAAAAAGAGGCAAAGGCTCACAGAATGGATTTCAGCATGTATAATACCTAATCATGTATAATAATATTTACAATACCATTTAATCATGTGTTAACGTGTCCTTATGTCACAGTCTAGCTGTTTTACTGGAAGGTGTGAGATACACAATGGAGTTAAGTGGACAAACAATCAGCAGTCAGTGAAACACAACTTTTTAGTTGAAATTCAACTACTTTAAGATATTTAAGATTTTGCCTCAACTGATTCTAGACGCGATTACTCGGTAAGACAAAACCAAGATCAAACATTTCGGTTCTCCAAGTTCTCAGTGTTCTCGATGCTGGCAGCATCACCTCTACTCTGTTGCTTGCATTAATTTGAACCTGCATAAACAAGGGTACCAACAATCAATACTTGGTGAAGGAGAGGTCAAGTCTAGCCTTGCTATCCATAATTAGCTGCATAAATTAGACAGTCTTCATGTTTTTGGAGGGCAGATCGCTATCGATTTGACCCATATGGGAAGCAAACTAGGTGGAGGAATTTGAAGAAAGAAAGCACAAACGTTGTGGGTCAATAGCCACTATTTCAAATTGATTACTCGAGTTTACTTGCACCTTAGAGTAAAACCGCTAACAAGTGATTTTAGCTACTGTGCCACAATTTCAAGGAAATAAACGTGAAGAGAATCACATTCTGGAAATGCGTTCCGCTTTCACAGTAATGCGCTTCGTCTTCTATTCGATGAGTCGAAAGTGAAAGTGATGACCTTCATCCCCAAACAGCAACCTCACCTATCCTCCTGGCAGCGGACCCAGCGCCAGCTCGCTGTCCTCGAGATGCGGGGTGACCAAGCGGTGCTCCCATCCATCACCACATTACACACATTGCCCGAGTTTAATGTCCTTTGCAGACTTGAATAGAGCTACACATGGCCACCCTGAAACACGGGCAGCTAATTAGTCAATGACAAGAGTTGAGGGTTCACCAGTTATTTACCACCTCGAGGGTGTAATCCCTTCCAGTATGTTAATGAGGACCTCGCCAATCACCATAGCCTCATCCATGACTGCACCAACCTCGGCACTATGAAGAGTAGATTTAAGTGGCAGGAGGCCATGCAGTCACTGCAGGATCGGCCTGACAAGAGGTTTGAGAATGAATGATATTGCACTGTGCATTCTGATGAGGCAGCAGGAAGAGAGAGCAAGAGAGAGAGAGAGAGCATTTTCTGCATTTCTACAAGTGCCTATCAATGAAGAAATCCAGGCCGGGCCTGTCAGGCAACAGGTAAACAGCTGGTAAGGGTGACAAAAGGTACAAATTTACAACATACACTTTGGGGAAAAAATGAGAGAATGTACAGATGAAAAAAGGTCAAGAAATGCAGTTCGATGCTCAATATCCTCGTGTCCCACGAATCCGTGTACTCTGTTGAGGATTGTCTCTGAATTCATCGGAATATTTTGTTGTTGTCTGCCAGGAATATCAAGACTGAAATTTTGGCCATATCCCCCCCCCCATCCCAACTTGATACCATCAATTTTAAGTTGAAGTATCTGCACGGATGAAAAAAAAAATGTAGTGAAGCAGATCAACTCTAGTGTAATTATTTAATAAAAAAAAAAAAGTAAAACACCCTGTCTCATCTAGATGAGTCAGATTTGTTGAACAAATTAAAAAAAACACTCTAAAGCACTCCAAATTGGAGAGCAGAGTGCTTGCCAGAACTCCGGCACAGCAAACAAATTATAGAAGTCCACGCTTGCTGGGCTTTTGCACCTCAGTGGACAGGAAGGAAGTGTGTCAGAGACAAAGGGTGTCATCTCTAAGATGTCAAGAAATATTTGCTATTATGTACAGAGTGCGAAAAAATGCCCAACATAATACATGTCAGCAAACGCAGGGATAAACTTTCATCATAAAGTTCACAGTTCATTTCACTTTTCTTAAGAGACTTCTTCAATATGACGGTTAATGTCTGCCACACATTCTTGACTTGCATGTAGCATGTATGCGTAAAAGCATAAACATTAAATGTATATGTGCTACTGCAAAACAAAGAATATAAAACTGTAGTAACAAGGCTTTCTTTATGCGAGGCTTCTCCCATGATGAGCAAAACAAACACAAAGGGCTCATTGCGCTTGTCAAACGTAACATTTTATTGCTCGACAGTATCCTCAAGAAATCTGTCAATTAAAATTAAATGCTTTTGTGCCGAGAAACAAGGCTAACAGCTGCAGCTTGAACTGACATGGCCGGCTGGAGACGCAACAATATCTGTCTGCTCTCTACTTCTTGTATCTGGCTTAGCAGCCCACTGTAGAAACTTCAGTCAAAAACATTTGAAGGCAGAGCATCATTAATCATCATCATTTCTGTAAACTTGTCAATATCAGCTACATCTATTGTTAGTTCTTATTTTGGCAAAACAGTAATGGAAATATATACGATTTTCTGTCGGTTATGTTACAGAACTTGGTCAAGAATCTACAGATGACCCAGCAGGACCTTACGGACATAAAAATGTGGAGAACCTGTCATCTGAAAAATGGAATCAGTTCTTTTGTGAAGAACATTATCGTGTGCTGGTTATTGCAGTGCATTATGTAATAGGATAAAAATGTTTGCATTATGCTCAATTTAAGAACACAATTGTCACTCTATTATCATAATTGTTAAAAAATAGGGCTTCAATATTTGTTATTTTAATGTATTGTTTGATGGCCTGAATTAAAATACCAACATACGAGTGCCATCATTGAAAAATATCTGTATTAAATGACGAATTACATTTTACCAAATTTGTTTTCAACTGTAGTAAAGAAAACAAGTCCGTTACGACTAAATGACATTCATCGGGTCTTCAGAGTCAAGCTTAAAACCCCTAACAAACAAATAACGTCGTTAGCTAGCTTGAGCACAGACAAAAGTTTGCTTTCTAATTAGTGCAATGTACAAATGTCTTCTTCTGAAGACCAATGAAATGATGAAGACATGAAATCATACGTTAGACCTCACACTGAGCGTCAGGGGTAAGATCGCAATCAAGCGACAACTTCTGACGACAGCTTTGTCACTCATTTAAGCGAATCGCCTCCTCCCTGACGACCGCCACTCTCTTATCACACTAATCAGGATAACTTCAGTCCTAAGTCAGTGAAGGCAGCATGGATAAATGAGTTTACTCCTACGTTGATTGGATTATATAGCAGAAGATGCTTGACCTGATGGCCCCAACCACGAGCTGATGAGCTTAATGAACACAAGAGCGTTAATAGCAAAATCAGAATAGAGCTACCTGATGAGCAAAAATACATTTTTACCGTAATCTGTCTACTATATGTGCTGTATAACGGCAGAATCTATAGATTCATACTATTAATATTCAACTGGCGTTTTATTCTATGTATTTTTACAAGGATGGCTTACCCCGATGATTCAACTCCCGAGACTCACTTAAGGGGAGCTGCATTTATATGACAGAAGACTCAATAGTAATCTGGTGGAGGTTAAATGTGAGTCTCAGGGGGTCCAAAGGCTGCTTTGCATTTATGAGGAGATGAAATGCTGCAACCACACCAAAAAGTGTCTTTTTTGTTTTGTGTCTGTCCCACTTGCAAAACAACAACGACGCTGGATGCATAAAGGAAAAAAACTAAGCGACCCAAGGCAGGAGCTTTATAGACAGAATTTTGAAACTGAGTTCTACTGCTGCAACGAGGGACTCATAAAAGTCCACTGGATCAGCAGCAAGGATGCTTGCACTGTATGACCGGCAAGTAAATCTGAGCAGATGAAGCCTCGGTTTTCGACCACAATCCGTTCCAGAAGGCTGTTCTAAAAGGGAATCGTTCGAATCCCGAATCATGTTTTCCCATTACAAATAATGGGGGGGGAAATTATCTGTTCCAAGCAAAAAAAACAAAAAAAAAAACAAAAAAGAAAACGCCTTTTTTTTAGGATTTTTTCATTTGCGCATTTTTGCCTGATCGCGCAACTGCAGCGCACCACCGAACGCGCAACCGTAGCGCGTCGCCGACCGCGCAACTGCACCGCTGGTCGCATTATTGTGACAGAGCGGTCGATAAAATTTAGAAAATATTTTTAAAGTCCTCATGTACTTTCCAAAATTTAAGTGGACCTCAGCGCGCAGGGAGCTTAATTTTGTATGATCGCGCAACCGTAGCGCGGTCGGCGCTGGTCGCATTATTGTGACAGAGCGCCGATAAAATTTAGAAAATATTTTTAAAGTCCTGATGTACTTTCCAAAATTTAAGTGGACCTCAGTGCGCAGGGAGCTCAATTTTGTCCGATCGCGCAACTGCAGCGCAACGCCGACCGCGTAACTGCACCGCGCTGGTCGCATTATTGTAACAGAGCGGTCGCTAAAATTTATAAAATATTGCTAAAGTCCTGATGTACTTTCCAAAATTTAAGTGGACCTTAGTGCACAGGAAGCTTAATTTGGTCCGATCGCGCAACCGCGCAGCGCGCCCGGCGCTCACCGACGCAAAAAAAAAAAAAATCTCGAATTTTTTGTTCATTACCGAATTGTTCGAAAGGCTCCACTGTATACGTATTTCAAGTGTAGTACTACTTTCATCTTGATTACACTTTGTAAAAGAGAATTCTCTTTTCTTAAGTTTCATCATATTTTCATATTCATGCTATTCACAAAAGCGTGCATTGGGGTTTTTTAATAGATTAATTGCATGTCAATAAATTTAAATGGGGACATCTTGATTACTGATCACATTACTCGACAAGTCAAGCTCCCATTGTACCGTTTTAGTATGAGGCAGGATTATGTTTGCCGACGGGTTAAAAGCAAACAGAGGTATAGAAAGCATTGCGTGGGCTTCCTCATTCTTCAGTCCAGGTGGCAGATCTGTTCCCTCATTGGGTCCCTGCGACTGTAAAAGCTTCGAGCAAAGCTTCACCATATAGGAACACGATGAGCAACTACTGCATTGTAGGCCAATAGTTTAAAGTCAAATCTGCACCCGCCTGCAGGAAAACACACGGATCTCCCAGATGAATGGGGGGGGAAACACCCGCAGGGAGGGGGGGAAGCCAGCGGGCAAAGCTGTTCTGACATCATCCACGCCTGCATGTCTCATGTTTAATGTCTGTGTTTATATTCACGTCAATTCAAAGCACACAAGTAGTCTGTGGCTTTTGAGGATTTGTGCAGCCATTGATGGTACTGCAGTAGAAACTACACACATCCCCACTCGCACGCTGCAGTTTGACAAAGAAGGAAGGAGAAGGAGGTTGTTGCCCCGGCAGAAGATCAGACAGGCGTTCAAACATTTATGACAGACTCACCCAACACCCTTCAAGAAATGACACGTGTACACAGACACTGACATACAAGGAATTAAATTAAAAAAAAAGTTGAAGGATTATGACGGCAGGTAAAGGGGGGGAAACCAGGGCTAGTTTAGTAGTGAGCGGCCGGGGCAACGCCAGATGATGGTCTTCATCAGCAGGCGCTTCAAACAACTGCAATGCCTCCTTGTCAAAGCTCCACTCTGCATGGAAATACACTAACTCGCAGGCGACAGCAGATCGAGACGCATTTGCTATCTTGCAATGAATCCAAACGTTTACGCAATCTTAAAACAATTGCAGTGAAGGCTAGTTAGCGCTACTTCCGTAGCAAACCCAACCGGCCGACACCGTGCGCTTCGCTCCGGGCAGCCAGTTCCTCCGCGTCCCTCTCACCCACTCCCCCCACCTTTCTCTCTCGAACACGTCCTGGGACTTACCGATCTTACGTGCTGCTGGTGCCGCGGGGAAGGAGCGATGAGTGCAGGGAGGCTGCCGGCCGCCGCTCCACCGTTTCGGGACAACAGCAAGACTGATCTGCACACTTTCGCAGCCATCTCTGAAGTGAAATCTCGCTGTGGAAGGAGACTGCTGCGGGCGGACCGAGACGCACCAAAGGGAAGAGGGAGGGAGGTGGGGAAGGTGGCGGAGGAGGAGGAAGGGGTGCTCGTGGTGGGCGGGTTTGCGGGGCCGGTGTGCGTACGACACGGCAAAAATAATTTGCATGAACCTTGAAGCAGAAACTCTATTGTAGTCCCTAATTAATGCTTTGACTTTGAAGATAAAGAATGATAGTTATTCACTCATTTGTGCTGGTAAAATAATGCTGTTGAAGATATTGATATATAAATCAATCAGCTTTTACAATTATAGCTAATCTTCAAGACCTCTGTTCTAAGGTCAGGGTCACACAGGTCATGTTTGAAGGCTCTGCAAAACAGCCTTTTTTATTTCAACGTTTAGGCATGGTTTCTTTCCATGCAAGAACTGGATAATGGGGAAATGCAGCTAAACTACAAAAAAAAAAAAAGTCTGACTGGGTGGAACTGGTAAGCCAATTAACTCCCTGGAACATGAACTGGAATATACCGTGTTCCACATTGCAGAGGTAGCAATGCGACAGTACGCTCTCAACATAATCGATAATAGATCAAACTGTGCCACATGCAGCAATGATACACACTGTTTAATTTGGGAGACGTTTTATGGATTTTGGTGCTGCTGTTTTTGTTAGCAGAGCCAAAGAGCGAGTTGTCATGTGGGTTTTTATCACATTAGCCCTGTAAAGGCCAGTGATATATGAGCTTAAGGGCTCATTTAGTTAATAAGTGTCTAGCAGACCCTCCTTGGTGCAATGTGATCTGATCTTTGACCAAGGGGTTTCATCTGCCACACCTGTTAAAGGAAAAAAAAAAAAAAAGATGACAAAAGTACCTGTTGAATGATTGATATCGAATATGGAAGGAATGTTCTTATGACTTTTGCCCTTTTGTACTAGCAACTGTGTGTATTATTTTGTCACTGCATCATTAGGCTATCAGTATTTATTCTGGGGCTTGGCAGGAATGCTAGAGCTCCATCAAGAGACTCGTGTGCCGCAGCTCTGAATGAAGATGATCCAAAATTATAATGATTAAATATATAATATAAGAGTCTCCTCCAAAAGTACTGGGACGGCAAGTGTTTTTGTTGTATACTGAAGTCATTTGGGCCTCAGCTCAAAAGATGAGACAAAAGTTTACACGTCTAGTTGTTCTGACCACTTTCCCGTGCTTTGTAGTCACTTACATGTGAATTATACGAAACACTAATAGGACTCTTTTGAATGACTAAAGGAAATTAAGGATACCAAATGGAATACAAATGTTAATCAATAAATTTGACCTCAACAGTTGTGTACTGTACCTACACATTGTTTATTCTATCTAAACACATTGAAATAAAGCCCATGAAGGTTCAAATGTATTTTTAGACATGAATGAACCTGCCACACAATTCATACATGCTGCTTTTAATCAGCATGGCAAACTACATAAAAGCATTGTTTGCTTTTTGTCTTGTGCACACAAAGACTCGGGCCCGCCACATGGCAACATGTCCATTGAAACTGGAGCTCTCTTTTCATCGCGTGTCCTTATAGATAAGCCATCTTTCATCAGCGAACAGAGACAGTGACTGGATCAAGTTTCATTGTAGTGTTTATACAGAAAGGCAGCACAATTTAAACCTGTCGCAGCAACACGTAGCTGTTGCTAATTTTCCATTCGGTTTTGAAATACTGATTATAATGCTTCATTGTTGTATATTTTACATTGCACAACACTGAGATCACCAGATCATGCACATGCTGGGACAGATGTAAGAGTGACATGATTGTGCAAAGAATTCTGCGCCTCTCGAGTTGGGATGGGTGAGGTGTTGGGGCATCTCTTTCCAGAAACTACTGGTAGTTGCCTTTTTTCTCCTCTTGTCCACAACAGGACTGGAAGAGTAACCCTTTGGTTCTAAAGCTCGAGTCCGTATAGATAAGGTAATGCTGCCCAAAGTTAACACTCACTCCCAAAAGATTAAATGTGCAGTTCTAAAGATTAAAAAGACTAGTAAACAACCTTAAAGTCAAAGCAATAGCAACGGTTAAACTGTTGACCAGGTTTTTTATTTTATTTTATTCTAAACAGATTGATTAGACTGTGTTTGTGTTTCTGCAAGTTTTCTTTCTTTAACGGGTCCAGGCTATTTGATTGGGAGCCAAATTCCTTTCTCATGGCCACATTTCCTGTTTTGGAATTGCTAGCCAGTGTAAAAAAAAAAAAAAAAAGATTCCCCACACACAAGTTGCACAAAGTTGTAAAGCAGGGCCAGAAATATGCAAAGATGGAAGGGCCACTTTTGACAGTGTCCGACTTCATTCAGTCGGGCAATTTTGTATGAGAGGTAAATGGCAGTTATTTGGGTTTGTTGTTATTTTTTTACATAATAAAGTTGATAAGACAAACAGTTATATATTTTTACATGATTTTGGGGTGGCCAACAGCCCTTTTATCACACTAGAATAAACCCGCCTCTGCCCTCAGCGCAACACATTCGCATAGAAGCGCCTCCCTCTTTCTGACAGCTGGCTGAGAATACGGAAGTGTTGTCGCTGTTCTGCATTGCAACCTTTTTTCTTTCCTCTCTGCAGACGATCCAGTTTAAAGACGCACTCTGAAACGCTGGAGGCATTTTTATTCCAGCCCGATTCGTGTTTGGGTTGCCATTCACGTAAGTACCCTCGTGTCTTAGTGCATGTAGGTCTCTCTCTAACCAGGGACTGTCAACTGTCACTTTGATCACGCTTCTTTACGGTAGCTAACAAGCGTTAGCTATCCGAGCTCTGCATAATAGTTTATTATGCTACAATCGATGCACACTTTTTTACGCCCATTGGATGAATCACAGTGCGTACTGGTAATAAAAAAGTGTTAGCAGATAGTGATCTGATTGTTTCGACTTTTTGCATGGATGAATGTCAATTGGGTAGCATCATGGGGACAACTGGATTGTGTGAATGATGCTCACAATTTAAACCCTGACATGATTCAGTAACACATTATAACCATTATTTTGCTCGGGACCTGTTGTGCAATGAAAGAGAAAAGCATCGTAATCACATAGGCTCGTTGCTTTTTCTTTGTTTTGTCTCGGTATGATCATACTGTCATGCATACGTGCAAGAGAGAACAGAGAATTGACACAATCTGCCATGCATATTTTTGAATCATCATTGTTATTTGCAATAAAAATTAAAATGTAATTATATATATATATATATATATATATATATATATATATATATATATATATATATATATATACACACACACACAATATTTATTTATTTTTTAATAATGTGAGATGTATGCTGGTAGTGTTGTTACATGCTGCATTTTTTTTTTTTTAACCCAGATGATGCTGTTTCAATTGTTGTTGCAGTTTGTGTCAAGAATGACATTCAAGCAGTTGTTCAGACCTCAACTTATGGTTAAGGGACTAGAGAAAGTTTTGTGGCCGTGCAGCCAGCCATCCAATGATGTGCCATCCAATGATGTTTTGGCAGCAATGGATGAGGGAGTGAAATTGTTGTTAAATTTGAGTATCTAAGAGCCATGCCAGCTGGAAATGATGCGACGTTGAGTCAGGAATTGACCGTCGGTAGCCACGGGGATACGTGGGCAGCTGCTTCTCCTTCTGCTGTCGAAGACACCAGTCAGTGAATATTGTGGCGTTGAAGAGACATTAAAGTCCAAGCAGTGGAGTCTACTACTAAAGTTAATGGTTGCTGTTATGTGACTGCTTTGGTCCTTCGATTTTATTAAGTTACGGGGCTTTATTGGTTTTACATTGGAGAAATGTTAAACTCTAAATGTAATCTGAATGGACCACAAGCATTTACGTTGATTGCATCCCTGCAGATAGAGCATTTTTATTCATAATAACAAATTGTTTATGTATGGCAGGGAAATGCAGGACATTTGAGGCCTAGGGCCTTTAATTTGATAACATGAAACGTGTTAAAAAATTTCAAACGTGTTACTTTTTTTTTTAGAAGCCAAACTACTGTATTTAGCAGTGCTAGAAGAAAAGCCTGAAACGTGTTTATACTTGACTGGGCCCAGCCTAAATAGCTGTTTAAATAAATAAACTTTATTTAATTTTTATTTTATTTGTTTATTTTTTTATCTCGACAAAGTATTTCACAGCCTGTAAGACATCATAAAATGAGTTACTTTCCAGTTCAGTCAATGCATGTCAAAGTAGGCTGCTCAGTCAAAAGATCAATTTGAGCAAAACCGATCCTTTTATTCTTATTTTTTTTTCTTTAACTCTGCTTCATTATTTATGCCTGACATGTCTGCCTATTTCTGTTATGGTTTGCATTTTTCAATGCAAGGAAGAAAACATATCCTAAACCTGGGCACAGATGATGCAACCATTTTCCACCCGTGCATTAAGAAGTCCTTTCAGGTCTTATTTAGGTGGTTCAGCTCTAATGTATAGTTTTTCAGCATCAGTTCCATCCAAATGGTGTTTCTGCCCATTTTTTCAATGCGCTTTATAATTCACATTTTTGTTTTGACAGTCATTGCCAGCAGGGTATTGACATTTGGCATGATGCTTCATTTTGGTACTCTCCTGTGCTTCATTCATGGAAAGATCTGCACAAGGGATTTTCAAGTGCTTAATTGTCACTCATCTTCTGACAGTGATTAATTCTCTGACAGCCCACTTCAAAATTTAACTGACAAAGGTAACATTATATCTCAAGAGGGCAGCCACTGGTTTCTCTTTATGGGTATATAAAGCACCGTAGTCACTATCACAGAAGTAGATCATGTCACCAGTTAATTTTTTAGGATTATATATTCCAACAAAGCAAGAAGGGAGGCTTCAATACAAGTGTTTTACTGTCATTCTCTTCTTCTACGCAGAATGTTCCGCTTCCGGGCACTGTCCGCCTTGTGGGTTGGGGTGTCACACTTGTCCCGCCGCTACCACAATGGGGCAGTGAGAGGCTCTGGTCGAAGGAGGATGATGTTGGCGGCTCTGGCTGGTGTAACTGTTTCCTCTGCAAGTGCTGGACTGCTCTGGAAAAGGTGTGACTGTGTACATACAGAATAATGTTGAATCGAATCAAAATTAAATAAATAAATCATCTCATTATCATCAGGCTTGATAGGGCATAGCTATGATTTATTGTTTTATAGAAACAGAGGTGCTGCATTGATACTTTACTCTGTTATTAAAAGGTCCCCAATCAAATTAGTTTTCTTATTTAAGGATGAATCAATTGTCTAGAGATGATATGTTTGGCACTACTTTTTTCAAGATCGATACCAGGACTCACTTATTGAGTAGTCGCCGATACCAATTACCGATACCACTGTTTTGGTGCCTCTAAAAAACGATGATAGATATTTTTAAAGAAAAACGTATATACCGCAATATTGCATTTTTTCCCCCTAATAATGGTAGTGTTCTATTCAAATTTTTTTTATTTCTAGTTCTGATACCTTGGTATCACCAAATTTACTTTTGAGGTAAATTAATCAAAATGATGAATGCATTTTAATTTTGCGATGTGGACTATGTAAACAACATAAAACAAATGATGCATTCTACCAAGCTTGTATTCATAGGTAGGGAGCCTCACCAGAATTGTTACAAATGAAATGGCGATTTACCCACCGCGTTCATGATCCTGATTAATCCCACGTTGAAGGTGTCACAGTGATTTGATTGCTCTCCATTGCTAAGGAGGCTGATGTTTGCTTGTGGCAAAGTAGCCAAACGGGTATTCAACTGCTGACATGAGATCCCAATGGTGATACAATAACTGTGTTGCAAGAGCCAACGTGATGGATGATTCCGTGGAGTGTTTGCGACTCTTTCCAAGCTCTCTCTCGATCCCACTATTCTGTTTGGGTCGCATTAAACCAAATTATTATTCAGCACACCTCTGACTGCCTCAGTTCACCATTATTGTTCTAATTTGTCATTCGTGATGAAAAAGTGAGGGTCCAGAGCTTGGCTGTTTTAAATACTTTATCATATATAGCATGATTATATTACCTCTGTATTTAACACTAATGTATTCTCATTTACATAATCCATGATATACCCGACAAGTGCAAATTTGCATCATGCATGTACGAGATGACACACTAATTTCCCACTGTTTTATTTTTTGTCATCTGATTCCAATTGTTCTTTTGTTAAACACTAGAGCGTATGCTGATGCAGGACCGTCGGTCCGACAATCCCCGCCGCACGACGGAGAAGAGGATTTTTTGAGGGCTTCAGACTCCGAGTCCGAGAATTCAGTGGAGGCCAGCGGTAGTGATGACCAGGTCAAGAATGAAAGTGGAGAAGGGAAAAAAAAGAAGCAGCGGTCGGGATTCCGTGACCGCAAGGTAATCAATAACCCACCAATGCCACCAATCAACCATTCTTCCATTTGATTCCCTCAAAGAATGGTTCATCAAAAGCCTCTGCGGAATCAATATTCAATATGCTATATCAGGGTGTTTTGACAGAATATTTTACAGAGGTAATCAGCTTGCATTTCTGCCATCATAAACAACAAGGCTGTTAATTGGGGAGCTGGTGACAACGCAAAAGAAGATTAGTCTTTTGTTTATAGCTTGTTGACTGTTGCAATGTCAGTGAATAGAAAGAGGATTTATGAGTCAAATTTATAAAATGATGCAAAATGTCTTGGTTTCTTTTGAAATGTCCAGGGGATGAAATTGTTTTTTCGAGTCACGGCATCATTTGATATAGAAGCAGATTGAAAACAGGTATTGCAAATATGGTCTTTACCAAATAGTTTTAACACCTTTATCTTGCCAAATGAAAATTTAACTCAGTTTGGGTAGAGTAGAAGAACACTTCAACCTTCTACTTTGCCATTTTCAGATGTGTATTTACACATTGTTAATATTCTACATAATGACATGCCAGGCAAAAAGAACTCATCTGATTTCAACCAGTGGTGGTAAGCAAGCTGTAGCCCCAAATCTCAAGGATAAGAACAATTAGACTGTTACCAAGGCATATCTGTCATCTTTGTCTTTTAACCTCTCACTCAAATCAAAGCCTCTTTCCTTGGATGTCCCTCAATCTATTGTCTCGTAATGTGAACAAACACTGAGTCGTGCAATTCATTGTTTTTGCAACTCCATTTGTGCATGTCTCTTATGAAATCATTGTGTTACAACCTGAGAAAGTCAAATCTCAACCTTGTTTAAATAGTCCACTCAGTCATTCAGTGTCACGTCGAATAAATAAACTTGCTTGTGTCCCTGAGCAGCTGCTGCAGTGTCAAATGTGCTGCAGTGTTGCTCCAATTTGAAGCTTTTTTGCATAAAAAGGGGCGTGGCTTTTTAAAAAACTAACATTAATGGGACTGTTACTGTCATTTATTGAGATCTTATCCGTCATCGTCAAACTACGACTGTTTCCACTTCATGTCATCACAGTGTTTGATCTAGCGAATGAGAATTGTTTACTGCGTTTTTGCAGGTGATGGAGTACGAGAATAGAATACGGGCCTACTCGACCCCAGACAAGATTTTCCGCTACTTTGCCACCTTGAAAATTATCGGCGAGCACGGAGATGCTGAAGTCTACATGACGCCCCAGGACTTCATACGCTCCATCACACCAAATGAGAAGCAGCCAGAGAGTGAGTCACAAAAATTAGCCTTTTTCTTTTTTTTTTAACGACTTTTTATACGCGATTTTCTGTTGTTCCTATTCCTCCTCTTCCTGGGTTTTGCTCGATAGACAGGCAGAGGTGTATTTTTATTTGTCTTGCATCCTAGAGAAGGTCTTCACAATCAGAAGGAAAATAACGTGCAACATGTTGTTGGCTCACGCTTGTCGTCTACGACATTAAATAAAATATACGATGCTAGTGTCATGTCTGCATACATGCATGCAATTTGTTTTATGGACACAGTTCTTCTTCTTCAAATTACGCCCACAAATGTAGGTCATAGATTGCAAATGAGATTTATACACAAGCAAGAATGTATTTTTTGTGATGTAGCAAAATTTAGGACATATGAAAAGTCCCACGAAGTGAAATTCTAGGTATGAAATCATTCCAATTCCCACAGAAAACAAGTTTTAATCAAAATTCTGAGACTTGTCCTACACTGACATGAAAGATAAAGTCTTTGCAATTGATTTGTTGAGTGGAACGGCAAGATAACAGAAAATCTGTGGATTTACATTCTTCGTGTCACTTCTATTCAAATTTAATGTTTATCTATTAAAGCTTAATGCTTTGCTTCTCCGTGGTGAAAATGCAATACAGTAAATGTTCTCCTAGGTGGGAACAAGGCTTGATTAACATTGTACCAAGATTTATTCAGAAATACGATTTCCCTTTGTTGATATTTTTATGGCGTCCCACAATCGTTGCGCTATACACGAGCGTTGATGAAAAATGATCACATGTCTCAAATCTGACTGCCAATGATTCTTCTAAAAAAAAATTTGCAACATGGAAATGGTTTGTTGATGAGTATTATTATTCACTTGCACATATCAGTGATCTCCAGAGCTGGAATGATGTTATTGTCATTTTACTGTATGTCATGCATCATGTTTTTGTAACTAGGCCGTCGCTTCTCCATTTGTTTTTGTTTTTTTTCAGATCTCGGGCTTGATCAGTTTGCTGTCAAACGCTATGATGGAAAGGTAACATTTGGATGTCTTAGTGATAGCCTATTCTAGATATTAGTTACAAGCCAATACTGGCCTTATTTCAAGGTATCGATTCTCGCAAAGTCTCTCGATACTAGTCACCCAAAAATATACATTAAAAATTCAACAACTTTCAAGTTCATACTTTTCCCCCCCCCATCTGTTTTAGGTCAACCTTGTAATTTTCCCTTCTTATAGATCACTGAAAGAGCTATTCTTTACTGAAAAGGAAAGTTCTATAACTTCTGCAACACTCAGCAGATACATTTTTCTCATTGTGTAGCCTCCTTTATTCCATTTTGCATACCTTTATTTGCTAGCCAAATTTCTGTCCACGTGTCTGATACTACTAGTAGCTCTGTTTCAATGGCTATTTGATATAAAATACAATCAAAACAAGTAGAGGATTTGCAACTGAGGCACTATTTTGCCACCTTTAGTGGAAGGATTTTAAAGTATGGATTTTATGTGCGCCTCAGTGCGTATTGCTCATTTGCTCCAGGTTCAGCCTATATTTAAGGCAAACACAACACACCCAGTGTGACTGTGACTCAACAACTAATGTGTGTACTGACTCGCCCTGTTTTGTTTTCCTGCCCGAAGAGGAGAGCTATTTCTAAAAGTATGAACAGGATTTGATTTCTTTGCTTAACACGCTATGTCATTGTGTTCATCGTTGTTTTTTTTCCCCACCCACCATGTTGATATGGGTTATGTGCTTTTTTTTTTTCCAACCCAAGTTAACATTGTAAGTCACTGTTGCTGATTCTATCATGGTTCTTGTCTACCGTCTCGTTCTCATAAGTAATCCCTCCATTTTTTTCTCCTCCCCTCCTTGTGATTAACTATCTTCCTCAAACCCCCTCCACCTTGTCTGCCCCCACATTTCCCAATAAATCCATCTGCTGCCCCCCCCCCACCCCCCATTCTCTCCTCAAAACCTCCCTGCCCCTTCTTCCTTGCTTCTTCTATTGTCCTTGCTTCTGCCCCTCCCTCTCTTCAGGACTTCTGGCAGGTATGGGGTGTGTGCTCAGCGGCATGTGTGCACCTGAATGAAATGCTGCACATTGTAGTCAATACTTAATCCTCTTCGTTCTTTTAGCCCACGTATGCCTCTCCTTTTTTTTTTTTCCTCCCCATACACTTTTTTTTTATTTTTTATTATTCACTCTTCCCTCCTTATATGGACAGCCTAGATACTCCCTGTTGTTTGTGCAGGGGAACAGCTAAACTATTTGTTTAAAAAAAAAAGTTATAATGTTTAAAGGTAAACTACTATCTCTGCTCATTTTAAGCAATCAGTACCACAACTGTTGTTCAGAACATTCAGTAATGGGATGTTCACTTAAGTGTCTTTAGAAAACACAAGAGAATGTGACTCTTTTACCAAATGTACGTAAATGATCTGCGTCAACTTTATTTGGCCCAGAGCAGATCAGTCATGTTAAAGTGTCTTTTGCTAATGAGAGAAGTGTCCGTCAGTGATGGTGACATACTACCCATTGCTGTTTTTGTCATTGTCTCGTGTTTCAGCATTATACTAACAGAAACTCACTGAGTAGCCAGCCCCACTATATCAAAGATCTCCCCAGTGCTCTTCGTGTAAACCCGGTGCTTGGAGCTGTCTGCTATACCAACCTTACTAAATTATTCAAACGTAAACTTTCCACTTTATTTCTCTTAGAATTCCTAAACACTTGTGCAGCAGAACGGATTAAAATGTGAGCCTCACGAGAAACCATGTCGACTACTTTTAAGAAAGACACAATTGCAAATCTTTCAAATGTGTCACCTATTTCGAAATCATCAAACGGCTGTTCCCCTGAATTCAAGCTCCCTCTCTTGTTCTTTATAAAGAAATCCCTCCTCCTCCTTTTATTTCTTTTCAACGAGTTATGACACGCTTTGGTTTGGCTCCCATGCCCATTTCCTCAGCATGCCCTGTTATCAGCGTCTTCTTCAGAAAGCAGCTGGTGGTGGTGCCCTCTTTCTGCGCATGGTGGCAACACAGGGGCTTTGGGGCCCAAAAAATGGCCCCCGGTTAGCTAGCACTGAGGCTGTCTTGATGTGCTTGGTAGCCTTCACCAATTCATCTTTTGGATTGCTGAGATGTCACTACTGCATGATGCCTGAAGAGCATGGTTTAAAGTCACTCAAGACAAAAATGATGGACCTTAGAAGTAGTTCAAACTGTTTCTTATATATGCTGTGGCCTTCTTGAATGAAAAGCCACGTTGTCTGTCAATTATTGGGATTGTATGTGTGTTTCATTTAATTTCTAATCACCCGAGCTGTTATGTTCGCTTGTACCGATATTTCACAGGAAGTTCCAGCAGGCCTCGGGTTGGACTTAAAACAGTTCCTCCATGTTTTCAGCGTTTTGCTTGTCTCTTGATGAATGTCACATGAGATTTACTTACTGTAATTTTCTCTCCTGATCAATAAGAGGTTTTGGGTCACATGGTCTTCTGAGGTTTTGGCATTTCTCAGCATCAAAATATTCTGCATCAGAATCAGTTTTTCACTTGTGTTCCAAGAATAAACACAATCTATTAACAGCACACCTGTTATGTCTGAGGACCAGCTACAAATGGTTAATGTTCTCTCCACCCACAAATTCAACCATATTGCAGTCTATGGTAATTTTGTCCTAAATATTACACATAAGCATTTTTTTATCCAGATTAAGTCTGAAGTTCAGAGAGTCATTCTTTTTGTGTGTTTGATTTGAGACCACGTTTAGAAAGGATTAGAGTCCTCTAATGTGAAAGGAAAGAACCACTTGGCTTGCAAGTTACTGGCGGAAACAAAAACAAGACCTCGAATTTGACCGACTTTTGAAGTTAGTTCCAATGTGTCTGGCTGCTAGGAAATAAGATTAGCCTTGACCAAACTCTCAACCTCCTTCTGGAAGTTGTGATTCATTTGACAGCATCGTCAGCAGCTCTGTCACAAGTGTATTTGTGCTTTGACTAGTCAGTTGCTCTCATATTTTTCCTGCGGGCATATGGACTTAGTTTAATGCATAGAGATTGATAGAAACAAAAAATGGCTGAGCGCAGATATTTATTAACGGAGCATGTTCATATTTGCTCTGACAGCTGTAATGTTGACACCAATCAGTAGGAACGCTCTGTCAAATGAAGCGTTAGTTGTTAATTAGCTTGAGTACTAATAATGAGGGTTACAGAAATTTGAGATATCGTGACAATTACCGCTAAATACAGACTCTGTCATTTCTTGGAATATTTTTTTTTTTTAGCCTGAATTATTTTTTCTACATTTTTGTTCAACACCTCCCAAAATAAATAATCATACATTTGATGTTGTAGATGTGGCCCAAAACCAACATTTATTTATTTTGTTTATTTATTGAGCCTTTGCTTAACTGACAGTAATAGTGGTTATGGTTTCCTTTTAATGCATTTCTGTTTTTTTGACTCCCTGTTCTATCTCTATCTTCATGTATGAAAAATATAGCTTTAAATCATTGTTAGGAAGACTAAATTGAAGTCCCACAAATGAGGCTTCCCTAATTATTTTTTATCTGCCATTTATGTACGTATGTGAATTCAAACTGGAGGCCTGCTGTTATTCATTGTCATGTTGTCTCTATAAATTGTCTAAATTATGAGAACGGATTCAGTAATGTGAAGGATTGATTTGGTAATGTTATTTTACCCAGAAGCAATGCCTCAAAATGATTGTTTATTTATATCTCTATCAAATTAATACAATTTTAAATTGTCATACTCTATAGTAGAATCTCAACAATGGAACACAATTCATTCTTTGATGCTAATTTTCTTTTATTTCATTAAAAAAAAAAAAAACTGTACATTCAACAATATGATATTGCTGTAGCACAATAACATTTGTGAGTCTCAAGCTCCACTGGGCATTACCAAATGGCAAATCTTTCATATTTTTGGGGCTCTTTTATTCTCGTTTTCATTTTCGCTTGACACTTTTGTGTAGGTGTGTGTGTGTGTGTGTGTGTTTGTCTTTGTGTGTAAGAAAAACGATATGAATATACATACATGTGTCTTTATCGTTCAAGACTCTGCTTAAGACAGCAGAGGCCATGCCGTTCTCTAACAGTTCTTTCTCATTCTTCCTCTTCTTCTGAAATGGACCTCTGACAGACGGAGGTAACTCCACCAGGGCTTAGTGTACCACCCCTGACCCCCCCCCCCCCTCCCTCCCTCCCTCTCCCTTCCCAAGGCATGCGCCGTCTATATGTCCACTCTTATTTAGTGGAGCGATCCACTAGTTGGAAAAAGTCTATTTAACCTTTTCTTCACCGAGTGTGCAGTGTGCATGCGATTAATTCACACTGTCATGCAAGGCTGTAACTATACACATGCTAATGGAGGCGGGTGGGGTGGGGGGTGGGGGGGATGTGTGAGTATGAAAATGACATTTCTTTGTAATAATACCGTTTGGTTTGTGTTTCAGATGTTTTTATCAATAGTGTGTTTGTTTGTACTACTGTCTTGTGATGTTTCCTCTCTCGTTGTGTCAATTTCACACTGTGAGTACGGCCTCCGGTATAAAGTTTGCACAGCCACCCACTACCGAGTATTTGTCACCTCTGACCTCACCAGCTTGTATAGCCTCATGTGTATGCAGCACTTTGCATGACTGATATTGCACTCTATCATCCTAACATATTCAGTCTAACGCACACTGGTCCTCTTGTGTTCTGTCAATTATTATTTTTGGTTTATATTTTTGTCTTTGAGGGTTGCTGCGGGTGTAGATCTTTTAGACACACCACTGAAAGCTAATAAGGTCTTAATCAAATATATTCTTCTCATACGGTTTTCTTTGTTTGCCTGGTGTGATTTGAGCAGAAGATAGCCCAAGAGAGGGAAAAGTTTGCAGATGAAGACAGCATATTTTATACTCTGGGAGAATGTGGCCTCATCTCCTTCTCTGACTACATCTTCCTCACCACTGTGCTGTCCAGTAAGTCCACATTTGTTCTTTTGACCAAAGATTTAATTTGCCAAGCCTGTCTCTTTGCTGGTCATATCTTTAAAGTGATGGTCATTTTAAATATCATCTCAGATGATGGATGGATGGATTTTTTTTTAAAGTGTCCTGTCATTTCCGTTGGACTTTGATTTCAGAATGCATTTGTGTGTGTTTTCTCCAGCCCCCCAGAGGAACTTTGAAATCGCTTTTAAGATGTTTGATCTCAACGGTGATGGAGAAGTAGACCTGGAGGAGTTTGAACAGGTTTGTTTGGGAAGTGGTGTCAAGGTTCTATCTACCATTTGTCATGATCCATTCACTATCTCCAGGTCCAGAGCATTATTCGTTCTCAAACCAGCATGGGCATGAGACACCGCGATCGCTCCACCACAGGCAACACTCTCAAGACAGCCGGCTGCAGTTCGGCACTCACTACCTATTTTTTTGGAGAAGACTTGAAGGGAAAACTCACCATCGGCAGCTTCCTGGAGTTTCAGAGGAAGCTGCAGCATGATGTGCTTAAACTGGAGGTAATCTGATTACACGGAGATGGGTTAAAAAAAAACAAAGCAGCACAATTCCGAGATTTTTTTTAGGTATGAATTGTGACAGGTCTGCGCAAAGGCTGTTGAGATATAAATCGCCAGGATTGACCTGACAGAGTTAAGGTCCACACTTTTCCGGAACTTTGTGGAAAAAACACACAAATTCAAAACTGTTCCACTCCAGTGCTTGATTCAACTTGAAGCCTGACACCAGAATTTACCGTTTATTTGCTGACTCGTCATCAGTCTCTCCTGCTCTTTCCTCCTCTAGTTTGAGCGGAATGATCCAGTGGATGGACGAATTTCCGAGAGACAGTTTGGCGGGATGCTGCTGGCTTACAGCGGCGTTCAGTCTCGTAAACTCAAGCAAATGCAGAAGGGATTGAAGAAGATGTTTAAGGATGCACAGGTAGAGCTGCATACGTTTTATTATCATGGAAACCAATGTGGCAGTCATGTTGTGTGATGCATTTGGAGATGTGTGCCCAACTGCATCATGCTCGCAGCTTTCGGCAACATTTCAATGACCTTTGTGTTATTTTGACACGACCCGCTCATGACTGGTTACACATTGTACACTTTTCATTTATTTTGTTTTGATTGTGACCCCCCCCCCCCTTGGTGCAGGGCATCACATTTGAGGAGGTGGAGAATTTCTTCACCTTCCTGAAGAATGTTAATGATGTGGACACGGCACTGAGTTTCTACCACATGGCTGGGGCGTCCATAGATAAAGGTAAAGCCATCTTCTTTGATTTTGGTCCCTCATAACTTGAGCTGCTTTCATTTCCTTCATCCTTAACCAATCAAGAAATTATGATGCATTATTATTAATAGCGCACGACTATATCGAAAGCTGGATAGGGAGTCTCTCTGACTTGTGTCCAAAAATGCCCCTTGAATGGAATCCTTTTTATTATTTTCTTGGCAAGCTTTTTCTTCCCACCATGACTTTTTTATGCTCACCTTTTCCACTCTTCTGCACTTTTAAGGTGCAGCCAAAATACCGAGGATGAGATCAAATAGTTTTTCAACATTTCATCGTCTGCCTGGGGCTTCCCCCCCCCCCCCCCCCCCCCACACACACACACACACACACACACACTTCTCCTTGAGTTCTATCTTCATATCCTCCGTCATCCGTTTTGAGTAGAACACACTGATGCCATCGGCCGTTTGTTCTCATTTTCATATCTGTCGGACTGTGAGTGGCACTCGCAGTATCTTGCCAATGACATGTCCGCCACACACTGTTATCCTTCTACACCAATGAGTTTCCTGCTCTGTGGTTCTCCTTCTGCCAGTAACCATGAAACAGGTGGCCCGCACCGTAGCCAAAGTGGAGTTGTCAGATCACGTGTGCGACGTGGTCTTCGCCTTGTTCGACTGTGACGGTAGGTAAAGCGGTCATCTTATTTTGCTTCTCCCTCTCAAAGTGTCCCCGCTCACTCTTCCCCAGGAAATGGCGAGCTCAGTAATAAGGAATTCATCGCCATTATGAAGCAGCGACTTATGCGTGGGCTGGAGAAACCCAAAGACATGGGCTTCACTCGATTGGTGCGCGCCATGTGGAAGTGTGCTCAGGACACCGCCTGGGACTTTGCCATGCCAAAGACATAATGGAGAGCAAAGGTGGTGGGAGTAATTAGAGACATTTTGTTGAACAGTTTCAAGGACTGTATCCATGAGGGGCATCATGAAGCATGCTTGTAAGGGTTGCCATCAATGCAACACATATTTTTGTCATGGGAAATATATAAATATGTATTTATTGTTGACAGCATGTGACCTTTTGTTAAGAATATTGAGGCTTATTTGACCCATGTGGAAAATGAATAGCTCAGTCTGTTAGCATCACCATAGTTACACCCAAGCTTGTTTAACCATTTATATCTTTTTTTTTGTAATGACACACTTAAAGGTATATTTGTGTATTGTTTCAAATGACATATTGCTCACTGAAACACTTTATATGGTGAATGTAATGCAAATTAAAAAAAATTAATAATTTGCATTCTTTTTATGTACTATACTGTATTTTACATATAGGTGGCCAATATCATACGATGCATTTGTTGCCATTAGCTGTATATCAAACTTATTTTATTGAAATATCCACAATTGAGTTAAACCCTCAAATCAGAACTAGCCCAAGGAATAAAAGAACTAACCATCTTTAGTTCCTGCTTAGCATATGTGCACTCAATCTGACAAATTTCAATATTTTGCACCAGTAGAAGCGATTTGGATCACTTGACAAGAGCATTCTAATGAACTGCATACAGATAGAACATGAGACTGAACACAGCTAAATCTCTTAAGAGGTAAAGACCATTTGTATTTTCAATTTACTCCACTTTATTGTTCAGAGAAAAAAGTTGAAATGTCACAAAAGTGAAATTATTTGCAATATTTGAATGTGACTGTGCTACCTGGTGGCACTACAGTACTGGTCTTAACAATATGGTTAATTTTAGAACAATAAGGTTGGAGACAAAAAGAAAGTAAAAACCCAGCAAATTAAGTTCAAGAGTTAGGAGACGAAAATGCCTACCCATTAATAGAAAATATGAAAAGCTGAATTGTTCGAGGAAATTTGGCCTATAAAAAAAAAGACAATATGAGATCCTAATCGATTAATTGGACTAAAACACAATAAATACAGACCATAAAACATGTCCTCGGTGACACAAGAAACACAACAAAGTACAAACCCTCTCCGACGTTCACATTATACATTGATAAATGTGCAACATCAATTGGAACGCTGCAATAAATTCATAGGGAAAGACTTGAACCATACAAGTTTCCTTTGTGTTGGGAAGGATGGGAAGATGGCTTTCCGCCACCTTGTGGCTATAAGGCGTCATTAGCATGCCTTTGACTCAAGTGTTACTTTCGAACTATACGGTACGTGTCAAAGTGTCTCGCTCGGACCTTCGTCTCGCAGAGTTCAGATGACATGGGGCAAACTCCTCAGTCGCTGTCAAACTTGATCGAGTTGACCGAGGTGGTGATGATGGCGCCGCCTTGATAGCTTCCCCTCTTCTTCTTTGTCTTTTCGTGGCGGAACGATTTGCCTTTGGTAAAGCGGAGACTTTCATTTGCTCTCAGGCCCCAATCGTAATTGGAACCTTTCTGAAAACAAATAATGATGTCCATATTAGCAGCGACTGCCAGAGGAGCGGGTCACACGTCACTAGTTCTTTCTTACCCTAGCTTCAAAAGAGTTGTCAGCAAGGCGGGGGTCCACGGGGACTTCTTCCTCCCGTATTCTTCGGAACGGAGCGTTGAACTGCAAACACGTCGGTGTTATAATGCTCGTTGTATCACTTGATGGGAAATTTGGCAATGTTTTCTTTCAGCTTCTGGATACTCGTTGAAAAATAACAGTTCTCCTTACACTATGTCGAGTGTTCCCAATTGATAGGAATAAAAACTTCTATAAGGATTGTGAGCTATTCATATTTTGAAAGCAATTGCCATTACTTTGAGTAACTATATTAACACATTTAGAGCCACAGTCAATTTAGGGCAAAAAAAAAAAAGAAAGGCCTTCTATTTTGGGGATCTATTGTGTCGAGTGTGTGCGAGTGTTGTTGTTTTACCTTGTTGGCTTTGGGAAACGTTTGTGGGGTAGTGGTTGCTTTTTGGTATTTTGGAGTCTTAGTTTCTGAAGAATTTTTATCCTTTTGCATGCCATTTGTGCCTACATCAATTTGGGAAAGAAAAAAAAAAAGTTCATTTCACTCGCCATCGTTATCTTAACCTCACTTTTGGATCAGTCTTCACTTACCATTGGTCTGAGGGGTTGTGGCAGCTTTTGGGGCCGCGTCCTCTTCCTCCTCTTCATCATCTGAGCTGCTGCTGTCTTTAGCTTTAGCGGTCTTGGCTGGTTTAGCCGACGCAGTTTTAGCCGACGCAGCTTTAGCCGACGCAGCTTTAGCTGACGCAGCTTTAGCTGACGCAGCTTTGGGAGCTTTGCCGTTGGCGACGGCGGCCTTGGCAGGGGTCTTCTGCGTCTCGGAGTCTGAGCTGCCGGACGAATCGGAGCTACTCTCCTTGGCCTTTTTGGCTGCAGCTGCTTTCGATGCTGTGGGTTTAGCTACCGCTGCTGCCTTCTTGGTCACAGGTTTGGTCTTTGCTTGGGTTTCTTCTTCTTCTTCAGAAGAGTCGCTCTCTGAACTGCTCTCTGCAGGGGCTGCTGCAGCCTTTGCTGGAGGAGCAGCGGCTTTGGATGCAGCTGGCTTGGCTTTCGGAGGTTCGTCCTCTTCTTCGGATGAAGAGTCAGACCCTGAACTGTTGACTACCGCGGGGGTGGCAACCTTTGAAGCACGCGTGGCGGGCTTGGCAGCGGGAGTGGCAGGCTTGGCAGCAGGTTTAGCCGGCGCAGGCTTCGCTTTCACAGTCTCATCTTCAGACTCGGAGTCAGACTCTGAACTACTT
Source organism: Syngnathus leptorhynchus (assembly GCF_054491065.1). Lineage (NCBI taxonomy): Eukaryota > Metazoa > Chordata > Actinopteri > Syngnathiformes > Syngnathidae > Syngnathus > Syngnathus leptorhynchus. Next base: position 7,769,805 of record NC_141204.1, on the reverse strand, counting down.
TCTGCAGCAGCTGTCTTTGCAGCAGGAGTCGCAGGCTTCGAAGCTGGCTTAGCTTTAGCCGGTTCTTCCTCCTCAGATGATGAGTCTGACTCCGAGCTGCTGTTTGCCACTGTCTGTTTTGTTGCTACCGGGGTGGTAGCCTTCGAAGCTGGGGTGGCGGCTTTAGCAGGAGCTGGTTTTGCTTTGACTGGCTCTTCATCTTCGGATGAGGAGCTCCATCCAGAACTACTCTCTTCTGCTGCTGCCTTTGCCGGGGTTGCCGCCTTTGCCGGGGTTGCCGCCTTTGCAGCAGGAGTGGAAGGTTTACTTCCAGGTGCCTTGGTTTTTGCAGGTTCTTCATCCTCAGATGAGGAGCCGGACTCTGAACTGCTTTTTGCTTTAGCTTTTGCGTTGGCACCCTTTGCTGCAGGAGTCGACGTTTTTGAAGCTGGCTTTGCAGTCGCCTTGGTTTTTGCAGGTTCTTCATCCTCAGACGAGGAGCCCGACTCTGAACTGCTTTTTGCTTTAGCCTTTGCTCTGCTCCTTGTTACAGGAGTAGAAGCTTTTGAAACTGGTTTTGCAGTCACCTTGGTTTTTGCAGGTTCTTCATCCTCAGATGAGGAGCCGGACTCTGAACTGCTTTTCGCTTTAGCCTTTGCCGGGGTTGCTGCCTTTGCTGGCGCTGCCTTTGCAGGTGTTGCCGCCTTTGCGACAGGGGTGGAAGGTTTACTTGCAGGTGCCTTGGTTTTTGCAGGTTCTTCATCCTCAGATGAGGACTCTGACTCTGAACTGCTTTTTGCTTTAGCCTTTGCTTTGCTCCTTGTTACAGGAGTAGAAGTTTTTGAAGCTGGTTTGGCAGTCACCTTGGCTTTTGCAGGTTCTTCATCCTCAGATGAGGAGTCGGACTCTGAACTGCTTTTTGCTTTAGCCTTTGCTGCTTTTGCTGGCGTTGCTGCTTTTGCAGGAGTCGTCGCCTTCGTGACGGGGGTAGAAGGTTTACTTGTGGTTGCCTTGGTTTTTGCAGGTTCTTCATCCTCAGATGAGGAGTCTGACTCTGAACTGCTTTTTGCTTTAGCCTTTGCTGCTTTTGCTGGCGTTGCTGCCTTTGCTGACGTTGCTGCCTTTGCAGGAGCTGCCACCTTCGTGACAGCGGTAGAAGGTTTACTTGCAGGTGCCTTGGTTTTTGCAGGTTCTTCATCCTCAGATGATGAGTCTGACTCTGAACTGCTTTTTGCTTTAGCCTTTGCTTTGCTCCTTGTTACAGTAGTAGAGGTTTTTGAAGCTGGCTTTGCAGGTTTTGCAGTCGCTGGCTTTGCTTTCGGTGGTTCTTCCTCTTCAGACGAGTAGTCAGAGTCTGAACTGCTTTCTGCTGCCGCAGCGGTGGTTGTGACTTTGGCAGCAGCAACAGCAGTCTTTGCTGCAACCGGCTTGGCTTTGGGTGCTTCTTCCTCTTCAGATGACGAGTCGGTGCTACTCTCAGCAGCAGCTGGTGTTGAAGGTTTAGCGGCTGGTTTAGCGGCTGGTTTAGCGGCTGGTTTAGCGGCCGGTTTAGCGGCCGGTTTAGCGGCCGGTTTAGCGGCCGGTTTAGCGGCCGGTTTAGCGGCCGGCTTCGCTGGTGCTTCATCTTCTGAGCCGCTGTCTGAAATGTAATGATAAACAATATTGTTAAAAGTGTTGCATGTAAAGATGTACTTCAACAGTTATGGAGCAATACTAGTCATTCTGGAATGTAAAGTTCACCAGTAGGTCAAATGGGTTTTAGTCCCAAGAAATAAGAGCTAAGCAAGTCTCGCCTGAACTTGAGGAATCATCTTTCTTCGCGGGGGTCTGTTTTAGTGCGGCCGCCTTTACTGGTGCGGCCTTGAGTGGAGGCTTTTGGGGCTCTTCTTCGTCTGAACATGAATCTAGGAGGACACGCTTGTTATACAACAATACAAGCAACTGGCTTTGTCTAGCCTATGAGAGACAGACTAAGTACAGGGTTTTCAACCTGAGCTGTCCGAACTGGACTCTTTAGTGGCAGCAGGCTTCTTCAAAGCAGGTTTTGTCGGCGCGATCTTCTTTTGGGGTACAGGTTTAGCTGCACAAAACAAAACCCGATTGGACACATTGCAACAAATACTCCACATGCTCAGGTAATCCGAAATTGAAGATGTTTTACCAACTACTTTCTTCTTCGAGGAGTCGTCGTCCTTCGCCTTAGTTGCTGCTGCAGCTTCTTTCAGTTGTGAAATAGGAGGTGGGACTGCACTGTATATTCCTGTTGCAACATAAATCAACTGTTAAACCTACAACAAAACACAGGCCAAAGGCAATGGCAAGAACCAAGTCAAGTACCAATGGCGTCCACTATGGCCAGTTTCCTTGGCTAGTTAATCTCACTAGTCTACGCAGTCCTTATTAGATGTTTACTGCATTTGTAAGAATAAATAGCATTCTTCACTTAACTGAAATTAGTACTGCTGCCCTCTAGCGGCCATAATTGATACTATATACTTTACCTTAGTTTTGACTTTGCATTAGAAGTGAGTGGTCTATGAGAACCAGGTTGGGTAATACTGCTTAGGGTGGACGTCTAGTCAAGTAGTGAATGTGACCATTTTTAAAACGAAACAAACCTCCTTTTGGTTTCTTTCTGGGCGGAGCCGTCTCTTCAGAGCTTGAATCTGCAGCTGCAGCTACCGTTTTCACTTGGGCAGGTTTGACTGGAGCCTAGTGTAGAAGGCATCACAAACAATTAATAAATAAAAGGTTGGATTTGCACGCAAGGGTTCACATTTGGACATTCGTAAATGTAAATGACATCCTCCTACGTGGCATAATTCAGATGTGTCATTGCAGTAATTATTCCTTTCTGGGTGAAAGTGCCCCAAACGCATATTATTTGCACTTCAAAGTGACAATAAGTAAACCACCAAATAAATAAATAGCAGTAAAGAACAGTGTATGTGGAGCCTCAGTAGGAGGTCTCGTTTTTTTCATTGCAGGTAGATATTCACTGTTAAATCACTAACTGTGTGAATGAAATTATTGAACAGAATCACTCGGAGTGAATTGCAAATTTTACATCACTGCATCATAGATTTGTGCAAACAGATGTCCGTTTGCTCACCTTAGCCGGTTCCTCGTCCTCTGATGAAGTTTCTTCACTGCTGCTGCTTTCTGTTTTTTTCTTAGCCGCTCCAATAGCAGGAACAGGAGCTTTGGGCTTGGTGGTGGACACTGGCTCTATCATTCAGAATGAAATATATGTTAAGTAGTTATAAGAACATATCATAATGCATGAAAAAGTGAAAAAGACACTACTTGTTGGAGCTTTGGTGGCTTGCTCCTCTTCAGAGTCTGATTCTTCACTGCTCGAGCTGCTGTCTTTCTTTCTTGTTCCACTTGCAGCTGCTGTAGGCTTTACTGAGGCCTAATGGGGGGGGAGGTTGAATAATTAAACGAACACCATGATGTTATTTACTGGTGACTCCTACCTTAGCAGGAGTCTTTTTTTCTTCAGATTTATTCGATTTTTCACTGCTGCTAGATGCAGCTTTTGCAGCCGCAGGTTTGGTTGCCGCTGCCTTAACTGGTGCTGCCTTGGCTGTTGGGAGGGAAACTGTCTCAGAATGGTTTCAAAATATACCAATCATAATTTAAATTGTACTGGGACATTACCAGAAGTAGAATTTGGCACTTTGGGACTGGCTTCATCCTCTTCACTGCTGGAGCTCTCTTTACTGGCTTTTGCCTTCTTGGCGACTGAGCCAGCGGCTTCAGTTTTGTCAGTAATCACCTTGCGCTTCCGAGCTTGAGGTGATCTAAGTGCATACAGATATGTGGTTTAATAAAAAAAATAATAATACAAAAAATACAACTTTGTAGCTAGAAATGTACATGACGGCTATCTTAACATCAAACGCGATTTCAGATAATTGTTATGGCAACACACCGGTCCATGGCTGTTTTTGGGCCCAAATACCAAAAGCTGTAAGCAGGAGGGTGAAGAAACTCTTCAAAACAACAAAACATTAACAGTATGCTCTATTTTTCAGTTAGCAGTAAATGTTTGCACAGGATATCGGATATTTGATGTTTTAGCGAGAACCACGCAATGCTCTTTGATCAGATGGCAGAGGATACTGTTATTCACCCGTGCATTTTCTTTTTATAATATTCTTGTATAGTGTGCAAAATATTAGCCTTGGCTCAATTAGGTTTGTAAAGTATCCCATTACATGGTATATCATTCACACTTTTTTTTTAAATCTCAAATGTAAATCACATCACTTCTACAATTGCACAATTTGAAATACAACCAACTCACTTCACCCAGAAGTCGTAGATGTTGAGAAGAGGTTCTTCATTTGGATCCTGTGGACTCTAGAAGAAACGCAGAAACACAAATAGAAACAGATATAATAGCTGAATTTGTCACGATGCACAAATCAAATTTTGCTGAAGATGAAGTCAATTAATTGAGACTACACGAGCAACATGGACTGGTCAGATTTGGATTGAGTTATCCACGTGCAAACTTTCCGCATTTGCACATGGGTCCGTCTCCAGTTTAGCATGCCATACTACCGTCCATCTGCCCTACACCGTGCCATACTTACCACTTTAACATGCTTGACAAACTGCTGAGCCGCCTTGGTGAACTTGTTCTCCAGCAGAAACGAATAAACACATTTGTACAAATCACTAGGAACCGACTTGTGTTCCGCCATTTTTACCACGCCGAGTGAAAATGAAGGGAAGTGACCTAAAACGCTTCAGCAACTGCACATGCGCAATGTGAAGACAACACAAAGAAAATGAGCGCTCACTCCAACCAACACAAGCAGCACATCATCTAAATGGCTTCTTAAATTGATTAATTAATTGATTCCTACGTCAGACACGTCGTCCCTTCCACTATTTTATTTTGAATACCGATATACCGAAACATGTTTTCAAAAGCACGCCTATTCTAACTGAAGACGTTGGTTCCTCGGTCCCAAGAAATACATCTTGAGTAAGACCTCTGTTCTCCCTTGATCTTCGTACTGTCGTATAAATTTCTAATAAAGCAAAACAATTTTTTTTTCAACCACAGATTGCATTTCCCAAAAAATATATATAACCGTAACTTTAATCAACTACTTTTTCGGCTGGGTTATTATCTTCTTCCAAATTCGACTCAAACTAAACATGCGGGCGCAAGATTTATACGTCATCGTAAAAGACCTTTCATCCTCGTGTCACAACATGGTCGACTTTGAAAAGATTCTAGTAGAAATGACAGCTACCGATTAAAAATCTGCGTCCAATCTTCGCATTTTAGCCCACTGCAACAATGCCACGCTACGAACTGGCTCTTATCCTCAAGGCGATGACGCGCCCAGAGACAGCAGCGACTCTCCGGCGGACAGTGGAGACTTTAATGGAACGGGGTGCTGTGGTGAGGGACATGGAGAATCTTGGAGACAGACTATTGCCTTATGTGATGACCAAACACAACCAGAGACACCGCCGAGGATCCTACTTTTTGATTGACTTCTACGCGGCTCCCAGCATCCTCACGGGCCTTGTCAATCACTTACACCGTGACGTGGACGTGGTGAGGCCCACTGTGTTGAAGAAGGACACGCAGAAATCCAGTCCAACATGCTGTGGCACCCAGCAGTGATGGAACGTACGTACTCTGTATGATCTCATATTCTTAAACCAATACATATATCAGTCCAAAATGAACATGTTTTTCTTTTTTCCCCCTCAAACAGGTATTTGCAGTTCATAACCAGAGGATGTAATGTATGCTGAATCTTTGACCTCTTCCATGGCCATTGGACTGATTATATCTGATTTGTGATAATGATGATGATGATAATAAACTTTTTTTTTATTTTGGTGGATGTGTGTGAAGCGTTTACTATCAGACATTAAAACAACATTCAAAAAGCAACACTTGTACCGTAGCTACATGGGTATATATTGTGATCCATTCACTTTCATTGAAGTTGTATGTGAATATAGTTGCATTTAACACGCAGTGCTATTCTTGCGACTCCATGTATTAAATGACTTTTATTTTTCTATTCAGAAATTAATGTTAATATAAAAGAGACAGGACTGTGTTGGTTGGTGTGGCTTGCATGTGTGCCAGGTTCTGGATTTGGGTTCTCCACACATTGGTGTGGGTTTTCTCCCGGTACACAGGCTATTTAAATATCATCATCATTTGAAATCAAATGTAGCAAAGTTAGCAAGCCGCCTTGACAAACATCAAAAGGTCAAACAGATAAGGTCAATCTGTTTTAACTCTTAATGTCTTCTATACACAATTGGCTGGCTACCAATTCAGGGTCTGTCTCTTGGCTCTTGCTTAGTTGAGGTAGGCTCATTGAGGAGCAACATTTTGATATAAATGAGACTATTCAGTAGTCCTGTCTTTTTAAAGAATCAAAATAATTTTAAGCTATCACCAAGATATGTTTCATGTACTTTTAAAAACAAACAACAGTGTTTGCCAACCACTTATAAATGTCACCCAACAGAAGGTTGAGAAATTAAAGGTGTGGTTCTATAATATCTTAGTAAATGCCATCTTCTGCACACATGATCTCACCAAATTAAATGTTGCCTCATAATATTGCCACAGTCAACATATTAGTTCTCATCACAACTGGAATGCATTACTGGAATTTGTTAGCTAAATTCTCTAAAAAAAAAAAGAAAAGAAAAGCTCAGCCTTGCATCTGACTTAGCCTTTCCAGGCATTAGTCATTACATAAGCGAGTGATGGTTTAGCACGTCCGTCTCACAGTTAGGAGGATGCGGGTTTGATTCCCACAAACAAAACTATTATATATATGGTGACAGTTTGACCCAGACTAGATATTTATTTAAATGATGACCAGAAATTGTTGTATTGTTACTTTGTTAATGTAAATGTTAATGTAAATTGCTTTGTTAAATTGTTGTGAAAGCACTATATAATTAAATACCTATTATGCATTGTTTGCCCCATGTGTAATGATGTAAAAGAAAAATAAAGAAATACTCAAAATGCACATTATACATATAAAAAATACATACTCAAGGTTTAAGGTCAGATCCATACAAAAATGAACGTTTCAAATCGTACTTTGACCTTAAAACAATCTTGCTAACGTACAGACAGCATGCTTGGCGGAGGTCGCGAGTCAAGTGACACTGATGAGTCACATGTTTATGCTGAGTAAGTCAGCTGACTAGTAGCTATAAAGGCTTGAACGCAAGACGTAGTTCGCGATTGCGCTTGGACCTCCGACAACATATTGCTTCGAACGAACCTGAAAACAGCGGAGTCATGCTGCTTCTAACTCTTCTCTTTGTATCCTCAGGTAATTTCCGAACGCACAAGGCAAAATGAATATTGATCTTAAGTATTTACTGTCGTGTACAAAAAGTCACTGGGAAGCCCCTTTGGTTTTTCAGCTAGTTATCGGTAGGCGGAAACTACACCAAAATAAAAAAAAGCCTTCTAAACGGTAAACACCATTACAGTACAAGAAGCTGCTGTTTAATAAATATCGTTGCTGTGGTACATTTCCTCCAAATGTGTGTCTTAATTGTACAAATCTATTCTATCTATTCAAAAATAGTCTTTCGGTGACGCTAGCCTTGTTAGCATTAAAGCTAATGGCTGATTACGAGAGAGCCATGCCCCAGTTTTACATTTGTTTTCTTTTTCCAGCACACAAATATGGCATGAATAATTATTCCAACCATTTAGACTATTTGGTCTCACGCTGCTGTTTTTGCTGTCAGATCAAATAGATTTATTAGCCACATGTAACTTGACCTTAGTTCTTGTGACTGACTGGCATATCTTGTTATGTTTATAAGGGAATGTTTTTTTTTTTTAGATCTTGCCTGTCTTGGTTCCTGTTTTGTAGCATTTTTATTGTTGATTAGATTTACCTATTACCCTGCATAATAAAGAATTACACAGGACAGTAGTTATTATAAAGAAGTCATCTGACACCCTTTGATATACAACAATCCTTTAGACTATAGTTTTTTTTTTTAATATATATATATCGCGGCAAATATAACAGCCTTCATGTGTAGGTGCTTTCATTCATCCAAAGTCTGATGAGACTGAGGGAGATAAAAACACTTATTTGATTTGTTCTGTGGGATTTGAACTTTAACCTTCCACTGTAAGGATATCCACAAATGGCTTGCTTAGTTCAGAAGCCTAGACCCACTTCTTCTCTTTGCACAAAAGCCTGCTTATTTGCTTAATCTGCACCCTTTCTCATTATGAAAGTTGTTGACCCGAAGTCTTTTTTTATTGTTTCAGGTTCATTTAGAGAAATTCTCCCTGGAACACAGCTTATTTCATCCGTAGAGTCACATGACTGAAGTGAAGGGGGTGTGGGGGTGTCATCTGTTTTGCAAAGTCATTATCTGTGGAGTCAGTCACTCAACATTTTACTCTGACCTGAATGGATTAGTGGATTGAATATGACCTGATAGAAAATTTACCTCGCTAGCAATATAACAAATCTGTTCGATTGCTGAGTCTGTTTTGGGCAAAATAGACATTTTTGACATAACTGTGGGCTCTGACATGTTGATTTAGTGATAAGCAATTAATGCTTTCTAATGCTATCTGGTGCTTGTTTTTTTTTTTTCTTTTTAGTCTAACTTTGCAGTCAGATTGTTCCATGTGTGATAGTCCGAGTCCTGTGGTTTACTTGTTCGTGATCACATATTGATTAAGCCGGAATTGTATTAAACTGCTTTTTGTCTGAGGATCGGAATCTGACCGCTTAATTCTAAAAATGTGGAGCAAGTAAAAGTCAAACAGGTTGAAAGTTGAATTTTCTTTTTATTTCTATTGAAGTGGTGGTTGGCAAATAAATGGTTCTTTGACTGTTTTGCAGCTGTGGCTACCCCCTTACTGGGCACAGAGCAGTGTGCCCGTGGACCCCCCTACTGGTGTCAGAACGTGAAGACTGCATCTCTGTGTGGTGCTGTGAGTCACTGCCAGCAGAATGTCTGGAACAAACCCCAGATGGTGAGACTCCTCCTGCCTTTCCTCTTTTTCTGAAACATTGCTTCCATTTGATCTTTTCTGACCTCTGTAATACACCTAGGATTGTAACTTTGAGTTTTTTAACTGACACTTGTCTTTTCTAATCTTGTTCCAGAAAAGCGTGCCATGTGACCTGTGTAAAGAAGTGGTGATGGTAGTCTTGCAGGTTATAAAGGACAATGCCACACAGGTTTGAAAGAGTAGTTTATCATCCACGTTGTATACTTTTAGGCACTTTTAGTCTAAATGTTAATGACTGATTGCAGACTGAGATTATTGGCTACTTGGAGAAAGCCTGCCAGCTCATTCCCGAACAAAAATTCAGTGAAGAGTGCAAGGAGATGGTTGACAATTACTACCCCATCGTCATAGCAATCATCATGGGAGAGCTGGTGAGTGGTCTCCTCTTGCTTGAGAGGGCATATTTTATCTTGACCCTCTGAGATGAATGATGCTTCTGCCTTGGGCTATTGAAAGGGAAGTGATTCCGAGTTGAAAGCAGAAATGGCGAAGTCATCATGCAAAAAACGGAACCTTGTGACTGGCAACATTGTTGCCTATCTTATGTAAATGATCTTTCACATGTTTCTAGGAGGATCCTGGTGTGGCTTGTGGAGCCATTGGCTTGTGTCGCTCCCAGCAGATGGCACTGGCCAAGTTTCAGGACCAGCTGATGTCCAATGAGATCCCACAGATTGACCTCTCCAAGTCACCCTCTCATTTCCTCCTCAATGTTCCTGGGCTCTTGTACCCGCAGGTTAAGCCCAAACAGGAAACTCCAGTCAAAGTACGTTCTCAGTTCTGCACTGCTGTGAACATAGTACGTTCTGCATCGGTCATTTAACATTGCCTCTTGTCCTCCTCTTCTTAGGGAAGTAATGATGTGTGTCAAGACTGCATTAAGTTCATGACTGATGCACAAGCACAGCAAAAGGAGAATTCCTCATTTGTTAACTCGCTCATTGCGAAATTTGAGGAAGATTGTGACAAGATGGGACCGGGTGTGTCAGACATGGTGAGTGACACACACACACTGTCGTCACAGTTTTCTGTATTGTACCCCTTCACTTAAAATATTGCACATTGGGATCAGCAAGACCTCAAAGATCTGAGTCTTGGTCTGCACATTTTGTAGTCTTTAATATTTCCATTGGGAGTATGCACGCCATATAAAAATAATAAAACCTTTCACTCTTTCTGACACTGTGTCGCTCTTCCCCTTTACAGTGCAAGCAGTACATCAGTATGTATGGCAGCCTTGTTCTTCAGAAGATCTTTGCCATGGTGAGTCCTCCCGTGTCGTGGTAGAACTTGTCTACTCATAAAACTATTAAGAGGGCAATATTTTGTTCAAATTGGTGATTATAGTCCATTCTCGCCTGCTGACATTTTTTGCATCCACCCCTTTGCCCCCCCCCCCCCCCCCCCCCTATACTTAATCTCCCCTTCATTTATGTCTTTTCTTCTTCCCTTTTGGCTCTATGCTGCTCCTCAGGATCAGGTAGGTCTTGTACGTTGATGCTGTAGCTTTTTAACCTTTTGCTTTTGCTACTCCGTATTACTTACCCAACACTGTAGCGACTAAATGTCGGGCCATGTAGTTGCACTGCCTTTAACATACCGTAACATTTTGCTTCTTTTAATAACCCGCACAAGGATTGCTAGCCATTTTTTATTTTTTTTAATTATACTGGTTCTATGATGTGTTTTTGAGTCTTGTGACCAGTTGAGCACATTAGTCTGCTGTGACCTGCATTGCAAGTACCGTCTTGAATTAACTATACAGCTTTTTTCTGGTTTTGGGCAGATTTGAGCTACTACCTCACTCACCGCTGCAGAAATGTACATTAGCTATGTGGATATGCTTTTGTCAGGGTCCAACAATTTACATGCATGGGGATTAAAACTGTGCATTGGACAACTGTAGCATGAGTTTCATCCATGGCAATTTGAACCTTGTGTCTTTTTCTGTCCACAGGATCCCAAGGAGTGCTGTTCCATTGCTGGCTTCTGCAGCGCAGGCGTAGAGTCCACTCCCATGTTGAAACTGCAGGCTGCTGATATTTTACCTGCTGCAAAGACCGTTCCTGCTCTCAGTCTTGTTCCTGCCACCAAGGTGGAATCTACAAAAACTAAGGTACGTAAGCAGTCAAGCCAAATCCTCATTCTTTTTTTTTTAATTGCGTGAACTGAAATTGTGTAATTTGTCAGTTTCACAGTAGCTGTGCTCTCTGTGTTCCAGCCTATGGTGCGAGTTCGGGATTCCGCTTATTGTGCAATTTGCGAATTTGTGATGAAGCAGTTGGAAAGCATATTGGAAGATCAGACAACTGAGGTAGGATGTGGACCAAATAAAGCAAACTGTTAAGGTTGTCCATGTATTTTCTCTTATACTTGAGGCCATATGCTACATTTGCCCCCAGGAGCAGGTGATTGAAGCTGTGGAGAAGGTTTGTACATACTTGCCTCAAACCTTGACTTCTCAGTGCAAGGACTTGATCGAGACCTACGGCCAGGCCATCATTGAGTTGCTGGTCCAGCAGGCTGACCCAAAAACTATTTGCACCATGTTGGCACTCTGCAATGATGCCACTCGTGCATTTGTCCGTAAGTTCTCCATCTTTTATACAATGACTACAAAAATGTCCTACCAAATTTTTACTTCTTCTTGGTATTATAACTTGAAAATGCTTTGTAGTTGCACTTTACTGGTTCTCTAATACCAAAACCCTTTCCAGCTGCCCTCGATAAGACTGTCTTCAAAACTGGTGGCTACTGTAAGGTGTGCAAGATGGCTGTCGCCTACATCGACGGAATCCTTGAAAAGAACGCCACCGAGGAGCAGATTCAGGAGGCGGTGAGGAAAGTTTGCAGTTTCCTGCCCGACTCCTACCAGACAGAGGTGAGTAGATTCACATAGAACTAGTTGCGCTTTTTCGGACTATCCTATTAAATCCTGTCTGTGTGTGTCAACAGTGTGATCAACTGGTTGAACAGTACGAGCCCATGATGGTGCAAATGCTCCTTCAGATGCTTGACCCGGACTTTGTGTGCCTGGTGGGTATATCATCCCCTTTGCTGCTGCGTTGTCGCTCTGCAAAGTTTGGACTTAAGAATCTTTTGTGCGTGTTTGTTAATAGCAAGTGGGCGCCTGTCCTGAGGCTCTGCGCAGACTACTGGGAAGAGAGCAGTGCACTTTGGGACCCTCATTCTGGTGCAGGAACATGGAGACAGCAACCCAATGCGATGTACGTCACTTGCACATACATTAACACTTTCGAGTGGAACAACAGGTTAAACGTAAAATATTGTGAACTTTTCTATTCAACTTAATTTGACCATGTTGCAGTACTTTATTTTCTATAATTCGTTCGGTAAAGAGCGAGATGGCAACATTCTAGCAGGTGTTTGAACCATAAATCGAACAATACATTTACTGGTTCATTTAGAATCACGTGTTGCCATCATGAGATCCAGACGATGCCATTGTGAGGCTTTCCCATAACAGAAAGGCATAGAATGAAAATCTATTGGTTAATTCAACAAACACCTCGTCTGACTTTTGTCTTTAATGTTTTTGGAGAATGGAAAGCTGTACAAAACACAAAATACTTGGATTTGTCCTGAAGTGTCATAATATTTTTGTGAGTGAATAGATTACAATCATTGATATGGTGGCATTAAGATTTCTCACTTATCTTTCAGGCTGTGGATCACTGCAAGCGCCACATGTGGGCATAGAGGAAGACCAGCGCCTACTGACATTTTTTTAGGGAAATAATTGCATTGCTGCTTCCGACTTCAACCGTTTATTCTTTTCTGTACTAGACCAAGTGACCTATGTTTAATTTGATATGATTTGTGGAAAGGGACTGGTCTTTTTTTTTTTTTTTTTTTTTTTTTTCTCTCCCCCCCTAGCTGTTGCTAAATTACATGTACACAGACCTGCTATCTAAGATTTCTCAGTTTGGCATATTTGAGTTGTATTCTTGTGCGAGTTGCATCAGATTATACATGTATGTAGTAACAAAAGTTGTATCACCTATGGTACCATGTCATTATGGCTTTTTCCTCCCTGTAGAAGCAAACAGAAGATGTCTGAAAAATGATTGACAGATGTAACCCTTAGCAGCATGTCAGATTCAAAAGCAAATTTTTATTTTTGTCAGTCATCTTGTTTTATTGTGACGTTTGTTTTAGGAGGCAATGGCATGGCCCTTGAGTGTTCTTTCCATTGTTTGCACTTTCATAGCTGTTTGTAACTGGTAGGTTTTACACCAAGCATCTTCTGTTCTGCTTCATATCCTGAGCCAGCTATAAATTGATCTGATTTTAACAATTAAAATGATCTAAATCACTGGAACCATTTGATTTAGTCTCAACTATTTTTGGAAATCTTGACTATCATTTCAGAATCAGAATATGATGTATGCCATATGTCATCCCTTCTTTTTTTCAAGAAGCATGCCCATACATGCTTTGAGCGCTCTAACCGTGGTCAACTCCAGGTGGAAGAGCGTACACCACCTCTCACCCAAGAGCGATACCAGAGCCCAAAGCCATGTGTGCCGATCTAGTCTCACTTCCACATTTTGAATATAATTTTGGTCTAACGAGGAGTTATAGAAAAATGAAATGATTGTTGATGGTTTTTCTTTACTAAAATTTGGAAATGTTCTTAACAGTTATGCTTTAAGAAAATACAAAAGACAATTCTAAAGAAGGTTGCTCTTAGATATTTAATAAAACCCGAAATTATAGCTTGCAATTTTGTAGTCTTTGTGCTTTTACTGCATTTTTAATAGTACTAACTTTATTTTGGAATATCGCCACCGGATCTCATTCTCAAATATGGCATCCGGTATATTTTTCAGAATTACAGTAAGAATATTTTTTGGGGGGTATTAATACATCCCGTTTTACATCATTTCATCTCCTAAAAAGAATTATTTTTACTGAATATCAACTGGATAATAGTACTGGGTCCACAAGTTATACGCAGTATAACTTGTAGTTCTTATAGGTCAATAAGGCTGAAAAATATAACCGGAAGTTACGATAGTTGTTACTAGCAGGAGGAATGGATACGAGTTTGTGTCACTTGTTTATCTGCACTCCGGACAAGAGAAGACCCGAGGATAAAGATCCGTTACTCTGTTACTGTGACAGAAGACATCCGAAACATTTTGTGACCTAGCAACAGTGAGGTATGTTTTATATTTGTAAATCACCCTGACACTCGTTGTTTTAAACGACCTACCAAATTTGTGTACAGTACACCGTGCATACTTTTTATGTAATACGTCAAACAAGTAGGTTTGTCGCTGGATAATTTTGTGCACTTCAGTATTAACATAGTCATAAGAAGGCGTTACAACATTTACCTTAAAGGCGGATGCGGTTGTGTTCATTGAGTACTGAAAAGCCTTCATTTTACTATCTCACCCTAAAGTGCTAAGTTTGCAGTCTCGAGTTTAGCGTGTCATTGCATTTTCCAGGCTGTGTCATGTGAACATATTGCTTCCTCATTGCTTCCATATATATATAAACTGCATGTGATTTAATTTGTGCTGACTTGCTACTATGAATTCTGTAGAATCGACTGCAACATTGCATTTGCCAGAACACTGAAGATGAGTTTGCAATGTTCTTTTTTTTCTTTTTTCTTAGCTTGAGAGTGACTCAGAATTTAAGACCAAAGCAAGAAGGAGTGGAATCAAGGAAAACTACAGTCTGTCGGTGCACGTGATCATCGAGAGCTTTAAACATAAATGATTTGGAGCGGATCTGGAAAAAGAATGACCCAACATCTTCCCCTGAGCTGTATGCAAGTATGTTGCCTAACTTTTCAGTCTTTACTATGACAAACTACAAGATGACCATTTGCTTGTGCATCAATTACCCTTTTTCTTCCCAGGAAAAATTATTTTTTTGAAGAATGTTCCCATTAAACTGTTTCTTCCATAAAACCAAGTTAATTTATTTGTAAGTGAAAAAAAATTGGCAGGGGATCCAATAATGATTTCCCCTATTGTATATATTGTAGCTTAGATAATTGCTCTCTGTGTGATACTCTGAAGACATTATTAAATTTTTAGCTCAATCAAAACATGCATTCACTGTAAAAGCTGATACACGCATTTGCTCTAAATGTTTGATTTATTTATTTTGTCTGCTGCAGGTGGTACACAAAGAAATCGGTCCAAGATAATGCTCCCACAACTTATATTTAGTTGGCTGGACAAGCACGGCACAGTAAGTGTCTTCAAATACATTACGTTGGAGACTTCCATGCTGAACACAATCTATTTGCTCACTTCCTAAGATCTTTTGTTCTTTAACACATCCTCCATGCAATTCTTAGATTTCTATGTAACGCTGTGCACTGCAACTTACAAATGGACGCAAGCACACCTGCGCATCCCAACCTCAATTCCACTTATCTACCCGTTGTCCTTGACAACTCCATTTCATCAGAGGATGAGGAACGTGAGAATCAGACTACATCAATCCCCCTGGCCGTACGCTACGCGCCCGACGATCGCTACTATTTGGTCTACATCATCTTCTTCCTCATGGGCATCGGCGCTCTCTTGCCTTGGAACTTTTTCATTACCGCCAAGAGCTACTGGCTTTATAAATTGAGCAACACCACAGAGGAGCAGCGGTCTGACCTAAGTGTGAGTGTGACATTTAAGACGGATTCGACGTTTAGTTTATCTACTTAAACTTGCACAATAGTGCTGTTGTGTGCATGCGTGTGTCACAGTGGATGCATGTGACTTCGTAGCTGGTAACACATTAACAACATTAGAAGCACTTCAAAAACTTGTCAAGGGGAATTTGGTCAAGAGTTAAAAGCAAAATGGCCAAATGTAGACTACAGTAATGCTCGGTCAAATCAACACAGATTGGACTGAAGAGTTGGTAATTCAAGTTTAGCTTTTTTTTGACACAGAGCTCACACATAATTGCTTACTCCCATTGTTTTTATAAGCATGTTATCATTTATCATAGCTTTTTTGTTGTTGTAGAGAACGCAAAGGTGATCATTTTCCCTTTTGGTGATCAATGTGAATTTTCACACTTCCCACTTTTATTTTTGTGTGCCTATTCCAACAACTCCTTGAACAGGTGTGTGTTTTTCTTCTCCTTTTGTTCACAGGACTACTTTGAAAGTTACCTGACATTTGCTTCTACGGTGCCTTCAGTGCTGTGTTTGATTCTCAACTACCTTCTCGTGAACAGGTCACTTGCATCAACATTATTACATGCACTGAACCAACCGCACAAAACGTCTTGAAACATTGTCGGAATCAAATATCACAATGAATTGTGCTCCCTTGCACTTTCCAGGGTGTCTCCAAATGTCCGCATCCTGTCATCCCTCTTTGTCATCCTGCTGGTGTTTTTGGTGACCACTGTACTGGTCAAGGTGGATGTGTCCCACTGCAGGCTGGAATTCTTTGTGGGCACACTGGCCAGCGTGGCTGTTATCAGTGGAGCTTCTAACATCTTCTGTGGCAGCATGTTCGGCATCAGTGGACATTTTCCCATGAAGATCTCTCAAGCGCTCATATCTGGTATGCACTTGAGGCTTGATTTACTCAAGTTTTCGGATGCAGACTTGATTGCTCACGTAGTGATGTGGAAGCTGATCTTCTAAGTGGGTGCAGCTATGATGTCTGCCAAATGGGCAATATTGCTGCACTGTTCATTTTGAGTCTTCTTAGATTAATGCTTTATATACAGTATGAGTCATTAAATCTTCTTCTAACACTTGTGAATTAAGGAATTTGCTAAAATTACATCTTGAATAATTTATGACATTAATTGATGACAAAGACAAGGTAAGAAAAAATTTAATATAAATATATATAATATAATAAATATGAATAAATATAAGTTAAATATAAAAATGTAATGTATTCCAACAGAATTTTTTTACTGCCTAAATCTGTTTAATTTCAGCCACTGACCGCATTGTTTCACACAGGCCAAGCTATGGGAGGCACGCTAAGCGCTGTTGCATCCATAGCAGACCTTGCACTGGCAGAGGACGTGACAGAAAGCGCCCTGGCGTACTTCCTGACTGCAGACGTCTTCATCCTGCTCTGCATCTTTGCATACCTGTTGCTCCCCAAGCTGGCCTTCTCAAGGTGCACAAACACTCAGGGTAGATCCATACACCAGCTTTCTCTGTCATTCCCTTAAATCAGGGGTGTCAAACTCATTTTTTTCACGGACCAATCCAAATATAAAAAGAAAAAAAAGATATTTTTAAAAGTGAAGACAATTTGCAATTCTAGTAATGACACAAATTTGATGCACAATTTGTCTTCGCGGGCCACATAAAACAATGTGACGGGGTGTATCTGGCCCCCGGGCCTTGAGTTTATAACAATTTAGCCAGCGGTCTGAAAATAAATTGTGAAGATAACTGAAATATTTCTCATGCATGTTGCTTTTCTCCTTCATACAGATACTACTTGATGGCTGCCACAATCAGCATTCCAGGAGGAGGAGCAGGACCCACCCAAACACCTCCATTAAGACACATTCTCAGGAAGACGTGGGTTCTGGGCTTGAGTGTTTTTTGCGTGTTCTGCGTGACCATTGTGGTGTTCCCTGCGGTGTTGTCCGGCATCCAGTCCGTCAACAAGGACAGCGGGAGCCCCTGGACCAACACCTACTTTGTTCCCCTCTCCGCCTTCCTCCTATACAACGTTGCAGACTTCTGCGGCAGGCAGTCCACCGCCTGGCTGCAGGTACCGGGCCCCACCAGCCGACTTCTTCCCACCCTGGTTGTGTGCCGCTCCATCTTGGTACCTCTCATCATCTTCTGTAACTACCAGCCCAGGGACCACCTCCATATTGTGCTCTTCACTCATGATGTGTATCCTATCATTTTCAACTGCCTGTTAGGCTTCACTAACGGCTACCTGGGGACTCTACCGATGATCTACGGACCCAAGGTTGTGCCCCGGGAGCTTGCGGAGGCTACTGGAGTGGTCATGTCCTTCTTCCTCTCTCTGGGCCTCACTGTCGGATCTGTTCTGTCCCTCGTTATTGTGCACGCTATATGATTATATAGACCGTATATATTTCAAACGTGAGGAGAGTGAACACCTGATAAGGACCATACCCTGCAGCGAAAAGTGAAAATGTGTGCGTAATTGACGCCCGCCCTAGCAAGGGTTCCAAATGTCTATAGATGTAATAAGATGGCAAATTGCCAAGTGAAGGGCCTCAATTCGCTACAGTATAGTGCCGAGGCACCAAAAGATGGTGCTAACTTTTCGTGGATTGATCTGAGCAAAAAAAAAAAAAGGCAAATATTCTAGATGAGCAAATATTAAATTAATATTGAATTAAATCCGTAAATGCTAATGTACCACGTTAAGTCGGTGTGACGTAAGGCAAAAGCTGTCACATCGAACCAGGGAGGAGAAATGTCTCAATGGGTCCAATTTGCACAATTTATTCAAGGGTGTGCTCCTTTTTGTGTGAAAAGCTGCGTGTTGAGAGGACAGTCAATTTATGGTGCAAAACAAGCAATTCCCTGACGACATTGTAGCACTACAAGTAACTCTTCTTCAGTCTTGCCCATGAAAACAGAATGAATATTTACAAAACTCTGAGGGAAATATACTCGCTTTAGATACCATAAACAACATGAGGAGAAGGTACCACAAGTTTGTGCAATCCACGATTACTATTACTCTATTTGTTATACTCATGTCATCATATCCTCATTGTTTTTATATTACAACATTATATTTCCATCTTTTGTTTGTTTAATTTGCCAACATGTTATTCATGTTCTGTGTGGTTTACAATTGAAAAGTGGGTTCTACTTAAAACAATGGCCAAAAGAGGGCGCCAAAGGACAACATTAAGAGTAGTACCGTCTTTACCGAAATACTTAGAAGACACGCTTATCTAACACCAGACAATAATTTTGTATTTTTAATAAATATCATGTAAATATATATGTTTATCACTTTTTACAAGCAGGAAGTAGACCCAAGTTACCGAAGACTACCTCAGTAACAGTCCAATGTTAATCATTGATCACATAGTACAATTGAGTCGCCTAAGTGTGTATTTCATTTTTAAGTCCACTAATCATCAACTTACAGCTTGGATGGAATTTGCAATACAAAGATTAGAAAAAAATGAACAAATAGATTTTTGTTCTTTCCAATGTTGCACCTCTACAAATGATCTGATTAATAAATAGCTACATAAATAGAGCATTTGAGCCATTTTGTCATTGTCTTGGAAGGCACATTTATTTATTGTACAGTAAAGTTTACTGCACTGCCACTATGGAATTATGAAAAGTCATTTGAATGAAAATCACTCTCGCAACTTGTGTATGAACCTGCTGAGTCACAAACATGTATTTGATGTTAAAATGTGAATCTCAATAATTTTTACTTTTAACAATAAACGTATTCATTATCATTGTTTGGCTTGATTGATAATTTAATTTTAAAATGGACATTTTCAACAAGGTGTGTGTGGTGCGTATTTCCTCAAAGAGTGGACAAGAGGGGACAAAAATAACAAAGCACACAGAGACTACTTTTAAACTAAGAAATATAATTTATTGCATAAAAATTATATTTAGTTACAGGTAAGAAGGCTAGATGTTTATTTACAATTGGAACTTTTACAGAAATAAAATGTCACTGAAATACATTAGATAACATTTTTTTATGTAAAAATGTCTTTTTCTTTTTTGAAAGAAAGAAAGTCTTTTTGAACAGGAACAAAGAGAAGTTTAGTCAATTTGCAGCAACATGTATCAGAGCTACACTGAACAATCCAAAAAGATCAGAGAGAATAAATACCGATCTACACGATCCAGTCTGCAACAAGAAAGCCACTGACCTTGATCCGATTCTCCAATTCAGAATGTTGCACGTCAGAAAAAAAAAAAGCATTCCTGCACCACTTTTTGTTTGATACAAAATCAAAAACCCTGTTTGTGTTATGCTCTTATTTGAAAAAATAGAATTCTTCCAGGAGGCAAAAGAAGTCAAGATGCTTTTCTTTTCTTTTGCGCTTGCATAGCACTTAGAAATGTGCACCCCACTCAACCCCTGCACACACACACATTCTAGCATTGGGTAGATCATCTGAAATGTCCACACAAATACATATAATTGATAAAGGTGGGGTGAGAAGGGTTGGCCGCAGATAAAACAGCACACACACACACACACACTAATTCATTCAAGCAGTGACATGAGTCACTGCAGAAGGAGGGATACTTTCGGTGTTTTGGTTTTGACATTTCAAAGATAAAAACACTTTTTTTGCGAACATTGTTACAATTCCATAAGTAACAGACATTCTCTTGTGACAATAGCTGGAAAACATAAATGATAACTAATACAGATGATGAAAATAGCATGAAGGTCCTGGCCACAAAACAGGCATTTTAGGAAACACAAGAGGATTGAAAAGACTTAGACGGAAATCAAGTGTTGAGGTAAAAGTCTGTTGCTTGCCTTGTTTATTCAAGGCCTAACTAATCAATGATGACAAATGTATCTATGAACTCCAACGACACAGTCAAGCATCTCTTCTGACATACAGGGGAACCTCCAAAGTGGAACGCTTTAAAAGTGATACAAGTGATACCTATATACTCTTGGGTAAAACAGTTAAAAAAATAATAATAAACCCAACTCTGTGAGCATGTAAAGACTGTCTTGCTTATTTACCAAGCAGTACTATGTAGACAAAGGCATAATGGCTAATGAATAGCATTAAAGTGACCGGAGAAATTTGCCAACAAAGGGCACATTCGTTATGTTACTGCTGCAAAATGAAGAAAAAGGCAGCCAAGGTCCCCAATTATGTCAAGTTCCATTCAAATTCATTGCAAACACAGAGCAGAGGAAACAATATATATGGCTGAGTATTGTTGTATGCCCTGCTCATGTGTGTTAAAGTAACAGCATTTTTTTAAATATATGATTTAATTGTTTGGTTTCATTGAATTGAATATATTTTTGTTTTATGCATCAGTTTGACTCTCTTAAAACGCAAAAGAACAGTAACATTAAAAAACCTGAAGCAAACACACTTGCTAAATTTGGAAAATTGTAAGCGAGAGAATCATATTTTGTTTTCCTCAAAATGAAATTTTATCGTCTCTGATTTTTTTGACAGGCCGAGAGGGCGAACAGGCACTAAGGAATGATTTCAAACGTCTTTGAAGCATGTTTGGGATGTTACGGCTTCTTCCGTTGACAAATGCTGTAAGACATGCACATTTTATTCTTATTTTTCCAATATTTTTACTTTTGCTGCAAGCTCAAACAGCACAATGTTTAATTTTTCTATTTGTATGTATTGTTTGAATATTTGTTCTTTGATCTCAAACAAGATATTTTAGGTTGCATTACCTGACATGTTTCAGCTTGTACTTCCGCCTTCATCAGAGTGATGACACAAGCCGAAACATGTCAGGTAATGCAACCTAAAATATCTTGTTTGTGATAAAAGAACCAGTGAAGTGATTGTCAAGTAAAAACAAAATAAACTTAATCCAACTATAAACCCCATTTGTTTTTCTGATGCTACCTGCACAATGTTTTCCTTTCATTATGGTTATTAATATACATTTTCTTGAACTACGCACATGAATAATGATAATAAAACAAAACACAGTAAGTCTTGCCACAAGTACTAACTATTATTCTCCAAACACCTTCCTGCTCCCTCGCTGAGACTTTATTTGACTTTGATTCGGTTCCATTTTTACGCAGTGTTACCTCACCTTGCTGTAAATAAAAAAAAAAGCTGTAAACAATTATCACATCTTTGAAACGTTGATAATTGCCTATAGAAGCTACAAGTTGGTGGCAAAGCACTACTTTTATTTTAGACAGGGCTTTGGCCTGAGGCACCAAAACAGAGAACAGACAATATCTCCCCCAAAAAATCTGAGACCACTAAACTTAACACTAAACAGTTAAGAATGTAAAGTTTTATTGTGTCGACCGTTTGATTCTGATCCATTTGAAATAATTCCCAAGTGGGAAAACCAGTTTTGAAATCAAATGGGCGGTTAATCTGCATCTTGCAACTGCTTGTGTTCAACTTTGAAGGCTCCTCTGTCTCACGCTGGAATGAAAACACATTAAAAGTGTTGTTCTCAATGACTTAGTGGCTCGCAGTGTGTTTAAATCTACTACATGGCTTGCTATACTGTAGTAGAATTAGTACACAGAAAAAGAAAATGATAAACAATCCCAAATATGGATGATAACTCTAAGAGCGTTCCCCAAAGGAAACTTTTAAAGAATGACCGAAAAACTCTTGCAATTTATTCTCAGCGGATGGGAATGCGACAAAGTGGGAGGAGAGATTACTCACAAGCACCCCCTGCCAGTTGTAATGATAAAGAGTGGCCGCCAAGGCTTTGAGGCATTTTCTTAGTACAATAGAAACAGTCACTCGTTGTACTCCACGAGATAAGAGCCCAAAGCCAAAGCGCTCAAAACCCGAAAGGCTTCCTTTCGTCCTCGTTTTGAGTCGTTCGCAACCAATAAGCCGGAGATGCGAGCCGGTCTTGAGCAAAGTTATCGTTTAATGGCTGCTCCACTATGCTGGGATTGCTCGCTTGTACGCCGATGGAGATTTGCATTGGTGACAAAACAATCAGGCGACTAGCCCGAGGTGTGATGGTGTTCAATCATGCACTTCCATGCTGCAACGCAAACGCACGTAATCCAACGTCTGCTTTTGTCATACTTCAGGGAGGGGGGGGGGGGGGGGGGACACATTGTTTTGTTTTCTACCCTGAAAGCAGCTCCATTTATATACAGTACACAAACTTGGTCATTTTCAGACTTTTTTTAACTAGTTTCAAACGTCGACATCGCTTTGGAGGATTCAGGCCGAGCGGTGATGGAAAATGAGTTGATGAAGACGTGTCGAAGAGGTAATAGAGTGCGTGGAAAAGGAACGGAAAGGTTTTGCCATCTGTGTCGCGGTGGACATGTTCATCGGCATGTTTATGATTAGTGGCATCTTCTTCGTTCCTCCGACTATCAACAATCCCCATCTGTCGTCATGACGACGAGCACCTCACTCTTGCCCATCTCTTCGAGGGCCGTCGCCAGAGAGACCAGGTCTGCGTCGCCTTGGTGACAAGCTTCCCATAAGTCCAGGAGAACCCCTGTAGGGCTTGGCTTTGTCGCAAAGTAGTTCAAGTACCTGAAGGGTGTACAATTATACGACAAATCAGTGGAAACTCCATCACAGGAACATTTGGAACGAACAATTTCAGATTATTTACAGTGCCTGGAGGGACGTAGTGTGCTGGAAGGTTTTTTTTTTCCCAATGCAAAATATGTGCCTTGGCTCAATAAAGGTTCCGAAACACACTAAGCTGATCTGGAGAGAATAAAGTTGAGCTGACCTGTCAAAGCCTAAACTGCGTGCCAGTAGTCTCCAGTCACACCCTCGGGCGCTCGGCGCGTCCAAACTGGCGCAGATCTTCTGGCGGATGGAGCAAGGCAGACGAAAGGCAAATGGTCCTACTTGAGAAGAGGGCAGGCAGGAGCCCGTCGAGGGCAGCGGCGAGTGAGGTGGGAGAGTCTGCAAGGGTTGAGAACATGAGGATCTCTTCGAGATGATCTCGTTGAGACGAAGTGATGGTTGAGATTACCTCCTGGATGTCAGTGTGCAGCTGAAAGATTTGTCCTTCGCCTTCCACTTGTCGCACGCAGATTTTACAAGAAAGCAGAGAAACAGCCAAGCTGCTTCTCTCCAGGCTGAAGGTGCAATGCAGAGGTCTTTGACTGCCACTCCAAATGTGATAGAATGGGATCTCCTGGTAGAAATAATATTTCATCACTATCTTTGCCTTGATTGACTTTGTGTCTGGAAGTTATTATTAACATTGTGGTCAGATAGAAGGTGAAGGAAACTCACCTGGTACTTGGCTAGTAGTTTGCTTCTCCAGTGAGTGTGAGGGATGTCATGGATGGACAGACGCAGGTTGTGGTAGCTGTCTTTAAACAGCAGCGGTTTAGGATCTTCTAGTATCACCCCACCGAGACTCCGCTCCAGATCCAGCACTTCCTGTATGGAGAAAATGCTTAGGGCAGTGGTCGGCAAATAGGGGCCCGCGGGCCAATTTTGGGTTAGGGTTAGGGTTACTGGCTTTCAAACTAGGGTTAGGGTTTCCAACTAGGGTTTCCAACGAGTTTTAGGATCGCTAATTAGGGTTTCTAACTGGGGTTAGGGTTTCCGACTAGGGTTTTAAACCAAGGTTAGGGTTTCAAACTAGGTTTTAAAACTAGGGTTAGGGTTTGTAACCAGGGTTTTAAATTACTTTTAGGGTTTCTAAAATTAGGGTTTCTAACTAGGCTTTTAAACTAGGGTTAGGGTTTCCGACTAGGGTTTCCAACAAGTTTTAGGATCGCTAATTAGGGTTTGAAACTAGGGTTAGGGTTTTCGACTAGGGTTTTAAATCAAGGTTAGGGTTTCAAACTAGGTTTTAAAACTAGGGTTAGGGTTTCCAACGAGGGTTTCAAACTACTTTTAGGGTTTCTAAGATTAGGGTTTCTAACTAGGCTTTCAAACTAGGGTTAGGGTTTCCGACTAGGGTTTCCAACGAGTTTTAGGATCGCTAATTAGGGTTTCTAACTGGGGTTAGGGTTTCCGACTAGGGTTTTAAACCAAGGTTAGGGTTTCAAACTAGGTTTTTAAAACTAGGGTTAGGGTTTGTAACCAGGGTTTTAAACTACTTTTAGGGTTTCTAAGATTAGGGTTTCTAACTAGGCTTTTAAACTAGGGTTAGGGTTTCCGACTAGGGTTTCCAACAAGTTTTAGGATCGCTAATTAGGGTTTCAAACTAGGGTTAGGGTTTTCGACTAGGGTTTTAAATCAAGGTTAGGGTTTCAAACTAGGTTTTAAAACTAGGGTTAGGGTTTCCAACGAGGGTTTCAAACTACTTTTAGGGTTTCTAAGATTAGGGTTTCTAACTAGGCTAGGGTTAGGGTTTCCGACTAGGGTTTCCAATGAGTTTTAGGATCGCTAATTAGGGTTTCTAACTGGGGTTAGGGTTTCCGACTAGGGTTTTAAACCAAGGTTAGGGTTTCAAACTAGGTTTTAAAACTAGGGTTAGGGTTTGTAACCAGGGTTTTAAACTACTTTTAGGGTTTCTAAGATTAGGGTTTCTAACTAGGCTTTCAAACTAGGGTTAGGGTTTCCGACTAGGGTTTCCAACAAGTTTTAGGATCGCTAATTAGGGTTTCTAACTGGGGTTAGGGTTTCCGACTAGGGTTTTAAATCAAGGTTAGGGTTTCAAACTAGGTTTTAAAACTAGGGTTAGGGTTTGTAACCAGGGTTTTAAACTACTTTTAGGGTTTCTAAGATTAGGGTTTCTAACTAGGCTTTCAAACTAGGGTTAGGGTTTCCGACTAGGGTTTCCAACGAGTTTTAGGATCGCTAATTAGGGTTTCTAACTGGGGTTAGGGTTTCCGACTAGGGTTTTAAACCAAGGTTAGGGTTTCAAACTAGGTTTTAAAACTAGGGTTAGGGTTTGTAACCAGGGTTTTAAACTACTTTTAGGGTTTCTAAGATTAGGGTTTCTAACTAGGCTTTCAAACTAGGGTTAGGGTTTCCGACTAGGGTTTCCAACAAGTTTTAGGATCGCTAATTAGGGTTTCTAACTGGGGTTAGGGTTTCCGACTAGGGTTTTAAATCAAGGTTAGGGTTTCAAACTAGGTTTTAAAACTAGGGTTAGGGTTTGTAACCAGGGTTTTAAACTACTTTTAGGGTTTCTAAGATTAGGGTTTCTAACTAGGCTTTCAAACTAGGGTTAGGGTTTCCGACTAGGGTTTCCAACGAGTTTTAGGATCGCTAATTAGGGTTTCTAACTGGGGTTAGGGTTTCCGACTAGGGTTTTAAACCAAGGTTAGGGTTTCAAACTAGGTTTTAAAACTAGGGTTAGGGTTTGTAACCAGGGTTTTAAACTACTTTTAGGGTTTCTAAGATTAGGGTTTCTAACTAGGCTTTTAAACTAGGGTTAGGGTTTCCGACTAGGGTTTCCAACAAGTTTTAGGATCGCTAATTAGGGTTTCAAACTAGGGTTAGGGTTTTCGACTAGGGTTTTAAATCAAGGTTAGGGTTTCAAACTAGGTTTTAAAACTAGGGTTAGGGTTTCCAACGAGGGTTTCAAACTACTTTTAGGGTTTCTAAGATTAGGGTTTCTAACTAGGCTAGGGTTAGGGTTTCAGACTAGGGTTTCCAACGAGTTTTAGGATCGCTAATTAGGGTTTCTAACTGGGGTTAGGGTTTCCGACTAGGGTTTTAAACCAAGGTTAGGGTTTCAAACTAGGTTTTAAAACTAGGGTTAGGGTTTGTAACCAGGGTTTTAAACTACTTTTAGGGTTTCTAAGATTAGGGTTTCTAACTAGGCTTTCAAACTAGGGTTAGGGTTTCCGACTAGGGTTTCCAACGAGTTTTAGGATCGCTAATTAGGGTTTCTAACTGGGGTTAGGGTTTCCGACTAGGGTTTTAAACCAAGGTTAGGGTTTCAAACTAGGTTTTAAAACTAGGGTTAGGGTTTGTAACCAGGGTTTTAAACTACTTTTAGGGTTTCTAAGATTAGGGTTTCTAACTAGGCTTTTAAACTAGGGTTAGGGTTTCCGACTAGGGTTTCCAACAAGTTTTAGGATCGCTAATTAGGGTTTCAAACTAGGGTTAGGGTTTTCGACTAGGGTTTTAAATCAAGGTTAGGGTTTCAAACTAGGTTTTAAAACTAGGGTTAGGGTTTCCAACGAGGGTTTTAAACTACTTTTAGGGTTTCTAAGATTAGGGTTTCTAACTAGGCTTTTAAACTAGGGTTAGGGTTTCCGACTAGGGTTTCCAACAAGTTTTAGGATCGCTAATTAGGGTTTCAAACTAGGGTTGGGGTTTTCGACTAGGGTTTTAAATCAAGGTTAGGGTTTCAAACTAGGTTTTAAAACTAGGGTTAGGGTTTGTAACCAGGGTTTTAAACTACTTTTAGGGTTTCTAAGATTAGGGTTTCTAACTAGGCTTTTAAACTAGGGTTAGAGTTTCCGACTAGGGTTTCCAACAAGTTTTAGGACCCCATTTCCCACCTTGAGAGCATGAGGGGTGTCATGGATGCAGTAAACACGAAGGCTGTAGTCCAAGGAGAGGCAGGGCGCTCGGGGTGCGAACAAAGCCAACTGAAGGCGCTTGCAGGCCGGTTGAGGGGGGCACGACTGACCCACCAGGCCATACGTGCCCAGCTGCTCCATGAGAACATGACAGCACTCCTCCTCCAATTGGAGATAGCACGGTGAGGACAAGCTTTCCTCTCCTACTGTCAGCACCTCCTAGGGAGGAAAAAGAAATGAAGCGAGTCTCAATAGAGACCATTGTGTCATTCCGACGCGAAGCAGTCTAACCTCCCAGGCTCCTTGATGGGTCTGCGTTTTCAGTGTGAGTGTCCAGTCAGGTGTTGGCGTGTCTAACTGGGCACAATGCGGCAAGGTGAGGACAACGGGGCGATTGAGCAGCAAAGCAGATGGACCGCAGCTCACTGCGGGGCTTAGCACTGTCTGACCGCCCTCAGATGGCAACCTGTCAACAGCACACAAAAGCAGCCAAAACGTCACACTCAAAAGAAAACAAGTGTGCTTTTGTTGAACCTGACACGAATAACGTTCAACAACAGATGAGTCATAACACATTAGCAACTAAAGTGAGCTGGACCAGCGTTGTGATACGCGGGTCGCAAATATAGATGAGGTCACGGACACTTACGTCGTTTTCTCCCATTTGGTGATAATGAGGTACATCTCGTAGAACTTCCCCTGGGGGATGGTGCCAGGCGGGACCAGCAGACTCACATCTAAGGGAGAAGGTGTTTTTTTTTTTTTTTGTGTAATCTGGGATGGACTTGCTCACTCAAAAACATTGTTTTTTTTTTTTTTTGATGTCACAAGATTTCCAACCAAAGATGATGCAGTGTTTTTTCCTTTCCCGCCCTATTTTTCCAAATGAATGTTGAGATTCATCAAAACTCGAAAAAGAAAATTGTAAAATCACTGACAAACATATTTGGTGGATATGTCTCTCATCATAGGATGAATAAAAAACTGTCAAGGTCCTTTGGCCACATTAAAAATAAAGAACTCTTCACATTGTCTCCCAATTTCAGGACCCTGCTCTGCAACGAGTTTGAGATGTATTCAATTTAGAACAAATTTAACGCTTGCTACCTGTGTTAGGGATGGTGAGGCGCCCCCCAAGGTGCCCCAGGGTGGCACTGGTGCTAAGCCCGGGCTCTCTGGACAGCGTGTGGTTGTGGAACTGTCGTTCCCTCCCACCAGTGCCCACTGACTTGAGGCTGAGGATCTCGCCGTCTGCTGAGCACATATCAGCCGGGATCTCCAGCGAGGAAAGCGTGGAGGAGTTGTACACCTTGATTTTGAGGCTAGGCAGGGGGTCCAACAGGGGGGATGTGGTCATGGGGATTTTGTGATGGCTTTCGTTAACACTTTGCTGCAAGGAATAGAGCGGGCTGCGGAATGCTCCCGCTGTGGCCGTCAGGTCGGGAGGAGCAGACGGATGCAGGGTGCGGAGGTTATCTGTGGACACACATACACCAGATAGAGAGAGCCTATTTTCTTATCTGCAGAAATGAAAGCGTCCCCAGCTGAGAGTGCAAAAAAAAGTGATGCAAGTGAAATGGATTAATGTTGCTAATTAATATTTGATAGCTGGAACAAGAGAGGAGATACCATGACAAATGCTCTGAAGTCTAAAAAATGTCATGTGCTAAAGAAGATAATGGTATAAAAAGAATTTCGGATAAAAAAAATAGGAAGCGGGGACAAAAGTGGAATAAAATGTGAAGAAGAGCAAAAAAAGGAGCCAAAATAAAACAGAAACTAAAACTGTGTGTATATAATTTGTGTGTGTCAACTTACCTTGTCTTGGAGGTTTGTAGTTGCCTGGGTGAAAGGCAGCGGCGAGGGCAGAAGAAGAGTCTGTGATGTCTCCGTGGAGGTGGCTGCATCTGCGGCGGTATGCCAGCACGCCTACGCACAGCACCAGGATCACGCATAGTAGCAGAGCCCCGACCAGACCAGCGTAGACTGCTACACCCATCTCTGGCGCCGGCGCTACAAAAAAAAAAAAAAAAAGTTTTAACGAGGTTAACAATTGTCGGTCATGAGAGTGCAGTCAACTTTCAGCGTTCGCCACAAAATTTCCCAAGTGTATATTTTGACTACGATACATTTCCACTAACCGTCTTTGTTATAAATAAACAAAATGCAGAAATTAATTATGCAATGCTGAAACTGTGGAGCATGAAGTAATATATGAAAATGAATTTGAGAAGTAGGTAATCAGAAAATCATTTTTAGGAGTGTAGTGCGAATTTATCGTTCTAAAAATTTTTTAAAAAGTTGATCAAATTTTAACTCAGTCAATAAAAACAATATTATAATAATAGTGAAAAAAATAATGCATAATAAAATATAATAAAAATAATAAAGAAAATTACTTTTAAAACAGTGGAGTGAATGTCAAATATTAAAACTAAACTATAAAACCTTTACCTAAGTCATCTAGTTATTTTCTGTGAAGATAGTTGAACTCAAGTGTATATACACTAACCTTTTATACTTATATATGTTATACCTTATACTGTTTAGTTGACATGGTCCACAATAAAGTTTAAGTCTATGTTGACCCTGACCAAATGCACTTTTAAACCAATAGGGGAAACAAAGTAGCCTTTGATTAAAACAACTCAAAGGCTGCGAATGTGAAAGCACCCTACTTAAATTGTCAGAGAAAGTACATCTAAGATGTCCTGATTAGAGTTTGATAGTTTCTCTAAGAACCTGGAGGAGCACTAAAAAGTGAAACAATCACTAATTGAGGTGGAGTCAAGTATAGCTCTGGTTTAATTTTAGACATTTAAAATGAGGACAGAGGATTTTCCTCCTCCATCTGCTTCTTTGGAATAACATTGAAGAGCTGATCACTTCACAGACTGGAGGTAGGGAGGAGGAGGCAAAGCAATCCCAGCGACCCGCACTACTTTTAGCCTGCATGGGATTTCTTGGATCTGCCAATATTCCTGCTGGGATGTTTCCAGTATTCCAATGGATTTGTGTTTAAGAGGATCATGCAGTAAAGCAAAAACGACTAACAGTCTTGGACGTAACAGCAACATGGATGAAGATGTTGGCCTTATGTTCACCTGCTCCCCACTGGGCTGCATTTCCTTCCTCCCCTGCCGACTGATTGCTAGTTGAGATGAGACGGCTCAACGCGGCCTCCTCAACCTTGACTTCTAAAAGCAGCAATTAGGAATAATTGCTCTTCTATTTGCTCCTTGTCTTACAGTTGCGAATTGTAACTTATTATTTTAAAGCCTCACGAATAAAAAAAAATGAACCTGTTGAGAAACAATGGTAAAGGCACTGAGATACTTGCAGCTTTTTGGTGGCCTTTTTTGTCAGCTTTTTATTATTATTATTATTATTATCATTATTATTATTATGTCAGTCTCACATGGTATTTCTTCAGTGTAATAGGAACTATGGCTGACGAATATGATTAAAAAGAAAATATTGAGGAGATATTTATGGTTGTTACTGGTTTAGAGGGGAGAGGAGGAAGCAAGCAAAGGACAAGACAGAGCAGAAGTTGAAGTAGATGCAGGAAATGAGCAGTGTGAAGGAAAAACATGGGAAGCAAGCTCTCTGAAAGAGAAGCGCCTCCACGCTCGTGGCACGATGGAGACCAAATCCGACAGCCGTCGGCATTTATTACGAGAAACGGAACAATAGGGAATTAGGTGCATTACTAAAGCTGCAACTCCCCTGAGCCCATGTCACATTGCGCTAAAGGAATTAGCATCACTTTAACTTTAAACCAAATCACAGATTAGCTGAACAAATCAACCGTGCTGTCTTTCTACTTCACAGCTCGGAAGGCATCTTGTCATTTGGAGCTGCTGACTTTTTGTTTATTTCACAATTTGGTTTTATGATTAATTCTCAATTGCATCATGTGAAGGTGAGAAAGGAAGGTAAAGACATCGTAACACAGATGTTGAAATCTTACAGATGTCGGACCAAACATCGGGTATGAAAGCAATAAAAAATGATGTCACGGTGGTTGATTGAACTTACGATGGCTTGCATGTTCAATAGAAACCTTTTTATCTGTTTGAACAGAAGAAAAAACAGAAAAGAGAAAAAATATGAAATGAATGGACTGCAAAACAAACACTCACAGAATACAGAAAAAAATAAAATACTAATAGGGCGACATTTAAAAAAAAAAAAAAAAAAGGCAGCAGATTAAATATGACTGAATATCCCTATTGCAAGGCCAGTTCCATTGTATTTGTGTTTATCGAGAACGGCAATCAAAAGGGGTCAAAAATGACTAAACAGATGGTGGCAGGAGATGGCTTTGTATGTGGTCCGTGAAGGACATGATTGAAATTGCGCTGTCCAGACTGTTAACAACTTTCTATGCACCCTGCAAAATGTGATATCACCTTCATTCCATTTTAGAAACATCACAGGAGTATTTTCTACATTATATTACAACACCAATCTTCCCACCAACAATTATTTACAGAGTGGGATGGGGGGGGGCTACAATTTGAGGGGATGTGGGAACTTTAAATTCAAAACAAGAAGAACAAGATGGAAAGCTTTGTGTGTATCTACGAGTGCTGTCATATTGTAAGAAATAATGTGTTTTATTTGAATTTTCTTGCGTTTCTTTTGCCATGAAGCTGCAGAATCGAACTGACTTGAGTTGAAACCTTGCAAGTGTACCCAATAAAGTGACCAAGTCTAAATCTTTGCCGTCCATGCAACAGTTAAAGACCCCACTCAAAAGTGACATTTATGATAACTGTGTTTGTTTAGCCTTAAAGGAAAGACAAATAATAACACTTTTAAGCGATCTGCGACACATTCTCAGAACATCTCATCTTCCCTTCTGTGTCACAATAACTTGAGTGCATCTTTTCCTAGCGACCTCCGGAGATGTGTTTTGTTAGCTTTCAAAGTGTATTTGTCTAATCCGCTTCCCTACGCAAAACAGCGTGTGATTCTCAGACTGAAAGTGAAGCTCAATATTTCCTCAGACGACGCATCTGATCCCCCAGTTGCATTTAAAAGAGCTTTGTCCGAATGCTCGGGCGTGTTGCTTTTGTGTCTTGCTATATACGTCCGTCCTCTGTGGATGCGCTGTCAGCTGAATCTCTCCCTGCTCATCACAAGGCACACATTTGGTGTCAGGGCGGGTCTGACTCATTCTCATATGCTTTACACCGCGCTAATTTTCCGACTGTGATGCTTTTTTTTCTCTCACCTTCCCTCACTCTCCATCTGTGCATTTTAGATGTGGCTCGTCAGCCTTCCTACTTCTTGTAAACATCTGTCTAGGGTGTCACTATTTTTTTTTTTCTTCTCATGGCTCTCTGCAGGATTTGTGTTCTTCCGAGCTACTTTCACACATTTTCTGTACAAAATCACTTGGACATGCACTGCACCCTCTAAAATGGTCCGACAGTGAAAAGAAATCACTTTCTGAAAGATGTTCTACTATCATTTGAATGACCACCTGGGGCAACAAATATAATCGAAGGGGATTTGTCCTGATGGAGGCCTTAGAAAATCTATATTCTCTCAGATAAGAAGCAATTGAAACCCTGGCACGGATTTATTACGTATTCATGGTCCAGTGGAAGATTTAAGATTGAGAGATGAGTTCAACGTTTACTCAATTCATTCACTTACTGCGCGCACAGAGCCCCTCAGTACAGTTTTTGCTCTCCATCATGTTCCCGCTGCAGTGCTTGCCTCCATTTCTGGGTGGGGGGGCTTGGCATTCACGGCTTCTCCAGTGGGTGCACTCTGTGCCACAGGCAGACCACTTTGCCCATTCTGTCCAGCCTCCATCCACTGTAGATCGTATGTAAGAACATTAATCAGAACAGCAATGAATTAAGCATGACTTTAGTACTAGTACTACATGACAAAATGAATATAATATCTAAGAGATGACAGTGGTTCATTTAGCAATTTGCAGATGCCTTTTATGGTTTCATTTGTGAGTCATGGTGGTCTGGCGGGCAAAAGCAACAAGTGTGTGTCACATTTAATTAACACAGTGGTCCAAATGTGAATGACGAAATGAGAGCAGTTATATGAATGATGATGCAACGTAATTGCTGATAACGTGATATGCATTCAAAGTTTATTATTTGAAGCAGAACTTTGGATTGATCACTCCCGTGGTCAAGGCCGGAGCAAATAAATAAATAAATAAATAAATAAATAAATAAATAAATAAATAAATAGGCTTCAAAGAATAGACGAACAGCCAAAGAACATTGACGTGGGCAAAAACAATTACATGGCTGACTGAAGTTTGAAGCTGGGTTTATATATATACATATATATATTTAAAAAAAAAATCTGGGTTTAAGAATATTATGAACCATTGCATGCGTGCGGATTTCATTAGTTCTGTTTTAGTAAGTTTACAAAAAAAAGTCTTTGACAAACAAGTCATTATTGTATCATGAGCAAATGTCAACAGTTTGTACGTGTTGATTAACCAATAGAAATTAATTACAGAGATTGGTTTTGTGGTGGCTCCAGTTATTTCGAGTAACTGCTTCAAATTCACATTTCTGTGTCGTTTGACAAAATAAGATGGATGAGATGGTCATGCTAACCTGGACACAGTGTGGTGCAGGTCACTCTCTGGAAGGGTGGGCCTTCACAGAAGGCTCCTCCATTGAGAGGGGCAGGGTTGGTGCAACTACGTGTTCGTCGCTGCCAGCCCCGTCCACACTTTGTGTTACACTCAGACCATTCTGTCCACGAAGACCAGCCACCGCTCACTGACATACAAAGACAATAATAATGCTATGGTTTTGAAGCATTTTGTAATATCCAGAATTATTGTGTAGATCATTTTAGGAAGTTTGTATTACCGTAAACAATGACACTTGCGGTGCTGCTGCGTCTTTTGGCCACCACATTGCGAGCCAAGCAAGTATAGTTGGCCGTGTCTGAGAGTCGGGCCTGTTTGATTATTAGATTGTGATCGATGGTAATCAGAAAGTTGGAGTCTTGCGAAGGGTCAATGACATCTTCGTTTTTCAGCCAGTCCACCTTAAAGGAGACAGAACCTCATGATTTCAACTTTATACATTCCTGGAAAACATATTTGTGTGTTTGAATTATTTCAACCAGCCAAAGAGTTATACCTCAGCGGTGGGCATGCCTTCTGGGGGGCGACATTGCAATAAGACTTCCTGCTCTAGTCGTACTTCCCGCCCCAGTGGCTCCTGCTCAAAGTTTTTCCTCAAGTCTAAAAGGCAGAAACACAGATCGGCAGTTAGCCAAAGTGTCTTTGCGTCAGATGAATGACATTAAGCTTCTTCCTCACATCTACGGCATACTGTTTCAAGCTGTCACTTTTTTTTTTTTCTTCCCATTTGTACCTTCACAACAGAACTGTCAATCACAAGGCAACTCACGCCGGATGACAGCATGTTAGTCCATTTGCATATATGGTTGACGAATCATAATAAAAGTGCCCAAAACTGACATGCAATTCGGACGTAGGCGCGGTTGCTCTTGGTGGTGCCGGCTGAACTCCAGGCTACACATTGACACCAGTAGTCCTCCAACCCAAATAGCTCCTCAACTTGGGTCCTGGAAACTGAGATGTCCACCTCCCTCACCACAAGGCCTGCGGGGAGACGGCGAAAGAGCGCGATAATGCACATCGACAATGAGTTGGCTACGAGCCAAATGCAGTTATCGTGTACATAAAATCTTGAAGGTGCTAATGGAACATGTCGTTGAAAATGCAGTTTGTAATTGAGTATGCTGTTTAGGTCTGTAAAATACAAGGTGACATTGCTGTGTTTTGTTCACTGGGCATCTTTGAGATTCACCTGTAACCTGGTCCAAGCTCTCTCTTGTGACATGGTCATTCTGATTGACCCACTCCCCGTTGCATTTGAAGTAGATCTGTGTGGCTGGTGAAGCCCTGCACCGAAGCTGAACGGGACGGTTCTTTACGATAAAAGCATCTTCTGGTTCAAGCAGGAATTCTGGGAGAGGTTCCGATGGCGCTGATGGATACGAGTCTGGAAGAACCTCGCCATCACTGTAGTCGCTGCTTTCTGAAAATATTGACATACATAGGGCTGATTAAAATGATTGTTGTTTTCCAGAAACACTTCAGCTGTTCTGTGTTTCTGCCTGCCAGAAATCTGGAGAGAGCTCAGCCGTCTACATTTCTAAAGAAAAGCAGAGTGAACGACCTTCATTGGATAGGCAGCGCTGATCCTGACATTTTCCGGTGACATGCTCAATACGACACATAGCCACTGACATTTTGCAAAGACTTTTTTTTTTTCCCACCCTCTTGGTTGTTTTTCAACGCTTTTTTTTTCTTCTGAGTTTAGAATTCTGAAATCAACTCAATGCAATTTCTATTGTAGCACTTTCCAAAAGAACCACTCTGTGGATTTAAATTGTGGATGCAGGAGTTTGGAAATAAAAGACTCTGAAAAGTCGGTCATGTGTTCTCCTTTCGTGTACTGCTGCACTGGTAGCACTCAGTCACTTTCTTTTCTTTGTTTTATTAAGTACCCATTGTCTGTCTGGTATGGTGTGATGTAACTATTTACAGAGCCGATGCACCCTGCAGTGGAAATGCAGACCTGATTATAGAAAATGGAGTTATAAAAATAAAAATAAAAGTACAGTTTGGAGGAAGTGGGAGGAATAATATTGCACTTGATGGAGTCATCATTTTGTATTTCAGCTTTATAGTAAATCACAATGCATGCATTTGCATTTGCTGATGCATTTGAGCGGTGCATAAAGAAATTCCATTAACCAGTTAAATTTGTCATTCCATTAAGGTTTTCACACTCAAACGCGGCAATATCACAATCCCACGGCTTTCTAACCTCAATTTTGCATTACTGATCAAATAAAAAAAATGTTTGGAGGCAAATATTTGAAACAGGTACATTTTGATGGTGTTATAAATGTATCAAGCCCAACATGATGAGTTATTCCACAACCCCTGGAACAAGAGAATCTACTTAGTGTTACAATCTTCTATTTTTAGGAACACAAGGAGTTCTTAAGCAACCACCATCTAGCCCACTTTCCCCCCTGACGGACTTTTTTTCTCAGACATTAGAGCAAAGCAAAGCGGAACACAGAAAGCGATGGCAAGCAGGAGTGAGAGTTTGGAAGGCTCTTAAGCCAAGATCAGGCTGAGTCAAATGAATGGTGGCAGAATAGTTGAAGTGCTCTCTTGTAACCTAAAGTCAGCCATTAGTCAGTCATCTCAAGTTATCCATGAATGTCTACACAAGGAGTCTGTATGGGCATTTTTTTTTTTAACCTGTAGGTGCAACCGGAACCCACAGGTAATACTTAAGTTGATGACTTGGACCTTTTTGCACAAAAACACCATTAATGGGCAGCTGGTGTCATGGGCTCCCTTTTCACAAAGAAATTGAATTAGCACTATAAAAGATATACACTATAACAGTTATTATCCTCCCCCACATTCAGACATGCTCAACAAAAACGATATCTGGCTCTTAAAACCTATCAGGATGCAACCATTCTCCTTGTGGTGTGCATGAGGTGAGAAAAATGTCAAAAGGAGGGAAGGTCTAGTGATGCATGACAGAAAAACAAGATGTAGGCTATGGCTCCAGGTCAGCAAAATAAGTAATAATAAAAAAAAAAGCAAATAAATAAATAAATGAATAAATAAATAAATAAATAAATAAATAAATAAATAAGCAAACAAACAAATAACGTACAAATAAACAATTAACTAATAAATATGCAAGAAAGCAAGTAAATAAAAAAACAATAATAACAAAATAAAGAAATAAAGCTCAGATATTCATAATGTCAGCAGTTGAACAAGTCTGAACACATCAACCTCCGATCAGCTAAAAACAACTTTATCATATTGTGATACAACTCTACATGTCACATCAATACTGTGCATAACGTTGAAAAACATTTAAGTAGCTGCACTTGCTGATGCACACAAGCGTGAACTAAAACGTTAACACATCTGAACAATTGTCATGGTGCTTCTCTCACGCCCTCTCTCTGTTTGTTCTCTCTCTCCGTCCTCTTGCTAGAATGTCGCCTTCAGCCTTTCAGACTTTGAATTCGCTGTCAATAACCAATTGTGTTGCTCCTCCCCACCCTTCACCCACGCTCTTTCTCTTTGCCCAGCATTGATTGTTCAGTGTTCAAACATCAGCTGGAAAAAAAAAAAACAACACAGCCTGTCACTCTTAAGGGACAGGGGAGATTTGGGGAGGGGAGGGGGGGGGGGGGGGGTTGACAAGAGACAGCCCAATTGAGCGAGATGGTAGTTCACTTGGAAAATAATAAGTGAAGACCCCTGCAAATTGGAGTAAATCTCTTACTTTATATGTGTGTGTAGGTAGATGTGGCCAGCACACTTTAATTCAAAACATTTTTTTCAGATGATGGAGGTAAGAGAGCAAAAAAGACAGCTTCTTTCTCTTGCCTAGTCTCTGTCGGCGATAATGGAGCTGGGTGGTTTTAAGTGGAATCTGTGTTTTTGGGCCAGTGTACAAACATCCATCAGGGCTCAGCAGCCAGCAATTTGTGGAGATAGGAGGAGTCTCGGAGACAACAACTCCTTGGAGTGCGCCACAACAAGACTTCTAATGGCAGACAACAGACGGTTGGAAAGTACAGGGTTCGACATGGTCTTTTCAATAACATGTGAACCTGTGTTTATGCAGTCGCTGTCCAACTTTTCTTGTATATAGGAGCACGTCAAGGTGGAAAATTCTTATCAGTTTGATACCATTTTGTATTTATATTTATTATCTATTATTGTCAAAAAATAGATGTCGGCTACACGGCGAATCCAAAGACATTTCATGTCATTTTTATTGTCACACAGCATATTATTGTAACAAATGTGAAATCATGGTTTTCTGTTCCAAATGTGTCCCATTTGATGAAAATGTGTGCCGTAAAACTCAGGCTATGATTGTGTGTGGCACCGTGGGAGCCTCAATGCCGTGTAATCTATGTGACAGTAATGGAGCGTGGCCACACAACAAGGCAGCACTGAGGGTCTGGACCAATATGCCATGCGGGGAATACGAGAAGGCTTGACCCAAGTAAGGTCAAGCGCCACTAGCCCACAAGTAGAATAAAGAGGATGAGAATATGAAGAACCTGAATTCAGTTACTGTCTGTCATAACCTAGCGTGTTACAATGGCCTCTCAAGCTTCAAAAATTCACAATCATATATTTTTCCAAAACTCAGCATGAGAACTCCGATGATGATTCAAAATGTAGTTGTCTTTAATATATTTCACACTGCGCTCAAATGTGAAAACTGTAGTTGTTAAACTACAGGAAGACATCATAATAAAGTGCATGTAGGTTTCCCCTTGTGCAGAATATTTCAGGTGTCCTGCCAGGACAACAAACAAAAGCAATATCATTTCTTCTTCTTCCACTTCAGCTGGGTGTCTGACATAAAAATGCTTTTCTCCCTCGATTGCAGTCCTGCCTGCTGGATTCAAATGACTTCAGTAAGCACACATTAGCCCACAGCTATAAAGTACAAGTGACTTACTGAGCACAACAAACTTTGTGAACAGAAAGCCAAAAGCCCTGTTCCTATCAAGCAGTACCAAATAATTCAGGTCGATACAAATGTGCGTGTCCTACTTTTCAGGAATTGTGTTGACCATTTCATTCGTGGCAAGAGCAGCTAAACTGGGTGATTTATGGGTCAACTAACCCCATCATTATCAGTCCACGGGCGGTAGAAGAAATGTAAACAATTGGAAATAGTTTTTTTTTTTTTTTTTCCGATGAAATGTTCCGATCAGTGTGCGGTGACTTGAGTACAGGTTGTACACAGCATCACTTCTCGCATCAAGAAAGGCTGACCAAGTGTGAAGATTCATACAGTGTGCCCATCTGACTAAGCCCACGTCCGTCCCAAAGACACACACGCATTTATTTGCACAAGCAATTACAAGTACAAAAACACACAAGTCATCTTTTAATAGTGACTTGACTTGTAAACAAACCCACAATTCATTGCTGTTCCCCAGACAGCAGAATTTGACATCCCGCTAAGAGTGCCGAGAGCTCACACTCAAAGTCCCCCAATGCTTTGATGATGCCCTTGTGAATTTATTGTTTGGATATTTTGATACTGTTACCAACATGAGCACCACATGGCTCCGACACGTTGTACTCCCCACGACCAGTCCGACCAGACACATGCACATGAAAATTAAATATCGTCTTTTCTGCCTATACATTAAAATGAAATATTGTCTTTTTTGCCTATACTACTGCAACACTTCATAAAGATAAACATTTTAATGGAAATTTGTAATAAGTTTATTTGCAGGAGTTTATTAAAGGGACAGTTTAAACCCAATAAACTTTACCATGGGAAATTGTAAACATTAATAATTGCATGAAGCTCTGGCGGGTCATGCTTTTACAACAACACTTACAGGAAATGTATGCAGATAGAATTTAGTGTCTTATTACAATGTTTAGTTTTTATGCTTCCATTATATGATATTGATATAGGCAAGGAATCGTAATGGCTATCAGCACGATTGAGCAGTCTTAATGTTTTTAGACACATGAAGTTTTTCTTATGAATATTTTAACTTATGATTATGTTAGTTAACAAGTGACAAAATGACACCACATGCTCCCATCTTCTGGCTTCTGATTAAGGGAGATGAATACGAAATCCTTCCTACCTTAATCCGTGTGCTACAAGTTCCATTACTTTCCTGGCTAAATAACCAACATCAATTTAGAATTAACATTCTCATGCCTCAATTGGCTTGACAAACTCCTGATGACTAACCATGAATGTACGTACGCCATCAAATAACCTTTAAAAAGAATATATTGAAGTGGAAACGTGAAAGTTTTGCGTGTGTGTGTGTGTGTGTGTGTGTGCTGAGAGAGAGCGAGAGAGAGAGCGAGAGAGAGAGAGAGAGAGAGAGAGAGAGAGAGAGAGAGAGAGAGAGAGAGAGAGAGAGAGAGAGAGAGAGAGAAGTGACGAGGAGCTTGAAAGCAGATTGGCAATGGAGGGAGACTGAGCAGATGATGGAAATGCAAAGCGACAGAAACGCTTCACTTGTCCGTCCAGCATGCCTGGGTGGTGGGAGTGGGACAGACCAGGCTTGATGACATGGCAACAACTAACCTGCCCCCCCCCCCCCCTCCCCTCCCCACACACATACACAGTACAGACATGAAACAATCAGGAGCCCATTTAAAGATCCATTAGCTGCAATCTGTCATAACCTATAGCAAGTCAGCCTTCTTTCCAGCACAAATCCAGTCGACCTGAAGAAAAACATACCAGTGCACAGATTACATCTCACCACATTGAACATTTCTGCAGTATCTCACAAAGTTGATCTCAAAAATAATTTTCAGCATGCCTCTAACTTTTGGGAATCTCTTTTGTTTTTAACCAACTATTTTTGAAACAATAGATGTGATGTTCTCATGTGCCTAAAGATGGGTGAAGAAGAACATTCAAGGACCATTCCTGTTAGAAATTGATTATTGGAGACAAGTAGACATGCAGAAATTGAAGCTCCAATAATCAAACCATCTCAAATCAAAAACAACTTTTGATTACATTGAAATATTCAAATAGAAGAAAATCACATTATTTTGACCTACGTTCATACCCGATGTAGAGTTACTACTATTGTATATAAATAGATTCCACAAGTAGTAATGCTACCGTGATGAGAATTGATTTTATATACTGTACTGACTGGTTTATATTTATCCCTGAGTGGAACACAAGGGACAGCCTACTCAAAGTGCGGCTGTGTGAGTGCGTTTTTTTTTAAAGTGTGTGGGTAAGTGTGACTGCGAGATTGGGAACGCTAAGAGGATTTGCGGTTGTGTTGTAGCAGCCAACCCACTGGTGCTACCAGTGCCGTAGAGTGGGCCGAACAGGGAGGAGGGGGGGTCCGTCCATTTGGGCTGGAAATGTATTCCGTCGCAGCTAGAGGGCGCCACCCCCGTGGAGCTCATTAATCATAGCCCATCAAAAAGTGTCCCTGTGCCGTTTGTGTGTGTGCCCCAGAGTCCTCCCGCTGCATGGGAACACGGGAGTAGGCAAGTAGCACAATCAATCACTATCAAAGGTGCAGAGGGAGAGGCAGGGAGGGAAGGAGGAGGAAGCACGGCGGGTGAGACAATGTTGTTTTCCTATTATCCTCTTGAAATTACAGAGCAATGTCGCACTTGGAGGTCAAACTACTACATTAGATGTGGCCGCCCGTGCATGTGCGCGTGTCTAGTCATAACAGTACAGTAAGTGTTTTGTATAAGGCGCCACTGCTTGTCTGCCCCACCGCTGTGCAGCTGCCTGATGAACGTTACGCAAATCTACACAGTGTGGCTGGTTGCCATGGTTGGTATTCACTTGGAGCCAGCCCTTGTCCTCTAGAGGCTTGCAGTCTATGCAGATATTAACTATAGTCCACATACTTTTTGTTGTTGTTGTTTTTGCTTTGCTTGCAGGAGTTGGTTGGGGACTATCAGAACTTTTGTTGTGCGTTTGTGTATATGTTGAAAATGTGTGTGTGTGCATGTAAACATTGTGAAAAGGTGAGCAGTACACTGGAAGTTGGGGCCATTTTAATGGGAGTAATTACATGAGAAGATGAGCTGCATTCCTTCCTGAGGGCGAGCTGATTATAGGCCTCTCCTCTCTGGGCCCCTGTAATTACTACACACTCTACACCCACCCCCTCCGACACTCACCCAATGTCCCTCTGTACTC
Organism: Syngnathus leptorhynchus; assembly: GCF_054491065.1. Lineage (NCBI taxonomy): Eukaryota > Metazoa > Chordata > Actinopteri > Syngnathiformes > Syngnathidae > Syngnathus > Syngnathus leptorhynchus. Next base: position 7,727,818 of record NC_141204.1, on the reverse strand, counting down.
ATCACAGACTTTGTCGTAAAGTCAACCTGCCTCATCACTTTGTCTCACAAAAACATCACTCGACCTTCTCCTTATTCACTACTCATGCACAGTCGGAGATCCAACTTGTGAGATATGATGCAATTTATCTGCCAAACTTGATTAACCCTACTAGCACTAATGCATTAGATTTGCTTTGTTTATTCTACTTGTGTTTTGACAAATGCCAACCGGTTCTTGTGACTACTCCTTGATGACGGCTTTTGCCTTCCAGGTAATGTTGTACTGTTTCTAACCCCGCTTTGGCGTCTCTCGGCGCTGCTGGTACAAAAGAGGGGCGGACTTGTACACATGACCTCACATTTTATACACCTTGTCAAAGCCAGTCAGTCCAGCCCAATCGGGGATTCTAGTCAGATTGGAGACACACAGAATGGTAAATTATACATTCCTTACTCTGACATCTGAAATTGTTGCAAACAACCGACGGTTAGAGGTCCTGCTCCTCTTTCATTTATTCTCTGACATCAAGTCAGTGTGGGACAACAAGGCGACAGATTGTGTGCTTTTCGGGATTGCATCTACTAGGTACTCAAATTACAATATTCTCACAACCCCCCCAAAAAAATGACTCAATCAAGATTCAAGCATGACCTTTTAGTTCACCCTGACTTTTTTACTCTTATCCAACATGACAATTTAGGTGATTTTAAGGTTCCAGCTTTATGGAAACATTTTAGGGAAGGCCCCATTACTTATGGAGGCAAAGTCTACAAAGGTATTTTCTCCTTAGCATATTTTGAGCTTGTCCTTAGCACTCAACATAGTATTTGACTTGAAATACAAAGCTTTCCCGTCATAGATACAACAAGAAAAGCAGTCTTTTATATCACAGTCTTAGACATTTGAGTCATAACAGCATTTATTCCACACTCAGATTTAATTGCTCAATCTTTGAAATCAAACTCTTGTTGTCATTCACACATAAAACACATTCTTATGTCAATCAAGTGGTTTTGTCCAAATATGCCAATTGACAAGTGATTCCTGTCCTAATTAGAACTTTCTGGTTCGATGAAGGTGGCATCGTGACCGTGATAGACGGGAAATGTGTAGACGCTATACACAGTGTCACGGACACTTGGAAAATGCGGATGCAAGATGCAGCAACTGTGATTGCGAACAAGTTTGGCAGAAGTTGTCACAACATGTATGTTTTTTATGATTGGATTCGACAACCCCGTCTGCCCAAGAGACAGGAAGTCTCCTGACTCCGTACAAATGAAATCAGACACTTTGATCAGGTGATAATTAAGAGAGAGGAACATTTCGAGGTTTGGTGAGAAACAGTGATTCGTCACAGGAAAAAAAACAGATGGATTAAAAACGAAAGGTCTCCATTTGCAAAGACGGTGAGCAATGAATGAGGCAGACAGAAATAGAGGCAAGGTAGTCGAGGAAAGAACTTGAACAAAAGAACGACGAGTAAATGGGAACGATGAAGGAGCAAGTACAAGAGTGTAAGTGGGTAGTTGCGCCAGGAAAGAGCGAAGGTATGTTGATGGAAAAAGCGAAGGAGAAGGAAATGGAGAGAGACACGGAAATACTCCCAGGGTGCAGTTCAAATGCAACTCTTGATAATTCTGAGTGAGTGTGTGTGTGTGTGTGTGGCTATGGTTGCCACAGTATCTGGTTCTATGGGCGAAGCCTGCTGCTGTAATGTGTTGTGACAGGGCTTGATTCTTGTGACTAACTGTTTTGGCAGGGGAGCTTCTCTGTCATGCTAATGAACAGATGAGCAGATGAGCCGGATTGACAGCGGATGGACGTGCAATGCGTGTGTGACGACCCTCACGACATACACGTGCGTACGAATACTACGGAAAGCTGCTAGGGCAATATGAATGATATCCTATGGACAAACAAAGTGAGGAATAAACATTGTAGCGTTTGCGTCACTCTGGTCCTTGATTACGTCCCTTTGCGTCGGAGAAATCCCAAGACGTGTTACCCAATAGTCTCAGTGAATATGCGTGCGGCCGGCTGCTGGGTTACAGGAGAAAATTTATTCATCTGTCGAACGGACCATCCGTGAAAATTTTTCCCGAACTGAAATGATCCATGCATTCTTTTCCAAATTTAAAATCTTGTTATGTGTCAGTTTAAAGACATTATTTCTTTCCTCCAGTGTGATGAGTCAGCACTCATGCGTCAATCATTCATGAGACTTTGGCTCCTGACTGACATTCTTTGCTGCTCTGCCTTACAGCCCAAGAACGTGTCCTTGACCTATAGACAAGAGAGGGGTAAGGGAAAAGAAATTAAGACAAATTCCATACTATGACGAGACCGACCGGAATGATGGCCATGGAGAACCCAGATTAAAACAGATATGTAAATGAAACAAATGCATCAAAATAAAAACTCAAATAAGAGCAAAGAGCTTTTGTGTATATCAGCTAGAATGTAGTATAAAAAAACAACAACAATGAGACCAATATAAATCATTTCGAGTCTACTACAAGGTCTGTACTGGGCGGCACTTCCCATTCATCATACAGTGGTGAATACTAGCAATCTGAAAACGTAATTATTTGAATGGGCCTGACCCACCAAACCTCTCACAAACTATCCACAGCCCTGGTCAGGAGGTCAGTGTCTCCCAACAGCACCGTTTTGTGTTGTTTACACAGCACATTATTTTCAATAGTGATTTTTTTTTTTGTACTGGTGCGTGCAGACTCACTCCCTTTCTGCTTGTCCCACTCAATGCTGGCGAAGAGGTTTGTGTAAGCCATTAGGATGATCAAGAGGACTTTCATCAGTACACACCCTCAGGCCAGGGGCTGACAGGAGCTTTACTTCGACAAGCCTCTCAAACACACCGCTCGACATGAGACAGCACCTAGCGAAGAGGTCCGCAGGCGATCTCCACTCATGGATGGTCACACACACTCACACACAGCATAGAAGTGCGACCTTTGTGTTGCCAACTTTCCACTTCAGCTATTACACACTGAGAGAAATTGTTTGCTTTTTTTCCTAACGTAATTACATAACAAAAAAGTGTCAGATAAATACTCTGAAGAGTCTACTTACCAAAAAGTTATCAAGGTACTTTCAGTATTAAAGAAGCTTTATTGTTGATTCAAATTGTGCAGGTGATTATTAATCATATTGTACAATGAATTATTACTTTTTTTGGTTTAAAATGAACCATAGAGCATATGAGTTTAATTAGGTTATAATAAGGCTATAAAAAAGGTAAAAACATTCTAGAAACAACAAAACATATTCCGGTCAAATTGAAAACAATTTCAAGTATGAATGAACACAAATCATCCTTCATGATGCTGAAGCAGTTATCCATGCAACACACGACAACATTTTATTTCCACAGCAGACAACGTCCTTGTTTTTGTGCACTTAAATGACTTCTTAAAATGACATCTAATCTATTTTTCAAGAGCAAGAATGAAAAGTCTGTTCCTAAGCAGCCGTGTTGAACCAATGACCGTTGCTGACTCCCAACCCTCATACAATTGTATATCCACTGAAACATAAAAACCTGTATCGGGTTTTTGAGGCTCCACATAAATTGCTGCCTTGAGATTTTAATCAATTCCATGACCATGCCCTTTATTAAAAACTGATTATAAATTTGTGTCCTGCGACTCACTGATGACAAGTCCGGAGTGCCCAAAGTCAACTAGGAGAAGCTCCACTTTACCCATGGCCCTAATGGGCTGATTTGGAAAATGGATGGAAATTGTGCATATTTGCAATTGCATAACAAATTGCCTTCGGAAGAGGTACGTGTTCGCCGTGCACGCTAGTGTACATCAGCCATCAGCATTTGAGTAGGAGGGCACAAGAATACTCAAGAGGCAGAATGTCCTGACTAATTTCTCACTCAGTATTCTGATCTATTTTTAATCATTGGCGCACATTGCCTAATAGCGTAACCGCCATGCAGGGCTTGGTCCAGATGGGCAAAGTCATTCATCAAATGGATAGTGAGGGAGGAAGACAGAGCATGAGGCAGGGAAGGAAAGAAGACAGGTAGAGAGGGAAGGAGGGAGGGAGGGAAAAAGGGAGGGGAGAGACAAAGATAAAGTGAGAGTACAAGCGACAAGTGGAAAAGAATGAGGGAGCGAGACAGAAATTGATAAAGACAAGGAGCAAAAAGGGAACATGAGCCAGAGGAGCCACAGGAGGCAAGACGACCTGCTTTCATAGAAGCACTATTGATTACTTAAAGATGAAAACCAAAAGAAAGAGTTCTGCTTAGAGAGTAGATAAATGAACTCAACGAAGCAGGCTTGGAAACACAAAACTGGGCTAGAGTAACAAATAAAATTGCACAAACTTTCCTTGAATCTAATAAAGTGGAAGTTGGCAGCAAACTGCTTCATCCAGTGCTTGGATGACTAATAAAGTCTGATGAATAAAAGGTATGACAGGTTGGAAGTCGGACGACTGAGCTAAATATAAACTCAAAGGGCATTATCATACAATATATGGGAGCTGATTTGCTGTAATTTTTTTTTTTTTCTATGTTGGATTTATCAGTCAGTCTAAAGATTATACTGTGTATGAATGAGAAACACATTTAGTTTTATCATTTAAGAAGACATTACATGAAAATTCTTTCCAGCGGTTGGAACGAGCGGCAGTAAACATGAAAGTAAAATGCTATTTGTTTAACGTCTGTATAAAAAGAGTTAGGAAACTACGAAACTGATTACGATATGCAATTAAAAAAGTAGCACGGGGAAAAGTTACTTAAGTTTATAAATGGACAGACGCTAAATAACCCATTCCAATTCATGCATCTGTCTATTTCCTATATCATTTTGTCCTCAATTGGGTCACAATTGATCTGGAGCCCAGCCCGGCTGATTTTGGGTGAGCGGCAAGTTGGTTGCCAGTTGCACATAAATTAATGTGGACGATGTGCTCAACCAAAATCATTTGACCATTTTAGTGCAGTCTCGTAATTTGAGCAAATACTGCAAACAATCACAAGTTATTTTGTAAACGATTGGATATTTACTACAGATTTATGGTGCGCAATTTCTTGTCCAAAAACAAGCCTTTCAAATTGCGTATAACTTCACTTCAAAAGCGCATGATGCTACACGAATGTTAAGAATGTAAAAGGGTTACTTCAAGGGGTAAGATTTATGACCGTGACAATTCAACCCTGAAGCAGATTATTTTTTTATTCTCATGACTTCTAATGAGGAAAAATGTCTTCCAAATCTGAGTTCAAACAGTGCTCAGAAATGGATAGTGTTTAATTTCACAAGCATTGTACTTGTTTAAATGACTATTTTTTTATTGGTGCAATCGTTCTTTCCAAAAGTAATTTGTCTCTCTCATTACTTTAAAATTATGAGTTTTACTCTAATGTTGTAAATTCACCTGAAATGTCTCTGGTCCGGACGAGGATCAATGTGTGTCAACCGAATGAAAATCTGCACAAATATTCATAAAGCAAAACACCTCAGAAGTGAAGCAAATTAATTCGATCCAAGACACACATTTAGTGTAGCTTTGCCTTGGCAAACTCATAATAGAGAAAATAATAGAAAAAGCATATTGCCTAGTGCAAAACTGTGGGTTAGGGTTTGCTACGTTGCATTATCACCACAACATTTCACTGTTCGACATCATAAAGCCTTTCTATAATGAAACAAGCATCGACAAGTATTGAAGCCTACGACATGACCGAAGCTGTATGTGACTCTTATTTGCACAACGGGGCAGCACCATCAAAAATAATTTTCTCCATGTAAAACAACAACAGCCTCGAGTTATTTATCAAACATAGTCGCCTCTGTGATTTCTCCTCATTAAATATTATTCAGTGTGGAATGAAATGACTAGGACATTAATATGCACAACGTATTGTATAGTCTCCAATCATTTTAATGGCAGCCGAGACAATGAACACAATCAGCGGGGCAAATAAAATGAAAGGGAAAAATCGACAGGAAGACTTGTAAATGGAGAGAAGAGCTGAAGCTATCCAGTGTACACTGAAGGTGTGATGAAGAAGAGCGCAAAGCACACACACACGACATACACACACACACACACACACACACACCTGGGGCCTCTCGAGGAGTACAAAGTAATGAAAAGTACACTGCAGCATGTTCTTCCTTTAGGTCCCCAACAGCGAGCACAAACACAGGAAGATATCTCCCCAATCTAACGCCCTTTATCTCCTCCATGACCACATATGAGCAATAATTCCAATCTTTGCCCGCTCTTCCACTTTCCATCTTCCCTCCCACTTGCACAAGCCCTGGCTAAAGTTGCATATCATGTGGTCCATTAAGAATCCAGGGGGTGTGAAGCACTGAGACCAAAATATCCACAGCGCACTCTGTTTCTCTCACCAACTCGTAGACGGAACGCCTCAGGGTAATATCACAATAAGCTCTCCTTGTCCCTGTCCCCCCATGCACTTCTATAATTCATCTTAATTGAGAAAAACAAGCAAGTAAAGGGAAGCGCTCGAAGGATGTAAAGTGCAGGTCACATGTTTTGGGGAATAAGGGAATTTGTGTATGTTTTCCATTTGGGAAGAGAGTTGACCATTTCTAAATAGATTGACCTTTCATCATTCCCTATTTTATTCCTTATTCCCCCACATGGGCAAAACTGAGGTACCTTTGAGTTTATATAGACAGAAGCAAAGAGAGATGAGGTTAAAACATGATTTTGAAAATAGACCCTGTGGAATGATTGCTGTCATAGCAACACTTTCATCAGAGTTGTATCAAATGCCTTCATTAAAAGAAGACTGAGAAACAGATGACTGGTTTCAAGAGAATCACTGGACACCAATGGAGATAAAGTTGTGGAGTTCACTCATGCTTGCCAATCTGATTGGCCTCTAATGAACATGATCAAAGTTTTTTTTTTTTTTTTTTTTACTACCTTCCAGCTCTTTTCAAAACAGTTTCTCTCAGCGCTTTTGTGATGTGGAAAAAAATCAATTTGCCGTGTCAGGTTTCAAGTTTACAATAAGAAATAAGTCTCTGGATCGCTGGTCGATGGAAACCTATCTTATATTTCAGCATTCTCTTGAACATTCGTGACTACAATTTTTGATGTTCAATCGATACTGAAGAAGGAACAAGCGGCATTTCCGCACTGAATGGTACGGTGCCAAACATCTGCCTCAGTTCCACAAGTATGTGTTTTTCAAAAATAAAATAGCATTTGTGTTTGCTTGTATTTTTTTTTTCCATCCATGCTTCAAAGCCTGAACTATCTAGGGCATTGGTCAGCAGTTTTAATCAATTTTCAAAACACAGGGGCACGAAGGCAGCCAGGATTTCCCAGCCGGACTTTAGAGAGTGGACATAGCAATAATAATAACAACACAAAATCTAATCTGAATTATGCTCTAAAGAGATTAGGTCAGAATAATCCCCAGAATAAACACAAATAGGGATGGGGAGGGGTTGCCAATCTAAATACAGAAGAAAGCCACAGTGCACTCTACAATGCGCCATTTGGGTTTGATTATTAGTGATGATGGTCCTTCTTGTTTTTTGGCTCTGCGGGAAGCCACATTGAGTTTTTGAGTAGATTACAGTTGACAATAGCCCTTAATTGAAATTAAATTTGTCATGTGTAGCAAATATGTAAAGACTTTTGCACATGACTGAACACAATTGAGACTTGTCAACTATTTCTATGAAAGCAGCTGCTTCAAGCTAAAATGTAGAACCCTGTTAAACAATTACAATTTGCACGGTTTGATTGATTTAGTAGTTGCGGCTTTGCTGGTGCTGACGTTGTGTGGTCAGGGTTCAGGGATCAGCACGGACAAGGCCCGAGGAGACCTTGAGGTCACCGACTGCCTTTCTGCTGAGTCAGCCATTGTACAGCATGCATGGCTGCACCACTTCATGTCTATTCAGAGTCTATTCAGCAGCATCAGCTAAGTGTAATAGAAGAACCTGCTCCATTGTCTGAGGCAAAGTCTCTTTGAGCTGGCCTCACTTCATCTCCCAGTGAGTTCAGAGAAACAGATAAGTCTCAAAGAATAGGGGCGGATTTACACAAGACAAAAAAAAAAAAAAAGGCACGTTCAACTCATTCAGGTCGATTCCAGCTCTCTTATAACAAGCTGCTTGACCTCACCGGAGGAGCATAAAAAAATATTCTCAGCCTGTTACTCTATAAGCAGGTCATCTTAACTCATTTTATTTCAGTTCCCGCTCACTTTGAAAGGATAACATTAGCTGCGTTCAAATATTACAATCCATAAATGGATGATAAGAGATCAGCTACACTGCTAACAAGTTCACAGTTTCTGAAGTGTTATGTAAGTATATGATCATGCTCAGAAAATGGCCATATTACTCTAAAAAAAAAAAAAGCCATCTGGACGCATCAGCACTACTGAGAGCACAACTAAATAAGTCAGAGTGCTATGGCGTTCTCATTTAAAGTGCCTCCAAAGAGCCCCATTATTACCTTCCCAGAATGCAAATGTGCTATGGGGCAATTAGAGGTTGAGCCAATACCAGTGTAAGCTCATAAAAATCTGCCCTTCCATGATCATTCAGCGACATGACTCCTGGGCAAGACTGGAACGCCGGCCTTTAAATGTGTCATAATTATGAGCCTATGCCTGAAATTAATGGTGGCGCTTTGTATTTCTTTCCCACAGGGCTGGATCCAAGCCATGCATATGTTAGTGTCAGCGCCGCTAATGAACTAAATAAACTTGCAATCGTACTTGTTAGGCCGCCATAAGTGGCAGGTAAAGACAAGAGGCCTGCGGGGAGAAATGTATTTTTTTTTTTTCTTCCCCCTTCAGATCTTAGCCTATCGAGAGACATTTAAAGAAGTTAGCAATTTTGTTTGTAGAGACAGGCGCCCTCATCCAGGATGTCTCAGTGTAATTACATGCTACAGAAGACATTCATTCCTGTCTTTCTTCACAGAGAAAGATAAAAGACAAGAAACAGACTACTTTTTTTTTTCCTGAAAGAGAAGTAGACAAAGATAATAGAAGGACAAAAGGCTTGGCAAGTCTGTGAGATCTTAATAAACCTCCTCCTTCTCTTGTTTACGTCCTTCTATTGTCTTTCCTGCTGTTTGCCTCAAGATGTGTAAAACGCCACGTGTCGTCTCACCGCTGAGAGTTTTAAGCCGAGATTTACACACGGCCGCAAAAGTGACCATCGCTTACAGAGAAGGATGCTGTGAAGGACAGCATGTCAATACACAAACTCACTCAGCTGTGTGCACATTTATAGGTATCCATACACCTGACGTTTGGGCGGAAAATGACACACACACTCACACACATTAGCTTGGGAAGCAACCACAAGAAGTTGAACTCCATCCCAGAAGATATCCACAAAGACAATTCATTTTGTTCAGCTAAATGCAGACTGTTTTTCACTAATCCCATTTTGAGGACAACAAGACGGCTGTAGAAGATCCCGGGAAAATCCTTCCGGTAGTGGATGAGATGTGTCAGAGAAGGTTGGAAAGGTATTTCAGAGAGGAAAGCCCGTAATATGGATTTTAAATTCATCTGTCCTATAACTTTTCAGACAGACCTGAACAAAGTATAAAATAGCATGCGGTGGTTAATGGAGGTTGTATTCTATTTGATGGACTTTTTATTGGCAGGGTGAGGTAGCATCCTGGAGCCTTTGAACATCTAAGTTCCTGTGTGGCATCTGAGTCGAGGGGAAATTAAAAAAAACAAAAAACATCCTGGAGTCTCACTGTCACTTTGATGCTGCCAAAAAACCTTTATAGACTCCAGGAGGTTCCTGAACCACATCGAGAAATGTCTTATCATCACTGATGCTGTAACTTTAGCGGGACAATAGAAGCCAGCTACGTGTGGATAAAATGTACTGATCGAAAACAAATGATCGTTGAAATTCTATATTCGCTTTCATCTTTGTTCCCCTCTGGTTTTACTGCAGATGCCTTTGCTGCCAACCCTGCAGGACACTGTGTTCGCCTGTCCAACTGTGGTACAAAGGCCTCCAGGGAGAAGACTACAAACGACCCATCTGCCAAGGAATCTGCCAGTCCGTCTGTCTGGCTCGCCACAGGTATGTCTGTCCCTGCACAAATCCATGTTACATTTATTAAGTCATGGAAGAGGAGAGCTGCTGTTGGCTGCAGCGTGAAGGTTGAATCCATAGACGGGCATTGCTCAGTGTTTAATGACCCACTATAACTATACCTATTCATCTCACCGCATCACAGCACTGAAACGCACTAGAAACGGTCATCTGCCGAACATATTGCATCTTGTTCAATCATAAGTCTTCAATGATGCTTTTTCCCATGGCCTTCCGAGCATAATCCTCCCACCTCACCTCACCTCGCTCCCTTTATACTGTAAAGCTGAACTTTGACCCGTGACTACCGTTTAATGCCTTGACAATGAAAAGGGGGGAAAGAAAAAAAAAAAGTGATAACCATTGAACGGCCACCGAGGATCCAATCAAGTAGAAATAAGACGGTATTCATCCCTGATTTATAAACATCAGTGCTATATTCATTAGTAATATGTGCAATCTCTATTTGCCACACACTCACACACCTTAGCGACTCTCAACAGAAGCAGTCATCAGAGCAGAAACACACAAAGTTAATGAACCCTCGCCAGTCAGCATGGCTGTCCATCTGCTTTCATAATCCCCATTAAGGGTGCAACGCAATCAGCTATATAAAACACATTCAGTAATAGTCATTTTTAAGATTTCCTATCAAGAAAAAAAAGTTGACTGTGTTTTAGTACACACGGGAGGGAGGAGCCTTCTTATTTATCTGTCATAATGCCCGGATACCTTAGCTCAGCTCACTAGCTAATCTAAGCAGAATGGCGGAGGGAGGTGAGCGTGAGGTCAGCTGCTGAGCCCATCTGGTCAGCAGCAGGTAAGAAGCTTGGAAAACACACACGCAAACACACACACATAAACACACACATTTGATACACACTTAAATCTAACCTTAATTACATGCACGTACATCTGCCACATCAGGCCGGACTTTGTCCTGCAAACGTGGCGCTTATTTTAAAACACTCCCGAGGTCATCGATCGGGTGGATGTTTGTAGCGTGCACCGTGATCACCTGGCACGGAGGACGAAGCAGGTGGATAAAGGTGGCCGGCCTCCTGAGTCGTTGGCGAGCTTGATATAGCAAGGAAAATGTGCGTGTCGCTAGTTGATTGAGATTGGGATTGTGACCCCGTAATTCCTACGAAATATGGCCGGCGTCCCGTCAGCGAGCAGTCGTTGCAAACGCTCACGAAGCCAACACACATCAAGCCAAGACGAGCCTGTTCGGCTTGTGATTAAGAGGAAAGGCGAGTGTGTTTCTAGAAGCTCACAGTCAAAAAAAACAGAACTTGGAGAAGTATAAAGATTTAAGTCCTAGAAGTGATGATGGAGGAGGAATTAAACGGGAAGGATGAGCAGAGCTTGTTTTTATTTACTTACTTTCACCAGTGGCTCTCCAAGAAACATAAGATGACAGACCAAAGACTGTGACAGTTTGTGCCATAGGGTAAATAAATAAAAATAAAAAAACAGCAAAGCATATTCAGACAGTATATATATCCAGCCCACGACGTGCAGGTGTGATGCTTTAAAATGACCTCTGACGAAAACCTGAGCTTTAATTGCATTTTTGTGACCTCTGAATAAGTGGCCACTCAATGCTTTGTTATTGACAGTCACACTGAGCAATGGAGCAACACAATGCTTTAACTTCACCTTAATCACAACATTAAATATCACCTCAGCGTACTGGTGACATGTAGCCAATCAGGGACACCCACTCACAAACATTAAGTAGCATTTGCTTTGATTTACAAACACAAAACGATGGGAGGCCTTGGGAGGGAACTGACACACAAGGAAGAATCATTTATGTCCTCTCAGCTGAAGATATGCAACGCATATGCTCAGTGTGGCCATCACTCCGGGGAGGTCCGTGTGTCATTCCACTACTTTGGACACACCAGCTGCTTAGTGTGTGCTTGCAGTGATAGAAGCCCCCTTCCCACCTCACAGGGAGGTGTCACCCACATCCACTTCCACACATGACAAAGCTCTAACCCTAACATCCGTGTCTTACCGACCCATGGCAACCCCCCCCCGCCACCAACACACACACATTCAGCGCCACCCCGAGGGCAGCTGGCACCCTAATAAGCGTTAAGACTCGCAGAAATGGGATTTTTCATGGTGCTTTTTAAAGAGCAATTCCCAAACGCCGAGAGAGGGCTGACTCGCTAAAAGAAATGATGGTGTGACACTGATATGGATGACAGAGATTGTTATATGTGGGACTATAAAGCTATAAATACATTTAATGACAGTGGGAAGGAAGAGGAAGAGGAAATGGCGATGTGAGGAGGCAATTTATTAATGTGAAGGTTGTGAAATGTAGCTTTGAATGTTAGATTCAAATGATGGGTGTTAAAAAAAAATACATCAGCATGCTTGTGTGAATCCCATCTGTGTTTCTAATGCAGCACGTTTGCTATCCTACTGCAGTATCTTATTAACATGCTTTAAGCAGAGTTTTTCTCCGGTTAAGCCGATGCTCCAGACACACTCGCATACAAACAGGCACAAACATGAGCATTAACAGATTGACTTTGGTCTAAGCTCAGAGTGAACTTGGCTCCAACTGCTTTGAGAAGACAAAAAAGCATCGGCTTAGAAGATAAGGAGAAATCTGCATGGCCTGAAAGAACTTCTCGGGCGAGGACACATGCCGAGTGCTGGACCGCAGGACCGGCCAATCAAGCGCTGACAGTGTCTCTGATCTATGGATCTCAATGAGGTCGTGTGTGTGTGAGTCCATCTCTACGACGGGGGTTGCTCAGGATCAGGCACGGCCCCCTGTAGTGAATCCTTATCCTATTGGTCACGATGCTCTGAGAGCTGCTGACTTCTCAAATGAAAATTCCTGCACTCATCCTGACGCACCAGCAGGTATCCCACATTAATATATGCATTTTTGATTTCTTCAAAAGAGGCTGCCCTTTCACATGTTAAATTCATAACTTGCATTTTAACCAGCAGGAAAATACTATTTTGTTTACTAAAGCATGCAGGTGGGGTCAGATTCTGTGCTTGAGTGGGTTATGCAATACGCATCATCAAGAATTGTGTGTGTATGTGTGTGTGTGTGTGTGTGTGTGTGTGTGTTCTCCTGTCGCCCCCTTCACCCCACACAAAGGGGCATGAAAAGTCCTACGGAGTCTTCTATTCATCCAAAGTACAATGAAACCCCACGGAGGTTTTCTTCCCATTTCCCCGCCTGCCCCACCCATTTTCCCCCCAACAGGCAACGATAGAGGGGCGATGGGGAATCCCGTCATGCCGGCCCAGCAGCAACCCGGCTCCCATCTGCCACCAAAACTTCCCCCAAACATTCATCCACTCAACTCCCCTCTTTCCAAGAATGTTATCAAAAAAAAATCCCCAAGATAATTATTCACATCAAAAATATTCCTGCAATTGAAACATCAACAGACTTGAGTTGAATTAAAACATTCAAGATACTTTGAGAGAAATCCCTCTACATCCGTGTTTTAATTGAGTAAGGAAAATGAGTTACCAATCTAAATGGATGTAAATAATGACAGATATTCATGTCCAGCCAGTCCAGCTCTTTGCCCGTTTGCCGCTCACTCTTCTTTCAATTCTTCATTGTCAGCTTCCTACTCCATTTACCTCGCTCTTTTGCTCCTTCTACAGAGCCCTCGCTATTTGCGGCAGATTTATGGTCCGGCCTAACATGCACAATATTGGCAAAGCATTAAACATGTCTACTCTTATACTGTGAGCTCTCTCCATCGATAAGAGCCTTAATAAAAACATCTCCCTAGGGGATTTGTGTATATGTCTTTTTCACTTTCTGCTCTACAGTATGCTTGACCCCCCCCCCCCCTCATCCAACTGATTCTAACCTTCTTGAGTCTAAACTTCTGCTTCTGCTCTTTTTCACCTTCTTTTCATCATAGCCCCATTCTTCAGTCTGTGCCAGAGGTTTAATGATGCTTGAATGGCACTGCAATGGAATGTTCGTCTTCTCTTATGAAGGATATTTAAAAGCCAAGCCCTGAAATATCAATCTATCTTTGTGTCTCTCATATATTCATCCCTTTTCCATCTGCTCGTAGTTCTGCCCTTTCCTCTCAGATTATATTCGATGGAACCCTGTATATTTAAATCCTCTATAGGTCAAACAATTTAAAAAAAACATGTTTTAGAAATAATATGTCAGAGATGGAAAAAAAAAATGGAAAGAATGATAAACTGTCATCATGGTTGATGTCTTATTCATTCCGTGACCATGTTCACGTCGCAAAACACTCATCTCGAATCATTTTCAGTATTTGTACGAAAAGTGCACTTAGAAATGATCGTCATAATATTTGTTCTCCATATAATCTGCAAACAAATATTAGGAGCACAATGCACGACTGTTCCTAATCGATTGACCTTTTGTTGTTGTTCTTTTGGGTGTATTGGCAGTTGGCAAAGCCTAATGATACGATGCCACCAACTGATACGATCCTGCAAAGAAACCGATGTGCATTGATAGTGGCTAGATATTGTGAGCTATTTAGTGTGGAAATCTGAAGCACACTCGTAACTGGAGAAAAAAAACATATTGAAGTATAAATGACTGCTCATATCTCAGAAAAAAATCCAGGCACTCGTATCCGAAGACACCAAGTGGCTGACTGCTATAAACAGTATGTAGCCAATTGTCACCAAAGGTATTGTGTGTGTGTTTTTTTTTTTTTTAACATTTTACTTTTTACACTTGTGTGGCAGATAATAAAAAATGAAAACCTTGGTTGTACAGTTAATAAAGGTTTTATGGTGGCAACAGACCCTGGCAGTGATCATTTTTTATTTTCATGATTTCCTATGGGATAAATACTTTCCAAATGTGAGCATATTGGAAGTAGACCAGCTTCCTGAAATGGATTGTCTTCCACCTTGGAGTTCTACTGTAGCATGCTCACATCCTCTGGGTGCAATTGGCACACTTGTTAGAAGAGCCACTCTTTCATCTTGTCTTTAAAAGCCTTTCGCTATCCTAAAATCCTTCACAAACCCCCGTAGCCCCCCAGGTCAGTTACGCCGATGAGAGCTAAGCAGCTGTTACCCTCCCACTTTTTTCTCCTTTGCTGTCCACAATGTGAGCATCATAAGCACATTTTTAAATATTAACAAAGACCACTTTGCACATATGAATAATACAGCAGAGAGGCCAGTGGCTGGCCAGCGATCCCATCCACTGCCGCCTGATGGCCATAAAACTAATGCATTGCTTCGGGACAGAACATGCTCGTGTCTCGCATGCTGACAGGACCAGCCAGACAAACCATTCTGGTTTAAGCTCGACCCAAAGACATTTTTCTCTTACTTTGGTCACCAAAGTCCTCTGTCGCCTGTTGGAGTAAACACCACTCTACCTCTTCCATTAGTGTACCGTTTCACATCCACTTTCAAATTGTCGGACGTAACATTATTGTTATTTTCCTCTGAAGCAAATTTGACGTACCCCAGAGTCAAATAAAAAAAAAAAAATTCAAGTGCAGTATCGATTTTGCTTGTATTACATTTAAACACAAATATACTGTCAATATCCAAGGTGTTTTATTATTTGTAATTCTATAAGTCTCAATCATCAAATCCAAAGCACATTCCAAATCTTAAATTGGAAACATTTTCAAAATTATCCATCACTTTGGTCATCCTTAGCCTCTTCACTCTTGCTACATTGTTCTTTGAAAGAATGAATATTACCACACTTAACAACAGTATTCACACAGACCTTGAAGGGAGTGTCAGACACGTTACGCACTCTAACTTTCAATAGTCAACTGCTACTTTGATATGCTTGGCTTTTCTCTACCTCTGTCTTGACCTCCCAGTCCCAACTAGTCTGCTGGCATTCCTCCCACCCACCCCCACATTTAATAGTGATGTGTTGCAAACATTGTATATAACACGCCTCCCACATACCAGCTCAGTAAATCCAATAAAGCCAGCAATAATGATGCCACATACATACAAGTTACTCCAGACAAGTGTTGTAGGTAATTCATGAGTATGTCAACACTGAGAGCTTATTGCAGTAATGTGAGCACATCCAGCCAGAGAGCGACGCAAGAGGGAGAGGAGTAATATACACAAATGTGTCCCATTGTGCATTTCACTAAATATATCTCAGGCTTGCCTTGTCTTTGACACAAAAAGAGCTATTGCCCTCCATGCCCCCTCCTGCTAGCATTCCTCCCCTTATAGGACCTCACTGCAATATTCCACATAGTTAATATCACCATTTCTCATGCAAGCATTACTGAACAGTCTACAATTTTAATAAACATAAGCTGCTTTTCTGCTCCGCCTGTTCAGGGAATAATACATTCACGTGTGTACTGTGCGTTACAGGGAGGGGTTACTCGGGGAAATAACCACAGACCTAGAAAGACAATCAGTGTGGCCTATAAAAAAAAAAAAAAGGAAACTTTTGCATTCACTGCAGTGGTCGTTTGGCAACTTTTCTACACACATTATTGCCCCTTTTTTTTTTTTTTTTTTTTACTGTAAGCAGAACTTAATGCAACCCGTTTAAATCTATCTTGTATTTCAAGGTGACAAAAAAAAAGCAAGGAACACCTAGTCTACTATAAAGTGGACTAAGTGACGGCCATTGTCACCTCAGTGTCCAAGAACCATTAGCTCACCCACGGTGACCTTTGTGCCAATTAAGTGGAAACATCTCTATGTGAGCTCCATGTGGAACAATCCCAAAACCTACAGCTCACTAACTAATGCAGCTCTAATGACGTGCGACTAGGTGAGTGAATTAAAAGCTACTTAACCAGCTCATGCAATACAGTTTTTCTTTTCTAAATGGGCGACAATGAAAATGAATAACAAAACAATGCACTTGCTCAACAGCGCACCTCGATTAATCCATTTACTCTGGGGGAGTTTGTTATTATTATGTTCTAGGTAAAAAAATAAAAAAATAAAAATAACGCGTTTATACAAAGTACAAGGCTTCTAAGTACATCATATACAACTACACTCCAAAAGGAATCTTGGATCGCGGGTTATTCCGTGACAGTGTTTAACTTTATTTGCGCTTGGAATAAAAAGCACAGTGTGGTGCGCAAACGTGTCCATGCGTCATAGCGTGCAAGTAGATTCTGTAGCTCTTCTGTGATTTTGCAACTTACCGGTATCACACAAGACATATCCCCCGACCAGGAGCAAAAGCACAATTGGACCGTAAACTCGTCCACGCTGTACCCGAAAAGAGAGCATCATTTCCAGCTACAATGATGCGAAGCGTCCGCGGGTGCGCTCACGGGTGGTTTCACCACACCAAGTGTCTCTTGTCCAGAAAAGTGATGTTGGAAAATATCAAACACAGTCCAATTCCACCATGAAGCGACAATAAACGCATCGGCTTATTGTTATAATAAACCCGCAACGGCGTACTTTTCCTCCAATATCAAACTTGGACAAAAAAAAAAAAAAAAAAATGCGGATATCAATGCAAAATGACAACATTCCCAGCAGCTTTCATCTTCAGCTGTGATTTGACAGCCACTAAAAGACCTCTTGAAGAAAGTCGCTCAAAAGTTTGGACGCGACTGAGCAATAAACGGATGCAGCCAGTGTCCAAGACAAAACAAAACGATGCAAAACAAAAAAATCGTTTAAACATAAAAAAAAAAAGTCATGCAAAATGACTCGGTCCGACAAAATCAAGGTGCTGTCAGAAAGCCCTGCTCAACGCAGACTGGACGTCCGAGTCTGCTGGAGGCACTCTGGACTTGTTTCCGGTCCGTCAGGTGTAAACAAGAAGACCCAAGGACCAACACAGCCGGACTAGCAGCCTCCCCCTGGCCAATCACGTTGCAACCTCCTCCTCGTCCTCTTCATCGCACTGATGACTGACTGAACAAGTGAATGGAAGTTCAGAGCAGAAGACAAGGAAATAGAATGCAGAGGAGTGAGAGAGAGAAAACCCGGATCCACTCTGGATTCACTTGGCTCTCTCTCCATCTCTCCATCTCTCCCTCTCTCCCTCTCTATCTATCTATCTATCTATCTATCTATCTATCTATCTATCTATCTATCTATCTATCTATCTATCTATCTATCTATCTATCTATCTATCTATCTATCTATCTATCTATCTATCTATCTATCTATCTATCTATCTATCTATCTATCTATCTATCTATCTATCTATCTATCTATCTATCTATCTATCTATCTATCTATCTTGTTTCTGCAGCCTTCACCAATCATAAATCATCTGACGCTTTATTATTTTCTGTCAATCCACTGCTCTCCATCATAAATGTACCCTCAGTGGCCACAAGGGAGCACCATTTCATTAATGAGCCTACCCGCATGGGGCGTTGAATAGAATTTGCACAGTGCCCTTCATATATGATGGTAGTTGGTAGTATAATTAATAAGTGGACACCACCAGGATATTGAATTGGAAAAAAACTATTAAATTCACACTACAGGGAAGAAGTACTTATAGAAGTGCATACCATTATGTGTGAGAATAATTTATTTCAGACTGCATGCAGGTTGTACGTTATGAATAGTGATTGCACAACTAATAATAAACTTCTAAGCTGAGTCTTGGTGAGAGATAAAAAGTTCCCTCTCTGACAGGCTGGCATGTCTGTATGTGCCTTCATATGTAAAAAAAAAAAAAAACATTAAAAAGAAAAAGGTTCCTCACCATATCAGCTCCCTGCACAAAACGTAGTGAAAACCTTTCAAATATTTTGTTGTTGTTGTTGCTTAATCATGATAATTAATGAACAGCATTTATATTTGTTGCATAATGTTCATATTCACCTTCTTATGGCATAGCTCAGCATACTATGATGTAACGCTGTACTATGTCTACCAACACTGCCACTGATATAGGGAAATAAAAATCGTGTTGACCTCACAGACCGAAAACTGGGCAAAAAACTTATCCATTCATTAACGGCATAACGTGAGAATGATCTTCTCTGTCCAATAAATTCTCAGCACCACAAAAATAATGATTAACATGCACTCCACAACGTTGAAAAAAGTTTGGGGAAATGACCTTTTCAGTTCCATTCTGATTGTGCCCCGGTGGCAAAACTAAGGTCCATAAAGGTGTGCTTGGATGAGTTTGGCATGGAGGAACCTGAGCGCTATGACCTCTACCCCATTAAACATCTTTAAAATGCTTCTTTGAAAGGACAAAGAGGAGTAAACTCTGAAATAAAAGCTGAGGAGATCCACAATTGAAGACCTAAAATGATTTTAACTGGCTTGGCTGGTGGTGATAGCTCATTTAATTAAAATAGTCAAGGGCACCTAGTGTTTAAAGCAAAATGGGAGCGTTACACTAGTGGTGGGGGGGGGGGGGGGGGGTGTAACCAATGTATGGAGAACCTTAAAGGCTAGTTGGAAAACAGCTATTATTAAGAAGACAATGGGTCATTATAGAGAGCCGTTTGGTATTACAGACCCTCAAGTGCATCGTATTGGAGGCTTGACATAAAAGACAGCAAACTGCATATCTCTGAAAAGCAGAGGGGAGTCTAAAAATAGAAGAGGTGTTCCAGAAGATGCCATAATTGAATATTATTTTCAGGAATGATTAAGTTGACCTATTCTGTAGACTAATTATTTTTTCTGCAACCCAGAGGAGAAATTGATTGTGGTTGAAGTGAATAAGACAAAAAAAAAAACACATTTGGCACACTACAAAGACTTTTAACCTTTTCAAAAATGAATACCACCACAGACAATAAGTTGTCTTTGAGATTTGGTGTGTTCTTTGTTGATGTGGTGAATGTTTAAGGTCAATTTCTTAGTTTCAGTTTTATTACATGCTTTGGATACTTGATTGCTATCGGTCACTTTGACCAAATTGTAAGAATTCCTGTGCAGTATACTGGACTAGCTAGATGACAAGTTGTTGGTATTTATGCATGCCTAGGTCACACATAAAGTTACAAAATGTCAATAAGCTCTATAATAACAATAATGAACACAAAATAATTTACATAACACTGCCCCAAAACACGATTTCTCAAAAGCATGACTCAGAACTTGGGCAATCTGCCACTTTCAAGTAATGAAAATTAAAACACTAATGTGAAAAGGGTAGCCAGAGCTGCACAGAATTTTTCTTGATGCACATATTAGCATTTACCTAAAAGCCTCATCAGCATCTGATAAGTGGCCCGAGAAGGGAATTTGTGACCGTTGCATGCGCCACATGCACAGATCTGCGACACTCATCGAAACTTTACTTTGGCGTCTTGGTGATGAAGTGCTGCCTCCATAAGAGCTAATACAACCAATCACATCTTTATGAGGACGTAATCATTACAGGTAGCCCTTGCTAGACTTGGAGCTCGAAAAGTAAGCCCCCCCGTAGGGCCGTCTCTCGTCGTCATGGTAATGCAAGCTGCAGTACACAGGGAGGGGCGAGCAGTGGATCATATCCAGACAAGCGTGCTAAAATTGAAAGTAGTGTGCTATAAATATTGATACTATTTGCTAAAAAAATTAATACTTAAGGTACTTAAGTAATAATGCTTGTTTTAACTGACCGCTATCAGCCTTGGTTGTGTGTGTGTGTTTGTCTCCCTGTCACTTTTCATTGACTTCACCTGTCCTCCACCCGTGTAATCCCTGGACACACCTGGACCCATTGGCTTCAGGGCTTTTAGCAGATTGCACATGTCACACTTAGGACAATTACTCTGATTGTTGCCCTAGAAACTCTGCTAACTCCCTGCCTCGCAGCGCAGGCACGTGCTGTGATTGACATCTCAAAAGGTTTTCTTTTCTGATGCAATAATGAAAAAAAATAAAATAAAATTCCAAGTAAGACCTTGTTTCCGTAAATTGTGAATTGCAAACAGCAGCCGCTGATTGCTGCACATTATCACCAATACCGACAAACAGGATGTCTAATATTCATCATTATACTCTAATGACAATAGTGAGAGTGAGCTGTCCCCATGGACTCACACAGATGTCGTTAGTAAACAACATCACGGGGCCACTAAAAAAAGCATCGTGATTGTCACTGATGTGAGATAATTGGCTAAGAACTGGTGAACTAAATCAGCCGTTAAGTATTATCAAATTGAATAGGTACATTTCTTCCAAGAAGAAAAGGCTTTGACGCTCTGCTGGAAGGTGTTGTTATACAAAATGATTCATGCAGGCTCAAATGGTAAAACATGAAAATTGGGCACTAAAGATTTCAAAGAATTCTGAGTTTAAAAACATCACTTTTTCTGTCATTTTACATATTGCATCTGTCTGCTCAGATGAAATATATGCAAAATAATGTGGAGGCTTTTTCAATTTAGTTTTTTTCAGAAGCTCAAGACTTATATTTTGGTTAAACTTTTCACTTAATTGTTTCCTTCTACTTTTATGCCTCTTTTGCATTGTTGGCTTTTCAGCCAATGTTTCTTATACACTTCTATTCATTTTTATTTTATTTTATTTTATATGGATTACAGAACAGAAATAATTGTTTTGTGACTTTCAGTTACTTCACTTCTAGTTGCAACGCCTCCAGTATTTCTTCAAGGTTGCTGACGTTTGATCGGATCACTTTGCAAAATTTTTTTGAGCTCCTGTTTGTGCATAAGTCATTTTTCTGTGCACCTAAAGCGCACCTTTCATCTATACGTATTCTTTCATCCAGACTTCTGACATAGCACTTCGCATAAGTTGAGAATGAGTGGGCAAATACTAAAGACATTTTTTTAAAATTCTCAGGCTGGCTGTAAATCATAGAGCATGGAGTTCTCCCGAGGCCTGTGAATGTCATTAAAATCCGGTGAGTGATTAAAATTGCCAAAAAAAAAAACCACAAAAACTGTTGCTTCTCTTTGTGTTTGGTGATTCCTGATTGACTTTTCTGTTATTTTTCTGTTTTATGCCACGATCACCATTTGTGGCTTGGTGTTGTAAAATATAAAACAGCTTTATAATTTCCGATCATTGACCCTGTTTTCCAAGGGCGGGGAAAAAAAATATTCAAAACACCCCAGACAATTGGATCCAGGATAAGACATGCAAAAATCAAACCTTTGCTGACTTTGATTGCAAGGGAGGAAAAAAAAAATTGCTCAAATTTGTGTACTCCGTTTAAGATGAATCAGGTTTCCAATATGATTTGCTTGTGGGAGTATATGTCACCCTCCGAGGACCTGTGTCAGGTAATGTCTCAGTCTATTAGCCCTGATGTAAACCTACATTTTGTTTATTATGAGGGGCATCGGAGCATTGTTGAATGATGATATTTCATAAGGGAAGCATTATGTACACTTCATAATATTGGCTGCTCAGCACATTTGCTCTGCTGGTTCAGTCTTTTTTATGGTCGTGGTGGGCTTAAGGACACAGTAAGTCAGTGCTTTGTCTGTGAGAGCAACATTATATTTTCATTTCTCTATACATCTGTGTGATTTACTGTCAAAGGCATTAAATGTCCCATCTAGTGCTTTTCCAAATTTTGCGATATAGGGAAACACCAGCGTGTTTCAAATCCATAAAATCCTTTTCTTCATCACCCATCTCTCCTGTTCTCCTGTAACTCCTCTTTTATGATTACTCAATGGCTGTGAGTCCACATACATGTTTTGCTATTAGGCGTAGAGAGGACGCATGGGAGGAAAGGCCCTTTCCGAAAGGGAGTTGAATTGTTTCTCTCCTGCGAGAGGTTTGAAAGACAACTCGAGTAAGAATGATGATAGTAGACAGAAGCACACTGATGCAAGCACATGCTCCAAAGGCAGTATAAAGTTGTAAAGGGAGAGAGTGAGGATCGGCTAGAGGGGAAGCAGGAGTCCAGTTTTATTAATCACAGTCTCGATCTAGACTCTAGATTCTAGAGGGAACACCTACAACATTGAACAGAAATAATACTCTAGCGTTGCCACAATTGCACTTCAGCCTTCAAGGGAGACAAAACACATCCTTAGAAACAATAGAACCTCCAACAATTCACAATTAGACATTCTATTTTAATCATTAAAAAATAATGTCTTGAGCTGATTATTTCTGCTTTATGTGTTTCATAGGGAACCACAAGTTTTCTCAATGGCAACAAATTAAAAAAACGAATTGTGTTTAATGCTGACTTGTGTACTGTAATTGTTTTGGTTTGGTGTTTGTTATTTGCGATTTATTTCATTTTACCGTCGGAATACAGTCGGCTAGAATGATTAAAACAAAGCAGCGCGTGTTTTCTGTGGTTGCTCCCGTGTAAAAGAAATTCATAAGGTAATGGTCACCTCCCAGTTGAATGCGAGATGGTTGTTTCTTCCGATGTGTCCGCCAAGCAATTGAGAGTTTGCAGGATGTAACCAGCCTCAAATGGCAGGGATGGGCTGCCCAAAAAAAAAAAAAAAAAAACTTGCAAAAGATAAGCGGGGAGAAAATATCCGCATACTGTATATGGTTATGCAATGTAAGTATTTCCTATTTGGAGGAGTTGTTACACTCTTGTGTCACTATTTAATACATGTTCAATTTGGCACAGGAGAGTTCACCCTGGGAAAGTGTATGATAATTGCATCCAAAGCCATAAAGCGCCAGTATATTTGTCGATGTAATAAAACACAAAGTACTTTCTCAGCAGCTACAACAGACACAAACAAATAAAAACCATGCTTTACAAAAAGTGGCAAAAAAACAACCAAACAATATCACAATACTAAAGATGTTTGTCTGTATTATGAATGATTGATTAACAAGTTATGCTTTTACTACCTATGATTAAGAAGTATGATGGATGGATGTATTTATCTACATTTTCTGATCTGTTATCACGAGTTAATTTGATGAGCCGCCAATAGCCAATTAGAATGGTAATAATATGGTTGGATGTCTGCAGGTCGGGCATGAAGAACAGAGGCTGACCTCACAGTGCAGCCAGTCAGCGGTCACCTTATTAGCTTGGAAAAGAGCTCAGGTGTGGGGGCGCCTTTTGTTTGCCTTCACGTGGTCTTCTATCATCGCATTATCACCTCATTCCAAGGCGTGCAAGCTCGGGGAGAAAGAAGGAGAAAAACATGAGTGAGTAGAAGAAAGGAAGGCTGAGTTGGTAGAAGAAAATTGGAGCTTTTACCAGTATTAGTCATGTTGACTGGGTTTTTTTTTTTTATATCATAAATTAAACACTTCAATGTCAGTCAATTTGAACAGTAATCACAAGCACAATCAGAGGTCTTTATGTTCTGCCGTTGAAGTGCTTTTACTTTTCATTGGATGCAAATCAGTGTTATGGTTACAAAACAAATGCATGCAAATTATGCAGTCGGTTGAGACTAAAACCACAAATTAGATTCAGGAAATCATTCAACACTAAAGCAAGAACGGAAACTTTATATACAGCATGGAATATGTCAAATATCTTTGTACACTGTCCCCAAATCACATTTGAAGAAAATAATGTGGCAAAATGTCATTACTAAAATATTATGGGTTGATCTTACACTACTGATTCATTGCAATTATATCAAACAATATTATACTGACAGAAAGAAGGGTGGGCAGTGGTTTGTTTGTCTTTCCAAATCAGGGTTTCAGCACTAGACCAAAATAGAAATCTGATTTCTCCCAGGAATCCAGACGCAGAAAAATGAACTATATATTGTCATCATAATTGACACATATAGTAGCAGTCCAAAGTTTGGAGCCACTTTCTTATGCAAGACTCTGTCCAAACTTTTGACTAGTACTGTATATATAAACTAATGACAGAGAACACATTCAAAGTCCATTACCAAAGAATTCTATGCATGCTTGATCACTTTATTTTCATTCCAGTAGCATAACTGGGTTGTGAAACCTAGCAATGATTTCTTTTTAGGCAATGACTGATGCAGACAGTAAGAGTTGGAACAGGCTGAATGTTTATGCTTTAAAAACATCATTGTTATTGCTTTGGCTCCATCTGAAGATGCCACTGTATGTTAGCATTAGGATTTTGCAAGTTTCCCTTTGCTGCGCTTATATTCTCATTGGTATGTTGTTGTTTCAAATGAATATTAATGAGTATTGCCAAAGGCATATCACGAGCCTTGATGCTTGCTAGGTAGAAGCCAAGCTGTACAAATATGATTTAGCTTCGATACATTCCATTTGAAAGGATCCTAGAGACAATCTACCTTGTTAGCTATCTGACCTATCCAGCTGATCCTTGATTTTTTTTTTTTTACAACAGCCAAATAGTGAACCTGTGGCACACTAATAAGAGGCTCTTCTTGACTGAAGGAGCATGAAGAAGACCCTCTCCGAGGTCCAAAAGGTGACCATCTGATCCTAAAGACACATCTGCTCCATTTGCTGCCACCATGTTATTTCAAAAACAACATCACTGTCTGTGTCTACTTTGTCATTCAATCGGTCCTTTCTATGATGAGCAATCCCTTGAAAAGTGACGAATCTGATGATGAAAACTTCACAACCTTCCAAGCAGTTGTCTTTAAAGTCACAACTAAAGGGTGATGACATGACACAAAAAGAACAAGCACACATCTAAGTCTGTATTAACATGCTCCAGAGCTGCCGCATTCCCTTTGGAGCCCACGTTGCACTATTTCATCTGTGTACATGTCTTCTCATTTCTCTGCTTTATGTCTGCCTTGAGAGCACGGTTCAAACACTAGGGACCAGTTTAAATACTGAAGATTCCCGGTGCAGCGCTCCGGTGAAGTAGATCCTATAGAGAAACAAAGAGCCGAGGCCTATGCCAATATTTCCGCTGTCTACGTGATGGCATTGCATTTCTATGAATGATCCCTTTTCTTTTAATTAAAGCATATTGAGAACTGTGTTGTTACACTGATCGTTAAGTTTAAAGTCCAGGCTATTAAGGACCAGCGGAGGATGGATGCAGAAGGACACAAATGGCCAAAGCTAGAATATGATATAGCAGCACGGTGCGATGCAGCTATCTAAATGTATAAATCAATACATAGGGGGGAAAAAAAAAGAGAAGCCAAATAAATGAAAGCAAAGAGAATGCAGCAAGGTCGATACGTGCAGGTGATTGAGAGCAAATAGGAGCCTTGTGTGTGTATTTACATTTTGTGCACATTTGTGGTCGTGCTTCAACCCTTTATTGACCATACTTGTGTACGAAGAAAGGATGTCTTGTTCTTGTGGTGTATCCTGTGGCTGCTGACCTCTGCCCTGCTATTGACTCTTCTTCTCTTCCAGTATTTTTCAGAAAAAGTCTCCAAGACCTTCAAGAGAGAGGGCTTAAGTAAACAGCATACATACAAAAAGCTCGCTTTGAATCGTCAGCACCAACAACGCAAGTTAAATTCCAGAAGCCCAGATATATTCACCAAATTGTCACGGTGACTTAACACTCGTCAAATAAATAAAGACAATATATAAATAAAGGGAAATTAATGGAAGTAAATAAATTAATAAACAAATAAATCCTAATAAATCGTGATAAATCATAATAAATCATAATAACTCATAAATAGATCAATAATAAATAATAGTAAACATATGCTGGTGCTTGAGATATAGGACTGGACAATTTCAATTGTGGGGTGGGGTTTCCATTCCACAGACCCTCCTCTCACCCTAGTAACTACAAAACAAGAAAACAAAATTCTTCTCATCACCTCTTGTATTTGTATCCTCACCAAATCCCCAATCACAAAGTTTCAAATAAAGTGATTATGTAGTTGTTGTTTTTTTACCAAATCCCACAAACAAAGAGGAAAACAGTAATCTTCTGTTGAATCATCATTACTTTGATTAAGCCTCTAATACCTCATTTCAATTAACGTAATGCACCTAATATTCATTCTATCAGCTTTGTGTGTCGTACCTGTCTGACAGGGTCATTGTACCAAGAGAAATTAGATTACACAATCACAAACGTCCCAATCGAGGCTCATGCATATTTCATCCCCCGTCTGCTTTTCATAATTACTTAATTAATTCCCAGCACTAAGAGATAGACTGCTACTAATCCCACCGCCCACCACCCCAACCTCTTTTGGGAATCCCTGGAGCACCATCCAAGCTGTGGACCATCATTACAGATTGAAATGTTCTTGTTTCTTGAAAGTCTCTTCGTTGTTTTGTTCACTTCGACGGTGTAGGTTGGGACTGAGAATTCCAACTTCCTCGTTAAGCCCTTAAGTTGTACAGGCAAAATGTTTCCACCCCACTGTGAGTATTATTCAACTCCATCACCTTTTGTATCGGCTCCCGCAGAAGAGAATGGATTTCTTTTCTGATGGAAAAAAGTAAGGAGACGATACCTGCTTGCATAATTCACAAGCAATGTGAGGTTTAGTTTCAGTTTTTGCGTGTGTGTGTGTGTGTGTGTGTGTGTGTGTGTGTGTGTGTGTGTGTGCTTCTTCTCCTGTTGTTCTCTTCCATGGCAAGCTGTCTCAAGCGTTTCGTTTGGCCTGCAGGCGGATTAGGACGAGAAGAAAAGCTTTTTATATGCACTCCCACGTCGTCAGGCTATTGAATACTCACAGCATGGGGACAAAGATTGGGCAAGAAAACACTGAAATATCATTTGTGTGAAGATATTAGTTATCAGTGTTTTAGCATTGATGACCATCGAGAGAAATTCCTTAGCAGTTATGGTGTAATTAAATTATTTCTACATTATGTATTTGATATTTTCTTTTTCAGCGAAAGAGGCAAATGTTTCCACACTTTGCTCTCTACATTGTTTTTCAAACATCCTGTATCTTCAATTTTATAGCTATACTTTATGTAGGGGTTTCTACAAACAAGCAAAGTTTATTTATTTAATGACTCCCCCGGGGGTGCAGTGGTAATACCAAACAACATCAATTTGTGGAATTATGTTGACCCAAGATTATCATGCCCTTTCATTCCTTTGTCAGCATTTGAGAAATGTATTAGGCTGGACTCTGCTAAGGATCAGCAGTTAAAGATCATTTATTCTGGTGGTTAAAAGTCCACAAGGCGATAATAGAATCCCAGTTGCCTCTGTGTAAAGTAACTGGTTACCTGCAGCTCTGAATTCCCACACTGGGAATGTAGTGAAGACACAGAACACGACAAGAAGAAGGAAAATCAGCAAGAGACGAAAAAGAAACTCATCAAACATTCCAATCACTTTGATTGTCTTTGGGCTAAATCCATGTTGATAATTATCACAACTGGTTGGGTGGTACAAAATTTCCAGTGCAGGTGCCCAGAGGCTCTCAGGGGACCTGCACCGTCTCTTCCCCTCATTAACTCTTCCCGCCGTCTCCCCTTGTCCGCCTGATCCTGCTAGCAGCCCGGCCGCTGGCTAATTCTGTCTTCGGACTCTGAGGTGAACTACTGCCGCGGGCTTGAGCCACACTGCTGTTTAACCTTTGTTAGATGCAGTTTTTCAATGTTTCAGGGAACACTGCTCGCTGTCAGCTCCTACTTCTTGCCTCTGTTTGTCCTCAAATAAAGCACAACCTCCAAGATCGAACCCAGGATTGCATCAGAAATCTAATGAATTGAATCGCAAATAATGGGATTATAAATAAATAAATAAATAAATAAGCCACTCCAGGGGAAAACTCTCATCCTTGTAAAACATTTATCAACTAGTTTTGATTGCATTTTTATTCAGCTTTCTTAAAAAAAAACAGCACTATCTTTATGAGCGTTTGTTGATTGTAGATTTTATATACAAGAAATTCTGTTATGAACTCCGGATTGTGAATGCAGGAGGCATATAAATGCGACGCCAGTCTCCCGTTAGCTCATTGGAATGTATTACATAGCTTTAGTCTGAACATTGATTTTGCCTTTGTCTTCAATACTGCAGTTTCAAACCTCTCAGAGTTATCTCCATTATGTAGACAGCAAAAAATAATAATAATACTCACACACACGCACTTCGCACACACACGCACGCAGACACACACACACCACGCACACACAACAACAAAAAAACATGAATCAATGAAGTCAGGATGTATGATAGATTTAAAACATGATTCGATGTTCTCATAAATTTGATAAGGGTCGTGCAGGGATGCTGGCCTCACAGAAATTCACCCACGCATGCACGCACACATGCACCTAGTAATGAGTTAGATTTCACATTATGATTTTGCACATAGCTATTAAAGCTTGGCTACAATGTAATTATTGCCTGTGACAAATGAAGAGGTTATATTCAAACTATTAAACGGCTCATAGCTTTTGATGGAAGACATATATGATCAGTTAAAAGTGGTTCAGGCAGAAAACTGTTTCGCTCTATTTTCCCCTTTATTTTCTTCCTGTCTCCTTGTAATATAGACTACATGAGCTGTTATATAATTAATATGTTCTATATTATGCTAAAATGCAAGTTTTGACATTCAGTCTCTCTTAAATAATCACAGAATTCATCTACAATATATTCAAGTCAGTTCTAATATTTTGGCTACACAGCTCTCAGTATTATGCAGCACATTTTACAATCTACAACATTGCCAACTAGAACCGAGATAATAAAAATAGTCTCTCTGACTGTCAATCAAAACAGAGCAATGATTTCAGCCTATTAGGTGCTGTTAGTGAACTCGAAATGTGAACGTGCACACAAACTGTACTAGGGTGGATCGGCAAAACTATTATCAGTAAAAATCATTGGAAAAGCAGGCAACCTATGATGACAGGCGCAATGCTGAGCATCTTTGCTTTTCGACACATTGTGACAAAATGAGCTGGTCTAAGCAAAGTGACGACTGTCATTGTTAATCTTCCAAATCCGATATGCGTATGCACACGCTTACAAATGCAACTACCACCGCAGGCGCGGAAATATGGTTACGCTTTACACTCTGCGTGTCTCATGCTAGCCCGAATCACCCAGCGGGGATGAGCAATAGAAGACGTTCCCCTATTCTCGCCCTTGTACGTGCACACCCAAAGAAACTGTCGTGTCTCATACTGGCCGGGCTTCCGCAGGCCACACTTTGATGATTTCCCGTCCCCTGTTAACGTCCTGAATTTCGGGTGTGGCTGCTGTCAGAAAACTGAGAAAGAGGGAGGTTGGAGGATTAGCATATCAGAGGTACAGATTAGTGATTATGTTATGTGTGTACTGAAGGTGGTAATAGAGAAAAAAAAAGCTCCTCCTTCCCCCTCCCTTAAACTGATAACCCCCTCCCCTCCTCCATCGGATGTAAGGAAAGGAGTTCAGTTGGAACGACCGATAGCGGGCTGCAGGACCTTTGCTTCTTTATCTTCCCATTTCAGGAAGACCAAATGACCGTGTTTTCTTAAGTGGGACAGGCTGCTAAAATAGAGTCAAAGGCATGTCAAGGTCATGCAAGAAGGTCTGAAAATGCATGTTTGCATCATGAAAAAAAAAAAAGATCTCAAATTAATTTGAAATGTGACTTTGTGGCGGGCAGCTGTGCCTCAGGCGGTTGAGTGGGACAGTAAATGAAGAGTTGGTGGTTTGAATCTTGCTCTGTCCAAGTCATTTGTTGTTGTGTCCTTAGGCAAAACATATCACCCCCAGTGCCACTCACACTACCAGTGTGAATGTGTGAGCGCATGAAATTATTAAACATTTTTGAGTGTCCAGAAAAGCTCTATATAAATCTAACAAATCAAAACATTCTTTGCTAAAAGCTATTGGAAGAGACTTTACTAGTTAGACTATTTTGGCCCATGTCCAACTGATCCACTGCATGCAGCCAAGCCTACTTGAGATGCCCGCGCCCGGTGTCATTTGTGATACGAGAGACATGACCACCGCTGCCCTCTTTGCCACAGGACAGATAAGATCTTAACCCAATGGATTTTTCATTTGTAGATCTTGCAAAATCCATTTTGCTTTCTCAGACATTCTGGGTTAGAATATCCTTGAGACACTTTTATTTTCCTTTATCTACAGTTTGGATTATACATCCAACAATGACTTATTTTTCTTTTATACTATGCCAAAATTATAGAACTGAAATAAAATAATAAACATGCCATTGAATATTCTGTGTCATCGTAATCTTGACTCAAGTGATGGTATTACCCATGTAAGTGTTTTGTGACATTGACAACAAAAGGAAAATCAAATGAAGTCTTCAAAGAAAGGCACAACTTTCTCCAATCATTTTTTTTAAACTCACATGGATGAAATCAGATGTTACCTCTGCAGATTTATTCAAGTATCCCGCTCTCAGATGCCAACATTTGGGTCATTTACTTGGATTTTTTCCACTTCATTGCTCATCAAGTAGGGCATATAGTTTATGCTGGTTGCTGTTCCAACTGTGCTGCATTAGCAATTGGAAACCTTCCACACTGCTCTAATTAGCAGTCTTGAAAAAAAGTTAAGGAAGTGCAATGTAAACACTGAATCAAAGTGGAAGATTTAATTGAACTATTATGGGAGGCATATGTTTATTCCTTCGGCAAAATTAAACGCTACCCACAGCAGGCAACTGAGGATATTCTAAGTTTGCCCCTAAGCTTATCTTTGTTTCTCTATAGTCAATATAAATACAATATGAAGCATAGAAACAGATATAAAACGTGTGCGCAAATTAAAGTCAGCGGGTCCCACAGCAGGACAAGACTTTCCTTTATCTGGTTCATGATTTAATATGATAGTTAGGTTTTCTGAATAAAATACATACATGTAAAAGTCTTGATGATATGCCATTAAAAAGGAGGGAGGGCACATTTACATTCAATTATGGAGTGATAATTTGCCTCCTGTTGTATAAGGGTCACAGTATTCAATTTTGTCATTCCTTTTTTGCATTTTAGTCTCTCCCAAAGATGCAGTCTTTCCATCCTGTCTTTTCCTATTATTTGCGCTCCTCTTGTGTACTCCTTTGTTATGCAGCGCTGTCATGTGCCAAGCGTAATGTGCTAGCAGCCAGATAGTATCAGTGTCCAGCTTTATTTCCATGACTCCCTTCTCTGTAGCCAGGGGAGACGTTAAAAGCACATGCAGGAAGTTATGCAGGTCTAGCATCTCCTCCTTATTCTGCCTCTTCCACCAGATATTAAAACCCACCCACACCCTTGGAAAGCAGAGCGGCTGTAAAAAAAAGCACCGCAAGAGGGGGGGAAGGAGGAATCATTACATGCAATTTATAAACCATTAAAAGCCCCTATTAAAAAGCCTGCAATCTAATTCATCCAGCAGTGGGCGCTGGCAATGATGGCGGGTGTGAAAGAGAGATCAGTCCTTCATTTAAGCGGAATGCTAGGACACCCGGACAGGGTGTATGATGACATCTATGGTGTCATTGTGACCAAGGGAAGGTGCTTGCCTCTGAACGGATGCCCAAGTCAGCAGAGGGACACCGTAAAACTTGACAGACGGGGAGAGACGGATGGCAACTCATAATAGTTTTTTTTTTTGGACATACACGAACAGCCGATTGATTGTCCCAGTGTGGAAGAGACGATACCAGTCCAAAAAGAGTCAAGTGGCACTATTGCTGCTAATTACTGTAGATATAATGAAAACGTAGATATCAAAGAGGTCATGATTAGACATGATTTACATTGGCTGCAGTTCAAGTGCAAATGGTTTGGTTTTACAAACACAGAAGAAATTGACAATATTATCGCAAGAAGGTCAAAAAGGTCAATTACTGTGGCATTGAGAGCGTCTGCCTGGAGCCTGAAACGTCACCGCCCACCCCCTCCCCTTTTGCCATATCATAACAACACCACAGTCAATACACTCCAAATTGAGCCCTCATGCAGAACACAGTGGAAATCGATATTCTTAAAAAGGTAACACGTCAAACTATTAAATACTCCATTGATCTATGTGTGATATGTAGTGCCTATAAAGATATCTACAGACATTTTATCCCTGCGCTAAAGCAGTAAAGTCAGCTTTTATGCGATGATTTCATCGAGTATCATACAGTAAAGTAGGTTTAAGATGACTCCTATTTCGTATTTTGGCTTGCCACCTCTTTGTCTTACGAAACAATTGCCAAACACGGTGCCAAAATTTGACGTTTCTAATATGTACTTTGACGCAATGTTCTCTTCTATTCATAAGCACAATGATGCAAGGGATGTAGGGATATTCCAAATCAGCCCATTTTACATAAGCTATGTTTAGAATCTTTCCACATCCCAGTTTGAACCCATTCATCTTTTGTCATACAGCTGTCAACATTTGGAAGGCAAAGAAGCCCCTCCAGCACACTGAGAAAGACAATTGCATAGCATGCAAAAACTCTCGATTCAAAAACAAACTTCTCCATGTGTTCCACCGATTGAATTAAAATGGAGCAGTTGCACCACATCACACAGCAACCCAATTCTGATGAAAAAAAATAAAAAAAAAACAATAGAATGTACGATATGCTGATTTTCATCTAGCGGAAGAGCTTTTGATTATTCGGCTTTTAGACTGATGACCAAAGATACATTATTTTAGCAATCAAAACATTTAGACAGAGTCTACAAATTCCGGTTATTACAATTACAACATTGTTGTCACTCGATATTTTATTGTTCTTAAACTGAAAAGGGACTTGCCTATGCGTATTTGTTGAAATAATGCAACCAAAGATTATCCGAGAAACCAATTCGGAGCGGAGGCCATTATTTGCAGAAATACACTTTGCTGTTGAGCAGATTATGCAGAACACCGAGTTGTAGGAATCCAATGCTATTGATAAACAAGGTGGAATCCACACAAGCACGGAAGAAAATGCAAGACAAGGGGAACGCTTTAAGAATGAGCTACCAGAAAAAAGGTTATCTGGCATTATTGATGTATCACAATTACAAGTTACTATTTGTGATCTAATTATAGTGAGAGGCATTCGCAGGCTTAATATTTTGTATTAGACTTTTTGGGCTATGTGAGCGGGAGCAACATCCCATGTGGGATGGCAAATGAAATTGCGCTGCGAAGAATTGGAGGCAGTTATGAATGCAGAGTCAATACTGAGACAAGGCAAGGAAAAAAAATCGAAAAAGAGCAAATTGCGAAGCAAAACAAAGTGAGTGGGATCAGGACAAAAAGGAGTGACAATGAAGAATGGAGGCAGTTAGAGCTATCTGAAAGAGTGATCTGTTATTACACAAGGGTGGATACAGACTGTAGTTTTGTTTTTTGCACAATAAAGACACTCATCAATTTTAAATGTCAAGGTTCTAGGACCTCACCTGAACGGTGTCAGATGTAGGGCACGTTCACCCTCCCCCTTGTCCATTCATCAGACACAGGAAGAAGAAACCCCACCTGGGGAATTCTGGGTAATCTTGCGTGGCCAAACAGCATCAGGAAAGGCAGCCAAGGTGGGGAGGATGGCAGCCGGGCCTCTTGTTATTTACTGCTCACTTAGCCCTTCTGCACCCCGACACACACACACAATTTATGAGGACAATTGTAAGGCCGAGCGCGCTCCACTGGAGCACTTCCTGATGGATGTACGGGGAGCCACGAGAGGAGAATCCGTAAGACGAGCTTGGTGTTTCCTGTGGGTTTCACTCACTATAAACCGCTTCTTGAGCTTTAAAAGAAGTCTGATAAAAACAAGAGTAATGAAGCTCATTTTGTTGCAAGAGAAATATGCATTGAGTGGAAAAAACGTTGGGGCTGATTACATGCTTCAGAGATGATCCAAACTAAGTTACCTGCTCATGTGTCTTACGAAATGCCACTGAAAAACCAAATGTCACTAGAATGTCAGCAACTCCACACATGGAGTTTTTATTTGTCAGGATTGATGTCACCATTCGTTCACTGAATCAATTGTTTAATTCGAAAAAAAAAGAAAAACAGAGTCCTACCATGAATTAATCTTCAATTAATTGACAGCATATTTGAGCAATCCATTACAATGACTGATTACTGATGAATCGTTTTCACAGAACAAGTAAGAAACAGATTCATGATTTATTAATGGTAAAGACTACTCACGTTTTGTAAATCAATAATGCGTAATCATGTTCCTTAGTAGGGGCAACAGAGTCTTGAAAGCAACGCCCCCCCCCCATCTAATCAAGAGTTATTTGAGCTGCTCCTTTGTTCGCCTTTTGGGACAGTGACAATCCTGCAATTATTCTTAGTTATTGCTACTTGGACTAGAATAAAACAGAATATATATATATATATATATATATATATATATATATATATATATATATATATATATATATATATTCTTTTTTTTCTGTATGAATTATGTTTGTTGGGACTGGCTGCATACATAAAATTCTTCCCAATCTATTGTGGTCCTGTATAAACTAAGCTCCGGTTCTGACGTCCCCTTCAGGTAAGCACCTGAGTTCAATTTGTCTCGTGGACTGATATAAATAGCCATCTTGGCTTCCATGACAGGAAAAAAATAAGAACAAATTCCTATTACTTCATGGATTTGACCAAACAAAACAAAAAAAACACGGTCAGAGAAAGATGCTCCAAAAAGATGAGAAACATAGCTAAGAAAATGAAAAGAAAACAAAATAGGGTGGTGGATTAAAATAGTGCTTTTGTTACAATATCCTCCACAGTAGATTATTATTATTATTTTTTTTAGGTCTTGTTTGTTTCACAAGTTTAACTCCGTCAATAGCTTCCACACAGCTCAGGCTTTGGGTAGAGAGCAGGAAGGTCATCCGAATGGGAAGGTCGAGTCCCTTCACGAATCTATAGCAGGAAGACCTTGAAGACAGTTTTCTCAAAAACAATAAATAAAAGGGTCCCAGAGAGAGTTCATAGAGCATCCTACACAGTGCACAATCTTGCCATAGACATCTATGCACACTAATAGACTCACACAAGTTACCGCAAATGTTCTGCACGCCATCAATGACCCCGTAGAAGTATTGGATCTTAGCATTGGGATCAGGAGTGAACACAAGCAAAAGCACAAGAAGAAGAGAGAGGAGTGATTAGGAGGGGAAATAACCAAAGTGCAACAGGAGGTGACAAAATAGGTGATTCAGGTTTTTTTTTTCACATGCTTTTAGTTTCTCTTACTCTATTTTTACTGCATCTATTCTATCTCTGCACCTCACTATGATAAGTGACGCCTTTTTAGTTCACGTTTGAAGAAAATCAGGACAATTTTGTGGAATTCATCTAAAGTCGTCATCCACCTTGTAAAATAGGTCAAAAGTGCAGTGTTTGAACAACAAATCACAGAAATAAAGTTTTCACAAGTTTGCAACCAGTGTCACTGTTGATCTTTTTTAACATCAGATAAAGTAGTTACAAATTTGTGATGTGATGCTTCATGTCCATTTGGTTGGCCATCAAAACACTATTTAATATATTTGGAAAAATTTGTCCAACAAAGAAACTGAGTGGATAGACCTTAAAATCTCTCTATAAAGATTTTCTCCTCATATTCTGAAGAGAAATCTGAGTGTCTAATCAATTCAGTGCCTGTCCTGGGTTATAAATGAACACTTACGGCTTTCTCAAAACAACTTTAAGAGTACAACTTTTGTGATTCCTGAGTGCTGACTTGTAGACCCAGTTGGCAAGCTTTTCTTTTTTTTTCCTCACTTCTCGTCAACACACCGAATACCCGCGTGCCATTGCCGAGGCCAAACATAATAAAGTATTCCCCGCTTCAATCTGTCGGATTGTCTGGCCATTGTAGTATAATTTAGTTCCTCTTGAACATTTTTTCATTAATTTTGGCTTAGCATCCTGCACAACTCTACTGCTGACTACCGCTCTGCTCCATTTTGTATTTTAGCTGACACAGCCTCCATCGCCCTCAGGTGCCGTGTTTACAATCAAGCAAAGCAAGGAAGGTGATATTCTAAAAGGAGATAGCACGTTTAGGTAAAGTTTCCTCCTCTCCAAACATTACCTTTCCACATTATGCAAGTAAAGCAGATTAGAAATTGCGTGTTATTCCTATTACATAACAACATAATGGGCTGGAACTGTGTGGGGAATCTGAGCCATGCTATCTAATTGGAACCACAACTTCATTACAGTAACAGCCACCATACTTGTGGAAATTTATATTCATAAGTGTAGCATCTTAAGAGTGCAACACAAGTTCAGCATTCCCACACGAGATAAGGAAAAGAGCGTAGTAAGAATGAAATAGTGTCAGAGGCCATCTGCACGTGCTATTAAAGCGCCCATTGCTTTGCACTAAATCCCAGCAGTGGAGAGAATCCAGCAATCAAAGCACATATGGCGGAAGACTGGTGACTGAATTATCCTTCAAATGTAGGTTAATGAATTCAGAAGCAGGCCGCGTTGGTGAGCATCGCATTTTAAACAACACACCTGCCAGTAAAGCAAAGCGAGGGGCAGCGGGGTAACTATGGCAGGGACGGGATCGATTA
This sequence comes from Syngnathus leptorhynchus, assembly GCF_054491065.1. Lineage (NCBI taxonomy): Eukaryota > Metazoa > Chordata > Actinopteri > Syngnathiformes > Syngnathidae > Syngnathus > Syngnathus leptorhynchus. The sequence continues at coordinate 7,690,430 of NC_141204.1, read as the reverse complement.
GGCTCGTCTGTCGGGGGCCGGGACACCCGGGGCAAGGCCATTCATCGGAAGCTATCGGCGGTTAATGAAACACGGTAGAAGAATGATGAAGACACAGACACCTACTATGTCATGGCCCCCGTGCCTGATTCATTCATCACCATCGCTTCAAATACACTCAGTGTTGTGGGCGGGTGTTTGTGCAAGGAGAGGCACAAACCGTCAAACTGTATTGCATCTGCGGGACCGCACGTATTTGCGAGGGAAATGGGTAGGTAGGGTTATATTGTCCTCTTAGTTTTTGCCCTTGTAAAAACTCCAGCATCTTTGTGACCGTACTAATAAATAATAATGAGGAGTTGGTGCATGGCAGAGGGCAAAAAAAAAAGAAGCTGCTCTCATATTGGTCATTAAGATATAATAGTGGAGCGGACACAAAGAATGGAAACTAAGTATTGTTGTGATTGTCATCTTGGATTATTTGTTAGTTAGCAGAATTACACAGTGGTTCAAAGTCTGCGACAGCCGTGCCAGCTGATCCAAACACCATCTGTGATGTGACTTCATGTTGCTTATGACACAACCAAGATGAGGTTTTAATACCCAGTTTTATTGCTTAACAAGCAGAGAGAGACTGAAGGTGATTATTTATTTCTGTTAATTGAGTTAATTAAAATAGGAGGATTAGCATCCCGAGCCCCTGTTATTAATTAAATCTGCGTCTACAGCACAGGATCACCGCTATAAATCCAAATGTCATTTCTCACCAGACAAACATATTTTCATAATAAGGATGTTATATGCACACGTAGTGACAGATTTAAATATCTGTCACCAATGCCAGCAGGCCTGCGGTAAGTCGCTCACATTTTTCGCTTACAGAATTGAGATGGACGACAGTAAAGTGCAAATGAAATATGAATAATCCCTCGAATGACTCATGGTTTCTTATTATAGTCGGTGTGTTGTCAAACACAGCAACCTGTATTATGACCTGCAGAGTGAGTAAAATTGCTCTCTGCCCATTCTGTCCCTTCATCAGGCTCGCTTGTGTTGCTGCAATGGGACAGCGACCAAGGGGTCTGCACTACAAGCAGCAGATTAGAGGATTACCATTAATTAGATGTCAGGGACAGAGAGGGGCTTTGCCTGTCTTGGCCATGATACAATATCTGTTAATCTGCTATGCTCCTGGATAAAAGGAATCAGACCATTGACAGGAAAATTGGAAAAGAACGACAGGGCCAAGGAAGAATGGAAAATAAGAACAAAGACGTAAAGGAGAATGGTGGGTTTCCAGATATGAGTAGGGATGAAAGAAGTGAAATTTAATATCACTGGGGTCCACTTGAAGCTGCACTCAGCGTTTTCTTATGGCCAGAAAAACAGCAGGAGATAATAAGGGACGTAAGGATTTTGAAAGGTCCAACTGAAAAGAATTGTGTTAAAAAAGGTTTCCGTTTGACCATTGATCATTTTTTTTATCCTTGTATATTTTTTTCAAAGCAAGCTTGGGCAAATTATAAAATACTTTATACGAATATAAAATATAAAATATGAATTCCCCTTTTCTTGCTCTATGGTTATCAATGCACATTTTCTCTTTGCTATAACCGGTGTACCAGTGCTTTGTGATGGAGTCACAAAAAAAACAAGATTAAAAAAAAAAAAAAAAAAAAAAAAAAAAAAAAAGGATTAAGTCTTTTAGTCCATCTGCAGTCCATAAGAATTCAACCAAATCCATTTTCTTGGGAAATCCCTCAACCCTCTAAGAAAAAAAAAGTTGAAATTAAAATTATACAGCTTTTGAATCATTCGTCTATGTTCGTTTCTATTACGTGCCGGGAAAAAATTCGACATGAACAATCTGTTTTTAACCGATAGAGACCTTATTTTAACGCTTCTCGTTTTTTTTTTAATTGAAGATTCCACACATGGGTAACAGGTAAGTCATGTGATTGACAGATGACTGCTCCTAGTTTGATAAGGCACTGGTCGATAATGGAAGCTCTGACCCTTACTCTTAGTGCTATTAACCCGGGCCGAACTGCCCGTGTTTACTTCATCTTATTTGACGAGGAGTTTGATGCTGTGCCCGAGGCTAGCCAAAGAGCGTGTTAAACACCACAGACAGTACTAGCAGGGAGATAACAAGCAGCCTGCAGACTTTAATTTATGTGCTTCCCATTTAGACAGACCAGCCCAAAAAAAAAAAAAGAATGTTATTATTATTGTTATATATATATAATATATATATACACACAACACACACATACATCATTTGAATTGTAGGGAGGTAAATGATGGAGAGGGTGCGGGACAACACCTTACATAGGGCATTCCCTCTATTTGAGTAGAGTGACTCCGGGCGCCCCTATGAGCCCCTCTCGCCTGAGACTCTAATTACGTTGGGGACCTAGAGAATTCAAAAGATTTAGATATGGGGGGGAAGAATTTCCAATTTACGGCACTACTTGATGTTTGCCCTCGTTTGGGCTATAACTTGCGCTTCAGGAAACACACACAAAAGTTCAACATTTGTGCATCCTGATAAAAACGGAACATTATTAGATTGCTGTCAGGCCTGTGTTTATCTCTAGAGAGTGTGTGGTTAATAATCTCTGGGACAAACACTCTGAAACTGCCTCTAGAAGTACCTTCAGCTCACAAAGCTCATGTTAATTTGAGTCTCTGGTCATTAGGGATGGGATGCGTAACTGATACGCATAAATGCATTGTCCTCGTGTAGAACATGAAATTTGGAGCGCAGTAAAGCTTATAGAATTTGGAGTATGACCAAACTTTTGGGGAGGAAAGAAATGCCTTCAATAAAAAGAATGAGCAAAACAGACACAATTGTAAAATGTTAAGGGAAGATATGGAGTGTAAGAAGAGAAGATGTTCATCTGAAGTTATTGTGAAACCCAGAATGCTTCAGTCGAAGTCTTTTTACTCTTATTAACATTGGCTTTATGAGACCAAGTTTCCATATTTGAATTCAGAGTAATATGTTCTTATATCTTTTTTTATGCCTGAAATTCTAAATATAACCAGAGTTACAAGTGGATATATATTAAATTCTGGAGAGATCTGCAGACTTCAAGTAATTTCAATGGAAATCCTCTTTTCATTCCATGAGGCCATCTCATATGAATTCTGCTATGAAATTAAAGTTTTCAAAATGATAATCCATAACTGACTTTCTCTCTTTTTTTTCCATGAGTTGATATTTTAGATTACATTTTTTGCCTGACTGAGAACAGCCCCCCCCATGGATTGTGGAAGGTGCTGTCTAAACAGTTTAAAACATTGCTTCCTTGACAACTGAAGCATAATAATGAGAGACACATTTTGGTTATGAGGTCAACCGACAATAATTCCCTGGCTGGTTGATCAATTAACACTTTTCCCTGCACGTGTGTCTGGATCTGCATGTGTATATTAATATGCTGGCGTTTTTTAGTAACTTACAAAACGTGTTAATTTCTTCCGTTTGCACGAATAGTCAACACACATTAAAAAAAAGGCTAATTACACAAAAGGATGCTAATATCAGGGAGCATGCATGACTTGCCTGCACATTTTGAAATTATTAGCCTGTAAAGGTGGAAAGGGGCTCCTTTTAAGAGGGTTACATTGTTGACTAATAAAGCCAATGAATAAAATTTAGAGTCAAATACGAATTTAGCAGGGGGGGGGGCATTAAAAGTTCCCAGTGAGTCAATTGTGATCATTTGAGATCAACAAAGACAAAGCAGACCGCAGAGCTGAAAAGGCAAGAAATGGGTGGTAAACTTTCCATCATCTTCATTCTTTCATGTTTAACGGGGATATTTTGCGGCTGCTCTGAGTGGCGGAGACCAGTAAAAGCGTGATATTTTATGACCTCCTTGCTCAATGTTGACAAAGATTGGGCACCAGAGAGGAAAACTAGAACGTGGCAAAGTCATGCAGGACACATAGAGCAAAGTAATCTTTCCTCGACATCATCTACTCGCTAATGGTTAAACGGCACACATTTACTCTATAATTGAGCATCCAGTGGGCGAAATGTCAAAACAGCAAAGTCCTCCAGGGTGGCATGGATATGCAGGTTTCTTCGTGTGTGTGTGTGTGTGTGTGTTTTCGTATGCGTGTGTGTTAGATTCACCTGTGTGGGAGTGTGACGGACAGAATGTGACCTCGCATCCGAGGGAGACAATCAATATATTGTAGCCTTTTTTTTTTTCCTCATGATAAGTTGCAGTAGTGTCCGGCTGAGGGCGAGCGCGGGGAGCATGGGAACACACCGGCAAGGCCCCATGACGCTGGCCTTTGCTGTCTTTTTATGATACACGACAAGATAATAAGTCTGCAGCACCCCTGAAAACGTCCCCCAAAGGTGTCTTGTGGAGTGCTGCCATGCTGCTGGCATCATTCACAGAGGTGCCTTTATTTTAAGTGTGCTGATGCCTTTGCAAACAGAAAAATATATATATATATATTGGGGTGTTGTGACTGGTGGTGGTAGAGTTGTGTATAGAATATCCAGAAGTAGAAAATATAAATACAATTCTCTGTAATTAGTCTCATTATCCACAAAATCCAAATGTGGCATTGGCAGAATTAAATAAAACTTAAAAGGCTTGGGGATAATTCTGTGGAGCTACACCTGTTTTGCCATCATTTTTTGAAACATACTGCCAGTAAAGTACCTGCCAAAGTGCTGATATTTCTCATTAGCAAAACAGGATCCAGGAATGGATCCAGCAAATGGCAATTTCGGCGACACAATGATGGTGCAGCATCTCTGTGGGAGATTTCAAGGTCAGCAGGAAAATAAAAAAATTGTAGTAACACTTGGAATGTTATTGCCAGTAATACCATGACCAATGAAACGTGTCTTGTGATAAGAAGTACAAGCTTTATAGAAGTTGTGTGAAGCCATTCTTGGCTCTTTGCAGCAAATGTTGCATCTGAAGGAAGAAGACATCGCCATGGAAGCACACATTGCACATTTATGGACGTAAAGCTTCTCTGATTTCATCACAGCACGCGAAACAAGAGGTGCATTCAGTTGAAAAGTATTTGGAAATTCACTACTTACTCGCCTTTGGTCATTAGATGTTTCTAGAACTCGCTCAAGCCAGACTGCAAATGTGTCGAGTCAATAAAATGTGCACGACGTTGGTTGAACAGGTTGATCATTAATGCAGCCTGGTAGCATCTGAGAATACATGACAATAAATTAAACAGTGTACATGATTACCCTGACGTTTTTTGTTTTGTTTTGTTTTGCATGCTCTGGACAATGCAATATTCATCTCACTGGCGTAATTTGATCGGTAAATAAAGGCTACCAATTTGGAATGGAACGCAGAGCACAGTCTGGTAATATTTTGAACTAAATGGTTCCTGTGTCTGAGAACAATGCACAAATCAGCTAGCCAGGTGATAAATGTAACACCAAAGCTAACAAGCAACAGTACTTGTAATGTTGTTAAAGCAATTAAGATGGATCTAATTATATTGCACCTAATTTTGGATTTTAGAGGTATTTGATTGACACAAGACTCACTTGTTGTAACTTTTTGTTTGAAATGTCTAGAAATCTATTGAGTTTAATACATTTAACAAAAATCAAGATGCAAATGTTTACACAGCTTGGCCACCGTAACATTGCAAGCTGAATCTGAAGAATGTTATGCACTGATTAGGGGAAAGGGCATCTTTTCAAAAAAGTAATTAATTATCTTATTCACAAGAGCTGACATAGTTGCCCAGCCTTAAGGCAGTTCCTTTGGCTCCTTGGTTTCAGCCAAACTGAAATGTGGCGTTAACAAAGGTCACAGCCAATCTCTTATTCCCTGAAGCCAAGTGTTTTGTTTTTTTTATCATCTCTGGCAAGTCCACGTTTCTGCAGAACACCTGATTTTGTCCTATTTTTTCATCCCGAGACTAAATGTGACCAGTTGATGCTCTCAGACAGACAAAGTGGTTTCATATAGTTGAAAGCCTTCTCCCCTCCTGTGGTTTTCTGTCGAAGCTACAGGGAACTGCAGGTGTGGTAAAGGCCGTTCGCTCGCAGATAGAGCACAAGGATTACAGCCACACTAGATTAAACCACCAACACTGCCTTCTGGGAATTCTAACAATGATTAGTCTTGTGCTCCTGGGATGTGGGAGTGATGGGAGGAGGGGGGGGGGGGGGGGGAGACAGAGGTTCCTGAGGCTGAGCAGTAGGAAGCCCCACATTGCTTGTCAAACGGCTAATACCTTCATCTTGAACACCAGTCTGCCACATTAAGATAAAAAGTGCCTACAGGGCAAATATATTACAGATGACCAAGATTAGTCACATTTGGCAGCTCAGAATAATATTTGGGAAAGATGGCTGGCTTAGGGAACCTCGCGGCTCCTGTCCTTTTGTTTCGGGCAGCATTCTTGCATACAACAGCGGTCACTACTGCTGCTGTTGCTGCTGAAAATGTGCAAGGTAAGTGCTCCCTTTGGCCGCCCACTCCAGAGCAGGAGTCATTTTGGAGCCTGTTGTAAACTGATGGGCCCTTATGATGGCATGTTGGGGGGGAAAGAAGGGCCCGAAGTGATGGCAATAAAACAACATATGCTGCTCGCCTGCATTTCTGCACTTAAGACTCTCTCTTGTTCCACCCTTTTCTCTCCTCTGCACACCGGGGTCCCAAAGATGAAGTCCCGCTTGCCTACTTTTCAAAAGTCATTGAGTGCCTTTGACAAAAGATGGGCAGAGTGAAAATTTGCCTCTGGCTTTGTGGAGTCTACCTGACCACCGGCAGCCGTTTGGGCCAAGCAGGACCATTAGACCAAACCTGAGAGACCCTTGCAGCCGAGGCTGCCAAGCAGCTGTGCTCTCCTTCAAGCTTTAGACTCGCTCCCCGCAGGTGCCAAGTCCTGCTCAGTCGGATCCCAGCGCAAAACTAGGATGAAATCCATTGTGTCTGTGTGTGTGCTTTGTCACCGACATGAAAGACCACCAGTGGAAAAAATGAGACTCGTTGGTGTCAAAGGAGGTACAGTCCCAGGTGGGCCAATTTTATTTGGTTGGCCAGATGACCTTGAGCTCTGCTGCTATGGAAACATTTCTCCCGTGACTCTGTGAGGTGCCTTGGTGGCGCCGCATTTGTGTCGTGACAAAGCCGTCTTACCTCACTACAGAGAGAAAAAGGCAAAAGGCTGGAAATATTATAGTGAGCACACAGAACAGAAGACATGTTAGCGGGAAATCTTTTGTTGTTCATGCTCCATGACTCCACTTATACACAGATTGCTCTATTGACGACCTGGTTCAATAAATAGTATTACAACAAAGTAGGGAAGTACTGTATGTGACGATAATTATAAACTGTGTTATTGTTAAGAGTGAGAGCTTGTTTTTCATATGAGAAAGAACAAATGTAAAATACCTTAGTGGTAGAAATAATATGTTTATTTCACTAGTTAGTTATGCTGATGTAACTACCATCACTCTGCCTACATGCTGCACAGTGGAATTGCAAGCCTTATCGAGGTTCAATGATTCGACTGGTACTGTGCGTGGGAATCTCAATCACTTACGATAGACAATTGTGTCCTCTATGCAAATCAAATTTGTAAATGTGCATAGAGTACAAAGACATTTTTTTCTTTTCTGTCAATGTTACAAATATGAGTACAGTGCACGCCAATGAAATTCTCGGATCAATGATACATTTTAGATTACAATGGTAATTGGCAAGAATTCAACCATTGTCAAGTCCGGTCAATTATCAAGCAGACTAATTTTGAAAAAAAATAATTCAAAGAAAGTGAAGACTGCAAGAAGATTAGCAAAGCACTATCAGTAAGAATGCAAAAGTTGCATTACAATGGCAAAAGGATGAAAGGTGATTCTTGAGTAGAAACATCTCAATGTCTTCAGATGAAAAACCCCCAAGCTAATTGCATCCAGTTAGCTTGAGAAGCCAAATTTGACGAAAGAATGACGGACGTGGGTGTGCTCCATGAATGAAGCCTCTCCAAAATCCCATTAGCATCTGCCAGGTTCCATGCTGAAAATGATAACGATGAATTGGACCTCTCTATACTCTGCAAGGATGAGACCATGATGAATATCTTTGTAGCTTGTGGCTTTCAAACTGAATGAGATGCTGGGGTGTTATGTGTTCGAGAACATGCTGATGGCGGTACCCTTATTTGAGGCTGCATGAGTGGAGCCATGATCCATTGACAGAATCATTCATTTACAAATTCACTCCAATCTTTTGTATTCCACATTCTTGGTTGACACCAACTTTTTTTTTTTAACTGCAGCTGGCAACCTGGGGGAAGAAGAGTAAACATGTCTCGCCCACTGTTGTCGGCTTAGTCCATCTGCTATAGCTCAATATACACAATTAGCAGGAGACACAGTGTTCCTTTGATTTGTTTGCTTTTTTTTTTTTTAAGTGATGAAGAAGGCTGGCAAATGAGGTTTTCCTTTGCAATGAGTGACTCATGAATCCTTTGGTATTATTTGATAACATGAATTTGTCAGAACTCCATTTGAGTAAAGAGTGTGCAAAATAGAGACTAGATGATCTAGTATTTACATTGGGCAAGCATTTGGAGCACACGAGCTGCTATCTCTGCTCTTGCAAAGTGCCCTTGGAACCATGTCTTTTATATCTCAATTAAAGTGCTTTCCCTATGCTCCTTTGCTCTGAGCATGGCCATTATCACCATGGCTCCCAAAAGCATAATTATGCCCCCACCTAACACTCCTCCATCACCTCACTGCACCCACGCACGCTGCATCTTGGACCTTGGCAAGCTCACCTCAGTGTCTTGTAGCAATCACAGCACAATGGGTCGGTCGTCAATAGAAAACAACAACAACAGAGCAACCAGGCAAATGAACTGCACTCCTGCAGAGCTGACACCTGAATGACCATTTTAAGAAATATACTTTTGATGGTCTCTTATGAGCTGTAATCTATTGCTTGAAACTCCAAAATGATTAGAAGTGGTCATCTAAAATGAAATGCACAGATCACTGGTCACTTAAAAGACGACTCACAAAAAAAAACAGGGCAATTACTTTTACGAGCGTAATTTCAGAGTAAAACTAAAAAGGCACCGTGTACTGTAGGTGAAGTTACTTTGACCTTCTCTACATTTTTAAAAGTACATGTTCAATTGATCAGTTCTTTTTGCACAACCTGCTGTTCTCAACCAGGATCCAAACGGTGATATTTTTGACAGGCGTTTGATCTATGAAGCAACCCATACATTTCCTGCTTCATTCCCTGGCTGAGCATTAGAAAGAATCATGCTCACCCCCCCCCCCCCCCCGCTAACTTCAGCTGAGAGTTACAGCTTTCGCAAATGGAACTTTAAAGTGACAAATACAGGTAATTATAGCGTGACACTGCACATTTTAGAAGTTTGTCATTATATTAATGATCCACCAGGAATCGACAGGCACCTATTCAGGCTGGCTAAAAAGGCAAAGAAAGGCAGTTGGGTTTTTTTTTTTGTTCTTTAAGATGACATGACTTCTTATAGTGTCCCTTTGCCATACAATACAGGCAAAGAATGTTCCTTTCAGAAAAATAGAAATTCTACCTTCTGAAGACAGTAATTGAATTGATGTTTTTGACAGTCATGTCTGCCTCGACTGTCATATTTTTTGCTGTGTTGTGATTTTTAAAAAAAAATCTTGTCAGTTCTGTATATTTGTAACACAATGCATTTCTGCATCTGTTTTGGTAAGAGTTTTCAAAAAGTTAGCACGGTGGTCTAACAATTAGTACGTCTTTCTCACAGTCGAGAGGTCCTGAGTTAGAATTTGCTTGTTTTCTTTTTTATTTTTATCCAGGTAGTGCATTTTTAGCCCACCTAAAAGAAAAAAAAAGTTAATTCAATACTGTAAATTTCCTATAGATGCAATTGCAAGTGTTGTTTATCTGTGTCCTGTGATTGGCTGGCAACCAGTCCAGGGTCTATCATCGCACGCTCTCGCCCAAAATGACCTCGGGTACGCTACAGCTTACCCAAATGCCTGATGAAGTTATTTATTTTCGACTTCACGACTTGTTGCTCCATCCAGAGCGGTGAGTCATAACATCATCTGTCTTTGCCACTGTGTTTAAAAATGCTGAAAAGTGTAATTAGTGTTCTCAGTGCAATTCAAGGCAATGAAATGTAGGCGGACAACATCAGTAGCACATTCAATAGTGTCAATTCTGAGTTTGGGCCTTCAGGTATTGTGGTCCCATTAGCCTCAGTAAGCTTGTCAATCTGCACGGTGAAGCTGCACATCACATCACTGCTTGCATTGCCAACACACACAACATCCTTAAAAGTCCATCAATCTGTACACACTGTGTTGATTCCCCCTCCGGTCATTGTGAATCATCCAGGGAGGGAGAGAGAAAGAGTGAGTGAGAGAGTAAGTATAAGAATGTAAAAGAGAAAAAAAAACATAAAAAATGTTACATATTTTACGGTTATGATGGATGAGTCTTTACCGCGGTACTAAAAATAGAACATTTTCCTAGATTTGTAATTTTGTTACCATGGTATTGGAGTATGAAGAAGCAGCGGAAAAGTGCACAAGGACAACTAATTATGCAGACAGTCAATTAAGAGATGCCTGCTTTTGTTGAAGACTAATAATGATTAAGAAAGGAACATAATAATTACAAATCATAGACATGGGAAGAGACAAACAGCAATACAAAGCTGTTCATCAACAGTTAAAAGCATAGCCAGCAAATGTTGCCTTATCACATAATTCACATTGCGAGTCATTTCATTTGCAACAAGCTATGCCTGTTGATGAACAGAACGCGCTTGAAAAATATTTAAGCCGTCAAATTTTGAAATGTGAATATTTTCAGTGGGATTGACTATTAAAGCTAATTACACTCAATGCATTTTATGTTAGAATAATAAAAAAAAAAACATCGTGGAGGAAGCCGATCAATCATATGTACAGTAAAGGAATCAGTCATGCCTATTTGATTTGTGCCCCTCAATTATTGTTCAATTTTGAGGGCCTCATCTCATTAGGATGTGCAATGAAAACCCCCAAGTGTAAAACCCTTCACCTTTCAAACTTTCAAAAGATTTTCTTCTAGTCTAGCACCTTTCTGAAGCCTCACATACGAGACATAACAGCATGGAGGCAGTCGGCAAGTCGGACACATGATCAATACATTGATGATACCTCATGATCCTCACATCTAAAATGGGCGTGTGGACCAAACTGTAAATTGGCTGTCAGAATGAGAGACGACACATTTTGAAGCGGTGGACGAGCAATCGCAATGTCAAACGGCCAGTACTGTAAATTGGATTTTTTTTTTTTTTTAAACCTAAAAACCTCTTTATTAATAGTTTAAGAACACAAACTTTTTAATGATATGCTAAATGATAATATAATAGCACATCTATCTCACAGTCTTCTTGTTTTGCTTCTTACAAAAACGTGCTTCTTTAGTTAAAGGAAGACTTAATAATGACTCCATTTACCTGCAAGTCACATAAGAAATTGATCCTTGAACGGCTAATAAAAAATAATAGAAGCAGGTACGTTTTCAAGTTCATTATCAGGAGCACTCACTCGGGGACGATAAAGCCTCTGTTTTCAAAAACTTTGCGACACTTTTTGTTGTTGTTGTTTGCACAATGTGCAGCCAAAATGGCACAATTTTAATTAGTCTTTCCGGTATTTTTTTTCATTAAATCTGAATTATGAGAATGAATAGTAAGTGGGATATCGAGGATTAGATAAGCTCCTGAGCAGATTCCATCCTGACTGTCTTGACACGTCCATCTTCTCTTTGACTGATGAGCCAAGAAGTGAATGGGTACAGAGCCGCCCCCCCCCCCTCCCCTCAATGCAAAGGTAGAGAGGGACAGGAGAAGGTTGCCACAGCGGAATAGAAAAGAGGAGGTGACGACCGATTGCAAGTGAGCAGAAAGGAAGCACTTTATCTTTCAGTGTCAGTCAAGTGTCAGTCATGGCATCCTTTCCAAATGGCACCTAGCTAAAACGGCAACTTCAACCAATAACTGTCCTCCCTGAGGCAAAACGTGCAAAGAAGGGACATTGAGCATGCCATCAAACTTTGAAAAAAAAAATGGGCAAGAAATACCAAAGGAGGAAAGAAAAGCACAAAGATGTGGTGTATATACTGCAGGTCTCTGCTTGAGATTTTTATTTTGCATAATTATAGTCTCATGCATGTACTGATGAAAGTCAGTAGCCGAACAACCTGCTTTATAAAAATAGATGGATATTTTCTTTTCAGGAATAAACTGAAATCAGCTAAAGAGATTTAACGTGCATGCTGAGCCAATAGTTGGCAATATCACTTAGGAAAGGAGGCAAAGAAAATCATTGCGCATATGAGATGGCATCCTGTCCTAATTGGATATGAATCTACGAACCTCCCAAATTTGGTTTCAACCCATCTCGGAAAACAGTTTCGATACTTCAGACTATCCAATTTCAGTCTTGATGGGCTAAAAATCAAGTTTTATTTTGGCCAGCTGAATGCAGCCTGGGTGTTTTTCCCACTCATACCAACACCGCTTGGCTTTACCAGTCAGCCACGCCCACCTCATTAGTCACTCAGTTCACCTCGGCATCCAGGCGCTCCAAATCCGCAAACAACGCTCTCATGCAAGACATCCCAGCATGGGATTGGTCTGGTGTCACCAATTCCTAGCTGGTTGTTCTCCTGATGACCACGTCAGCCCTTTGTTCCATCACGAGTTATGCATTGTCGTTTTTTGTTTTGTGTCGCCCTGTAGCTCTTTGCAGTTCTACTATGCCAATATTGCAATGCGAGTTTCCATCCCCAGCTAATTGAGCAGCGGGACCATTACCTACCTGCATAGGCCCCTCCACCTCTCCAAAATCTACAGAGACTCATAATCTGAATTTTGGTTTGAACTCTATAATTACTCATCTGTTTGTCTCCTCCTATGTTCTGGTGTGCATTTGGGTTCTGTATACACCCTTTATTGTTTTAGTCAAATTTGTGGTTCCATATTCCTTAAGGTCTATGTGTACCATATTATCCCGGACTATAAGGGGTACTTAAAAATCCTTTAATTTTCTCCAAAATTGACTTTGTGAATTGAAGTTGAATAAAGTTTGACTTAATTGCTGCACTGGTTTGTTTTCCTTTGCCTTTATATTCCAAACTGTGTGGTCAGCTTTTAAAAATTTAGGATAAACAAAATAACTGACATCAGAAGTGTTAGAACTTGTACTTTTTGAACATATACCAAGCAGTTCCGAATTTCTCTTCTAAACTAAATGTGTCAACTGACTTAAGTCTGTGAGCTGGAAGACACAATGCCTGCTTTCTACTGCTAAGCTGGTAAAAAGTGCAAATGTTGCTGCACGACTGAACAGTCCCACTGGTGCTTGGCTCCTTCTGTCCCGGCAGTGGTTGTCTGCTCCCATGAGACCCACAGAAGAATAATCAGTCATTAACTGGTGCAGGCCCAGTCTCAGCTCCAGAGTGCCGTGTCCCTGCGAGGATCAATAGTCCAGGGTAATTAAAGAGCTGACCGAGGAGGAAGGAATGGGGGTGGGGTCATGTTGCCGGTAAATCCACCGCAGCGACAGGATGCCTGCAGCCACAATGACTACAGCGCTGACACTGAGAATGCCACTAAGGGAGCTTGACTGACCACACGCATAAGAAAGACGACATACGAACCGAAACATGGCACACAAGAGATTTGAGTGCATTCCGTAATTACTTGACGTTTTTGATGCGTCTGTTATCACGGCAGTAGAAGTAGAAGATGCTGTAAAAATTGGTAGAAATCATCGTAATGATGGTAGATTTTTATGTTGCACACAAATAACCAAAAATGAATCTTGTCTTGTGTATCCAAGCAGAGAGTCAAATCTGTTGAGCTGTCAGGACACATTTCATTCCACTAAGCTGCTTTAGCATGAATGATGTTTTGTTTGAAAAGCGTAGAGGAAAGGTATGATGCGTGAATGAACATTCGCGATTCTGCTTTTTCACAACCAAAACATCAAGCAAATAGAGGGAATTTTGATTTTGGAAATCCTTGCCACTTTGGTTGAGACATCCTAAATGTGGTTACGGAAGAGAGCAAGGAAATGGGGCAATCTTTCAAGAGAGAGGTTTATTTCTCGAGAAAGTTAGAGAAGCCAAACATTTTGCGCACATTGGAATACTGTTATTTAGGATTCATGATTCAATTGAAACATAATTATCCAAATAATTCTCAAGTAATTATTCCATTTAAAAAAAAACATGAAAAATAACACAAATGGAATGGAAGTGTAACTTCTGATTTTATGTTTTGTTTATCAGCGTATGAATTCAGATATGCCCAAAAATCTCAATTAAACTACAACAAGTGTTTAAGGGATTGAAAAGAAAAAGGGTCTGGAATGGAATATCTATGAATTTCAATGGAAAATATTGCCTTGATTTTTGAACGTCTCAGGTTACAAACGGTCTTACAAAATAAAAATAATTATTCAAGGTGACTCAGCAACGGTGGGAGCTGAACCCCAGCAAGTATGTTTTTGGAATGTGAGTGAAAGCTGGAGTAAACCAAAACAATCCCAGGTACATGCATATTCCACAATATTTCACCCAAAAATCAAATCACTGCTATTGCTATGCGTCTCCCTGTTGACAGTATGTATGTTGAGTTCCACTTGAATAATTAATATTTTTGTATTGAGCAGCCTGGACAGCCATTACAATACAAGTGGTTGATGACATTTTATATTATGCGCAATGTTCACGCATAAAAGAAATTGTTTCACTCTTACATCTATTTAAATCAAATCGATTACATTTTTGTTCCCTAGTTAGGCAGATGACCAGCAACCATTTTACATGTTTATTCTTCAGGATAACACTTTCCAAAGCTTCCCTGCTGAGTTCTTAATTTCTGTTATTTTGTTTAATCTTGCAAGAGCCATCTAGAAAATTAGAGCTGATGTGTTTGTCAACTGGAGCTTCTATCATGGGTATTTTTAATAATGGACACACTAATGGACTAAATTAGCCCGAGATGCTTGGAGGTGGAGTGGCTGGAAGATTGCGGTTCACTCTCACTTCCCCTTCACTATTTTTAAAGTACTACAGAGTAGCAGTAGCAGTACATTGAAGGTACTGCTTGTTGCTATTTTTTGTCATTTTCCTTTTACTCTAGCATATTTTAAAGAGGTGCACAAAAGATCTTTCTTGTATTACTGAATAATGCCATACCCTCAAGCATGCTACCAACTTCAGTGAGTAAGTATCAAATGTTTGGGATATAATTATCTCATATGGTGTGCATGAATACACAAGATGATCACATGACAAGCCGAAACTATGGAAACTATGACAGGGAGACATGAAGATTGAGCTGAGGAAAACTGCAAAAGAAATGGCTCTATATTATTCACTGTAATTAGGCTTTTTAGCACATAACATGCTTTACTGCTGCTAATAATGTAAACAAGACTGTCGAGAAGACCCTGCCTCCTATTTGCAAGATGTAATTGTGGTGTTTCTTGTCATTTGGATAGACAGATGTATTTATACACAACAATTATTGTATCTTTGTTCATCGTCAATGCCAAATGTGGATTAAATCGGTCTCCACTTGATGGCAATCGACATTGGTGTTGTGTTTTTTTTTTCCCCAATATAAAATATATTCCTTGGCTCAATAACAAAAAAAAATGGCATCTTTATTAACCCTGTCACACTTCTTTTAAAATCCTAAGAAGCAACAACAAAAAAAGACCTGATCAAGTTTAGATGTCCAATGAGCATCTTGCCAGTTATGTTAAAGGCTCTTAAAATACAGCAGGAAAACATTTGGGGGGGAAAAACCTGTACCTGTGTGTTTTTTTTTCTTTTTTGCAGCACTCCTGCCAAAATACTTCAGACATCTTGACAATAGCTTTTCTTCTATCATGAAATCAGGATGGAGCTACTAGTTATTTGTCACGAAATCTGACCTGTTCCTCAGTTGATCCTTTGAGGGACTCTATTCTACTTGCTCCCCAGTGCTCATTGATTATTTGAACTATTGATCGGACTGATGTTCTTTCCATTAAGATGTACTGAAAAACTTTGTCCACTATTGAAAGAGGCAATGAACGAGTAAGACAGGGGCTGCAGGAGCAGAAGTCTATTGATTCTGCTGGACAGTGACTGTGATGGCTTTGAACAGCCTTGGATCGACAAGACGTCTTCAGGCAAAGGATGGGTTTGATCTGGCTATTAAAAAAAAAAAAAAAACGGCCAAATGGTGCCTCAGGAACCAGCAAACATTCCACAGCTCGAGAAAAACAAGAATGGGTATTAACTATGATGCTCATTGATCTGTAAGAACCTCTCAGTCAGAGAGCTATGCTGGTCGTTTCGATTTATCCGGAGAAAGGACATGCTGCAATCACACAAGGACCAGAGCAACAGGACATCTTCAATCTGAGCACAATATGGTGCCCTTATACACATGATGAGAAATATAATATAACATAACATAATATAATTATAATACAATTAATATTATATTAATGTGCACATGACTGAAGTCACCGCCCAAATCTTATGAAATGTCAGATCCGAGCAAAATGACAGTTTGATGAAGAACCAATCTGGTGGCAGACAAGAACAGCTGATTGAAATTCATTGCTTTTGAATGGTTGTCATTTTACTGCAGGTCAAATTTTGCCATCAGCATAGACTACTTCCAAAAGCTCCAATTAAAAAGGGAAGCCTCTGACTTACTGCAGTAACAAAGACAGCCAGTGACTCTCTAATCACAGCCACTCATGTGTTGAAGAATGAATTTGTATTCAAATGGGACATCAGCGAGTGAAAGACGACATTTCAATCAAAATGTTATCATTGAAATGAAGTTGTTTTTTGTCAGCGTTTTCCTGTTTATATGACTGCATTCTAATAGCAAACAGGTTGGCTAGAATATTAATTCATTTGAATGGAATATAAAAAGATTTCTGACTTTGTATGAACCATTATTAGAGTAAACTCCATTTTAGCACGGGGGGATACAGTCCAGGCCTAAGTTGTTGAAATCCCGCACGTGTTTATGCATTCAAATATTGGCTGGGAAAAACTTCATCTTAGCCACAGCCCAAACAGTTGCCACAAAAAATCATATTTCTGAGAATGCAAAATTAATATCATCTCAAACTTTTACCACTGATTAATATGGAAAGAAAATACCACAAATGGTGAAGTAGCTCATTTACGTTTGGTCCCGGTCCAATTGAAGGGAACCCTTCTTCCTTACATGGCAACTGAGGCAGATGCTTAAGATTTTCAGAAAATTGCAATCTACGATTGCTAATGGGTCACCGGATGTATACAGCAAAGATGGATACGGTCCAGGAATAGATTACCAGAGCAAGCTTTTATGTTTTATCACCGAAACACACAGATGTGGTCAGGTCGCTTTGAAACGAGTGAGTCAATTAGTTTGTCCATATGGTGCAATAGTGATTTGGCTATGAAAGAACAGCGGAGTTGAGCGAGAGGAGAAGGTCTCAAAGGCCCTCACCCCCACCCAAACTCAAAATATCCCTAAAGGCAATCCTTATGAACACCAGACTGACTGATTTGTTGTTGTGTGCTGCTTGTGATAGCTTGAGCAGAGCTAATGGTTTCCAATGAGATGGAGACAGAGCACCTGATCCAAAATAAAAGGGACCCTCAAAATTACTTTCACATCATTGCACCTTTTCAATTCATTATGTTCTGTCTAACACTTAATATACACGTGTTTTTAATGAAAAAAAAAAAGATACAATTAATGGAGGTCAAGCATGCTCCCAACTTATATTATTTTGTTTTTATTTTATTTTAAAACCAAAACGTTTTTTTTGTTTTTTTTACGTGAACATCTTGGCTGCCTGGTCAATAGTGGGCTTCCAGACAGCTGTGAATAATCCAAGTCATCAAGTGGTCTTAATGCAATATGAGGGCTTTAGAAAGGTCACCTACAGATCTGCCATTTCTTATAAGTCTTGTCCGCTCCTCGAGCCTGACAGTCACTAAAGGTCATAGCAGGCTACTCTCTTGTAGACATAAAAGATGACAAAGGGCTCTGCCAGGAGATTTTATCAAATAAAAACACCCACTCACTTATTAACACAAAGATGCCATTTCCAGTTTGAAGCAAGCTTACTCACCAGGTGGCTTTTTATGAAATGTCTCCTTTGTTGGTATCGTTGAGATGGATTTGGATCAGTTCTTTTAATACATATCTAGGTTAAAAATTGAGGGGGGGTTACACACTTACCAATAAATGGGAAGAATATTATATCACAGCAGATTGTGCTAATGTCCTTTCCCTACCGTTCATGATATTATGTGGAATTGATTGTTGATGTATGTTTCTTCTTCAAGCACCAGAGGGAAACTGGGGTTCACTACTTGGCTGCAACCGACGTAGGGGCTTTTGATTCAGTATGGACATTATTTTTGTCCTCACTACAACGCTGAGATTGTAACTGAAGATCAGAGCATTCTCCGTCCCATTAAAAATAGTCCATTCCTCCATATTCTATTGTAATTGCCCTCTGGAGGGTCGCAGGTAACTGGAGCCTAGCGCGGCCGAACAAGTGGCAGGGTATGCAACTATTTTTAAAAAAAAAGGCATCAAAATAATAATTAACTAATTGATATTCAATTGTCCTATACAGAAAGTTTTGTCAAAAGACCATCCATTGCCCAATCAGTAGAAAATATATATATACTATGAGTTTATGTAATTTAAACTCAGGCAACGTCTCTCATCATTTTCATTCTTTTCCTTAGACTGCAATTTCTAGTTACTATTCTGCTTATCTTGATGATGAATGATAATACCAGAATTCATGTTCAGCTCACACTCTGTTTCTGAAATATTGGATTTCTGCAACATATATATATTTGCATCATACAATATATGGGCAAACGTTCTGTTAACGACAGCATCGGTCAGCATTCCTAATCATCCAGTATGCACGGATTTGCAATTGTCAATATGTGACACAAATCATTGTTTTCATCAAAATGCATATTAACTCAAGCTGAGTCACAGATAGGGCCCGCGTGACTTTTCAGTACATGAGAAGATAAAACACTGCCCTCACTGCCATCCACATCATGGCCAATACAGGAAAAAGATCACTGTGAAATCATGCTGTGAAGTTTCTTTTGTGTAAGGACAAATCAACAATGACGCTCACGATGAAGTCTCTCCAAGGTCTTTACAGTTTGCTGGTAAACACAAACTGCAAGACGCTGATCAGCACTTTCTTCCCTTTGTTGCTTATTTCCACCTCCGCTCACAATTGAGGTCTGGGGAGTCACTTTTTTTTTGTTCAAATTGTATTTATAAGAAACGCGACGGGCTCTATTTTTGAAGAAGCGCTGGTATAATCTTGATTTTTGTACAGACGCATGACTTGCTGTGCTTGTTTGCCAATTTCACATACCAGTTTGCACCATGCTGGTTGTTTGGACGCAGCGAGGGTGTGTCGCTGATAGAACCAGCGGAATGACAATTTGATGGCAGCAAGTCAGTAAAGTTACACCTCGTCTAAATAATCACACAGGTAATATAAAGCAATTTTGCAGTTATTATACGACAGTAAAATTGTAATTGATATTGTGTGAATTTCCCCTTCTGTTTACTCCATGATGACCTTTAAATGCTCGTGTTTATGACACATGATAAGGGCAGTTGACCCTTAAATAAAGAGCGGTGGCACTCCAGGTGCTTTTGGATTTATCGTTTCCTTCCTCACACAGAGGAGATGCTTGCTGCAATATTTATTTTTTTTTTTTCCAGGAAAAGGTGTGTCTGCCTTCCTGGCATCTTCATCAGCACCTCTTCAAATTTCCTGCTGAAATCCAATGTGGCATCTTCAGTTTCCAGAGAGTGGTGTGTTATGGCTTTGCGGGTGTGCGAACTCAACAGTTCAGTAGCGCTACATGACAAGCTGCAGCAAAGAATGCTCTCAAGGAAAACGAGACGCATACACTGAAGCTTTCCACCACCGAGTCGAAGAAATCTATAGCCGTCGCTTGTACTAAAAATTCTCAGACACATGCCAATCGCAGCTCCCCTGAGCGCAGAGACATTTATTATTAATAGAGGAAATCATAGAAAGCTTTTAATTGGAGATGCTCTTGTGGGTGTCTCAAACGTAAGCGGGGTGCTGTCACTGTCAATCTAAAAACTCGCCCAGCTCTGAGGAAAACGACGGGATGCCGCGCTTTCATGTGCACCTCCCATTGACTGGAAGGATGTCATTTGAAGATATCCATCTCCTCTCACCACAGCTTCTGATTAGCAACCCCGAGTCCCAGGCTGGAGCATACTAATTTGGGAATGGCAGTGTGGGAATCACCAGAGGCAAGTATAGAGGAAAAAGGCATCGTATGCAAATGAAAAGGAGAGAATCAACTTGTCTGTCAATCAATGACAAAATTAAGGGGGGAAACGGGGGGATGCATGACCATTAATAATGACTCGCCTCAGCAGATGAAAAAGAGATGTAGTGAAGGATATATTTAAGTGACTTGCAATCAAGTCAACCGTCTGCACGCACGTTTGTGACAAATGTGAACATACAGGCATAAAAAGAAAATCAGTCATGTATGATTTCCATTCCCATTCTTTCATCTCAAATATTTGCATAATGATTGCTGATACCATCATGAATGTAAAAGTCACCCTTCTAAAACGTGAACATACCGGAGCTAATGACAGGGATGACTTTTAGATGTATTTTGTCGCTTTCTGTCTGCATTCACACTTTCCAACGAAACTGGAGTCGGTGGAACCACGATTAAAATTTGTTCGTCATTGAAACGGAGCGTCACGGAGTTCCAGTAACCTCTGTGGAAAAATGTAAAATGGAACCTAATTGGAGAGTTGCTCGGTATGCTTGAGTAAACATTAACTTTGCTCACTTCTGCCTTGCTTGCAATCTGCTCTTTTGAGTGGTGTGCAGGAGAAATATAAAGCAAAGTACGACTTGAATTTCCCCTTGAGTAATTCTAATCAGCAAAAAAAAAAAAAAAAGAAAGTCAAATAAAAACACAGGGAAGTGGAGGCAATTAATCCACAATCACAACAAAGGCCAAACAATATGAAGTTAATATCACAAGTTCCAAAATGGCAAGAAAAAGTTTGTTAATGTTTAATAAGTGGCTTGAGCCCACTGGCGCTATGGTCACTGAGCTGAGGAACATGAGGATTTGAAAGCCCCAAGTGTCTGTCACATATTGACCCACTTTTCTTGACGACTCACACAAAGAGGCAATCAGGTTATGTACACTATATATGTGCACGCGAGAGTGTGTTTTCACACCCTTCTTTGCCACCTCCTCTCTCAGATGGCCCCGCAAGAGGCTTCCAGGGCCATACCTCATTTGCCCTCATCATAGCAACTTGGGACTGGACTGACAGGCTCATTTTCCCTACTCTGCATGGAGCAGCTCAGCAGCAATGGCTCCACGCTAACGGGCACCCAGAGTGGTTTTATAATTAGCCACTTGCTCTCTGTCTCTAATGTGCCAGGAGTCACTCTCTCTCTCTCTCTTTCTGCAGATTTATATCACTTGGCAGATATGTAGCATATGCAAGCTACCACTGATGTTAATCGTCAATGTACGGTGTTATGTGTTGACTTGATTTCACAGTTATAAGCTGAAGTGAGGTGACAGAAGGAGGGGGGGGGGGGGGCGGCGTCACCATCATGTGTTGATAGCGCTTTCCGTCTCACAGCTCACTGGGTGAGAATTGGGCCCGTGGCTGTTGGCTGATTGCTTGGATGTGAAAGGATTGTGTGTTAAGTGGCTCCGAGGCAAGCAAATTGGCAAAGTCAGCCGGGTTTAGGTTAACCTTCTGATGCTAGGATCGGTAGGTAGGTAGGTAGGTAGGTAGGTAGGTAGGTAGGTAGGTAGGTAGGTAGGTAGGTAGGTAGGTAGGTAGGTAGGTAGGTAGGTAGGTAGGTAGGTAGGTAATCGTAACGATGAAAATTATGATGATGACACAAAGGCTCGGAAAAAAGGAAGTCAATAATGTTCCATTTTTTAGTCTAAAACAATTCACTATTGTTTCAAAATCCAAAGTTAAGGTTAACCACTTCAACATTACAGGTTCTGCTGTACTGTACATTATGGACTTGTGAATAAAAATGATGAAGTAAACATATAAGTGTGCATTGCGCTATAAAACAGCCTTCATTAAAAGAGATTTTAACATGGATGACTGTTCCAAGTCATTTGCGGTAAGCTGTCTGATTAACTAGATTGCAAGCAATGAAGTCACACTTGTTCTACTTCTCTTCTTGCCTTTTAGGACAGACGGCATCTGTTGTTCAGCCATGCATACACAAAGGATAGAACATTCACCGAGTGTAGAGGTGGAAATGGAGCGATCAATTAGATTTTAAAAAATGACTCTGCGTATTACCCGGCAGCTGTTAAATCGGTCAACCCTAGCAACAGCCTCTTCTCTGTAGAGCGGATGAGGGTGCTTGTCTGCACCGTGTGTTACACTCTGGAAAAACTGCAAAGAAAGTCAGATGTGGCCTCAAGCTGGAGTTTGCTTTATACACTGACGTAGTGGACAGAGATGGAGGAACAGAGGAAGGAGGTGGGGTCAGCAGGACCCCAGGGCCCCCAGGAGGGCCGGCGCTGGGGACTAGAGGTCGAGAGATGGCTCCGTTACAAATAGAGCTCCGCGATTTCCTCAGGCAAAGGCCGACCGGTCCATTTCTTTACTTGCTCCGCTTTTTAAATCTATAAACTAGAAGTGGCGCTCATGAAAGCGTAGACCTTCACCAAGGCCGAACAATCCTAATTGGATCACTACACCTCCTCCGACCTTCGACTTTGACGCAAACGTGTTGACCACACGAATCACCACGCTGGCCTCCATCAGATCAGACCACCAAATTGCATATCATAATGAGAGCTGTTTTGAATGGGTTTGAATTTCCTAATGTCAACACAATACAGTGACGTTACTAAATATCGAATAAAGTCCTTATAATGTGCAAGTGGGGCTAAAGTTGTGGCTAGTCAGTGTCGACTACAGGTGGCTGTGCCAAACTGTGGCAGGGTGTAGAACTTTCTGGTTTCTGGTGATCCCCAAGTCATCATTCAGTTGTGTCTGCTGCACTCTACCGAAAGCCTTTTTGAGGGACAAACCTCCTAGATCTCCTCTTATCAACAACCTCATTCTTTCAAGTGGTCAACACAGTCAGCTCCACCCCTAAATAATGAAGTCAGATTTTAAATTACCGCTATTGCCTCAGCAAAACATTTGGAAGGGATTTAAAAATGAGCACCAACCAAGTGAAGTGGAACTCAACACAGACTTTAATGTGCATACATCAAAGTGAGAAGAGCGAACAAGATGCTGGTTGCACGCAAAGTGTGATTTCGTTTGCAGGCATGCCTTCGACATTTCACTTGCTCGGTGTCGGTACACCAAGGTCTTCCCTATAGGGGGTCTTTTCTACAGCTTCCAAATGAGTAATGCTCAACACCAGATGGATGCCTGATCACGCAAGGGAACGCTATTCTCACCTTGGATGCATAGGCAAGTTGAGAAGCAAACTATTTTCAAGATGCATGTCTCGACTCAGTTGACCATCGAAATTCACAGAATATATACAACAGTGAAACTCACTTGGGGCTCATTTTAGAATGAGTAGAAAAAGAATCACAATACTGCCCCTGAGCATAATTACTGAGCACAACGGGGCAAAGTGCTTCAATTTGTGCAAAGTACAGCATAATGGCAGACCGTGGTTAAATCAAGCTCTTGTGAGATCTTTGCCATGGTCACAGATGGTGACAGAAAGTGCTGGTTCTTTTGACTGCGTTCACAATGAACACAACTTGAAAAGTCAAGGAATTGGGAACTGAGAAAGTGGTTAGACGATATATCTATATATATATATATATATATATATATATATATATATATATATATATATATCTTGAGAAGAGCCAAAAAAGTACAATAAAGTACAAACCGTGTTGAATTTTAAAAGCCAGCAAAACAAAAGAAAGTTTTACCGTGTGTTATATCCGTGGCAGTTATTGTTTTAACTCCAGTTATTCGATGAGACAATTTGGACAATGTTGCAATCTCCACAAACAAATGAACACCAAATATAATTTGTTTTTTTCCATTACAAGTTGAAAAAGTTCTCCCAATTATTGCATTTGTTGATTTAAATATGAAATGGTTATGTTGGGAAACGATTGGGCCCATGACTGCCATTGCTGCCTTTTAATGTAATTTGGTGCAGAAAGACAAAACAAACAGTGTTGCATTGTTGCTAAATGTGAGCTGTAGGCACAAGCAGCTATTTAATTGCTTTGGGTGCTGTTTTATATTCAGTCTGTGTCATCCTCATAATGTTCTGTCTACTTCTGTCTCTTGCTTAATGTTTTACTCTTGTCAGTTTACCTTTGTTTGGAATTATGATTCAAGCTCGGTGTCAAGTTGGTTATCAATTAATTGTAATTGTTCAATAAACTGCAAAAAGAAAAAGAAAAGCGGAACCATCAAGTTGTCTTGATTTCCCCCACTTCTTATACTTTTACTTTTCGCAGTTTATTGCACAATTACTTAGAGGGTGATTAGTCAGGTTGATAACCTTCAACAAAGAAAACATTGTCTGATTTTAAGTTCAACTATGTTCAGTAATTGCATACATACTTTGGGAAAACATGAAGCACAAGTAACCACAAATTGATTGAGACCCACTCAAACACATTCTGTAACCCAAACCAAACAATTCAAACTAAACATTTCAAACTAAGCATTCAAGTCCATTTCCTACCAGTTGCATGTGACCAGGAACTGAGGAGTTTCTTTGGGTTGCTTTTCTTTGCTTTCTCTGTTTAAGTTTTCTTTCTGCCACTAAGAGGCTTTTCCTTTTTTGTTCCCCAGCTTTGCTGGCAATATGGCCATCTCTGGCATCTGACAGGATGTTTTTGCTTAATTGTGATGAAGATGGTTTTTCTCTGCTCCCTGCAGGTTTGGAGGAGAACTCGTAGATATTTTCTTGGGTGATCTCTGCCTCTGTCAGTTGACATGACACAATGTACACAAATGTATTGCAGTGGATCTATCTTTGGAAAGACAAATATATCTGATTGTTCTCATGTTTTCATGATTTCTTTTGAGTCTTTTATATTCCGCTGACCTAACGGTAGCGTGTTCTCGCTTACCTAACTAAATAAACGCTGCTTCTCTACCGATGACCTGCGTTCTTGCCTTTGAAAATAGTGACATAAAAAAGTTATTTTTCCAAGATGGAAGTTGGAGAAGTTCCCACTGAAGAAGGAAGGAGGTGAGCAGCTGTGATGGGGGTAAAGATCATGATAGAGATCATCATTAAAGAATAAACAATCAATCTGAAATAAAAGCTTATCCCTGACTTTTTTATTTACATCGGCATAAATCAACGATTCATCGAAACCAGTTGACTAGAATGAGGTCTCTTTTTTTTCAATGGTTTTTGTTCTGATTTTCCAGTTTACTGTATGACGGGCTAAGTTTGAGTAGACTTTTATTACATCCAAGTGGAAAATTTAGGTTTGGAAAAAAAAAAAAACAAGGTCATGTGTTTGATCTTCAAGGTAGTAAATTTAGATTTTTTTGCTCTCAAAGCTGGATTTGATTTCCCCCAAAGAAATCAGAGAAATGACTAACGAGCCTTTTATAGGTGATTTTGCATGCTCACAAAAAAACAACAACATTACAGATAACAAAGAAACTCATTTGGGTATAGAGTGCAAAAGTAAACATTGTTTTGAGGTACCAAGCACTTCACCTTAGGGTCTCTGTGGTTTCCACCTCCTTCACATTTGCTCTCAGGAGAAGACACTTCTCTTTTAGTTATCGCTGAAATAAAGGCTGTCTATTTTCGTGCTTCCCTATAGGATCAGGATTATACAGAGAAAGAGCTCTCTTGATGAGCTTTTTGTAGAATTACCTCTTCTCCACTTATTTGATCTGCATCTATATGTACGGGCACATTTCTTTCACCGTGTTCGGAATTTCAGTGAACAAATAAAAGGTCGAGAATGTAAACGGGGTTTTCTATGCTGGGTGATCAATGGTATTGAGTGTGCAGAACGAATGGCGAGGGAAAGGAGGATTACATAGACAGAGGAGGGGAAAGTGGACTTTGGAGCCAAAAGCAAATCGCATCACTAACTGCTCCAGCCCGGGCTCAATCATCCATACCATGCAAGTGGTATAATTAATTTTGGAGCGTAATATCAACTGATATAATTGGGCATTCTCCACTAATGAAGATCCTCTGTATTGTCATTGGCGAGGTGCTAATTGATGGGACGTTGATCGGATAAAGCGCAGTGTGGGTTGGGCCTCTGCAGGATATGATGACGGAAGTGCCGCTTGCAAACATTTTTCAGCTTGATTGCGTTCTTTTAGGCAAGTTTTATTTCGTTTTGCCAATGACTCACTGTCTGCTTTCAAAAAGCCGGTTAATGTGTGTGTGAGAAGCTGCTTCGCCATCATTTACCCTCACATGAAAGGACTTTGGAAAGAGGGTGGAAAAAAAAAATAAGTCACTGCATGGAGGGAGTTGAGGGGTTGTACAGGTCGTGTTGGAAGTTTCGATTGAGGAAAGCGCAGGGTCAAGGATTTGTGAGGTGAAGGGCTGGAAGGGAGGGGGGGGGTGAAATCAGTTGGGGGAATAATAGGACAGCTAATTGGTTTTGACAAGTTTGGCGAGCTGGAAGTAATGTAGACCTTTTTTTTTTTAAAGCTGAGACAAGAGAATATCCAGCAAAACTATGAGATAATCAGGGGGACCATTCAGGAGGAGCTGAATACAGGACAAGGGTGTGGGGGGACCCGAGCCATAACACGGGCCTGCTCGTGACCCTGATGGGTCTGCCGAACAGAATCTGCGCTCGTGTACAGCCGCTAGGGGGCAAAAGACTGAAAGCAGTTGAAACAATACAAAAAAAACCGATTTTTATTTCATTTTTACCTTTGTAATTCTATTTGTTCGTTTTAGTAGGGTTAAACAAAGCATCAAAATGGAGGACTATCCATAAGAGGTAGTTCAAGCCCATGCAGATGTCATTCAGGCTGACTCATTGGCTCCACTTTTTGATTGATTGACGGGCAGCTGTCAGCACCCATTGAGAATTCTACTTTCATTCTCCATCACTGATGGTGTCACGGTGCTGTATTTTATCGTTTGGATTTCACTTGGAAAAAAGTCAAAAGTAGTAATCATCTCTCTGAAAAAGCACATTTGCGTCACTAGCCTACTTCTCGGTGTTTTCCGTAAGATTTTTTCCATCCTTCACATTAGTGCAGCTTCCCGCATAGTAGCTGCCGGAATCAGCATGCGGTCAACTGTGGCAGTCAAGGAGAGAAAAAAGAAAATATTGAAGGCCTTGCTCCTTCTGTCAGCTTTCACCTCACTTGCCTGCTTGTTCTTGTTTTCACAGCCTTTAATCCTGTTCTCCAACACGAAGCAGTTACAGGTTTTGACAGCAGACTGTAATGACCTAAGCTATTCCTTGTGGGGGGTGACGAGGAAAAGGAGGAAAGGGAAAAAGATGAAATATTCACGTAGAATATTAAGGAAACACCATTTAGAATTGATTAACAGGTGTTGTTGTTTTTTTTTTACACAAACCTACGTTGGTTTATTGGAACAGAAATGTAGTGTCAGTTGGTGAAATAATTGAGGATTCTTATCTTAAATCGAGTGCAATTATTAGCTATAAAGAGGAGTTTCAACTATTTCTATTCAGAGGAAGACAACTATGACTAAGTATTACGATACACGCAGTTTGTGGTTGTTTTAAATTCATAATGCATAAGTCTCTTTGTTTTTATTCATTCTGCAAAAACCGCAGTTTGGTGTGAAGTGATCTGAGTAAAGTTAAAAACGCTATCAGTGTTCATACCTCATCGGATCACACGTATCTCAAAGCACCACTGTATTAAGAAAGGAACATAAATTCAGTTCATGCTTCTTTTTATGTGTCAGGTTCGCTCATAAGATTTTTTTTTAGACAAATTGCACTAAATTGTACGGCGACCTTGAGTGCCTTATAAATAGAATGTATAATTATTATTATTATTATTATTAAATTGGATTCAACTGGATGCTTGACTTTCAAAAATAATAACAATAAATAAAGCTCAGCAATGAAATAGTCCAGTGGTGAATAAACAAATGAGTAACTCAATGGGAGGGAAAAATTCATCGCACCGAAGTTTGGGACAGTTAAACCCAGCGTTCACCTTTGAAAGATTTGCTGGGACTGCTGTTACAGTAATTGCTTTCTGCACAGCATCTGAAACAAAACGTCTGCGTGAATAAGGATTTGTCCATTGAATTCTCATGTCAGGCTCAAAGGAGGACTCCGCCTCAAACAGATGTGTTCCTTCAATTCATCCAATTCACATCTTATTTCCTTTGATATAATCACACCTCCTTCATACTACTTTTACCCCCCTTCTGTTAAAACACACCATCTCATTAGTTTCCATCTATTCACGTGACAACTGGCTCACCTCCTCCTTGTTAAGCCTCCAGCCTAGACAGACAAAATCTGCAGCCCTCACTGCTCCTGATGTTCACATTACAGACACCTACATATTTCCCCCATGGGCTTAAACCTTTCTAGTCCATAGATGAGATAGGCACATCTCAGACTTTAGATCCTCATAGACTGATCATCTATATAAATAAAGGTTTAATTAAGAAATGCTCCTCTGTAGTAGGCTCAAGGGACTTTGGGATTAGTGACTGAAGAAAGAAGCTCTATATCTATATACGTATATATAAACACTTTTGTCACGAGAGAACACAATCTATAAGCCTCACCTTTCCAAAGCACAATAAAGGGATATGTATTTAATATCTGAAAGCTTACATGAATGTCACCAGCCACTTGGCCCTCTGGAATGAAAAAAATATAGACTTCAATTATATTGACAATAAAAATATATATTTTTTTCTTTTAATCGACCTCTCCCAATGAGCAGTCGACAGAACCCATCGAGATTAATTGCTGTGGAAATGAATTCCGAGTATAACGGTATGTCTCATCAAAAATACACTTTCCTTTATCAGGATGAGTCACGGCAGCAATTTTGTGATTTGGTTAATATTCTGTGCTGCTGCCACTACTCCATGAGCCTCTGACATATCTGATTCTATTATAGACTGTCTCTTAATTTGGATGCTTCTGGAATACCCGCACGAAAGGATTCGCAGCTATACGTGCATATGCAAAACAACCCGCTGACCGGAACTTACAAAGATTAAAAAATAGACAAATAGGGTGCAAAAAAAAAAATACATCAACACGGTTATATAATGAATCGAGGACGGTTTAATGTTAAAATTGTTATTAGATTTTACTCAGTGGGATTATGATTCAGTTCAATATGGTATGCCTCACTAAGAAGGACTGCAATGACTAGAAGAACTATTTATTTATTTATTTATTTATTTATTTATTTGAGTTTTGGCATTTTTGCCACTTTCAAACCCTAACCACACAACACAAAACTCTCACCCTAGTTTGAAACCCTACCCTCGTTTGCAACCTTCCTTTAAAACCCTAACCCAAGTTTGAAACCCTAACCGCAGTTTGAAACACTAACGCTAGTAATTTGAAGACTAAATAAAATCAAAGTTTTTGATTGTTTTACAAAAACAAGGACTTCATTTGAGAACTTCCACTTTGTGGAGTGAAAGCAGCTTCTTTTTCTCTGACCTCGAGCCGACTGCCCTCACAGAAGGTGGGCCAGTTAGTTATGTTTCAAAGTAGCTCAAGCAGGGGATCACACTCATTAAAAGCAATTCTTCCTCTCCTCTCTTCATTATGGCCCACCCCCCTTTTTTCTCTCCTCCCTTTCTCACTGTATTTCTCCCTTTCCTCATTTCACAGACTAAAAAGTCTTTTTGCTCCTTCGTCCGGAGGTAGATCACTTTAATTCTGCTTCACAGATCTTTTTCAAAAAGACCCGAGACCCGGGGACCTCAGAACCAGTGACCGTTGGATGAACTCGGGCCGACCAGCCAGGTCCCGGACGCTTGTAAACACGGCCATCATCTCACACGCTCTTATTGCCCCCCCCCCCCCCAAAGCAAGCATGGTGGGGTCTCCGCCCCTCCCCTCCTGTGGCCCCCAAAGGCATCAGGATTTGAGTGTTTGCAACCACTTGTCACACAATCCGGTCTTGTTGGCTGTCACTTTACACAGAAAGGTCGCTTAATGATTTAAAGGTACATGGCCAACATATACATAACTCATTAAGTCGTTTTTGAAGGACTTGCAAAGACAGTCAGGCTTGTCAACGGAAAATTGATTTTTATTTTTTTTTTTATGAAAGTTTATTTCTTTGTGTGCAGCAAGTAAAGAAGAGCAACCAGCAACAAATGTCATTTGTAAAATAATGTGTAGTTTTTATTTATTTATTGCCATTATAGTTACTATTTGACATCAGTTGTTATCACAACCTTCCAAGTCAATAAATGGGTGCTTTATATGTGCAGAAAGATGAAATGCATTGGTTTTATTTTTCCAATTCCTTCCTTAAAGGGCAGGTGGTGGGATTTGTGGTGCCTAAGATTTAGGGATAAACACCATTCCAATGGAAACGGCTCAAGTGCTATGGTGATGACCTTTGCTTAGAAGACATTCTGTAGATGGGTGTAACTGACTGACATTATAACCACGTGCCTGCTTCATTCATTCATCCATGTGCTTTTGGCCATTATTGCATTTAAGACCTGCCTTTGAATTGAGAGGACAAAAATAGAATCTCTCTTTTTTTTTTTTTTTTTTTTTAAATACCACTTATACAGGGAGCTGGAGGCTATTAGATAAGTATGGACAAAGGGCAAACTACAATATGGAATATATAATAATATAGAATACAGAAAATTGTATATATTGTAGATTGTGGGGGTTTTTTTCCCAGCGAGAAAAGTTTCATTTAGTCACTGTCCTCTGAATTAGAACGAGAGAAGCAGCCAGCTCTTGTGTCATGTGCATAGTTAATATTAACAAGTTAACTGACTGGATGTTTATTAACATTTTAAAATAAAATAAGGAGACATAGTGAGGAAGAAGCATTCATTCATTCATTCATTCAATCTTTCATGAAAAGAGATTCTGTGGTTAACGTTGCTCTCCAATAGACAAGGCTAGTGTATTTTTCTCCATTCTTTAAGATTTCAAAAACTTTTTTAAAACCCAAGTTACACTATATGTCCAAGTACAGGTGTTAATTCAATTCACGAAAATTGTGTAATGCTACAACAATTCAACCATCCAAAAGTGTAACACTGTCCCCAAAGTAACACCTCCCCCTCATCATCGTCATCAACAGATAAGTCCAACTCTTCCTAAAAAAGCCAAACACGCTGCATGGACCTCTTTTTTTTTTTTTTTTAGAATTTACAATTACAATACAATTTGAGATTCTAGTGTGTGAGATATTAGTGTGAATGGAATGGGTGAAAACCATAAAAACAACTTGAAAATGACAATATGCCAGAGGGTAACAGCTCGCAGCAACCTTTTTATTTTTTGACTAGGGAGAGAGAACGATAAACTTTCCATTTTTGGAACGATGAACTTAGTTCATAACATTTAAATCAATCATCAGCAATCAATCAGCTTGATTGATTGATTAAATTATGAATTATGAACTGAGCAAGTTCATTTTCACATTTGTGAATTGAACTAGTTTGTGTAGAAAATTGACTTTCCCAACATTGTTAGTTACTGAAATCCTCAACAGTAACACAATGGTCAGTCGTAATCAGAATTTTAAGATAGTTTGGGAGCATTGTATGAAGTTAAACGTGGTTAGACTGACTCCCAGTGGTGGTTGTCTGAACATGCGAGATTGAGAAATCTTATTGAACTAAATTGAATTTAACATGCTGCTTTAGTAAATTTTGTAAGGTGTTTTTTATTTCTGCACTTTGTTTTCAAATGTGTGGGGTTTTTTTTCCAATGTTTTTTGTAATTTAAATCATGAAATGTGCTGTATACAAAGCTGCATTGCTTTTCTTGTGGAAGTCAGGATTTGTGGATTTGTAATGTTTTTAACTAAACTGTTCAGCGTCAACTATTTAAGAGGTAAAAGAAATATATATTTTTTTTTTTAAGAAGTTCACCAATTTAGATTTGGATATTTCTATAGAAATTAAGTTCACTTATTGTTTACTTGCAGATGACTAAAACACAAAAAGCATACTTACATTTCCGTCAAATAGCACAAAATTAAGAAATAAGGACAAAGTTAATAATTCCGTAACTAAATATTTTGTTTATTGCTGAATATTGAAATTGAAAACATAAAAATAGCTGCAGTTGCAAAAAGAAATCCTTTTACTGTAAATTCAATTCTGGACATCCAAACAATATTCCAGTAAATTCTATACAGGTATACAGAAAGGTTTTGTTCCCTAACATTAAACAGTAGTGCTTAAAGTATATTTACAGTACATGTATTTTTACATTTCTTAAACATTTCTCTATCTTGTGATTTAATAAATAATAGTAATGAAGGCAATGCTTGATGCATATATGTTCGGTATCACTCTCGCCAAGTGTAAAACCCTCATCCGTGCAACATACCTGGTTCGTGGTTAAAGGCTTATGTGGATTTGGAGTATGTGCAAATGACTATCACATTCCAAAATAGTTCATCAATGACTCTGGGCCGATGATGCAATGGCACACCAACTGTTTTCTAAAGCCTGTGAGCAAACAACACTTGTCAATTGTGTTTTCCCTTCATTTCAGGTGCAAATACATGACAATAATAATATACAATAATTAGATGTTATATCAGCCCTTCTAGTTTTCCTCATCTTGTTGGTTTAGGAAAATACACCATAAGCCAGAGCCACGTGAGATCTTCTTAATGGCTCTAATCTTATGTGGTGTGCATAAGCCAGCCAGGCGCACCTGAAACAATTCTATGCACGCTAACTTCCCAGGAACATGTCATTAACATGTTTAACAAATGGCATTTTAATGTATAAGGTAAGTTGAAGAGTACATTTGATCTGGAATCATAGTTGAGATAAGGTTGCTC
This sequence comes from Syngnathus leptorhynchus, assembly GCF_054491065.1. NCBI lineage: Eukaryota > Metazoa > Chordata > Actinopteri > Syngnathiformes > Syngnathidae > Syngnathus > Syngnathus leptorhynchus. The sequence continues at coordinate 7,657,289 of NC_141204.1, read as the reverse complement.
GAGTCGTTTTCATAGTCTACCAGGTAAAAGAGTGGTACAACAAATTGAAAATCAACAACAAATAGCCAGATGTGTGCAGCTTGCCGGCAGCGCTCGTGATATTGCAGTCGTTGCTATAGCAGCAGTGAACTCGGTAGCTCTGACTGTTAACCTGGCTGCAGAAAGACTTGTAGGAGCAGGACTTCATTACCCCACCTGACAACAGACAATCCGGTCACACTCATTTAGCTTCCGTCTTATTTGATTATGTAAAATGTTCAAATAGTTCATTGTGTTAAATAGCTCAGAATGGCATCGGTAAATTAGTAACTAGTTATTTGTTGTTTTTTTAAAGAGTGAATGTTTTTGTAATTAAAGTGGAGTACACACATTGATGATCTCGTTCCAAAATCAATTTTTGTTTTGTTTTTTTCATTCAAATTGTTGGTGGGAAAGGATTTGAACCAATTTATCTTGCACTCATTTGAATAGAGGTGTGCAGACATTTTATAGCAGTGAGTTTGCTGTACAATAAAATGGTAGTTTGTGTTGGACTCACTGTTATGGCCCACCACCACAGCACAGGCATCTGAGTAGCTGGGACATGTTCTGGAGCCTTGTCGGTTGCAGTCTTCATTATTGGAGGCCATACATGTGTAACATTGGAGAGCAGTACCTGAGGAAAACACATGAGAAGCAAAGAGTGGGCAACCAAAGTTCTGTGTGCTTTTAGAAGAAGCGCATCTTGCACCCTGGAACTGTTTACGCGTGACGATGAGTCACTCGTGTAGTGCGGCTGTTATGCCCCATGCTGACTCCAATCAATCCCTTAAGCCCAAATGCTCAACACACACGATGAAAGCATTAGCCCGCAGTCCTATTAAGGGATTAGATGCAAGAATCGCATGCCCGTTGATAGACAACAACTAAACAGAGTCAAAATAGCAACTCTGACTGTGCTTTTATCATTTATAGTCTTTCGGTTGTGTTATTATTAACCCCTCCTATGATCCTGTCTTAAACTTAAGTTGTATACAGTGTAACGTAGCTTGGACTCATTTATCTTTTCTACCAGATGGCAACAAGAGTGTCTATAAATGATATAACAAAGTCAATGCAAAGGCAGAACAAAACTCTTGAATGGGGAAAAAAAAGACAGATTTAAAGAAATTCTTCTTACCATTTGATGTGAGCAGGACCACGAAAATCAAGATCAATAAACAGGACAGCAGAGCTTGCATGGTGCTACCCAGGCTGTCAATATCCTTGTCTTGATCTCAAGATGAAAAGCAGGTTGTCCCCCTAACCCCGCGCAGACAAGATTATCAGACCCTCAATATGGCCCTTTCTGTTCTGACTTGCCTACTTAATGGATCTCCTCAAATAGAGGTGGTATACAATAGTCGAGTTCCATCCTTGAGCCCGTGCAACTTTCCTCTAGAGCCACACCCATCCTTATGTGAGTGGTCACTTCTTCAACCCTATCTGAACTGTGGCTGACCACTAAAGATTGCTTTCTCAGACCCTGTACTAAATTTGTTGACAGATATCTGGTAGTGTATGGAAAATAATTCTCATATGATATGCAAAGATGATGTAAATGATGTAAATTACACACAGAAAAACAAAAACGATTGTTTGGATTTATCTATTTAATAATATTCATCCATTGTTTTCAGTTCAAAAATAGTTTATAAAACGTGTTCATTATGTGCCATTACAACACAAGGGTGCACAAACATCCAACGAATCTAGTCTTGCAGAAAAGTGTATCTACATAAAAAATAAAAATACCAAAATATTGATCCTATTTATGGATCGTGGCTGGTTGGAGTCTCTGTGTGCTTTGGCTGCAGTGCTGCCCAGGGATCCTCCAACATGGACGGACTGAAGTATGTTTCGATCGAGCCGGAAAAATCATGCTGGAAACAACAAAAAATAGATATGCATTTTAGTCACACACACATTTGGTAAAAGGCTGCCGATGATTTCACTTCTAGCTTGAAGATAATCTTGCTTGTTATATTTTGATGTTAAATAATCGTACATGTGGTGCTTTGATTGGGTCATCTGACAGACGCCATTCATCAATTTACCTGCACATTCATAGCCGAAGGGTTGAAATTTGCAGGCCTCCCGAAATTGTTTCCCCTTCGTTGCTTCCCTGAGAAATGACGGCCACCGCTGCCGTACATAGGAGACCCTCCAAAGCCCCGTCCTCCGCCACTTCCTGGCGAATCTCTCCAATGTCCACGGTTGAAACCAGGGGAATACGTCGGAGAATTGGGTGTGTAAGGATAGTAGCCCCGTGGAGACGCACCACGGTGTCCAGCGCCTCTGTAGGGTGTCCAACCTGAAGGTGGGGAGGGAAATCTTTCGTTCCAATTTGGCCTGGTCGGTGTTTGATCCATATCGGTTCAAAATCGACTCAAAACAGTAATGTGCAACAACAGAACATAACAAAACTGAACCGGAACCGGAAATGAAGTGTTCTTAGTTTGTGACTGCAGCGTCGCTCAGTGGTTTTTTACGGCAGTGCAACATAAAATAAATGAAAACATAAGTAGATGACCTCAAAATAAAAACGGGGAAGTGCCAGGTCATTCCTAGGCCTAGGTGACGTAAAAAAATAAACGTATATGTTTGTTTAAAAAAAAAAAAACATTTACATTGAGGATAAAATTATTCCCATGTTTGTTATTTATAATCAATAGTTAATTCAATCAATCAATCATTATAATTCCTAATTTGATAGGTAGATGTGTGACTTGTATGACACAAGTAAATAACCACCGGTTTATATTGCCATCTTTTATTGCACTTTGTAAGCAAATGCTGTACAGCAGTTGTGCAGACATGTTACTCATCAGTGTGACACAACAACCCAAGCAGGACTGGGGCACATCTGAATACAGTCACAAATAGTTTGGTTCATATCAAAATAAAATAAGAAAAATAAATTCCCATGGTCTCATCAAGACAGCTATGACAAGTATGACAAATATCTACAAGGTTACACGAGGAAAGCACAATACTGTACCTGTGAATAAAAATTCTGACAAATTATTAATCATCTGTGTTTTACATAGCGGGCACATAAAAAGGTCTTTTTCCATAATAGCATTTTCTACATTGTATACAAAACGGACAAGTTTCTTTTTTTCTTGCATGCAATAAGCTACAGTGAATATTTTTATTTTCTTAGCACTGAATCATTCTACAAAATAGGCTGCTGCTTCTTTTTTTTAGGGGGGAGGAGGCGTCCAGAGAAGTGGGTAAACAGTCGTCTCCCTCAGTGGCTGTCATGGCAACATATTCAACAACAGTAAAACCCACATCAACATATGCTCGTTCAAGCACGCAGGCACACACGCACGAGCATATATAAATTCAAACACACACACACACACGGATCTAGAAATGAATGACATGTAGTTTCTAAAACTTTAAACTAAGACCCCTGATACATCACAATACCATTAATGACACATCAAAAATATACAGCGTGATCAAAAGGAAGCTATCCATGTGTATCCTGTACACACAAGGTCAGTAGAAAGTTTAAGCTCAATGTGGCTTGAAGAGTTCTTCCGAGTCATTTTCCTCCCACTCAAGTGTGTGCTAACACTTGCCCATCTTGGCTATTAGCTCATCGCAAATCTTCGTCAGCTCCTCAATCTCTTTGTTCTGGAAAACAGTTTCACAGACAAATTCTGAAGTTGGAATTAAATAAACCTTGAAATTATATTTGATATTTTAAACCCCCTAGACTTGAGATGCATCCTAATTCCTGTGTGCTTGTTATTTGCAGTGGTCAAAGTTTGTGCATTTATGTTACGTATTTAGAAAGTATCGACATCTGAGGATTCTAATTGTAATAAACATGATCCAACTGACCTTTTGCTCCAATGTGCGCTCCAGAGACTCCACTTTCATCTGCTCCTTCCTCAGACTGGCTTGGTGGGCAGCCTGCTCCTGCTTGGACTTGGCCCTTACCTGAGCAATGTCTGAATTGGCCCTGGAAAACACATAAGGCATCTTTGTCGAACCTCCATAAGATATCAGCCCCGGATTATTTTGCTACAAACGTTTTACCTGTCTAGCTTTTCCTCTGCGTGAATCTTTAGAGCTTGGTACCGCTGTTCTTCTTTACGGACTCTGGAGAGATACTCTTGAGCGCACTTCTTCAAAATTTCCTCATTCTACACAAAATGACATTCTATCATTTCCTTGTATTCTTCACGGTTTTCAAAGTTATTTTGCCGCTGACAAGAGCCGTCATGGTATTTTTGTCCTCCAAAAATGTACCTTGCGGAAGCCCTCAAGCACATCTTTCATTTTCTCGTAGCGTCGGAAGAGGTCAGCCAGAGATTTTTCCACCGAGTTGAGGTCGGCTAATGCCTGGTCCTTTTCTATGATCAGCTGTTGAATGGTGTGGTGGGACAGAGACTTCTCTTTCTGGTCATCTTCTGTCACGCACACATACATAACAGTGTATCTGGTAACGAGACTTGAATTCTGTACAGTTCTGACTCAAAGCTTTTCCAAAACCCAAAGTAAACCAGTCAATATTGAAAATATCAAATAAAGAGTGTGGCATGCATGTCAGGAATATAAATGCTGGCACAAAGCACAACAGAAAAAAAAAAAATACTCAGATTTGTACACTCATGAAAATGAAATGAAAATGGACAAGCACATGTCAGTAGACGTGAGGTGCGTTGGCTCCCTCTGTGACAAACCGATGGAGAGATGTGAGCGGTGCACACACAAGTTGAAGCACAAGTCTGCAGTACTCACCTGGCATGCCTGTCACGATTATCAAATAGTAAGGCGCAAACAAAGGAGCAGAACAGAAACAAAAGGGACCGTGTTAAGTCAAGCTGGGAGCCAAAGGCACGTGAGAGCCGAGCATTTGGAGAATGTGAATCTCCGATTAGTGTTTTCAAAAGGTCTTGTGTTAAAAGGACACCGGCAGGCAGTCAAGCTAGCTTTGAGCTGAAGCACCTTACAAATCATTGGCAATGGATTGGCATCATGTGCATATGTGTGTAGTGCGGCAAAAGGTGGTGTCAGGAATTGTGACTCAAAACAATTTTCAACGTGATTATATGAAATCACAAACTCACCAATCATCTGTGCGATCGTCTTCTCATATTCAGAAACAATCCTCCTATAGATAAGAATCTGGATGTTATTATAAAGATATGTGACCGAGTCGATGTATTTTCAGTCAAACCAGCCAATAATAAAATAAGCATGACATATGTTGACTAAAATAAAATATTAAAATTTAAAGTTAAAATAAATCCCCTTTCTCACAGTTTAATGTTATCATTGCTTCTCTTTGCCTTTTCTTTGCTTATTTGGGGGGAAAGCTGGTTAACAAATGTAAGATGAAGTATTAGCCGTGCCCCCTCCCCTTTTCCCTCCTTATCCTGATTTCAATCATCTAAATTAAGTAAGCTAAGTCTAGTCAAGGCTTGACTAGACTCAACCTACCACCTTCTGACCAATGTCAAAGTCTCTACCTTTTATTTTAAGTTCTTTGTAAGAGTGTTATAGAACCTGTAATATATGCTCTAGCCATTTTCCAAATATGTACATGTAGGTAGTAACCACAAATATTTGATCCATAAGATTTTTTCTTTTGCAGCTAAAAGGTTATCTTTTACATTAAAGGCAACAGAACCATGCGCTTACACCGTTATCCACTAATTGGTGACAATTCAAAACAGAGCATTATACCTCATCTCCTGCACCTCTTGACGGCTGTCTTCGTATTTTCTTTGCCATTCCAGCACCTCCCTCTCTTTTGATATAATCTAAAGCAAAAAAAATTATCTCACTGAATTAGGTGTGAAACACAAATGTGTACAACAACAAAACACAATTTGAATACTGGACAAAACTTAATTATGATAGTGATGATGTCATTAACCCAGTATATTGAGGTGGTCATTTATGGTGGTATAAAATTGCATCATCATGAGAGCTGATCATAATAAAGGGGAAAAAATACCTTCGGAAAAATAACTTTATAGCACACTATATAGTAAGTGAACTTAAGAAAATGTCAAATAGTTTTGAATTTCGAGGGATGTGAGTTCTAGAAGTGAAATAATAATTGTTAAGTTTTCCTTAACTTCCTAAACTTAATGGAATTAAATGTACTCAATTTATGGCTGCATTGAGGTATTTAGTTAGGATTTTCTTCATTAGGATGCATAGAAATAAAGATTTTTGGGCACCTCCTCTTTTGCGATTCCCAGCGAGTGGTCCAGGTCTTTAGGAAGATGTGAACTCTCTCCATCAATGTAGCCGGTAGCGGTCGGGGCATACAGTGAGTTCTTGGATACTGAACTCTCGGACGGTAAAGAAACATCTCTGTGCTGCTTCCAGGATCCAAATGAGAGGAGCGAAAGAAAAGGAAACATAACCAGTTAGATCCCAGACAAATCAAAATGCAGTGCCATGCGCTGGCTGGCCTGATTATACCTGAACCTCAACTAACAGGCAGCATCAAAAGATACCACTCAGCAAAATCGATATGTAAATGAGGCAGGTTTGCAATGTTCCTGAAGACTTGGTCAGCTGCAGAATGAATTGATGAAAAAAGTCTTCATAGCCAAGTGATTGACTTGTTAGAGAGCGTAGCTTGTTTGTGATTGGTACAAGCAAGGAGGGGCGGGGTAGAAAACTGCTGGTTGCTGTTGGCATCATGTGAACGCACGTTACGTTATTTCACTTTAACCACTAAGTGCTGGCTGATTATGAGAACAGACCCTGACCAAGATATTAGACATGTGACAAGGCGACCAAAATAATAATAAAGAACTATGTCATGATAGTTTTTCCAGAGCCCCGGAGTTCACCAAAACAAATACATTAAGAGGGATTTATTCATTGAGACAGATTAGGGTAAAACCACAGGGAGGTAGATGGATGAAACTGAGACTAATACAAAAGCCAAGTAAAATATAAATGCCCAACTTTTGGTTTATACTCCAAGTGGGAGTGTGACTGTCAATTAAATTGCTTTCCAAATAAATTTAGTTATTACAGTACAAAGTCAATTGCATTGTCTCACATGACCGAAAGAGCACCGCCTTCACATATACATAACCAACATGTATAATCTTTGCATTTGGCAAAAGGTAGAAATCCACACCTTAAACACCAGCAAGACAATCAGCGATTATGTCACACACCATTAGAGACATGAGATAAATATAGAGGAGGCTAAATTAATATATTTAAGAACACAATAGCTCTAAGGGTGCTTGTTCTCAAGAGACATTACAACTAGTTATAGTAGAGAAAGTATCACGCACAGGGATTGTAGACCAGTTAAGATAAAACAGCTGGCTACATTAGGGTGGTCTCCACTAAATGGGTCTATGGGAGCTAGTATACAATGCAGTCTCTTGGTATTTGGACAGTTGCTTTGACTGTATACCAGTTAAAAGTATTACTGTCAAAATATCGAAGGACTGAGCACCGGATGTGTCACGAGGGCAGGTAACAACCAAGTTATGTGTTCCTCTTACTTTCAGTAAGGGTGAACCGTTGATGTTCCAGCGCCGTGTGCTGGGTTTCTTAAGGCGGGACTGCAAAATGTGTGGGACAAATAAACACCGAAAAAAACCTGAATGATGCATCGTGCACAGCATGTGGTATCTGTATAATGGAATTTAGGTATAGCCCTGTACAATGCAGAGAAAAAGTGGCTCAAAACGTTTGACATTGATATTAAATTGTAATTATAAGCCCCACATTCAAAAAGAATAAAAGAATTGCTTGTAATAATAGTTTTAACTCTCAATAGGCCACAAACTATGATCCCATACCAGTTTGATAACACAAAACTCTGTGACCTCCAAAACAAACCAGGATAAACTTACTGGTGTTTCTCAAATCTTGTTTTATAGTTGAGAGGAATCACTTCAATAAACTTCCTTGATACCAATTCTTATTTAAAAATGTCTTTGGTTGCTTCTTAACGCATTTCAAATAGAGCAACAATAAAAACATAACTTCAGTCAGTACCTCTGCCAATAGATCATGCTCAGAAAAAAAATCACTAATAGGTCAAAAGTGAAATTAAAATATGCAGTAGGTTATTTTACTGTAAAACCGGGGCCTCACCCTAAAACACCCCACCCCACTAGTATTATGCAGTTGGATACTATGAGAAAACACAGCATGTTAATTTACAGCCAGAAAAAAAACAATCATCAGCCTGTACTAAATGTTTGTTAGTTGCTATAGTAACACTAAACACACAGAATGTGACCATTTTCTTTTTGTAAGATGATGAACCCAACAAATGAGCTCATCACTAAATGCCCGGACTGCTTCTGCAGTAATAAATAACACATTTCACGTCACATTCAAGCCTCTTAAGCATGAACAGGCAACATGCAAAAAAAGAGGCGGAGATCTGATACAACACTGCTCTTCAGGTACTTGCTGCGAGGTTTGAGCCATGTTAGATTTGCAATGAGGGGAATTTGATACTGAAGGGGCTGACAATGCAGTGACGCAGCTGCCATGTGGAAAAGGCCATGAGTTTGCTCAAACTCAGAATGGTGTATTCATGCACCGTTCCTAAAGTCCGTATCTCGTACATTCATTAAGTTGCATCCTGGCAAAACACACACATTAGCTGCAGGCTAAAATCAACGCAGTACCTGCAGGGCTACAGTGGAGAGGGAGGGGCACTGAGAGATGTTTTTGGCTACTTGAAGAGCTTCTATCCGTAGGGCAGCAAGAACCAGCTCCTCCTGGGCCGCACAAATTGGGGGTTATCGTCCAATGTTGGGCGTGCGGCCCAAGGATGAGAGTGTAAGGGAAAAGCATATAGAACACTTGAGTTGACCACACATCACACTTGGTCCGATCTCACTTCGCTCTTACGGGACGAGGGGTGGGATGTTTACACAAAAACACAGGAAAAAAAAATGAGGACCATGTACTTTATCGGGTTGTGAACACACCTGGAGTTTTTGGGCGAATGCATTAGGGTTGGTCTCAGCGAGGTCGGGCGCCAGGTACTGCTCAGGGTGGTCACACTCAGACAGTCTTTTTAACAGGGACATGGTCAGGGTTGAAGAAGGGATCTCTTGGCTACTGAGCTATAGTGGGTGACCGGAGGGTGGGCAAAGGGCGGAAAGGGAGGAGGGGGGGGTCAGCATGGGAAAGCAATAGCTCAGCGACTAAGTGGGAACTGGTCAGTTTATGGATAGTAGTTTGGATTTTCAAATACTTATTGCTGTTAACCTAACTAACAGGGGTCGTACGGGGGACTTGTATGTCTATTTACTTTGAATAAAAAAACATGGTATAAAGACCAGAAATTAAATTAAATGACAGTGAAATGACGACTGTTTTTTTTAACCAACACACAAGGAATTTCACTCTTAAAACCACTGGGTTGAAAATTAGATTGTTGTTTTTAACCCAGACTGTTTAAGGGTCTATACAGCACACTGATTTCCAACTTTCATAAAGATAGTCTTTTTTTTTTTTTTTTTTTACACACCTGCTCATCTCTTTCTGTGCTTTGTGTTCGACTGAGCACTTCGCTCTCTCTTTTCCTGCCCTTATCGCCAACAGAGCCTTCGAGACCTGGTCTGGAATTTAGCACTGGAGTCTTCATGCTGGCTGTTATCTGGGCTTCCATTTCCTCAAAACTCCTGCACATATAGAAAGTACATTCAATCTAAATCTGTAAAATTTGGTCCACAAGCAAATATCAAATTCACTATTCCAGTTGTACCCTGTGCATGGGGAGTTGGGCTCAGATCCTTTTGGATCCTTGGTTCCTTGGTTTGATAACGAGTCCAAGTTTAGGTATAACGATGGCTTCTTCACAGACAGTGGCTAAAAAAATAATTTAAAAAAACGTGAAAGAATCTACAAAATATATTTGATTTTGTTGCGTAATCAGTGGCCCATGAAGTATACGCTGATACGGTTTTTGTTAGATTGAATACTCACAGGTGAAGAAGAACCAATTTTCTCCATGTACTCAATTTCATAGTCTTGCACTAAAAGGCAAAGCAGATACAGATAAAGCGTTTGAATGACGGACATCTTGTTTTGTTCAAAGATCTTTTTATTTGTTAAAGTCTAAAGGTGATCGAATGGTCGCTCTCACTACTGGAGAGTAGTAGTATGTCTCACCTGAAGACCGAAGACCGCTCTCATTCACAAATGACGTTAGATCCGATGGGTGAGGGAAGTCCTGCTGGTCTGAGTTCAAGTCTGAATCAAGGTCGTGTAAGTTTGCTAACTTGTGATTGGTGGAGGAGGCCAGCTTCTCTTCATCCGTGGCGTGGTCGTCCTGTGGAGGAAGGGGGTCATCTGCATCCTAGCACATAAACAGAGTTAGACAAAACTCAAAAAGCCACATAAGTGATGTACGCAAAAATGAACATACCTGTGAGTTGTTGGAGAACTGTGATTTCTTTGGTGACCTCTTTACCCTAAAAGTGTTACTGAGAAAAAAAGATAATCATTAATCTAGACTCACACATTCAGATTAAAATTCTTTACAATATGTAGCCGCTGTTAGCCAAAATTATCTGATAGATAAAACGTGTATTTTTAGTTATTAATTTATTTATTGGATGGACTTAGTGAGGAGATTCATGGAAACATTTAGAAAGCGACATGATGCAAAATGACTCAAAGAAAGAAAGTGTTAAACTAAATATGTTCTCTACAGTTGCAGGGAATAATGGAACATTTTACTTTGAATAAGTGACAACAAAAGTGTCGAAAATATTTGAATTATTCAATAGTCTTCTTATACAGTAAGTGTTCTTGCGAAATGAGTATATGCAAACGTGGCGGAGAAAACTAGCTGACTAATTCTTGCATGAAAATTTTCCAGCGCTTAGTCATCATGAAGCAACTTCAGGTGTATAATCCAAAATAAAGTATTCATCAAGAGAAAATAATCATTTCCTTTGAATTCTTTTGAGTGACATGAGTTGCTTTGTGAAAATGGAAACTCACAATTCCTATCATTTATCTTCTGTCTATTGTTAGTGCCAAGAAGATGAGTTGTTGCTAATATTGATGACCCAAATAAAAAATGCTGACATGCTGGTTTACAGGGGGATCCACATGAAATTGGGAGTGATAATGGATAGTTGTGGTTTCCCTGTACTTACAACAAACAACATAGAGTGGACACACCTCTGGACCTCCTGTGACATGAGAATACAATACATAGAGTGGATAGAAAAAGTCTACACACCCTTGTTTAGATGCCAGGTTTAAGGAGAAAAAATAATTCTCAAGTGCCCTATAAACTATACAAATCAATTGGCAAGCAGACAATAATTTAGATTTGGGTGGTGAAAATATATAACTGTTTTTTGTACAGGTTCACTAAAACCTGGCATCTGAAGAGGGGTGTGTAGACTTTTTATACCTACTGGTCCAGGTGAGAGAGAAAGACCGACAAAAGCAATGTGACAAACAACACAAACATCTAAACAAGCAAACAACGCAGTATTGTTGACCTCCACGACATTTGCAATAACCAACGAGAGTGAATAAAATCAACTTACGATTTGATGGGAGTTTTCTTCTTTTTTGTTGGTTTGTTCAGATTTTGATCTTCTAGCTCGCCAATATTGTCATTGTCATTTTCCATGTCATCATTTGACGACAGCTCGAAAGAGGCCGAAGCCTTTGGAAGTGAGGTTGCCATCTTGCCAGAAGATTTAAAAGGGTCGACTATGGAGTCGTCAAAATCGAAGCCGTAAGTAGGCTCAGATGCTTTTGGAGAGTTGGCCACGGCTGTCTTGGTCATAAACGGATTAAAATTTGGATCTTCCCACTTATTGGCGTCAAAGTCGTAAGAACCTCGAGAAATGGGCTTTTCCTTGTCGTTCCCATTGTGTTCTGCTGGAATATTATTGTCCAGCTGCTCAGCCTGTCCTGGCTGGGCCTTTTTTAACCCCAACTTTGGTTTCCTCAAGGGCATCTTGGCACCAGGTTTCTTACCCAGTTTCTTAGGTGGCGCAGAAGCTCCGTGTGATGCCTCACTATTCTCCTCGGAGTAATCAAACTCCAGCCTTACAGACTCCCGTTTGGGTAGAATAGGTTGCTCTTCAGGGTTGCTTACTGGTGCTTCAGTGGAAGCTGGAGGAGAAAGTTGGCTCACGGCAGGGATGGGGGGACTTTCTGGCAGAGTAGCAATGGGGGCACATTTAGGACCTTTCCGATCAAGAACAGGTGAGTTGGCAATTTTACTCCCTCCGGTATTGAATGGGTCTATGTTCTCAAAGTTCTCTGGATCCCAACTGTAGGAGGCACTAGGAGGGATTGGGAGGTTTTCTGTGATAGGAGGACTAGAAGGAAGATGGCTCTCCTCCTGGCACAAAGGTAAGGCAGGGACAGTGAGACTTCTCTCTGATTCGATATGCGTGGCTTCTTCTGGTAGTGGAGGTGGAGTGTTCACACGGGTTTTTCTAGTTTTTCTGAGGGTTCCTACAGGACTTCCACCTTCTGCCGGACTTTCCTTTCCGTCCGGAGTCACAGTTTGAGGCTTTGCACGCTTAATGATCTCCGGGGTGCTACTAGTAGAACATGGCCTCTCCGGGTTGGAGTTCTGCCTGAGGAGTGGCGTCTTCTTCACAGATCCAGGGCGGACTTTCTTGGGCCTACGGAGTGTCCCTGGATTACTTTCTGTGCTAACGCTGAAGGATTCCGAATGTGGGCGGAAGCCTTGTGCTACAGATCCATCCAAACCAGAAGTGTCAAGTTCTCCACCCTGGAGGCTGAGGGAGCGAGTAAGCGGTTGACTTGATGACTCGGAAGCAAAAGGTTCAATGTTGTATGTGCCACTGGCAGCAATTGGCCTGTCCTCATCAAAAACGATGGCAACTGGCTCAGAAATCAACTCAGATGAGAGAGCTCTCTCGGAAGGCTCTTCTCCTGCGGAAGATGCTGGAAAGACCGTCATGACGAGTTTAGTTCTTAAAATTCATTCTCATCTAATAGCGTAAAATATTTGGTGAATTCCTGTGGCCACAGTTTTAACTCCCTTGATACTGTTCTTTTACTGACCTTTGTCATCAGTGGTAAATAATTGGTTCTGTGGATCTGCGGGAGCCTTCACTGGTGTTGTCGACTCAGGAGTCTCGAATGCTCCATCGGAATCAGAGCTCCTACAGAAAAAAGACAATCGCATAATGAGTCAATGCTGTTATTAATCATTCACACATCACAATGATTATTGACCTGTCGGACCAATGGCAATATTTTTGTGTCAATTTGGAGGACACGTATTAAATGTCAGGTATGGGAGACAACCACAGAGATGAATAAACCAATAGAAATGAGGAAAAAAGACAAGGGCACCAAAAATGTTTCAAAAGAACATATTAGGCTGGATGCCTGAACGCTCATCATTGTGTTACTCAACAGCGTGTGTCTCTCGCGTTCCATCCTGTCTCACCTCTGTCTGACCAGCGCCCCTGCAGTCTTAATCATGCTGTCATGCTGTGAGCTCCAGGAGAGACGCCGGAAAAGCCCGAAAGCTGGATCCAAGTCTGAACTGTCTGCTGCCCCTCCCAGTAGCGTGTCCCAGCCCCAGCGAGCCCACTGCAGTGGAGACAGAGCCTGCCACGCACTCACCGCCATAACGTCCAAAAGACGATACACAGGTAGACGCCCAGTGTCTGTTCTCTTATGCACAAGATCTCTTCCACTGTGATTTTCGACATTCGGCTCTCCTCTTTTTGATCTCAGCCCTTTCACATTGCTGAGTCAGTAAGCATCATCCATGGAGGAAAAGATATCTTCCCATCTGAATGAGACTTGTCTGCAGACCGCTTGCGCTCTGCTCTCTCCCTTCTCTCAGCCTTCCGCTCTTCATCGACTTTCCCCCCCTCCCTGCACGTTGTTCTCTTCCACCGCTTTAGTAAATCTAGAATTAATTTGTATGACATTTAAAATGTGACACTGACACAATACACCCTTTCTTTTTGAAATGAGTCTCAAATGGACAATAAAAATTGAGATGAGGAAATAAAGCAGGAACTTCAAGTCGAGATGAGATTTAATATACCGCAGTCGTGAAAAAATAAGAAAAACATTTGTTATGATAATTTGTTCAGCATGTCTAGAGTAATTGAAAACATAAAATGGAGTTCCAATGTCAAATATATGAAAATGTGAAGAGAGGCAAGACAATGTTAAAGCGAGCACACATAGAGCATACCAACTCACTAAATGACCTGAGTCGACATTTGTACCTGTAACGTTTTGATTGTGAGGAAACTCGAGCTTTTATTCCGAAAAAGTGACATTCATATGATACCCCATTTCAATGCTGAATTTGTCTCTTTCGAGACAGCTTGTTTTCACTGCGACCGCATAATCGAGGTTGCCATGGTAACTGGAGTTGCCACCATATGTTTCATGATGGTGGTGGGGGGGGGCTGAATTGTCTGGCTGCACATGCACGCATCGAAGAGCAGCCGAACTAACAAGGACCTGTAAAGTATATCAAACCAAGTATAATTTACATTTCATTCTGTGTGATGTGACTCTTAACTCATCTGACAATGTATTGAGCGTTCTGATGAATTTCAGGCAAAATATGCACACAGGAAAGAAAAGAGAATGTTGCGTCAGGGCCAGGGGACAAAGCTAAACAAACAGAGCATGAGGCGATGTTGAGAGCGGAGACAGTCTGCCTGTCTAGAGACAGACGCTTTGTGTCTGAAGATGCTTTGCAGCTCCCAGCCAAATCCATAGTGCTTGGAATTACACCTGAGAATCGAATGAATATTTCATCTGCCTCGAGAAAGAAAGCAATGACAAGAGGATGGAGGAGGAATGCTGCTCTTCACACTCAATGACTAATCCCTCAAAAATATGTCGTTCCTGATGGTCAATATTGTCATCCCTTTTCACTGCCATTCTTTCAATCTTTATTACCTCACTTTTTCCCTGTGCCCTAATTTACGTTGTTATACGCATCAATTTCTCCCATCATTTTGGATGTACATATGTAAAATAGATATATTTATAACTGTACATACTAAAATTATAAAATGATCTGAAGCACTCAATAAAACTATAGAAATAAAAGACTAAATTATCATTTAATACAATGCATGTATATGAATGACCTGGTCTCTGACCGATTTACAAATCATTTGTGGTTCTTGAGCACAAATCTTTTCCCACTGAAGTATTAGGGGGTCTCTGAGACATGTGCACTACAGTAAATTTCATCTGTCATAGGATCTGTATCATACATTTCAAATTCCACTTCATCCTAGTATTGATTTAACCATGTCCCTTCAATGGTACTTACACTGTGAATTAATGTCAACAAACCAACAGAGGGAGCTATTGTATGTTATGACCCTAGTCACCCTAGTGTTAAAGTGGTGATGATAAAGATGGTGATGATGATGAGCATGTCATGAGAACTGTACTTCCACTGAAACAGCTATTTGGGGTTTTCAAGAAACCGCTTAAATTATTTAGTATTAAGTGTCATTTGATGATGGGGGAACATCATAAGGAGGTGTTAATGATTGAGACAAGAGCCCTAATCAGTTGCAACTGCAAGAAAAATTAACCATTTCCCCAGCTAGAAAGAAAACAACCAAATCCTGAATGCTCGTCAAAACAATTGAGTTCCCATTCTAAGAATGAGGTAATCCCGCCCATCCTAATCTGACATATTGAGAGCAGACAGATGGCACATTAAAAACCACAGTATGGCATGAGCAGCAAGGAGAGGGTTAGAAAGATTACCAGGGCGATAATGAGATCAGATTCAAGGTACCAGAAGACAATTCCCAACATCCAGCAAAGTCACTCTTACACTAACACAGTTTTACTTCACTAGACCACATCATGACCTCATTGACTGCGTGCTTCCTTCAGGGTTATAACAGTGAGCAAATTAAATACTCTAATGTGATGCTTTGGAAAACTCACACAACTATCCAGCAATATGAATTGAATTCCTGTTTTCAGTCTATAGTCAGCAAAAGCTTTTCTTGCAATAAATCATTCATCCCTACATTCTAAATGACACCTTCCCCCATCTTGCAGTCTTGCTCCCAAGTGCAGAACTGTCTAAGCTATAAATAAAATAAGTGGAACGTTCTTGCTCTGTCTCTAACTCTCTCATCCAGCCGTATTGCTGCACACTGTGATTGACGACAGCAACATTGGCGACAATAGGAGCAGCGCAAAACATCAGCCTGCCTCCATCTGGCTTCCATAGCCCAAATATATATATATATATATTATTATTAATATATATATATATATATATATAGAAAAATGATTCACATGTGCAAGAGACTGCGCATGTGCGCTGATCCTTTTATGACATCACAAAACCAAATGACAACAAAGGCTGCTACGCACCACCTAAGTACTGCAAAGGATGGTGATTTTTAGGTTAAATAAATAAACAGCCCTGGATTTGAAGAAGCTGGTGACTTACATGTGTTCCTGAGTCGGACAGAAGGTTTGTCCTTTATCCATGGATTCGTTGGCTCCCATTGTCAGCTACCTTCGCTCCTTCCCCCCCCCCCCACCTGCGCATGTACTTCAGCCGCTGTCCACATCCACCTGCTCCCTCGAAAAGTCCGTTTGCGCTGATCCTTGCAGCAAGCAGAAGCGAGCGCCAGCTCCTAACGCTGCACTGCAGAGAATGACCTCGTCCAGCTCCTCGCATCAAATCACCGGATGATTAAATGCTCCTCAATTTATACATAACATCTCTCAGCCTCAGCTCCCGCACAATGAGGACTTTTCATTTGTAAACTGATGCTGAAGCAGGAAAGTACAAGGATAGACTAATCCAAAAACGATGAGAATCCAAATCGCAATCCAGCTTTCTTGTGGTAATGCATGTGCGATACCTCTATTTGAGCTGTGATGCTCCAAACATTGCCTCCTCCCCCTTCCTTTCCCTTTGACGCCCCTCACAGAAGCAGCAGACGCCTGCGCCTTTAAAAAGACAAGCAGACTATTTTTCTAGACGACTAACAGCCATCCAGGGGGGGGGGGGAATCAAACAATAGAAGCCCCTAAAAGAGACAGTTGCTTCCTTCTAAAGCATCCTTGAGAAATGATGCCTTTCTTCCACACACTCATGTTTCATCCTGAATCTGTATGAAAAAAAACTTTCAAGCATCTATTTCACACAGTTACTGATATATCTGAAGTAAACAAAGGCCTCAGACACAATGCAAGTGATTTGATTTGAGTCTAGCCCACTTCCGCAGACCAGTAGGCACCTAAATTCAAATCTATTATTTCAGCAGACCTCAACTTGTACCACTCAGAATTCAGATAAAAATCCATCCATCCATTTTTTGGCTGACTTATCCTTACTCAGTTTGCTCACCCTGAACTCATCGCAAAGCACATCTAGACAAAGAGAATTTAGTTTCAAAATTCAAAACACAAATGTGAACGAGAGGCTTAATTGCATTTAGATTTTCTAAATATTCCTGCGTGCTGCTCAAATTTGAATGATAGGCCAGTAATGTGCTTCAACTCATTTTAAGACATCTGCTATACAACAAGTCACACGGGATGAAATAAGAGCAGAAACAAGGTTCAGAAAGTTCCTATTGATTGTCCAAGGAGCAATGGGAACAAGGGGGCTCTGAAATTTAAGGAGGATGAGTCAGTTGTGCATTCATGACAAGATGTGAAGGAACTGCCTGCAGCACTTGAAAATATGAATGATGATATATTGACTGAAAAATCGAAACTCTTCAGTTCCACGACAAAGCATGCAATATAGCAGCAGGTTTTTCTTTTTTTTTTTTTTGAGGGGAGTGGGGGGTGGGCTGCATGTAGACCATCCATGGATGTTCAGGGAATATGAACATGATTCTACTCTCAAAAGGGCCTAATGGTCGATTTTCAACAGCCAGAGGGAACAAGAGAAAATGCCACCCCCTCACAGCAGCCCACATGCTAAAGCAAAAGTATTGATTGGTACTGCCAGTTTCATGTTCAAAGCATGCAACAAAAAACATTTACTTGTGTGATGTGCTATTCATGAATGAGCTATTTTTTTCTGAGTCTCCCTTTAACCTCATATACAAATCAGAGAAAGCCATCAAATATTCAACGCACTTTGGAAGTAAGAAATAAAGCAGTGGCAGCTTCTTCTGAAAAATTTATAACATGTGAAATCAAGGTCACTATGAGCAGCATTAAAAAGACCCTTGCCATATGAGATTGTAATAAAAAGGCTTCTAAACAAATAGCAAAGATGTTTACCTTTGGTCTAAGGCTAAATAAGGTAAATATAACCACATAGACCTAATCTATTTGTGACAAAATGTTGTTGTGTATAAAATTTGTGTGTTAATCCAAAGTTAATAATAAACTTACAAATTGTTAATAATATGTATGTACTATGTTACGGGATTGCATTGTATAGTATAAGTGTCACAAGAGTGGAGAGAGTCCATCTGGTGGAGGTAAAAAAACACTGCACTGTATCGTGCAGCAAGATATGAGAGTACTAAAAGAAGTACAGAGCACTATTTGTGTTGCAGGTTAAAAGCTTTGAGCTCTTAAATTGAAATTGTGCATTTGTCAGATTGTTGATGTTGTGTGTTTGCAAGTAACCCAACCAAAAATATTTTAGGATATGGTATATTTAGCATATTTTTCAGATCCTACTATGCGATAGTTATAACATCAGATAAAAATCTTAATTGTGCAAGAATTAAGTACATAAGCGTGTTGGAATGAAGACCTTGTCAAGCAAAAAAATAATATCATTTGATTAAAAAAAAAAAAAATGTTATTGCAAATCAACACAATCTTTTTAAACTGTATTTTTACTGGTTGATGATGTATCATATTGTTGGTGTTTTTCTTTTCTTTTCAAGAATTAACACTTTTAAAGCAGATTTGATTTCTCCTGATCAGCGGATCAGCTGGCTAATTTTCATCAAGCAGGCTAAAAGGACTAGTGTCACGCTTGGGTACGGCTACCATCTGATCTGAAAGCACGCTTGGGGAAAAAAAAAAAAAAAAAAAGCTTAACCCACATCTACCAACACAAACAAACAAGTTTGTAACTCTCATACGGAGCGAAAGAGCAATTTCCGGAAAAAAATGTATACCTTAGAAGGTGGCAAGGTGCAGAGGTTGGGTAGGAGTCATCACTCCGATGACTGGATGGCACAGAACGGGAGGCAGGAGCTGGAGGAAGAAGAGATTGGAGGGGAGATGCAAGTGGCGTCTTCTCTGGTGAAGGGGACGCAGGCGGAGGAGTGGGGGGAGTGGATGGGAGGTGTCGGGGTGAACTTATGGGGAAGGGAGCGCTCCTCTCTGAGTGCTCAGTGAGGGGAGATCTGTGGGAGGTGGAACACAGAACATCACCAGACTTACCTCACGATACCTCAGTAGAACAAATATTGACTTGAAGAATGACAAGCTTGCTCAAACGATCCCAAATATGGCTTTGAATTACAATTGCATGCAGTTAAAGATCCTTCTCCGGCTGACATGTTAGTTAGTGTGCGCTTGGTCGTAATTGGCCATCTGGAGGAATGGATTTGGCACTGGTCCAGGTTCATCTTATCAAGGTTGCCAGGCTCTAATCTGACAGGCAATGCAATGGACGACCGTGCAGCTGTTACCACTTGGGACAGGCCTACTGCTTGACTCTAAAAATATTCCAGGGAGTCTGCAGAACTAAAGCATGTTTCGGGTAATGGAGCAGGCAAGCATCCCAGCTATATTAGGCCCCGATCCTTCAGTAAAATTTCAATTGGACTTTTAAGAAGTTCTGGATTTGTGTTTAACTACAACAAAGTGAGTGGCAACTCTCTGCAATCAACAGAAAACAAGGTTTTAAATGTATTATTATTTCCTGTTTCAGATTGAAGAAATAGATATACTAATTCATCCTACACATTTGGAGTTTTAAATATTGTCATTGTCAAATGATGAATTAGGAAAATCCAGCAAGTCTTCAATGTAATTGGTCGAAATCCTTGAAATGCCAAAGTATATTGTGCATCCTCGGAATAGAAAAAAAACCAAGTCACGACATGGTGTCATACAACCTGCTTGTGGCGCCAAAGTCAGGCACAAGAATACAAGTTAAACTGGACATTGATTCTTTTTAGTGTATAAATATCAGCTGACATGGTGACATAAACAGCTGTCTACTTTGACCCAGATGAAATTCCAAATAAGCGTCACAAAAGAGAGCAACACGTGCTCCTTCTCAGTGTAAAACATTGTTGAACTCTTCCTAACACCTGGAGACGGCCTGGCTGTCAGAACACGTTTAGTTATGTGAATTGCTAGGAAACAAATATGAGGGAAAAAAAAAACCACATTTCTTAACTTAATGTCATAACGTAAACAAATTTATCACCAGGTCTAAAACCTTGGAAATAAATCACTTGCGTGTGATTATCTACTTCACTTGTGCCATTGGAGCCATATGCACTTACAGTTACCATGGTAACCAATCTATTTACATTTCATTGCAGCATTAGCACAATCGTGTCATATCAATCGTGTGTCAAATCAAATCACGTGAGGAAGGTGAAACATGTTGTAAATGTGTGAGTCATTTCAACTCTTAATCTTTCTACTTGATCCTCCCTTCTGCCTAGTTAGCTACCTATCCACCATATGTCCACCTGGAGTTACTTAACCACGCACACAGACACACAAAAAGGGCAATTACTTTAAAACCAACTCACCCATATTTTTGCCGTGGATATAAACGAATATGAAGGCTAATTAAATGGATGGGAAAAAGCTTCTGTCCGGTTCCAGACCACCAGAGGCACTTGTCAGCCTGTCCCAGTCCCTTCTCGTCACTAGCTCAATCTAAGTCACTCATGCGTGCTGGGGATACAGCACATGCTGCTCAAGTGTTTGTCCTGAACTCTGGCTTTTGTTCAACTGTCTGCTCTGTGCAAATGACTTCAGAGGGCCCAAGTACAAGAGGGCAGGCTGGGGCTGGACCGAAACGGGAGGGAGGGTGGGAGGGGACGTTCCTGCATGCTTGGGGCGGGGGAAAACACGCACACACAGGCACCAGAGATTATGTGCTCTATTCTCTGCAATATTAAATAGAATATTTGGGAGCTTCAAAATTGCTGTTACTGGAACACTAATTTTATCATCTAAAAAAATATATGTATTACATATGAGGACTGGTGGGCTAATAAAACAAACATTAAACCAAATATGCCAGCCTACCTCAGTTTGGGGCCAATAATAAAATCAGACTGAACAACTGTGAAATGATTTGGGGACCTCTGCAATGCTGCTCCATTAAAGTTCAGCTGATGGCGGTAATGCCCGTGTCATTCTGTTGACAACTGTCAAACAAATTACTCAGAGCAAATATTTGTGTCCGGCAGCGGGGACAAGGTATGTGCTTTGACTGACAGGCAACAAAGGCTCTTCTAGAATGTCAGACGGCTGCTGCAGCAGCATTGATGGGAGAGTCACTTATAAAAGCTTGTGAAAAGAAAGTCATGTGACTGATGGACACGTTATCCTGATTATTCAGTCTGAACTGGAGCCAGCCAATATAATACTGCACCACTGTGAATGACAGACTTAAATCTTCAACCATCATTGCAGACAACAAATATTAGTCAACTGGTGAGACAGTCCAATAAGAGAATAATGGATGAAAAGCAGCATATGATAATTAGCAACAAAAAGAAGTTCACATGAAATATATCAAACTAAAAGTTTGGATGCTCTGACACTTACCCAATCTTTTGTAGCACCCAAGTAGGATCACTGACTATTTCCGTGCTTTCCTCAGCTGGGTTTTCAGGTTTGGCTTCTGGAGGTTCACCGCTTTGCTTTATTTTCTGACTTTGTTCCGAAGATCCCTTCTCTACCGTGTTCTCGTTGAGTTCCACAAGCTCATGTGGTGAAATTGCTCTACAACGTGCCGGGTACTCTTCGAAGTGCTCCTCTTCTTTCTGGACAATTTCTGCTGCCTCCCGCTTCAGCTGGTAGACCTCATTCAGATGTTGCGCAATATCCACTTCAGAATGTAGCGTTGTGATATCTGTTTGCTCCTGAGATGTTAGCTCTGACCCCAGAGGAGCAGCTCCCTCTTCAGTAGGAGTGAGAAACTCTTGTTGAGGAGACTCCAGAGATGGAAGGGGCCTGGGGGAAGAAAAGAAAAAATAATGAGGAGAAAACTATTTAATTTTCCACTTCATGCATGAGGAATGACTGACAAATGACAAATATGTTGTCTGAGTTGTCTGCTTGCTTGTCTTGCAGGTACTTTAAATGTGTGTGTAATATTGTGTCAAATTATGCATGCTGTGTGAACGAAGAGGAAAAGTGCCATTCTACTCAAGGAGATGTCGCAGCTGATGTCATCCTTCCACTATAAAGGGCCGCTTTACTTCCATTAGGTCCCAACATCTGACCTCAGCTCCAGTCAACACAAAGTGTAGCTGTGTACTTACCTCCTCATTCATATTCATTGGAAGCCTGTTTTCTTCAATCAAACTCTACACAACGTGTTTAACATAATGTCACTGCATATGGTTGTGCAGCTACACAAGACCGCAAAAAAACATTTTAAGCGACAAATACCTCTAAAGATATGTATTTATAATGTGCAGAAATCATTAGGTGTGCTTCATTTTGTGTTGCACATAATAAAAGTGTTTCTAATATTCATGTAGTTCAATAAAAAGTTAAGTAACGAGAAGAAAAAAAAAAGACTAAAAAGTCAAATAGTCAATAATAATTTGAAATTTCTGCATATTCCAAAAGATAATGAATCTCCCTTGCAGAATATAAACATATTTCAACTCTGCATGGCCTTTCGTTTACCTTGTAATTTCTGTGCTCTCTTGTTCAGTCTGAGGATTGGAAGCAGCTTCTCTGAGAGCTGTTATCCAGTTTGTGTCTGGTTCTTGTGTCGTGAGTCCAACAGAATTGTTTGTCACATGGGAGGACACTGTGTCTGCAGACGCGTGTGAAAAATCGGAGTTGCAGCCATCATCAGCCGGTGGAGTGGGCGGGCAGATGTGACTGGGAAATTCCTCTGTTTGGGAGAGGATTCTATCGTCATCTTGGCTCTGTAATGAAAAACCGGGTGTGTCTGTGGCAACTATGGCTTGCGGTGTGCTCCTCGTGCCATTGTCTTTTTCCACTGTTCTCAAAAGCTCAGCAGATGACGGGTCTTTATCTTGAGGAACCACAAGTCCATTCTCTTTAGTTGCTTTATTGTCTAGAACTTGAACTTCACATGTTGCCTTCTCTGGGAAATGTGCATTTTCCTCATCTAAAGCCTCATTGTTTCCCCCTGTAGTCGCCACCACATGAGGTCCTTTTATGGGAGTTTGTGTTACTGGACCATTTTGTATGGCTGAACTTTGATTGGAGCATTGCGACTCAAGAGACTCACATAATGTATCCGGGATATTATACTTCTCACTTTGACTCTGTTTTGTTTTCATAACCTGAGTAACACTGTGATCTTTTTCAACAGGACTGAATGTTTTTCCTTGTATCTTGGCATCTTTGTTAACATTTGTGTCACATTCGTGACTATCTGGGCTTTCTTTTTCTGAAACGGATAATCCCGAGTCATCTAATAAAGATACGGCAGAAACAGCATTGCTAGTAAAAGCCAAATGATTTCTACGTCGCTCTCCTAATGAATCTGATTGGTCGCTTTCTGTCTTACCTGTACTTTTCAGAAATTCATTGGCATGCATTGAATCTGTTCCTGAGGGAGAAATAATTCTTTCAACTCCTGAATTTATCTGTGATTCCTTCTTTTCAACTTTCTCTCCAGCCACTTGTTTGGTGATACTGTTGTCTTCTCTAGGTACCTCACCCTGACCTTCTGATGGTTCAAAAGATCCACTGTTCCCTCCTGCTAGGTCTGCCACGACAGAAATTGACGTTGGAATCGTCTCAAGTTGGCTGTTAGTCCTTTCTCCCTCTTCAAATGTTTCCACGCAAGCACCTGGCAATCCATCTGTGGAATAATTGGATATGAAATCTTGCTGTGGTTGCTTCTGTTGCTGAGCCAAACAGTTCAGTTCAGGATTTGAACTCAAATCTGTTGATGTGTCCCTGTTGGCCTTCAATGTTTCTGCTATGGTTTGATGCAAATACTGATCAGAATCATCATGAAGTTCATTTTGCATTTCTGCTTCCAAATTGTTAATCATTTTGAGTTCACTATTTTGGATGTGAAATTTACATTCCAGTTCTCCAGTTCCTTCTTGAGTGTCTTTATCCAACTCTTGATTCTGTTGTGTTGTCACATTTCCTATTTGCAGTTCATCACAGCCTTCTGTTTCCTTTCGATTGTCATCGAGTGACGCAGACGTTTTTTCATCCATGTTCTTTGTCTCCTTGACTTCGCAGGGTTCTGTGTTCTCGCACTTCCCACTGGTCTTGTTAGAGCTGAGAGGGCAGATGTCATTGATGAGGTCAGGTGTTGTTTTTGTAATTCTATTCCTTGAGTCATCATTTGCCACTACACACTCGAGAGGTTGTTTTTCCTCTTGCAAAGGTGTCATTTTGTAATCTTCCCGTATCATTTTCGATCCTCCGTGTTCCTGATCGTCTTCTAAAGACATACATGTCTTAGTATTGTCACATTCAGCGGTGGCATTATCAATTCCTTCAGACGGAGAGACTTCAAACTTATCAACAACGTCCAAGTCACTTGACAAAAGGCTTTGGGCTTGCAGCGTTGATATGGAATTACTGGCACATTGATCGCGAACAGGAATTGACTGCCCAGTGGCTATCATCTCTGAAACTACTGGTTCATCCTTTATTGGGTCAGCAGGAGCCACGGACTTTGAGTCTTTCCTACATTTGTTGGGATCTGTGCTAACTAGTGCGTGAGAGGGCGCTTGATCAAACTCAGCAGGAGGTTCACCACTGAGGTCTCTGTATTTTGTCTGAGGAGAGACTGAGCAGGTCAACATTGCGGTTTCAGTATTAGAAATGTGATCAAGATTGATGGAAAGCTCGGGAGACTCCGTGAAGACATCTCCTATTGGCTTAAAGGCAGCGTTATTGACAGAACTTGAACTTTCTCTTTCTTCGACCACAATGGCATCATGTTTGATCTCCTTTGTGACGTCACACTTGATTGGTTCCTTGCTGTCCATTTTTATCTCAAGTGGGTTTATATCTTTTGGCGTTAACATCGGATCCGTTTTTTCATCTGGTTGTTCACTGGTTGACTTTTCTCTTTGCTCCTCATTTGGTGATTTATTAACTTCATCCTTGGTGAGTTCTATCGGCACTTCAGCGCTTTTTGCTGGTTCGGAAGCAGCACCTGCAGGAAGTATGGCTTTATCGAGACAGTCACGATGTTCGGCACAATCGAGATTTTTCTCAGTTGGCCTTTTTCTGTCTTCAACTGATGGCTTGTTCTCTGTATTCGTGGATCTATCTTGTGGATCCAAAAGAACGTCATTCTCGGACATTGGTGTGGCTTTATCCTTGGTAAAAGTGACATCACAGCTGGTTTCTGGATAAATATAGCTGGCCTCAACAACAGGATGGTACAAACTCTCATGTACCGTCAACGGAGGCAAAGAAGCACATTTCAAAGCCGGTGTTGCCATGTCCATCACCTCTTTAGTGACACTACAATCTTCTTTCACACCGTCCACAAAGCGAACTCTGTTGCTTCCTCCAATTTTGTTGCGTGTAGACTTACCCACACTACTGGTTGGGTTCTCTTGAATCTCGACTTCTTTCTCTGTAGGCGTGGATTCGGGTGTGCTTCTTTCAAGTTGAACCTGTTGATCGTTGCTGGTAGAAGACTCTGTGACGGCCGACGCCTCACAAGTTGTTCCTAAACAAGGTGGCTCCTCAGAATTCAAATTGTGCTGTCTGCTGGCTCCATTTTCTGTCTTTCTTTGTTGGTTAGAAAATGGCAAAGGTGGAAATGCTGCAGTGAGCTCCTCCTTAGTACACAGGCTGTCTGTGCCGGTAATGTCCGTCTCACCGCTGCTCAGTGACTTCACGCATGACACTGCAACATCATTGGGTGGACACGATTTTTTCTCAGCTTCTCTAGCAGCCCCCTCCGGAAGACTGAATGAACTACACACAGCCCCTCCTGCTCCCTCCGGTCCTGCAGCGTTATCATTCAGATGATCAGTACTCCCAACTATCCAATGGGGAAGATGAATCAAATTGCCTTCTAACCCGAGCGGCTCTTTTTCTCTGTCGTTCTCTTCTGCCGGAGAGATCGCTGCCTCTGCACCGCTTGTCTCCATCTGTCCTTTTGAGCGACTCTCAGCCGAAGTGTGTGGCATTTTGCTGCCGCAGCTTTCCTCACTAGCAGGGAAACTAAGTGAGCAACAGACAGATGAAAGCCGAACGCTATTATCCAAGAGTATCTTAATTTCTTCGTTTCCCTCCGGGTGTCTTTCTGCTTGTGCTTTCCCAATGCCTGCGAAAGCTTTCGTAGCTACTCCCTCCCGTGAATCACAGCTCACGCTTTCTCCCTCACTTTTTATCACTTCTCGCATCGTGGGTGTTGTTAGTGGCAACGCAGCAGCCTCCGCTAAAGCATCTTCAATGGCTCTCTCCATACAACTCTCTCCCACATAAGCTTGGATGTGGCAAGATGAGTTCTCCGTTTTCTGTACTTCAGTGCCAACAATATCCTCGTGTGATTGATTTTCTGAAGCCTTATCAACGCTAGCTTGGACATGTGTTATCTCAAGCTTATCAACTTTATGTTGTGCGCTCTGTGGAATATTGCCAGTGTTGTTCATTTTGTCACACTGCGCATCCATAACATTTATGTTGTCAGACTGATTAGCATGTGAAAGAACAGAATTGGATGCAGAACCGGCCAAGTCAATAAAATCACTCTGTTGGCTATGAGTAGATGACTGGGAGGGGCTTGGCGTTCCCTCGTGACAAAAGCCATCATGAGGCTGTGCTCCAAACATCATTGTCTCTCTGCATGGCACTGAAGATGCAATTGCTTCAGATTGCCAGTGATTCCCTGTATTTAGAAGTGGAACAGCCTGTAATCCCTTCCCGGCTTGTCCTGGCGTCCTATCCTCCACTTCAGTCCTTTTCTTTTTCTTGTGCTTCTTTTTGTCTTTCTTTTTCATCCTTTTATTGTGTGCAGGATCATCCAGCGCATTGCTTGAAGAAATCATTTGTGTGTCACCATCAGCATGACTGGGATTGTCTGATCTTGCGTGCTTTGTCTGCAATTCCTCCAGTACGTGTTTATTCTCAAAATCATTTTTATTTATGTGACTTGGATTTAAAGTACATGTAGGAATCTGATTTGCAGTATTTATTTGGACACGCTCTTCATTTCTATCTATGTCTTCCTCCACAATGTTGCTATTAAAATCCTTTGTGTTAACATCTTCAGCGACTCTGTTACAATCATCATATTCTCTTGTTGCCTCTTCTGGTTCAAGGTTTTCTATTCCAAGTATGTAGTCCCTGAAACTAAACATAACTGTATCCATCTGGCTGCTCCCTGTCTCACTGTTTCCATGTGGATTTCTGTTTACGAGCTTGCCGTTACTATGTCCGGACTGGTCCGCAACTTGAGGCGGTGATGATGACTCAGCACACATTGTAATCGTTGCTTGTCCAGTTTTCCTATCCTCTCCTTCAACTTTTTCATGCTTGGTGCTGATGGGCTCTTTGAGATGAGGACCGCTCAGTGAGGCCATTTGTTCCTCACATTCCTGAAAGGCTTCCAGAAGCTCCTGGTCGAGAAGCGCACATGAAGGAGGGGTCGAGTGTTGGCCATCTGGGTGAGGTGTGGCAATGGGTTCAGGTGACAGTGGGGTATCTGCGAGGAGTGGGTCGTCGCCATTAGGCCTGAGACGAGGGTAGGGTGACATAGTTAAGACTTTCAGACACGCAGCTGCTCATTCCATGATGCCACACAACGCCGTTTGTGGTTGACAAGTCTCGAGCATTGCACTCACACGTGCACGCACAATGCAACATTAGTTGAAGTGCCTATCACCAGCTGTTTCAAAACAGTTGGTTGTCAATAAATAACAGCACGTCATTCTAGAAATCAAAACCATATTTTAGATTGAAATGTTACATCATCACGGGGTGAAAATGACAAAGGGTGCACAAATCAATCACTGATGAAAGCAAAACAAAACACTAAGCTGAATCATACAACAGTTAGACCACAGCGGAACCCGGTTAAGCCATTCTTCACAATGTTGCGGGATCATCTGAATCTCTGTGATTTGGCCCAGATCCATTTGGGAGATAAGGTACCTTTACCTTTATCATGACCATCATGAATAAACTCACTGTACGCAACATTAGGTACATTCATACAATAAATTAATATGAATTCACCACAAGCATCAAGTAGACTCATTTGTCTGTTTGCTTTGATGGAACAAATGCCATACAGCAAAGACAGAGCTATTATATCCAAGCATAAACAGAACATTGCGTCATCTTGCAAACACTCCATGCACTCTGATGATATTATTCATCACCCAAGACCAATACCTGCTATCTAGAACTACCAGAGGACTGACTTCCATGTGATGTTGCAAGCCAGCCAGCAGGGGGTTCACCTGCTCATATGCAGTTTCTGCTTTGCTAGTCTGAAGCCTGTCAACACAAGCCCAGGGACGTGCACGTTCATACAGAGGGGAAAAGAAATAAAGGCCTTGTTACCATTATCTTGATATGAGATCTGCTCCCACATATAAATTATATAGCAGAGGAAGTTTTCATTTTATATGATTGTTACTTGCATTTATGTATGGTATGCAAATTAGGAGAGCTGCTGTGAGTCATTTGTTTAGATGATACAGTACTGATGTCATTTTACCATGATGATCCAAATTTAGAAAAGAGGCCCAAATATGTTATAAGCTGGTAAGTGTAACAAGAGGTTGGTTTTTTTTTTTCGAATGAACTTTTACAGTGGAAATGAGATCATGAAAGTGTAACCTGCATAAAGCTTATTGCACTCACCCGAGTGAGGACTCCCAAATGTTAAGGTCACTGCTAAAATCTAGACTGGGCAGCAGGTCATGGGGAAACTCCAGTTCCTCTTTGTCCTCCGGGGCTTCTGCCGTATCTCCGCTCTCTTCAACACAGGTGATGACCGGAACATCTAGAAGCACTGGCTGGGGCAGCACGTCAGCATTCTTCTGCTTTTCGGGCTGTAAGGAAAAAAAATGAACTAATGAAGAGCTACGAATACAGGCACCCTAAATAAAACAGTATTCCTTAGGGTTTGCTTGATTTAATACTCACAAATTCACCTATTGACATTTTTTTTGTGTGGAAACTATCTCTAGCTATTCACAGAAAAACTGTGTAAGTGCATTTTTCATGCATTTACCGAAATGTTCTAAGACACTGCTAAATTGCTCTAATTTGAAGAAATAAATTCGTTAATAAATAACATAAGGGCTTAGAGTATCACCATGATAAAAAACAGTGATACTCCTTTTAAATCATGTTTGATGTGTATGGTTTCACTTGAACAAGGCAACCAAGTATTATTTCACCTTTTGTGGTTATATGTAAAGCAATACACCTGAAAAACTATGCTCTGGGGCTTTCTTTACAGGTGCAGGGTGTTTTTTTTTTTTTAACCCACTTTTAACAAAGTGACAGGTACAGTAAATATACATTTGGTGTCGTGCTGGCTGAACTAAATATGGTTCAATTCTTTCAATAACCATTCCCTTAAAATTTAAGGGAAATAACAAGGACAAAATAATAGAAGCTATAGCAGTGAATTTATATGCTTTAAGTCTTTAAATAAACTTAATTTGATCCGATTTTCAGCAAGGTTATTAAAACTGATGATATGGCTAAAACAACGTCATCATGTCCTGACAATCTTTTCGGCCAATAAAGTCTAAATAATGACACAAGTGTTATTCTTCTCTATAAATGGACCATTCCTGTTTACATATGTGCCAAATCCCTTTAACGTGTTTGCATCTTGCAGGAAATGAACAAGCACCTGCAGCAGCTTCATTGCAAACAAAGATAAGCAAATGACTCCACCCATTTGTTAGGAAACACAATAAAGCCTTGTGTGTATCACCTGCAGAGATGCACAGCTAGTATTTACCAGTAACTGATAGTCCACTACACCTTCCCAGTTTGCTTTAATAAAAAAAAAAAAGAAAATCACCACACCTCTATTGGAGTCAACATGACATTTAAACACGAGTACTTTAATCAAACAAAAGTGACATAATTACAGCACCCTGTTTTATCCACTAGTGGAAAACACTTATCATAGTAGCAAATTTATTGTTTTAAGAGTAGAAGTCACATTTAGTGCAAAATCCCAAAATTGACTAGTTTTTTGTTTTTATCTTGAATGTTTTTATTTTGAGGAAATTGTTGGAGTGCCTATTTACACTACCACCAGCAGCTATCTGACACCTGCAGTCTGAAAGCACAACACTTAGTAATGTGTGATGTAAACAACAACCTGTGTTTCAGGTACACAAAGGTCTCACCTTCATCACGTTGCCATCTCTGAGGTGACGTTGAAATAAACAGATGCAAATATGCATTTCGGTTAAGGCGTGGTGAGGCGACTAGCGTCACCTGACCATAATTAGTTTGGTTTGTTCCAAGTTATGCCCAATACTGATTACAAAACTGCATGTCGGAATTTTACATTTTAATTATGATCGTCCATCAAACCATCTATAGACTGCAGTGCTTGTAATGTTTTCCTGCAGAGTTGGTTAGAAACGACTCCTAATGAGAACCAGCAGTGCACACAACAGCCCAAAACCACATTATTAAAAATCAAGTCTAAGTTAGATTTCTAAATATAGCACCCGATAACACGTCCGGTGAGTTTGTGTTGCTGATGCGATTTAAAATCTCATCAGTCTTACTGAAGAGCAGCAGCTAATGTCACAAGTTGTAACTGTCCACTCAGCACTATGACAAGGTGACTGCAACACAAACAGCCCTTTAATTCAATCTACAATACTGGATGAAACTATTTCATTGCTTGATGAGATCATCATAAACACACAAACAATACATCTCGCTTTCAAATAACGACCCAATATGTCATTGGCACTGTGTAAACAAATGTCATGTTTCTCATGTGACCGTATTAAAACAGGCCTTTATTTGTGCACTAGACACAAACAGATCTTTGAAAATAGAACACATTACAGTGAAAAGTTTTGATGATGTACTTACTCAATATTTTGGAGGATTCCGCTCTTTCTCTATATTACAGGTACTCACTGTACTCATGCCACTTCTGTTTTGGAATACACAAACATGCTGCAACACATGCAGCCGCTCTCCTTTTCTCTCCTTGACTGGATCTTTTGCAAATCACCAGCTCCTCCTTCTCTTCCTTTCTGCCCGCCTCCTCCCTTCTAAATTTCCAGTGCACCTCCTCAAGCCTGCTGCTGAATCACTTGGCTGTCAACAGGGAAGGGCTGGGAATTCTCCTCCCCCTTCCAACTGAGCACTCTTCCTACTCCCTCCTCTTCCCCTTCTGTTTGTCCTCCCCCCCCATCCTCCCTTGCTGCGGTTTGTCATGCACTGTCTGACAAACTGTGAGTGGTCCTGCAG
Source organism: Syngnathus leptorhynchus (assembly GCF_054491065.1). Classification (NCBI taxonomy): domain Eukaryota; kingdom Metazoa; phylum Chordata; class Actinopteri; order Syngnathiformes; family Syngnathidae; genus Syngnathus; species Syngnathus leptorhynchus. The sequence goes on along the minus strand of NC_141204.1, from coordinate 7,625,675 downwards.
GTGAATATTGGGAATTAGGCCAAGGGGCAAGCCTGTGGTGCCCGCCCCCAGCCCCCCCCCCAGGAGAGGATCAAGTTGCACTGCAAGATGCTTTTAGTACACACACTCACACACGATAACTTAGGTCCATTATCTATTGTCTTAATTGGCTTTGTTTGAATGTGACATCACAACAACATTTCCCTAATCAATACACCAAATTGCGTCATTGGGGATTCTCAAGTAAATTCATGAAATACATTTATACTATACTATTAAACTCTTATCATTTTTATCATTGTGATAGCATGATAAAACTATATTACTGAAGGAGCAAATCGCAGATTATTTCATGTTTGACATAGTTTACTTGATGCAGGCCGAAATGTCTGAAGAAGCATGGAACAGCATTATTTTTGAGAGAGTAGTTTTGGGAAATGTTATTTTGTACCTCTGCAAGCCAAGCTGATGAAGTATCTTCACTCAACACAAAACCACCAACCTGCAAGGGTTCGGTGTGATTTTCTTGGGGTGGAAATAGAACAACATGTTCAGGAGCGCCCTCTTCTGGCTGAAAGTACAAAATTGGTGTGGTTCAAAATTTTTGGGGAGGAGAGGAAGCTCTCCTGACATTATTAGTAGATATATGCATTATTGTTTTCCCTAGCACACCATGTAAAATACAACTGTGTGGGGCCCTCGACTGTTTAAGAAGCTCATTTGCATTAATCCCATCAGGATAATCCAGAATTCCAATTGCAAGGTTTGAGTCACATGTGCGTACGTTTCTTTAGCTACAATTATACATCCTTCTAAAGGAGCCTGACAAGAGATAGGAGTACGACAGTAGATTTAGTCTTGAAATATCGACAAACATTTAACAAATTGAATTAATCAATGAACCTGGATTGCTTTCATCTGAAATAGTATCAGTGTTGGAGTGTTAGAGTAATTTAATAGTAGAAGAAATAATGTAATTTGCATCATTATTGTTATTATTATCATTATTAGTAGTAGTATTAGTAGTAGCAGTAGTAGGCTCGAGTTAAAGTTTTCTTTAGTGAGGGTAGCGGTAGTAGAATTATTGGTATTACTCGTAGGATTAATAGTAGTATTTGTATTGGTAGTATTAGAGGGAGTAGTGCAAAGTATGACAGCAAACGCATCTCTTGCATGTGTCTTACCAAAGCCTCAGTCGTGCTGCTCTCGTTCCCCATGTCTCATCAGGCCGAGCGGCACAAGGACCCTCCGGGCCTTCTCAAGCTCAACACAGCGAGACAAAACGTGCAGACGAGCTGAGGTCCCTCAGTGAACGCCTTTTCCGCAGGATTAGAGCAGTAGACAGAGAACGGAATGTGTGAATGAATGCACATGTAGTTTTAGAGATTAGAAAATTGTGATGGAGTCGACCGCTAGCTCAGGCCAAAGTGCAACCCTTAACAACCCTCAGTACAACCTAGAAGCCAGAGGAACATGTGCAATTATACCAAAACAGACATTGAAGAGAGTTTTTTTCCACTGCATTAAAAAATAAAATGCCTTGAGTAAGTGAGTATGTGCATGTGTGCAAGAATATTGGCTTGGTCAGTATTCTGTATTGCAACTCATCCCTCAGGGAGGTTTGTTTGCGCACGGTTGATGCTACTTAAAAGTGCGCATGCACAATTAGAAAGCATTGACCTGGATATGCTACATTTTATAAATAGATACATGACTGTTTCCTCCCAGTTCTGTGAACGGTTCATAATTAGAAGTATAACAAAACCACAATCTCATTCTATAGCAGTGACGACAATAGTTCCTTTCATAAAAATAATAAAATCACTGATATATTCGTGAATATTTTTCCTGTTAATTGTTAGAAATGAGCCTCATTGACCTTGGGCAAAATCACAGAGATACTGCATTTGTCTAAATGGCATTATATTGTATTTGGGCCTTTAGATGTTAGTGAGTGCATATTATTAGGAATAGGAAGTTATAATGTGTGTTTTGTGCTGTGTTTATTCTGTGGCGTGGCAACACTTCTCCGCTTTAGCCTGCTTGCTATTTGGATAAAAGGGATGTAATTTCAGTCTCCACGCCGTAATTGTGTACGCACTTTAAGTAGTGGTTGCATTTCACAGCTTCTTTTTTTTTTCCACGACGAAAAGCGCAACAGTTATATATCGGATGATGACCGCTGTCATAACTGACCATTTGACATGAACTCCAAACATGGCATTTACTGTCCTGGATGCTAGCCCTTCACTTGCGTACTTCTAAACACTTCTATTTATAACAATATTCTCAATATACAATATTGTTTATAAGAGTAATGATAAACATTCTGCACGGTAGTAATAAAATGACAGATTCCTATTGCATCGACAACTGAGATAAATCAGTCCACTTAATATCTTCATGATACTTCCTAAAGTGGAAGAGACCAAAGAGCAGCAGTTTGCTACTCACCGTGGTTAAGAAGATATGATGTCCCCTGAATCCCCCTTCAAGCTTGCATGAGCTTACCAAGTCTGTTTACAGTCTGACTAAAGTTCTGTCGTCTCCTGCGTGGAGCCTCAGTTTCTCTGATGCTATTTTTGCATCCCACGTGGGGTGAGCAGGTGGGGAGCGGGCGCTAAAGGGGGTTTGATGGGCGGCCTGAGGTGAATGCTGGACCGAAGGAGGAGAGTAATGGGATCGAGGGGAGGAAGGGACGGAGGGAGGGACGGAGGGGACGGAACCGGAGCTGAGGCGAAAGGTTTGCCACTGGAAATGATTATCCAATCTCACCTGATTGCAGCAAAAAAATAGGATTTACAACACGCTGTTCATCTATCTTTGCTAGCGACATATCATTTCATAAATAGCAGATCAAGTACAATTAACCTGTGTATCCACCTGTTGCCATTTCTACAAACAAAACGGAACTCCTCCCCTTTTCAATGTGCAGCAGTCTCGCTCTTTTTGTACCTAAAGCTCTCCGAGCATGCAAATATTCATATTTCTATCTTCTGCCACTTGGAAAGTCTCCAGCTGTGACATGTTTCAGATATAAATCTTGATGACATTTTCCACAGTATGTTTTCAACACTGCATTGCCTTGGTCAAAATGTTCATTTTATGAATAAATAAAATAGTGACAATTTGCAAAGCAAGCCATAAAAACATTGAATCGTCCACCGCAGCACCATCTCCATCACCATCTTCATTCTTTGCTGCCATCTATTCTCTCACAGATATTGCCACACAGCAGCTTTCTCCGCGATTTACCTGTCTTGGTGAAATTCCGATGCAGCCCCCCATCCTGTATTCCATGCCCTCTTCTGGTGAAGTGACTCTGGCGCTACAAGGCTTGCAGAGCACCTTCCTGCAGAACTGCATCCTCGTCGCTCAACCACAGCATCACCAGGGCAGCAAGAGCTTTGAAAACGTGCGCATCGAATTGACTCGATGTGCTGCCTTGCATCGCCTGTGGTGCATCTGTGACATCATTTCAAGCCATGACATAAAAAAAAAAAAAAAATCGACATTACATAAGGAATCCTGCCTAATCAAATGAGCGGAAGATGGGAAGTGATGCTTTGCATCGAATCCTCGCATCCGATGAAGAGAGGCACACTGTGGCACGGCTATGGAGGAAAATCAAGGGGGGGGGGGACCAGAATAAAGGGTGCATGTCCCTTTAAATCCTCCAAGAAGCAGCAGAGACACTATTTCAAACCTGGGTGAGGGTTTCAAACTAGTGTTGGGGTTTTCAAAGTCGGGTTTCAAACTTGGGGTATGGTTTCAAACTCGGTCGTAAGGTTTCGGAGTAGGGTTTCAAACTAGTGTTAGGGTTTTCAAAGTCTGCCTATCCAGCCTCACCCTGGAATTGTTTTTGGGATCCGGAGGTCATCTCGCAGACCAGCCCCGTTATAAACTTGAAAATATTATGATCCGCCATGAATTAAATGGACGGTAGATGGCGCTCTATTAAAAGTTGTAGAACGAGCCACAAAAGCGCTCTTCTGTAATGACGTTTGCCTTGCCTTAGCAACCACAAGGGTCAAAAATCACTTTCAGATGCTCGCATTTGAAAAAGGTGCGTATTTTTTGTTTGCTTTGCTAATTTTGTTTCATACATTAAACATTATAAATATACATCAAAAAATACTATATTATTTTGATTTGTGTTTTTTCTTTGCTAATCACTGTATTATAAGAATGCTGTTGGATTGATATTGTTCCCCCCCCCCCACCAATTCACTTTTAAATCCCTTCGATTGCTTGTGCATGATGTCCATCCAGTCTGTTGGAATTCCAATTAAATATTAGAAGTTTAATTGAAATGAATTTGTTTCTAAATAATCAGTGTATCAAAGTCTTCAACCAGACTGTACATTTATTGCAATGTAGGCCAAAAGTATTGCTGCATACTGAATATATTTTCTTTTTTCTAATGCTGATTTTAGGTGATGAGGATAGGCGATGGACTGGTCACATGGACAAACTAATCCCATCATGACCCTGCCACGCTAAAGAACCGACCGAGCCGTAGTTTAGGCTCTTCTGTGCACCTTTGCAGTCAGGTAGCATCGGTTTTATTTCAATATGGGGGAGCTGAAGTCATCTACACCCCTACTTCACTTGGATCTGAACAACTTTGACACTGTTGATGCAGAAAATAGCAGGTATGTTTTAACAAGCCCTCGCTCCTTGGAGTCCTGTGCACGACTTGGCATCAAACCTGTTGCTCTTCTGATGAAATCGCTGAATGACTTATTGTCTGAGCAGTGTGACTTGCCTTTAGAAGAAGTGAAAGTTATTCATGAATCCTATGACAGGGAGAGAAGGACGCTTCTGCAAATGTGCCGAAATGAGAGGGAGCGGATTATCCGGCAGGTTGCCAGGTGGCCGAGCACTAAGAAAATCTCAAGCCGGGGAACGAGACATGACACCGAGCTGAAGGATGACATCATTATTGATAAGACAACAGCTCCTATTCCATATGCAGATCTCTGTATTAGGCAGAAACGTGTGAGTAAAACATCCTGCTCTGCTGCAGGAGAACCAGATAGGAACACGATCTGCAGCCTAGGTGACCTCAGACACTATCCGGCTATCCAAATAAAACTACAAAGGCTCACTGAAGACATTCGGAAGGAAATGCGTGTCCCAATATCGCAGACCGACCTCAAGATTGCAGCTCTCATGCTGATGAAACACCAGGAAGAGGAGGACCGCCTCAGTCATAGGCAGTGGAGGGACGAGGAGCGAGAGGAGGCCCGTAGGCAGGAGGAGGTCCGGCAGGTGCAGGAAGAGACAAGGAGGATGCAGAAGCTGATGAAGAGTGTGCAATGCTGGCATGAGGAGCTGGAGGCCCGCAGGAGGCTGAGAGCACGTCGGGAAGAAGAAAGAGCAAAACAGCTCAAAAGGGAGGTGATGCTGCAAGAGGAGCGATGGAAGAGGCTGAAGGAGCAGGTGGAAGCACAGCGGAGACGACAGATGGAAGCTGCGCAAAAGGATGCACAGGTGAGGAAATCTTGCCGGGAGAACATGCTGAGAGAAATGGAGGAGGTGGACAAAAGGCAGCGAGACAAGGAAAAACAGGCAGCTATGGAGAGGGAGCAGAGAGCAAGGAGGAGAAAATTGCGGCTGGAGAAGAAGGAGAAGAAGCGTCTCCAGCAGGAAAACAGACAAGAGCTGCTATACCACATCCTCCTAAAACAGCAAGTGGAGAAACAGCTGGAGGACGAGGAGAAACGTCTGAGGGACGCACTTGAGAGGAAGATGCGGCGTTCACGTGAGAAACACGCTCGTGACGTGGAGACTCGGCTGCTGGAGCTACAGGAGCGGGCTGCCCAGGAGGAGAAGCAGATGCTGAGGACGCAACTCAGGGCCAAGCTGCATAGCATCCAGCAGCACACGCACAAACATCTCCTGGTTAAGCTGAGTCAGCAGCGCGCGCAGAGAGCCGCCGAGCACACTTGGGCACAGCAAAGGAAAAGAGCCCAGCAAACGTATCAGCATAACAAACTCAGACGGCGGCGTCACAGACACAGACAAGAGAACCTGCAGAAAGAGGAGGAAGCGGTGAGAAAGGTCAGGGAGAGCAGCCTCGCCATAAAGGAGAGGAGGAGTGAGAGGTTGCTTCGAGAGCGCGAACACGCACGGCAGGAGGCGCACAAGCAGGCCGTGGCGTCGTTTCAGTTGAGGGAGCGAGCGAGGCAGCAGATACAAAGTCGCTCCTTTGCTCAGATGGCTCAGGAAGCTCAGTTGGTCGCCTCCATCAGTCGCATGAACCTCTGAAATGACATCTTCACACACAGCTGCAATTTGTGTGCCTTGGAAAAGTGATTTGAAAAATACCAGAGGAAGCCTTCATTTAGCTGGGGTAGAATGTAGGTTTTCCACTGTCATTTATTTTGGACCACATTCATCATCTGGCAGTGATAGTTATGTTAGTACAGGAAAGGATAATTACAGGAAATGTTTTTATAATTGTCAAATCTTTCTGGTTTGCTGTCATTCGCGCTAGTTTCTGCAGGGTGGTGTGTACAATTATTACATTCGAACATGCGGCCTTTTTTTTCTTTTTTTTTAATAAATTAAAAGCAAAAAATGTAAAGGTTTTCTCATGCTTTACTCATACTTGGATACAAACTGTTCCATCATTGTGCCACGTGGGATGTTGAAGTTACATTTACACAAATGTGCATCAAAAATATTTTCTTTTACAGATCTTTCGTCGTTTCAAACTCGATGAAAAAGTGCAGGTTGTTCAGAAAGGGGTTTGATTGGACAATTTAAAGAAAAAAAATTGTGCTTACAGACAGTGAGGTTATGGATAGATCAAACCTGATGTTATAGCATGGCCTCAAAGCACCTACAATAATCTAGTGAAAATAATTGGCAGGCAAATAACCACAGGGCTCTTTGCAGTAATGTCTGCAGTGCTCTATTTAAATTTTGGATTTTTTTATTCATGTACCTTAGGCAATGGCGGAGCGAGAGGGGTGCAGGGTTGGCCTTGCCCCCTGACAAATATGATTGGACCCCCAGAAGTCAGACCCCACATAATTGACTTTTGGGTCTTTTCTGATGTATTTTTCAACCATTTTTTCATCATGTCCACATGTCCCCGTGCAGAACATATGATGAACCTTTATCAGCCTTTTCTGAAGATTTTTTTATTATTTGCTTTGCAGACCACCTGAGATATCCATGGACCAGCTTCGGCCCCCGCCCAATAAAATAAAATCCTAGCTCCGTCAATGACTTTAAGAACTAATCCACATTCTGTCAGTCATTAGCGCCATCTAGTGGTACATTAACCCATTTGTCCCCAAGGCAAAAATCCTGCCTGTGACCAGCATCCAGATTGGTACCCTTTACGTTCTCAGGATAGATGTGATATCCTGAAATGCAGTCTTTGATTTCTCTCCTTGACATGTCAGTTTGATGAAAGATTCACATTCGGAGTAAGTTCGAACGATACAAATGCTCAGTTTCGACTATCGAGTCCTTCTCAGTCATCGTGAAGCCCCACAGCCAGCAACACAGGAAGCCCAACGCCGAGAACAAGAGTCACGCTCTCCTTAAGGCCTAAGTGGCTCTGCTGCTTGGGTTGACCGTGAGCGTTACCGCTGATGATGTCGGGAAGAACGTGCACCGTGGCCACAAAGAGGAAGGTCCCACCCGAGAAAAGCATACCGACACCCGTTGCGCTGAGCTGGTCTTGAGATGACGAGCAAGTCTGTTGAGGACAAAACGCATTTCCAATCAATGTCTGGTGTAGAATGTCAAAGGGGAAAAAAAAGAACTGGTTCGGGCTGTATTACCGCGTGCAGTATGAAGTATGTCGCAATGGCAACAATTGGTGCTGCAGCTGAGAAGGCCAACAAATGTCCTTGGATGGATTTCTTTTCCAGTCCCGCATGTATCAGAAAGGCAACTAAACCAAAAGCTGCAGGAGCCTAATAGACAAGGGTGAATATTTTTTTGTCAATGTATTGTCATTGAAATAATGTCTGCTCACAGTTCACGTTTTTTTTATTTCTTCCATTGAACTTATGTCAGCTATTTATTGGGAAAAAAAATCCTATTAATAATGTATTTTGTGGTTTTTCTTGTAACATCATACAACATAGCACCAAAGACCTGGCTAAAAGGAAAGTAGTAAGTGTGTCATGTTACTTAAGATCTTTGTTTGTCAGCAAGGGTAATAAAAAAAAAGTTTGAAATTCTATCAAATGATTTTTGGGATAATAAAAATAACTAAATAACTAAAATTCTACTTTATAATGGCAATTATAAACATTGGAGGGGGTGGTCACAATACCAATGGTGGCGTTAACTCAGTAAATCTAAACTATAGCAAAAGCATTAAATTAGCAAAATAATTATCCGACCCACTAAACATTGCATATTGTTTTATGTTTGTCATTGTAATGTACGTATTTACTTCCGTGTTCTCGCTACACACTGTCGACTCGACGCTTATGGAGCTTTTCACATGCAAGCTGATTTCATGCATTCATATTTTGAGTGTCACATGAAATGTACATGAAAATGGAGTCTTTGTTAGGCTGCACTCCAGGATGTTGAAAAGTTTCTGACAAGAAACTTCTAACAAGCTCGAGGCAAATTGGGCTTCCTTGACTACCCGAAGATGCAGTTATGTGACACCACATAACAATGGCAGTCCACAAAGTTGCACCAAATGTCAGCTTTATATATTTTTATAAAGAAGTATATAATTGTGTTTGTATGTAAAATCTCTTCATGAAGTTGTTTGGTAACAAGGCCAAAGCAAATATTAAATAAGATCAGGTTTGACTACTTTCCACGAGCAAAGCTCCTTTGTCATTCAACTAATGTATGGCTGCTCTTGTTTGTGTTGCTTTACTGTCACTAGAAGATTTAAGAATTTAACCTTGTGAGCTAGCTCTAAGTAGGATTGTTTTACAATTCCACAATAGTCCGGAATGCACGATAAAGTTTCATTGAAATAATCTCACCTTGTGTAGAATCACAGCTAAAAACACAATGACTTGCACTGTCACCTGGCCCGTGGCTACCACTGCACCCAAAGCGAATCCATCAGCTATTTGTAATGCAAAACACAAAAAGCAGCAAACATTCAGAGGAGGCTTCCCGCCAAGGCTAAAATTGTGTGTATTTACTTAGTTCTGTTTGTGCTGGATATCAAACCTGAGGCATAAAATGAAATAACCAAATCAATCTTTTATCTGTCTCTTTGCGAAAATATCAAAGCGGTATCCACAAATCGGTATGGAAGACAGAATCCAGCAGTCAAGTCATAATTTGTGTCTATATTTACTTTAAGTATGGCCTTTAATAGACTATCTCGAGTACAAAATGACTTCAATTGCATGCTAGACATTCCCTCAAAACATGATAATAATATTTTACTACCACTTTTAACGTCTGATTTACCGTTTGAGACTCACTGCTATAACGCAAAGGTTAACGAGAGCACAAAAAGTGACTCACATGAGGTCATTTACTTTGTGATGGGCCTTTGCCCTGGTGTAGTGAAATGTGAGGTGTGCCAGAGGCAAACAAATATTAGTATTGCTATTTTACCTGCGGCATGAATAACCAACCCCAGTGTGGCTGTGATGGCGTCGCTGTTGGGATTAGTTTGTCCTAAAATGACATCATACATTCAATCTGTTGATTGTGCCAATGCATTTAAAACCTAAAATATAAATATGATGAAGAAAAAGTATGCTGAATTACAATCATAATGTCACGAGTGATTCTGAACATTACAGTTGCAAGGTGGATCAAGTCAAGTTGGTCCCCGACATATGCAGCACACTGAATTCTTCCAAATGCATACAGATGTCATGTCCGCTTTACCACACATGGCGAAATAACTCGTCAGTTGATCCACCACAAACATGAAGGTGAAGCCCGATGTCAAAGCCACTCCAATCCACAGCTGAGGTGCGGGGGAGCTTTCTCTGGAGGTTTTGTTCAGAGCAGAAGCTGCAGAAGATAGGGATACCAAATAAGGTTATATGCATATATATAATAAAACAAGCTATATGATAATAACCATTGTGGTGTGTCAAGGACTCTTGCATTAAGCCCACTCCTTCAGGGATGGTGATTGCAAGGGCTGTTCCACACAAGAAGCCTGCACCCAGAATGGAGACAAAGTGCAGGCTTCTCTGGAAAAACACAAAGATATTTTTAACTTTAGAGCCACGAAAAGGAAATATTTTTTTTACCCAAATGTCCATGTAAGGACACAAGTCAAGCACTTAAACCAAAATACAGGGAAAATGCGTCTTTTTTTTTTTTTGTAGCGTGAATTAAGGACTTACCTCGGAAAGTCGAAACAACAGAGGGATGAATCCGAGTAAGAAAGAACCGACAAACATTGCTACTGATATTAAAGTAATGCTCAACCCTCCGTCCATTTCGTCGATTTGATTTTAAGAGGGTTATTCGAGTAGTCACGAGTAGTGTCCTAGATTTCTGTCTTGCATCATTGGACACGACAACGTGCGTTTACATTTGTTATAAAACATGTTATTCTTCCATTTTTGTCTTCCACGTCGAACCTCCCCGTCTGTGACCGCCCTGCTACTGCTGAGCCGGTTGCACTAGCACGGGATGAAAACAGAAAGGGGCTTTTTTTTTTTTTTTTTTTTTTTTTTATAACTCTTTCGAGAACGCATCTTGGAATGCATTTAACATTACAATTTGCACTAGTCCTCCAACGACAAAGCAGAAATTGTTTGTGTTTTTGTGTGTGCTCTTGCTGGTTATTGGACAAAAAAAACAAAAACGTTATTGCGTTTGAAAATATGAAGCATATGTGAATCATCGTTACAATTTATATCACCTTCTATAATATTCTATTGGAGGGGGAAAAAAAACCTTGATAACGGTTTTCTGCAGAGGTAATCAAAAATAAATACAGTGGAGCTTCGGTTTTCGAACACAATCCGTTCCAGAAAGCTGTTCGAGAAGTGAATCATTCGAATTTCCCAATCATGTTTTCCCATTACAAATAATGGGAAAAAATGAATCCGTTCCGAGCAAAAAAAAAAAACACCGTCATTTTTTCATTTGCGCATTTTTGTCCGATCGCGCAACTTCAGCGCGTCACCAACCGCGCAACTGCACTGCGCTGGTCGCATTATTGTGACAGAGCGGCTGCTGAAATTTAGAAAATGTTTTTAAAGTCCTGATGTAATTTCCAAAATTTAAGTAGACCTCAGTGCGTAGGAAGTTTAATTTTGTCCGATCGCGCAACTGCAGCGCACCGCCGAACGCGCAACCGCAGCGCGTCACCGACCGCGCAACTGCACCGCGCTGGTCGCATTATTGTGACAGAGCCGTCGCTGAAATTTAGAAGACATTTTTTGAAATCCTGATGTACTTTCCAAAATGTAAGTGGACCTGAGTGCGCAGGAAGTTTAATTTTGTCCGATTGCGCAACTGCAGCGCACCGCCGAACGCGCAACCGTAGCGCGCCACTGACCGCGCTACTGCACCGCGCTGGTCGCATTATTGTGACAGAGCAGTCGCTAAAATTGTCGCATTGCTTTATGTTTTCAGATGGCTTTACTGCTCCCACTTGGTTCCTTTGGAGGCATGATTAGAGTTGATGCAATCCTCAGAGTAACGAGAATGCAATAACGAACGGAGTCAGCAAATGGATGGATCGTATTTAAAAACAAAGGTTGAAAATCGTGGTCATAAAAAAAATTTGGGGAAAAAATTAACTTGGAAAACAGTGAAAAATTATAGAAAATAAAAAAATAAAGAAATGAATTATTGTTCTTTTGTAAAGGTTGCATTAAAATATTTTTTTCTTGACTGATGCTGGAATATCGACCACTACAGAAAATGGATTGTGTGAACAAGAATTACCTCCCGATAGATACAAACTTGCAATTTTGAGATGAAGCATTTTACTAAAAATTCCAGAATTGGAACAAGTTGACAACTCCTATTAAAGAGTGTTTTCCTGTTAACAAAATCTATTGTTTTATTTCCAGTGAGTGTACAGAGGCATAGATTAATGAAAACATGATTCACAATGTTTAAATTATAAGACATCACTAAGGCCAACAGACTGACACGTAAATGTTTTTCTTGCAGTGACACGACACTTGCTAGTTCAGTTATAATACAAAATAGCACATGTATGGTTGTCCAGTGAACCAAAGCTGATCACCATTAGCTAGCACTATTTGCATCTTATCAAAAATTGCGGGTGTCAAATTACATTCAAGATTAAAGAGATAGTGTGATTAGAGTATCCCTCCGGAACCCGTTGAGAAATTTCAAGATATATTAGAGGTATACAAATGTAGAGGTATGGAACAGTCCACTTACAATCAGAGGAGAATGCCACTCGTACATTGCAATTCTTTTTTTTTTTTAGTACCAAAATAATTGACACATTCAAACAGGTCATGGTCAGTTTTGTGATGCGGTGATCAGACCTTATGGGAGTTTTTTTTTTTTTTTTAATCTTAGCAGCTGTTTTATTTATAAAAAGAAAATGTCAATGCGAATGCAATGGAGTGGAGTGGGTCTGAAATTTTTTTATATTATCAGTTGTGAGGAACCATTTTTCTATCAGGGGGCTCCTTCCTAATGGGGTGGCGAAAATTCAACAATTGAAAAAGTGATTACCATACATTTTGAGCATGTGGTTTATGTATTTAGGATATCTGTAATGGCTCATAAATTATATCTTGCAGCCAGACCTGCTCCATAAGCTTATAAAAATGAGAAGTTTGATGCAGAGTAAGGCCACAGTTGGGTGTGTGTGTGTGCTACATATCACATTGACAAATATTCCTTGGTTCAGCTTGAACTATTCAGATCCTGAATGCATCTTACCCGCAATTGTGGCCTTCTGATTTGTTTTAACAATTTATCGCAGACATTATACAATTTCATTCAAATAATTTACAAATCAGCTATGGGTGGCTGTAACATAACTGCAAACAACTTATAATACACCTCACAGGAGCTAACATAATCAAGTGCCTCTACAAAATTGTACAAGGACAAGACAGAGACTAACTAGTCTTAATCCAGTTATCACCGTAAAATGAACGCAAATGTCAGTATCTGTGCGTGAATATGTAAACCTATGGGCAAAAAAAAAAAAAGATACAAAAGAAAACGGATGTCAACTGAGTATCATCAAGAGACTAATGCATCAACACGTCCTATTCAACTCAAAGTCTTCTTGTAGCAGGGGTCAGTAGCAGCAGACCAATAGCAATCCCAACTGACTCCATCACTTTAATCACTGTAGTGTTCTAAGACGCCGCTCGGAAATGTATCTATGGATTCTAATCGATGTCCAAGGAGGTTATGTGCTAAAAGAAAAATCTTGCTCTTTTCTTTAAAGCTTCTATGGGATCGCATGAGCATTGTAGAAACCTCTGCACCTCGCTTGAAAGCCGTATTTCATATGAAGCATCAAGTGGGGACATTTTGGGGTACTAGCAGAGGATTATGGGGAAAAAAAATCTCCACTTGTTGAAGACATGCCAAAACAAAGCTTAAGGAGAGAACATCATTCCCTTCAAGACGGGGCGGGCCATAGTGGTCTTTTCTGGGTCCGTGCGCTGCGCAGGTGGATCTGATGGGCTTTGCTGTTTGTGCATTGCTTGTGCAAGTAGTCTCAGTCTATGTGAGAATCCTTGAGCTAGAATCCACATATTCATTAGTAGACAACACACAGCCATTAGTTTTACGTCCCTCCATCAAGTTGAGATGCTTTGGTGAACTTGTTGGTTCACTTCCAGTTTGTTTATTCAGTGCACGCTTCTGAAAGTTTGAACTTTCTGTTGTTCTCAGTGTCGCACTTCATTATCGATGAGGCTGTCTTCTCCCGACTGGAAGTCCTCATTCAGGCCATTTTCCACATTGATTATTTCCTCGTCCTGTGACTCACCACTGCCCGATCCGGCCTCCTCTGCGTTTGGATCTTGCAGAACCTCAGCGATGTACATTTGCTGTTGGGATGGAAGACAAAGATTTAAAATAACATCTCTTTCTCAAAAGCAACTTTATAAAATTGGGCAAAAATATCAGTGCATGATCACAATCTTTTCATGTGCTACAAAGGTATCAGAATAATGTATATTTCTACATGATTGTAAAATTGAAACAGGCATTTGACATTTCAATATGAGACCAAAAATATTCAGACCCTTCCACGCACAACCTGCAATCTGCTCGCGGAACCCAGGTTGGGAAACACAAGTCTAATTATGCAATTGCCTGACGACATCGGCGTATGTCATGTACTCTTTAGCTATCATCTCTGTGACAAAAAGCTTTATCAGCAAATCTTTTGAGGCGATGTCATAGAGAATTATGTTTCTGAGCTCTCAATGAGGAACTACTTGTATCATTTTGGAAGGAGGAGCTTCAAGACACAAAGCTGAGGAATGCAACGGTAAGTGTTCTTTGCTTTCATACATTGATGTCATTGTAATTATGTGTATTTTTTTCTTTGGTCATGTGATGATCTTTGACAGTTAGTCACACAAAAAAAAAAGAAAACGAATCTTAGATTGAAAAGCCTTGGCAAGAGGAAAAAGGTGAGGAGGGTCAGGCCGCAGCCCGCCCCTCGTACTCAGGCTCCTCCTCCCCACCACCGTGCCACAATAAAGTCAACCAGAACCCATCTGAAAACATCCTTCCTGTTCACTGTTCACTAATTCTTTTCAATATTTTTATATAAATCACCAAATTCACAGCGGTTAAGAGACACAAATACGACAGTAAACGTGCCTGACTACTTACTGCAGCTTTATTGGAGTCAGTAGTGCGTTCTGTATGGCCATTCTCAGTCACATCAGATTCTTGAGTGTCAATCTGGGACACACAAAACATTTACTTAATAAAAAAATAAAACACTTAAAAATTGCACAAGTTGACAGGAATTGTTACCTTGTAGTTGTGAGCGCTCAAATATTTAAAATGTCCAAAGCAGACATGAGAGAGGCAGACAATGATTGTGATGATCAAAACAATGAACGTGAACATGGAAATTGCAGCTGAAAACCCTGGGGAAAGAAAATTTGGAGGACATCACTTAATCGGGTTGCTCAAATTGTCATGGGCGGAAACAAAATAATAATGGTGGTGTGCATTATAGATATTTGGAGATGGAGTGCTTTCCTACCAGAGCGCATCGTGGAGAAGAAAAGAAGCCAAAATAGACAAAGAATTGGAGCAGCCACCACTTGGTTGACAGCTCCTGAGTGGATCTTCTTGTCCAATTTTGAAGGCAGGTAAGCATAATACATGTTGTACCTGTCTGCTAGGTGCTTGAGTAGCATGTACATCAGCCCTGTGCGGAAAAGTGACGTATGAAGTAAGAGCAAATCCTATTAGGCTGGCTGATGAGCAAGCATATGAAGAACAGAACACCATAATTGCATCAGATAGCAGTAGCAGACCAATGGAAATTTAAAAGGAGAACTAACCAAAGGGGACGATGATTGGGCAGGTGATGCTATAGGTCATAACCACCGTGAAGACACACATCATCCAGGCATAAGCTGCTCCAAATTGGAACTCGTAGGCTTGATGCTACAGAATAAAAACGTGTTTTTATTGAGTAAGGTATAACAAATCAAATATCGTAAATCAGGCAGTCACAAACTAACCCTCTTGACGTTTCTGCGCTCAGCTGCGGATCGAGCGAGGCAGAGGCGGATCATGTACATAAGCAGACCAGGGATCCTGAGCAAGTCCATGGCATTTCCAATAAATGCAGAGGCAATAACATAGTTCACAAAGAAGGCTCCATTGTCAGGAAGGAACACGCACCTGATGAGGAGACCACAGACAGGTCAGCGGGCGTCACAGTTTCGATATCCCGATACTTACATTCTACATTGCTTGCTCTCATTAGGTGGACAAGTAACTGGAGCCCAGCTAACTTTAGACTCAGAAAAGAAACATACCCTGCAGTGTTTGCTCCTGAACCTCAGTTACGTGCTTTTTACTATGTGAAACAAAACTAGCTATCATCATTTTATATATAGGCAAGTGATATGAATGACTTCAAAGCAGTGTCTCAGGTCAAATACGTAGCGTTACGTACCACTTACTACTCATTTATTTGCATTTTTGTAAGGATCATAAAAAAATATGTACTCGTGCAAAATCTCTGTGTGAAATAATACGGTATGTGCGCAACACATTGAATAGGTGCGGCGAATCTTGCATGTAACTTACTCAAATCTCACTTTAGCATCAGCCAAGAATCTTTTGTCAAAAAGCCATCGGAAGAAAACATCCAAACTAAAAACAGAAAAGACAAAGGTTAAAACTGATACTAACAATAAAATGACAATTTAATACATATTACAAAAATAGAGTACTGTCCTGGAGTACTGCAAATATTTTTGTCACCCATGAGAAAAATATACACTACCTGCTTAGACCAAGGGAGGGCAGTAGGAGTACCATGAAGATTAGGAAAGTGTAGCATTTATGCATAGTCGTTCTGTTCTCGCCAGACCTGTAGGAACATATGGACACATCAGTCTGGGAAAACCAAAGCAAACGGGACATTCACCAAAAGATCAGTACATCTTGCTTTAAGTGAAATCCTTACCGGGTCCAATGGGCTTCAAAAAAGGCAGAGTAATAGACAATGGTAGGAAGTAAGGCGGAGAAGGACCACAGGAGGAGGGTGGGGAAAAACTGAGTGATAATTGGATTCTGTGGACAAAAAACAGACACGCACTGAGATGTCGAGACAAGAACTCATTGACTGATTTGAGCATCTGAAGTCAAATGTTAGAGCTGTTGGTACATGTTTGTTTCAGTACTGTGTGAGCAGTTTTCCAATCCATCTTTTTCAAATGTTTATAGATTATTCTCCAAGGCCATAGGTATCTGACGTCAAAGAACAATTTTACAAAAAGAAATCTGTTGTTAAGTTTCAGAGCTCAACATTCTGAAACAATTTTCAGCACGGAGCATTACTTTTTTTCCTGTTTAGGAATTTGGCAGTCTGCTTCCCCACATGATCGAGGCACATGCAAACGGATTGTGCGCTCCTTGCTCCCATTTCAAATTTAGAAAAACAATAAAAGTGCCTCACGTTCAGGTACTCCACTGGTTTGGTAACATTGAACTTGTCCATGGTTGAGATAATGATGGCTGGTGTGGTGAGGAAGAATAGGAGAAGGAAGAGGACAGAGTTTATGATCAAGCAGCGGATCCACCACGAGAAACCTCCCAATGACAGATGCTCCCTAAGGGATAAAAAGTGGTGTCGCCGTTAGATCAAAAGCCAGAGAGCATGTGCGGCTTGGTCATAAGCCAATATTGCTCATGGAGTGACTTTATTTCACACTCACCAGTAGACATTTTGTGGATCAGGGGCATAGCTCACAGTCCAGTTGTGTGTTTGGAGTTTGTCACTGAATGGCGAGCTCTGGGGCTCTCTGCGACAGTGGCAGCCCTGACATTTGCAAGCATTGAAGTCCTTCAAGATTCTGAGACAAACCAAATCAAATGTTAAACTGCGTGTGCGTGCGTCCGCGCGCAAAGAGTTCCTTACATAGCCGTTATGGATTCGTTTTGAAAGGTGACAAATGCCATTCCTAACGGTTTTCTGTTGACCTTCTCTCTCTCCTTCCTGGCGCCATCTTTTAATTGAGCCTCCAACTTAGTATAATAACTGACAGCCTCTTCCTGTGAGGGGTAAAAACGTAAATATGAATGAGACTTGTAGTTAATTTGAATGGATTTCTGAAAAGAGCATACACTGGGTATGGAAATTAACAATCATCTTCAAATGGCAGGTTTTATGATTTAAAAGAATGAAACCATAAGAATTTGTTTGAGAATGTTTTCACTATTAATGCAACTCCGACGGGGATGTATGATAAGAGCAGTCAATATCAATATGGTGGAGTTTCAAATACCTGTCAAATCTTTCTAGGTTCTTTTGAAATCAAAGTGTCAAGAAACATCTACTAAAACATACGGACTTCATTTTGTGTTAACCAGAGGCACTTTTAATGGTGGCTGGTGTGTGCTGACTACTTCTGAACATGTCTGAATGATTGGTTTCTTCTGAACATATGCCCAGTTGGGGCTGCAAACTGGTGCAAGCACATTGTCTATCTCATGGACTTCTTTAATGGCTGAAAAGTTTTATAATTACTTATGATGTTCTCATTTTCTTCTTACAAAAATCCTGGTATTTTAGCATGAGTGTGTATATCCACTGTAAGTTATTGGAAACTTTATCATGATGGGAAAAGAAGCTATCAATATGTACAAAAACAAACAAACATTTGACTGCCAGAGAACTTAAGCTGTGTTATTGTTTTGAGATATGAGGAAATATTCTTCTGACCTGCTCACAGCCTTTGATGATACAACAGCAAAGGTGTCCACATGGCTTTGGGTTTATCATGGTGTTTACTTGCTCTTTGGCCTGCAGATCTAGGAAGAATTTCTTGCTGCGCTCTGCCTTCTTCCTACATGCAAAACAGTAAATTTGTCATATTGATGACATCACTGATTGATATCAAACAAGAGCCAACCCTTGTATTTCTCAGTGTAAAACTGCTACCTTTCGGAGTTCAGATACATCAGTCTGGCCACATTGTAACAGATGCGGGCTTCCAGCACGGCACAGTTTTCATACGCCAGCCTATTAAACAAAAGAGAGAGCGGAAATTGTATTACAAGAGTGGAGACATCATAGAGCCAAGCAGCCTTCCTTTCTACTAGCAAATGACACATGACTTGCATAATTCTGCTCATCTGGCTTCTATTACGAACATTTCTACCTATAGGCCGACCATTGTCCCGTGCTGGGTACATAGTTGATGAGATCAATTTTAAGAGGAAAAGGCATGTCTCTCATATACTCTAACACAGTGACACATACATAACCAGACAGGAAAGGAGAAGCAATTCAAGAGATGTCATAAGAGACTTAATATGAAATCAAAGAAACAAATATTTAAAGGCACTTACTCAAAATGTTGCTTTATTTCTGTTTCTTCTGCAAATTTAGAGAGTCCGTTGACAAATAATGTGCGTTTGACCTGTAGTGAATTGGAAAAAAAGGCTGTTTAAAGGAAAGTCCAATATGCTTGTGGAGGGAAGTTTTGTGAAACCAACCAGGTCATCCTCTGCGTAGTGCATCTTGGAGGTGTGTCTTCTCATGCTGAACACGGTCAGTAACAGGTAAAGGAAAGCAAATATGGTGTGCAGCCACAAAAGCGCATTACTAGATAAGATAAAACAGTTGAGAGCATTGTTAAGCAACACGGACTGTAAATCACACTGGTGCGACGATTATTGCCTAAGAATCACTTACTCTGCATCTAGATTTGCTATCGTAGTTCTTCCAAAATTATAAGCATTGTTTTCTGTAGGCAAGAAAAGAAAAATCGTAATTTGGTGTCACTCCAAGCAGGTTCATCCTTTGGTTAGAAACCTCAGTCAACTCACCAAGTAGGTTTCCTGAGAAGTTTACAGGCAAAACGATGCCAACGGATAGCACACCCACCACGACCAATAGGCCGATAATGTGGCGCTGGAAGGACAAATAATGTACTGCGTCCTCGCCACACTTCTCCCTTATTTCATCATCCCTAGAGATAAAAAAAGAAGAATTAAGCAAGTGAGCTATTTATCTAAAAAAAGAAAAAATGTTTAATTTCATTTAAGTATTTTTCCCGCCATAATGAAGAGCGTGCGGACTTACTTGATGCGGAAGATGGCAGTAAGCCAAGAACAGAAGCCCTGGAAGAGAGGAGCACAATAATATGAAGGAAACATGGACAATTTTCCATTGTGTCACAGCAATGACATTCTTACCGTGTCTCTCTGATCTATATCTACCGAACTGGAAATTGAGGTTAGGCGCTCATAGCGTTCCGGTGTCTCTGTTGTCAAGGGGGCGGCCGCACTGTGTGAATAAAACACAGCCCAAAGTATTATCGTGGTGTAAGAACAAACGTATTTGTGTCTCAACTCACTGGGACTGCCATATTAGTAGAATGAGAAAGCAACAAGCGAGATGGAATCCCGTTTTCAGATTATTTGTTATAGTCAGCGCAACAACAACAGTTGCTGTCAAAACAAGAAGACATGGAAAGTCTTGGATGTTGAACAACTTCTGTTATGCCGCAAAGAAAACGCAACCCAGAAGAATTCCCACACAAGAAAAAGAAACAAATCTTTTAGCAATATGATGTCTCTTGATGTACTCTATTCAAGGGTCACCAGCAATGGTGCATTGTAATTTCCTAGGAGTGCTGTAGAAGTTAACATTAGAAATTTTAAACACTTGAAGAAATGGTATTTATAGAAAGATGTTACACATGAACATGAAAACTGTTTCTTACATTGTTATATCATTGTTAAGAATACTTGTAAGAAATCGTGAGCATGATCAGTCTTCATATTGACAAACGTCATTCATCAATAATCAAATAATTGATTTCAATTTGACCAAATGTAATATTTCAGAAGTGTGTATTCAACGGGAATCCCTTTGCATTAATGAGGATCCAAGAAGTAGCTTTCAGTTTTAAAAATACTGGTGACCCTTGTTCTATATACTAACAGGAGCGATTTGATCATATGTAGAGGAAATGAGATGTATCTCAAAGTAAACTTAAGAAAAGCGAGGTCGCCCTCATTCCAACATGAAATTGGAGAGGGTTGTCTCAAGTGTGCAGTACGCAAGGTAAAGAAGAGGAGTAGCATTACTACATCTCCCAAAGTGTGCATCATGCTGTGCGGCCACACAGGAGGAGGCCATGATTCAGAAAGAGGTTAATACAGATTAGTACATACAGATCTAATTAAAGACAAGGACACCCAGCGGCACAAGAAGGACATTGGCAAGGAAAGGAGGGAGAATCATTTAGGACCCTGGCACTGAGAAACACCTGGAGGAGAAACACTCAACCACCAAGAATGGGGAAACCTAAAAGTACTAGCTAGGTTAAAAACACAAAGAGGGATGGAGCAAGTGATGAATACAAACAACATACTATTCCCGATCATCCAGACGACTGTAACGCTGATCCATTCTCCTGGTGGAAAGACAGGCAAAACATTGACTTGTGCTGATATGAAGTAACTCTGCTTGCTACTACGGATGGGCTCAAGAACTACACTGGAGAAGCTTCCCAACACAAACGCACGAGCAATGACGAGACACCGAAGCACGTTTCTGACATTGCGCTTCACTATTGCAATATAATCTGATTTCAATAAACAACATTCGACAAAGGACTACAGTCAGGCAGCTGCCCCCCGCCCCCATCATCATCCCGCTATGCTACAACCTTATTATCAGTTTGCACGCAGCTGCAAAAATACCGAAGGAGTAAAATCCAAATGTCCACAGCTGGCAAATGTAGGTTATATAGCAGCGTGTCGTGACAGTGGTAAATTTATTCACACCCATGACGCTTGGGTTTATTCAATGACTTTAAAGGGTTTTGGAATTTTAAGAAAAGTCATTTAATAATAGTGCTGTTTACCTCAACTTCAGGTCTAATTATACCCTATGGCATTAGGCTAAACCAGACAGATCATGTGGTGCTGACACCAACTTCCTGTCTGGGTGAAATCCTCGAGTGGTTGGCTCCAGTTAACCTAAGACATTTTCATTTTGCTGTGTATGTGTACTGTGTATTCAATTGATTTTTGTTTTGTCTGAGACAAACACTGACTCGGCATTATGTTCCCTTTGGTGCAATGAGCATATGTTCAACACACACTTCCCGTTTTGAGCCTAATCCGTGACATTGACTTTGTATAAAAACAGAGCCTGAGGGGCTGCCGGCCATACTAAGCTCTACAGAAAATTCTTCCCCAAAACTAGCAAACATCATGTGTATTACCACAAGAGCAGTATGCCACTAATTGTCATTAAGATGTCATTGATTGTGTTGCTTCTCATTCATTACTTATATATAACTACAGTTCTTGACATTGACAGCAAGCAAATAAAAATAAATATTTGAATGGTCATATTTTGACGAAAATTACTCGGGGACTTTTTGATGTGCATTTTTGAAGTAACCGCTAATAGTGTACTTCATACTTATATCCTTACAGAGGTGTACCGTACCTGTCAGCGTCGGTGACCAGAGCGAGACGTCCATAGTCCCACGCTACTTTACGAAGGAAGGAGAACACGACCAGCAAACCCTGGAAGGCCATATTAGCAGGAAATATTAGAATAATAAATAATCCTAAAAAATAGACATAGTTTATGACTTGTACGTGTCAGAACAACTCACCAAAAAGCACATGAAGTCAAGGGCGAGAACAGTTGGTACGCCACCAAAGGGCAAGCCCTGCAGAACTGTACTGCGAATGCGGGCCGAGTAGCAGTACTCTTTGGAGGTGGCATTGGGTGGCAATGTAGTAGTACAGCTCTGTGAGTCAGAACAAGCTTGCGCCCCCCAGATGGCCATCCCTAATAGCAGCCCTTGCATCACTCACTGCAACATGCTGAGAATCTGCAAAAGAAAAGGCCAAAGTGTTCATAACGCTCGGTATGAATTGCCAATGCGCAGCGAAAATAAGATAATAGCAGAAAATCATGAACCGATTATGAGAGAAGAAGCATGAATGGATTACTAAATTGATCATCTGACTAAAGCTGACAACACGTATGACAACAGAAAGGTGTGTTTTTTTTGTTTGTTTTTAAATCAGCTTTCTCTTCCCATTTTGAAGTGTTAAGAGTTTATCTTATCACTACAAATAAAATGTGGTATTTCTAAGATAAATTCAAGCATTTTCTATTCAACTCATCAAGCTTTTCTTAATTGGAATCGCTTAAATGAAGGTTTACATAATACTCAAATTGACTGATTGTATTTTTACAGTATTAGTATGAATAGTATTAAAAGTGCGGATATCTGTGTTCAAATTTAGGGAGTAAGAGTGGAATATTTTCATGATAAGTACAGATATCTGCAAAATCTACAGCAACGAGTTGACAGTTATTTCCCACGACTTCTTGCAGCCAACCACCGTTTGAGAATCGCATATTTTGCATGTTTTGATAAGGGCATGAAAAAAAAAAAAGAAAGAAGAACACTGGTCTCCCGGAGTGTGCTGGTACACGTGTTTACACAGTTGCACTCCTTTATATTTGCCCTTCGACCCACTCACTATTAGCAGCATTCGCAATGCTGAGTGCTCATCTGCCCTAACACTAAGTCGTTTATCCGCTGCATGGAATGCTTGTGACATCACTGCAGCAAGATGCAGCCAGAGCCCAACAATAAACCAATAGAGGCTTGAAATGGGCCGATGTGAGCCCAAGGAGGACACAGCACACCCTTACTGTGTCTTCATCTACAACCGCTGCACATCCAGCACACTTTTTTGACCGCTTGACCCTCCCTGTCACAATTTGGGAAGACACTAGCTAATGCTTACTTGTGGTTAGCTAGTGGAAATAACAATGTCAGGAGTTTGTCTCAAGGTTGCAGTGCTGAATTGCTGTGTCAAACACGCTCAGAAAAAATAAAACGTATTAGCTGCAACTGCATATTACCTAATAGACTGTTCATTATCTTTACAGTGCCCCAAGTTACATGTAATCAACAGCTGACAGACCGCAGATAATCGCTAGCATTCCTACGCAATTGACTTGAGTTGAGTCAATAGAATTATTATTGTAGTATATCGTGTTGTTTGACTTGAAGTGACTTGAATTGACCACAGTCGGCTATTGGAGTACAGGTTAGCGTGCTAACACTATGAGTATCACTTTTCTCAGTTTACTTATTGTGCTGTCAAGGCTCAAAATCATTCAGAAGTACCAAACGGACATTTTCACCTGTTAAAAATACAAATGCTGTGAATAAGCTCGACTTTATCCACACTTGCAAACTTACCTTTGCGAATGCATTGAAAGAATGGTGTCGTCAATGGACTTGTCACTTCGTCAATGAGGGTTAGCAGTTAACCGTAGCGTTGACGCTAGCTATTAGCGGAACGATCTACCAAAAACACAGTTAGCGTTTACCGAGCTACATGGATTTAATTTGAAATTGAACTTGCCGCGTCACAAGACAAAATTATAAGATAAATAAAAGTTCAGCAAATAGTATAGCATTAACCTGTTTACATTGATGCGCTCGTCAACGCAGTGACTACTGTCAAGACAGCCGGTTGGACCACTCTCAAGACAGACCAGTCCAGCAGGCGGAGACGCCGATCATGCTTCAAGTGTGACAGCCATAGACGTATGACTTCTAGAAATGTAAAGCAACTGCACAACAGACAGTTGAACAGTGCTTTCGCGGTTAGGAGGGATCTATGCTGTATATATATCTGTTAGCAGAAGCGCATGTATATGACGCCTTTTAGAGGTTAAGAAAAATAATCCGCTATCTACGCCATGTTAGTGTTATGTGGTATTTTATTTGTATACTGAAATGGCAAATGATCTTAAAAGATCATGTATTTCCTACATTTACATCCCCTAAAACTATCACAAAATGGGTGACATGTTTTCCGTCGCAGGTTAATGACGTCACGATTTGACATTGGCATGGGCTGAGACAGAACGGTAACAGAATTCACATTTTTGACGAAACCATTGGATCGACCGTTTAAAGCAAATGTTTTAATTGTGTGTAAACGTTTTTCTGATTAATTCACAATGTTATGTATTGTTTTTTTCTCTACCATGCGAACATCAGCGAGCGCTAGCATTAGCTACAGACTTTAATTGTACATTTGCATGATCCTAAATATTATTCCTTGTAGTGATGGCGATGCACCTGTTTGCAAGATCCCTCACCGGGCTCTTTGCTGATGGATTCTGTTTAATTCCTCAGAGGACATTCGGGTAAGTTATCTGCCAGCACACGGGCCACCAATCTGAACGATTATTGATATCATGATGAAAAGTTGCTGAACCAACAACTATCCATTTTGCACATTGTGTGCAGCAGAGGAGTCATTCTGCTTCCTGTATTTGTTATTTACGTGTTGTGTATGCATAGTGAAACAAATTTGTTGCTCTGTGATTAGTCTCTTTAAAGAAAAGGTTGTCCATACCTGTTCAAATGACTTGAGCATCCCATCATAACAATTTGTCTGTCCAGTGTGTCTGCTGCTGCAGCTGCCATTCAAAAAATGACCAGAGTACGAGTGGTGGATAACAGCTCTCTTGGGAATACACCCTACCACCGGCCTCCAAGAGTGATCCATGTATACACCAAGAACGGCGTTGGAAAAGTTGGCGACAAAGTGTTACTGGCCATTAAAGGACAGAAGAAAGCAGCACTAATTGTTGGTCACAAAATGCCCGGACAACGTATGGATCCACGATTTGATTCAAATAATGTTGTTCTTATCGAGGAAAATGGAAATCCAACAGGAACTAGGATTAAAGTTCCCATCCCCACTCATTTACGTAAAAGAATGGAGGGGGACTACTCGAAAGTGCTGGCAATTGCTAGTTCTTTTGTTTGACTGGGCTCAAGTTTCTCTTTGCTTACAATAAATACAACCTTTACCTGAAATGCATGGTACAGTCTATTTAACAAGCAAATGTGGGACATCTTAATGTTATGAACACAATGACAATACCATAAATTGAAGGAGGTTAATGGCATTATTTATTGATACTTATTTAAGGCACAACACAAACACACAAAACTGGCTCATTTTAATTTAGCCGTTCATAGCTAATAACATGAATAAGGCAGTCCAATATGATCCCTGTAAATGTTAGCAACAGTGTTTCTCAATGTGAGGCATTTTTGCTAGCAGCTTCCTACAACTAAAATCTTAGTGCAAAGTAAAACTTTGGGATCAAACCCCACATATATCTGATGTTTTATTTCTAGCAAGACAATAAAAATGTTTTTTTAAAGGTCTTATTCTCAAGTCCTTTGCTACCTATGGGTGCAAAATTTAAATCACGCTTTCATTTTAAAAATACCAAGAAAAATAAAATGGGAAAAAAACTGTAAATCTGATTAGTAAAAACCCAATTTTAAAGCACTAACATAACAAATGTGTTTTTGTTGCAAAATACTGTAGTTTGGACCATTAAAGGCAGCCATCCTAAAATGTTGTGAAATATCACCATGCAACAAACTTTTTACATTTTGTGGTTACACACATACTCATGCAAGAGTGATAGCTGCATACTTGAGGTTTGCATAGTTTTACAACTTTTTAATTCGAGACACTTGGCCTGGATGTACTTTTATTTTCCGTGGGTGTATACAGTTTTGCTACTTTGGGTACACTCGGGTGGGAAACCGTTACTGGATTATCAAGGCTACGCGTTAAAACAATCATGGCAGTCTGCAGGCTCCTGCCATCCCTCACTCACTCGGTATGGTCCTCTTCAACCGCACATGGTCAGGTAAAGCCACTAGCAAAAAGAGTAGAAGAGTAATAATAGAGTGACTCAGTTAAGTTGGATCCAATCGTTTGCAATTCATGACAGAAACAGAACTCACTTCTATGAGAGTCAATTCAGCCACTCCTGATGACTCTTTGTCTAACTGCATGAAAGACCCTGTGGAAAATAATGCAGTTTTCATGTTACTAGCTGGTAATGGTTCATCTGCAGATTTGAGAATAGTACTCACTAAACATGGCCTCGAGCTTGACCAAGCAGCAGATAAAGTTATCGAAGTCAATCATCTCATTCTCCGCATACCGGGCCACCAGAACCTCGTTGAGTTTGTTGTTTAGTTTAAAACCTTCAAAGCAAAACAAATATGCACATGAGGTGAGATGACGCTCATCACCGATGTTTTGAAGTCAAACAAAACGGAGCTTTTCTACCTGCTGCCTCAACAGCAAGACGCATCTCATAGGAACTCATGGCACCTGACTTGTCAAGGTCAAACTGTCTAAAAACAAGCTTTAAGCAAAGAGAAGACATGTTAAGTTTGATTCATGTACTTGTCACGCACGTTAGACATTTCATTCACTCACCAGCCACTTTCGGATTTTATTCCAAAGAATCTGGAACTCCACCACACCTAGACGAGCACTTCCATCCTTCTGATTAAAATTTTGTCATGGTGTTTTAACTCAGCAACCATCGAGAAGAAAAATTTGACACAATTATAGCACTGTGTGGTGAAATTGTATTGTAGTTTTATATATATATATATATATATATATATATATATAGAAACACAAGAGGATACATCCATGAGATTGACCATGGTTCTGCAAGATTCCAAACTGAAGCCATCTGTCTTCAAATCTTGATCTGAGAGAACACCATAAGTGGAGTTACACAGGAGGCCATTTGCGATTCCATACACACTACAGAGGCACGCTAACATTTCAGTATTCCAGCAGCTAGCAATCTATCATTGAACATAAACAAAACTCACGGCGCGAGACGACTCTGTTCAGAACGGTCCTCAGCTCCCGAATGGAAATCTCCATGTCCTGAGTAAAAGTAAAGGAAAGCTTTTTAAATGAATTCAATTAAGTTAGATTATTTTCTAGCTCATCACAGGGCATTGGTTGGAATAGACATTATATTTCTAATAATGTTTGTTTTTTTTCATTGCATTATGGCATTTTGAATTGATGCTTAAGTTTAATGTGCCTCCTTAAATATTTCAGTACACGTTTTCCATAACCTACCTCTCCTGCTAGTTGAGCAAACATGGACTTGAAAGAATCATCAATGTCATCTTCCGTTAATTCTTCCTGAAGGGAAGGTGAATTATATTACAGGTCATTGATTACAGTTGATATGCTCCAATTTGTTCCAACAATTTGATCAGGAGTCAGTTGTACCTCTTCTCCTAAATCGGCCGATATTTCATCATCGAGTTCTCTGCAAAAAATAATGACATCACTCTTGGCTTCTGCACATACTTACAATCCTTAAAAACAAACCATTCAACAATACCAAGACACATACTCTGTTTCTGACTGCTTCTCAGTGAAGACCCGAAGGACAAAGTCAGCCTCTTTACCGGCCTCAAAGGTGGAGGGGACGATGAGGTACTCTCCAGGAGGTAGACGGAGCCGTGTGCTCACCTCTCGCAGATTTATAAACGTCTCCGAGCGAGCGCACGATTGATTGGTCAGAAAGAAATTCTTCTTCAGGTGAACATTCTGGCAGCCTTTAAACTGAGGGCAGTTGGAAAACGATTAAAACGTTGGCCATTCAAATATCTTTTTCAATGCACGTAGTTGTTATGAGCGGATTTCTCATGCAGCAATATGAAACCTGACTACTCTGCTTACCTCCTCTGGGATCTGCAAGAATGTGCAAAAGACAATAACAGTCATGAAATAAGCCCAGTTAAAAGCAGAATCATCAATCAAGACCAGAGCCCGCTCTCACCTCATATAACGCAAAACCGATGGTGTGCATATCCTGACCGTGCCGGCGATGTCTGCGCCGATCCTTCTGCATCAGCGCCACCAAGAAACTACAAGCTACCTCATCATCATCTGGGTCATCATCTTCCTCCAGCAATGTGATCTTATACTGAGGGTTGATCCAGAAGGTGTCTACAGACAGACATTGAAGTATTTCTGTTTAAGACTTGATTCCTGAATTGCTCTTCTCTTAAAACAAGACGTACTAGGATTGTTCCTGCAGCCTCCAGCTGTGCTGCCCCTCCGCCATGTGCCATGAAACTTGATGGTATTCCAGTGGCTGAGCGCGTCCTCTTTCAACGCGTCGGCAGTCAGGTTGCAGATTTCAAGTCGGGAAAACTGCCTGAGGAACTCACTGAAGGCCATCCTGAATGGAAAGAAAACCACATTCGGCTCGTGAGAGAAATGGAGCCTATTGAATCTCTTGAATTGAAGTTTGTGTCCTGCGTTTGGCTAACGACCAGTCCGGCATGTAGCCTGCATCTTTTCAAAAGTCAACTAAGATACATTAATGAGAACAAGCATTTCGGAAATGGAATCGATGGATACTAAAGCCATTTAGATTTACACAACCCATTGAATTTTTAATTTGCTTTGATTACAAGACTTAACATTTTCATTGTTCAGAATTTAACGACCACAGAATCACTCGCGGCACTCGTCACACATACCAGAACTCTCCATCTTCCATCTGCAGATGCACTTCATCCCGTTCAGACGGATCGACTTGATCCCATTCCGAGGAACTGTAAAGAGCAAGGGTGCGGTGTTATAGATCCATTCACGGACTGGGCCATCGTGATCATGTCGTTTTTCCCGTAGGCTGACATGTTGTATACTTGGAACGGAAGACTCACTTGTCACTCCAGGCACCGGTCCACTCCACTTGGCCCCAAGGATTACGAATTCGGATTAAACGCTCCAGTCTTCCACGGTAATCCAGCTACGTCACACAAAGGTGTTCAATAATAAATATAATAATGCCAATGGCTGCCCAGCAGCGTCCCATTCACACATACCTCCTTCAGCCCAGTGACTGAATAGGCATGGCCCTTCACCAGCTTCTTGAATGTTACAGCCTCCATGTCGAAGGCGCTGGTAATCTGGAATTAAATTCATTAATTGCTTTTCAGGATGAAACCTCAGATGTAGTATTAAACAGGAGTGCTCCTGCTTTGTCATCATCCATTTGTGTTGAATCCAAATAAAACATTTGCATTTAGTTCAGAAGACAATAATCGACATTTTCATCCTCTTGTCCAACATGTTACGAACCATTCAATCAGAATTATTTAAAATTGCTTGTGCAGAAAAATGTATTTCCTGTTGTTTTTAATCAGATTCATCGATTAATAGACAAAATAATCAACAAATCAATCGACTAGTCAAATCATAATTCTTTGCAGCTATACGAAGTACCATGAAACTTTAGCATAATTATACAATCATATAATTACTACACCCAATGCAAATAAACCTATTTGTATCTAGCACAACAATTTCTCATATAATAATAATTTTGAAAACACCATTTTGGTAGCCAAAGCATTTTTGAAATATATTTGACTGAATTACTTCATGCTGAGATAATATATATCGTGAATCTACAATTATAAGTTTGAGTTTAATTGCAGGTATTCCGGAGACTTTCAAATTTCCTGTTTGCACACTGGCATATATTACTGCATCTTGGAGAAGTTTGAATTCTTGTTCTACTTCACATTTCCTAGTCGCAGGAGAAATGTGCAACTTTCCAATTTGATGAAATCAGTTAATCGAGTGAGTCGAGCACTTACGTCAATGGAGCAGCCTAGCAGGGAGCCTCTATCCAGAGCTTTGCTGATAATCTTATGCAGATCTCTGGGAGCTTTGCTGAGTTCGTAAGACTCCGAAACACCACCTGTGAAGTCCTCAAAACCTTCAGTGGTACTTCCTCCAGACAGAGCCTCGTAGGTGCCATTCAGCCTGATGGACGCAATGCAGAGGGAAAATCAAAATATTAACGGGAAAACTGCAGCGCTTTCTAATGTGTTGGAGATTTATGCTTTGCTCTTACACTCTATGCACTCCGCTAAATAATTTAAAACCAGAGACCGAGCAGCCTTCTAAACAACCTACTTAGCATAAGCCTTCTCCATCAGTGCACTCCAGAATTCATTGCCCTCAGCAGAATGTACAAACATCAGCTCGCCATCTTTGACAGGAAGTCGGTCATCGATGACTACATCTACCCATTCGCCAAACTGCCAGAACTGAAACACCACACGATGAATCAAACTAGCATGGACGATCTCGTACAAATTAGAACGTGTCTTTAAAAAGTACCTGAAAGTGAAAAATTCCAGCATAGGTATCTTCGAAGGACTGTCCGTGTGGGACAACACGATGAAGCAACTTCTCATTCAAAGTGAGCGAAGCAATGGCTGCCAAGAGCCAGCAGTCCCCTGAACCACAAAAAGTCAATATCATTTTAATATTCATCCAAACTGTTCAACTAAAAAGGCCCCCCATTTCACCCCATGGCATTCGATTTATGAGTATATTAAGATAATCATTTCAGTACAATGAATGCAAGTGTGATTGGTTGTTTAAGTGGCTTTCTTTGGAAAACAGTTGCGCTCCATTTACTGGCAACGCTAATGAGTGTATAATGGATGTATAGATTGGTTCCACTGTAATATTCTGCACTTTAACATGACATTTGACTGACTTGATTACTTTTGCGGTGTAATATTTACCATCATCATACTGCTTATCCCCACAAGGATTTTAGGTGTGCTATCCCAGTTGAGTTACACCCTTGAATCGGACCCACTCTTTTGGATTGTTATGGTTAAAATTTTGGATACCCAAGTGTGTCTACAACTACGTACCGAGAAAACCCTTAAGGGAAGAGAGCCAGAGGTCGTTTAGTCAGTTTTCTATGAGCAGGGAAGCGTACTCACCCAGTGCTCCTTGACAGATGTCCGTCCTGGTGGCACCACCAACAATGAACTGAGGCTGGTTCACCAGTTCCTCATTGGGAATAAAAACAAATTTCTAAGCCATGATATATACATGTTCTGGGATTAATTCCATATCCTAATAAAAATAGAAATCACACCAATCTAGATGGATTACGATGATACCCGCAGACTATTCTTGCATCAAGGCTACGAGGAACTTAATCATGTAAGCAAAATGTTCTCGATGCCGGGGAGAACGCCGACAGCTGCGGTGGTCAGATAACCCCCCCTGCCACAACTTGTCCGATTACGTCTGGATTTTCAGACGTAAAAAGACACCATGTCACTGATATGCTGTTCACTGTGTTTACATTCCAGTCATCACCACAAACAGGCATGGCTGCAGTCCATGATAAACTTTACCACAACAATGTAGAAGTTATGTGGATATGGAATCCTTTATAAGCAATGGAGTAAGAAATCCATGGAACGTCTGTCCTCCATTTGTTTGAAACTTTCATTGTTCAACAAAACAATCATGTACCATTGGAAAAATACATGGGGTGATCTTACCGTAGGTCTCATCCACTCAACATCTCTGGTTTTTGCAGAGTAGGGAGCGAGCTCCTTGAAGCCGAGCGATTGGGGCTCAGCGGGGAAACAGGGATCTTCAAAAAGGCAGCCCGACTCAATGCACTGCTGCTTCAGTGACTCGTAGTCCTGGTTGGAGAATTGTACCGCCTTCTCGTAGGAGCCCATGCCTTCTGCTCGCAGCCTGTTGGCGTTTATGGTTGCAGATATCCCTCCAACAGGATTCATACTAGCACGAGATATAAATATGGAAATGGGTGGTGGAGCTCGGAACTATTATTAGTATCAGTAGTGACACAGTCTTGTCAAGAGGGTACGGCACATAGTTTGAAGAGTAAACATACAAAGTACTTGCACTGACATGTTCTTTTCGTCGTTCCTATTCGGTGACTGTCCAGCTATATTACCCTGACCATATATGCGAAGCATTATATTCACTTGGAATCCATATGATCCAATGCAGAAAAGTATATGATTAATATGAGAGGTCAGGGCGTAGCTCAAAAAGGCTGAGTCATTTTAGCGTGTCAAATGGGAAGTTGGATTATAAAAAAGAAATTAAAAAAAACACTCAAATTTTTTGCTTTTGCAAATTACAATGGAACCTCTAAAGTCGAACAAGCGGTGAGATAAAATACGATTTGCAGAAGTTAACTGCTTTTTACACTTGTAACATTAGCCATTTTTATTCTGACATTTGATTGTATTGATTATGCAACCAATTGTTCTTTGCATTATTTCAAAAGGGTTCAACTGCTGAGAAATCAGAGATTGACCTGTGTGTAGGAAGGCAGTCTACTCTTCGACCTTAACGGTTCCAATGTACAATCAAATCAAAGAGTTAGGGCACATAGGAGGGAAAAGGTATATGCGTAACAAAAAATAACATGACTTCGATCAAACCACACAAGAAAAACAAAAGCTGTGTCCTTATAAAGAAGTTAGTAACATGATACCTGATGTGCAGACAGGCTGAGACGGAGAGCGGCACAAAGAGGAAAAAAAAGAGAAATGTCATTCACTGATGATTTTGAGACAAAAGTGCCTTCCTTCTTGATGTCATTTGGACTGCACTGACTTGCTGAAGAGGTGGGCAAAGCCTTCACCAAGCCACAGTGCACTTTCGTTAATGAACGCTTCTTTTATTTATTTATTTATCCTTGAATGCATTTGACTACTCACTGTTGGAGAGGTTCACAAATCTCCAAGGAGGGCATAATAGTGCTGCAAGGCAAACAGGCCGAGCAGCTGGCTATGAGTTACTCCTGGCAAATGCGGTTCCCAATCACTACTTTCATATTAGATTATCTTTTGTGCTGCTCTGGACTACCCAACAGAAACCCAACGAGCAAGGGAAAGTATGTATACAGTCAAGACAGTGGTGGTGAGCTAATGGTGCTAATGCAGAGGAGTGAGCGATTCATGTCAAATGGAAGAGCTGTGTTTTGAGTGAAACGTGCAATGGTTACAACAGGAAATGCAGCAGGCAGGTCCAAACAATACATTTCAAGTGTAGGCAAAATGTGATTATTTTATCCTCCAAGATATTTATTATACCGAGCAGTCTGTGTAATTTATTATACTGATATTAATGTAAAATAATTAATTTCTTATTGTGACATTAATGTGGAAATTCAATGTACACTGCTGTATTCATACTAAATGTATTGGTTGTTAAATAACACACACATACCAAAGTCTTTATGGAATGATCTATTGCATTGCTATTCATATTTTTGTTGTGATTATCACATAATTACAAAGGCCACAAGTCTTTAGGTGTCGGTCGTACAGCCAAAGCTGTGGTGAAAGTGCTGTATAAATAAAAATGTTTTGGATTATATTATTAAGTATACAAAACTAACTGATGGTTAATAGTTTGGAAACCAGAAACCAATTGTTTGTTCAACTACTTTTCAATTTATTTTAAAGGAAGATTGGAGGAAAAAGGGAAAAACAATTTGTGTGTTTGGACAGGAAGGTCCAGATTTGAACTTCACCAACCATGTCGGATTTCCACCAATAATTTTGCTAAAATAAACATTTTTCTGACTTTGTCAAGTGCCGTTTTTACAGAATAGGGTAGAGAACCTAGTAGTGAAGCCCCAAGGGCTCCACCCCATGCTGCTGCTGCTGAGCCCCTTCAATTCTGCTGCAATAATGTTCTTGTGGCTCTTATGAACTCCTCCAAATAGCTGATTGACGCAGTTCTGTGGAGAGTGATGTCATCGGAGGGCCTCAACCTTTTGTGAAATGCTCTACAGGAAGTCCCAATCATGTTGTCTGTTCCCCACCCACCCACCCACTCTCATCTGCGGCATTGCCTCGCTGTGATTCAAAATGCATCTAGTATGCCAGGCATGTCATAAGCACCTGTTCACATAGCAAGAAGTACCAACTGCCCCGCACTTATTATAAAACCCTCTTAAAACCTCAACACAATACCAAATAACATCACAATTCAAACCTCAATGCGCCAACTCATGCCGATCTTTAAAGGAGACGCAACTGCGGGGTATTATACAAACACTCCCCCCCTCTTACAAAAAGCTAGACCCGGGCACACCGTTAGCCGCATATCAATCATAAACATGCACGTCGTTAAATGAACCAAATGACAATAAACAAGACGAAAAACACTCACCACCGCTTTACAAATGAATCGGGTCTTTCCTTGTTGCAGTAGATTGATGCTAATCGTGGAAAATGGGGGAAGTGAAGACTAGCGGTTTGAAAGTCAGGAGGGCAGGTCCAGCCCTCATAGACTATACATACGCGCGTGCCCGCGCACACACTGGCACTGCAATGGGAGGGGCATACACGCGCACGCGCACGCAGACACAAGCGCTCACAAAAACACACGCACACGGAACGAACATGCACACATCTGCCACTTGAGGCGCTAGTGTGACTGACGCGTTGGAAACTGTCATCCTAATAGTTTTGTGCAGGTTTGTACTCAAAATGGATGAATAAAAACGGATAAAATAATGACTAAAAATGATGACTAAAATGTCCCATTAATGTAGATTAGTAAGTGTTAACGTGGTTGAGAAAAATGGAGTTGTCTCATTTCAAAATAATTCATGTATCTTTGTTCTGGACCACAGGTGTCAAACTCAAGGCCCGGGGGTCAGATAAATCATTTTAATTGGCCCGCAAAGACAAATTGTGCATCAAATCCGTGTCATTATTAGAACTGCAAATTGTCTTCACTTTTGATATCTTTTTAATAGTTCTTACCCGTCTGATTTGAAAACGTTATTTGTCAGTTTGTTTTGTAGCTTTTACTATGTATGAGGTGCTCATACATTTATTTGTGTTGACAGTCATAATGGCCATCAGTAAGAAGCTATGACTACAATGCGTCCCGCGAAAAAAAAATCACCGATGTTCTGGACCAAAAAAAAAGTCTGGTTCAATGTTCTGGCATTCATGTTCATTTACTAAACAATTTTCACTGTCATATGAGAAAAAAAAAACGTATTGTGACAACAGTAGCTCTGCTATAATGTTTGCAGCCCAACACTGCTACCTAGAGGCACTTTATAGCTTTTACTAGAGTAAGTAATTTCACACGTCTCTTCAATGTTCGTATAAAGGACCAAAACTGCCAAAATACACACAAAAAAATGTATAATTTATTTTTCAATATAATTTTCCATTTGGTATTGTTTTTAATAGGTTACCACGTCCACCTCACAGGAGGATTGGGATCCCTTGTGGGTTTTCTCCTCCTGATTTGTCCCACAGCCCCAAAACATACTTGGTAGGCACTCCAAATTGTCGCTAGGTGTTGTATGAGTGTGGATGGTCGTTCTGCCCGATGACTGCTGGGATAGGTTCCAGGACGGCGACGACCCCTAAGGGGACAAGTGGTATAGAAAATGGATTGTTTTTATTTCTATTTTGATTCAAATATTTTTGGGCAGTTTTGGTCATGATACTGCAGTTTGCAGCTACTCGCTTTACTTATGAATAAATGGAGAACTTGCATTGTGAACGGTATCATTTGTATCGGTATTTCGCAATTAGCCAACTTTATTTGTATATAAATTTTATAAAAATGTAGTTCTTCCATTAATACTGGTTTTAAACCACAAACTCACTTTTTTTTGTCAAAAAAACAACAACAATCATTCATATTTCATTTATTTCATACATGTATTATATGTTCACTTACGCTTTACTATACCTTACTTGATTTGGTAAAATGTATTTACATTGATATTTTATTGTAATGTGATTTTTTTTTATGCATCACATGCTCAATAGGATTTTTCTGTTCTAGTACATCTCAGTATGGGATAAATGTAGAAAATATATACAAATTAATATATCATAAGAAAATATCAAAGTACCGTATTGCCCCGAATATAAGACGACTCTGATTATAAGACGACCCCCTCTTTTTCAGGACTCAAAAACCCTATGTCCAGACCGCGAATGTAAGATGACCCCCCCTCCCTTTTTTCAGTTTTATTTCAATGAAAAAAAACCTCATCTTATATTCGGGCCAATACGGTACTTCAACAAAAGTGAAAAAATTACAGCCCATTTGATGAGCCTGATTGCTCAGGTGGAGCAGCATTTGTGGTACATATTTCTCAATGCATGTACAAGATACATTGAGGTCCTTTACAACCAATTGATTTTGCAGGACTTTTGTAAAGTGTTCTGCATACTGTACACGTTTTCCAACATTTGGGTTGCATCACATCACATTTTGTCCTGTGTCGCTGGAAATCACATCAGCAGGCCAGATATGATCAGTTGGCTCGACATTAAATATGCATGTAACTTTTTAACCCAACTACCCTTGCTGGTTAGAGTCGACAATGTGAAACCGGGGGGTTGGATAGTCCCCATATCATCCCCCGGTAAAATGTACCAATCAGCTCTCTCAGCCATTTGTGTCTTGTCGAGTTGTTTCTCTTTGTCTTATCAGTTTGCTCCTTCAGTTCCATTTTTTTTTCCAATCCAGCATGTTGTCTTTGTTTTGAGTCCGCTGGTGATAACTTGTCTTTTTTTTTTACGTATATTTATACAGTATGATCCCTGCCCTTTTTTTGTTTTGTTTTTTGGAAATGAATAGGTGGCAGGGTGGTTAAGTGCTTGCCACATCCACTTCTGAGTGGAGAGGTCCTGGGTTTGATTCAGATTTTTCTGATCTTTCTGTGCAGGATTTGCCTGTTCTCCCTGTGCAGGTTTCCTCCAGGTACTCGATTTCTACCCACAATCCAAAAACATGCACGGGAGGTGAATTGAGCTCTAATATGTCCTTAGATGCGATTGCGAGAATGAGTGGTTTGTCTATGTGTGGCCCGTGACTGGGTGGCAACCTGTTCAGGTTGTACTACTACTGCCCGAAGTCTCCTGGAATGGACTCCAGCACTCCCTTGACCCTCTTGGGGTTGAAGCGGGTCGGATAATGGATGGATGGATGATTGGAAAATCAATACCTTTACCTTTTGTTTTTTCCCATTTTGAGGTTGATCCCTTGATCCTAACTCCAGAACCTCAAGACGAGCACGGTTCCTTAAAAAGAAAAAAAAGTAGAAGATAGTGTTTATTTAAGAAAAAATCCTACTTTTTTTTTTTTTTAGATGAACCCTCACGATACATCAAACCTCAAATGAGATAAGGTTCAGAAATGCTAAATCTGAATATTTTTAAATATGTGTTTTTTAATGTGGTGAGAGGACTTCAAAATCATGCAACTCACACACAGGAAGGCTCAAGTCATTTTTGAAGCCCAGAGAATCATGTTTACATGGATTAAGGATGGATGTACTCACCTTTTGGGTTCCGTGTGCTTCATTCTCCTGTAGTACTTTGCTAGTTTCATGGATAATATAATGCTGGGGATAAAGACGATCAAGCACCAGCCAAGACTGAACCAGAAGGCATTCTACAAGAAAGCAAAAACACTTTGAAAGTCCTTTGAATCTGACAATGCAATGCTCTGTCTTGCATTGTGGTTTCCCCTTACCAGAGATGACGTAAGGTACAAACACAGAACGGTGTGAGCAGAGTCTAGGACCTCAGCCAAAGGACCACAGCGGCCAAACTCTTCTTTAACCTGATGAAAAACAGTACCCCAAAAAAGTTTATTTTCCAGGTAGTGATGTAATTTGATTTGTAGCTTATTTGTTATCTTTCCTTTTAATTAGGTTACTGGATGATGAGGTATGTTTTTACTCGTTTTGTTGACCAGCCTGTAGAATTTTAATCATGAGTTTGCTACAGCTAGTTTATTGACTTTATTCACTTGTTATCTTGTTTGCCATGCAAAGTAGTTAGGCAAACATGCATCTATTGTTTAAGTCCTTACCTGGTTTCCGATGCAGTCTAAAATGTGAGTCATCTCATCCACCAAGAATTTTTTAAGCACCTGTGGGTAACAAAGAATATTCACAAGGCTAATACTATGAAATCCAGAATACCGTTCCTCAAAGAAAAAGGCATAAATATATGTATAAATACAAATAACCATTCCAAGGAGACATGTTTCAATAAGTCCCCAAGTGAAAGCGAGTGAAATGGAAAGAGGAGAGGAAATGTGGGAAGGGGGTAGGCATTGAAGATTACTCACATCTTTAATTTTTTGAGTATCCTTGAGGATGTCTGCCATGCCCTTCATCGTCTTAATTTTTTTCTATAGGAGAAGAATTGCAGTTATTTTAATGCATTTAAGGCATTCATCATGTATGAATGGAAAAGGAGCTCACTTTTATCACTTCTAAAGTCTCAGAGATTTCTTCCTGCAGAGGAAAATCAGAGAGCATTAGTTGAGGCAAGTGACATTGTACATCGCTTCGCTTGCATTCAAGGATGAAGTGCGTGTTGTTCACTACCTAGCTAATAATGTTTGTTAGTTTACTTGCTATGTGAGAATTAGTTATTCATTAGCTAGCATGTTAGTTGGATGGTTTTACAACTTTTTAGAATGTTTGTTGTCAACGTTTCAAAACTAGCTCGACGCAATATTGTTTACATTACTATATAACAAATTGTCAGCCATTCCAGGTTGTAACTTTTTTTCTCTCATCAGAGTTTTTTCATTAAAAAAAATATGGAAACGTGTGCAGTGTGCGCGTCTGGCCGATGTGAACAATTGTTTATTCATGCTTACTTTACATTGTTATACAATAAATATTGAGTTAAACAAAGTACTGGTCTATGCCCTTCTTTGTATTGCTCAAGGTCAAAAATACAAAGAAAATTACATAAATGAATGTTTCTGAAACAGTATTGCAATAATTACTTTCCGAGTATGTTACATTCATAAAGCAGTAATTCAAGTATTTAATTTGGTCGTTAACTGTATAGTTATGTTGGTTAGCTGGTTTTTGTTTATTAATCTGGTACTTTTAGTTGGGCGGCTAGCTATTTCTTTTGTTCGGTTTAACTGGCTATTAAATTACTTGGACGACTGGTTAGTCTAATCAAGTTTATTAGCCAACTACTTAGATATTATGTTGGTAGTTTAAGCAGAGGGTGAAGAGAATGCCACATACTATTTTCGGACTGATCTTCTTTTCTATATCGTTCTTAATCTCGGTCAGGTCCTCGGCTGCCTTTCGTAAAGTGTCGGCTTGGGGATTATGCTGAAGGGTGACAAAATTGTCAGATATATTATTGTTCACTCATCATACCAGACAATTGATATGTGTTGGTGAAGTGACTCACAGGAGTATTTGCCAATGTATTGAGGTCTGTAATCTTCTGGTCCAGTTGAGATGTATCAATCTAATGAAGTCAAAAACAGTAAGAAAAAGAACCCTCTCCCCTCCCAAAAATGTATGTAAGAAAATGTGTCTGTGGGTCAAACCAGAATTTTGTATCACTCAAATTTTGGACTTTGGCCCTATGGAGGTGAACTTGCAGTTGTAGCTTGTCACTCTATAGCATTCTATTATGTAATCGTTTTTACAGAAGACAAGCTCAATTTTACATCAAGGCAGTGTCCACAGTAGTCTACAGCATTTTTGGGTAAAAGCTATTTGACATCTAAAATATTGCGTTATCATATTTTCTCATCAAAGAGCAAAATTTATATCAAACTAGCCTTTTTATCACAACAAAAGTACCCTTTAAAAGTATAACAAGGACTACATAAAAAATATGAATTACAACCCCCACACACGCACACACATTTTCAGCAAACCTTTTGAGGCTTTCTATTGAGACTCTCCGAATCGAAATCAAAATCCAAGTTTATGGTGGGGATATTGATGCCATTGATGACGTCATCGATTTTGGTCTTGTGCTGTGCACAAAGAAGATGTACTTTAAGGTATTTATTCACCAAATCACGACCAAATGCGAAGAGGAGTGAATATTTACTTCTGAGATGTCGAGGTATTTATTAATCTGACCTCCTGGACCATCCTCCAAGTGGAGCGTGTGCCAGAGAGACATGTTTTTCCCACAGTCCCTGCAAACACAAATATCAAAGCATGGCGCACATGAACCGCCGTTAGCGGTTGTTGCCGTCACCCTTCGCGCCTCGTGTGCAGGGATGTTTCTTATTGGACAATTATTACTATGCTGAGAAGTATTAAGAGAATAAACATGTGGAGGTTTATGTCTAACCTACCTGTATATATCAGAGGGCTTGAGTTTGACATTGACTTTTAAAATTTGAGCCAAATCCATCTGAGGTGCCAATCTCGGTATAATCTGTCATGAAGAGAAAAAATGTCACTCATCTGCATGTTTTGAAAGATTTTACACACACTTTACCTCCAGTATTTCTCCGCTGCTCCAGGGGCGACAAACCAGTGCATGAACGTTGCCGCCCACCAAAAAGAGCAAGATCACAGGCAACATGAGCAGCCACGAGAACAGAAAACTCCAACCTGCACCACTGAAAACAAGAAACACAAGACCACTAAGTGTTTTCCACTGGTAACCACTGATGCCATGGGGGATATTTAGAAAAAAAACGTGTTGACACACAAATTCTAATTCAAACTAATTTGAACAGTATGAATTGACCACTCATATGCCAATCGCATTTCACATATTCAACTACTTTGATTACTTTCTGTAAGAATTTCTACTCACTATTTGTAGAAAAATTCATCTACTGCCAATTTTTGAGCTCTTTTCATAATGCTCTTATGCCACATTCACCCTGAAAGAAAAATCCTCTCCCTGGTATCTGCACTTCTCAGCATGTCTAATTGTGTACTGACATCTGATTTTTTGAGCAGCACAACTTTTTCTGCGCGAGGTTGCTTGTGCAGACCAAAAAAAACATCATTTGCTCGACTGTTTTCCTTAAAATTGACCGTTCCTGTTGCCAACCTCTTCTCTTCAGATTTTGAGAGATGACAGGGATTGTAGGATTTCATTTCTTCCACTTGGTGTCATTTCAGAACAAAACACTGTCACAAGCCTAAGCTATATGGTAGCCCATAAATGATTTAAAAAATAATAATAATTCTGGTACAGCACTCACACCATGAAGGAAATTCCACCACAATTGGCAATGGAGGAGCGCTTCGTGGGTTCTTGAGGTTCTTCCAGACCGATTCGTCCCAGGATGAGACCCAAGAGGTTGCACAGGACCACCACTAGGACAGCGAAAGACAGGGATATGCACACACGCCACCTGAAAAGAAACAATCGAGAAAGAAACAAAAAATAGCTCCTTCTCCTTCGGGTCATTGATGACAGGTGCTCGGGGATCTTTTTACCAGATGCTGTCGATGTAGTCCAGCCAAGGGGTGTACTTACTGAGCTGCTTCTGTAACTTTTCCACAGGGTTAAGTATCAGGTTTATATCAAAAAACTTTTTCATGTTCAACTGCGTGGTGATCTGCTCTTTGACAGAATCCAATTGATCGACTAAAGATAAAAGGGACAAGTTCAAGTGAATATATTAAATATAATATATATGATGAAAATTGATATTAGACAAAGACAAGGACAGCATCTCAGTGACTCACAGTTCAAGTTCTTGAGGGTGCCTTTGAATTCGTCAATCTACAAAACAAGTCAAGTTGTTATACATTTGGATGCATTAGCACACATGAAAGCAGCTTTTATCGCTCATAAACACTCTTCTTCAAATAAAAATATGTAATGCACATCCATCCGTTTTTGCTTTTGAGGCAATCGTTACTGGCTTTTTGCAACAACCCATTGCTCCAGGTAAATCGGATCCACAATTTTGAAGGTTTGCACCTGTGAAGAACAATCCGACTGTTTTCTCCCCGTGCCTGCGTAGGTTTTCTCCTGGCACTCCCGTTTCCTCCCACATCTCACAAACATGCATGGTAGACCGATTGAGCGCTCCAAATGACCCAGAGGGTTGTTTGTCTCTGTGTGCCCTGCGATTGGCTGGCAACCGGTTCAGGGTGTCCCCCGCCTACTGCCTGATGGCTGCTGGAATAGGCTAAAGCATGGCCGCGACCCCCGTGGGACAAGCAGTACAGATAATGGATGGATGGCTAATAATGATAATGAGTATGTGGAATTGACTGACCTTCGTAGTAGGATTATTTTCGTTCAACTTTCTTTTAGCGTCATTTAGTGTCGTAGTTAAAGTTGAACCCTTAAACAGCAAACAGAAGACAATGTTGCAGAATTGTAGCACATCATGTAATATTTTGTGCATGTATCAACAAAACAATATAGTATAGTCAAGACCAAGAAATTTTCAAGCAATCATTTATTTAGTAGAAATGACTAAAATGTGTGCACCCTCTTTGTAGTACCACATTGGCACCAGGTACTCAAGATTAACCAACCATAACAAAGAAAAGAAAGTGGGGTGTTGAACATTGTTGCAAATGAAACTTTTTCCTTTTAGCAGGTTGCAATTACTGATTTTTGTGTCTTTTTCAATGTTGGAGGAAGGCTCATTTGAAGGAATACTGTACAATAATTACTTTCAGTCGTTCAATGCTCTAAGGGTGTGGCTTCGAAACTTTTTTCAAGGATGTAACCACTATAAACTGTTTTATATATTAGCTAAGTACCCTATAACAAATGCAAAGTGTTTTTTTTTATGAATTTAATTGAAAACGTGGCATCATTGTCTGATTCATTGAATGTTGTCAATGTATCAGAACCAGTTGTAATAAAAATATTTTTTTTAAAAAGATTTTAAAATGTCTCATATCCCCGAAGTATGCTAATGGTTTTACTTACTTGGCTAGATGAAAAGCTCATGCCAGTTACTTTTTGATTAGCAGGAAGTTGGTCTTGGACCTTATTAAATTTAGTTTCCACATTCCTCGTTTCTGTATCCAGCTCCTCCTTCAAACTAAGCACTTTATCCAGAACTATGCATGCAAAGAATAAATAAGTACACTATTAATCATAGGTGTCCACATCATTTTAAACAAAATAGTCAGTCATACTATTCTAAAAGTGAAATGAGTTCCAGTAAAATTCTTCAAACATATGTATATTTAATGTTGTCGTTTTTATCAGGGCAAAGATTGGCTTTCACTGTTGATGTCAAGGTAAAGACATTATGTATTAAATGTTTGTCAATCACACGTGTGTCATTTCTAATCATTTCCATGCACACAAAACTTCTTAACATAAACAAGGTATCGAAACAAAAAGTCCGTACACGTACGCACCGAGAAACCCAAAACTACTGAGTTACCAATTTTAAAAAAAAACTACATATCTACTCATTAATATCTACCCACCCACTTGCCTATCAAAACAAAAATGATCATCTTCTGCAAAAACTACCTTATCCACTTATCTACCTACATCAAATAGACACAAAAACTTCCAGATGTGCAGTATGTCTAAAAAAACGAGGCAACTTTTGAAAGCAGTTCAGAATATTGGTCATACCTTTCAGCAGCTCTCCGTGCGCTTCAAACGCTGCGTTGTCTCCAAAAAGCTGGCTCTGAAGCTCAGCGTCACTTTCTGACAAGAAACATATTACTAAGCGGTTATCATTCAACATGACAACTTAACACCAATACATTCAAATTGACTCTTGTTACCCTTTATCATTTTTGGAAGCCTGTCCACAAGTGTTTTGCTCTGGTCCGCCACATGGTCGATTTGCTGTAAACAAGAAGACCACTTTAAACATGAGGTTCTTGTCAAGAATATTGGACATCATAGTAATGTCTGACAGTGATATACTGAAAAGCACTTTGTTCATCCTGTTCGGGAATTTGGACAGCCAGCTCAGTACATTTTTCGCATGTTTATTTAAA
Organism: Syngnathus leptorhynchus; assembly: GCF_054491065.1. Lineage (NCBI taxonomy): Eukaryota > Metazoa > Chordata > Actinopteri > Syngnathiformes > Syngnathidae > Syngnathus > Syngnathus leptorhynchus. Next base: position 7,581,556 of record NC_141204.1, on the reverse strand, counting down.
TATTTAACCACATAAGTCAATTGAGAACACTTTCTCAATGGCAACCTGGATGCAAGGTGTGTGAAGTGTCTTGCCCAAAGACACGACGACACGTGACAAGATGTGACAATTTGTACCTTGGGAAGATTGTTGATGTAGTCCTTAATATTATCAAAGGTGTTGTTGATTTTAGTTTGGGTTAGATTCATTTTCACTTCCAATTGCCAGTAACTTCCAAACATGCACATGTTCCCGGCACTGCAAACACAACAGTGCAAAAATATGGAATGCATAATACGCAATGAGGCCAACATGGTGTCATTTGAATAAATTGACTTACAAGAGAAAGATAGTGACAATGACAGTGCCCCAGTATAAGTTTCTCCTCCTAATGGAAATGGCGCTCGATTGTTTCTGGTACATGTCGCCACCACACCAGCCTGCACAGCGGCAGCAGGCCATCATAGAGCCCACAGTGGGCACCAGGAAGATGTAGAGGATACCGATGACCGTGCACACAATGAAGCCCGTCTCGTACTCCATTACCTAATCATGAATAAATGTGGCTTACTTAGTTCATTAGATAAATCTTTCTAACCAATAATGCGTTCCGTATACAGCTAGATCATGTGTGTCCAAGTCTGGTTCTGGAGGAACACTGTTTTCCATGTTTCCTTCCTGAAAACATCTGCTCAAAACGTTCAGACATGGAAAACAGAAACTTCTAGTGTAGGTGGCAAGAACGGTAAATTTCTAGGCTTTGTGTACATTGCCTATCCATCCAGCCATTTCCTGTACCACTTTATTCCCACGGGGGTCACGGGCTGTTATATCCATATATGTATTGTTAAATGTAAATAGAGAGAAATGCAAAACCAAAGCCTGCTGAGCATTGAATGGCCATTAAGAAAGCACTCACCTCATCTTTCATATCTTGTATTTTCAGCCTTGTCCAATTTGCCGCAATTTTATTGATCAGATCTAGAGCAAGGGATTCAAGCAGAGGGAAATGGTTAAACTTTTTTTTTTAATCACAGATCAATGCACTTAAGGTATTATACCAGACTAAACAAAATTATAATATTTCAAAAAGGGATGAGTAAAAGTTTATTTTGCTCCAAAGAATGAAATCTGTGCCATTTTAACAGCAGATTTTTTTTTTTGCTTGCTGCTAGGAAACCATGACAAGGTAAATAAATATACTTTGTTCCATGCATCTTTGTCATTATGTCATTTCTACATACTTTTTGCTTTGTAAATGCTTCACACCCAAATTGTTATATAATCTCTTATTTTTAAAATCTTTTGAAGGAAAAAAAATTAAGAATATGGTGTGATCTGATGAACTAAATGACCACACATGAAAACCTACTCCATCCCACTAAAAGCAAATAAATTTACCTTGGGAAGGAATTTTTTTTTTTAGAATTAGTGTACATCTTAGTGTAAATATTTTTTATCAAAGTCTATTATTGCATGCATTATAGTCTTAGTGTTTTGAGGTATTTTCATTATTTATCTTTATGCCATGTTCCGTGTTTCATAATTTTACCGCAATAAAAAAAAAAAAAATCCAACTTTGTTAACGTCTTCACTGACAATGATATTAAAGCAAATTCTGATTCTGTTTAAAGTATCCTCAAAGCAATACGAACCTTCAGGAAAGTCGTTGGGCTGGACAACTTTGATAAAGTTACTGACCGTCCACGACATGAAGCTTCCACTCTTATCAGAGATGTCATGGTACTCAGGTAAAGGCAGGGGCGATAGGTTACATCCGAACTTTTGTTGTTCTGCTGAATAACACGCCACAATCCAGAATCCTACAGCCCCCCTCAACACTGCAGCAATACTGCGCCACATCTTGCTGGCCTTTTTCTCCTTGGATTGGGACTATGGGTCAACTCGGGGGGTCGGTCTCACCTGCAATCAACGTCACACAATTAGATTCTGCTCACATAGAGGAATTACACACACAGTGAGGAACCTAAACCGCCACTCAGACTTGCCATACAAATAAGGGGAAAAAAAATAATGAGCACTGTCATACAATGACTCATAGCTGACTTTTAACAATACTGATGAATAACAGGAAGTATTACAAGATGTTAGGTGAGTTTCTATGTTTGTTGAGTAAACACAATGAAATGGTGTGCACACCCTAAACACCAGCATCCCTCTACTATAGCAAACTGGTTTGATTCCAGCAAGACATTGCAAAGTACGGGTAGACTAACTAGGCAACCCCTGCTGCACAAAAGCATGGATAAATCCAATACAAATTGGTGAAGATATTTGAATGCTACAGTCTACGTGAACTGGATTAAAAACAATCTTACACTTGATTGATGGCCGAGTAATATCAAATGATGGTGGGCTCGACAGCCACGGTGTGCCAACTTTAATTTTTTTCTGTTATTATGCAAATGTGTGTTGTACATTAAGTGAAATAGACCATTCTAATTCATGTTGACGGCTAATAAATGGCTGTGTTCTCTGTAACAGTTAATTATTGATGCAACGATTGTATATCTATTTTACATAGGCTACATGTCATCAAAGTCAAAGTCAGCTTTATTGTCAATCACTTCACATGCCAAGACACACAAAGAGATCGAAATTGCGTTACCCACTATCCCACGGTAATGATTGTATATCACATTAGTATATATGAAAAAAAAAGAAACAAACATTTTACTTATTTATGTTATCGATATTTTGATCTTTTTACATCATTATATGTAGTACCACCTACCTTTAGGATGAATCATAAGAGTCCTAATACTTTTGTGGATATTGAGCACATGCATTTAATATCCTCAAGCCATGTTGATGAAAAAAAATACAACTTCCAAAGTCATTTAAAGGAATCAAGACGCAGCTCAAGGCACAAAAAATCTCCAATTCTGACGGGGGGTCCCACTCCGAGCCAATATAGTCCACCGGTTGTTAAGTTGAACGTGCGCCCTGCCACTAGGAAGCGAGTGAAGGAAATAGAGGCACTAAAAAAAGTGAGTGAGTCAAGTCACGGAAGAAGAGCAGGAGAGGCGTTCGGGTTGACGGATTAGTTTGATCCTATGCTGATGTTGGAATTTAACCTGTAATAATTAACCAAACTTGTCCTGTCTTAACAGAGTAGTAGAATAAAGTGCTAAAATCCTTTGAACTGATTGACTAGCTGCAGAGGAAGCAATCGAAATTCTTCTGTTTACACAACATCGTAAAATACCCCCCTGCTATGATTTGACCAGAGGTCAGGGGTTGACCCCCCACCCTGTCCACTCTCACCCCCACCCTGCTTTCTCTCAATAAATACTCTCTTGCAAGAATCCAAAATCAGACTTGGTTCCAACATCGTGACAAATGACCTCTCCATTTGCAAGTGTTTAAAAGGCATACTGTCTCCTGTGTGGTTCTTGTAAATAAGTTAAGAGTGAGCACCACTCTAACAAGAGGTGTTGTGACCGCTCGGTGAATCGTCTCTAACTGCATTGCGCTAAAAGATATTGGAAGAGCAGATACAAATGAACCACAATTAGATATACTACGCGAAATATGTATATCTTGTGGCTTGGAGGGAGCCAGGAGTGAAGTATCTCATTTGCATTTAAAGAGACTGAACCAAAACACCTTGCTCTGAGATGGTCCTCAGATCCGAGGATAAAAGAGACCTATGATGCTATGATGAGGAATTTAGACCAAAGTATTATTGTTCCGCTTTATATAGACCACGACTGAATGAGTAAAATGTAAAGGGAATTATACGCATGATATGTTAAGAGATGATAGCCACTAACCCACGTAGACACAGTAGAATAATGATAAGAGAACGTTACACAATTGGATCATTATTGTTCATTCACAAGGCTCCAAGAATTTGCGACAGAAAAAAAGACACAAACAGCATGTTATTATAATCATGACCACAAAAAGTGTATGGCAGGCAATAAAATCTCAAAGGGGATCTTTTTAAAAAAAATGTTTTTAAGCTTATCACTTATCTCTAATATCTAATTGGTTATTTTGTGTATACTAATAAAACAGAAAAATTACCTCAGAGATTGAAAATGTATTAATTTATGTATGTAAAAATGATTTCAGGTTTAACTACAAATAACATGAAACAAGTTGAATTGGGGTTCTTAAAATGACACATTTGACAAAATACAGCACAATTGCTAAAAATTATTTTGCAGTATAAATTTCCTTCTAAGTATTTGACGAAAAGTTTTTTGATTTGAAATCATACTCACAGCTATTGGGATACCTCTCGAGAAGTGCTGCTTGCATGTAATTTCGGAAGTGTTCTTTAACGACTGCTATTGGAAACGAAGGTAATTGGTCAAGTAAGTGTAAATTCTAACTACAACCAAGAAGTCCTGTCAATTTGTCAGTATGTGAGCAAGAACGAACAAGACTTCGCGTGTGACGTTGCTACGTCAGCATAAGTCAATTAATGTCATCATGACGTATGTCTTATACCGTTGATTCGTGAATTTGTATCATGTTTTTTTTTAACATTTAAATGAAATGCTTTGAAGGTAACACATATTTTCGTTGGCAGATTTGTTTTGCATAAATTAAAGTGAGATTTCTTTTATATTACGCCATCTTGACATACGACAAATAGATCAGTACAGGGGGTCGTCAATTGACGTCACAGCCACCTTTAAAAAAAAAAAGCATACGTCTCGATGAGTAAACAATGAGGCAAATGTGTTGTTTTTATAAAACACATTTGTTTTTATATTTACTACTCGAGACACAATGGCGACACAGTCTCACTGTTCATGATCTGGGTGCATGTTAAATTAGTGAACATGAAGAGTAAATAAAGACGTCATTTGTCTAACTGATTATTTTATTTGTGTCATCTGATACATGATTCAGATAGACTGGAAAACTACAACAGCAAATAAAAGATTTTTGTGTGTGTGAATAATCAGAATGTATTTACTTGGGCGCTGCATGTCAAAAAAAAAAAAAAAAGAGAGCTTTCAGCATTTACTGATTCAGCAGCCCTTAATAAAACCGGTTATGCATGAGCACTGTACAAGTGGGTTGGACTAAAAACGGCATGTCAGTACATAGGAAAATAAATAGTTTGCAAAAATGAGGCCAGAATTATTGTATCTGTGATGTACCACTTGAAAAAAAAAAAAAACAGTTCGAAACAAAACCTTAAGGAGACTTTTTATCTCTTTACATAAAATTGAGAGTCTTATAGTTCTAGGAGAGGGATACATAGAATAACTTTTACAGAAAAGACTACCTAAAAATATACAAGCACAGACACAAACAAGAAAACAAAAGCATGTAAAGCAAACAAAAATGATTCTTCATTAAAACCAAACAGCGCAGTGTAGGTAATATCTAAAGATTCTTTACATGGAACTCCTTGGTCTACAGCTTTCTTGAATAGGGATTAAAAACAGTTCTGGGAAACTTAATACAAAAGATTTTTTTCCTCTTCTTATTTTACAGTGGTGTCAAAATGTGTTAAAATATTTGAGTAACAAATTTGGGACGTTTTCTATTTTGCGTTATAAGAGAGTAACCCGCTAGGTAGAATTGAAGATGACAATGACATAATGCATTTAACGCAAGGTAGGCCTTGCTGTCACAATGCAGGGGTGGTAAACATTTTGCCTGTTGGATGGGGCCTGAAAATGCCCAGCAAAAATGAAGAAAATATAAATGCCAGCATGACCATCAAAAATGTTCAGAATGAGCATTTGCTCGTTTTGTGTAATGTCCCGCTGAGATTTTTTTTATTTTTTATAATTGCATCCCATTGGCCAAAGAGTCCCCATCCATCATATTGGCAGAGCATTCAAATCACTGGCCTTGATTGACTTGACAGTGTGACACAAGATGGAGGGATTCAATATTGATTCACATTATTACCATCACAAGAAGAAAGGTCTAACAGCAAATATTTATACAAGAATATACTGCAAGGTTCAGCTGGTTTACACTTCTTACAATAAAGAGGGGAGGGCGCGGGGGCAGAGTTAAGAAAAATAGATTGGAGTTAATGGTGAAAACAGTGCAAAGAATATTTCTGGGGTATTTTTTTTTTTTTTTGTTGAAGTTTTTACATTAAAAAGAATGAAAATGAAAACACACTCCTGTCGAATCTTGTCCAGACATGCTGCGTACCATTTCTGCTGTACCCAAACGTTGCATGTCGTATGACACAAGAGATTTTGTGTGTGTGTTTGTTGGAGGTGTTAGAGATTGCGTAGTGGTTCTCAACTCCGGTCCTCAAGCTCCGGCACTGTACAGGTTTTTGTTCCAACCAGGTCCTACAAAAACAAATAATTGAGTTTTATAAAGCGAATGAGAAATTCCGATACTAAAAGAAGGCACACTTTCTGCAGCCTGCAACACAAACATACAAAAAAATGGACATTATTTCTTTTTCCGGTGACATGAGCACAACAGAAGCAAAGAGGCGGGGCCGGCGCAGAGGTTAATGCGCGTCCGAGAGACCCGAGGTTGGAACAAGAACCCACGGAGCACGGGGGCCTGCGGCTAGCGCTCGGGACTACGGGACGTCTGCGGCTCAAACGCCATTGCGAACGTGCACACAGCCACTGCCGGATCCACCTGAGCGGACGAGGGCTGGGCTTGAGCACCACTGAGCAAGTGCAATGTGAGGGAGCGAGTGACAGTACTTGTAACTTTAAGTACTTGTAACTTGTTTTTTTTTTTTTAATCAAGATGTTGCTTTAATAAATGTATAAAACAATCAGAGCTATTGTGCTAAATATAACAATCTCGATAAATCCCATGTTTACATCCATCTTGGAGTGACGCACTGTGGAACTGATTCAAGCAGCAGAGCATGTAAACCCCCAAATCAGAATTGACCACATCACATGTTAACAGGTGACCAGAGATCTTCATTGGAAGCAATAATAATAAAAAAAATCTCCATGACTTCATTTGAAGCGATAAAAAAAAAAAAAATCTCCACGTCCGGCGGTCCGCATGTGAATAGTACTAAGTGCCCTGTGACTGACTGCTAAGCAGTCCTGGGTGTAGTCCGCTTTTTGCCTTTAAGTCAATTGGGAGCTTGGGCTAGGCTCAGGTGAACCGTCAACGCTCTAGGGTAGAAGATGCAGGACAGAAAATAGATGAGGAAATAATTGAAACAAGTAATTTTGTTATTATTTGCAGAAAAAGGCAAATGATGTCATGATGTAGATGAATAAAAAAATAAATGCATTTTACAAGTCTACAATCTCGCTCGGCAGGCCAAATTAAAATGCTGGCGGGCCCACAGACCACGTTTTGACCACCCTGGTCTAGTTCATGATGGAACTTCACTCCTTCTTTGAATGAACAAAACAACTGCCCTCCCTAAACCCTCAAGCTTCCATTAATAATGTGGGGGGGGGGGGGGGGGCGCTATTGGGACGACTAGGAGTTGTCGTTCTTGCTCTCCTGACTGGAGGGGGGCTTGCCGTTCCAGGGCGAGTGTGACCCCAGAGCTGGCGAGTTGCTGAAACTGTCCTCATCCTCCAGGCCGTTGGCCCCGTCCAACTGCGTGTTCTCCAGTCGCGTGATCAGACGCTCGTCCTTGTCACCAAACTCCCCTCCCATCAGGGTGGGCTCTCCCACCATCATCACGTCCTAAAGGGGACAGTAAGGGCCGGCACATATTATCCCCTTTATATGAAGGGGGGGTGGGGGGGGGTCAGAATGGCTATTTGAATGGATGGGTTCTCTTGCTTGTCTATCGCTGCAGAGATTTGAAGCCCAAACCTCAGAACTGAGTTAGATGTGCCAACCATGAAGTCAACAAGGGAAATGTTGTCCTTTTGGGTGTTGCATCAGGGCAGCTAGGATGGCCCTTGATGATTGTGTTGAAAGCAATTGTCAGTCAGACAATCGTGGTGCGGACCTTTCTCTGCATCATCTCGAGAAGTTTACCGTGCCGCTTCCTCCGACGTCGACCCTAAGAGGAGCCTCGCCTGCCTGCAGGATTCGAATCTTCCACCATGCTGCTGTTCACTATGACGCGGCTAGCTACGCCTCTAGCGTGGCGCTGCAAACATTCTCAACCATATTATGCCAAACTTAAAACCCTTTTTCAACCAATTTCAATGCCGAACTGTGTTTTTTTTTTATTCTGGATGCTCTTTAGTATTAATACAAATGTTAGTAAATTGAATAAAGGGTTCATTCCACCTCGGGTCTCAACCAACCAAAGAATATGTTGCATGGCTCATGAGAAGCTTAAGTCGTCAAACCAAAGCAACACTGCTCCAAAAAAGAAAAAAAAAATGGCTGTGACTGCTCATTACTAACACTCCCCAGCTCTCTGCACAAAACAAAGCCCACCTCCAAATGGGCTCTACGCTTCCATCTTCACCATAACCTTCAGCGAACCTTTGCTGCTGCACCTATAGGTGAAGTAGATGCCATGCTAACGGGTACCTGGTTGGACAGGGAGAAGTTGTTGGCTGGACTCTTCTTTTTGCTGTTGCTGTTGTTATTGCCGCCCCCGCCGGAGCTCACCGTGCTGCCGCCCGACACCTTTCTTTTCCGCCGCTTGTTGGGTGCTTGTCTGGCAGGCTCGGCTACAAGCGCACATAAAGAGGAGGCCGTGAGCTCCTATTGACTTTTATTACACTTTTGAAAAAAGCTTTTTTTTTTTTTACCTGGGGGTGCTACCATCCTCTGCCACTTTTGGAAGAGGCAAGTCTTCAGACAGTCTCGGGGGCTCAAACTGTAAGTCTTGTGTCTTGACATTAGTTCTTGCATGGGCTCCAATATCACACATAGCTTAAGAAGGTATCATTTTTAAGACTTGGTTAATAACAAGAGAAAAGGATGGCTTATTTTATATATATATATATTATTTTATATATATAAAATAATATATATATATATATATATAAAATAATATATATATATATATATATATATATATATATATATATATATATATATATATATATATATATATATATATATATATATACATACATACAGCTGAGCCCATTACAGTGGTACCTCCAAAGTTGAACACAAACCGTTCTGTGACACTGATCGACTTCCAACATTTTCACCAATCTGTCAGCGTCATATAACCTTATTAACTTTCCAGCTATTTGTTTTCAAGCAGACATTCAAATTTATTTATATAGACGATATCGCCGAAAGTATTTACTCAGCGACTTCCTAACCTTAATCCACAGGACTTAATATGATGCCAGTCTTCTTCTAAGAGCTTTTAACAGCTTCAACTCTAGTAAGGCTTTTCATGACGTTTAAAAGTATGTTGATGTTGAAGATTCTGAGCATTTGTCCCGGATTGCATTTGTGAGGTCGCACTCTAATGCTGGATGAGAAAGCCATTTCCAGTTTTCAGACGTGTGTGTGCTTACTGTTGCATCATTTTCTCTTCCGACACTTGACTTGCTAATGTGCGATCCGTGACTGATTACCAAGTCTCCTCTGCAATGTGGTTCAGACATTTGTTTAAAGTGTTCTGACTCACTTAAGCAATTAAAAATTAAAAATGTCCCTCTGCCTTTTGTCGTGTAGCAAGCTTAGCTATTACTCATTCTCCTTTGGCGATAAAAAAAAATCGTAAAGGCGGGACAAGTGACTTATTTCAGTTAAGAGTTTGTTTGCGGGTAAACTTTGCTGGCCTGCGAGTTGTGACTAATATTACAAATGGAAGTGAGAAAAGGTAAGTTGTCACAGTATGTTGTAATTGTTTTTTTTGTTTTTGTTTTTTTATACATAGAATAACCGGAAATATATGGTATATTGTCATCATGGCATAAAATAGTCTATAACGGGAATATTTTTTTCCCATATCGCTCCACTCCAGAAAAAAAAGCAAAACACTAGTTAAAGTCAACCTTACAGTGCTCAGTAAAATTTTGTTGACATCACGCGTGAGATTTGTTTGCATTTTGAGGCTGTTTCAGGGCTTCGACTATGGAGGTGCCACTGTATTATTCTAGCTAAGGTGAGCATTATTAAGGGCAAACTTCCTTACACGGAGGTAGTTGAGTGTGGAGTTGGACAGCCCGCATCTGGTGATATTTTTAGCCAGCTGATCCAGCATTTGAGGATCCTGCAGGAGCATGATGGGCAACATAAGAAACCGGAATGCTGTGAATGTGCAAGGTTTTAAGTTTGAACACTCACGTGCATGGCCAGAATGCTTCTGGGGAGGACTTCTCTGTGTTGTCTGATACTGAAGTGCCACGTCTTGATCCTCATCATGTCATCAAACATGAACTCAAGGTATAGACGGCCCTCCACGCAAACCTTGAGCGGGAGAAAAAAAATATATTATTTGAGAAAAAGTCTACAAAAGGAAAAATGTAAAAAAAAAAAAACTGTCCAGACCTGCGTGAACATGGGTTTGCCGTTCTGGGTGACCATGGTGCACTGATCACAGTCAAGCGAGACAAAGTTACTGTGGAAGGATTCCTTCGGATGCTTCAAGTTGTAGAGGAGCTCTGTTGCGCCCCCCTCGAAGATGCTTCGAAAATATCTGGGAATCAGCGTCCTTCCTATGGCTGAAGAAAAAGGAAGTCATCACTGTCAACTGAGGAGCCCTTTCATGGGGGCATGTGTGCAAAAATACTTGTAAAAATCATAGTAATATACGACGTATACATATTTTAGAAAATTAATCATCAGCATGTTTATTATAACAATACCGGTCAAAAATAGTTTGCACCATTTTACACATCTAGCAATATTTTGCAATTATTCAAATTTGGCAGGATTTTTGACACATTCTCTGTGGTGTGTCATAACTAGAAGATATTCACTTTCAATTTCCAAAAATAGTGGCCGAACCCCACAAACTGCTCAATTCTGGTTTATTCTTACTGTATCGTTTGGGTCCGTCTTCAAGGCAGAAAGTTATGGTGAGCATTGCGTCGTCCTCGAAAAACTCCGTAGTGAAGGCATCCCACCACAAATTGTCACAATCCTGAAAGAGGAACCACAGACAGCTTTCAATACTTGGTCAGAATTCAGAATTTATTTCTTGCGTGGAGACTTTATTTTCAATAAATCCATATTTGAATTCACAAGTTTGGCTCAATATGGTTGATCACATAATCCTATCGTTGCCTGAATGTAAATAAAGTCGAGGGGGTTCTGGATTCATTTTGCACGCTCATCATAAGGTACATTTTCACAAACATAGCCTTTCAGAAATGTGATTAAAATCACCTGGAAAATATAAAAGAGCCAGATGTGCTTGTTGAGCTTCTAAATCTCCAAATAAATGACATGACATCACTCACCTCTGTCCAATTCTGTAGCCTTTTGTTCAGCTCATACATGCGATAGTCTGTCTGGTTTCCATACGGTGTGGGTCTCCTGGAGCAGGAAATGGGGAAATTCAACACTTACTATGAAGCTCGAGCTTCACTGATCAAATCCCACCACCATGTGTAAGCCAAGTAATTACAAGAGATTTACAATGTTTGTCTTTGTCTGCAAAAATGTTAAGTCCACAGTGACGACACCAAAAATTCCTACTTTATTTGGAAGGCTGTGAACTCACCCCATTCCTGGTTCCATGTATGATGGGGGATACATGGGTGTGGGTCTGACGGAAGATACACACAAACAAACAAACAAAAAAAAACATTGGAATCATCACAAGCATCAATTCAGGGATGAAAGCTGTTTTGTAATTGTGAGGTTCATGCACGTTACGACCGATTCATATTTCGTTATGAGCCCTAGAATTGATTTAAGTCACGGATTACAAAAAGTAACACAAAGAGTATCTAATGTGGTAGCCAATACATTACAGACCATTCAAAATAAAACAATATGTAATGAGAGCATTATTTGGTTCCCTCAGGCGGGTTTGTTTTCAGTGCGGCTCGAGCAGACTTACCCCACATCTCGATCCAGCATAGCGCCTGGGTGGAAAGGGGGAAAGCTGCCGCCGTTGGGGGGTTCCTTGGGAGAGTACAGCTTGAATGACTTTGACGAACAGCCTGCGCAGAGACACAGAGAGCGAGAGAGCATGGGTGGGTGTGGGTAGAAGAGTAAAGATTTAGAGAAGATTGCTTCGATGTAGCTGCGTTCAAATCACAACATCATCCGCAAGTAATCCAACTCTTGGCTGTTTTGATGCGTTTCGTTCCAATAAAAGTGCGCCGTCTGTAATGTTGTTTTTTTTATTATCATTCTCCTGTGCCCACCCTCCCCACCCACCCACCACCCTACAGAGCCTTTCCTGGCTGCTTTCATTAGCTAATGCATCTTCAATCTGCCAAATGGACAAGGAAAACAAACACGATCTGGCCGCTTCTTATACCATCCACACTGATATGGGGATCCCTCCCTTCAATGAGAGCCCATCACCATCTGCACTGTGTGTGCAGACCCCCCCCCCCCCCTCCTACACACACCCTGTTGCCTCCTCCACCCATACCCCCCAATACCCACCAACCCTGTCTGTTGTTAACCCTTGTCTGGCCAGAAAAAAGCCTTCATGGGAGCACGCAGATGAATTCTGCGAGGCCTCACACAGGCAGTGGTCCGACTAATGATATCTTAAACTCTAGTAGACAGCGGCAAAGCGGGATAACGGGAGAGGCGGGGGGGCATTCCTCAGAAACATGAGCCTGTCTGCCTCATTAGAGCCAGCCACTCTCCCCACACACGCTTTCATTAGACATTAATTATAACGCCGCAGCAGACCGTAGGATCATGCTTGATGATATTCTTATGTGGGGCATCAACATGCAGCATCGGCAACGTTACTTCAAAAAGTCACAATTCACGTGCAAACGGTGTGTCACTGTCGCCTTGCCGTTTAAAAGGCAGCGGTGCCAGATTAAAACCAACCCTGGGATGTCTGCCTGCCCGCCTCGATGGGCTCTACTTGTTTAATCTGGGGCAGCCAAAGCATCATTTTTGGTGTTAGTCCTAATCCCCTTTTACAGTAAAGCAGCAATTATACACCATTTTCAATGGACAATCAGAATAATTTGATTGTCCAGATAACACACAAGGAATGTCTTAATAAGCGCTTCAAATGCCTTTAAAAGCCCGACTAATGAAGTACATGGAATTCCCCGGTCCATGCCGTTTTTCTCGTGAATAATCTTCGATTTGCACTAGTCGGGTTTTTAAAACAAGCGTTGGTGTTTTTGACGCGTTTAAAAATTTTAGCCAACACCAGTAATTGGTGGATGATTCTAACTTGGTCACCTTATTGGAGAAGGAGGCTCTCCAAGTACAAGATAAAACGAAAGGGTTCAGAAGAATGTTGACAACTAATGATTTTGGACCGTTTTCTCCAATTTAAATTCTTAAATGGCCAGAATTTCCAGAGGTGATACTACACAAAAACATTCCCCAAACAAACTGTACTTTCTTTGTAACTCCTTACCCAATTTTCAAAATTCTTAGTGAGTTGTACTCATGTTAAAGTGGAACTTCAAACCGGAACCAGCTTGTTGGCAGATGGGTTATAGGAATATCTTCACATTTACCAAAGAAAAGTACTGATATCATCAAAATCAATCAAATATTAGCTAAATGAGTGATATTTTAAATTTTAATAACAGACGTGGATAAAAATAAGCAAATTTTCAAATAGCAATCTCATGAGAATGATACATATTGATGTCCATTCCGATGCCATCGTCGATATCTTTATTATCGATATTTGGAACGATCCGCCCTCCACTATTGCAAACAATGGAGCTCCATCCAAAGAGACGGATGCTCTAAGTGGCCGCAATCAACTGAAACATTCCAAACAACGTTATAAATACATTAAAAGTAGCCCTACCAGACGCGTGTTATAACACAAAGTGTAATAAACAAGAAGCCACCCGCATATAAACACACAAACACTGAGCCATACACACCGCGGCTCGGTGTAAACGGAGCCGCAGGGCCGCATCCATGATCGGACGACGCGTGCCATTGCTAAGCTACTACGTCGTCATGAGCACCGCGATCCCTTCGCAATGTCCGTCAGTCATATTTACGGAAATAATATGAGCCGAGGTTGAGGGTAACGCCGCCGGGTGCGCTTTGAGGTGTGGTTACCTGCAAAGAAAATGCCACCGAAAGGCGGGGTTGCTCCTAGCCAGCTAGCGTCGATGCTAGCCGGAGAAGCTTGACGGCGAAGGCTCCAAGCTCCGTCGCTTGGGAAAGCACTTGAACTACCCCAACACATACGACGCCAGCCAGGGGAGGAAACTATAACCACCAAGCGAGAACTAGTAAAAAATTATAAATACATGTGGAATTATTTTAAATGTAAATCTTTTTTTTTATGCATTAACATACGTGCACGGTGGTACCGATCTACCGCTGCTACTACTACTACTTGGGGACCCTTTGTTCCAGGCAGGCTGTCCGTCGATACTTGATGTAAAAAAAAAAAAAAAAAAAAAAAGAAAAGAAAAAAATAGACTCCGCCCCTTGCGCGTATGCCCGCACGCGTAACAATACATGTACATATTTAGTCGTATTTTGATGACTCTTTTTCACAACAAATGTTCTTGTTACGTTATTAAAGTAACTTGATCAAATATGTATCTTAATTCATGTTTTTTTATTTTAAAAAAAAATGGAATGTGGGAGAAAGCCTGAGGTTTGAGTCATTGACCTCAGAACTGTGAGGCAGACAAAATTAGTACAGTGGCCCGACGGGAGCTGTGCACAAGGGGTGAACATCTCTAGGTAGCTTTGTGGAATCTGCTTTTAACAATGAATTGTTTAGTTTCAATAGAGCAGAGAACTTTGGGGTTTTTTCTGCTACAGTTTTTTTTTTTTAAGAATTTCACTATATCACCCCAACCCTAAAACTGTTACAGTCCAGCAGAGACATTGAGCACACTGGTAAGTGATTTTATGTTAGTCTCTTGCTGCACAGCCCACAAACTGCACACAATTTGTTGGCGCTGCCTTTGTTTATCTAGTGAATAGTGGGAAGTTGTATCATAACCCCCAATGAGACTTGGCTGAACACTTCTGTTTTATTTTCAGCTTTACTGCATGAATTCAAAGATTGCTTTTAAAATGTTATGACAAGAATCCCAATTTTTCCACTGTGGCAAAGGTCTTACTAGATCTTTTTTTTTATTAGGGGTTCAAATTTGATTTATTTTGGGTTCAGGTATTTTCTTACATACACCTAGTTTGAGCAAAGCAAAGCCGTTGTCACTTGATGTTTGATGATGGAATTGTTCACGCAAATTATGGAGCCTTATCTTTTCATTTGTTCTGTTGGACAGATCAGGCAATGAAATCCATTTCCTTAGTCTTAATCATCATCACAGTGTCATGAAATGATGATGGTGATGATGGAATTAATTTGTTCTGTCCTGACCTTCTCCATCTTAAAACAGGGTTTGCTTTCATCTCCGTGGCGTCTGGAGTATGATCAAGCGCTCTGGCTTGCACAGTGATGAGTGTTAATCAGGCTGGTTAATTCAAGACGTCTTTGTAAAGGCTTTTGGGAAGTGATTGACTCTGGCTCAAATCCTTTTTAGACCACAGTACTGATCCTTTCCTAGTCTCATATTATGTAAGGATACAGTCTCAGTTTGAATCGATAAGCACTCTGATGTTTACAAGCAATAGCTTTGAAGGAGCAGAAAAGCCTTTGTGGTCTCTAAGTGCGTTTAAAGCTCAATTGGTTGAGGCCTTCGCTTAGTCAGTTGGTGTAATTATATAAAGCAAGAGAGCAGATGAGGAAAGTGAAGTGGTGGGTTTTATTGAAAGGCTGCGAGTAAATACATCAGAAGCCCACCAGGGACTCTTACTGGTAAAGCCGCACATCAGATCACATCTACTATAATGTTTTTAAGATTGTTCGGCCTACAGGTGAGTGGGTGGGTCTTCATTAGGGTCACCATTCGAGGGTGCAAGATCAACCTAACCATTTTGTACATTTGAATGCAATTTCAGTGGTGCTGTCTGACCACCTAAAATCATTTACATTTACATGATCATTTACAAAGCTGGTGATGGAATACATTAGAATAAATGCAGTCAACACTAATCTATGGCCTTTGCAAAAGCAGATTGCCACATTCTGTGGAAGCTAAAGGGGAAAAAGGAGACGCACTGCCCTCTGCTGGACAACCTGCATACCTACATCGTATCATCCTCGTGCATCAAGTTTCCAAATCACAGTATAAAAATGAAGGATCAAAAAACTAATTCATCCAATTCTTATGAAAATATTATTTACAGACAGAATGAGTCTGCAATGCATTCTAATTATAAATATCAAGCAACACAAATAATCTTGTTTTTATCCTTTTTTTTTTTAAATCACCGGCGAGTTAATCAGTATGAGATGAGGGGAGAGAGAAAAAGGTGTTTACCCTGATCTCACTGCAACACCGTGTGTGGTGTGTCGTCTGCTGCTTAGCTTGCAGAGATGGATGGGAGCAATACGTCTTGTTATTTAAAGACTAATGTTGGAGCTGTTCCACTGAATAATGAAACACCTATGGCACCGTACTAAATTTGACAGGAATATTAGCACAACTGATTTGTAGAGGTGGTGTGTAAAATAAAATTAAAAAAAAAGAGTCAATGTGACACCTCAAGAACAAATTCTTTAAGCCCACAGTGTTAGTGGGCTAATGAATCAACATGGCCGCTGATATTTTCATGACTGTACGCCTCTGCTGGTAAAATAGTACTTTGTAAATCCTGTTTTATGGCGTCTGATTCCTTTAACGGCTCCCATCTGCCAGCATTTACCTTGATTTGCATTCTCTCTATCACTGGGTGCATTATTCAAGTTTGATCTCTGGCCTGTCAGCGAGTAGACATTTATTAAGTCATCATAAAACTATGAATTAAGGGTGATGATTTGTATTTACAGTCATTCATACTGCCTTTAAGTCTTTTCCTTTGACTGGAGCTGTAAATGTGCTCTGATTTGTTTCAAAAGTCCTCATGTCAATTTTCTTTTTGTCCACATCCCTGCTTAGGTGACACATGGCAGTTTTTGGCTGCCATGCTGAGGGGCCTGCAGCAGATGTGACATCACAGCAGCTCATCTCCACTCTGCGAAACCCCTCCTTTCTCTATCTCTGACTCCCCAGCATCTCCCACACATTCCTCCTCTCTCCCTGCCTCCGCACACACGGCCATTTTGATCTCGTTTACAGTAAGGAGCGGAGAGACAAAAAAGGCAGAAAGAAATACACATTGTTGTGTCATCCAAATAAATAAATATCATTAAAAAAAAGGCTGCCATCTTGGCTCTGCTTGAAGCCACTTCTCTCCAGTCAGAGGCCATGTGACTTTCTGCATGAGGTAACAGCGATGTTAATGCAGGGGGGGGGGGGGGGGGGGTGAAACAAGGGCAAAGAGTGAGAGGAATGAAGGGGGGGGGGAGTGATGAGCCAAGGGAAGAGTGTGTCGGGGTGGGTGCATTTGGAAGAAGGGGGCAGGGAAGCATACATGCAATCTATTTTTACCATTTAGTTAGAACAAAGGATGTGATTGGCTCCACTCCGTTAGGGCACAGAGAACAAAGGCTTTAAAAAAAAAAAAAAAAGCAAAGTCACAGCAACAAAAGGTCGTCAGAACACTTTTAAGCAGGCAGATGTTTGCCACCATATGAAGAAGACTCATATTAACCTCCTTACATGCTCGCTGCAGCCATCTTTAATAGCTAATATTATTGCACAAAGAGCCAAGAACAAAACAGATGACCGGAGGGAGGGAGAAATGATGTCAGGATTAAGAGGGGTCCATTTGTTTTTCCATGTGCGTGTGAAAAGTGTGCATGCACACACGGACGCACACACACACAAGTGAAAAAAAAAAACACTACGGGATGCTGGTCAACAAATTAGGGGAAAAAATTCCATTGATGGGAATGAATGTCATTTATTCCATTCGTCTGTTCCCAGTCTTGTTCAAGTGTAACGCAATATTGCAATATCAAAATAGCTTTTTCCAGAACTTGGGCATTTGACAATTGTTGGATTAAAATACTACGGATCAGTGGTTCTAAAATATTTAGGTCCCTGAAGAAGCCTAGCAATATTTTGTTGCTCACTGTTCTGAGATCTAGTGAGGTACACTGAGGTCTCGCAAATTCTGCTATCAAAAACAATGACATCAGAAAAAGTATGATTTTTTTTTGTGGCCTTTCACCGGCTGTACACTAAAAGGCTCAGGCTCCACCTATTTGTCATAATACAAGAATGTAAACAAAGCAGCTGCACATAAGATGATCTATTGCATGCATACATAGTCATGCTGTTCTGTGGCTTTTTTTCCTGAGAGATTCGCGAGCCTTAACGTGCCTCAGCAGGCTCAAGATCCTCTACGATTGGTCCTCGAGCACACGTAGTCTGGTGTGCACGTACTCTGTGCTCACGCCCTTCATCGTTTGCTTATATTTACTTCACAACATTCACTAAAATGCAGCAAATCCTCCCTGTGCACCCTTCACACACACATGTGGATGTCATTAAATGTTTTTGCCCTACAGTGAAGTCTGTCAACAACAGGGGGGCGGGGCGGGGGGGGACAAGAAAGGGCCAGGAAATAGACCAGACCAAAAAAGTGACCTCTCAAATGTTACATCTGATAGCTGAAGACAAATAAATAAAACCTTTCAAAGAAAAAGCTTGTCCCACTTTTTATGACTCTGCTTCTTATTGCGGGGCAAGTAACAAATAGCTAAAGGATGACTATCGAGGACATATCGCAAAACTTTATGCGGGGCGGCACAGTTAAAATTTTACCTTTCGCATAATCAAAGCATAAAAAAAGCTACATATACAATATAACAAAGGAAACATGTAAAGGAATTTTGCCAAAGCGTTCTCAGTAACATACAACTTTTCCTAAGCAACATTATTCAATAAGCACACTAAAATTAAAATATAGAAAAAAGACTATTCACAATCCCATTCACACCTAAACTCCTTTTTTATCTTAAATTAACTTAAAACACAAAGGCCAGACTCAGCCCCAACATGAAAACTGCAGATGTTCTAACCACTAGCCCACCATGCCTTGAAAAAAGACCATTAGTAATAAAAGTTAAACAGTCTGAGGACCACCCACTCAACACGACTATCACTGCACCACTAGACGAAACTAGAATGGTTTACATTTGTACACCACTAACTGAAAAAGGCAAAAAAAAAATGGTTCGAAAGTGGAACTTGAGTTCAAAAATCTGTATTGTCAATCAACTTCAAAAGCTAGCTATGATGTCTGAGGCTGAGCTGCACTGTAATTGTTTACAAAGTAGTCAGAGGTCAGAGCACGAGTAACATTACCCTGACCCTTACCAAATAGTGTATGTTCTATGTGGTAACTTGGTATGCCTCAGTGCTGTCATGAAAACAATCAGAAGACAAATATTTGTTTTACTAGATGTCTGCAACCCACCAGTTGAGAATCTTTGTTTTCATGTAGATCTTATTTTGTATGTGTGTGTCCTATACCAAAATGAAAATAAGTAAAAAAATAACTCACCAAAAGTGGTACTCTTCAAAATTAAAGTTCATGATGCATTTTGCTGTAAAATTCAACAACTAAGTATCTGGTGTTGCGTTTTGAGCTGCAAGACAGAACTAGAATTAAGACTCGAAACATCAGGAAGTACAGTGAGAGCAATAAAAGGAGAATGCATTTCCTTTTTGTGCAAACTTGCAGCAGAAAAGTGCGGTAAATCCATTTTGTCCCATACTGCGGCAAAACCTATTGCTGCCCATTGACTACCTTGAAGGGGTCACAAACTATTTTTGAACCCCTGCTGTGCTTTTTGAGTGATGCTTAATGGGACATGCCAGCAGTTTGATACACAACTTTTAATTATATTTATTTAAAGAAAATAATCGTATTTGATTATATTCATTATGCAGCAAGGTAAAATAAACAAAACATAAATATAACCTGCAACGCTTTATTTCTGTTCATCTCTGCAAGTGTTAACAAATTTACAAACGATCATTTCTGCAACATTCCAGTGTTCCATCACTGGTGAACTATTTTTGGAACAGGCCTTAGGGGCTACCTGGTCCTCCATGTTGGTGACCCCTGCTGTAACCCTTCACAATTTGACCACTTAGGTATGTTTGTGACAACAACGTGCAGCAAAGAGAGGGTCGGCCAGACGAGGCACTCACCGGGACAAGCGCAACCTCCAACAGACATCTTCTCACATGTTGGGGGCTCCGCTTTGAAGGAAACGCCAGCACTCGGCCCTCACGCTGCTCGCAAGGGCTACGTTTCTGAGGAAAAACAACACAGGGAGACAGAGAGGGGGGGTGGAGAGATAAGAAGAGGGAGTGGTACGATTCCGAGGCAGGGCTACCTCTCGTTTGCTTGCTCTGCTCGCTCTTTCTCTGTCAGAGGCAGGAAGTTGGCAGTGGCTGCATCATTAACAGGCATGTTGCAACACAAGTGGGAGGGGAAATGAAACAGAGAGACTTGATTGCACAGCAGACAGGAGTGCCTAACGCCGAATTGAGCTCTGTGCGTGTGCAGATTAAGGAAATCACGAGAAGCAATTAGCCGAAAAGAAATTGTGTGAGCGTGTGTGGCGCTGATGCATTATCTGTTTTTTTTTTTTACCGTGCTGCCGTGGGAGATAAACATTCGAAAGTAGGCGCCCAGAGGCAGAAGGTCATTAATGCCAAACAAACACATGCAAACCTTCGACTCATATATGACTGATTTCCATCTCTTCGCATTACTACCTCCGGCTGCACACAGACGACGTACGATAATCAGCGCAGACAGCGTGGATTAAAAATGCAAGGCCCACCTGGAGAGCAGAGACACCCGAGGCCCACGGGAGTCGGGAAAAGCGCGTTAATATGCACCCGCTCGCCAACATGAAGACCCTTTGCTCTCTTACGACACGCTGTAATCCTGCTTCACTCTCACTGTTATCACCCAGGTGACCTTATAGCAGTTCACTCCATTTCCATTAGCGCTTTTATCACTTTCCAAGCCTTATATTTCTAATGCATTCATTGTTGCTTGTTTACAGGATTACAAAAAAACTACTGAATGAATTTTAGCAAAAGCTGGTGGAATGGATAATAATTTTGCACTACCTGATGCTCGGCTTGTCGCACCAGTGAAGCTTTGCCACGAACAAAAAAAAGTACGAGTGACAAGTATTTCAAATTCTTCAGCGTGACACCTGAGGATACACGACAACTCAAAAACGATTGCTTTAGGAATAGGATTGCAAATTGAGTGCTTACTAATGTGCATAAATGGAAACATTTCTGGTTCCAACAGATTTCTTCCCCTTGCCAGTAGCTTTTTAAACAGTTAACTCCAAAATTCATTCCACGTGAAAAAAAGTATGCATTTGTGTATTTATATATACATATCATTCAAAATGTATACATACAATTTTATTGAATAGTTATTTGTATCATATATGAAACATTTGACATCGTATATGTTGAACATATTGTAGAAATTCTAAATTTGAAAATTTGCTATATTCTTTTTGGTATGAAAGGGGGCATAATTAGTCAGATATTTCATATAGTCCTCATACGGATAATTCTACTCAATTTATGTTTATCAAGATTGTGTGATCCAATGTAAGAAAAAAAGTATGGAATAGTGCTTATGACTGCAGTTATCATTGATTAGATGTGGTAATTTCCACAAACCATGTAGTCAAGGGGCCCCTGGGGATCTTAATCTGTTTGAAAATTTTGTCCTTTCTTTCTTATGGACCATTCCCGCTGGGTTACATAGTAGACAAATGATCCTCATGAACAATTACAGAAAGCCACACTTCACTTCCACAAGTCCCCAAGTGAATCTTGTATTTGTGCTTGATCCTATCAACATCTGACAACTTGACTGTCAGACAAAAAAAAAAAAGACTCCACATATGGATCTCCCACCGCTACTGAAGACCCCCATCATGCGGCTTTTGACAAAAGCGCTCATCACCGACGCCTGTCACTCAGAGGCGGTACAACAACAAAGAGCAAAATATGAGTCAGCCCGGGAAGCAGAGCTGACAGGCACATTGGCTACACACCAGTGAACAAGCAGCCGCATCACAGTTAAATGTCATACACCATGTCAGACAATGTTCCCAGGACCCAGACACAATGAACATCCCTGCGGGCCCTTTTCTTCCTGCCACAAACACTACCTGCTTCCTTATGTTGTGTTTTCAGGCATGTAGTTTCAAGGTTGGGATTAAACAAAGACAGACGAAGAGAGGAAGATTGTGAGTGTGTTTCAAAAAATGGCTTCCAGGAGAAATTAAAGCTGCTGTGAACTGTCAGGCATTCTCTCTCTCTCTCTCTCTCTCTCTCGCTCTCTCTCTCACTCTCTCTCCTCCCGCTTGCACGTACGATGCCCGCACTGTGTCGACATGTCAACAACAAGCTCTTCGAATGAAGTTTCGCCTTGTCTGGTCCACTTAGGCAAACATCTGCTTGAGCACATGCCTCTAATGTTGTGACAGCACAAGCTCACATGGTTCCTTCTTTCTCCCCCCCAAAAAATCCAAAGTGAATGTTTCAAAGGCTCCTGATGCCATCATTCACACATTTACTGCTTATCTGCGTCACTCTCCATCATCACCCGCACTCCATCTCAATGCTTACCTTTCTTTTCTTTCGCCCACGCTTGCCAGTAAAAGTCCGCCCGGGTCAGCCAACACAGCGGAAGCCGAGCTGAGCCAGCAGGCAACGAAAGGGAGAGCGAGACGTTGGAGGAGGAACGTGTGATGAACAGATGCTGATATAGGACACAATTGGAGGGGGGCGAATCAAGCAAAGTGCAAATTGGATGATGACAAGGAAGGAGGGATTGAGGGAAGGTGGAGGAGATGAGGAAAGGAGGAGGGGGGCTTCTCTTAGCTGCACTGGTATGACGCAGACCCGCCACATCTCTCTCCGCTAGAGGCCCATCCTTCCATGCCCACAAGAGGGGGGGGGGCTGTATCCATGGCAACGGCAGAGCAGAGTTAAGGTAGTAGTTAGTGCTGTGATCGCTTAGATGTGCATCTCACAGCTTCTGTGAGGAATAAATAAATTAGAATGACATGCAATGAGAAGCAGACTGGTCGGACTTGTCCAAAAGAGGAGAGAGCGGAGAAACAGGACGTGCAAGTTCATTCGCTCACTCAAACGGAATATAAAACAAGAGCAGAAAAACAACCTATGTAATCACAACACAATATATGGGCCGCTCTGAGCTTTAGCAGTCAACAGAAGAAAAGGTTAAAAATGAGGATACAAAAAGAAAATCACAAATCAAGAATGAAGAGAATCTCAACTCAATGATTTGAGCAAACAATCAATCTGAAAAGATCATGGAAAATGTGTTTGTGTTTCTTTCATCTTCATCTTAATGCAAGATGTTTGTCATTAAAAATAAAGATCTAATTTGATCCAGAAAGCATTTTTAGGCAAATGGTGAATAATTTTAGATTTTAAAAATAATGCATTTCAAGCCTCATATTTTTTAATTGTGTGTGTGAGAGAGAGAGAGAGAGAGAGAGAGAGAGAGAGAGAGAGAGAGAGAGAGAGAGAGAGAGAGAGAGAGAGAGAGAGAGAGGGAAAGTTGTGCATGTTGGAGAAATTCGTTAAAAACGGGTTTTGTAGTTTCTCCACTCTGAACGGTAATTGGGTGGGGGGAAAGAACTACAAAACGTGACTAGCTTACCTTTGACCCCTTGTTTTTGCGTCATTTTACGTCATTTTACCGGGAACAAGCATCTCCTACCGGCTCATTTGGAGGCTTTTCATTGGCCAAAGTCCCCACACTCATGTGCTGGTCGAGAGTAAACTTGCAAGATGGCGGTGCGGTGGGGCGCAAGCGAGGAGACTTTAACGACGTGCAATATGGATTTTTATCCTTTGGATACACTCGGCGGCGTGGTAATGAATTTTTGTGTTTTAACTTTTTTATATTAATTCATTCTTAGGACTGTTCGGCTGTATTCCTGCACGCTGCAATGCACACGTTGAACACTGCTCATGCCGAAGTGACACGTGGATGCTACCCAGAAGTCACCATATCGAATTTTTTGAAAGACCACTTAATTTTTTTAGGGTTTATTATTATAAAATGCATGTCGCTCGTTTTATCTCTATATTAACAACAATTCTTAGTGTGGCAAACGTCGTATGAGTCACATTGACTAGCTTTGGGCACGCCGGTTCCACAGCTCCTTTTAAACCCTAAAAATGTTTTAAAATGGCCTAACATTTATCGTGACAGTCGTATTATATTGTAGTCTACAGACCTGGCTTTTATGTACGTTTGGTTCTTATGGTTTTAATTCAAATAAATAGTATCTGGTTGTGGTACTACCGCTACTGTTGATTCATTCACACGTGTTGACAGCACGACAACGTGCTAGCTAACAAAGTAGCTTGCTAGCATTGCGATTCCTTCGATCAAAGTAGACTCACGTGGAATAGTTGATATTCGATTAATAGTTTGTTAGATGGTTTTGAATTGAATCGTGATGTATTCATCGGCTTCACAGGTTGCTGCAGTGCTGTGTCATCATTTTGGCGACGTTGCGGTTGTTGTACACGTCGAACGACATTGCAGTTAAGGCAGCACATTTTGGCCATAATTATTTCGCCATAGCACAATAAATTATTACCGCTTATGTGCTAATCAAAAAGGAGTCACGTATGCTACGGTGCTGTTGAATCATATTTACCCTGTTACCAATCTACCCCAGACTGTTTGGAAAATTCTCCGATGTTTGGAAAATTCTCTCCTGCTTTTTGACGCTGTATGCATTCATGTACTAATGTTTGCAATTGCCACTTAATGCTTTTTTTTTTTTTAATTTGGACATAGTCCAAAATATCAATAAGGGTGTGTTGTACACGTGGGTGCGCGACTTCCGCCATGTGGACGGCGAGTGTGCAGGATCAAATATGTCCAAACAATGATAGCGCATGTGTGGACGCAAACACGTGGGCAAATATATCCAGACGAAATGTGCTGGCTGTTCGTGATTTTTTTTTTTACATTTGCACAATATTAATATGGGAAAGATACATGGAAAAAGTTTCAAAATCAACAATTTAATGGATAACTTCAGCAATTGGCCAATATTTAAAATAAGTGTACTGTCAGCAACTCATCATTTAAATACAGTGTCGTGTAAGTTATTTAAAATGGGCTTCAATTTGATGTAATCTCTCTTTTGTCTTTCAGACCGCTGAGCTGTGCTCTGGGGAAACATTGGACGATCTTCAGAGCTGCTTGGACTCTTCCATTCTTTCCATCTTTGACACATCGTCCGTAGAGGCAAGTCCATATGATCAAACGGCCTTCCCTAAATGAACATGTTTTATTGTTGTCTTGACACCTTTGTTATTATTATCATTTAGACTAAAGGCCTAGACGAGAACAGTGAAGCCACGCTGTTAACCACTCTTGCGGATGTACTCGACAATATGGATGATGAGAACCCGTCTCCGTTTGACACGCTCCCTGAGTCGGACCTGCTGTCGGGTCAGGGCAGAGAACACTCACCGGTTAGTTCACATCTGTCATGCATGCCCTGTGTTCACAATGAGATTGAATGACGTGAGGCTTCGTACACTTGATTTAATTTGCCACCCCCCTGCACATTGTAGCTCAGGAGATTACTCTGTCTGCCACGGTCCACTCCAGATAAAGACTTGTTTTGTTCAAGACCACTATCGACTGGAAAGGTAGCACTTACCCCACAAACGGTGGATATGCTCCTACTGCATACCCATTTAGGTTTTAACAACTCACTCCTATTTGTACTCAGAACCTCCGCAAGATGAGAGACTCGTTGCAGAGAAGTGACGGGGAGGAAGAGGATGCTGGTTCTCTCAGTTTACCTTCTGAGCACAATTTGACAGACTTAGACGGTTCAACTGTTCCGTTTCCTGTCACCGTTGAGCAGGAGAGTGGCAACGGCCTTTCTGTCAGTCTGGGTGACTTGGTCAAGCATATGCATCCATACTGCATGACTATTTGCATGGAGGATGATGAAGGCATGCAGATGTTGCCAGCAGGCGGAATCTTACTGGAGGTGGTGGATCAGGGTGAAAACGGGGAGCCCATCCTCGCTGTCCAAGACCTCCCGGTTCCTCTGCCAATTGAAGAGTCGACAACTAAT
Source organism: Syngnathus leptorhynchus (assembly GCF_054491065.1). NCBI lineage: Eukaryota > Metazoa > Chordata > Actinopteri > Syngnathiformes > Syngnathidae > Syngnathus > Syngnathus leptorhynchus. The sequence goes on along the minus strand of NC_141204.1, from coordinate 7,555,437 downwards.
AAGCTAAGGGCAGACGATGAGGAAGAAATAGCTTCTGACAGCTCGGAACATATTGTTGTTGACGACGATGTTGATGAATCATTCTGTCAGGCTCCGGTGAAAATGACATGTTCAGATGGGAAAGAAGGAAAAGGGCATAAGGAAAATACGATAGAAAGAAGGCCATCTCGTAAGAAAAAGAAAAAGAAATGCAAGAAACGTTGCCCTCCAGTGGGGGGAAGAGTCCTCCGAAGTGCCGCGACAAGAAATGAAAAGCAAGAATTAATCCAGAAGTCTGAAAAGAAGCGGCTCAAGGAACAGAAGAAAAACAAAGTGTCCATGGCTCCAGCTGGACCTGCACCTCCCTCTTTAAAACCTAGGGAAGTAATGCCACACCAAAGTGAATCGCGAGCAGAAATTTCCACTATCACCCCTGAATCGAGTGCAAAATCTGTTCCGACGTTTGTGTCGCCACAGCCCACAGTAGTGTTAAAAGCTGGCCTTTCTGAAAATCCAGCCCCAGCAGTCTCCTCCCAGCAGCAGGATAAAATGTCCCAAGCTCCTGATGAGCTCTCCAGCCAACCTTCCTTAATGTCTTCCAGCAACGCGGCAGTTGCCCGAAACTTGACGTTAACCGGAGATGAGCCCCTCCTTCCTGAGACTCCTGCAGCTCCAGAGCCAAAGCCCAAGTCCCTCAGTCTGGCCGAGTACCGACGACTGCGACAACAAAAGAAGCCTGTCGCGGTGGATAAACAAGGCGATAACAGCACCAAGTGGCCCAGCCTTCCGGAGCCGCCCAAAGAATTGCCCCCTATCCCCTGCTTGCCTCAACCCAGCCCCAAGGACCCTCGGTGGTCCACCTTTCAAGCTGCTAAAAAGGAGATTGAGGTCAAACCGGCCTGGCAACCTCGGGGACCCTGTGCCCCACCCACCCCGGAGGCACTGTTGGTGCCACCCGCCTACATGATGGCCTCAACCAAAAAACCTTCTAATGCTGTCCCTGCACAATCAGAAGTGTCAAAACAAGTCTCGAGCCAACCTACAGACAAATGTCCGAAACTGTCAGAAGACAATACACAAGTCAATGAGAGGAGATCACAACTTGTCAAAACAACTACAGAGACAATCCAGTGCACCTCTGGCGCGGCCATTCCTGTCCCCGGTCCACTGCAGACGACTCCAGTTTGCCAGAATGTGCCTGAGGTCATTCCTCACCCCACGCCTTCCTCAAACAATCACGGCACGACCGCCAAGGCCTTGCCAACGAATGTCAAATCTTGTTCCACTCCTTCCCTTCGTCCCGTGGCGTCATCAAGTCTTAAATCAAACCTGGTTGTGCTTAAACCAAAATCACGAGTGGTGACACAAACCGAAGCTCCAAAGGCAAAGAGTCCCACGCAGGAGTTGATTGAGTCCTTCACCGCAGAAATGGGTGAGCTTATCAGTTGCACCCCAATGTACTCTCTCAATAGTTATAAACTAGTTAAACGGTTCTGCAAATTTGAACATCTCAACAGCTAATTGACAATGGCACGTGCCAACTCCAATTGCTCTTCATATGTCCAAATCCGTTTGTTGGTCTATTATTTGTGGGTTTTAATCATACATCAATATGTGTACTGTAGGTATTGAGGCAACTGATCTAACCAGCCTGCTGGAACAGTTTGAAGAAACGCAAGGTGAGTCCACATTCCCTGGTCTGCATTGGTAGCTCAAGTTCGCATGTGTTGATGGAGCTGAACTCACAAAAAAAAAAAAAAAAAAAAAGGCATTGATTTGAATGCATGCGGCCACTGGTACTTAAAGGTTGAAATCATTCCCTACAGAACTCGCCCCCCCCCCCCTTTTTTTTTTTCTTTCTTTTAACGTTGGTTTTGCGGGGCCAGTGAAGCTGCTTTGTGTTGTGGAATTCTACCCAGTCTGCAAATCCATTTAACTCTCATCATGCCGTCTTTGTTGGTGGATGTACAAAGCTCAACTTCACATTGGGTATAGAGCAACTGGACTCCAATATTTACATTTAATAGTGTCAGTCAGTGCATTATTGCGTCTTTCAAAGCCTTGGCTGGTTGTGACACTTGAGCAGAACTTGCATTCGTATCCACTCGTAAATCTCTCCTGCCATTTTCTCATTTTTCTTATCTCTCTTCAGCCAAAGAGCAACAAAGTGTACCGGGGGTCTCTGGTAGAGCAGCAGCTGTAGGAAACTCTAGGTGAGTTACCCTACAGCCGTCACGCTGCTCTGTAGGTGTGATGGAGTCCAAAGTGAACGCGTGTGGTTGCCGTAACTCCACTGGTTTTTTTTTTTTTGCCAAGACCTGCCGTAATTTCTTTGAATCGGCCTTCGACACTGTGATACAAATCGAAAGTTATACCACAGTTTTCGTCCCAGTAAATCGATGAGAAGGATTAACAACTTTTGTTCTGACTTTTTAGTTTCGAACTTCCACGTGAAAGAACTGTTGTGGAGCGTGTCAGTGATCTCTCAAGCCCTGCAGGTAATTTGTATGAAGTATCTGGACTATTTAAAACACGTTCGACCGACAGTGGAACCGCCAAACGCAAGCCAAGTAGTACTGCCTTGACACAGGAGTGACCCAAAAACACAAATTTAATTTGATGCCGGCCGAAATTAAGATTAGCCACACTAACATGTATTCTGATGGCTCGGTTGAGTCGTACTGACTTTTTTTTATTTATTTGGGTTTCCTCTATCTTCAGATTAGCATTTGGCCAACTGCTCTTAATTGTCTGCTGTAGTCATGATGCTCTCTTTTGTTTTTTTATGATTTAGCTTTGACTCCTCCAGCCACTCCTCCACACCAGATGTGGAAACCTCTAGCCCCCATTTCTCTGCTGGGAAAGCCAAAGTCCACAGAGTTGACCAAAACAAACTTCTCCAAGGCCATTCAAATAGAGCCCCGCCCTTTGACCTCAGCCAAATTTCGTGCCAAGCCCACAGCGGCTACAGCCACTGTGCCTTACAGTGTGGCGTGCATGGATCACGATTATTGCCTCCCCAGCAGAGATGTTTCTACTGGAGGAGCAGGCAACCGCTGGAATCTCAAACAGCAGATCACAATTAAACCCATAAGAAACACGGCTCCAGCCACGACGGCACCCCCGTGCATACAGGACACGACCCACCAATCAAATTTGAACACGCAAGCATCTTCACCAACTCCAGACGCTTTGAATAACAACATTCATGGGATGGGGGCATCCTCTGTTCTGGAGACTCCGGAAGCATCCCCAGCACGTCAGGAGAACGAATCAGCCGAAACCGCTCTCGAGAAGAAGCCTTTTGAAAGGTCGTATCATCGCCAGCCTTCCTCTCACAGTCCCAGCCCCAAACGGAGGGGGCGAAAACGAAGATCCCAACAACGCTCACCATCTGTTTCCAGTGGCTCAGAGTCTGATTCGTGCTCATCTCAGTCTAGATCTCGATCGAGATCTCCCTTGCCATCCAAGAAAAGGTTAGATCCACTCTGTCATTTGAATTTCTTTTGACTTGTGACTCATCAGAGTTTATCTTCCTCCTGTTCCTCTTTAGGTTTCGTCATTGCCACTCTCGCAGCAGATCCAGCTCCTCATCTCGCTCGTCTTCACGGTCCTCCGTCTCCCGCTCTCCTCCCAGGAGGAGAAAATACTCGTATTCCTCCTCTCACTCTGGTTCTTGGAGTCGATCTCGATCGCGGTCACAATCCCCCCAGAGACGAGTGCCATGGAGAAAAAACAGATCAGTTTATAGGTACAGTGTAGCAGTTACATACTTTTCTCATACTTGGTTGAACTTGGCTAAAGGTGGTCTTTCTTCAGTCCTTCGTATGGAAGGGCGTACGGGTACGCTGACGAGGATGTGAAGTCTCGCAAAGACAAAGCCATCGTAAGCTCTCAAATTGTCCTGTTGCTATATTGCGAGGTGCTTTACGTTCCTAACTTTATTTTGAACATTCACTTCACAGGAGGAGAGGCGGGTTGTTTACATTGGTCGGATTCGAGGCACAATGACTCAGAAGGAGCTCAGAGAGCGTTTTTCCTACTTTGGCAAAGTGGAGGATTGCACTCTGCACTTTAGGGAGCAAGGGTGAGCGGTTCTTGTTTTTCCCCCCTTGTTTTACTTGCATTGTTACTGAACCCTTTTAGTCTCTTCTGTGACATTCAAGGGTCAAGATACAATGCTAAAGCATAAGCAGGCCTGCTCATAACTGGGGCATCCTGGTTTACATCCCAGGTTGCTCTTTTAAAAGCAAGCTACAGCTTCAAATGGCAAATCATGAAGTGAAGTCGTCATCTGTCAATAGATTCTAACGCAAATGCCGATTACAGGGACAACTATGGGTTTGTGACTTACTACAGCACCAAGGATGCTTTCACTGCCATTGAAAATGGAAGCAAGCTGCGTAAGGCTGATGAGCTGCCCTTTGATTTGTGCTTCGGTGGAAGAAGGCAGTTCTGCAAAACCACCTATGCTGACCTAGGTAGTGCAAAAAGCTAGATGCCCTCAACCTATTTGTGCCGGTCGGTTAAATTGTAATCCTCTGCACGTGTTGCATTTCAGATTCTAACAGAGACTATGACCCTGCATTTACAAAAGGCAAGCTGAAGACACTAGACTTCGACACTTTACTCAAGCAGGCGAAGCAGAGTCTGAAGAGGTAACAGGAGGCTGTCGCAGGGAGCAGCCAACACATACCTCGAGAGCTGAACTTGACTTTTCAGTTTGTTGTGGCATTGTATTTTTGTCGTTTCAATTTCTTTTGTTTAGGCAAGTTTAATACCTTCTATTGAAGAGCTGTATAATTAAATGACTAAAAGACATTTGAAAAAAAAAAAAAGGCAAAATGTTTATCTGAAAATTTTAAAACAAAATGTTTGGAGAGAATCACTTTTAAAGAGAAAAACAATTGGGGCTCTCCTTAAATGTTGTGAAAGGATGTATTACATTAACGTGTACTGCAAACATCAATTAAAAACGTGAACCTGAACTGTCTTCTTTGGTTTTATAAGCATGTCAACTTTACTGTCCCTTCCACTGTTGTACACTGCAGTGTGACTATTTGGTTTGTTTTTTCTCTAGGTGAATTGGCATGAGGTTGCAAGGGTGTGCCTGCAAATGATCGACGCCTGATTATTTTTAAACTCTACCCCATATGTTAGATTGCCTTAGATACTGAAAGGCGAAAAAATACTAATAAACTCAGTACAAGATATTAATACCATTGAGAAAAGGGATAAACCTTTTTCAAACATTGGCTCTCTACTCCGTTCCTTATATGGGCCGAGCATCCAAAGATAATCGATTCGCGCTAGATGAACAGCTCGATGGCGAACAAAACACATGCAAGGTAGTTAATATCATTTGTTTTCGCAGTAGGATGACTCATTAATCTCCACATTTAAATCTTATTATGATGAAACCGAACATGTTCTTTGCTAAACCTAACCCTAACAGAAATATCCAGACTAAAAAAAAATAGGTTGCACCACGGAAATTTGTACGTTAATATCTTCGTTTTCAGGGTTGGCGATCATATACGGGAATCATCTTGACCAATGAAGTGTCTTTGTGCAATTTCTTGGTCAGATCTGGTTTTGACTGGTTTAAACTAGTCTAGCGAACATGCGCACTGCGTGTAAACAGGAAGAACTGTAGGGAAAAAACGGGGCAAATACATCAGAGAGCAACAAACGCGAGGATTATTCAAAAATGGATTGCGGTTCATTTTATCTTAACATAAAAAAGTTGTTTTGTCCGATCTAAACGAGTTTCCGATAAAGTTAGTCGCAGCTATTCGACCGTTCTGGTAGGCTCGCTTAACCGAGCAACACCAGACCTGCTGTCTGCCTCGACCGTGACGCGATTGACTTGGTTATTTAAAAGCTACGCTTTTCTTGGATTTTAAGCTTTTCACTCGTTTCTAAGAGTTTTCTACCATTGCGAAAATGGTCCAAAAAGATAAGACGCTGGAGAGGACACCGGTGGAAGCCGAACCGAGCCCCAGCCCAGTCTCTGGAGAGGCTTGTGCCGAGGGTCCCGGCCTGTTGGAAGAGTCCGGCGGAATCATAGTGGAAGCGACGGGCCATAGAAAATTCATCAGTGGTGTAGTGGAAGGTATTTGTGTGATGAGCATTTTGGAATAGCGATAAAAGATTGCTTAATCGTATTCTATGCTGAACAAGCGTTCTATGTAATTGCGTATTTGACCAGAAAATGAAAAAAGGTTTCTCTATTGTCAATAGGCATTACACCCCATCTCATTGTTGCCACAATATTCTTATTTGTTTTGGCTCGGTCGTTGACATTCCTGACACGTTCACTGGATTTATTTATTTTAAATAACGCGTTTAATATAATGATGAGTCAATTTTTTGGACGACGACGAAGCGAAGAAAGCCTCAATTAGCAGCACGGTATGAAGAGTGAATTGCATGGTTTGTCATTGCAGGCTTTTATGGACGACCGTGGACAATGGAACAGAGGAAAGAGTTGTTCAGGAGGTAAAAAAATATCCTGCTTATTTTGATTGTGTGTGTTGTTTCATCCATTCTAATTATTGCTCTCACTATGTTTAATAGACAGCAGAAATGGGGACTGAATACATACCTTTATGCGCCCAAAGATGACTATAAACACAGAATGTTCTGGAGGGAGTTGTACTCCGTGGAGGAAGCAGGTGACTATTGAGAGCAGATGAGAAAATAGGTTAGACCCGTCACTTAGTTGTAAACGTATGGGTTAAATGTGGTTGTTTTTTTGTTTTTGTTTCCCAGAACAACTTATGACACTAATCGGAGCTGCCAAAGAGTATGGCATTGAGTTCATATATGCCATTTCTCCCGGACTTGACATTACTTTCTCGAATCAGAAAGAGGTCACGGCACTCAAGAGGAAACTGGACCAGGTATTTCAACACTCTTTGTTTAAAACAAACAAACAAACAAACCAAATTAATACAACTCGGTGGCAATTACATGTTCAGCATTTAAGGTGTTCTTTTGCTGTTTTGGTCAAACTGCACTTTGAATGCATTTGAGTTACCACTTTATTGTTGGCTATTATTAACAAGCTCCATCTCTATTAATAAGGTGACACACTTTGGTTGCAAGTCATTCGCCTTACTTTTTGACGACATCGACCACAACATGTGCCCTGCCGATAAGGAGGTGTTCAGCTCATTTGCACACGCTCAGGTGTCCATCACCAATGAAATCTACCAGTACCTCGGAGAGCCTGAAACCTTCTTGTTTTGTCCCACAGGTATAATTTTAACTATCTGCAATTACATGCTAATGTCCTTTAGCCTCGGCATTGATTAGCTTTATCATTGTCCTCATTTGCAGAGTACTGTGGAACCTTCTGCTATCCAAATGTCTCTCAGTCTCCTTACCTTCACACAGTAGGAGAGAAGCTGTTGCCTGGCATTGATATTCTGTGGACAGGCATGTGTGACAAAATTTTTCACAAGCGTTATTCCAGCTGCATTTTTGAAGTTGCTGCTCACAAGGCTTGTCTGTTCACAGGACCCAAAGTGGTATCCAAAGACATCACAGTTGAGTCTATAGAAGAAGTGTCTAAGATTTTAAGAAGAGCCCCTGTGATCTGGGACAACATCCACGCCAACGACTACGACCAGAAGAGGCTCTTCTTGGGTCCTTACAAGGGCCGCTCCACAGAGCTCATCCCCAGACTGAAGGGAGTCCTCACCAACCCCAACTGCGAGTTTGAGTCCAACTTTGTTGCCATCCACACTCTGGCCACCTGGTATAAATCTAACATGAATGGAGTGCGCAAGGATGTGGTCATGAGTACGTATGATCCATTTCAGAAGAAGTCTCTTCTTTACAATGCAGCATCATTAATCCTCTTACCTCTTCTCAGCGGACGGTGAGGAAAGCACAGTTTCCATTCAGATTAAGTTGGAGAACGAGGGCAGTGATGAAGAACTGGAGACAGACATGCTGTACAGTCCCCAACTGGCCCTAAAAATGGCCCTCACTGAGTGGCTTGGAGACTTTGTTGTGCCTCATCAATACAACAGTAAGAGAACCATTCAAAACCGTTTTGTTGCAGTACTAGAACCAAAACGTTTTGCTTATCCGTCTTAGGCCGACAGGTGCCTCAGAGCGGTGCCAAAAGTACAGTCATCGACGTGTCCTCCATGGCCCCTCCCTCATTGTGCTCCGATACCACAGTGACGACTGTGTTCCAGCAGCCCATAATGTCTCCGGCCATGCCGCCTCAACTACTAGAACCTCACCCCATGCCAAAAACACCTGAGCAGGAAGAAGAGGTACTGGTTTGCTTCTGCTTCAAACAATCAGAGTATCGCAATTTAGTTATCGGGTGTGTTGGACAAATAATCATCTCAAGTCAAATACTTGCTTGTGTTGAGTGCTGATGGGTAGTTGCTACAGTTGAGTTAATAGATCCATCCATCCACTTTATGAGGAAATATTGAATGGGAAATTGAAAAGAGCGTCTTTCTTTGGATTTGGAACTATGCTAATGTTGTGTCCATGGAGGTGGAGAAGAAGGATTCCGATGAGGAGCCCATGGAGATGGTGATGGAGAAGCAGGAAGAGGCAAACACGGAGACGGATCCTGAGCCGAAACCCGAGGACCCAGTCTTGGTTGACAAGATGGCGGAAGATCTGAAGCCCATGGATACAGACAAAGAGAGCTTGGCAGAGTCCAAGTCTTCAGAAGAGTCCATACAGGAGGATTCTGGGAGCGATATTGCACCCATGCAGACTGACGATCAAATCAAACAGGTGCCACAGATGGATTTGAAGCACTTCACAAACCTTATTATATTGCTGAATGTATAGATTGATGGGATCCAATGCTATCTGAAAGTGTTTATTTCTCTTCGTTTGTTCCCCACAGGATGTATTTGCGCCTGGTCCCGATGAGAAACCACTGTTCACCGTGGAGCCGCTCTCAATCGAGGACCTGTGCCTCCTGGCGGAACTCTTCTACCTGCCTTACGAGTACGGCCCCAAGGCCATGCAGATGTTGAAAGAGTTCAACTGGCTGAGAGCCAACAGCAGCGTCGTCAGCGTCAACTGCAAGATGAAAGAAGACGAGAAGGTCGGTTAATTCTTTAGAAATGTGTCCTTTTCTTTTCATTTTAATTCATTTGAATTAAGATCCAGTGGTTTGCTATGAGGTTGCAAAACAAAATGGCTGATATGTGCTTCCCAAAATGTCCATCAGGTGGTGTAGCCTCCACTGGGGATGAAGTAGACGTGCATGACAAAGCTTTCAATTGTGGATTTTGGCGTCAACACGAGCTGTTTTCTCCTACAGGTTGCAGAATGGCAGTTGAGAGCAGAGAAGTTTGAGGACATGTGCTGCTCTGTCATGCAGATGTTCACACGTCTGTCCAATTCGGCCAACCGCACCATCCTGTATGACCTCTACCCTTACATCTGGGACATCAAGAGCATCATTTCTATGGTCAAGTCCTTTGTCCAGTGGCTAGGTGTGTATGAGTGCAAGTACGCAGGTCTTTTGTCTCAAGGAGCAGGATAAATTTAGTCCTAAAACCTCAGCAGGCATATATGCATTATTCATTCATATACATAACAGGGTCGTGACTTATTCGCAGTCCGCTTCACAGATCAATTTGGTCATAAACCAAAAAAGTAACGAAAGAACATGGCCATCCTGCATACAGGATGTGTGGCCTTTATAATTATTAGCTTATAATATCTTCTAGCTAGCTTAAGATGCAGCACAATAGAGCTCCGGAGGTCACGTGACTCTTCCCCGCTGCTACGTTGGCAGTAAAGTAGCACCTGCATTCCAGTTATTAACAATGGACCAAAGTGATAAAATTAGCATTTATCCCTCAACTTTCTGTCCAAGTGAATTCACGTATCCCTTTGATGAAAAGGACATAATGAGATACTTGCAAAAGCTGGACAGGATATTGGGTAGTACTGATCAATCAAGTGACAGGAGACCCCTTTTTTTTTTATTTCCCAACTATGCAGCAGATAGGGAAAATCCTCCGGCTGCATTGGCAGTGACCTCAACAGTTTTGTCTTAGAGTTTCCCTTTCTCCACACAGATGAGAGCTTGCATCAGCTAGGTCACACATTTAGGTTACAGATTAGATTTTTTTCACGCAAATGGAATAATTATGAAAAAAATCCAAGACCGGAAGAGAGCAAGGAAACAAAAAGCCAGTTAGCAGCTAAATTAGGAATGCTAACAGCAGGTGGAGTGTTCGCTCGCATCCTCCCCACCGCTGGAGACACGTCTTACATTGTCATTTAATAGTAAATAACGATAAAATGAAGTTGTAGCTCTCCGATTAAACTGCGGTGCACTGTGGGGATGCGTAACGTACCCATCCAGAGCTCTATAGCGGTCTCTCAATTCCTACCTTTTTTTTTTTTAATTCTTTGAATCTGACTAAATGCTGGTTGTGCCGCTAGCACCTCCCTGTACTTGACCAAATCTCAGTGGCAAAGGACCCATCAAGGGCTACTGCTGCTTGCTGTGTATCCACTATCGCCATGACTGTACTTCCACACAGAAGCCACTCACTTCCATCTCTGTCTATGGGAATGAGCATCCGTGGGGCAACCTCTTCCTCCACGCCCTAGCGCGCATGCGAGCTTGGACATCATTCACTGACTATGGAAGGCCATTCTGGTGCATAACAAAAACAGATCTGTATTTATTTTTTAAAATAATTTCACTACTTTGTTACTTAAAAGGCTGGATCAGGGTGAATTCCATCTCGCAAAACAAAATACTATTATTTCTTTACCCAACGATACTTTTGAACCTCTCTTTAGCGGCAGAGCGTTTATTAGAGGGGGATTTGTTTGTTTACACAAATTTGAAGAACCTGATTTTTTATGACTATCAATACAAATTGTATAACTGCACATTGTTTTTAGATAGATTTGATTTCATCAAATGCACAACACCCCTAGTCATTAATGGAAGCAAGGCGTCTATTACGGTTTAAGGGAATACAATGTATGGTTAATGCTTGTCTATGTCAGATGGTCCACCCTGTGCCAGTTGAGTAACATGGATTGGCACAAACCTGAATGTGTTGTCAGTAGACTGAAGCACCAGCATGGCCTGTAGGTTACTCCTTGTAACCCAGTTTCATTTCCAGGTTTCTGTTCTATATAGTAAAGCTGAGGACTCCAGTACACAGCAGGCAGCAAACCCCACACTAGCAAAACAATGTCAAGGTTTAGTGGATTGACTAAACCGCTGTAACTGTAATCATGATCAGATTGTCATGTTGAATAACTGCATTGACATGTGCGCAATTGACTCCCCCCTTCTTGTCGTCAAGCCGTGCAGCCGGCACTTAGTCGCAACCTTCTTGTTTTCTGTGCTGAGTTCAACTACTAATAATGATTTTCTACTGTTTTCTCCCTTCACTATGTACAGATGGAAGAATCCACAGTACAAGTTTCTACTGCTATTGGATCGACAGTGGCCGATGTATGCGCAGTACAGGCGAAACGGATTCATGCCTTTTTTCTTGAATGCGACTGATAATTGTGATAGATTAATTGGAGGAAAGGAGGCTGCCCCGCCCCGGATGAAGTCAAATTTTTGGCGCAGCGATTTCAAGCTGCCGGTGTTAACTCCCAAATGTTCTCTCTTTTTTTTTTTTTTTTTTTTTTCTCCCGGCAGCTTCTCTAACTTGTGCTTTTTTTGACATGTTTCTGTCAGTAGGCTTATAGAAGTGGCTCAGACCAGCCTGATGCACCTACTCAAGGAGAATTTAGCCTTTGCTTCCAAAGTTAACCTTACTCATCCATTTGTGTAGTTCTGACCATTATGCTTGTGTCAGATTGGGCCATGCAAGGGCTGCATGATATCTATATTTTTTTTTATCTGGATGAAGGCACTCAGACAGACTTTTCATTGTGGGACATGATTAATTGTATATGAAATTGAACCAATTCCAGCTTTCCTCCCCGTGGGTGCATCCGATCGCTGTGTCGAAAGCACGTTAGGCATCATGAGTTATGATAGTTTGGAATAGTAAGCAGACAGGACAGGTGCGTTATGGCTCCTCACTGGTTGTCGTGGTTTGATGAGTCGCGCTCCCCAGTCATGTGACTTAACGTGACGGCAGCTGAGGCTTACAGACAATACAGTATGCTGTTAGGTTGTTTGGTCTCTTGGCAAAGGAAAGATAGCTTTATTGATATTTTGGGGAGCATGCAACGTGTGTTGGGCTGCATTCAGGTGTTACAGGCCTGCACAATCTTTGAACTTGCCCCCTTGATCTTATTGTAGTCACGCAAGCGTTGGTTCCTTGAGCCTCTTTTCAACCGAAAATAATCCAAAAGCGGTGCCACCGTTTATTCTTCGATGCTTGAATTCTGATTTAATTGTGCTTTTAGAAACATAACCGCCCTTCCTTCCTCCCCACAAATTCCATCCTCCTCCCCCATGTGCGAGAGCCCCGTGCTTTGGTAACACTCTCCGCTTGGCTCTGCTCCTAACAGGGTGTCGTAGTCAGTCCTCAGCACAATTCCCTAAAGGAGACCAAGAACCGTGGGCCTTTAGGGGAGGTCTAGCAGGAGAGTTCCAGGTATCTAATGCACCGAATTTACCACAAAACAATGGAAAAGAAAAAAGTGTTGTAAGCAAAAGGCAATAACGGTGAATGTGTGCTGGTATGACGGGATTTGGTTTGGCAAAGGTGAGCTGATTGTTGAACAGTGTGGAATTCAACCCCCGTCACTCCTCCTAAGTTTTTTTTTTTTTTTTTGAGGGGGGGGGGGGGGTTAATTCATTGTTAAACAGTCACTTGTAACGTACAGTCCAAATATGTATCCATCTGGATTTCTTTCAGCAACTGCTCAAGGAGATGCTGCTCTTCCCTTAGCGCAGGCGGCACACGCGAGCACGGAAAGCGTTTTTAATTTTTTATTTTCATGACATCTCATTTCTTTGCAGGAAGCGCACAAATTCCCATGCCAGTTCTTTGCGAGCGCCCGCGCAGGCCTCTCAGCGCAAGCGAGTTCGCATGCACATTTTGCAATGGAAGAGAAAACTCCAGGGGAAAACATTACTTACCAGGCTAAAGCCACATCTCCGTCCTTGGAGAGCAACGAAACTCCCAATGTCCTCTGACTTACAATTGACCAACTCACCTAGTTCATATCTGACGTATGTTTTCCCACCTGGTGTTCTCTCGGCGCAGGCATCATTCTTTTTTTTTTTCTCAACAGGAGGGTTGCGCAGCGAAATATTGCGATGCCTTACTCAAGGGAAGGTAGCATCTCCTTTAGCAAGTAAAACCTTGGTCAGACCAAATACCTCCCTTGTTTTCGAAGGCTTGGTTGTCACACTCTGCTCCGAAAGTAACAATGACATTGTGGTGAGGTTTGCTCCAGTGGCCCCACTGTCAGATCAAGGAATGGAAGTTCTTATCTTTTTTTTTTTTTTTTCTCTGAATCATATTCATATATTTTTAAGTATTTTCTTGAGCGCATGATCTCCACATCCTCTTGGTTTAACAGTGGTCTCATTGTAGCAAATACCAATAGAAACGCAGTTGGCCGAAAGCACCAAAGCCTCGCTCTCTCACTTGAGGAAGCTGAACCACTTTTCTTCTGACACCCACAGAGATTGTTGCCAATAGATGGGGCAAACGATCTTTTCTACCAGCCTCCGCCCTCACTGCCTACCTCCAAAATCTATTCAATAAGGCCCTACTTTCCCAAAGATGAGGTGAGATGTCTTTTGCCGTCGCTCCCATCCTCTGCTTAACCAACCTCAAAAGTAACAGCCAAGTGTTTCTCTCTCTTGCTTTTCCAGGTTTCGGTCTATAAAATCTGTAAAGAAATGTACTATGAAGGAATGGAGGATGCATCTTCTGTAGAGCAGGAATCTGACCTCATCGGTGACAAGTAAGAGGAATTTTTATTTGCAGCACGTATTGGGGGGGGGAGTCAATATTGATTTAACTTTTTTAAAAATTTCATTTTTGAGATATTTCGTTTATTCTTGAATGATTTTTATGAAAGGTTGGTCGGAGGTCTTCTGTCTGTGAGCCCGGACTATGGCTTTGTGCTGGAGGATGATGAAGGCATCTGCGGCTACGCTCTCGGCACTGTGGACGTCAAACCTTTTATCAAGAAATGCGAGATGAGCTGGATTCCTTTTATGCAAGAGAAGTACCACAAACCCGATGGTCAAAAGGACCTCACAGAGGCCGAGGTAACTTTTTGTTCTCCCCGCTTTTGTCGTCATCGAGGTTACGTGACCTTCCGTCGCTTACTCTTTCGGATTGTGTTTCTGTAGAAGATGATTTTGAGTTTCCATGAGGAAGAGGAGGGTCTTCCGGAATCGTTCCTGTCCAACTTCCCCTCCCTCATCAAGGTTGACATTCATGCAAAGGTCACCGATCCCAGTGTGGCAAAAAGCATGATGGGATGTCTATTATCTTCCCTTAAGGCCAATGGTAGGTGGCCATCATCACCGCTCTGGCTCCATCATACACTCCTCACAAAAAAGTGACAAACATGCTCCTATGCCATTTGTCTGTTAAATCCAGGCTCCCAAGGTGCCTTCTGTAAGGTTCGCCAGACTGACAAGAGAATGTTGGACTTCTACAGTAAGCTGGGATGCTTTGAGGTGGCCAAGATGGAGGGCTTTCCCAAAGATTTCATCATAATGGGGCGAAGCTTATGAGGCAATATTACACACTTGAGCGAAAGAAGGCAAGATGCGGTCAACACGGAACCTTCATAAGACGCAACTTCCACGATGGTTTCAAAGCGACACGACTGCCTGTGCCAGCAGGGACATTTGTTTTATTTTCCAAGCCCTGCACTGCGGTCCTCTTAAGGATGAGATGACTGCAGGCCAGCCAAGGTCGACTCAATCGGTGGAGAGGAGTCACGTCGGAAGTGCGACTGTGCATTTGTTCCATCTGGAGGTCCAACATTTGTACACCTCCAGGAGGCCAGAAGTGACATCTTTTTTTTATGTGAAAAGACACATCAGCCTCGGTTGTGAGGTTTTTTTTTTTTCACGTTTTCCTCTCGCCCAAATTGTTTACTGATCTAATTCGGGGTTGGGGAACCTTTGTCCTTTGAGGGGCCAGTTGACTTTTTATCACGTCCTCCATAACTTCACTTTTGACAGAAAACAATGCAACAAAAAAACAACAACAAATGTTTATGTTCATTTGGAAGTGAAATGTTTTGAGCAGTTTGAGTTTCTTTTTCTCAAATCGCATGCCGGGCAGGATTCAAAACTTTCAGATTTCCCCACCCCTGTTCAGTATAAAATTTACCACAGGACCAAAAATCGATCGAGTTCCTACCCATTTTTGTAGGGGAAAAATAAACTGCAGTGTTTTACATTGATTGGATGACTACTCGGTGACTTGTCAACCAACGGTGGCCACATCAACATGTTATCTGTGCGACAGGATATTCCCTCTGTGAAGATCTTCCCTCCTGATTTGCTTTCTTTTTAGCACGGTTGCTTTAGCGTGAATGTCTGCCACTCCACAGTCCGTTATTCCATCTTGTCACCAAAGTGGCATTTTTGTTCTTTCTATTTCATTTCAGTTTTGCCTTCTGATGGGTTTCCCAACTTTATTTAAAAAAACTGTATAGTGAACAAACAAGCACTTTGTTTTTAAAAAAAAAAAGAAACGTGTTCTGTTCATCTTAATTCTGTTATTTCAAAGCACAGAGGAAGATGCATGCCACTTGCCTCTGTGAGTGTGAAACTGTAGATGGGTGTTATATTCATTTTGGATACCTTTACTGAGATAGTTTCAAGCATTCTGTTTGGCCTGAAGGAAAATATTTTGTTACCAGTCCCTTCGCTTTACAGGTACTCCATCCTCTGGACTAATTTCTGATATGAACGCAGATGTTCTACTCACGCTTGTTACATGCTTTCCTTGTCTTCACAGGAGGGATCAGCTGTGACTCAGTGAAAGGGCTGCTCATATTGTATTGTACATAATGCAAGTTTAGGGGCAGTTTTACATGTAAAATTTGTATGTAAGATTCATAAAGTTGAAAATAAATCTGAAAAATATATAAAAAGAAGGGTCTCAGGGGTCTTTGGTCCATCATGACTGTGTTCTACACACACACACACACACACACACACACACACACACACACACACACACACACACACACACACGAAAATAGGATGGTATAATCCACAGGACAAACATTTGATCACAAAAGTTAACATAAGCAAAAACAACCAGTACAATTTCATAATTGTTCTGATTGCTAATTATTCACTCGTATTCGATGATCGATTTGACAGGCACGACGCTGGCAACGTGTCGCGGGTGACTACGTCACGCATACGTCAAAATCAAGCGACGATTATTATTATTTTTTCTTTTCCCCTTTTTATCAAACCGGTGGAAGGTAGCCCAACGTGTTGTCAACAAACCTCTTCGGCCCCTACAAAATGTCTATCACCGACGAAGAATCCTCACATGTCGGCTTGGCGGGTCAAACAAAGATGGAGCGCTTCCTGTTCAGTGAGAAGTTTAAAGCCGTTCAAAATAAAAAGGGGAGGGAATTCCGTTTGCTAGCTTAACTCCCGGCGCACACGTGGGCTTGGAAATCGCACATGGCTTCTAATGTCAAAGCCGAATAATCTGTACGTGATTGTACGAATTGATCAATATTGTGACGCTTTGTGTTATATTACTGTGTGTATTTCGTAGGTTGCGAACTCTCCTCCAAAGCCCCCTTTTACAGCATTCAGCCAGATGAGGACGACGATCTGGAGCACTTCATTGAGTTCAGAACGGTACAACTAATTATTTCAAAATACATCAATTTTTCTACTCAATGTTATTTAGTGTTCTTGCGCTCGGTCCTACAGGCATGTCTAGGGGAAGGTGCCCAGGAGGAGAATAATGTGGTGGAAGTGACAGCTATGAACCATCAAGGAAAGACAACTTCAGTGCCTTTTGCTAACCTTCACATCGGTTGTCTGCCAATGGTAATAATAACAACCAACTCAGTGCTACTAACTACTCCCAAAAAAAAAACAATTCTTCCTCTTCACTTTACTGATTGATTATTCAAGTCTATTCTGTTGAAATAAGTCAAAAGCTCATTTCAACTTCATGTAGCACTTTTGTACAACTGTAACAAAGTGCTTTACAGAGCCTGATCAAACTTTATTCATATCATTTATTACTGTCAAAGATGATCTTTATTATTAAATAATGTTTTGTGGCTGTTGTGTCTTCAGGTGAGCTTGGGAGAGTTTGAGCTCAAAGCACCAGTGACTGTCCGCCTGAAGGCTGGCTCGGGACCAGTGATCATCAGCGGCCTGCACCTTATTGGTAATATATTCATAAAATGGCTTTTTCTTTTAAAGCCACTATCTAAAGCAATACAAATGATTTATTCACTCAGTAGTTTCACCTGCTCTTGCATTCAGTTTCAGAGGTTGACGAATCAGATTTGGAAGAAGAAGAGGAGGAAGATGAGGACAACATGGAGGAAGAAGACATCAGCCCTATCAAGCCGGCAAAAAAGAAAAACGAGCAGCAGGCACAGTAGCTATCATCGCAATCCTCTTTTGACCACATTGGCACAGAACTTTCCCAAACACCTCAGTTCTTTTCCTGAACTCTCAAGCTCTTATTCACAAACACATGACTAAAAAGTGGAAGTTAAACCGTTTTTGCTATTAAATGTCACCACTTTTCCACGTGTAAATAATAGTGAGACGCCACCATTGATGAGCAGGCATGTCCATTGTGGCTGTTTAATACTTCAAGAGCAAAGTTTTGTGTTTGTGTTTCAGGTAGGAATACAAGACCAGTGACTTTCCAGTCACAAACACATTTTGTAGTTTCAAAACAATTTTTCTTCATAAAATGTTAAACACTCAATATGAAATGATTTGTATTTTTTTTTTTTTACATTAGTCTACATATGGCAACATTTAAAATGGCTTCCTATTAGAATTCAAATGTTTTGTAGAGAAACAAAATATCGATAAATATTTCTTCCATAGCAATTCAACTATAATATAATGCACATTTTCTTTTACAAGGTAAGTCTCTTTATATAATTGCTCTCTTTAAATGAGGTCAATTGCAAATTTGTGAGGCAAGCTTTGAGTTTGTTGAAACTATGCAGTGAAAATTAACATCGACTTTTCATTGGAATGAAAAAACATTTTACAGATTATGAATACGTAAAGAGAGTCGTGCTCCCCCTCCATCACTGTTGATGAAAGATGGATGAGTGACAGACAAGTAGATGAGAGTACTGAGCCCTCATTACGTCTAGGCTTAGTTCGTGAGGGTACTCTGCCCCTCCTCTTCCTGCAGTGAGCCCCAGTAAATGATACCTCGGGAGAGAGAGACTGAGGAGAAGGGGCTACATCTCAGCAGTTATTCACACTGACTTAACTTGACAAGCAGCTCCAGTAATGAGACAAAGAGGCATGATTCTGCCAAGAGCATGATGTTGGCAAGAAAGAAAGAATGCAAAAATAATCTTTTCAAAAGGCAAAGTACAAATAAACAACTCAGATAATGTTTTTTTTTTTTTTTTTTAACGAGGACTATTAGTCGCCTCAGAGGTCAATTAAGCCATCAATAACAAAATCAGCCATGCATCTTTTGGCTTCTACGTGTTCTAGACCGACAATGAGATAGCAAGTTGGCGCTTTAATGAGGCACAGTACTTATTTCTAAGAAAGAAAAGCTTTGTGTCATATGACAACGTACTGGCTAAATAACAGATCTTCAAAGCTAATCAAAAAAATAATTAGCTCTCTACTTAAGTAGTTTAGAGATGAGCATGTGTTTTGTTAAGATAACAGACAAGCACACAAGCTAAGAAAGAAAATCCCCTCCACAGTAAAAGTTTATTTGGCATTTCCACTGATTCTGGTTTCTTGTAATCTTTACAAATGTATTAAAATCCTCACAAGCATCCATCTTCCAGTGTTTTGTTCCAAGCCACATTGACTTTGGAGTGCATAAGAGCTTTCTTGCATGCTTTCAGCAGCTAACAGGAAATGACACAACAAAATAAGAGCATATTATTAGTCTTTTTAGGCACTGATGTTTGGTCAGTTCACTGTGGATTTTCTTTTAAAATATATAACATACCCTCGACTGACTGTATTGATTCGTATTATCCACAATATGATGTCAAGGTGACAGAAATGACAGCTGTTGAAAGGTGATTCTCCAAAAATAATGTCTCATAAGTGCCAATCTTGCTTTCAACTGATGTAATCATGACTAATGGGATTCTTTATTAGGTACACTTGGACAATTACATCCAATACAACTGTACTGTATCAAAAATACTCCCTTTACTGTTCGGCCATTTTGGTACCCTTTTTATCGTCATTGGGAAAATGGCAGCAGAACTGGTCGCAAGCCAATCGCAGAGCATGACATTCTTGATGATGATGATTCGACCATATTGTTACTTAGTCCCATAATGCTTGCTTGCAGATTGACTGTACAAGCCAAAATAGTCAGGCCCCCTGGATGCTTGTGAGGCTTCTATCAGTCCTCTCATGGGTAAATGCTGCAAGGGCTGGCTGCCAGGTATGGGGCCATACTCCTGAGAATTCAGAGGGGCGAATGAGTCGTGCGTCGGGTAAAGCGGTCGAGCGTTCGCGGGCCGAGAGCACATCAGGACTTTCCTGCCTTCGTACGCAGCCTGTTGGGACACGCCCCCTCCGCGTAGGTGCGATGAAAAAATGGCTCCCGAGTGTTGGCCCACCACATGATGGTCTGAAGTGTCCAGGAAGTGACTGTGACCTTGACCGGAATGAGCATTCTGGCCCAGAACGTCAGAGGAGAACATATTTGAGTCGCGCTGGCTGGGTTCAGTCAGGAGAGGCATTTTGTTGGTGTAGAGAAAAGGCGAGGGGGGGTGCTGGGAAGTGGAGTTTCCTGTAGCACTCTCCAGGAAAGCCATGCCATATTTCCTCTTTTTGAGTCCTGAGCGAGTGCCAACAGAGCTTGAGTGGGTCTGGACTACCTCAAGGATAGAAGCCTCATTGATGGGTTCTGGCAATGACAGAACAGATTTATTCTATTTTTTTTTCCGGAACAAGACAGTATGCCAGGGATTACTTGCCAATTATGTTGAAAAAAAAAAAACAACAACAATCCTGCTACCTTCTAGTATTTTGCGCAGATTCTTCTCCTGTGTTGTTAAGCCCGAGAAGAAATGATGAGCGCTAATTTGGCCCACGAGGAGTGGCGGGACAGAAGTGCTCAGCTGCAAATTGGACCTAAAAGGATCAAAACGCCTATTTTATTTGAAATCAATGCATCTTACCAGATCTTTTGCTGATGCTAAAACAAATAGCAGCAAATGTATTTGGTGGTTGCATAACTTACCTGTCAATTAGTAGTTGGTAAGGTTTTGTGTTCTGGAAAGGAATACACATAAATAAGTCAGTCTGGATAGATAGATAACCTGCTTGTAAAATTGTTGAGAAAAATGTGACTCGTTCACCATAGCAAAAAAAAGCATAGCCTAAAATATGACCTAAGAATTAAATGAAAGAGGTAAGAATTTGATACATGCCGAAAAACCAAAAAAATAAAACATAAAGAGTAACATTTAAAGCATTTGGGAAAAAAAACGTGAAGTCAATTTGACGATAAAAGGATACAATGCAACAGGATTGGATAGAAGGTAGCTAAAACGCTAACTAAAAAATTGAACCACGGTTGAAATCATGTCGGTATTTCAAATCAAGTCATCAATGCAATCAGATCGGACAGAAAAGAAGTCAGCGTTGAATTCCGTACAGTTCTTTTAAGCAAGCTCGTTCTTGATCTTGACTAGAGTTGAAAAACTAAATTAGGATCTGCTGTGGCTTGTCATTGTCTAATGCCAAGAAGCGGTTCGGAAAGACAAAAAAAAAAGAGACGAACCTTCATAAAGTTGATGTTGTCGGCTCTTTGAAAGAAAGCTTGCACGGAGCTCAGGAGTTTTTCCGCTTGCTGCCGTCTCTCGTTGAGCTGCAAAACTTGTTGGGAGTTTTTCCTCCTGTATGAGCTGTATGTTCTCTCCAGCATCTGAATACTTTCGCACTGTTTGGCTTCCAGCAAGCTGTGCATCCTCTGGTACTGGTCCCGGACTCGCTCCTTCAGGTCTGAAACGGCATCCTGTTGAGAAGGTAGAGCAAGTTGTTTTTGTTGAAAACAAAGGCAGATCAACGTGACTCAACTGCAAGACAATTATTCTACGATACATTTGTTAGCGTGTCCTCGCACGCCCCTTAAATACTCCAAAAGTGTCTCCGTATGCGGCTTGGTGTTACCTTCATCAGCGTCTTGTCGGACTCCAGCTTGGTAATGTGCTCATCGATGTTCTGAACACGACCCTCCAATCTGTCTTGTTGCCTCATTAGTGCGGCCTGTTGAGGTGACCAACAGGAGATGGATAAGAGAAGAGAAAAGTATCTTACAAGGAACCGCAAACTAAAACCCCATTTACACTTTAATCACTTGCTGCTTTCCAAAGGTCATCTGCTAAGATCCGGATTGCCATTACACATGCGTCAATAGCTGTTTTGATATTGAACTACACCAGGAAATCCTTTTTCCTGGTCATGGTTATCCATTTTTTCATAATCAGTTGTTGCTTGGTAGATCTTAAAGGACACATACCAAGAGCTAGCAGTTGATGCTAAATCCTCACAAAGCAGAGGACTGGGAAAAGGACTTTCTGTCTTATTTGTATCTTGATGAAATAGGTTGTTACAAATATGATTTTCCATTTTTTAACTATGGAACAGTATACTGGCCAGCTTGGAAGCGTTTGAGTCCTCCAAAATCCCGAGCGGACAGAGGAAGCAAATATTCAGCTATGAGAACACAAGACAACTGCACAAATCCACCTGACCCCAGCTGTCCACTGTTGGGAACCGTCCTACTTCCTGTATGCGGGAGTACAAAGAGTCCCATAGGGGCTTGAAGAACTAAATAGAATCCTTCTTGGTTTAGTGCTGCAGATGGAAATCAATGTAGAGTCTCAGGCTGATTGATGACAAGAGAGCATGGAGGGCACTCTTTTAATGATTGTGCTAGTGCATGGAAAAGGAAAAAAAAAAAGCCACTTGTGTAGCAAATATAAGAGAGGGCAACAAAAGCCTTGCTGGATTATCTCATGTGCATGTGGGGGAGGAGACTCTCACAAGCCCTGCTCTGCTTTCTCCTCTGGCTCAGCCACATGCATCGCTTCCGTCGTCCTCGTTGTTTGCGTTGGCCTCTGCCGCAGCGACACACTGTCGTGTCTGTGTCCGGACCGCCGGGTGTCCGGGAAGGAAAGTGTCGAATGAAAGTGAGAAACACAAAAAAAAGGAAGCAATAGGGGAAGACGGTTTGGAGCAAAAAAACGGGGAGAGACAGAATGAGCACATTCCTGCGGTCTCCAGCGAACCTTGTATCACGGCAACCGGCCTCTTCGGCTGCCCACAATAAGCCACTAGACTCGACTACGACAACACTGCAACTCATCTGGGTGATGACGAGTGCTTGGAGTGCACCAAGGACACGGCATTCACAAGTCTTTCATTATGTGCAATTTGACAAGAAGGACTCAGGGAAAAATACTCGTCTTGACGGCATACGCAATTTAATCAACCGATCGAAAATTCTCTCGTTAAATGGTTATTAGAATGCTTCTGAGCCGGTGTTTGTGTATCATCAGAAAAAAATAAGTTGGAGCAAACCGCACAAGCTAAGTTAGATATGATTGTCAATAGATTCCTCATATTTGTTGTTCACTATTTCACAAATTCATCCTTTCAGATATATATATATTATTATTTTTTTTGTCAACCTATCCTTAGCAATTTTGTTTCTTCTTGGAACAGATTATTGTCTTTTCCATTCGTTTCAATGTAAAAAGATGGGTTAGGGTTTGAAATATGAATGCTTTGAGTTATAAGTGCAATAAAGAAACACCTTGAACTCTTATCTGAAGAGACCATACGTGGATAATCAATCAATCAATCAATCAATCAATCAATCAATCAATCAATCTATTCCCCAGGCTAGATTAGAAATAAAAAGTACCAGTAGTAATAATCTACTACTACTTCTCTTTGAAAGCATGAACAACAAAACAATGGTTACGTAAAACCGATGGGACGCTTAGCGTATTTTACACTGGAGAACATTTTGTACCGCCTAAACTACGATAGAGGGAACCGAGTTGGAACTTGCAGCGAGCGACTCCTTGGTGGTGAGTTGGCATCACAAACAAAGAACAGCGTTGCTAAAGTTTCCTTTTGTCTACTTAAGTGCTTGAAAGGAAACTCTCCAAAGCAGTGTGTGAAAGCTTACCTTTATCCAGATTAAATCCAACAATGTTCACTTCCCTACTGTCCTAGTTAAGCATCCGCATAGCCACCGCCGGTTGCCAGGAAGCTCATGTTAAAACGCAGAGCCTCGGGGTCAATGAACAGAGAACCTCTTTCACAATCAACAGACAGCTAATGTCAACCAACAGACTGATTCATTGCAGTGTGCATGCCAAATACCATGGGGGGGGGGGGTAAAATAAAATAAATCAGTTTCCTGCTCAGAAAAGCAAGGTGAGGTTGCGTGGGAGGACTCCTCCTCCATCATCAGTCCCGGAGATGACATTAGTCTTTTATTATTACTCGGCCCTTCCTTGTATCTGACCACTCTCAAAGTCTCCTTTGAGAGCCACTGAGCCAAAGATATCAACACAGTCACGTTGATATTTCCATCTTTGTTTATCCCAAAAGCAACAACATAGCTGCCAAGGGAATCTGAAAAGGTTTTCTACGAAAATAGACCACAGCTCCCACTAGGACAGGGGGCGGGGAAGCATTTTCCTATCGAGAACCATTTCCAAAAGTTCCTCTTGGGTTTTTATTTGTTTTTGGAATTGCATGGTAGGCCGGATCAAATATTCTGGCGGGCTGTATAAAGCCCAGGGGCCGTAGATTTTTCCACGCAAATGTCACTGGTGCGGCGGGATAACTCGAATGTGGGGAAGAGCGGGAGCAACGAACCCTGGACGGACGGACGGACGGATCTGTTTACCGTTTAGCACGTACAGCTGTGAGAGAATAGATGGTGAGTGTGTCTGCATGGATGTGTGGTGAGCAGCTGTGGAAAAGGGCTGAACAGACATCTTTTGTCCCAATAATAGCTCTCCACCCCAGCAACAAACATCTCATTTGGACCTCTGTGAATTTTATGTGAGCCTGTGACTTTCTCATCGAGACCGGGAAAACACATGTCCGCCCTATACACGAGTCTGACATCAAAAACCAATCTGATCCTTAAGCCAAACCCCAACTTTGGCTTTTGCAGACTACATCCAAAGATCTTGTATCTCTTTACAGGTTTGACAGTTTGGTCTGGCGAAAAAAAAGGCGTGTTATTTACCTGCATGTGCATGCGTTGGGTGTCGACGTCGCAGACCGTGTGTCTTTGGGCGCTGCAATGGGAGATGCAGCAGAAAGGACACAGAGCCACCTGCTCTTCCTCGCAGTGGAGCAGCCTGTACTCGTCATGGCTGGGACACGTCCAGGCGCTCAGTTCCTCTGCGTCAACCAGAAGGTGCCCCGGCGCCACGCACGGCTGCTGCAGGTGCGTATGAACGTGTATCTGGCAACACGGCTCCTTACATCGAAGGCACACTTTCCTAACAGGCAACGGTGGACCTCGTCTACACAGGACGCAGTGCAGCGCCGTCGGGGACTTCTCCGAGTCCAACACGTTGAATCTCTTGACGATGTTGGCCAGCTTGAAGTTTTTCTCCAGTAACGGTTTGTGCTCGTACTCGTGGTTGCATTCGGGGCAGCGGACTACTCCGCCGTTGTCTTTGGCCCATGCCTCTGAGATGCAGCCTTTGCAGAAGTTGTGTTTGCATGGCAACTGGATTGGCTCCTCAAACACATTCAAACAGATGGGACAC
The DNA here is from genome assembly GCF_054491065.1 of Syngnathus leptorhynchus. Taxonomy (NCBI): domain Eukaryota; kingdom Metazoa; phylum Chordata; class Actinopteri; order Syngnathiformes; family Syngnathidae; genus Syngnathus; species Syngnathus leptorhynchus. The sequence continues at coordinate 7,530,495 of NC_141204.1, read as the reverse complement.
AGAAGCTCCTCCTCAAAACAGTTCCTCCAGCTGGCATCCATGGCTGCAACCGTTCTAAAAATTAAAGGCAAGTATGAACCCCACTGTTGTAAAAGGACAAATTAATCTTATGACCAACATACAAAAAAAAAAAATTACAACATGAAGAACGCTGAAATTGGCTTTAACTCCAGATACAGTAATTATAGATCGAGTAGAACATCAATTCAAATTGAAGGGTGTGTCGGTAAAAAACTGTAGAGGTGACTCACAAAAAAAATACAAGTGAAAAGAATGAGGATCCAGTAATTGAAACGCTCCCGTCAGTGACAAGTAGTGGCCTCTGGCCACCACGTAGCTCCGCCCCTGTTTAAAGGACACAGCATCACAACGCAATTCATCGTCATTTATATAGCACTTTCAAAACAACTGCAACAATAAAAACAAATTCCGAAGCACAAGCCAAACCATCCAAAAAATAAAAAATCCTAACAAACCAACAAAATCTCTTCCATTTCCATTCCCACACACGCTTTGTTATGTGAATCGTAGATGAAAGCGCAAAGGGTACCGTACGTCATGATCAGTCTGCTACAAGCTATGTTTGAAGTTTGATGGTTTAAAAATATAGATTCAGTTCGAACAAATCAAAATGGAAAAAAAAGTGCCAGTAATGCAAATTTAAAAGCTGAATGGCAATAACCTGTTCCAACAATAGAAAAAAAGATCACACATCTCGTCACAATGCTTCAGTGATGGAAATTTGAAAGGTTATTGTTGCTCCTTTGGATCAAAAAACTAGAAATGAGATCAGATTTCAATATGAATTATAGAGTTGGTGGCGTTTTTTGTTGTTGTTGTTTTTGTTAGTCGATATAGCAGTTGCTTATCGAATAAGAAGGGGGGGGGGGGGGTCGGTGTCAATTTGCTCTCGAGCACAATTGTCACGCTGAAGCTTCGTTGACGTTTTCTAGTTGTTCAAATTGTAACGCCACATCGTAGCTTCCTGTCAACGAACACTCCTGTAAGAATTTTCCGGCGAAAGAAAAAACAAAAAGCGACGTACCAACTATCAGCTTTCCATGTCCTCCGCACACTCCAAGCGCACCTTCACACGGCTTCTACGTCGTCCAATCCCCCCGCGATGAGATCCGATCTGCCCCGCTGCCAAGATTTCAGCAGCTCGCCCACCAAACCGAACTAGCAGCAAGCCTTTTTTTACCTTTTGTTTGATCTGTTTCCGAACAAATCCCGTTGTATTCCTCTACGGCGCTTAATTGTTGCGTTGGATCGTCAACTAACCATCAAAGAACACGAAAAGCCCGATGGGGGGGAGAAAAGTCGTTGTAATGGGAGCTCTGTGCGTCCACGCAGACCGACCGGCCCCTCTTTGCTAATGTGACCCGTCAGAGTTGATACATACACGGGGATGGGAGGAGCCCCGGAGGGGGCGGGCGCAGAGGCCAGCAGGCTGGGAGTCAGCAGCAATTACTTTTATGAGCTGAGGCCCCCCTGGGGCCCATGAAATATTGACAATAAATTTTTGAAGCATAGTATACAGAAAGCAAATGTGATTTCAAAGTGAACAGAAGCTGGGCATTTTGACGAGGTTAATATCTGCAGATTAGTACTGATTATTACATACCCACAGCACGATGATGGGTTCTTTTAAATCCTCAGGGATTTTACATCCAAATAATAATTGAAAGGAATAATTTGGAAAATAAATTGAGTTCCAGCAGCCCCCTCATAAGTGGAATGATGAGAGAGAAATAATGTCACCCATTTCAGGTGCAGCAGGTTTGATATCAGCACCGATATTTTTTCTTTTACAGTTGCTCTTACATTGTGATTTTGAATATTGAAAATGTGAACAATTATAATCAAGCATGGGTAGAAAATGCCAGATAGGCTAAGATTCAAACTCTCAACCTTAGAATGATGAGGCAGACATGCACACCAGTGCTGCCATTAAAATTAGATGTCTAAATTAAAAAAAGTTATAATTTTGCACAATTGATAAACACTTATGCCCAATATTATAACAAGCAGGCATAAAAAAAAATTCAAGTCGTGCTTTAATGATTGCTGCACTTTTAGCAGGTAAAAAAAATACATCAGATGCTTATTTATCAGTGTTCCAGCTTTATTGGTGTATATAGCTAGTCTTTAATGCACTTGGGATTATAATCGGCAAGTTCAGTCAAATAAAATGGCAAATAACAAAACCAAGTTATCTACATTTATAGCTCGATTTAAAAAAAACAGACAACCCCCCCCCCCGACATGTCATAACATACAGTATGTTGTAACAGCACACGCGGTCAGAAAAGGCAATGTATTAAAATTGGTCTTTTCAGTTTTGGTGTTACTAAGATTCAAATCCAGTCGGTTGACTGAGTCAACATAGCTTTGTGTGTGGTCCTTTTCAATTCGAGGCACTGAGGACACCCATTGTCAAACTGATGGTCCAAACGACAAGACCAAAATCAAAACCTTTTCATCTGGGCTGGCCGCTGGCGCTAACGCTGAAGAGATTGGCATCTTAAAACAGCCACAATATTACGTAACACAATCAATTGGAAATCTTCCAAACATAACTGACTCAACGTAAACAGGGTGAAGAACTGTATACATGTTGGACCTAGCAACCTCAGGAAATGGTTCTACTTCATATATTTAATACGGTCCATGGAGAATTTGATGAAATGATTGGAAAAAGGTTCCCCTCTCTCGCTATACAAAATCTTGGCATAGGGACTTGTATGTGCTGCATTAGACAGCTATAAAAGACAAGAGTTGACTGAGTGATCGTCTTCACCTTTGGCATAATAAGAGGAAAAATGTCCAGCATTTGATAGATGTACACATACAGCAAAAAAAAACAAACACATGTTAAAATGGATCAGTAGCTGACTTTTTCTTTGTCTTTACTGTGGCCACTGGAATAAATAGAACACAAGTTATTGCTTGTGATGTCACACCTCCACGGCTAAACTGTTAGCGGCGTTTATGTTTTGGACCTGAGTTTTTTGAGGGGCCCGGATCGACTGACAGTCTTTTGGAGATCGTGTTTCTCTAGTGAGGACACTTGGCCACTGTGTCCCCTGAGCAGGTTTTGCCTTTATTGTTGTTTTAGTGATTAAGCATCTCCCGGCTCATTGCAGAAGGTTATCAAACACGGAGTCTGGCAGGATGGAGATCTTTAGGTTTTTCTCGGGCCAACTGTATTCTTTTGGTAGTTTTGTCTATTAAAGAGCAAATGAAAGTGAGACAAAACAAAATGGAGGCACAAAATGTACAACTTGGTCACATTTACTCACATCCTCATGAGTATTAAGATCGTGCAAATCCCCAAGCATCTGATCCACAAACTCTTCAGTCAACAATATCTAAAAAGGGAACACAGAAAGTCTTTCATTAAAATAACTACAAGAATCAAACCGTAATATTTAATATATATAATGTACTCTAAGGAACCACAGTAGTGACAGTTGATTAGAATAAAAAATAATCTGCTTTTGTCACACAGGAGCTAAGGAAATGCCTTGGGAAGTACGGCTAAATGGACGTTTGTTGTTCGTACCTGAAGCCAAGGGCCATGAGCTGCGTATGGATGCTCCTCAGTAGCAAAGGCTCCTTCCACCCCGGTAGACACAAAGGTAATGGCCGTGTCGCCGTTGATACTTTTGAAAGTAAAATGTCGGCCGTGCAGCAAGCGGCCCCTGTGAGACATTCGTTCAAAGTCTATTATGCAACTCGGGAAAGCAGCGTGAACATATGCAAACATGGGAAGGACTACCAATCAACCATGATGGAAACTGCCAAACACGTATCGTCAGGTTTGCCATAAATAAGGTTTGACCATGTTCTTCTCAAGTGTAAAAACAGCACGAGCGCTACAAAGCTAATTGATTTAACATGCATAACGTGAAGTACCGTAAACAGAGCGGAAGCAGTGTGCCGGACTCTTGGTTGAATTTCAGATGGACGCTTTCCAACTGTCGTGTCCGGACTAACTCGTGCGGGACGATGGTTGTTGAGCTCTCGCTTTCCAAACTGTCCTTTCGACTTCTGAGAAGACAGAAAGGAAAAAAAAAAAAAAAAAGGGAAAGAGAAGTGAGGAAGTGTGACTTGCTTCAATAAAGAGTGAGGAAGTTGCTGTGTGTACAGGAAATGCTTCTATGCAACTTTTAAAATAATTTAATGTGGATCTCACAATACTATGAACATTGAAATGGAGCCTGACAGCAAAAAAAAAAAAAAAAAGCCACCAGTGTGTGTGTTTGCGTGTGCTCACTGAGGTCTATCGAGTTTCTGGCTGCTGATGGGGGGCAGTGCTGCCTTGGTGTTGAACTCCAAGCCTTTCCTTAAAGTCTCTCTGATCTGTTCCGTGTCTGTCAATACACAAACGGTCAGTGTGGAAGGCTCCCGACGTGCACGACATACATTTCCCAAAAAGCACAAGCACCTTTATCGGAGAGCCTGCGAGGCTGCGAGCCGATGCAAATGGAGCGACTGTCCTCGTCGTCCTCCGGCGGTCGACTCAGGTCATCCCACACGCATTTGGCGCTGACCCCGCTCAAGTTGGAGCCTTCCGTCTCAATGCCGTGGTCCACTCTCTCCTGCTTGGATGAGCAAGACAGACGCAATCATCAATGCCTGGCCTGCAGGTTGGATTAGGCACCAAAAGGGGGCGCTTCAGACACTTGAGGGTTATATTAATTATGGCCGGTTGACATTTGATTTGCTTTTAGTATTCAGATAGTGTTCTGGATTAAATCCTCTTCCACCTCAAGCCTTGATCAAAAAACTACATGTTAGATATTTGCTGGAAAACATATTTATTATTATTTTAATGCTTCTTGTGCAGTTGGTGGCAATTTAGCCTTACTTGTAGATGTGGATCAATGTCAAAAATGGTCTCCCCTCTCCTCATGTCTGTGATCAGCCAGGGACCGCCAGCTCTACATACACAACAACTGTCTTTAATAGTTGGACAAAAACAGCATTTTGAACACAAAACATTCTGTTTTCTCCACTTGAGCTAAGAAAAAATGAAAATATAACTCGTGGTTTTACTCATTTAAATGTACAGTTATAACACAAAGACAAGGAAAACTAATTGTTTCTCAGTTTTCAGTCAAAAATGGTAAGCTGCCTTTGAGTTCAACTCACACTCGAAGCCCTCGCATCAGTTCCAAGATGCCTTGGCCGTTCCACTGCTGCGCCGCCTGCAGCTCCTCGGCACAAACCCCCACAATCTGTGGGCCACCATACAACATTTGAGATTGAGGAGCACTTGATGATAAGTCAAACGCAACCTATGGTCTATACGCTCTGACCGTACGTTATCAGCTTTTAATCTATTTCCCAAATTTATTTTTAGTTGTTTTTTTTGCTCTTCTATGATTTGATTTCTCCCCAATACTAAACGAGCTTAGAAATTGATTTCCCTAGCATTAACTACACAAATTTCTTCCCCCTAATAAGCAATGTGAAAGTATGCTACGAAACATTTTGACCCACCTGCAGGAAGCTGACGGTGCCAAAAGGAGTTTGAATGGGATGCATTTGAGGGTCCTCTGTGAGCAACATATGCTGGATGCGAGACTCGCTGTTGTCCAGCGGATTGTGCCACGATATGTGGTCTCCACTACAGAATGTGTTTTCTGTGGGGACATGAATAGATGAGTTAGAATCAGTCATGTGTATTAGAGTGCATTTAGTGAGGGGCTGTGAGTGTACCGCCATCTATCTACACAAAACTGAATTGACAGCAACATACAAAGAGGACTGAGAGAACAAAAGTTGACACCTGATGACAAGAAAAGTGCCAAACTACATTTGCATCTGCCTGGGAGGTAGTATGCAGAAAGTTTAGTTTGGCTGTGGGGTAAATGTTTTGGGGGAGGATCAACATTCGCTGAACTCAGACGCCAGGCCCACCCACGAGCAAATTGATCCCAGCTGGAGGGCCGAGAGATGGGAAGACTGGAGAGAACGAGCTTCTTTCAGAATGGGTCAAAAAGTCTCCTCCAAAATATGGCACATTTCACGATGGGACCATAACATTCAAATTCAACTATACTAGTAAAAGAATATTGGACATGACATAGTAGCTTTTCATTTTATATTCTTCTCTTGATGATTCGTATTAATTATGGCTTATGTTCATCAGGGTCGTTGGCGTCTCACCTGATTGGAACACGTAGCGCGCCAAGCCTTGCATGAGTTCAGCAGGCCAGGTGGGCGGGGCCGTCTCCCCCATCTCTCTTTTCAGTCTAAAGGTAAGCTCCAAGCCAAAGCCGCTGGGTTTGTCTATTCCTGTAAATCTGACACAAACAAACGTGGTCAGCCGCAAAACAGCAGTTGTGTGTGTGTGTGTGTGTATTCATGTTTTGTTATATGCATGAGTCTTGTCAGAGGCACAATGCAAATCCAAATGATCATCTTGGGGTTAGATAATGAAGAAAATGCTAATTCGTTTTGAGAACTGGGGAGCAGAGGTCATCCATGTATTTGAACAACCATAGCCTTGAATACGACTTACTCGTGAACCCTGTTGTCTCCATACAAGTCGCTGAGTCCAAAGCTGACGTAGTGCCAATGTTCCTGGACATCCTGAGCTGAACAGCCCGTATTTCGATACATACTGATATAATCTAAAGGGTCTGGACCACCTAACCTGCAGCAAAACACAAGAATGATCCATTGAATCATGTCACACACTACTTTACATACAAAGTGAACCAACACATAATGGCCATGCAACGAGCGGGAAGAAACAATAAATGGAGCATCTTTACGGTTTTGATGTGCAGCTTGTTAGGCTTACGAGAAACTAGCCGATCAACTAATGTTTAGCTACAGTGTTAGCTTCGAAGCTAACTTTTACACCCGCAACCACAAAGCATACTTCAAACTGACTGAACATATTAAAAGATCAAGTGTGTACCTACCAATACTTGACAATGGCTGTAACTTGGAGCGGATTTGCCTGATCGGGATAAAGTCGCCGACATTCCCCGTAGATAGCTTGCAGTCCTGGGGGAAACAGTGACGATAGCCCGTGCGCTTGGGCACCGCTGTTAGGCCGTACTTCATCCATGCCACAGCCTCAAAACGAGCCTTATTAAGATACAAACCACAACGTAACTGTGACTATTCCAAACGAACAAACGCACTTCGGATAATAACAGTTCTACTAAACAATAAAAGATTCACAGTAGCGCCGTTGTGGATTTAATATGCGCTTCGCCCAGATGGGGCCCAGCCTGTTGAGCATCCTCTCCTAAAGCGCTAGCGATTGGTCGCTCATGTGTAGTGACGTCATAGACGGACGTCGCCATGAACCAATAAGAGACTATTGTATTATTATTTATTTATTATTACAAGCGACAAATACCGTATTGGCCCAAATATAAGACGACACTCTCTTTTTCAAGACTCAAGTATGAAAAAAGACTTTTTGAACACAAAATTTAATTTTTATATCTAGCGTTGTGAATGGGTATAATGTCTAGACCCCGAATGTAAGACGACCCCTACTTTTTCAGTCTTATTTCAATGCAAATAAGACCGTCTTATATTCGGGCCATTACGGTATGCTTAACATTTAAGATTTCACTGTAAATAATTTTGACGAGGTTGTTGTGCTACGCCATACGATTAGAATTCTGCAGTTACTTTGAATGTGTATGGGGAAACACTCCAAAAACACACGCTACGTTTATTGAATTATCAAATGATTGTCCATAGCGTGAATAGTTGTTTGTCATCGCAATTCATGGTATGTGCAATTTGGGCTGAAGCACAGAGCCTAGCTCTCAATCCAGGCATGTTGTATTTTGATACAAAATTGGGTGTATTTTCGTGTATCTTCTGCCACTGAAGATGCACAGCCATTTACCTCCACAGCTCATACAATGTAGAGCAAATGCAAGATACCAGATTTTTTTCATATCATAAGAACACTTTTTTTGATTGGAAAATGTAAATCAATGGTTGTTATCTAATTATAAATGTAGTACCTAACACATTGACATTTGTGCAATATAAGAATGCAGAAAGGTCACTTTAAAACAAATCAGGCAGTCAAATACAGAGTAGGTGATGACATTGTATCCTTTATTCAAGCATTCCACATAATCCTTGCGCAATACAGTACCCCTGTAGTATATATATGTATTTCCATTCTCCGCTGCTCTGTCGTTGTCAGTGCCATGCCAAAAGAACTGAGCCCATAGATGACACCTGAAGATGCCACCATCTATGGAATTCAGTTCTCATAGTGGAGCACATGTGTAAATGAAGTCTTCAGCTATAGTTTTACGATACAGAGACTGTAGGAAGGTCAATAGTATAGGTCATTTAACATATGTAAGTTATTAAAATCACATATTAAACCAATTGACTCACGACAAATTTATGGAGACCAGTGAAAGCCTGATTTACTGTATACATCAATGAAATTATTGCTAAAAAACGACAAGACATTAAAAATTGTATTATAGACATTTTACACTATATTACACAGCTGAACCGTCATTTTTGAATATTCTTTTTCAATAATATGAATATGAAATGAAAGGGAAACAAGCCTCTACAAAGTCAATGATGGTCACATTGCAGCCTGCTGAGCGTATCTGGATCTTTTTCTTCCTTATTCCTGGAAATGGTTCACTCCTACCCAAAGATAGTTTCTGCCTGATAGACTGATGCAAGCACTGATAGCCCTGGTCACCAGATGACGTGATTCCAAAGTTACACGTTCAAGGAAAAAAAAAAAAAAAAAAACAGCTTCAGGAATAGGGTCAAAATACCATGAGGAAGTTTTTACATTCACAAACAATGGCATGGTTGCTTCTCCCTTCTCCTACATTCATTGATTTGATTGGCTGCAGAGTGATACTGTATAGTTCCTGATAAGATAAGAAGAATCCTTCAGAATACTACATGCAATACAATGGAGGAAAGGCCGCACCTGAGTGTGGCCAGGAAATGACAAATATTCCATTAGCAGAAGTTGCAAACAACCGGTTCAACAACCCAAATCCTCAACGAGGATAAATTTCAGGTTCAAGTTCAGGTGAGTAAATCCCTTTGTATTACCTTGAATGAACTCTTTTTCTCTCTGCCTATTTAAAACAAGTCTAGTTTAGTTTAACCTCAATACTTGCCTCTCTTGGTCAAGTGCATCCCCCCCCATTGTCTCGGATAATCAAAAACTTATGTTTCAGTTCCCGATAGGATCTGCTCCCCCCCAAAAAAAAATTCATAAGTCTTCTCTGCTGTCTTCTCCGTGTTCCATTTTCGAGTAGCTCCAGTGTGACTTAACATCCTGCTTCGACCTTAAATACCGTCATGTTTCACATCACCACCCGGCTTACCTCCCTCTAGCCCGCCCTCCTCGCAATCGTTTATTCATGCACTCCCTCTGCTCGGTAAGCTCACCAGTCACTTCCCAGTAAGAAGGAAACAGTGGGAGTCAACATCACGCCCCCACACTGTGAATCAACACATAATAGTTCTGAGGAAAACCATCTGATGGGCCCTGCCCCCCCCCCCCCCCCTGTACTTATATAGCCAAGAAGGGGAAAGGCTGCGTTTACCGTTGGAGTCAGGAATTCCCCCACAGGCTTGCGTTCAGCTGTCGGCCTGTGACGAGACGATGACGAAGCAGACACACGCTGACCCAGTGGATGTAAATGGAAACTCGAGACTCGGAAAGTAAAATAGTGGTGTCCCGCTGTAAGTGAATGCCAAAATGGCCCCATGCCCTTCAGGGTGCGCTACAAAATTGGGGCACCTTTTTTTTTTCCGGAATCACTGATCAGCCGTCAAGTTGCGTTTTCTTTTTGGAGTGCAGCAGGATACATATTTCACATGATGCAGCTTTATCAATTTGTGCGTCAGCTGTCATTAGAACTAGCTGTGTGGGTGGAAAAACAGTCATGAAAAAAAAAATAGATCTTTGCAGGTTTAAGTTGTGGTCCAGAGAATAAAATACTGATGACGTCAGCTACGGAAAAGTTGAGTTACATCTACGCAGATCTCTGCTATGTCACAACTTCAGCGCCAACATTATTGCTCAATAGGATAGTGACAAGAAACCAGAATTCAAACATCATTTGGCAATTCTGCCAATGCTTTTTTTAACACAGAATCCAGCAAAATGGGGCAGTGTATGCTTTCACACAGCAACACAGCACATGGTAACTAGATATGCTAACTTATAAGGACGTCAGCACTTAACCAACAGCTACAATTGCTTTCAGCACCACAGGCCAGGAAAATTTGTGACTGGCATTTCCGACATCACAACTCCAATAGGTCAAATATTTCTGACACAGCTTTTGTTGTCATGGCTGGTAACACAGAACAGAATCCTCCCCAAACGTGTATCACTGTAAGAGGCTTTTAATCTCTTCCTAGGTAATATGACTGTCAAAAGGACACAGGTGAGTAGATCATGAAGCCCAAAAAATATTTCCTATTGTCTAGTAACAAGACCAGTCTTGATACATATTTCTGAACAAAAGGCCTGAACATCTTACCTCACTGCATTTCCTGGATAGCTATTTGCATTCTTCCAGGATGTAGCCAGCATCAGTATGTGTCACATCATGTGGCTTTTAAAAAAAACCACACCCAAGAAAAGGATTTTTTTTTTTTTTTTTGCATTTTACTCTGCCCCAGAAGGACCAGATGACGAAAAGCAAAACCCCTTTTCCAGTCTTACAGAGACCCCACAGAGACAGACCACTGACGTACCGTAACGCCCGAATCCGCTTTCAAGCAACATCCTAGAGCAGCCGGGTAAGTTGCAACTGACATTTTGTGTTGGACTTCAGAAACAAGCCTGGCTTTCATGCTGCTGTTTGAACGCGGGGGAAATCACTCGCAAAGGTCACTGAGCCCATTTCCTTTTCTTTCCTCTCAGATCGTCGAAATAGACCTGCAACGGCACCCTTTCAGCTGTTCCTCACTGGAACATGGTTTTATAGGAAGTATGATAAGGGGAAAAAAAAAACAGCAATCATGTTGAATCTGAGACCATTTGTTTATTCATATTTTTTTTATGTTTTCCATTTCAATAATGCATAATAGAAGTCATATAGCAAATATTTCAATAATTCAATATTTTTAAAATTCCAGAAAAAAAATTCAGACTGCAAACTGTATCTATTTTTAATATTCAAATTAAAATCTGATGAAAGCAAAGTACAAAATATCATTTTATTTTTCATTTTTGTTGTTGTGTGGCCATTGTTGTGTCCGCGTTGGCCTGTTTTCCCTTGAGGGCCGTGAGAACTAGTGTGATTCTTTTTTAAAGCGCAGGACAACAACATGTCTCTTAAGTCCGTCTTGGCTATCCCAAAGATGATTCACAGCAAAAACACCCCTCTCCTCCACAAAAGTCTCAAACAGGTGCAGACCTCCACCCACGCCAAAATAGTGGGACTTGGTGGCCAGGTAAACTTTGCCACGCGGGGCCAAAAGTCTCTGGAAGGTGTCGTGTAGCGCAGGGTAATAAGCAGTGTTGTAAATTGTCTCTGAAGTCAGGATAATGTCATATTTCAATGGTGGGACCTGACTTAAGGCCAAAATAAGAAAGGTGCGCCAGTCACCAGAGAAAAAACGACACCTTGGCAGAAACAGATCTCTTCTGCCACGTTTAGATTTGATCTTAGATTCTTCTTCTTTGTCGGTTGTTTGCGTGCTCTTTCCTTTATCGTCATCATCGTCACTGTCATCATCTTGGCAATTGAGAATGACATTAGACATAGTGAGTTGCTCGAGGACTGTACTGTTGTAGTCCTGAAAGTGGACTTCTCTGGCTGTTCTCTTCAGAGACAAAATTCCCAGGAGCCCGGCGCCACAACCGAGATCCAAGACAGCCTTGCCGCCAAATGTCTCACTTTCCATCTCGATTACCTCCAGAAGGTCGTACGTGCACTCCCACACCTTGAGTCCGCCCTCATACACTCCCGAGATGAGGTCAGATCTCTGCTCGGCCGTGCGGGACAGAATGTTCTCCGTGTCCTCCCTTTCGTTGATGGTCTTCTCAAAAAGCGTCTCGTTGAGAAAGCGCAGGGGAGGAAGAGTGCCGATGGTGAAGGTTTCATAAATGGCGTCATCAAGTAAGTGCTGGGGGTCAGAGGGTGGGAAATGCTCTTTTGCCTCTTTTACTGCCTCTGCTGAGCCACCCCTTTCATTTACCTAAAAAATACAAAGCAGTATGGAAGTAATGCAGAAAATGAATTGATTTAGTTGCCATTAACATTCACTGTATTAGAGGGGCTTATTTTGAATGTTGACAGACTGTAAGTGGACGTCCTCTAGTGGATGAAGGTTTAATTTGTCAATCTAAATATGCAGAGATGAAAATCTTTACTAGTTTTCATAGTGTGATGTAAATCTTTTAGTTTGGATAACTCCAAAACAAAGGTCATAGCACTGCCACCTTTAATCTCCAGTACAACTCAACTAAAGTAGGATAATGCAAGCACCAGCACAGATTTCATAGTTGTAATAATAACCCAAATTCATCATTATGGAAGCAAGCACACTGTTTTAATAAATACTACATGGGCCCAGTCAATCATTTGAACAACTTTTGTCTTTACTTACAGGCTTCGCAACAAGGCCAATTTTGTCAGTTAACGATGCACATGTATCCCCCTGCACGCCATCCGTGGTTGTCGTTGGATTTACGTCAAAATTAAAACAAAACGACATACTGATTTCCAACAGAAAGCTCGATTTGGTTTAGAAAGCTGGTTAGCTGGTCTCCACTAGCCGCGTTACTAGCTTGCTGCACATGCCTGGATGTGAGAAAGCAAGCAATGGGACTTCAATTCCCAGAATCCCCTGAGGTAAAAACTGCAAATCTCGATTTTGCAATGGTGAAAAGGTAAATTAAGTCGTAAAGCATTGTGTATTGGAGTGATATTTTGATAAAGTTTATGGCGCAGCGCTGACCCTGTAACAATAATATTACTAACGCTTTACATCCGGACTCTATTGACCATGATGCTTTTCGCCACACTCGCGCATGCGCACCAAATCACCAGCTCAAGCTTGCGCTCAACTGTCACACGAATTGCTTTTATCCGGCAACCCGTCGCTTTTTTTTATTGTCAATAATCCTGATTTTGTTGCCCTTTTGAAAATGTCGATTGGAGGCCATTTTTCATCAGTTTTTTCATTCATAAAAAAGTGAGTACCCCTCCATAAAAATGTGTCGCTTGCTAGATTTAGGATGCGCTCGTATTTATTTGTCAACACGGGAATGACATCCACATCGAGGTGGATTTGGCTGCTGTCCATTTGTTGCAAAATGCCCACGGTATTTACACGATCAAGCCAAAGCGCTTTTTGGTTGTCAATGTGTAACTGTTTCAACTATAGCTACTCGTGTATGTTTATTGTGCAAATCACGAAATCAGTTCTCCTTGCAGACAATTTGGCAAACCCTCTGACTCCACCCTCTCTGGAATGCAGCTAAACATGATTGTTTAACTGCATTGTTAGACATTTGTCATTGATGACCTTGCTCTACCACAGCCACGCTTCATTTAATCATTTAACTTGTTTTTCACACCAAGCATCAAACCGAAAAATGATGAACAAATACTGTAAATATTGTATGTTGAAGTAAAATTGAATGTAACTGGACTTAATGACTGTACTGTATTGAATTCAAAACAATATGCACAGATGGAAATTTGGATTCAGTGATTCTTTAACATGCCACTAGAGGGAGTCCGTGCCCTCACTGAGTCAAGTAATGACTAAACAATAAGTTCAACTAAAATATCAGATATTAAAATGGGTGGAAAATGAACGTGAAAATCGGTCTGTGGCTTATCAAAAGACGATTCTAGCCTGGAGTTAATAATCAGTTGTACGAGTGGGATTCCGTCTTAGTGCTGTTGGTTTAGATGCAGTTTCACAAGTATTTTCAAAGTATTTTAAAGACGCTTCTCAGGGATTAAAGAGATTAGTTAACATTGTCTTGAAAATCCACTCTCAGTCAGTGGTTTAAACACTAGTGTCTGTGCGTCAGTTTATTTAAGACACTTTTCAACAGGTCTCAAGATTTTCTGGTTCTTTGCAGTGGAACACAAACACAACAAAACAAAAAAAATCATCATGAAACAATGACTTCACTTTATCGATGGATTTGATTAATCTCTTCTGAGGTCTTGTCTCAAGACATACACTTCAAAGCCAAAGGGAATAGGTTGTCAATCGAGAAGAAAACAAGGTACAAAATAAACCAGTAATGACAATCTCCTAAATCATCTCCACTAAATATTTTTTGTGTTTCTTCCATGCAGGTGATTGGCTGTTCCAAGTGCAGGATGCGGCGGTGGCGGTTGTGTCCGGGTTCTCTCATGCACTTGTTGCGCTGCGTGCTATTGCGGCTGTGTCCAAAGAGACAAGGATGCCGACTGCCTCTGTGGATGTCCAAACCACAAGCCTACTTGAAACTACTGCTGCAATCACTTTTTTATAACACCCTCACGGATTCAGATGTAGTTTTTGAATCTCTTTTTGAGCCATTGTTATGGATTGTGGATTATTTGACACGCTGGTTTGGCTTGGTAAGTATGTGCTCATAGAATTGTATCCAGCAAATACACCTTTTTTCAAATCTATCTTTTAATTGAAGTACTTTACATTTTTATGGAATCAAGAGTAAATCTGCTTTTTAGGAAGAAAAAAAAAACGTTGCCTCATTTGGCCTCTGTTACTGTTTAAATGTCGGTCATTATAATTCAGCATTGATTGAAATTACTTTTGTTTTTGCTTTTAAGGTGTTTGTGTGGATGGTGGTGATACTGACCTCCTCCATCTTGCTGGTGGCTTACGTCGTCCTTTTACCAAATGCACTCAGGACATATACTACTGCATGGCTTATTTGGCACCTTTGCTATGGACACTGGAACCTAATCATGATTGTCTTCCATTACTACAAGGCTGTCAAGACCGCCCCAGGGTACCCTCCCTCTGTAAGACTGACATTTAAGTTACTATAACGATGGTTTGGCTCGATCAATGTTTTGTGAATATCTTGGATTTCTTTCAGGAAAAAAATGACATTCCCTTTGTATCTGTCTGCAAAAAATGTGTCATTCCCAAACCAGCAAGAACGCATCACTGCAGTATCTGCAACAGGTGAATACCAAATATGAGGAGTCATATTTACTTCATCATATTTTACATCATATTTTGTAATGCGTTTTTACTGAAGCTAATCAAAACAATCAAGTTTTCTGCAAATCTTTTTCAAGTAATGAAAAACATTTCTTTATTTTTATTTATTTAAAATAAATGACAGTGACATTCTTTCCTTTATGCAGGTGCATTCTCAAAATGGACCATCATTGTCGTATCCTTTTCTCATATCCGCTGTGTCAACTCTCACATTGGCAAAAGTTTTCATCCTTAATGTCTGCCAATCAGCCTGGTTGAATAATTGCGTTGGTCATTTGAACCACCGTTACTTCTTCTCTTTCTGCGTCTCCATGACGTTGGGCTGTATTTACTGCAGCGTGAACGGCAGAACGGATTTCCTGGCTGCGTACTATGCCCTCGAGGTGAGTGAAAAGCACAAGTTTCACCTGACTAAAGTGCTTGAAGCTTGTAATGCTTTTTCTCTTGTTGCTGCCTTTCTCCTTGGGTTATCTTTTCATGCTGGGCTGGGTGTTTGTGGGCTGCTACTTTAGCATTTCAAACATCTGGAAGTGCAAAGAGCAGGGGTTCCTGTAACAGGCATGGGACCTTTAATAGGGCTTCTCCCCACTGATCAGGTACTAACTACTCGTACCCATTCATGAAAATTGTGTCTCTCAACATTTATTTACTGATTCTGCTCTTTTTTTTTTAAATTTTGTTAAGGCTGACTATGTGACACCGGCACCTCCATACACTTTTAAGGAAAGGATCATGGATAAGAGTATCATCTACATGTGGGTGCTCACCAGGTAAAATCATTTTCAAGATCAAAGTGGTAAAGTAGAGCATGGCTGATGATTAGTTTCTGCTTAGTGACGGTGGTGCATAGACATTAGAAAGGCTCTAATTCCAATATATTGACCATTACAGCACTGTGGCGGTGGTCTTGGGAGCACTAACCACGTGGCATGCACTTCTCATATCGCGAGGTGAAACCAGCATAGAGATGCACACTAACTCAAAAGAAAGAAGTCGAATGAAAAAAATGGGACAGGTGAGTGCTTTGTGGTGTGGTGATGAATCCTCGCTAGGATTAAGATCTTTTTTTTTTCAATTAGTGTGTAAACTTAACTGCTCACCCTGTGTGTCAGGTATACAAAAACCCATTCAACTATGGCAAGCTGCAGAACTGGAAAATCTTCCTTGGTGTGGAGAAGAGAAGGTGTGTTTTTTTTCCCCCCCTGATATATATATATATATATATTTTTTTTTAATCCATGACCATCTGGTCTAACCTCTATTTGCACAACGCCTTACAGTCACTGGTTCACGCGTGTCCTGCTGCCCTCTACTCACTCACCACTTGGTGATGGCCTGACTTGGGACAGTTTCCCCATCAAAAAAGAGCCAATACCAGTTTGAGCTGTCAAGCTGCTACTTTGCATTAAATGGGGTACACACACACACACACACACACACACACACACACACACACACACACACACACACACACACACACACACACACACACACACACACACACACACGCAGACCCCATTTTAAGGCTGGCTTCAAGATGGATCCTGATGGAAGTAAAGAAAATTGGGTGACAACAACCTCCAATACCTCAATTCACTGTGGAATCTCATGGAGTATGATATTTTATTATTCGCTTTGATTGAATTAAAGCGACTAATTTAAGGACTTGAACTGCTCATATTCTACCCGAGCTATTGATGAGTCAGTTAACACCCCAATAAAACACTATTATTTATCTGTATTTTTTTTATCTGTTTAAATTAATAAATTTTGTTTACATAACTACTGTGGTTTTTTATGTTCAGATTGACTTCATTTTTCACAGATTCATTCAACCCTGCCAATAAAAAAAATTAAGACAAATCAATATATTAATTATTAGTTGCAGTTGTGATATCATCCATACACAACAAAATTATACAAAAAGTGAAGACAAAAGAAAAATACAAATACATGGTAAAACAGGAAAACCTCCTTTGGATATTTTGTATTTTAAGAATTTATAAGGAAATAAGGCATTTGATAATTTCAATATTATGTGACTTCTTATTGTTAATTATTTTTGATACAGTTAAATTATTTCAATTCCAACAGGAATGGGACAAAAATGGGAGGAGAGCTGCAAAACGTTAATTCGTGAATGAAAACTAGACAAAGAATGGTGAAATTAATTACATATTCTAAATTATTATCACTTAGTCTACTATAATGAGTCATGACAGATCAAGAATATAGAGGCTTTAAAGAAATGAACCAATAAATCAGACCAAAATTGTTTAGTGGTCAACCAATCAACAATAAATTTATATTTAATTGATATTGTAGAGAACCTTGCGTAACCTAAAAATAAGACTTCCGATATGCTGTTATTATTGTGTGAATGCATCGATGAGTTACGCACGATTTTACGGTGGAACATTATTCATATAACTATTTATAATAGTCAACGTTGCGAAACTACGTTTGCAATCGATACCTCGGCACAGTATTTGTTGTGGGTTTTATTTTGAAAGACATTCTGCTTTTACTTCAGTTAACTTCACAGCGTCTGAAGAAATGCTCTTGACAGCGCATGCTCGAACACTGATCGGGCTTTATTCTCTATCGATGCAAAATCTTCTGCTCGTTTTGGTTTAGTATTCTGTCCCACAGGATTTGGTGGAGAAATATTTGCCTTTTTGTTTTTGCATTTTGCATTTTATTTTCTTGTCAATTTTCCTTATTTGCACATATTAAATGGGACTTCGCCGAAGGCTTCTGTAGCACAACCTGACCTTTTTGACATTTTTGTGGTCTCTTGAAAAAACTCGGAATTCGAATGTGGCAAGCCAACTGCAGACGAATGCAACATTTAGCAGACTGGATTTCAGGTGCGTAATTAATAAAATGAACTAAAAAAAAACCATTGTCAATTTAGGAATTAATAAATTGCATTTTATATGGATTGCATCTATATATCATGTGATATTAATAAAAATCTGCCTAAAATAGTGCAAAATATCAAAGATAGTGGCGCGTGTACCTGGTGCGTGCTTGGGTCAGCTGGCAGTACACGTGACGTAAACATGGCAGACCGATCAGAAACGCGCTGAGCTGTCACAATTCCTTCCCACGATGCTTTTTCTTTTTTTGCACAATTGCACATTGTATTTTTGTCTTATTTGAAGGGACAAACATAAAGGTGATTTAGTGCATTTAAATCTATCTGCAGGTAGCGTGATGGGGGGCTGCGTGGGGAGGAGTAGGAGCGACGGCCAAGGGAGTGTTCGGAGCTTGACCAGGAGCAAAAAACGTGGAGGTAAGCGACTATCCATATTTGTGTTAGTGGTTGGAGTAACATCAGAAAGAGCCATGATAAAGTGATTTGCACGTCTGCTTCACAGTTCTGCTATTGTGGTTTGGAGGCTTGGATCAAGCATTATTGACCCCTTTAAACATGCTTGTTCATTTCCAAAATCTGTGAGATGATTTGTCTCGGGAAGAAGTTAAACGACTTTGTCTGGTTTAGGAAATAAAAGAATCTTCTCAAATTCACACCTTTTAGATAGTTGGTAGTAATATTCACAGGTTAAGCATCAACGATTGTGACCATTACCACTACATGCCTACAAAAATGTCTATCATTTTATTATTATTATCATTTCTTATTAAAGATTGCCTTTTAATACCATGCTTCATGTACCAAAGCAGTTTTGATGGCTTCATGCCCTCTTTTGTGACCATGTCATGGCATAGTACACAAAGCAGGTTTGCTGTGTGCTGTTCCATGAACAATAAACCGATTCGGTAAATGGGCCTGCTGATTTTGTCTTTTAAATGCAGCTACCAGTTATTTGGCATGTTTCCCCTTTGAAAAATCTCTCCAATTTGTAATGCATTCATCTAAAAAGACATAAAATGTGTTTCAGGCCTCAAATCCATGCTGTGACCTTTACTGAAAAATCCCAAAATTGTCTTCACGTTCGAATGTGTCATTTCCTAATGCATTGTGGTGAAGATAGAATTTGTCCACAAAGCCTTTTTATTGTTCCTAAAGATTCCAAAGTTCGCAGCTGACAGTACACCTAGTTACAGCCGTTCAAAGGATCTTAGCCTATCGAACGTCTGACTGTGTTTTATTGACCACTAATAGGTTTGGCATGCTAGCATTGGGCTTTTTTTTTTTTTTTTTTTTATCCTTTCTCCAAATAGAAGTGATAGGATTAGGCCTCGTGCAGAGATGCAACCTTCAGAACTTGTTCTTGCCAACTCTTGTTCCATGAAAAGCAAGGAGAGGATATATATGGCCGGTTGTTAGAATATGTCTAAGTCGAGGTGGGTGGGGGTTTATTTCTAAGCACTTGAGTTACTCGGTGGCGCAGATGGTCGACTAAACCAGACAGACCAACTTGTTGTCGTCTATTTGACCGACACCTGTGGATGTAGCAGCGTTAACAACAAATAACAAAGCGGTTATGGGAGTCCCCAATTCCAGAGAGTTCAACTACTACCATTCTCAGAATCCTCCTTTAAGGATATTGCTGAAAAGTAAGTCGAGATGAAGGATGGGTTGATGGGTGAAATTAGGTTACAATCAAAAGTGTTTGTTTGCGGCGTGTATAAGATTATTCATTTCTTTCTGATTCATTGAAACTTAATGTTACATTTTTCTCAACACGATCAATGTAAATAGTTGCTGAGACAAATCTCTTCCACCTTGCTCACTTTTATAGAAATGCTTAAAGATATTCTCACTAATGTTTATGCAGATAAACAAACTCACAATTGCACCGCTACAATTTCATTTGTACTTGAAAGTTATTTGTATTTATGTGTTGATGTAGCCTATTATTACTCTTCTGCAAATATAATGGAACACCAAAGAATGAAAATCTCCTCTAGACAGCCCTAACGGCGATGCGCACAAAACTTTATAATTTTACATTTTACTGGTGCATTTTCCTAAATTTGCCATATAGATGAATGCTATATTCATGTAGGCAAATGAAGTCAAATGTCAAATTATTAAACACGATTGGCTGCTTTGCAATTTAACAAAGAGGAAAACTATGGATTGCAATGAAATACTCTGAACGGTTATCCCATTTTTTTTTTTTTTTAATCATCATGCTGCAAACCAAATAGAATAAACCTTGCATTGCAATACCAGGTGGCCTAGCTGATATTGTTTATAAATCATTTGAGGCCATGCAGCACGTGCTAATGCTGACTGTCATTGGCCAAGACATACTCCTCTGGCCAGCCAATGCCCTTTGAAGACAGCTAAATCCTGTTATGTGGCACCTGATTACCGCCTATAATCCTGTGCAGCGTCCACCCACCCATGTGTGGCTCACATATATGTGTGTTACTGCTCACGCCAACAATCCACACTCGTGAAAATGAATCACTTTAATTCCAACCCCTATGTGTGTGTGGGGGGGATGAACTTTGTCTGCTGAAAAATAAATGCTCCCTTTATCGGGGAAGAGGCAACGAGCAAGCCCCCTGACTCACATTACACACAATTGAGATCTTGTTTACTCATTGAAATATTTTGTCTTAGTTTGTACTTTACAATAAAGTATATGGTCCTATTTGTAATATAAGATTGATTGTCGAAGTGGCATAAATATTTATATATATATATATATATATTATTTTTATTTATTTATTTATGTTTGAACAATTCATCAAAAAATATAACAAACATTTTTCTGTAAATGTTATTTCGTCATCATATATAATGAATTCATCACTCGTACTAACTGAATGCGTCCTACATTTGTCTTCAGGACGTAACGAGCCGCTCAAGAAGGAGCGTCCCAAGTGGAAGAGCGAATACCCGATGACCGAGGGTCAGCTCAGGAGCAAGCGGGATGAGTTTTGGGACACGGCTCCGGCTTTTGATGGACGCAAAGAGATATGGGACGCGCTCCGGGCGGCAGCCCTGGCCGCCGAGTGCAATGACCTGGAGCTAGCGCAGGCCATCGTAGACGGAGCCTGCATCACTCTGCCTCACGGTACGCACTCACATTTTTGAGCACAAGGTCTCTTGTCATAATTTTCAAAATGTCAGAGGGCAGTTTACAGATGGCCGCGTATCGCTTGTTCAGGGATTACGCCACTAATAGTTATTACATAATAGTCCTGTGTGACCACTGCCACTGGATTGGTGCACACAGAGACATGCAGAAAAAAAACACTGGTATGTCAAGTGCGTATTAATCTACACAGAAAAATCTTTAAATGTTATAATCAATCAAATAAAATAAAAAAAATCATTGTTTTCTCTCCACTGTATTTGGTCTACTTCCTTGCTCTAAATGGCAATCTTACAATTTTCCACAGAGGTCCAAATAATATTCAGATTTTGAGTCGGGTCACAACTGCCATTTTCTAAAGTGCCCTTGATTAACAAATAAAATTAGACCAACTTCTCATGTGTTCTTATATAGAATTTTTCACAATTTTTAGGCTTATTACAGTTGTTAAATGCCATTTTCTTAAAAGGTTTTAACACTTTCCCTGACATTAATTTTGGGTGGAATATGTAATGACGGAGGATTTTGACTCGAGTGGGTTGTTTGGAATCTGCGCAGGCTCTCTCACAGAGAGTTACGACGAGCTGGGCAACCGTTACCAACTTCCTGCGTACACTTTGGTACCGCCTGTCAATCTCATCAATGAAACATGCAACGAGAGCAAAGTTTGTGAATCCACACAAAAGCAAGTGCAGCCTCCTCCCTGCAGGCAAGAGTTCCAACTGCGTGTGCGACTGTCCTCAGGTAAGAAAAGAAAGGACAGAGAACAATATAGTCAAAAAAGCATGTTGGTATCTGACTTTTTTTTTTATTGTCTAGGCAAAGATGTGCGTCTGACTGCCAGCTTGGCCGACTCCATCGCCGAGCTGAAGAAGCAGCTGGAAGATCAAGAGGCCATTGATGTGTCCCGCCAGAGGTGGTTCTTCTCTGGGAAACTCCTCACGGACAAGACTCGTCTGCAGGATGCCAAAATACAAAAAGACTTTGTTGTCCAAGTCATTGTCAACATGAACCCTCCACCTATAGCCGACTGAGAGGGGTGCAATCGTTAAAAAAAAAGATAATAATAAAAAAAGGGCGGAAAGTGAGAACAGGTAAGCTGGAGAGCTTTATGCACTGGGAATTTCTGTACAATTTTCTATGAGAGTATTGTTTTTATAATGTTCCTTTTTGTATTTGTTCTCCCAATTTTTCCAAATATACTTCCAAAAAATAAGCACTGAAACACTTTTGAGGGGCTGGTAACCATCGGCTTGTGAGCCATACTGCATAGAAAAGCCAAGAGCATTTCAACCCACAAATACTGAAACATAAACACTATAAATGGGCCTCTAGAATTTTAGAAAAAACTCAAACATCTTCTGATAGGTCAGAGGTTTCCCACCCCTGTGTTAGATGGAAAAATAGAAACCCAAATTGCACATCCTTGTTTATATCACTATCTTCATTTCTAAGTTTCACCTCCATTGATAACACCCCTCTTTGTCTTGGGTATTGGTCTTTGTTCTCAGTGGCAAACTCCATGCAGTTTCCTTGGGCATCCAAAAATAGAAAATACCTTCTCTCTTTTTTTCCACGTAGAATTTGAGAGGAGAACTGGGAGACAGGGAAGATAAATGTAAATATTTGCATCTGTGTGTGTTGTTTGGTCGATTGACTTTGTGCTCAGTCATTGTCATTTCTTGGCTATTACAAATAAATACATCCACGATCAGATGATTGCTTCTTGTTTCTCTGTAACCTTAAATGAAACAATTACAAATTATGACTGGCATCTTTTTACAACTGCAGGAAGCTGCCGGAATCCAGGTTTTTAGGAAGCCGCCTCAAAGCGTGCCGTCACCAGCTTGCTTTTATATCAGCACACACACACAAGTATCATGTTTACATTTATATTATACAGTATTTTCTGTTTGTCATTTTTACTACGTATTATTTACATGTTTGAAACTATTATTTAATGTTCTGATAACATATGCACTTATAAGGTTTAATATACACTTATTGATACACAAAAATGTATATATGTTAAAAATGAGAGGGTGACATTACTTTGCAGATTTTCACATGGTCTTGGAACCAATTATCCACTGTACTTGATCATTTCATTGAATTAGTCGCCATCCATTTTGAGCTCTTATTTTTTTCAACCTTTCAGCTGGCAAATGTTTCATTAGTGGATTTAGTGCATGTCTTCCTTTTTTTTTTTTGGTCTGCTTTGTTGTGATGCGTTCAGCAGACATCGTTTCCAGATGAAAGTTTTTTTTTTCATTATCAAGCACTTGCTTAATGGAGGCTCTAAAATGTCATCGCACGTATACACAAAGCATTCAAAGCACAAAAAGAACATTACTTCTTTGAGTCTTCTGTGACATGGCATGTTTGTGGGACAGGAGAAGCTGGCAGTAGTCACACACCACTGCGTTACCCTTCTCGTCAGTTGCTGCTTTTTTTTTTGTTATCGTCTGAGTAGGCGCCGGCCCGAACATGAGCCCGCCAGTTACCGTGATGCTGCTATTCATTCCTGGCCTGTGTTGGACCTGCACTGGTTAGTAAATACTTCATATATAAGAGCAATGCAAGAATAAATTTGACCTTCGAGTCATACTGCATGTGCAGCAAAAGAGGTCACATGCTGGATGTCATCATTGTTGTTTGGTGTTGTCGTAGACATGCACAACTGTCCGATGGGCTGGTGGACGGAAAGGAACGCTTGTTACACATTTCATCTGGGCGTAAACATGTGGAGTGATGCTGAAGCTGACTGCTTATCACGCGGAGGCCATCTGCTTAGCATTTGGGACCAAGCTGAGCTGGTGACTCCTTTTACGTACTCACAAGCACACACACTCACACTGATGTGAACATACATTCTCCATCTTCTCCATCGTTCTGTCTCTTCCTTTTGCAGTCGTGGCTGAAGTCACACTATCTAAAATGGCATTGCTGGATCGGTTTGTCCCGTAACATCCCTACCGATGAATGGAAATGGACCGACGGAAGTACTTACTACCCCAAGTAAGTGCCCTTCTAGTTAGAAGACAAAGCTTGTGATCTTCAAAGGCCGCATCGTTGAATTGGTCCTCCTGCTCACTTATTTGGCATCTTTAACGGATTGTTTTCTTTCAGGAACTGGAGCACTATTCAGATACCCAAAGGGTGGGACATCCCACAATGCGTTGCGCTGGAGTATGCAACCTACAAGTGGAAAGTCATGTCCTGTCATCAATCATTAGATTACATCTGCAAGATTGTCCTGGGTTTGTCTATTCACTTTGTTGATTGTGGCTACATGCAATTTATTAGCAACTCAGGAATGTCTAAATGTGCACTTTTCTTTCTTTTCACATGGATTGTGTCCCTGCAGACACATGTCTTTGTCGTCCTTGTTATCGTCCTGCTTCTCCTGCCTTTCCAATATCCACCACTACCTCCTCTCTTCCTACCTGTACTCCTTGTGCTTCTTCTGCCCCTGGTCACACTACCCTTCCAACTATGTTGAAAACCACAACTGTGCTGCAAACCATTTCAGCACCGGAGGTCTGCAAAATATCAATCAATCAGTCCGCATCGTGTGCCTCGAATGACTCCTTGTGCTCGTGCCTGCTCGGCGTGTTTCCTAACCCGGTAAGTTGTTTGCGCCGTGAAACATCTAACATCAACTTGGCATTGAACAAAGACAAAGTCAACCTTATTGGGGATTTTTGGAAAAAAAAGTTGAGCTGCACGCGTTTTCTCAATTGCACAGAATGGTGCATTCCAAGCTGAACTCAACGATGGTCTCAGTGTGAATCGCAACGTTATCATCAGAGGACAGGTCAAGTCCAATGCAGAGAGGTAATATTTTCTTTCCACCCAAAAACAAGGACGTTATCGCAACAGTGCATTTGCAGGCTCATCGTCAAGCTGCTTCTGGGCAAAGAAGACAACGTGACAGCGCTTCAACTGAATTTCCACTTTGGAAACAAAACCATTGTGCTCAACTCCCGAGCGGACAACCAAACTGCCCAAAAGACCGAGAACGCTTCGCAACACCACAAATTTGAACCCGGACTCAACTTCAAGGTCATCAATCAAATGAATGTGAAGATCTGCACTTGTGCCCGCTTTGACCTGTCAAAAAATCCTAAATACTATGTTCCCAGGGTTAACCTGGAGAAAATGTTGACAAACTCAAGTATGCTGTCTTGTCACCATCCAGATTGTCATCCGATGTGGCAACAACACTTTCAATATGACCTTGGATGACAAAGTCCAGCTGGGCTTGGAACATCAACTTAAGAACCTGCAACGCATCAAGTGGCTGGAAGTGTGGCATGTGCTGCTGAGTTCCATCCAGCTGATGTGACCACGTTTGGATATCAGCAGCAATTGTTTCAAATATATATATATTTATCCCTTTCAGGACTTGTTACTGTAATATATTACATTTGTTTTTAAAAAATAAAAAAAAGTGTCTGGAACTGGAGTTTTTTTCAAAACAGGAGCTACTTTATTTACAAATTCGATATACTGTAACTCACAAAGAATTGTCATAAAACGCAACAACACTGTGATAATGCAAACACAGTTATGATATTCAAATTTACTTTCAGACGTCTGCATTTTTAATTTGAACTACTGTTTTGTGCAGATATGTTCATTTTCAGCTCAACAGCGCACTCTGCAGGCAATTTAACAATGCCGCAGGCATTTCAACAACGCCATGACGTCATCAAAAGAGCGACAGAGTCATCTGTGTGGACTCGGAAGCTGCGTGTACTTACACGGCAGGCAGGGAAATCGTGAAAATGGTCAAATCGGGGAAACTTAGATCCGGGTCGGGCTCCAAACTCAAACGATGGAAGAAGGGACACAGCAGCGAGTCCAACCCACAGACGAGTCGACATCGACATGCTGCTAAAAGTCGCTTTTTCAGCCGACCGTCCGGTAAAGATTGATTTTGCACGTGGTTAAGGGGCCGGGCTAATATAGCTTCTTCTGGACAGTTAGCTTCAATCAAACTTTGTCATTTGTTTGAGTAGCTTTAAAAGTATGAAATAACATTCCTCTCCATTATAATAATGCTTGAGTTGAAGCTTTGCTTTAATTCAAACTCCAACACTAATGTAGTGTGCAGGTTACATCAGTGTTTTGATCTAATCAGTGTATGAGTGTAAAACAGACTTTGATGAAATCACAACAAATGTTTTTAACACATTCGTGCCCTTCTGATGGTAAATAGGTTTACAGTATCACTTTATTTGCTGGGTTTATTGTTCTCGTAAAATATCTGCATATTTAGTAAGTGTAGTTCTCTTTCAACATTTCATGTTTTACCTTGTAAACAAATAGTGTCATGCTGTTTTTTTCTTATTAGGACAAAGTGATCTGACTGTCGATGCGCTCAAGCTCCACAACGAACTGCAGACGGGACCATTGGAAATCAAAACAGCGAGCCAGAAAGATGCGTTCATGGTGGATGAGCCGGATCAGGCACTTTCTGAGAGGACATCAGGCACCTTCCTCAGCGGCCTCTCGGATTGCTCCAACCTGACCTTCAGGAAGGTGCAACGTTTCTGGGAATCCAACTCGGCCGCTCACAAAGAGGTAAGGAGAGAAGTGGATGTCTGCCATCCAAAAAATGTGATAGTAACCTAGTTTTTAAACGTGTCCTGCAGATCTGCGCTGTATTAGCAGCTGTAACGGAGGTGATTCGCAGTCAGGGAGGGAAGGAAACCGAAACGGAATATTTTGCCGCTTTGGTAAGTGTGTTTGCTGACTTTGTGTATTGATACTTAAAAGGTCAACCAGGATCCAAGCTGTTATGCATGGATCCGTTAAAGTCCAATCTGTCACAAACAAAGATTTTATTATCTGTGCAGGCAATTTATTGAACATTTATTCAGGTTTGTTCTGTAATGCATTATCAAAACATGAAGTTTTTGTTCTTCTGTGTAAATGTAGATGACCACTCTGGAAGCAGTGGATTCAGATGAGTCGCAGGCCGCAGTGGCGTATCTGCTCAACCTGACCATGAAAAGGTTTGTCATCCCAAAAATGGATGCAATTATATCCGATTCTTCAAGCATGAAATAAATGCAATTGGCTGCTTTCAGGGTCCCTGCCCCAGTGCTGATGTCCAAATTCTCAGATACCACCAAAGCTTTGATGGACATCATATCCCGGCAGGCCTCATCTGAAAGCTCCTCGTCTCTCAGATGGGTGAATACTTTATTTTTTCTCCTGATTGTTTCCAAGTACATCAGACTGATCGTCTGGTTTCTGTTCCTCCTTAGATCTTATCGTGCTTGGCCACGCTGTTGAGGAAGCAGGACGTGAATGTGTGGACTTACCCGTCCACTCTTCAGGCGTACCACGGCTTGCTCAGCTTCACCGTGCACAGCAAACCTAAGGTCAGCTCGCTTGTCTCAAAGTTTTGCTAACCCAGTTGAGTTTAGGCGATCACCGGTCATTCTCGACGTTGTTATTTGTATACCCCCCGTGCAGGTGCGTAAAGCGGCACAGCAAGGCGTGTGCGCCATCATCCGAGGGAGCGACTTCATGTTCGCGGAGAAAGCGCCCGCTCATCACCCTGCTGCCGCGTCCACAGCCAAGTTTTGCATCAAGGAGATGGACCAGGCGGGAGGTAGGCCACATATTCAATCTGTCGGGAATGAAGTCGTTTCATTGATGTTTCTTCTCTGTGCAGGAAGCAGAGAGGACACCACCACGCTTCACGTGCTGGGCCTCCTGAAGGAGCTGATGTCGTCGTTTCCTCTCGGGCTCGTCAAGTCGTGTTGTGAAACGTTGCTGCGAGTCATGACGCTCAGCCGTGTGGTGAGAAGTTATTTAAAATTGCTAGCGGCTTGTTTTCTCGCAATGCTGGAAGATAGTCTTTATTGATCATCCAAAAACCAAGTATTTCAAATTTTGATTTCAATTTTAATCTGTTGTTCATTGCAAAATTCAAATGCATACTTCTCATATTTAGCTTTTCCAATGTGATCCTTTTTTGCTATCTTTTCATGTTAACAGCTCCATTTTCAGTTTTTTAAATATTCTAGCTTGTTCATATATTTGACTTAATTTATATTTGACTTAATTTATATTGACGTAACGTAATGACAGTTGCGGTCGTCTTTTCTGTGTGAAGCTGGTGACCGCCAGTGCCATGCAGACCTTCCACAGACTCTTCAGCGGGAAGCCGAACGCTTCAACCCTGTCACCTGAACTCAACGCACAAATAATCACAGTAAGACTGGAGCATTGTAAAAAGCAAAATGCTGTCCTACCATTGAAGGATCATTTCTCTCCATAGGCTTTATATGACTACCTGCCTAGTGAGAATGACTTGCAACCTCTTTTGGCCTGGCTCGCCGTTATGGAGAAGGCGCACATCCACTTGGCATGGTAACGTGCACTTGGGGAATTATCAAGGGAGTTTATCTTCATGTCCCAAATAAGTGAGTGGGGGTTTTTTTTTTGTGCAGTTTGCAGAGTTCGCTGAGTCTGGGTCACATGCCTCGCCTCTTTTCGGCCGCCATGTCCTGCTTGTTGTCCCCTCACGTGCAAGTGGTGTCTGCGGCCGCCAGCATGCTCAAGGTAAAGCAATCTCCAGTAAAGGTTGAAATAAAAATAAAAAATGTACCACTCAGTTCACTGTAAACAATGGCTTCGTCCTCAACGTATAAGACACTCATGCTGCGTTCAAATGCTGTTCGAAATGGATAGATACTGTACCGGTCCGCTCATGTTCATGTTTCAGACGCTGCTAATCGAGTGCGTTGGTCCACGCATGGAGGAAATTGGAATGGTTTCTCCCACGGCCTCGACGGGAAACCCCGCCTATGTCTACAAAATGTTTCGGTAGCAGAGCTTTAGTCATTTTGAAACAATTTACAGGCAGTGCCGCCAGGTCAATACGTGTGATGTGTGTGTTTCAGTGTTGTTGAGGAAGGCTTGTCCTATCGCTTTCATGCCTCCTGGCCTTTTGTGATGCAAATACTTGGCTGCTTCTACAAAGTTGCGGGGAAACAAGCGCACCCTGTCATGACCAAGGTACAGTGATACCTCTAAGTATGGTTTCATTATAATATTCATATTTATAATGTGTGCGTATAGGTCTTCTTCAACGAGCTTAAAAAAAAAAATCATGAGAGCAATTTTTTGAGATTTCCCCCATGCTTGTAGTCTTTGCAGTCACTTGCCGACCTTCGAGCCACTCCTCGGTTCCCGTACAGTGGCGAACTGGATCTGGCAGTAGGGGGCGCTGTTCAGAGCATGGGCCCTGAGACTGTTTTGGGAGTAGTACCGCTAAACATCACTGGCTATGAGTAAGCGTCCAGTGTTTGCATTACATTCTAGAAATAATGTAATTGGGCTTGTTTGGCTGTAACTGGACTGTTTGTTTGTGCGTCTTTTTTTTTGGTGGTCACCAGCGACAACCTGGAGTTCCCGCGGAGCTGGCTCGTCCCGGTCATTCGCGATCATGTGAAGAACACTCACCTGGGCTTCTTCACTTCTTATTTCCTTCCTTTGGCCTCCACGCTCAAGCAGAGATGTACATCTGAACATTTGTCACAAGCTCAGTTTAAATGTGACATTGGCTAATGCTTTGCTTCTCAATGTGTTGTAGCTG
Organism: Syngnathus leptorhynchus; assembly: GCF_054491065.1. NCBI lineage: Eukaryota > Metazoa > Chordata > Actinopteri > Syngnathiformes > Syngnathidae > Syngnathus > Syngnathus leptorhynchus. The sequence goes on along the minus strand of NC_141204.1, from coordinate 7,500,645 downwards.
AAGAGTTGGAGCAAGCGGGTCAGAAACTGGAAGCCAAAGTCTATCAGATCTTACAGCTTCAGGTGAGTCCTTTGTGCTGTATTGAGCATCCAGCAGAAATGAATTCTCCATACATACCCACAAAACAGCATGTTTGTTAATCACCGGATGTTCTCTTTCAGATTTGGACCATGCTGCCCGGTTTTTGCACATGCCCCGTGGATTTGATGGATTCCTTTAAAGGCATCGCCCGCATTCTTGGCGTGGCCATCAGCGAGCGGCCCGACCTGAGGCTCATCGTCTGCCAAGCCATGCGCACCCTCATCAATAAGAGCTGCACAACTGGTACGATGTCGTTTTGTGTGGAAAGTCGTTCCATTTGCGGACACTGCCGCCTCTGAACCGCTCTCCGTGTCTGCAGCGGAGGAAAAAAATGAAGTGGGCCGCTTTTCCAAGAACTTCCTGCCCATCCTTTTCAACGTGTACACCCAGAAGCCTGCCGAAGGAGAGCCTCGAGCCTACAGGATGGCCGTCTTCGAAACTATCAAATTCTACTTGACAGTCACTGAATTGCAGGTGGGATTAAAAAAACATACATGTGCAGTTTTGTTTAAAGATACTCGTGCTAATCAAACTCTACACGGCCCTTAGATGATCAACATGTTTCTGCAAAAATCCATCGAGAGATTGAATGATACAGAGAGCACAGAGTTCACCCGGTAAGTTTTTCTACTTCAGACCCTAACCCTAGTTTGAAACCTACTTTGGAATGCCTCCCCTTAAGAAATGGAAACTATTAGAGGAGGCATTCAATTTCTCAAATGAATGATGACTTGAGGAAACACTCTATATCAGATGTAAAATGTTTTCTCCATCCACTACTTGTCAGGTTGTCAATGATGGACCTTGTGGTTGCCATGGCGCCCTTTTTGGATCAGCCAACAATGACAAAGATGTTTGAGCTCATCAAGCCATATTTGGAGGTTTGCGTGCGCATGCGCAGTCAAAAGCGCCGCAGGCTTCAAACTTGTTTCCAGTTCTCTAAACCGTCAGTGTTCTCGCTCAGATGAAGAAACCGGCCATGCAGAAGAAGGCTTACCGCGTGCTGGAGGAGATGTGCGCGGGGGAGAGAGACGAGTGCAGGTCGTTTGTCGCGGCCAACATTGAGACTTTGAAGATGGTCCTGCTTGACAATCTGAAAAGTGCTTCATCGCCAGCAAAAAGGGTGAGTAAAGAGTACAAAATACTCGTTTTCATGCTATAAAATCAAATCTTGCTAACTGTATTAACTCACTGGCTAACCCCACTGCGAAACTACAATCTTAAAAACAAACATTATAAAAAAATTGCAAGACCCGTCGGGATGATTATTCAATGAGTCGCGTTGTCCAATTGTTCTCAGCCGCGCCTGAAGTGTCTGATCCACATCATGAAAAGACTCGACAAAGAGCACAAAGACTTCATCGCCTCGCTTCTGCCAGAGGTATCTCAACACGCGCACGACGTCCTGCCATCGATCCCGAACATTTATTCGAGGATGCTCTCTTCTTCAGGTGATCGTTTGCACCAAGGAAATGTCGGTGGGTGCTCGCCAGAGCGCGTACACCCTGCTGGTGGAAATAGGACGCGCATTTGTGCGCTTCTACGGGAACGCTCAAGGTAATCTTAACAAAGGTAAGTCATGATTATTATTGAATGAATGAAGTTTGGCTCGATGCATGATAGAAGTCTGTTAAGCTTCAATTAATAACACTATGTGTGTGTGTGTGTTTTAGAGGCCATCAAAGAGTATCTGCGGCTCTTGTATGTGGGCTTCACGGGGTCCGTCACGATGCTCAGCTGCACCGTGTTGGCGCTCACACGCCTGGTGTTTGAGTATAAAGGTAAAGACACTTGACATATAGTGGCTATTCAAATTCTACACATCCCTTTACATGAGAGATTTTTTTTTTTTTTTATGAGCTGCCATTCCAACGTGTGTAGACTTACTATATCCACTAGTCAAAGTCACATTGTTTTTATTTGTGTCAGACTTCATTGAGACGTCCACCATGGAGCAGATTCTGCACAACGTGTGCATATTGCTGGCTTCTCGCACCAGAGAAGTGGTCAAAGCAGCGCTGAGCTTCATCAAGGTCATCCTTTTCATCATGGAGCCCAAGACGTTGGCGTCGCACCTCACCGTCATGGTCGGTACACACCGTTAATAACACTTCATGAAAAAACATGGAGTCTTCAGTTGGAGACGGGAGTTTCTAATATTTGATTTCCCGCCAGTTGGATGGCATTGGTAGTTTGACCGATGATGCGATGAGACACTTCAGAGCCAAACTCAAGAATATCTTGACCAAGTTCGTCAGGAAGTTTGGGTAAGGATTGGAGGAAGATTTGAGTTTTCTCTGCATACATGCTCACTTAATGCAGGAAAAGATTTCACATAAAGTGCATCTTAAATGTGATGTCTTCATGTTACACCATCACAAATACTATGCTATTAAATTTCAAGCACAATTTTCTTGCAAGTCCTTACAATCTATTTTGGTAGAGGGCTGTTATTCTTTTGAAGGCATCATTGTAGGTTGTTGTGTTCAGGTTTGACTTGGTGAAGAGTATGCTACCTTTGGGATACCACAAGGTTTTGGTCAACATTCGTAAGACGGAGGCTCGCAATAAGAGAAAGAAACAAGTGGCGACGCAACAGGAAGATTCAGACAGCGAAGAGGAGGCTCCCAAAGCCACCAGTAACAGGTACAACACCTCTTTGTCCACACAAAGAGCGCTGACCTGTCTTTCCACGTGACACCTTGCTGGTTTTGTCTTCTCAGTATTGAGGACATCTTGGCGGGGTCAGACAGCGAGCTGTCAGAGGATGAAGGAAAGGCAGGGAGGAAGAGAAATGGCGGGAAGCAGCAGAAGGGTCGAGCCTGGCTCAAGGAGGGAGAAGAGGATGACCCGCTCAACTTCTTGGACCCCAAAGTTTCACAAAGAGTGCTTGGTAAAACATATAAATGTGTATCAACTCACTTCAGATCAAGCAATGTTTGGGAGGGAAACATGTACATGTTTTGCATCTGAAACAGTGTTGTTGTTGGAATGCACCACTATCTTAACGATTACAAATACACTTTGCATAAACTTCCAAACACACGCATTCATTTTGACGATTGAATATTTTGCTCCCCGGCAGCCACCAACCCCGAAAAGAAGAAGAGTGCCAAGGCAGCGCACGACTTCAAGGTGACGCCAGACGGGCGGCTGATCATCACAGAAGAGGATGGCGAGGATGATCAGACAGGTAGCACTCACTATTTTTTTTTCTTTGTAAACTGTCGGAAATGTTCTGATAATTCATCACACTACTCGCAGATGACGCCGAGATGAAAGATATTCAAGAAGAAGCTGGAGTGAAGAGAGTGAGTGTTCTTAGTCTTGATGAATTGCCAAAGTCCAACACAGTTGGCTATGGATTCATTTCTTTTTTTCTCTCTTTTTTTTATTTTATTTTATTTATTTTTTTAGAAAAAAGTTTGCTATTGATTCATTTTTTTTCTCTCTTTTTTTTTAGAAAAAGGTACAAAAGGGGAACCTTCGACATGATGATATGGACACAGAGTCACATCTCAAGTATAAAGGTACACAATCATGTCGATGGCACTGGAATAGGCTTAAAGTTTGGCAAGTTTCGTTTTTTAACAATGGCATATAAAAAGTAAGCAAGCAGTATGCTCGTGAAACATACCAATATATCTCGTTTATTTATTTAACGGCGGCCCGTTAGCATAGTCATTTGTCCAATTTAGACGTCTCTTGTATTTTATATGAAATATTTTTGTAAATAAATTCCCGCTATTTGAATTGAGTGAATTAATAGATTTTTTTTCCATGGTTTTACTCAGCTGGTGGTTCGGGCATCCACAGAGCTTTGAGAGGCAGCAGAGACTTTGGGTCAGAGTACAAGTCAAAGGTGAAGACATCAACATGCAGAAAACACAAAGACAGCCTTAAAATGCAAATATATACGAAAAATGTGTTTGTGTGTCTTTTTTGATAGAAAGGAAAAGGGGATGTTAAGAAGACAGGCAAACCGGACCCTTACGCTTACATCCCTCTGCGGAAGGCCCAGCTAAATCGCAGGTACGTACTCTGTTTTCAAAATCATAGTTTTCTTGCAAGATGTTTGTCACATCATCTGTGCGTGTGTTGTGGTCAAACAGGAAGCGGGCGAAGCTACAGGGCCAGTTCAAGGGGATGGTAAGAGGTGCCCAGAAGGGGGCGCAGTCAGGGAGAAAAATGCAGAACCGCAAGAGGAGAACTTGAAGATCATGGATGATTCTTCAATGGTTTTAGTGTGTAAGAGGACATCAGTTTGTTTTTGGACTGCCTCCAGGAATACTAATCCTGCTCTTCACATTGAGTGTATGTAGACAAAGTAATATGTATTTCATTTCTTGGTCACCTGAGAGCAGTGTTTGCTTGTGGGTGTGAGATCATGTGTGAATAAATCCCTTCCAACATTTAAACTTTGAATACACTTCAAAATAATTACAAATCTCAGATTTTGCATTATGACTCCATAAATGTCATGAATGGATTATTAGTGTCCTGACTGCAGTTAAAAGCTAATTTGTTTAATGCAAGGAAAAGCACTGCAGGATTAAATAATACATGTCATAAAGCGGCCCACGAGCATATTTCTGCACACATCTGAATTTTTGCGCAAATAGATCTCTTTTATTAGATGAAAGAGATGGCTCGTAAAAAAACAAAACAAATTAGTTTATTGAAGTTGTTAATGCAGAAATAACACAAATGATCATTTCAGTCAGTTAAAGAAGTGAAGAGAAAAGCACAAAGCAAACTTTGGTACTAAAGTTGTAAAAAGGCCACAAATAGAAGTCAGTCTGAAGGGCTTGTTTGCATTAAAAACGATAAAAAAAAATTTACATTGCCCCCCACCAAAAAAAAGAGAAACCCTAGTGTTGAACTCAGCCCAGGCTAATAAAATAAATAAAATCTAAAAACTGCCCTGCAGTTGCAACAAAAAAATGTGTCTAGTTGGTAAATGTAAAAGGACCGTTGGCTTAATTTGCAGCAACTCCGAGGCTAATCTACATTTAAAACATCTTTCAACTTACTCGTCGCTCATCTCCTCTAATAAAACTGAAGCAAAGTTACTCATAGATAACATTCTACACATTCCAGAAAGGGTGGGGAACCTTTTTCCTATGACAGCCCATCCCAAAAAAATGATGCAAAAAAAAACACGTTATTTTTGAATGGTTAGCATGTCTGCCTCTCAGTTCTGAGGTTCTTGGTTTGAATCTCTCCCACATTCCAAAAACACACGGTGGGCTCACTAAAACTTTTTGCTCAAAGGTCAAACTGTCTAGGTTCACCCACTGAACTCGAATCTACCTGCTGTCTTCTTCCTATTAGCCACCATGTGAGTACTGAAGTAACAAAATGGTTTGCTGATTTGCATGTGAGGGATACATTTTGTATGTGTTTGCTGTCCAGCAACAAAGCCCACAGGCTTGCAGCAGTTGGACCACTTGTATCATCATCATCATCACAGCCTGGGAGGGGGTCTGGAAGGCGGTGGTCCCGGGGGTACCCGGGAGGGGGGTGGCCCGGGAGGCGGTCGTGCTACTGGAGGGGGTACGCGTGACGGAGGCATGGTGCGGGGCCCTCTGGAAGGGGGTTTGGTGCGGGGAACCGAGTTGGAAACCAGGGGTTGCTGCTCAGCGGGTGTGGGAGGAAGGGAAGCGCTGGGAAGGGGTGAGGATGGGGCAGACGCGGTGGGAAGGGGTGAGGATGGAGGAGACGGGGCGGGACGGGGTGTGGCGCGGGTGTAGGTGGCCGACTCGCCTTCTTTGACCCGGTGGAAGCGTATGCAACGACCCTGGAAAGACACAGCAGACATGTTTAGAAATCAACTCTTTGGTCTCATGTCTGTCCAGCTGTCTCCATTCTATCATCTATCTGTCCATCTGTCTGTCATCCATCATTCCAATGGCGTTTTGTGAGGTGGGGTGGGGGAATAATGATTTGATACTCCACAGAATTTTTAGTCCCAAAGAAATGAACAGTCAAAAATGTTTTAGTTGATTATTCATTATGGTAACAGGACATTACCCAAAACAGCCAATTATGAAAGTTAAAAAAACGTTCTGCATTTTATTGTGCAAAATAAGAATATTAAGATGTTCCGTAAATTCACAAGAAATGTACTGTTTGACATGTGAGGATATAGTGTTTGGCGTTTCGAAGCGAGCGAGCCGGCACAGCTCAGGGACGGCCTAAACGACAGAAGCGAGTGTGTTTGAGGGCGGACAGAGGCTCTCCTGTTTTCCCTTCACACCTGCACCACAATAGCTTACAAAATCAGGCACACACACTGTCCTCTTCCTCTTTCCTCCTCCTGTGCTGTGACACCAAACAGAAAGTGCTTTATGTCTTGCAACATAAAGGCGCATTTCAAAATATACCCACAATCGTTAACAGAGGGTGCTAATCATGATTTACAAGGCAGCAAAGAGTGGGACGCTTCTCTTATTGTCCGCATTGATTGCTGGTTGCAAAGTCGGTGTTGTTGTGAGGAAGGGGGGGGGGGGCTCTCTGTGTCCTTGGTGGTCTGATTATAACACCTTATTAAACAGAGAGGCCCTGAAGTCACACAGGGGCCATTTAGATGGCCCGAGCAGTAGTAGCTTTGTGGCTTGAGGGGCGCCATTGTGCAAAAGCATGTATATGAGGGCCTGCGTAATTGATTGGGGTCAGCCCGCTTAGAATGGGGTGGGGGGGGTTGTTGACCGCCGGGGTCTTGTCGCTGGGCTGCGGAGAACAGTCCGGTTTGGGAGCAGCAGTACAACACCAGCGAGAGCATATGGACACAATGAGAACACAAGCTCATGAATATGAGTGTATTTGTGTGTGTGAGTGTGTGTGTGTGTGTGTGTGTGTGTGAGTGTGTGAGTGTGTGAGCAGCCCGTCAACGCAACATATGGCCTGAATGAACCCTCTGGCTCATGAATAAACAGGGACAGGAAGGATCGGGAGCCGGCTGTAAAAAGAACACTAAGACAAAAGAATTGGTGTTGGCTGACAACAATTGAAGGTAAACTAAACTTTGTTGAATTGGTCAAATCTGTGGAAAATGTTCACTTTATCATATTTTGAAATGGCTTTACCACATCTTGGCTGGATTACTGTTGCACTTTGGAGTCAGCCAGCCAATCAGCATCCTTAAACATCACCATGAGGCCCTTCTACACGTTGGAAATGATTTTAAAATGTTGTATTTGTTTTTGAATGTCTAAATCGAGCCTTTAAGGCAGATTTTTTTTTTTTAAACTTGTTTTTACTTGTTTTCTGTTGTGACATCAAAATCCAATGCTTTATCTTGAATGGAATAAGCGATGGATGGATGGATGGATGGATGGATGGATGGATGGATGGATGGATGGATGCTTTGGACGTGTGGCAGACATTAAAAGTCGAGCCTTAAACGCGACAAGAGGTGAGTGATAAAATGTGTTGGATGAAATTAGGGCGAAGTGAGGCTTTAAGGCAAAGTGATTGGGTGACGGACGACGCGGTTGGGGGGGCGTGGGGGGAGGATGTCGCAAGGGGGGGGGGGGGGACCCTCTGGTCTCTGCCGTCCTGTGTGACGGAGCATCCGTGCCATCAGCTGCGGGGACAAAAGAAGGGAATCTCTTGTGTCACAATATGGCTCGTGGCCTTTAAACTGCCCATCTGTTTGTGTGACGCTCACTCGGCAGTGCTGACACACAACTTACAGTGACAAGCGCGCACATGCGGCGCAGACGTAAAATGCAAAGACAGTGTGTGGCAGAAAGTGGCAGCACGTTGATGGCCGTTTGCAGATGCAGCCAGGTCAAAGTAATGCGAGGAGAAAGCGGAAGGAGCCCCTGAAAATGGATGCTTAATAATATTTCCAGCTTTGTTGTGCTTTTTGTGTGTGTGTGTTGTTGTTTTTTTTAAAGCCACATTTCTGTCAAGTCATTTTTTTGTGTGCCCCCAAAATAATTTTCTAGTGTGTAACGTCAATGGCATGGTGAATTTGCACCCCCTTGTGGAGTCGCAACAATCACATCATAGGAAAAACAATTAGAGAGCGGTATGGTACGAGAGCTTGCATTTGTGTTTGCCAAGTTTTGGTGTAAATCCTTTTTTCATTTCTTTCATTTAAACACACTCTCTTCTGTCACTTGTTGAAACTCAACTGACAGCGGCTCATTGACAAGAAGTCATTGCAGCCTTTTATGCTCGCTGTGCCTTTCAGCTGAATCCTGCTCTCACTTGCCACAGAAGAGCCCCCCCCCCCCCTTTCCTCCCCCCCTTTTGTATATACGTGAAGAGTAGTTTCATTTTTCTCAGTTAATGAGGCATGAAGGCAGTAGTGCTCATTGTTGGGGCATTTCTGTGAAGTGACAGAGAAGACCTCTAAAAACGTCTGTCCTAACAAAGATGAATTGTGCAGCTTGAAAGAAGATTTATAAAAAAAAAAAAAAAAAAAAGTGACAAAGTGGGGATGAATCCATTAATGGTGACTTATTTGCTAGACTATAGGCGCATACTGTTACATATGCCGAAGATACCACACAAGGGACAAACTGATAACATTTGACAATGACACCATTGACAACTGCAGATGTCATGTCATGGCAACCAGTATGATGATGAAAACACGTCCTCGGGGTTAGAAGGTCCAATATGAGGCTCCAAGGTTAGAAATCTAGGAGTGTTACACCTTTGTGTGACATCACTGGGGTGCTCAACAGAACTATTACATAAAATGTGAAGGTTTTGATTATGGGAGAAATCAAGAGGCCATTTTATACGCATTGACTGGTAAGCTTGAGCTTCTTCTGTGGTGTGGTATGCATCCATAAGTGCAGATGTTTTCTATCTTTAAGTGCATGATGAAAACACTGTCTGCAACAAAACTTTGAAGTGGTTGCTGCGCACCTCCCAAAATATCCATAATTATAGTCATAAAGCCAATGTCTGGTGCACAGATTTTCTTTTTTCCGCATCCTAAATAAAGAAGGAATGCAACCGGACTCACCTGGTCTCCAGGCTGAGGCCTCATTAGAGAGACTTGATCGTAGCCTCTTCTAAAGAGAGCCCATAAAGCGTCTAGCTTCCCCTGGAGATGGGACACACACACACTTAGAACACTCCACATGCTTAAAAAAAACTTCACGCATCATTTAAAGACAAACCTGGATGGGCGTGTACCATCTCCTTCGTTGCGTAGTCCGGCGGTTGGGTTTTCTGGGCTTGGGTTCATAAGGCTCAAATTCCTCCTCTGGCATCTTGACGACAGCATTTTTGGGTTTGTCCAGCTTAGCGCCCTCCTCGGTGGAGCCCTTCTCCCCCCATCGCACCTGCATGAACATCAACAACAAATTATTTTACCTCCCCCCCCATGAAGTAAATGTGGTAAATGTATCAGGGTTTTTACCTCCATGCGTTTGATGCCCCCCACTCCTCGTCCTCCGTAGTACGAAGCGTCCACTGTGGGCCATCTCTTCTTGGGCATCCCATCTTCATCGTCCGATTCCTTTTGAGAGAAAAAAACTTCACTTACAGCATTCCATATTCACAGTTGGTGATCAAATAAATAATCCTTGCTATAGCTAATTGATAATCATTTGATAGATAGCTAAAGAATAAGAATCAGCATGCTGGATAGACTTACAGGTTCTGGGGGTGGTGGAGGGGGAGGTTCTTTGATGACCTGAAGGTTAAAGATATAAAAATCATATTAATATAATGGTCCAGAAAGAGTTGTTTGCAAATGAAGTGAAAATGCTGAGGCATCAACTTACCACAGTACAGCACAGAGGCCAAAACCACCACATGAGCAGCAGGGCCAACAGCAAGAACACCACCAGCAGCGAGATCAGCACGATAGTGCCGTCAAACTGCACAGACCACGCACGCAAAAATCACGCCGATGCAATTAGACCAAGAAAAAGTCCGATGCAGCAAAACGTGTGCATTCAAAGTACTCACAGCCTCCTCTGATGACACACACAACAGAGGAGACATCAGAAAGAAGAGAAGAAGAAGACTGGAGGAAATCCAAAAGAAGTTTTGAAAGGGAAAGTGAAGTTTATTCAAATAGAGCGCGCACACAATCTACTCACACATTCAGTTGTTGTGATGTGAACCGAGCTGGTGATGTAGGAGATGCCCTCATTCATGCTCACCTGAAGGTAGATGACCCTGCAAAACATGGAGGTGACAAGCTCGCTTTGGTCTACTGTACATGTTTGCCTGAAGCAGCCTGCACATTCCTCCATCTGCTCTGTCCATACTTGCACTCTCTAAAAACGCTGACATGGACACTTTTCTAAAAGCCACAAAAAGGTCAAGGGAGTTCTCTGCCTTACAGACTAAATGTCGTCTGCATAAAAAGCACAAATTTGGGTCAAATGTAGAAAAAAAAGTATATAAAACCAATGAAGAAAAAAAAATATATTCTGCCAGTCTGATAACATTTTAGGATAGTTTTTCAAATCCAAATTTTGAGGAGAAAAATTTAATACTTTAAGATAATAATATCATGTGAAAAAAATTTTCTCTGTGAAAGAATCTTAAAACATTTAAGCTGGAATTGACCAATAACCATTTTTCATTGTTCTGCCGGACTCACAAACGTATATATCTTTATGGACAGATCAATGGACGTATTTGTTTGTCAGTGAGCAAAACAAAAGATGCTAGCAGCCAAAGTGAGAAGTCGCAAAGGAGGCAGCTGCAGATTGTAGTTGTTGGTTTCGGGGAGAAGAGCGGAGAAAGGCTTCTTGTGCTGTGCTTATGGTTTCGGGGGACATAGACAAGGGGGGCATTGAGCTTTGGGTCCACATTTGAGGAGAGGGCGGTGACTGGGGGGGGGGGAGGTCACTGCAAGGTGGGGTGCGGATGGAGAGCGTGTGGGGGATGGGATGAAGAGGAGCTTTTCTGTCCCTTCAGCATTCTCACTCCTTTCTGAGACCCCCCCCCCCCCCCCTTCCTTCCATCATTCATTGACTTCCTCACCCGGCAACACTATGTTTGCTCTCCTCCGTACCCTCGACACCACTGTGCCTTGACTCATGCTGTCAACGACTCGGAAGGAGGAAATCGGCAATGCAGGTGGCACTCCTATACCCCCCCCCCCCCCCCCCAATCATACAGTCAGGGGACATGCTGCTATCAATCTCTATCAATCACCATCTCCCCCACTATATGTGTCTTTGCCCTGTGTTTGTGTTTGTTGCATCCGGAAGGATTGCAGTCAACACGGATTTATGTGAAGTTAGCATCAATGACTTCATTCTAAGAGACAAGGCTCTCGGATAGAGCAGGAGGGGATCGAGGAGGCTTTGAGGTTTGGTTGGCAGCCTTAGAGAGCTTCCCAAAAGTTTGGGAGTGGATGTGGCTGTGAAGATGGGGACCGCTTTCTGTTAAAGAAATGAATCTGATTGCGGTATTGCACCAATGGTATTTCTCCACCGGCCATCAGGCGGCAGTTGGCTTCCTCTTTGGACCCTTTGGCCATTCACAGCTGATTTGCTCTTGAGGGTGTCAAACAGTGCTGACTGTGCACTAATGGGCTCCAGCTACATGGAAAAATGGACTCCTTCGGGCACTGTGGAATGAGGGTGCACCACATTCTTATCTGATTTCACCCAAAAAGTTGTTGCAATAGAAGTAGAAGAGGCTTTGCTGTAAATGCAGTTTTTTTTTTAATGACTTAAATTTCAGGTGCTTTTAAGACACTCTAGTCACTTAAAAAGGTAGAACCTCTTAGTGGAACCTCAGTTAACTAAAATTTTTTTTGTTGGCTCACCTTGGTTCACAAAGAAAAAAAACATCACTCATTCTGCAGATCGGGTATCTTTGTATTTTGTTGTTGCAAATTAGCCCTCAGTACACAATGCACTATAAACTACAACACTGTGAGGGTGTGCATGTGACAATTCTTCTCTATTTATATTTTACTGGACGGAGCATAACAAAAATATTCATAAAAATAATTGCTGTTTTTGGATGTGTGAATTTAAAAATGGATAAATGGCTTTTCATTAAGTGTAGTCAGGACAATCCCAATTGACAAAATCCATATTGCAGTGAAAGAGATAGCAAACAGCGAGTCTTCCATGGGCCATGGTGTGAAAACACAATTCCTTGTGTGGGGAATGTTTCCCTGTGAACAAAACTACTTTGCAGACGAGCTCAAATCAAACAGGAAATCTGAGTGACAGCATCAAGACAGATGATGACTGGGAGGTGTCTGAAGCCGCAGGGCAGCAGTGTATAATTATGCACAGGACTCCGGGGCAGCGGGGCCGGGAATGCTGCTGGGCCTCGGTCCACTTGGAGCTCAGCCCAAAGCCGCGCGCTGTCTGCCCCTGTCCAAAACTTCTACTTGCCATCACCAAGGGCAGGGCTACAAACCCTTGGAGGAAACTTTACACCAGCCCTCACACTCTTTCTCTCTCCTTTAAGTGTCAGCCACAGATAGGGAAACCACACAAATAGTGTTCATATTGACACACATACACAAAAAGGGAAGGGGGGGTTGTGAAGATCTAAACCAGGAGGCGCTCATTAAGTTGTGTTCCTGGGCTCTCCTCCTGTGATTGGTGTCTGCTTTCGTTAACTGTGACAAACTCTGATTGATCGCACACGCTCAGTGACTTTGGCCAAGGCGTTTTCAAGGACAAGTGTCGTGGCGTCTGCATCAAACTCAAGCACGAAACTGGCAAAGACACAAAGAGCTAAATTTGGTCTCTATTTAAAAAAAAAAAAAAAAATAGTGTGAGATTTAAAAAAAAAAAAACAACTCACCTCCCCGCTTCTTCAATAACAGGAGCAGGACAGAGAAGGAATGTATCTTCTATTTCGGCCGGTCGCTCATCTACAGAGAAATTAAATCAGGTTTGTTTACAAGTGAGATATTTTTTTTTTTTTTGCAGATGAGGAATGTGCTCCCACTTGACTCAGAGTGTGTCTGCCACTACAACTTACCAACAGTGTGTGTGTCATTTAATTTGAAGCTGCAGCGGACCTGGTCGATATTTCTGGCATGGAGAAAACCGTTTCCTTTCACCACCACCTGAAATTTCTCTGAGACAAACACCACCGTCGATTTAATTTCATACAATTATAAAAGAACTGAGCAGTTTAGCAACATCGTTTTTTATAAGACTCAGATTCAAAGGGAAATAATCTTCAAGCCATTTTTCTCATTTGAATTTGTGCGTCTATACGCAATGGTGTTAATGCAAAAAGTGTTTCTATTCCAAAATATGTATGTGTGTGGTAGCCACGAGGCGTGTGTGCAAGGTGCGTGTACGTCTTTGACCTTTACTTTCCCTCGGGCGCTGTTAAAGTGCACTGACAGGGCCTTGCCAGCATATGCCGTAGTGTCTATGTGGCTGCTTCTCAGCATATGCTGGCGAGCGGGAAGAAAACACTTGGTTGAAAAACATGCCTACGGGGCTGTCAAAGTAGCTCTGACCTTACCTATGGCGCAACGCGTGACGTCGACACATGTCGTTCTCGTTACTTTGCCTTTTCCTAAGCCGAGTGGGAGCAGATTGTGTGTTTGCCGTACCTCTCGATTCCTCCCGGCTAATACAAATGAACATCGGTCACACCTTTAACATTTAAAAGCGCCAGCGTGAAGATCACTGCATAAAAACACAGTAGGGTGTCGGCGTATACGTGACACTATTTTTTTTGAAAGGTCACGCAAGTCTCCCCTGCAAATATAGACATGCGTTAGATGTTCTGATGTTGCTGCTTCATTGGTTTATTTTATAGTATTGAGCAAATGTAAATGGTAACGTGTTTTCTTTCTAGAAAGGCATTTTTGCATTTTTTTTTGTGCAGTTTGCTTTTGGAGAATTTTTGTTGTTGTTGCTTCAATTGTATGTGTATAGTAATTTTGTCTATGAAGCATTTTTTTTATTTCTCTGACAGGAAAAGGGAGACATTTATCTTATGCACGGCGTTTCTCTTAACTGGATGATGTCATGCTGACTCATACTAGGTAAGTGAGGTCACACATTTTTTGTTTTGATTATATTGTAAATCTGCTGATGGGACTTCTTTACTTCACTGAAGTTGCGATATTAGAGTGCTGAGGGAGCTTTCTATATACGTAAACAAACACACACATGCAAGCAACATAATCATTTCCTGTTTGTTCCGCCCTCCTCTTGGGCTCTGCTTTAAGTTTGGACCTTAACCACAACAATCAGCGGCGTCTATGAATTATAATATATATATTTTTTAAATGGCTCTTTAAACATTTCCGAAAGATTGAAACAAGACGAATGCGCTTTTCCCAAAAATATGTTGAATAATACACTGAATAGGTTTTTTTCAAGGTCAATCAACTTTAAAAAGTGAATAAGGTGCAGTATATTAGGTTAGTTCCCTGTAATATCACATGGAGGTTATATTAGCTTCCACAAACACTCTCTGTCACATACAGTGGCAGGCGAAAAGGTTAATGCTGTCACAATCATGGCAGGTCAGAACTGGTGGCGCCCTCCCTGCTGGCTTGAACCATACATATGTTGCTGACCGCCACGTCCATGTCCATCTTCACCTGAATGTTTGCCGAGCATATGAAGCATACGTTTGCTTGCTTTTTTTTTTTTTCATTTTGCTGTTATGCAGGGGGCACTCTTGTGGGGTAAGACTTGTCCGAACGACGGCCCTTCAATCACGTTAGTGCGACGGGACAGCAAAGGGCAGGGCGGGGGGCCACGCAGGAAGGAACGAAGGGGAGGAATGGGTCAGACGCTAATGAAAGCAGCAATCTTGGCTGTCATGTTAGATCTCAGGTTCAACGTTCTCCCTATGCGTGTGTGTGTGTGTGTGTGGCGTCGATGCTGTCATGTCTGATAGTGTGGCCCAATGTTCAGTGTCCAGTCTGATGGCCTGTTTGCAGGCAGCTCAGCCCGGTCACTTCACATCAGTGTGAGGGACGCGTGTGTGTGTGTGTGTGTGTGTGTGCTTTTAAAGAACAACTCTACATGTTAAAAGCCTGACTTGCATTCAGGAGACAACAGTTTGATGCAATATGTTGAGATGGTGGTTATAAAATGCTGACCAGTGCTGGATGATCTTGCAATCATACATCGCTGTGATTATTTCTACACGGCTTCATTTCGTAACAAAGGATTCATACTGGAATAATAAGATCAGTGGTTGCCCTTCATTAATTAGGCCAGAGTCAAGTTTTGGTTGGAGTGCGTTTCTTAGTTCACTGACCATTCGGCTGCTCATCAATCGAATATCAAATGAGGCTGTTGGAAAATATTTGGGAACACGTCGGCTGATAAACTGGTAACGAGACAGAGATAATTATCACACGGGGACACTTATTATCGTCTTTCTCGTCTCCTTTCCTTTTTACTTAGCCATGACTGTGTTCTATTCTTAAAACAACAACTCTAATAATAAACAGCACTGCACATTCTTGTTTTTTTGAGAATCTCCTAATGGATGATTTTTTTCCATTGGTCATCCTGGGAGCAAGGCGAGTAAATTCACTCTCCTAAGTGATTCCTAATAAGGTCATGTCAAAGCGTATCCATCCCATGGACTCACATGGAGACTCCTTCACCATCTCATTCGGCTTTTTTTTTTTTTCCACTTTCTCAAAGTGGCATCCAAAGATCAGCCATGCGAGGGATGGGAGAGGAGGCCTAAGTAGAGGTTAAAGGAGCCAGAGTGGCTATTCAGCATATACGATGTGGCAAACTAGGCCAAGGAGCAAGCCATGCTTAAAGATTCATGGCTAATTCCTCTGACCAACTCCAGTTCCTCCTCCTCCCCTTTTGGCCCACATGCTGGGGCCAAGCGACTATGCTAATCTCCCCCGGCCGGGAATGACAATACGCTGTGTGTCAACGTGCGGTCATAAGCGTCTGTGCGATTACTCAACTTTACGGTTCGCTCCAGAGGCTTTGGATGACTGTTATCTGACACAATCACACCCACACATTTCTTCTCGGTCATCCTAACGATGGAACCTTGCTCACCGCGCAGCCCTTACCTCCTGCACATACACTGGATGGTTCAGCAGCGAGGATCTCAATGCAGGATTTCTTGATGATCTAAAGCACAAAACAATTTGATGAGATCATGCAATTGCGCGTATTTGCGTGTACGTGTGTGTTACCGAGTCAATGATGCCCCTGAGGGCTTGAAAGCCCCCCCACACAGGAAACACATGTTCCATAGTGTCCGCAATGGTCGCAAGCTAGATAAAAAGAGAAACACACACACACACGGACAATGTATTTGCTTTGTTTGTTATACATTCAATTTGCTTCCTACCTGGGTCTGGTTAAATTCTTTGACTCCTACGCAGTAAACAATGGCTCCCATAGATCTGGCTCTTTGAGCCTGTGAGGACAGAAACAAAAAAAAAAAGGGTCACCCGTCGTGTTGCTGTGACTTTTGCACCACCTGGAAAAGAGATTAGAACCTGAACGCTCCACACACAAAAAAAAAAAAAAAAAAAGTCGTGCCATATGGACATCTATTAGCAAAGCAAGAAGAAAGGACACATGGCATATTACCTCTCGCTGAGCTTTGTCTAACTGCCACTCGTTCAGTTCCCCGTCAGTCAAGGCGATGATAACACTGGCCGTCCCTGTGAAGCACGCAAAATTCTACCAAATTGCGCAATGTGCCGGGAATGTCACCTACATTGGCAGTAGAAAGAGTTTACCTTGATTCTCATGATAAATCTGTTTATTTGCCTGCCAACGCAGAGACATAGGATGAATGTTGTATATTTCATTTTATGCTATCTGGTAAATATTGAATGAAACCATACCATCTGAAGCCCAAGGTCCATAAATGTGTCTCCTCCAGCAATCACACTTTTTAGAGATCTGAGTCCTTCAGTGATGGCCTCCCTGAAGGGTACAAACAGAAGCATTGGCAAAAATCACCCCAGAAGGAATACCTTCCAAAAAAAAATTGATATTCCTTGTCGAACAAAAGTAACGGTCTACGTATGTCGAGAGAAATTCCCGGAGATGGGTGCGCTCATAAAAACAATGTTGACATCATGTTAAGTGTGCAAATGAAATCAATGAATTTGGTCATTGTAGAGGATACGTTTTGTTTGACACATTTTGCTTTGGCTATATTGTAAGAAAAAAAATGTTTTGCCCCAAAAAATTTGAATAGTGAAACGTGCGGTCAAAAGGAGAAGAATGACTTGAACAGAAATGGATGCGGTGCTCTCCAACCTCCCAGCATTCCATTAGCTAAAAGGCCGAGAGTTGAACCTGTATTTTGGATTTGCACCCGAAACTTACTCTGGATTTTCTGCGACAGGATCTACGAGAATCATAAACATGTCATAAACAAATGTAGCTTTACCTGTTCTCAGTTAAGTCCATGATGATTCTGCCATACGTGGAGAAGACGATGAAGGACATCCTCAACATGGGACTGCGAACACACAGTTGTTTGACATTCACATTCTCCAGTCATAAGTTTGACAGATTCCATGAATGACAATGACTGCATAAATTCCACTTGTAATTTTAGATTTGGGTAATATGGCTCTGGGTAAAAGGTCTGGTATGTTATTTCTATACTCCTCTCTTGGTTTCTGCAGTATTTTAGCCTTTTTCCTCTCTCCATATTTCTCAGCTTTTTCTATTTGTGTATATACTGCTGAGAAGCACTGTCTGAGCAATTTTGATGTCATAGGTTATCGTTGTTATTTTTTTAATTGATGCACCCATCGTTAGTGGAAATATTTTGGAAGTCAGACTGAATGTGCAAAAAAAACGAGCTTACTTAAAAGTTATTTATTAATTGTTAGCGGATACCATTTTCTGACTCCACACAAGTATTTTGTTTTGGCTATAAATATTTTTTCCTATGTTTATATGTATTGAAACTGAGTTCCCTAAGGATTAAGCCACTTTAAACCTTCCCACCATTTGGCAAATAGTGACAATAATGACTATACCTGATAAATTTCTCTGCCAGCTGCTCTACAAAAGAGTAAATCTCAATCCAGTGATGCTTCACACTTCCAGATCTGTAAAAGGAAGAAAAAGAACTGTTGGCAGGGATTTGATTTATTTCCAGTTATTTCGGTAAACAACAGCAAAAGTCAGATCTTCATCATTTTGAAAATTCGGATTCCCAAAGACAAATGAAGAAATGCAACTTCAGAAGAAAATGCAGATTGCAATGTTTTTGGTCACATTCCACTATGCTGTTAACCTTGTTGCATGCTGCTACTGTTTACATGACCGTCTCCTTAATGAAGCCCAATCCCAAGGGGCTGCTAATGGGGGGCTAATTGCTGTTGGACCAGAGGGTTGAGGTTGAACTGGGAAAGATGCAGCAGCCCGTAGCAGTGAACATGTAGAGGGCAGCTGGCCTGCGTGTGTCCATGCGCATGTCCGTTTGGTTGTTTGTGTGTGGCGGTGAGGGGGAACAGATGGTGATGAGCACAGGCAGCCCTAACAACAGGTTGAGAGAGTGAAAAGGAAGCGACAGGAACAACAGAGGGCTGCACAAGTAGCACTCAGCTGCTTGCAATGACATCAAACAACAGACACGGGCGCTCTGAAAAGTGGAACAGGCTCGTAAAAGGGAAAGAAAGTCAAAGTCTGTTTAGATTCATGATGCCTTTCTTTTTGTACCACCCATTTAACCAGCCACTTCCTGCTCCACTTATCCTTTTCCTAGACAGGACATGATAAAAGTTCCAGAAGACACAGTGCTCACAATATCATATAAAAGTTTTCTTTCAGTTTCAGGATTCTCGATCAAATAAACAGAAGCCAGATTTTTTTTTTTTGTACCAATTGGATTGTGAAGCTAAGCATGATGCAGTAGATGCAAGTTTGCTAATATCATGCTATAAAATATTAACTTTATGCAAAAAAAAAAAGTGAATACATTGATAAATGCAAGATGACTGCTAGTACTTATTAATAAGGCAAAATAAAAAGCGCTGGAGTCGATTGTGTTCGACGTTTCTGTAATGTCTGGGACCAATCCCAAATTTTCTATACATGCTCTAATTCCTCCGAAGACTCCGGTTCCGCATGATTGCCATCAGACTTTCATCTCAGATAGAAATTGTACCTCTTTTACATGTATTGTAAAAGAAGGCAGACTGTAAGTAATTCATACTTGAGCACAAAACTCAAAATTCCACTACAACCTCCAACACATATTTTTCTATTTGTGGGTTACAAAGGAAATAGTTTGCCTGCTATTTGGTGTAGGTCAGACATTAAGTGTAGGAATGCAAGGAGCTGATGATTCTCTTTTCATTCTATCCATCTAAGATCTATTTTCTCCAAATGCTGGACGCCTTAGTTCTCTCCCGCTGAGATGCTGCTGAACGGGGTCACCATGTGGCATTAAAGAAGGGAAAAAGGTTGATAAGTTGCTTTGGAAAAAAAAAAAAAAAGCAACTTCTTCCTGGAGGCCTGCTGAGACATGCCGAGGTCCAAGCGCCGGGAAAGCTGGCCATGCGTGACGCACACTCCTCGGGCTCTTCTTAAACTTTCAGAAGCAAAGGGTAAAGAGTGAAGAGCAGCTGACAGATGTTGCCGTGGACACCCCAAAGATTGAAATGTCATTCAAAATGTTAACTTTGCAGCTCGTTTAAGGGAAATTGAGGACATGTAACGGCAAGCTACGCAAATTATCCCATTTTTACTAGATCCCATTTTTCAAGCCTTATCTGTAGACCGTTCTGCTTTTAGCATGTTTTGACATGTCTAATCGCTCTGCAGCCATGTGCATCATTTTAGCTCAAACTCAGAAATGATAAAAACGTCAATTATCATGTCTGAGCTTATGCAGGCACCACCCTGCTCGGCCTTCTTTGCTTTTCCATTACTACAGGCGCCCCAGAGGTAGGGAATAATCATGTCGGCTCTGTTGATGCCCACAACGGCGCAAACGCCCCCTTTCTAATTTCTATTTCAAATTCAATCTACACCATTTTAGTGAGTCACAACTGATCTTTTTTTTTTTAAGGCTTCATTTTTTTATACAGACGCCCAGCCGACCTGTAACCAGAGATTTTTTTTTTCTTTCGTGCAATCTCTTCCGTTATCAAACAATAGCAGAGGTGTATGAGGATTGCAGATTTAAATCCTACACAGGACACAGCTTGCATGTGTCTCGGCTGCAGCTGTCTTCGCCATGCAGGCAAGGGAGGCGTCATCAGCCTGAAACTCAATCCTGCCTAGCCCAGCCCACATCCCGTGGCTCTACTTGCTCTGTTTGCCTCGCCGTTATGAACCCGGCCAAAAGAACAACACGGCCCAATAAAACATATTCAAATCACAAAAGGAAAAAAAAAGTTCATCAATCCTGTGCGCACTTGCACGGATGACCCGAGTCATCCTAACCGCATTGCACACCCGATTGTTTGAGATCTTTGTCTTTTTAAAACAAACGGGGGGATTTCCCAGTTGGGTTCGACTGTATCCTGATTCTTATTTATCCAAAATGACGCCGAAGTACCAGGCCGGTGTGCCACGCGTTCCCACCCTACGGGCTGGTTGCGCGGCAGAGCGCAGCCATGAGAAAGTAACAAAAGCCATAAATAATAAGAGACACTTACTTGTCCAGGACAAAGTAGAGGTCGAAGGCGCCCTGGCAGGACCTTTCCTCCTCCTCCTCCTCCTCCTCCTGCTGTTGTTGCGCTCCTTTCACCGACACATGGAGAAGGAAAAGTCCCAGCAGAAGCGGAGCGAGGAACGCGTAGATGCGCCTCCTTGCCATCTTTCCCCGCTTGCGTTCGAGTTCTCCAGCAACAGCGCCGCTACTCACTGCAAGTCTTCACATTGTCCCTCCAACATCCGCTCATGCCCGATCGACGATTCTCAACTTTTTCTGGCCGGGTCGTGTCGCTCCGCGTTGACTGGAAGCCGGCCTCCCTAAATCTTGCCTCTTGTGTGCTGGGGTGGGGGGGAGAAAAAAAAAAGAAGAAGCATGAGGCTTGCACAGGATGGAGGAGAGGAGCGACACCCGAGGAGAGACTTCAAACTCCACTTTCTCTCGCCAGACAATAAAATAATGATTAATCCATACCTTATCCATCCCTGCAGAATTTTTATTTTATTTTAACTGCGAGCGAATACTGGGACGCAAAAGAAACAAACATAAAACATGTCAAGTAAATAAATAGCTAAAATAGATATAGTCAATTAAAAATGGTACAATTCTAACCTAAATGTGTTGCAATAAAGTATATTTAATGCTCAGTAGCCGGTGCATTAATATGAGTTGTGTTGCAGCATACCCTACAATTATTTATGCTTAGAGAAGGTATAAGCACACATTAAGAAATTAATTCTAAACTACAGAAGCATACATTGTGCATAAATAGAAATCACCATACAAGCGTTGTGTCATTTTAATGTATTCCTATTTAGATTTACTCTTGCCCAACAACCGTTCTCGTGCAATGGTTGTAAATTGTTGTTTTACACAAGTTATAGGAAAAAGAATGTGTTGTTCAAAAAAATTTGAAAACGGGTTCCTCCTGACGGGTTTAATTATTGTACTGTTGGGAAGCACATATATGAGAAGCGGCTCTCAGGAAGTAGCTCATTCCAAAACTGCATCAAGACTGATTGGTGGGCAAAACCACTGTGGGCATTGCGGTCTTGTTCGGCTGGATTTACGTTGATGACGCAAGACTTGCATTTGCATTGGATGTTTATGCACATTTGGTGTGATTCTGTGAAAATCCAGACCATTTGAACTATTTTTTCCCCTCTTCTTTTCATCAAGTAGTCATTTAATTAGTCAAGTAATCCAACATTTCCTAGATCTTTTCAGGATCTTCTTTTGGCACAGATATGATGCACAATACTGTACACCACAACTACAAGCATATTTATGATATGAATATAAAAAAGGCTGAGCATCATTCTATTGCATTTTTTTTTTTTTTATGTCACGGGCTTCACCAGCACATGACTGCTTTCTATTCTTTGGCTACTTGTCTCCTCCCTCTGGAAAGACACGCAAACCAATCAGTAGGTAATTTAGATAAGGGGGTGGGTGGTATTCATGAAATTGCCTGCGCCTTTGCATCTTTGCGCCACGCACCAGTGGGTGTCGTGACTGACACCGATAAGTGGGAGTGGGAGCTTGGAAGGGGAGACAGTGCATCTGAACGCTCGGTCGGATAACTTGCTCATCGTGGGACCGCCAGTTAGGAAGCACATCGTCACAGAACATCATGTCAAGCAGGTGAGACCAAACATCAATTTTGCAATCTTTTATCGGATCTTATCATGAAGAAAGCAAATGACAGTGTGGATTTATTATGATTTTCACAACATGCCAGAATCCTGGCAATTCAAATCATTATTTTATTTTGAGGGAGAACCTGCGATTGAACTTAATGCACGCACAGAAGAGAAGACAGTTGAGGGCAGATGGAGGAAACAAAAGAAGAAACCGAGTGAAACAAACTGAGACAAAGGACCGTAGTCTGGAATCTTAGTCTGCTTTAGCTGTGCCTGCTTGACTCAATTGACACGATTTGCAAAACGAGATGCTTAACGTCGCGTCGTTTCACCATTGCAAGGCTGGACGCCGATGTAAATCACATTATTTCTTATTTTTAGAAAGACATTTGTTTAGTTTGTTATTGACGTCAAATCATTTTGGTGATAATATTGTAGGCGCTTTAATACAAAAATGCCCCCCTTCCCTCCACAAAAAAAAACAAAAAAAAAACACAGATCGTTCTGAACCTGCATTTGAATCTACTAATGTGTGAACCATATTCTTATTTTACAGTTTAACGATGGATCACGCCTTCCTAGCTCGGTCCGTTTGGCCGGGTGACGGTAAATTTGTGCAGCATGCCGCCGAGCTTCACACCAGCGTGGTGGTGACGCGCAGCATCCCTGCGGGGACCAGCTTTGGTCCGTGCGTGCTCCAAAACACATTTTACGACACCATCGCTTTCATTGCACTGAAATCCAGTGACAGACGAGTCAAAGCGTGCGTCTTCAAGGTAAATTGGCTTTGGTCAATTGGTAAACACACTAGGCTTTCCATGCTAAATGGACATTGCCAACAGGTGGACCCAGAAGCCATGCGTAATTCCGCCTTGGTGCTGTCGTGGCTCCGGCTGGTGCAGGCTGCGCGCAACGGAGACGAACAGAACGCGGAGGCCTTTTTGAAAGGAGGTCAACTCTACGTGCGGACCACCAGGGACGTCCACCAGGAAGAGGAACTGCTGGTGTGGTACGACCGGGAGCTGTGTTACCTTCTGGGCTTCACAGAAACCAGCAGAGGTTCCTGTGAAGGTGAGAAAAAAAATGATTCTTAATATTTAGCATTGCCATTTCTCAATGACTCCAACTCAAATATTTTTTTTAAACTCACCAAGCACTTACATCAGAAGATTGGAGCGCTTTAAATGTATCCACACAGGGCTTGAAATGCTAATATATAAATAGAAGAGCCAGTTTTGGAGTCATCCGGTGCTTCCTCAAACATCTCATGCACACATAGACAAGCTCCCTCACTGAAACTCCTTATTTGCCAGCTTTTTCACTAGTCACGGGACTCTGCACTTGTTTTCTTGTTTTGAACTTGTCGATTGGAGAATTTGTTTTGTGTACTTGAACTGTATATTTTTGTGTTTGCAGAGTTCAAATGCGTGAGGTGTGAGCAGGTGTTCAAGAATGAATATCCCTTCCTGGCTCATTGTCGTTTCCTGTGCACCCAAATCTCAAGCCACGTGTGGAGTCGTGACATTCACGATCACAAGCACGTGGAAGTCAAGAGGCAGCGGCGTGTAACAGATTTCCACAACATCGCCAGAGATTTGGAACACAAAAAAAGCGAGGACGATGATGATGCTCCTTCCGGGACTAAACGGAAATACCCGGAAGCTGTTTACCTCAAAGGCAGGAAAACAGTCCTGTTGGAAAAAACGAACATTTCAAATGACGACAACATTACCCAACTGGACAAACTCCAGGATGAGGCTGGAGGAGATGCATCTGACTCACCCGTGAAAACAAAAGTTGACAGAACCAAAGTGGATCATTTGGGATGTAAAAATGCTATTTCTGGAGAGGAGAGGGAAACCAAATTGACTATTACCCATGACAGATTGATGGATTCGGATATAGGAGAGAGTTCCGGTTTACGCTCAAGCACCGGTAGCGCTTTTTCTTTAGTCCACTCCGGCAGTCGAGAACAGAAAAGCGCATTTTGTAAACCTAATAAGAGGATCTCTGAAGGTGAACTGCATCAGGCTAGCCCAACAACGATACATTCAACTGTCCTGGAGGAGATGAGAGAGACCTTCACGCCTAGGACCGTTTCAGGATACAACAACCTGATGGCTCCAAGCATCCTCAGCAATGACGTTCACACGCTGCCTTCCCCCGTCACGCTAAACGCCGCCTTCCATTACGCATCGGAGCACTGGTCAAGAACGGCTCAGGTCCAATCCGCCTCGGCCCTGACGGTCCTCCCGCCCACCTTCACCTCCTTTGGCGTGTCGGTGCAAAACTGGTGCGCCAAGTGCAACCTGTCTTTCCGCATGACCTCTGACCTCGTCTTCCACATGCGCTCCCACCACAAGAAGGAGTTTGCCGCAGAGTCCCAAGTGAGGAGGAGGCGGGAGGAGAAGCTCACCTGTCCTATCTGTCACGAGTACTTCCGAGAACGTCACCATCTGTCCAGACACATGACGTCACACAACTGAGACCTCCCTTGGCAGAAAAAAGATGTATTCTTCTATCTACGGAGATTTCGCTATTTAATAGATTTAGAATCCAGGATTCACAACGAGACTTTGATGTTTAACAGTGAATGTAGATAGCTGTAATAAAATAGCATATGGCCAATACAGCCTTGTCCGCTAGAGGGCGGCAGAGGTACATGGACGCTGACCTCGAAGGCACTTGTCTGTACTTCAGGCCTGTGTGTTGATGGTCTGCTGATGACTTGGTGCCTTAAGGAGCTCAGGATGGAAAATAGATGGGAGATGTAGAGGACAGCTCATGATTGTCACGCATATCTCCAAGCGGTCCTCTTATTATTATTATTATTTATCCTTCTGCTTTGTACATGCAATGTGTGTGTTTGCACCTTTACAAATCTACTTTTGTCAACATGAAATAATGTGTTGATTGTGTGTGTGTGTGTGTGTTTTTAAATACCTCTACATTTTAGTTTTGCATTTGAACAATAAATTATTTATTGTATCTTAAAGAACCTCCGTTAGGAAGAATTGATTAAATTTTTTAAAATATCTTAATTTGTAGTAATTGTTATAATGAGACCACAATTGTTGCACAAGCATAATGAAAAAGTGAACTGAAATCAGGCTGAGCTCTAAATCAGCGTCTTGATACAATTGTCATTCGTCGGCATATCTAAATCAAATCCACATAGGGCCTCAGTCGTATTGTCATATTTTTTTATTTCTTTCTCTTTAATAAAGCAAGCTTTGGAAAAGCGGATATAAATCGGTGCCTCTGTGTCAGGTCAATGAGGCATGAAGGAGGTCTGAAGTTGAAGGGAAAGGCAAACACTCCAGCCTGTTCACTGTGTATTTTAATGTCACTTGTAAAACATAGAACGCATGCTTGGTTGGTCCTCACTGATTTGTTATACCACAACACTGGTAAGTTGATTAACCAGCCATGGAGTTCATTGCCCATTTTGCAAAAAATGTTTACAGTTAAGTTAGACGTTAAAGTGTCCCATCACTGTCAGTACACGGAAGAAAATCCCACAAAGTATTCCCGAAACAGTCCTTTTCTTTTAAGTGTTCTTGCCGTACTAGCCTCGTAATCATACTAATCGTAGACTGGGATTTATTCTATTAAGTGGTCAATCAGCTTTTGTCCTAATTTCTCTAAATTAAGCAACCATGTGAGGAATTAACATTTTAACCCAGACAGAAAATCCCCTGTGGCCTAAAATTGACTTTATTTCTTGTTTCTTGTTTCTCATTTTCAGGAAAACAAATATTTTCTTCTTGGTTTCTGGCTTGGCTCATTTCTTCTTGGCATCCTCGTTGTGGTTTTGTCGACTGGAATTGACCACTGTAAGTACACTCCCGTGACTCCGATTGTGGTTGATGCTGGGTTCATGTTGCAATAGCAAATTGTAGATTCAGACTGTAAAAGGGATCAGTGGGGAAACCAGGGGGAAAAAAAATGAACTCGGATGTAAGTTTGATTTACGGCGACTTGTCATTGCTGTCATCGTTATAATTTAAACACCATTTAACTTTAAAGCTGAAAAATATCTCAAGTTACATTAACACTTGAGTTCATGTACCACAATATTGCAATACAACCATGTTGCAATAATACACTACAATGACCACCGGATAAAATACATCAATTTTTATTCCGGTATATTAAAATACATTTAAAACAACACTGACACAACACCATGTATAGTTAAATCTATACATCATGAAATGACACAAAACACATATTTGCTTTTGTTTTTCTTCCTTATAAAATTAGTACTGGTGCAGTCCCTTAGTATCAGAAATAAATGTACACAGACGTTAGAGTTTTTTTTTTTTAATGGTATTTGCATGGATCTCCTAAAAGTTAATTTTATGTTGTCCAATTTTATATTAAAAACCACAGCAACTCATAATAGACAGTAGACACTGTATAGGAGATTGTTAAAAAAAAAAATTCCATAAAGTGATACACAACAGTAAGAGTTTGTGTTTTGGGATGACAGCAGTTAATGTTGATACGCCCATGCACACTTCCCGAGAGCGCGCTTGACTGCAGTAAACACAAATGTCTGTCCCCAAGTGCTTAGGAAATGTCTTTTGGAGACTAAATCACCATCCACTGTAGGCAAAGGCAAACTTCAAAGCATTCTGTTGTTACAAACAGATGTGAAACTCATTGCCAACTTTTTGTACACCGACGGCAAAGCGACCGCAGTGTAATAATTGTTGAATAATCAAGCGGGTTACCCTCTGTCATTTCATTGTTGCTTTCAGACACCAAGACTCCCTCTTAAAAACACAAATTCTCAAGATTTTTGTTTTTTTTGCAGTCCTTTGAGAAGAACATCCTGTATTTAGGACTGGGCGGGTGCCTGGGTGATTCCTAGGTTTTGAAGTTCAAGGGTCTGACGTCTTAATTAGCGCATGGCGGTTTCCTCCATTAACCCACCACGGCCACATCAGTCACGTTATTTGGTGGACAACAAACGTGGGGGGGTGAAGGCAATAATAGGTCAAGAGGCTTGTGGAGGCTGGGGGAAGGTATCTTGGAGTGGAATCTTCCTGCCTTTGTAGTTGCTTCTTTTTGAACAGTGGTGCCTGCCTACTAGGTTTGTTTAAACAACAACCCCCAACCACAAACCAAGCATAGAACAAAGAATAACACAGATAAAAATGCTTTTTCAAATATATACTAGTGTTGGATTAAATTACTATTTTTATTCTACTTTATAGACAGCTACCTTTGACCTTTTCATAATTTAAACACATATGTACAAAGAAACATCTAAAACAGTAGCTTATAGCCTTATTACTGGAAAAAAAAAAAAGAAGAAGATATTTCTGCTTTCATTGTAATACTTTAAAGGTGTTATGAGAGGGAATGTGCGCAGAAGAATTTCCAGATGCGACTATTGAATATTTTTTCTCTCCATCCAAAATTGGTAGCGTAACGGATGTCTTGAAATAAACTGTACAAAAGTAAACAAGTATAAATAGAGAAATTGCTGTTTAAGTTATCATTATGAACATGACTGGGACAAACTGATTCTTTCCTGAAAATGTTGTCTCCACAGAAAACGTAGAAAGGAGAGAAAGAGCAGAACGACTAAAAGTGATTTTTCATTCTCCGGAAGTCTTTTTTCGTTTCACTTTGCATCAGGCTTGTTCTATCCTCATTTCATCTGCAGGAGCAGGACTGGACAGACATGTCGGGGTACATCTTGAGCACCAGATCCTTGGATTCTTCTCGGTAAAGCACTGCCAGAGGACTCATCCTCTCCGGTACACAGCAAGGCTCCGGAACCCCGGAAATAACCCCGACGGCTCGGACTATGCTTTGGATGGTGGCGTGGTTTGAAGGTCTCACCACCTGGCGATAGTTAGAGAAGAGGTTGAGGTCACGTGGCTTCCATTGGACCAAATGGGACAAGGTAAGCTGGAATCTGTGTCTTACCTTGGGCATTGGGAATCCACATGTGCCTGAGCAGTAGTAGGCGTCAAAAGCCTTGGGTGCGATGATCCACTCGCTCCATCCGATGTCTGCGAAATCCACCCGGAGGTTCTTTCTGGAGCAGCCGTGGTCCCGAGTGTCCGCCCACTGTTTTCTTCTGGCCTTGCGCATGGTCTCATCATCAAAATTCAAAAGAGGTGAGCGGGAGTCATGAGCACTCGCCTTATTGTGCTTCCTTACATCCTTCACCTCATGTTTCTGCGCTTGTCTTTGACTATCCACCTCTTTGTATCTTCTCACAGATGAGGCTTCAAACTTAGACCCGTCTGATGTTCTTTGCGTCGATTCGTCTTTTTCATGTCCACCTCTACTTTGCTTGCCCCCTTCCTCGTGGCTTTTCCGTTTCTTTTCCTGCTTCCCAGCCTTCGGTTTGGCTTTGAGGGCCGGATACCATGAGCTCTCCCAAAGGTCGTCCTTCCTGTATCCATCGGTTCTGTAGTCAACCTCGGGCAGCTCATTGTTCCGGATGGAGTCTGGGAGAGACGTTGCTTCCCTCCTCACACGTCCTTTCAACTGTGGTGAGAAATTGGGTCCGTACAAGAGGTCGGGGGACCGCGAGGG
Source organism: Syngnathus leptorhynchus (assembly GCF_054491065.1). Lineage (NCBI taxonomy): Eukaryota > Metazoa > Chordata > Actinopteri > Syngnathiformes > Syngnathidae > Syngnathus > Syngnathus leptorhynchus. Next base: position 7,471,795 of record NC_141204.1, on the reverse strand, counting down.
CTCGTCGCTTTTGGAAAACGGGTCGTATCTCTGAAGACTTGGGTACACACTGTTAGGTTCTACCAAGGCTAGGTCATCTGCGTAGACTAACAGGTAGGCCCCGCCTGAGTCCTCTGCTTTGTAATGCTGCCCTAAGTCCAACTCCACTGACACCAGGCGGTGACCCTTATCCCTCGCCTCCTGTATGACCTGGGTCACGTCTTTCATCTGCCACACCCCTCTCCTGTTGGGGTGGAAGGTCACATTACCTAGGAACGACCCGGATGACCCAGAACTGACTCCCGACCCCGAGGAGACAGCGCGAAGGAGCAGGCTGACAAGTGGAGAGGGCTGCGTGCCCGAGGACCGGCAGGATGCGCTCTTGAAGCGTTTGCAGATCCACGTTTTTTGGGGAGAGAGCCGTCCTAGCAGGAAGTGGAATGTGGCTGACAGGATGACCTCAGAGTCCTGCAGGGTTGTGAGGTTTAGATGGTAGACTGTCCTGAGGTCAGAGGGCACTGCAAAGACAATCCATCAATCAGTACGCATGTCACTGTCATCGCTTCCCATTTCCAAACTTGGCCGAGTCACTTTTTTGTTACATTGTGACTTCCTTTTTGGAACTGCCTGTTCCGCGCAGGCCACAAAAAGGTAGATGACAGCTCATGCGCGGCCAAAGTTTGTTATGAAGCCTTACCAAATGTTCTTTTTTTTTTTTTTATACTGGCAAAAGTTGATTACGCCACATTTTGATAATTTATCTAAAAATAAACAGTATCGCACAAGAACACATTGTTTTTCAACAGACAGGTGCTTCCATGTTTTTAACGTGGCCATATCAGCCAATATTTGTTTCCATCAGTCTTGAAAGTTGATTTTGGACAAGTTCGCTGTGATAGTTAATTTATGTTGATAAAAATCTTTTCCAAAATAGGAATGGAATGGTTGCCCCGCAACAAAACCTCATTTGAACTTCAATTTAGACTGTAAAAGTTGATAAAGTCATGCCAAAACACATAGACGAGATGTATTAATGGATAACAAATTGGACTTCACACACGGTGAATTAAAAACGTTCCCTTAAAATCCTGCTCTGCCGGGTTGTGCCTGCAGAAGCCGCCCTTGTAAGAGGAACCAGACTCTGGGGGATGTGGGTGGCAGTTGAGGAGCTTGCTCTCCAGATTCATGATGAACATTAACTTCAACAGCAGACTTATTGTTCATTGTGTAAGAGTTCAACGGAAGTATGGACTGACTCAGGAGATATACATTACCTCAGATTTAGCCTGCATATGGAAATGCTTACCTCAAGCTTCGCTCTAAGCTTTTTTTTTTTTTTTAATACAGCCTGCACCCTCTGCCCATGCAGGCACGGCGACACAATCGACTGTTTTAACAGCTCTTTCATTGTTGTGAGAAGTCCCTCACATCTCTCCTTAGATTACACCAGGCCATCGCAGTCAAAATACGCGCCTGTTATGTTACGCTATGTGAGAAGTACATGGGATATAAAATGAGTTATAAAAACAGCATCAAACGTGCTGTGACTAAGCTGGCTCCGCTACGTGAAGTCACACATGTCCTGGAGCCACAACACAAACACAGAATCCATGACAATGACACTCTGAGGCGCCACTCTGCGGTCCAAGCAGACACCAAGTCGGGCATGGCTCGCGGGGGTATCACAGGCATTTTTTTTTTTTTTATCTGTGGATAATGGATCGGACCCTCAGTAGAGAGGAGGCAGCTGCCGCAGCATCATTTTAATGCATTCTCAGACTGTTCCAAAACATTCACACCTATTTAGAGCGCTTGGCTGAGTCAGGGAGCCCTTAGGGACATTTAAATCAATGAGCTAATAATACAACATTAACCCCCCAAAAAAATTGTGGTATAATTCTAACAATACTTTTTTATTTTTTATTTTTAACAGTGGTTTGGAATGCTATTGCACCATTCTCTTTTCACCTCATTTTTCACGACTGGAAACTAAAGCCACAATAATAAACACAATGCAATGTTAATTCCTTTGGCTATGTTTTGGGTTTATCGAGCACGTTTTGTTAGGTCAGTGGCGGCACGGTGTCTGCGGTGAGAGGTTCGAATCTGGGCTCTGGCCTTCTTGTATGGATTAGTTTCAAATTGTCAAGTTGTCCGAGTGTGTTATTGAGTGTCGAACAGTATGTGCCCTGCGATCGGGAGGCGACCAATCCAGGTTGGACCCAGGTGAGGCTCCAGCTCACCTCTGACCCTAATAAAGATTAGTGGTATAGAAAATGGATGGAAGGCAAATGGCTCTTAGATATAGTGTATTTTAATAACAAGTTGGCACAGTGACAATTAGAAGTAAATAAAAATAGAATGGAATTATTTACTTGATTTTTTATTTCTTTTCCTGAAATTCGTTCCATTTCACTCACCTTGGCTTGCTCTGAAGCTCCTGGCCGTGTTGCCCTCTTTAAGACGCTGCTCCTTGTTGCATCTCTCATGCAATTTGGACATATGTTGGAGGAGCACATCCTGGTTCAGTTCACCTGAGGAGGGCGGCCGAGGTAAACTTGCTCCTTGCACGATCCGAACCGACGCCACAACTAGGAAACACTTCAACACGAACCGGTGCAGGTGCGCGGAGAACATCGTCGTACCTGTCCTTCAAAGTCCTGCAACAACGAGTGCGCAAATCCAGGAGTGAGATCGTGAAAATAAAGTTCAAAAAGTCAACTCCTATGGTGAGTCAAGACAATATCGTGCGTTAAAGTTCCAAGCTGTCCTCTCACGTACTTCTGATCGAACCTCCACGTACACGCCGAATGTGTGAAACTGGTCCAAGAGTTCAGGCAGCTTCATTTATTTCCAAGTGCGCGCGCGCGCACGCGTGTGTGTGGTTTGCCGAGTTGCTGACGTACACTCCAGTGGGGCCAAAGAGCTTCTCTGTGCAACCAGCAGTGGAGGTCATGATGCTGACACCCCGCCCCCCTTTTCTCCTCTTTTTCACATCATGATGATGTGTTCTACTCTAGTGCACTCACAAATATAGCACAATTTGCGCACATTTATTTTGCAGCGCTCAAACAAAGCCACTTTTGAATCTTTTTTCCCCAAAAAAATATATTTGGCAATTCCAACTCAACATTTCCAGCTCTCCCCTTATTATTTCCAGTAAAAGCTTTTGACAGTCTGTAGTCACACATAATTAGCATTGAAATGCCTATAATAATAGTGGCGCTAACCACCCAAGGGCTATTGCTCTTAAAAGTCATCATTTGGTGTGAATCTGTGGTTTATTATGCACAACTGTGGTGGGATTACTTTCTTTATAAGATTGCATCTTTTAAACCTGACCACATCCTAGTCCTTTTTTTTTTTTTTAATTTGTGTGCCTATAATTTATTTTCAGTTTCTGGAAGACTATAACGACAATGCTTGTTTTGTGGAAGCGGTGGTCTCCAGCAGAGTGGTTGTAACTAGCCGGGCCTCTCGGGTCACTCTCCGTCACCACCGCATATGCGAGGCACACACACAAAGTAGCACTTTTCTGGCCCCTAAGTATGTGAATGTGTGCATTTGTAAGACACTGGAGTTATGTTTGTAGTGTGACAGGAACACAAACAGCATGGATGCTGCCAATGATTGATGACTACTGGTGGTTACTTCAATTTTTATGATATACTACCACCCTCTCAAACTTAAATTTGAATTTTGGAGTTTTTTTTTTTTGGAAGTACGTAGCTATGCAACGAAATTCCGGAAAGAAATATGTAGCACTAATGTGCAAGGAGCCAAAAATAATACAAAGAAAGCATCAAAAAAAGAAGCCTCAAGTTCTTGAGTCTTGCAGCCATCAAGAGTCAGATCAAGTACGATAATGACACCATGATTATTGTTTGACCTCTAACTCTGAATATGTAGGGCAGTCCAAGATTAACTCTGGGCGTAATCTATTCAAGATTATTGCTCTCTGCTGTGTGAGCAGCTGACACAAGCGTGCTGAACCCTGACCTCAACCTCACACAACACATTTGGGATGAACTAAAATAACGTCTTTAAAACAGATTCACAAATAAGTGGATAAAAATCCCCCACAGACACACAAAAAAATCTTCCCAGGAAAGACTGGATCATTTCTTCTATGTTCACATCATCTGGGTTGCTGGTTGAGTAATACAGCACCAGACATGAGGCTTAGACAGAAGATAATCCTTTATTTTGATGATGACTTGTGGCCCACAAAATCTAGCATTCATGAGATGTGAGTGCTTGTTGCTTCCCGCTGATTCACAATTCAGCGATGAAGTGTGAGTCCGGTTGTATCCGACCACTCAGACTGTGTTTTTGGACTGTGGCGTGTTACAGCTTGTCCAACACGAGGGTCTCCTCGTTGGGCCGTCCAAGTCAAACAGGACTTGCTTTCTGCTCTCTGCAGGGGTATGGAAGTTTCTAGGAATGTTGTTGAAGCGATCATTTGAAAGTGTAAATCATGGCAAGAGAAGAAGAATATTGTAGAAGGGTCGCATAATACAATTATACTGGGAAATAATGAACGTGATCATTCTCTTCACATAATGTATGTCTTAATAATGGCATATGATATCACATATGTATGGTCATTTGAGCAGTTCCATTTTGATATTATTTGATCATACTCCTTGCTAATCAAATTAATCTGGTTTCCTGTTTTGGGGGATTGATGGTCCTTTTTGAAAGTGACTTGAATTATTTACAGTGTGGATTCCTTTGCTTGTGGGCAATTGTGAAGTTCAACCCATCACAGTTACAGGATTTAATAACTTGAAGTGAAGCGTACGGCTTCCAGACCATTGGTGGGTGGTCTGCAAGAAACCCCAAGAGGTCTGTTAGAAACATGCATTTTGTAGTTCAAACATCCAAATACTATATAAGCATTTTTTGGGGGATTTTAGTATTGTTAACTTAAATTTTCTGTATCTTGATTTTTTTGTTTAAATACTGCTTTAGGGCATATGACGTGGAATTTTATGACTTCTTTGAATTTAACATGTAAGGCCAAATGTTGTGTTTTCTGTCCATGTGGGGTGTATTGCAGGAAAACTAGATTTTTTAAATTTTTTATCCGAGGGTTTTGTGCATGCACTTTTTCCCAATTTTATAGGGTTGACTTTTTCCTCATGATTTCCCACCTCGCTGTCTGTCTAGTAATGCATATCACAAAGCCAGCAATCAAAATGCAAAGATCTTGTAAATTATTAACATTTACAAGTGAACACTTCTACTTTTTTTTCCCATTCAACTAGTTTTGTGGTAATGAAAAACCAGGAAGCAAACCTCACGGCTGTCATCCCCTCACTTTTAAACGTGAGCAAAAGGGCAAAAAGTGTGTTTGCATGAGTGTTGACAATATGGAGACTGTAGTTATGGTGGTGATGGTGGTGGTAGTAACTCTGTGACCCATTCACATGGTTAATAAAACATTCATAGAAGCAGAGGAATGTTATGGTTTGTGTGTACGTGTGTGTGCATAGCAGGAGAATGTGTGTGTGTTCTTCTGACTGTGATGTTGGGCCTCCTGCAGTGACCCCACGGAGTGCACCATTCTGTTAGCAAACAAAGGGTCGGCTGTTCCCCCCTACTCCAACCGTGGACTGTTCCAACGCCGCCGACCGCTCACCGCCGAGCTAACCAAATATTTCTCTTCCTGCTCGGAATTTGTCTCAATAAATAGGTTTATGTTTTGGCGTTTTCTTTCTCCTTCGGCTCTTTTCAACTGAGCGCTCCCGAACACTCAGGTGGCCCCCTAATCTCAGGACGTGGCGCCTTTTTGAACTGGGACGAGAGCCGCGACATCCTGACTTTTGTGTGGAATAACATCCCAAAGTAAACTTTCTCTGGGAGTATTATTTCATCTTTCATTGACACTTTGCTGATTCCAATTCATTTTTCTTCACTTGCACTTTTCAAGGCTTTTGGAAAAATATAGAGATGCATTGTGCAGGGATACACTTCTTTTTTTTTTTAGCGCTACTCAAATCATTAGCCGGACTGATTAGTGATTAAGAAAAATAAATACAAGATATAAACAAGCGTGGATGGATATGCATGCTCAATCTGCAAAACTAATGATCGTTCATACAACTTTAGAGGATTATTTAACTCGCGAAATTCATCAAATTCCCAAATGACTGTATATAGAAGTCACATGCTCCAGTCGTGAGTGGTGATCAACAACAAGGAGTCCATGCACTAAGCAAGTGTGTCGTGTTTACAGGCGTGATGTGAGAAATGACTGCCGGTGTTGTGTTTACTCTGACGCCCGTGATATTCATTACCGGCTGAGCTGTGTGCTGCCACTTCCTGAACATGTCCCACAGGCCCCGTGACCTCTTCGTACGGGGGCTGCCCTTAAACCCCATTGAGCTTGGGCCAGGATGGAGGAAATTACTCTGCCAGATTGATTGGCTAAATCCTTTAATTATGCCGCTTTCACAATGCCGATTGTGCCTTTGCTGGTTGTCAAACAATATTATCAAAGGGTCAAGCCGCTTGACAAAGCGACCTCGTGTTTTATTGTTTTGATTAATGTGAAGCCTGAGGGTTTTGTTTGTGAGAGGGAATTGCTAAGGTTTCAAACTCAAAAGGCACAAAGGATGGAGTGATTTAACGAGAAAACGATTTGACACTTCAGACTTGACTTTTCTCGTATTTTACATGTGGAAGTCTGACAAGGGAGAAACGTGTCATTTTTTCAGCGCAATGTGCTAATTCTATCTTGTTTTAAGAAAACGTAATATGCCCACCCACATTTAGTACAATATCCTGCTGAGATTTTCACGACGTTTGTTTCTGTTGGGCCGACTCATACAGGCTCATTGAAAATAGCTTTCCCAGATGAGACAGCAGATATGTAATATGAATTGGGAATATGATGGGAGGGTCTGAAATTCTGATACTTGAAGGACTGGCTCTTTTGCTCTCGTTTGCTTCTGTCTCTGTCATTTAGAGAGGCAGCGTGTGAATTTAGCCTCCGAGCAAAGTCATAATTGTAATATTTAATTCCCTTGTTTATTGGGGGGGTGGGGGGGGCTCAGCCCTCCTGTCGTTCCGCGGCCTCTAATTGGACGTGACCATTGCCGTGGTGAAGTCATAGTTATGGGCTTCAGTCTGTACAAAGCTTGCGAGTGACTGAGTGACTGAGTAATTGAAGGTCAGGAAATTAGAGATTGAAAAGAAACATTTTTCAATATTTCCGAGTCTTGTTGAATCAGTTTGATATTTCTTGATTCTGGCAATCGCTGTCACAAAAGCAAACATTTCCATCCACTGAGTTTAAATGAGATCTGTTTTTTCTGGCAGGGTTGCCTACAGACTAAATGTACAGTATGAAAGATTGGCGGTGTCCATTGTTAACCTGAAGAAAAGGTTGCGGACCGCTAAATGTCAGAGCAGCGACTATTCTCACTGAATGGCCATTTATTGAAAATTTTCTGAGAGAACATACAGTGTCTCAGAAATAGTGGCAGTCCATAACGTAGCCCGAATTCATACTGTAGCATCGTAAATGATCAATTTGAAAACACAGACTTGATGTCATACTTGGCAACTATACGGGAGCAACAATGTGCCATGCAGACCATGTGATTCCTGAGGAACTGGAAAAAGGCAAACTTGTTGAATGTTGAACTGAAACACTCTCGGGGAGCAATAAGCTGATGCCATCATTCTTTCTTCAAAGGTCTGCCCTGGAAAAAGTCATTTGGATCAATTAAGCAATCATTAAAAGAGCACGTGTAAGTGTCAGCGGATCCGATGATCTCATCAACACATCTTTGTTAAGTGCGTGGCCCCACGTTAGGGAGATAGATTTGTAAAGGCCCAGTAGATTGGGTGGTGAAAGTGTCACGGGTGAGACATGTGGCACACGCCACAGGATGTCTGCTCACACCCAGATGTCTCGTGTGCCACACACATCTGATTGTTCCACAGCCACGAGGCCTTCAAATGGAACTCCAAAAATCCTGTGCGGTGAATCCCGGCTCCACAGAGGATCCGCAACCCCGGGGTAGCTAATGCTGAATGACAGGCAGACGCTGATCAAAGCTACTTCTGGAAGCTCTCCTGTCAACGTTTGGAAGGGGACAGAGTGGGCTTGATAAGTGAAGAGACAAGAGCAGTATGCCCGGTCTGGACCCGGGCCAAGGATCAAGGATCAGACAGCATGACGGGACTTTATTAGCTTCAGCACAGACAATACACCCACCACGGTGGACCTCCGCTATTGCCAGATTATCTCATCTCTCTTTATATGCGAGTGACACAGAGCCACAACCCGCTGGAGTTAGGAGGTGATTAGATGCTTGGATAATAAACGTTTGAGTCGGACTCAAAGTTCGAACCGAAATCTCAACTTTGAATGAACTCGTCAATCAAACAGGAGGTGCTCATCAGTTTGTTCACCTTTTTCTAGATATTCAAAGTAGGCAATAGAGTTGCATTAATTACTGTGCGTTGAAATTCAAGATTTCATCGTGTATATCTATGAAGTCTGTTCAAAAGTGAGATAAAAAAATAAAACAGCTGAGTAAGCAGTTTTGCAGATGTGCCAACTATTAGTCTGCCAAGTATACTTCAACCATGTTAGTATGATTTATTGTGTCAGGGTAGTCATCTTTACTTCAAACTTCATAAATGCAAAAGATACTTCTCTAAGTTGTTACTTTGTAAATGATAAATCTCCAGAAAATATGTATAATAACGTGCCTTTAAGAAAGAAAGAAAGAAGAATCTCAAAGGATATTCCAGAACGAATTCTGACTTTGCTTTAAACATGAAGTGAAATGAACACATGCAAAGAACATAGTGTATTTTTCCCCCTTGTTAGCCATGCTGACTGAAGCCAAGAAAAACTACATTGCCACCTTTCTCCATACATAGAGGAAATGAAAAAGAAGAAAAAACAAAAAAATTCTACTTTAAATCCGTTTGCTGTTCTGACCTCCTTGAGAAGTTTTAGACATATTTGTTAAGGCAGGACAATGTTGGTCTTCACCTTAAAGACTGATCAAAACACACATTGAGGGCCAAGTTGCTCCGGGGTGTTTACAACCTTAATAGCCAAGTTCTGTCTTGCTTCGGTGCTTCCTGTTTGTTTCCACTACAAAGTTGAGGTGAAGTTGAAGGAAGTGCTTGCTGACCTCTTTGCTCCGTGCCTCGAGGCAGCACCCAACACAGGAGCTTACAAGAGTACGCAACATGACATATGTACTGTATATGTGTTTTCAATAATTACTTACTTACTTACTACTACTACTGCTAATAATAATAATAATAATAATAATAATAATTCCAATTTTTAAAATTTGTAACAAAATGTAATGGGTTGTTTTGTGCCATCCTTCCATAAATTCTTTTGGAAATTTAGCAACAAGCTTTGTGGACTTTGTGGATATTTGGAGCATGAGGCAAAGAAGAAGCCATTAAAATTGGGTGTGGATATGGATAAAGGTGCGGATCCCTGTTTTTTAAATTTGTTGAAAATATTGCTGTCATTTCTTTTGGGCATTTGTCAAACGATTTGTAATGCCCCCTGCTTTCTATTCATAGGATTGGAGCAAAACAGTTTTGACTACAACTGTTTGAATTTATGACCATGCTCAGACATTTTGATGAACATGTTTATAAACAGTTTAATGATTTACTGTGGTGTTGAACGCCATTGCATCATCCTAGGTTGTATTCCTAATCTTATTTATTTCTGAATCTTATAAACATACTTTCTTAGTGATGGATACTAAAAGTAATCACAAGCAACTAAGATTCATTTGTGCATTTTTATCTTGGAACAAATAATGACTGTTCTTGTAGTTGGGGGGGTCATGGGCCAACATGGTTCCATTTAGTGCGTAAACAGGAAACAAAATCATTTCTCAAAGATGTAAAGCGGTGGTTGAAAAAGCCCTTGACCTCTCAGAGCTCCCTCTCTCTTCATCTGTAGGTAAAAGCAATCCAATATCCTGCTTTCCATCTCTCATCATATCTCAATATATCATTTTGATTTGTGTTTGTATAATTATTTCCCTTCTTTATGTAGTTCAGCGTTCTAATATTGCATTTGATCTGGAGCTCTTCAAACGTATGCCCATAAATCTTGAAATGCAAATCACAGACCCCGAGGATTGCTGTGGTGCCTTGAGGTCTGAGCATACTTTTGATGGGGTGAGATTCAAAAGCACAATCACGCTTTGGAGGAATGAAAAGTGAAACCATCGCCGAGCGGGATCTTCTCTGAAGTGCTTCCGCATGGCTCCTGAGTCCAAAAAGACCCGCCATTGCGTTGCCCTATTGGCCACTGTACGTTCTCCACTCCATCCCCTATGTGTTACAATCTTCCTAAAGCCACCTCATTAAATCTGCCCCGACTGTCTGGACTGAACCCGATAGCGGTTTAATTTCAAGCTCTGCGTGAAACAATCAAACTTTTGTCTGTCATGTTGAACCCCCCACAAGCTCGTTCCTAGTATAGCTGTAAGAGTCTGCTCGAACAGCATGAAAACACATGTAGCAAGTTGCCGGAGCAGCCTTTTGGTCTGACCACAACAGTCGACTTTGGGAAAATGTGGGCAAAAACCCACATGACACCAGAATGTGTTTGGTTGTTCAACATTTGATTTGACCCGAGGTGCAAATGTCTCAATGTGTGTGTCCTACATACTCTTTCATCCTACATGTTGTAGTCAATTGAACCTCTGTGTTTTATTATTGCTCCGTTTGGGTCAATCAGCTAGTTTATTATGTTTATTAATATACAGTGATGATATGAGCCGAAGAGGCCGGCGTTAGCATCGTTTGGTCTAAGGCCAGAGGTCCCCCCCCCCCTCCACTCGTGGCACTCGACCAGCCGAAAGAAATCATCCGATTGTTTTTGTACATTGCACCATTGCTAAATATCTCTTGCTGTCAGTCTGGCCGCAAACTCTTTTCAAGCAGCTTGCGGCATTCTGTTATGATTTTGAAACATCGCATGGGTTTATGATGCTTCTTTCTTCTAAAACCTAAAGAGGAAGGAAGTGGATGGCGGTAGATGACAGCTGACTGAAGCAACGCTGTTGGGGGTTCTGATGATTTTTGGAACGCTTGGATGGGAGGTGGTGACTCATCCACCCCCCTTGTCATCTTTTCCAGCTGGGCCTCAGTCCTGAGGAGGTTTTAAAGAACATCATAAGATAGAAGAAGAAAATGAGTAAGAGTGACTTCAAAATCCACATCTTATAACTTGTTTCTTTGCTCGAGAACTCGTTTGTGGGGGATCCTTTGAGTTCCCAGTGGTGCCCTTTGAAGCAACCGTGCCCGGTTTTTGGGCTTTACTGCAGCTCTCCCATGGTCCACAATTAATTTGGATTCCCGAAACCCCACTTCTCTGTGTTTTATGTTCTTTTTATTCTCTTCTGGGGAGTTACTACTGATCCGAGGAGCTTTATCAGTCTTGCTTGCCTGAAGGGTGATAAAAAAAAGAAAAAGAAAAAGTGCAGTGTTAGACATGTTGATTTATTTCAAGTCCTGCTTCTCTTTCTGCTTCATGGGTCATCAGAGCAGGGGGGGGAGTTGATAAACCCCTCCAAAAATTCAGTTTCTCCCAGTGGCCGCTCTCACCAGCTGGCAGTCTTGGACTCGGGGAAGAAACGGGCTTTGTGATGGAGGGTGGCCTGCTGAGCCCACTCTAAACACACCCACAGGGCTTCAGGAGAGTGGAGCTGGGAAAAGAGAGGTCGGAGAGAAAACAGAGGCCTCAAAACAGCAGCCAGTGACCCCGGCCTGATGCAAACACTTTTGCTTTATTGTACTGACACCATCAAGGGGGAGAAATATCCCAGTCGCAAGCTTTGATGGTCCAAAGCGGGATATTCTCTGGAAATAATATAAACTAGAATTAATAGAGCGGATCTCCACCAACGGTGAATTATTTTGAAAAGTGGGGCAAAATCGACTAGGTTTTTTAGTTTCCACAATCAGCAGTTAATATTCCCTGTTTTATCCTTCAAAGAATTTCCGTCCAAACAAGGCTACATCTTTTCATCTTGAATGTTTACCAGGGTCTTAAATCACAATATACAGTATATTGTCTATCAGTCCCAAATTATTGCCAGGCTCTTCCCCGAATGTCAGTCCAGGATTGTTTTAGCGCAGCAATCACCCGTTATAGTCAAAAAGAATCTTGCCGTTTGCCTAATTACCTATGACATCAACTACCGAATGATCCATGATATTCCATGACACGCTTTATTCCTGCCGGTCAAGATCAGAGGCGATTTGAGTGACATAATGGAAACTATTAGTTCTGCTTCAACCTCACTGTACTTCTCTTCAAAATTAGAACAAATATAAGATTCCTTGAAATTCTTATGTTAGAGGAGAAGAAACATCCCCACATTCCCCCTAAGCATTATTTTTTTTTTTTCAAGCCTCCCTCATTAAAAGGCTTCCTCATTTAAGTTTCCAGCCTGCGTGCACTCTAGGGTTTGAGCTAGTAAACAACAGAAAGGTCTAAATCAGTGGGAAAAAATGTCTCGTGGCGTCATGTGCCATTCATCCTTGCCCAGACATTTTACAATATTATCAACCTGAGGCCGCAAACACAACAATAATAAAGTGGGGGTATATATGTATATATATTTTTAATACATTGACAATGCGACTTTAGGTGCACTTTATATATGAAAGTCAAATTGAAGCTGAATCAAGTTTGACTTTTTTGCTCTCCCCGTGGTTTGTTTTCTTGACCCAATGCAGTCTATAGATGGAAATTTCCCAAAATAGACATGTGTACAGACAATGACTCATCATTCTATCATTGGGTCCTCCAAAGGGTGGAGAATGAGTAGTAAATCCCATTTTTCGGGGATTGGAATGGTCTGGGATTTTATGATCATCCAGAATGACCTCAATCATCATTCTTCCATTATGGCGTGATGAATGTTTCTCTTTAGTTCCGGCCTTTGTGCAAAAACTCTGTTCCGTCATTTTATTGCATTTGTTGGCTATTGTATTTGTCACGTTTTGCCACTGTTTCATCCTCCAATTACCACTGAATAGTTGGGCATAGGTCTGGATTTTATAGATTTCATGCCCAAAGTTGATGCAGGTTTTTTTTTTCCCCCTTTTTTATTTCCTGATTCTTTCGACTTGAATTCTCAATCATGAACCGGATCAGATGTCAACCACTAGGCAGTAAAAGTGATCGTATGCATACAGCACATGCTGACGTCTATCATAGTTGAATTAACCCAAATATGTTGACTCTATGCGAAGAGCTCACCTCTCCTCGCCTCTTCTATTTGCCATTGTCACCTCGCGGCCAACTTCCCTGAGCTCTGCATGCGAACGTGTCACTGTCTATTAGCCAGGACCCGAGCGAGTGCATATGTTGGACGGAGGCTGTTGAGGAAAGCCCAGGTGAGGCGTTTTCTCACGGTATCCCTCCTGCACGTGCCGCCAGCTCATTAGACTTTCCAGCTCTCCACATCGGCACACACACATTCCTGCTCAAGCCATCGAACACCGAGGCGCCAAACTATACAAGACCCTTTTGTGAAAACAGGGCAATAATGTTCTCTAATGTCCTCAGTGTCAGTATGTTGGCATGTATGCACAATCAAAAGGCAATTTAAGAACGCTTTCATCCAAAACTTAGCTGGAGCATTGTTTGAAAGCAAAATGGAAAAAGTTGATGCCTCAATAGTAGTTTTAGGATTTAGAAAGGTTGATTGATGCCGTCCAATTTTAACGTCCTGGTTCCACGCTGCGAGTTAAATTGACTGCAATATGGCTTTGTACCTTACCAAGAGCGTGACCGAGTTAATATTTACATTTCAACTGGAAAAAGGAACTTTTCTGCCGGGATTATGAATATCCCCGCATCGTAACGTGACATTTTTAGATGCTTGGGTTTCAAAGGGTACTCAATGGCTAGCAGTGCAAATCCAACTGGCTACAAAAGAAATTTGATTGATCACCTGTGTGGGTGGAATGATGAAGATGATGAATGTGTCACCTTAACTTCTTTGACGTGTGTGGGAAGATGTCAGAAAATAAATTACGGCACAAACACGCATACTATAGAAATGCATTATAAAGTATGAAAAGAAAACAGTCTTCTGAATGCATTTTGGTACAGTTTAATATATGTTAAAGGTCAACTTTGTATTTATATACACATGGACCTTTCATAACAAAAGAGGTGAAATATAATCACGTGTAAAATAATTGGGATCAATTATCATTGCAGCTAATGAATATGTGTGTTTCATTTGTATCTTTGTGTGATAATGAAGATGTGAACAATTTTACACATCAGTAGGAACACATTTGAAACATTGTGACATCAACCACAGACACACTCCTGTGCTATTCACATCTCTATCTTGACTGGTCCGTGCCATGGTCTTGCTGCCCCTGCTTTGTTCCCCAAACAACATCTTGAAAGAAAGCCTCTGATGGGCCTATTTGACATGTATTCTTTGGGGAAGAAAATTTAGACCCCTCAGCCCCTGGCCTTGGCCCTCATCTGCAAAGCAACCTCTGGGCAATGCTGCCACTGTGACTAATGTCCCATAGTCGGGCCTCTGAACCTGTGTATGTGTGTGTGCATGTGTGTGTGCATATGTGTGTGTGTTTGAGTCAGGGAATGAGAGAAAGTGTGACTAATGTCTACAGAATAGTATTTATACATTACGGCACCATTAGTAGTTTTGGCTCCTGGATGGAACAGCAGGGAGTGAGACAAGCATTGTCGTGCTCCCGGTAGCCCCCCCCTCGCACATAACCCCAACACACACACACACACACACACACACACACACACACACACACACACACACTAAATCCCATCTCTCTGCAATCATCCCTACAGCCATGTCAAATTAAGTTGAACCACCGAGTTTCAAAGCAACGTTATGTTGCAAAGCGTATGATATTTCACTGCATTATAAACGCTCAAGTTACTTCTGCAGTTTGGGGGCACTTGTTGACTCAACCGCAAAAGGGATTAGACAAATTTAAATCGAAATCCTCGGGCCTTACCGCTATTGCATCATGCCGCCCTTGACCACATTGTCTTTATGTGAAAGTTAGACCGAGTTATTTTATAACCGTGGAAATTACAGAAATGACCACAAAGCACCTATATAAAGGGATTGTAAAAAAAAAAAAAATCTTAATGCACATGCTGTGTACTTCTAATGTTTCTATACCTTTATAGTCTAAATTGGTGACCACAGCTGTTTACATGAATCAGCACCTACATATGAAGTGCAATCTCTTTTCAGAATGTTTCCAAGTCTAGACAGACCCAGACAAAGAAAATATTACCTTGCAGTCAAGGAAAGGCCTTAATTCATATGTTATTTATATAACACAGAGGAAGTCCCCAGCGGAGTTCCCTAATGGTACCAGCAGATAAACGCTCTACAAACACAGATAAGAGATAATAACTTTTGGAGGCGGGGCAGAATACTGATAACAAGCTCATTTAGTCTTATTGACACCAGAACAAATCGTGACATTTTCCTTGGCAAAGATGATAAAAATCCAAGTGTTGCGTTCAGGATGTTGAGTGAAAGCATCAAGGCTAAGATTTGCCCATCCTTGGAACAAGTGTGTGTGTGTGTATAAGAGAAGCAAGGTGTAAAAGTACCATACCGCTCCAAGATAAACCCTCTCTCCCACGGTTTGACATTTACAGAGGCCTGGAGCGTGGGAGTGTGTGAGGGGGTTGCCCTGCCAGTGGTTGCCCGTGGATGTGTGTGTAGGAGGTTTCCCTTCACCTAGTAGAAAAGCTCCATTGATGTTGGCTCTGACTCCTCGCAAATGCGGACACAAGGTCAGAGGAAACCTCTTGGCCATTTTCCACATCCAAACACTCCAGCGTGTTTGCGTGTTTCCTCGCGTACGGGATTTTCTGGGTGTGACTCATGCATAATTGAAAAGGGAAATCTGTTTTCTTACGGCTGGACTTTTAGGAGAGAAGCGCACGTGGCCCTGTGGAAGCCTTCAAACAGCTCCTCGGCCTCCTTTTCCAGCTGGGCCCTGCCAGCGACCTGTTAGGTCAATAAAATACGACCTTAGGCGGCAGGCATCCGATAAAGTTCCTCACTTTGCACCGTTACAGGCCTACATAGACGTAATTTACGATGGGCTCCAATAAAGAGCACTTTGTGACAGGCGGGCAAATGGACGAGCAGCCCGGCTGCTGAGCCGCCATGTTCAATGTTCATCACGGTGACAATGACCTACTTGACTAGTGCCATTTCATCATTAATGTCAAACAAATCACTGACTGACATTTGGAGAGGAGGAGAAAAAAAAAAAAAAAAGCTTGGTCAATGTTAGTCAGCCATGATAAATAATAAGATGAGCGTGACTCTTCATTGTGTGGTTCTTGGATTTAGAATTTATTCCCTCGCCTAGTGTGCGGCCATCAAACTAACGTCTCAACTCGAATCCGACACAGATTGATGGCGGCCGCGTAAACACTACGACTGAGCGAGCGGGCCAATGTTGAAGTCGGTGACCCGAAGCAAAGGTTCCGTCGGAGGCTGTCCCGGTTTGAGGTCCCTCTGCCTGCCAGAGTCACATTTTAATCACAAGCATAATTTGAATCTACACTAATGAATACAAATGACTCCCAGGACTCCACCAGACGAGAGTGATAGATCATTATCGCCGCTAACATTCGTAAATCTGACGCCGCTTTTCAATTAGCGGCCCCCGCGGAGATGATCACGGAGGCCCCCCGCTCAAATGAAGACAAACGACGGCCCTCGCCACACCGTGGATCTTCTTTAATAGCTTTCTAATTTTGGAACATCTTTGACGCGACGTGATTTGGCATCTGGGTTTTTTTTCTCTTTTCTCCTTCATTCGGAGAGGTTGACGAGAAAGTCACATAATAGAAAGCAGGTGTTAATCAACCTTACTCGGATGTGACACGCAACTCAAGAGGGAGTTTGACAAAGAGAAGATCGTCCTTGCCACTCAATGACACGGAGAATTCACTTCACAAAGTATTTCAACATTTGACTTACTGGAATTATAAATAGATCCGTAAAGTGAAAGTTGGTATGTGTGTGTGTATGTAGATATATAAAAACATGTTTTGATATAATTCTTAAATAGCATATGCCATATTTGAGTAAAACCACATCCTAAAGCTGCATATCTACTATTAGTCCATTCTAATTATTACAAAACCATTGTAGGGGTGTAAAGGAATCCAAATCATGCAACTCTGTCACCATCCAACTTCATTTAAGTTCATATTTTGACTGTCTGGGGTTAGTTTGTGTTGTTTAAGTCTGAGTGTAATATGAGAACCCACTTACAGTCTACCACAGAAAAACCTGAGCTAAAAGCAACTGACTTCAGAGTGAACATGCAAGAGGAGACCAAAAATCATCATTGGTTTCCTTTGACAAGTGTGTGGTTTGTTGACGGAGAGGGATGAATGGCTTCTCTGTGTCTCCGTCAGTGGGGTGTCATCACAGACGAGCCCGTCGGGGTCACGAGTGCCCTGCGCGCTTATGACTGTCAGCCCTCTTCGGCCGAGCAGTGGTTGGGAGGGGGTCATCTCCAAAATCTTATCGTAACCCAGAAAAGTCTGGTCAAGGTCCCGGTGTTTGTGCAAAGACAGACGGAATGAAAAGAAAATATGGATTTGGTGACAGCCTTTATGGTCTTCCTTTTGATCTTACACATCAAGTATACTAACTTTAAGAGTTCTCTCATCTGCACAGAGACAGAAAAAAAGTGTCACGTTCGATTTTATCCATTTAAATGGATTCAAGATGAATGGGCGATGCAGTTTTAAATACTTGCAGGAAATAATACATTGCAGACTACATGCAGCATCCTGTTCACAATGTGGAGGATGAAAACAAGCTGCAGCAAGATGTTTGTTTTAAGTTGAGCAAATATAGCGGAACTAAAGTCAAACGTTTTGAGTTAGTGTGCGTTTTTAAGAATTAACCACAAAAATGACATATGCACTTGAGAAAGGATTCGTGAAAGTGCTCAAAATGCTTACAAAATGTGAATCAATTCGATTCTCAGTAATGAGTGACCCTATTATGGTTTCAGATGATCTGGTGCTAATCCTAGTGGAATTTTGGCAAAGAGGCAACGTACAGCCTGGATGGATCACCAGCCAATCACAAGGCAAGTTTACCATTTTAGAGTCATTATGTCTTATAGTTGATATCAAAAGTATGAAGAAACAATTCAAGAGGGGAATTGCACTGGGGATGTAGCTGTGTTGAGAATTAACCAATCACATTTCATTCAGTCTCATTTTTGTATATCATAAGAACCCGGCATTTCAAACAGGGGTGTGTAGACTTTTTCTAGTCACTATATATAATCACCCACCAAAAGCGCCAAAGGCAATTATGATGCCGTTCTGTTGTGGTTGCCAAAAATCCTTCATGGGTGCAAAAGTTTAAGCATTATATCCCAAACCTTTAATTGGAGAAGACATGGAAGTGCACTATAGGATTTCCAAATAAAGCCACACATATGTTGATGATTTCTTGTTTGCATCGGTTACCACCATTTATGTGGTCCGTAACCATTACACCCCTCGACGTGGTGGTAAAAGTTGACAGGGGGAGGAAGTGTGCACTAGGCATACAGTGTTACACTGTGTGCCCAACAGGGAGCTCCATGATTTACGTGTGAGCTCATTTCGACACCTTCCTCCCGGCCGCCTTTAAATCACAACCCCCTCTCACTCAAACGTCCTATAAACATCCTCTATAATGCCATATTTCCCTCAGCTATTTATACTCTAGATCACTTATAGTCGTTCCTGCATCTACTCATATTGCAATGGCAATACAATACTTCAGAATTCAACTTAATGGATATTTGTAAGAGGAGCAATTGCCTGCCAAATAGTGATCTCCATGCTTCCATCCATCTAGTCAATCAGCATTAAATCGTGTGCCCATAAATACATTTTATGCACTTATTATTGTCAGTCATTAATTAACGTGCGAAATAATGTTCTCACCCAGTGAAGCCGTGTCACAATAATTTATACATTTATAAAGTGGTCCCAGTTCAGTGCAGGTTTGTCATTAATAGTCTATTGCATGCCAGAGAGTGAGTCCACATTTATTTATTTTTCGTCTAACCAGGATGCAAAATAATGCATCGCTGTTGATATATTGTAAAGCATTTACAAGGTAATTATTAATTTACACCTGATAAGTTTTTTTGTTGAAAAGTAGCACACGTTAGAATGTACAATATTGCAATTAATGATCTTACTGCTTGTCAAATAACGCACCTGTATTATGTGTCAGTCCGTGTCTGATGATCTAAATTGCATTTATCAACTCCAATGCCATTATTAAAGTTATGAACTAACATGTATTCCGTTTATATCAGCACAATAATGATACATATCACATTAATTGCATCAGCGCCATTATCTACCTTCTTTGCAAAGCGGTCCACATTTGAGTACTCATGCTTCAAATATTTTAAATAATACTTGTCTGACTGGGGAGGAATGATAGTTGTACACACATGCAGAAAGTGAAAGAGTCAGCCCCCCCGACCCCGTCTCCCCGCCCCCCTTCTCTCTTAGCATCAGGTTCATGTGTGTGCAGAGCGTGCAGTGTATTTCCATGCTGTCACAAAGCCCTCTGTGAGAGCGGCTTATTTACCCTGCAGTAAAAAGCCGAGAGGGAGTATAGACTGCAGTAAAAGTGGAGAGGTGCTCAGTGGAATTAGATTTAGGGCCTCCTCCCTTGTATGTGTGCGCCTGTTGCCTCGTTCGAGGTGAGTTATACTGTGTTGGGGGTGTCAAGGCGAACTACAAACACACACACACATTTTAGAATTGTCTTTAATAAGAGAAGGTGGTTCCAGTCAAGGGTTACATAGCGGCTGGTGCAAGTGACAAGATATCCATCCATTGAATAAATATGCAGCGATGCAATTAAGGATTAGTACATTTCACGATGCTATTGCTCTTCTTCACAGTACACGATGCATTTCCTCACAGTCGGAACCGCAAATGTGCTTTCTTGTTTGAAGGTAGAGGAGACGTTAAGCAGCGTCGAGGGAGAAGCATTCACATTACAGAGAGTGATGGCTCTTGACCAAAGCCCCACCCGTAACCCCCCCACCACCACCACCACCTTCCCCTTGGAGAGTATTGCTTTGCTTCGTTACATTCCACATCGTGTTCAAGTCAACTCCTTTGAGAGTGTGCATGCACTACAGGAGCTGGTGTGTGTGCGTGAGAGTGTGTGTGCTTGAATGTGTAGCCTCTTTCACGCAGAGATCCTGTAAAATTGCCTTAAGAGTACGACCGGGTTTGACCCGCTTGGCTTTAACACCGAACCCAGTAAAGGCAGAATAATACAGTAACTGTGTGCTTTCACATAAAAATATCCATTCCTTGTCAATGTCGTATGTACATACTGTAAGTAGGACTGAAAAAAAATGTGGGATTATTCCAGGTCGTGTAAAAGGGAAGCCAATATACTGGAAAGAGTCATGCTTTGCAGTTAAATGTGATGAAATGGAATAAGAAATCTCATCATGACAATGCAAAATGTTATTGTGTCATGATTTGGAAAATGTTTGAATAATAATGATAACTAAAAGGGGAATCTTTAATTTTTCAATTTTTTTTTTTAAAACCCAAAATACCCATTAAAAAATGAAATGAATGTCATGGAAAAAGTACTGTGATAGTTTGTAATGTTCAATTTTCAATGTCATTTTATCAAATTAAAAGTGTGATATCTTGTTATTTTTTTTAAATTAAAATAACTATTAACTTTTTCTTCTAACTACCTAGTTAATCTAAGCCATTTTTGTAACAGAATCATAAATAAAATAATAAATAACCATGCAGCGGGCTGCAAATAGCCACTGGGCCAGACTTTGGACATCTTTGCTTTGCACAAAGCAGCAAAACGAGAAAACTGTTCTGACTTTTTTTTTTCCGGGTGTTGAAAAAGGGGACACTCTGACACGACCTCCTAAGGCAGACAATTGCTGGGTCAACTTTGTACCCCCCCGTTCTTTGTCAATGCCGTTTATACAGAACAGCAACATGGAAAAAGGCGGCGCACCAGCATTTACAGGCCTGTGTGTGTGTGCGTGTGTGTGTGTGCGCATGTGTGTGTTCTAGCAGCTACAAGCATCAAAAAATCGAGGTACAAACCAACAGCTATTTAGTTGCACTGTACATTGTGTAAACCTCTCATTCATTCACCTATGCATTATGGCTGACTTTGTATTAAAATAGCCAATGAATACAGATAGAGGCTATTATCACAAATTCAACCAAAAAGCCCAAATGTCACATTTGTAACAATGGGCATTTAAGCCTTTAGCAAAAAGAGAGAATTGAAAATGTATAAATGTATTCAAATGCGTTATGTTGCTATCTGCCAGGGCTTTTAAGTACAGTTTTGTGGATTTCATATAAAATAGGGCAAGTGTAGCATCTTTGCAATGTGACTTGCATGAACTTATATACTATGATGTGGAGCGAGCAAACATCCACATTAAACAAGAAAAACAGCCAACATTCAGTCAAAGGTCTCGCGAGTGCTCTCCAACAGTTTCGCTGCTGGGGTCGATTCCAAGGCACTTAATTCTTTTCATTGCTTTCGTTGATTTACACAATTCATAGTTTTGCCCTTTTTCCTCACGCTCTCTCCAGGGTACGAATGCACTTAATGAAATCAAAACTCATCATTCATCGAGTTAATCAGATAATAAATAAACTTTGGTAAGATGATCTGACGTAACCTTAATGGCGTTCCTACCGGACAAAATACAATTTGAAAATGAGATGCCACGGAGAAACTCACATCGAACGCAATCAGAGAGGCATAAGGCGAATCACTAAGCCTGAAATACGTAAGAATTCCCTTCAGAGATTGAAACAAAATACAACCATTCAAACTATTTTGTGGTCCTGTGGACTTTCTGGTTGCCACTTGGTGCCATGGAGTTGTAAAATCCCCTGTAAAACCTCCAACCAAACTTTGTAGCAGAAGAGGTACTGTTCCTGAAACCAAGACCGAGGAAAAAGGTCTCGCTTTAGGAAACAGGTTTGATTTAAATCCTCAACTTTCGATTGGCACTGACCTTGGTCTGAATCATGCCGTGCCGCTGAAGTCTCATCTCCTTTACGATGTTGCTCACGTTAATCTGAGGGCAAGGAGACAGATGACTCAATTGTTTACTCGATTGTTTATTAGTAAGCGATTCAAAATACCACACACGGGCTAAATCTTATCACGAGTTAAGTGTTTGTTACTCACAGGCAAATCCCTCTCGACGAGGCTGAGGATAATATCGGTGCAGATGAGGACACCCGAGCGTCCGATGCCGGCGCTGCAGTGGACCGTGATGGGCCCCTGGTGGTGCACCGAACGTAGGTAGCAGATGAAGCGAAGCAGTTGCTCCGAATAGTGCGGAACGCCGTGATCGGGCCAGTGCGTAAATTTCAGGTGATGGACAGTGTGGGTCTCGGATGTCTGGAATTATTTCAATCCATATTAGGGTGCGAGGAGAACGTTGGATTGTTGAAGTCTTGAACGTGTCTCACCTCTGCTTCCACCATGTGGATGACCTTAATATGGAAATATTCCAAGCACTGTTGGTTCACCAGGTGGACGTGATACTTGCCCGTGTCCAGGGGCTCATTGGGCTTCTCGGGCCAATACTTGTGACATTTTACCCGTCCTCGTTCCACTTCTTGGGTCATCATGGCAATCACGTCCGATTTGCTTTCCCAGATCATTTGCCAGAAGGCAGCCACCGTAGAGGGTAGCGGTCCTTGGCAGGAAATGTAGGAGAGCTCTTCACCTCCCGCTTGCATGCGGATGTGGCTGGCGTTGATGTAGTCGCGCTTCTCCCCGAGGGTGACGCGAGTTTTGTCATCTGTGGTTGGAAAAGAGGAAACAGAACCAGAGTGAGTGTTGCAGTGTGTCCATTGACTTGTTTGGAGTGATTCCAATGATGCAACAGAGTCTTGAAATTTCTTGGGTTCTGTCATCTTTTGTATTCAATAATTCAATAAAAATCAGCAAACAGCCTTGAGGTAACAAAATTGTTTTTTTTGATGACTTGGCTGCTCTTGCTTAGATATGAGGAATGGATTGGATCGCTGAATAATCTGCTGTATCCACAAACAAGCAAAGGAGAGGGCATATGGTGCGGGTCAGCCATATTCCACTGAGGCCCACTATCTTTGTCAGCATGCTCATTCATCTCTAACCCTCGTCAGCCCCCCCCCCCCCAAAACAAACCTCTGGAGGCTATAAAGTAAATGTGCTGTGTGTTTGTTTTAATATGGATAAACAAGTGTGATTTTGCTTTCTCTTTTTTTTTCCCCTGACAAATTATCTATCTATGTAATTATCTCGTGTTTATTTTTCTGTGCCCTAGACATTGATTGTGTAAAAACACAGACACATACATCAAGGGGCCACGCTTTGACATATGCTTTGACTATTTTTTGTTTTGTTTTTTGTTCCGGTTGTCTGCAGTGGATCTAAATTCCTTGTCATGGCGGAAACAGTTGGGAGAAGTTGATATACAGTAAAGCAACCACGCCTTCATCACAGGAGTTTTTTTTTTATTCCATATGCTTCAAAAATATTCAAATGAATTAATTGTTGAATATCAATTACATTGGACGAACATCACAATGTTTTTGTATCTTATTAGTTGCTATCTTGCCTCACATTGACTTTCTAACTGTGAAGCCCATAATTGGAATGACAGCACGTAATGTCTGCTGTCTGTCTGCCCTTGAAGCTACTCCATTTATAAAAGACATTGACCTATATCTCTTATAGTAATTACAAAATGTTTTGCTTATGTTCTTGGACGACATCTAAGAGAAGTGTCCCAGAATTCTAATTAGACCGTGGTGGGTGAAAATTAATTCATGTTGAATGGTGAGTGACTCACAGGGCAAGATGTCTCTGTAGCGGTTCTTGTCTCTGTGCTCAGGGGCTTTTCCCACCACACAGTCATCAGAAGGCTTTAGGTGCTCCAGAGCCTGAAGTCACATTCATGTGTAACAATGTTAACACATATGAACAGAATTGTCCCGTTGAGCAAAATTTTCTGGACAGTGTTCCGTGAAACCCACCATGAATTCTTTGACCAGTTCCTGCTGGTCTAATTGATGCTGTAGAATCTGGATGATGGCTTTGACCCTGGAGCCAGAATACGGGCTGCTTCCAGATGGGTTAATGAGGGCTAAACTGGATAGTTCCTCCTCTGATACGATGGGCGGACCTGGACAGAGGATAAAATATACAGTACTTTATCATAAATTCATAATAATAACAATAATAAATAAAGGAATAGAGAGTTGGACACCTATCTGTGGTGAGCTGTTTAGGTGAGCATCTGCATCAAACACATTGTCATCTTCCTCTTCGCTGCTCCAGCCATCGGACTCTGGTTTCCGGATGCCTCTGCACGACCGGTCCAACAGTTTGCTCACAGTTTGTTTCCTGGGGGAGGCAGGGGGGGAGACCACACCATTTTTATTCTTCGGTAGGTAGGACCAGTTGAGATCATGCAAGGCTGAGTTTCCTTTCCCTGCGACCTTTCCATCTAAAATACAGTATACAACACCATGCTAAAATATCTATTGTTTATCATCTATTATTTTTTTGTAGTGGGGTAGAAGTGGAGGCATAGAAGGGATTCATTTGTGATTTTAATTTAGTTTTAACATATTTGCCTTGTTTATTAGTATAGTGATTCCCCCATCAATTCAAGCATCTGCTTCCCGGAGCTGGCTTATTCATTGCTCTCTGTTGCCGCTTTGTGGTGATTATGGGAACTCCAGAAAAAGAAAAAAAAAAGAGAGGGCCCCGTTTACAAATGGGGTTTGCGCAAAAAACAAGACTTGATAGCTCTTGCAAACAGACGAGGAAGCCAATTTAGGAACCCATGATTGCATCTGCCAAATGGCTGGAAAGTACAAGGGAAATTTTGGAAGTTACTACCTGTCAGATGCTCCATGCAACATTTCAGTGACATTCAGTGATGGGCAGCAAGCTTGATGAGAAGGTGTGCTGTCACAGCTCTCCTAGTACACCGACCAACAGGCAAAGTTTGCAACCATTAAAATGAGGCACAAAATCATCCTACTGTAAAGATATCACGATCATGTTTGATTTAGCAAATCTCCTGAGACTTCATCTCACTTCCACTGTGTGTTCACCTCAATAATTGGCGTTTCATCCATTACCACAGTCAGATGTCGTGGAGGAGGAGGTGGCGTCGTGACTAAAACACCACACTCGTTAAAGACACACTCTGAAATTGGCTCTGAAACAGCATGGAAAGAAAACCAATGTTACATTTTATAGTGCTTGTAGTGGATTTTATAGAGCCTACCAGGGGGGTGCTCCACTGGCTTATTTGTCATGGCGTCAGGTGAGGAAGAGGCATCGGAGGTGGTAACTGGAGCTGGCTGCTCAGCTAGGACAGCTTCGGCCCCCGTGGCCATGTTGGGTGGTGTCGGTGATTCGGAATAGGTTAGGATGTCCCTGCAGATG
This sequence comes from Syngnathus leptorhynchus, assembly GCF_054491065.1. NCBI lineage: Eukaryota > Metazoa > Chordata > Actinopteri > Syngnathiformes > Syngnathidae > Syngnathus > Syngnathus leptorhynchus. The sequence goes on along the minus strand of NC_141204.1, from coordinate 7,446,233 downwards.
GTGAGCTGCACGGTGCCCTCCGCTTTACGTAGAATATCCACCACCTTATTGTGGCTCAGCCCCGACACAATGACACCGTTCACCTGGTTAAACACAGTCGGGATTGATCTTTGGTCGGGAGAGAAAACTTTTCCAAACAGAATTGTTAACGTTACCTCCAGAAGAATATCTCCAACTCTTAACCTGCCATCTTGCTCAGCTACTCCACCAGAACAGATTTCTTTCACTCTGAGCATACTGCCATTGGTCCCACCAACCAGAGCAAAACCAAGGCCGCCTCCTTCTGGTTTGCTAAACTCTACTTGCATAATGCAACTCTGCAGGGACAGAGGAACTGTTATTAGTGAACATCTGAAATTGTCATCTTAAATACTTACCGCTGGTCTTCTGTAAATTGTTGTACGCAATGTCTCTTTTCCTCTGCACAGTTTTGAGTCGACTCATCGTATTTCCATAGGCAGAACCAAATCAGTACTATTTTTTCCAAACAAAATTCAAGTCACTAACGTTTGGAAATAAATAGCTGGAAATGACACATATTTAACACGCATGCCAAAACAGTATTTTAACCTAACCCTAAGCCCCAACATTTTGTTTGATAGTTTTTGTTTTGCATTCCAAATGCCATTTTGATAAACAACCTCGCCTCTGCAGTGGAAAAGTGGCATTCGTGTTCTCACATTACATAATGTGCAACAAACACAAAATGATGTAGTGTAGAGAAAGAACACTTACATCCTGTTGTTCAGCCACAGACAGACATCTGAAGTTGCTAAGAGTCCTACTGACAACTTCAACTGCAGGGGAAATAAAAAACAGCAATAGATTAGGAATGAATCAGCAGGAAAAGTAGAAAAAAGTACAAATATTGATCCTGGTTTGTTTGATCCAAGCTAATTAACATCCAAAGTTCAGCACCAAAATGATTCATTGATTTAAATTGAAACCAATGAAATTGCAGCGACGACGCCACAAAGAACCTCTCAGGTAGTCTGTTTTTGAAAGCGTTGAAAGCTATGCGCCTCTTCTATGACAGGTGAACAAGACGAGGTCTTTTTAAAATGACGCTGTCCGCTGTTCTTCTATCTGCCGCCAAACTGTCACCAAGCAACCAAACCACCTGGACTAAAGACCACCAGAGACTATGAGATGAATAATTAGCAAGCTTCTGGCCTCCACTGGTGTATTGGACTGCACGACTGTTGGTATCACACACTCACAATATAAGCACATACAAAGCAACAAGAACGTGCTGGTGGAAGGATATGCTGGGCTGACAAAGATAAGAGGAGTATCTCACCATCTTCCGGAGGTGATTCTTTGTCAGGAGAGATAGGCTCTTCAAAACGAGCAAAGAACTTCCTGTCCTTTTTCCAATCAAACAGACCTGTAAAAGAAGTACACACACACACACACACACACACACACAAAAAAAGTTCAGACAGATGATGACTTCATTCCCCTTCAAAGTATTTTGGTAATGATTGAACTTAAATGATCATTTAGTTAAACCCAAACATGTGGGTTTCCCAGCATCTGTGTTTCTAACAAACAAACTCTTCCTGTTTGTCCTTAGGTTTACTGAAGCAGATGAAATCATCTCATAAATCTTTCACAGACTTCTCACCATTCCATTTGGCCTTGGGCGTCACTGGCTGGTCATCTCTGGAGCATAGGAAAGATAAAAACAACAGAGTGAGTCACTCAGGTTTGTGTATCTAGTCTATTCTTTTCCATTTGGACCCCCGATTAGGCACGGACCTCAGGATTTTGAGTTTGACTTTACGTGGGGCGATCTCGCATGCTTTGACAGCATCATCCAAGGTCATTCCCAGAGTGCACCTGCCGCAGATGTAGAGGATCTTGTCGTTGGGTTGCACGGTGCCTTCCTCGCTGGCAGGGGAGCCTGGCACCACCTCGAGACAATAAATGCCCTGCCATTTGCTTCCAATTCCACCAGTCAGTTTAATGCCTTGATGAAGCAGACACAATTGCCAGGTTGAGATTTTCCGCAGTCCTGCCCTCTCAAAACAAGAAAGAATGAAAAACCCACGGTGGTCCTACCGAGCTGTCCTGAAGGTGTCTTGTAGAGGACAATATCAGGTAGGCTGTCACAAGAAGGAGCTGCTACCAGGTTGGTAACAGCCCTGCCCAGGGTCATACTGAGTCTCCTGGGAGAGGACCTGAGAATCGTCATGGCAACTTCATCTGCCACGTTGGTAACATCGTGTCCATTTACCTGGAGATGATTCAAACAGATGAATAGAATCAGCAGAGCGACTAAGGCCTTCAAATAAGTCGGCATTTACCGTGATAAGTCGGTCTCCGGCTCTGAGGCGTCCATCTGCCTTTGCTGGGTTGTCCAGTATTTCTTGGATGTAGTAGCAGTTGTCCAGTTTGCTTCGGGTGATGGTGAAGCCGAAGCTTCCACTCCTGGACTTGGTTAAAAGGACAGTCAACTCAAATTCTTTTACAAATCCCTGCAAACCAGCAAACAAATAATAAATGACACAACAATTCGTTTCTTTGTGAAGGATCTGTCAGAGCACAGATTTTTGGAGATGACCTTTCGCCTACTCTCTTCTTCATCCTCTTCATCGTCCTCCTCATCTTTGAATTCTTTTTCTTTCCGCTCCAGTTCTTCTCTCTGTTGTGGATGACTCTGGACGGGTTGAGGTACTATTGGAGGTGGAAAGATGGGAGCAGGTGCGTTGACACAAAGAGGCGTTGATGAGATTATCTGGGTCGTGATGGGGCTTGGCGGTGGAGGTGAAGGATTTTGAGGGAGCCCCGCAGTCGACGGCTTGATGTTTTTTGGGAGGGCTTTGCATTGCAGTGGGAGCTGCTGTCCCTGCTGCAGCGAGTGCTGCTTGGATTTGGACGGCTGTGTCGTGAGGGGCTGAGACGGGTGTGCCAGGGCGCAAGTGGTCAGGGTGTCGGATGAGAAGTTAAGAGGCGTCATGGTAGTATTTGGGTTCTGTGAGCTGAAACTAGACAATGTAACAGATGGATTGATAGAAGTCTGAGAGAGATGAGTTGGAGTGACAGAAGTCGGAGGGAAACTTGGAGTGTTCATGGTCTGTGATGGACCACACAGAGTGTTGGAAGTCTGGGAAAAACTCGAGGAAGTGGTCTGGGTTTGCGAGCTGAGGCTTGTGAGGTTTGATGATGGCGTTTGAGTGGCCTGATTGGACTGAAAACTTGCTTGAGGCTCCAGAGTGGAACTGATAGTCAAATACTCCTCATCTGCCATTATGGTCAGTCCGTTTCCCACAAGGCAGTAGGTCACACTTCCATCTGCCTCCTCTCGAACACCACTGCAAAGAAAAGACAGTCATTTTTGTTTTCTACCTAAAGGAGGAATATTTTAATTCCAGTTTGTTTTGCTTAATCTAGTCAACAGCTAACAAAGACAAATTTATTAATGGGGGTCATTGAGAAATTCCAGAAATAATTACGATATAAAACAATGCTACCTGGCATACACGGAGTTTGAAGTGGTCTTAGGGAAGACGTCAAATATCATGGTTGAATTTGCAGCAACGGCCTCCTCCCCATCCTCGCTTGCCGCTTTTGTTTCTACTTCCTGTTGTTCTTCTGCTTTCTCGACAGTCACCTGCAACTCTTGATGAGCTGGTCGAAAGCAGACTGGAGACGACACGGGTGATGCGGGAGAAGCGGGTGAGGCCGGCGAGATTGGCGTCGGAGGCGTTGTGGGAGAAGATGGTACGGGAGGTGACCCCGCCTGCGGTGAAGATGGAGGCGTCTGTTCGCCTTGCACCTCCCTCTCTTGTCCTTCAAAGAATCTTGGAACTGCTGGAGGTTCTGGACTTTTCTCCGCTGTGCCGTCGAACTCCTCCTCGAGGGTGGGAGCTGTACTCTGAGCAGCTATGTTGACATCAAATTGAAACTTAAGAAGCTGACTGTAGTCGTCCCCGAGACGGATGTCCAGAGACCGGGATCGGAGGTCCCTGGTGGGTGCAGGACTCTAACACAGAAACACAAGTTAAAATAGTACTTTGGCTGATGAGATGTCCGTTAAGTTCCATTTTTACTCACCAGTGTTTTGTCATCAGCATCGTACAGCACTCCTGGGCCGGGTCGACAGATCAGGAGATGAACCTCAGAAGAAGCACCTCGTAGCAGGAACAAAACCCTCTAAGGTAGCAAAGATAAACAGTGTGGGCAATTCAGGTTAGTTCTCATGCCCTGAGATGTACTCCCGTGTTTGTGTGACAGTAATTCCTTGTCAGAACACACCAAAACACTGTGACACAACCAGCTTGCTATTTTAGGTCGCATTAGATTAAAAGATTAGTGAACCAATGCTGCACTGCCTGGTACTGGCGCTCATTGGCATTTTTTTTTTTTTTTTTAAACACACATGCCGGCTCATCGGATGATATAAATGAAGCCTATTAAAATAATTTCCTCCGCTGGGCACAACAGCACGAGAAGTAATGTTTTCACATTCCAATAGTTAGTGTTAGTGCTACTTTTTTTTACTCGTTGATACCGATACCAAGCACCGATACCATTAGTACTTTGATAGATAAAATACCTGGTAGGAAAGGTCCTTGACAGGCTCTTTGTTGACAGACAGAATGATGTCCCCTTCTTGTAAGAGACCACTCTCATGGGCCGGCTGACCCGGGAAGAGACGCTTGATACGGACCACGCTGCCGCGGTCTTGCCCCGAGTTGAGTTGGGAAATGTTAAAACTGAAGCCTAGACCTGACAAATTTTTCTTCAGGATCACTTCATGCGTGTTTTCTAGGAAAGGAATTGGGGAAAGTTCATGAAGCGGGTCATTTTGAATTCTGATGCAAAACATTCTGGTTATATGATGATATATTGAAAAGTGCTGTGCAAAAGTTTTAGGCCACCCTTATGTCGAGGCAGTGAACTGTGATTCTAACCAGACTTGGACCGTGAATTGTCTCAGGGGAAAAAAGGAAACGTCAGCCCTGGATGACTCTGACAGCCACCACAATGTAACTGTCAGATGACTCACAGTTACCTCAGGCCTGTCTGTGCGTGTGTCTCTAATACTTTTTGTGTTTGTTTTTTTTTTGCTTTGGTGAGCGCACACACCATCAGTCACAAAGCTGTAGTCCTTAGCTCGTCCACTCAAGGTTGTTTCCAAGGAGACCTCGTTCCTGGAGGGCTGAGTTTGTGATGCGTTGTGGATGGAGGGTGAGAGGGGCGAGTCGGGTCTGGGCTCCAAGATGACTTTTGGTTCCCGCTCCAGGAGCAGGTTCACCACCTATCACAACGCGTTATTAGTCGACACGTTTCTTTTTCTTGTCTATGATGTGTGTCTGAATGCACGTTTCAGTGTGTGTGCGTGACAACCTCGTCAGTCCGCTTCAGGCACTCGACAGCATGTCGGTGTGACACGGCCCTCAGGTTGGAGCCGTCAACCTCCAGCAGTCTGTCACCTGTCAAATGCAAACACAGCAATCTCATCATCGTCATCATTAGCGGCGTCAATACATTAACGTGTGTGTTTGTGCATTTCTGCATACGGTGTTTGACGGACATGTCATCAAATCTGAGGTGATCTTGGTAAGTGGAGCAGAAACAAGTAGAAACGTACTGTCTCTGTCCCCACACATGGCTGACAACAAATCAAACAAGCCCCAAAAAAAAAAAAAAGCTAACCAATGAAAATAACTTACCGATTTGAATGCGACCGTCCTGCTCAGCAGCACCTCCAACGACCAGGCTCTTGATGTAGATGCCGCCATACCTCACACTTGTGTTGATTCCTCCCTATTTTTAAGACATAATTAATCAATGCCACGCAAACAAAGTGTGCTCATAAAAATGCTGCTCAGAGCACACAAAGATTGAAATAAAATAAGCAAATTGTTTTGCTTTTTTTCTACTCACAGCAACACTAATCCCAAGACTCCCGCCGCTCTTCTTAAGCTCCACGATAAACCTTTCTCCAGTTTTTAAACTTACGATAGAGGGAGACCTAGAACACATGTCCTGACACAAGAAAAAAAAAACTTTCAATTTCAGCAAAAACAACTTTATATGAAGATGGTCTTTATTGTACTAACCTGTGCGTCATGTATTCGCACTACAGGTATGTGAAACTTCCTGTTTTGCTTGGGCGTGGCCATGCTGGACAGAGCGATGGCCTCCTCAAGTTCATCCATGGCGTGTCGGTATTCGGTGCCACTTAAGGTGGTCTGAGAGCCAAAGCTCCTTTCCAATGCCAAGCCCAGTGTGCTCTGGCACAAGGAGTTCTTGCTGTCTTTCAGAGATTCTGGTCATAGAAAAAAAAAAAAACATTGAGACAAGTTCTGTGACATTTAATGTATGGGTTTAATAGCTGCATGTTACGTTTGGGCTGGGACACAATCAGCTCCACTTCTTCAGGACTACTCTGTAAGATGGCAGCCGCATCGCTGAATGTTACGCCTTCCAAACTTGTCTTATTTAGGGAAATTAGACGCCCACCTAGGGAAAAAAAAAAAAAATCTCAATTAATATGAATCCCATGTAAGTCGCATGTATTTTTAAGTCCTACCTGGTTTAATCCGTCCGTCTTTGTCCGCAGGTCCATCTGGCACAATGGAAGCAATGAAAATACCAAGGTCGAGTTTACCTGTATTGTCCTCGCCTACAATCACAAAACCTGCAACGAGATCAGAGACAAAAGTCCTCAGTTAAAGAATCAGGTAAGTGTCGCTCTCTTCTCATGAATTTTAAACCACCGCTCATGTCTAAACGCTTTGTGAAAAACTCACCAAAGCCAAGTTTGGGATCCTTCTTGAGATTTACACAGATGATTTCTCTTTCTGGTGGAGACCTAGTAGGTGTGTCAACTGTGAATATTGAACAGAAATGATAAATTGGACACTGTAGGATTCTCACAACTGCCAACTGTAGTTTTCAGGGTAACCATAATAAATCATCAGGTTCAACAAAATGCTCAAGAAGGTGCAAATTAGTAAAGGTTGATACCGCTTAAATATATGAGTAATGGTTTAAAAATTTTAGCCTGACTCAGCAACTCCTCTACTCCAACATGGCCTTTAATATATGATATTTAAATGTTCACCTCGTATAGAAGAAGAAGTATCCGAGTCTTTCTGCAGTGAGACACTGGACATCATTCTTGGCATCGACTCTGGCGTACTTTAAAAACACATGGAGAGAAAATGAACTTTCATTTTGCAAGTGACAGAGACTGATATTATATAGTATGTCATTACTTCCAGTAAGGACGCTCTTTCAAATCCCTGAGTTCTCCCGTTTCCGGAGGTTCTTTGTTCAGCTCCCTGCTCATCTCCCGCCTCATCTCTCTCTGGTGGCGGAGTCGAGCCTCTAGTTTGGCGCTCAGGTCCTCGCAAGATTTGGACAGAGGATCTGGTTGACCCGGGGCTAAACCCACGTGGTTCAGCATACCCTCAGAGCATGAGATCCGCTTTAGGTTCAGGTTTCGATCCGTATAGACGGACATGTTTTCATCTGAAGGGGGGAAAGGGAATAGTTGGTGTCACTTTAAGAGCAATTGTTAGTTTGGATGTTCTCTCAATTTTTACCTGGCATGATACTGTGGTTGAGTTGTCGCGATGTCATCTCGCTGTGAAACTTGTGCTGTGCGGAGCAGAGGTTGAGGAGGTATTGTGCTATTTTTGAGCTCTCCGTTATGAAACTGTGCTTTTTACCGCTTGGTCCGCCACATTCGATGATCAGTTTGCGGCGCTGGAGAATGGAAACGGTTAATCACATGAGTCGGACATGTACTTATTTTACGTTGTTTAAATTGAAGAATGGTAAGGAAGAGAGAAAAAAGATTCACAGTAATGCTTTAGTGCTGGCTGTATTATGTGTTTTTTTTGTCTTTTCTGTCAAATATTTTGGTTTACCAGATACAAATGCAAATAAATATATATTCAGGAAAAATAAATGTTTTGGGTAAAGATTCTAAAAATTACAGAATTTGCCCAACAATTTTTTTTAAATTGATATAGTATACCAAAATGACTCAATTGTGAAATTTCTCTCTCAATTCAAATTCAACTAAGAGAAAAATGTTACTTGTTATTTTCCATTATTCTGCAAGGAAATCCAAATCAAGGTTGAGTAATATATTACAAATACTAATGATTCTTATGTATTGATCGGTATTGACGTCCCAAATGAATCTCACATTTCGACAATTATTACAATTCTCTGTACCCCAGTGGAAATCGAGTCTGTTTCCCTCCACAGAAAGCGTCTGGTGACGCTCCGGACCTGATTCTTCATCTCGTACACAATGATTCCTTTGGCACAGACTCCCAAAACCAATTCACCAATCAAAGGCCTTTTTTCTCTGCCCACGCGGTGGAACATAACCCCGTATTCTGGTAGTTGCTGGGCAATCTGAACAGAAGCAAAATCGAGGTTAGTTTGATAAAAGAAGCGATAGTGCCAGGCCATTTTGTAAACTTAAACGCACTTTGAGATACTCTGTTTCAGCCTCTTCAGGTCCCATGGGAGCATGCCTGGCATGTAGTCTTGGCAGCTCATCCTTCACATTGGGCAAAGCCAGCTTCTCAAGCATTCTCTTTGACACATAGTGCTCTGGCTGGTAGTAACTCTTTCCATACAACTAAGAGAAACAATGCACTGATTTGACAACTGAAATCAAAAGTAGAAATGTTTTTCTTGCGTCCAATACCTCTGGCATGTAATCCCCAAATTCAGCCTGCAGGGCAAGGGCAGCCAGAAACAAGCCAGTCTCCTCGTTGCAGTACATGCGATCCTCTAAGATGTCCTTCCGAATCTGCAAATAATACTGGTGGCGAGTCAATCTGTGCCTGGAGGTGAAAGAAAGCAGGTGAACGTTTGCAAGCAAGAAGCAGAATCTTTGTGACATGGCACTGCAAACTCGTACTTACAAAACAAAGGCGATATCATCCACAAAAAATTTGACTCGAAGAAACACCAAAAAGGAAAGTATTTGCCCTTTTTTCCAACTATCCGGAGCAACTTTGGAGATTTTGGTTTCGTGGTCCAGAAAAAAATATTCAGCATCTGAAAAAATGGAAAGATGCTTCAAATATGATGGAAACAAATCTCTTTCTTCGTACACAATTTTTTAAAAGTGTCAGGGAAATAACGTACTCTTTGTTTTTATCAACACAGATACAAAAAAAAAAAAGCAAGAATAAATACTACTACTTTTAAATCGACTAAATGCATGATGACTTGTACCGTCAAGAAAGGCAAGACCGAAGTAGAAGTGCTCCACTAGGTTAGCGTGAGCAACCACCATGTCAAACACATCTCTCGCACGGGACTTGGTATCGCAACGGACCACCACGTACTGTCCGCTCGGTAGCACCACCGTCACTTCTCTCTGAGACGAACACAAGCGGCCCTTTCTGGACTGCACAGGAAGCACACAACATTCACACGAATACCTTTTATAGACCCTGACGCATTTGATTGACACCGTCAGAGAAATATACGTTTATTTTACCACAATAGATCCCGGAAGCTCAAGAACAGTATGCTGTTCGTCAGCCATTCGGATAAACTCCGGACCTAAAGCCTGTTAAGAAAAAGAGTTGATAATAATACACAGTGCCCTTCAAAAATACCTACATCCAGTTCCCCATATGCATAACCCCCATTAGCCTTTCCTATGATCTCCACATGACAGAAAATTAATAAAAATAGCTTTAGCAGATGTTCATGTATGTCCTCATTAAAGCCTCCTTGCATGCATGTATAGTATGTCAGCCTATGAACGGGTTTTATCAGCTTATGTCTTCTTACCTTAGCTTTCCTCTGGCTCAGGCTGATGGAGGACTCGCTGAAGGTGATGGAAGGACTGTGAGACCTGCCCGGTGTCTTAGGAGAAACGTCGTGGTGGGGGCTCCGGCCGAGCCAACTGCAAGTGCTGTCCCTGTGACGAGCCCCTCGCGGGAGCCTGCGTTACGAGGGGGAAGAGGTGGGTGTGGAAAAGTTGAAAACATTCAAGGTCAACACAGACACGCATGCAAGATAGACAAAATGGAATTTAGTTCTTGCCTTTCCAAAGATGACTGGTACAAAGGTGTGGGTGAGCTTCTTGGTCGATGTTTCCAAGATCTCTGAGGTAAACACCCTGGAAGGACAGCTTCAAGAGGAAGACCAAATTCAAATAGAATTTAGCGACAGGAGTTAACAAAATGGTTGTCAACACAATTGTTTTTCACTTTTTCTTTTGGCATCTGTATGACAATGTCAGAATGTGCAGATAGTCTTTTTATGATGATCACAGGAACACTTTTTTTAATTCATTCATTATTTTCAATTGGGAAAAAATATTTTCAAATTATGTGATATGTAGATGAATTTACCCGATTTTGAGTCCGAGTCAGTTGAGTATCTTCTGCTTTCTGGACAACCTTCACTAAAGTCTGGAAATGGCCCTCGCCTTCCTGTCAAACAGATTAGATTTAATAATGATGATGATGAAAAGACTGTATTTATTTGAAAGAAGGTGAGCTAAAGCTCACGGTTGGTATCCGATTACAGTCTCGAGAAAGAATGTAATCCCAGATTCGCTTTAGGTTAAGATTTTAATCCTGTCGACCTGAACAGTCATTTGATAAAGACTACATTTTATAGAAGAAGCAATTTGCTTGAGGTCAGGTTTTGGCAAAATTTATGGAAGAGTTTAATTAATTTCACAACTCATTTCATAGCTTAAAACACATGATCACAAATCTTTACCCAAATACCATTGACCCGTTCAAAACTCCCAAATTAAAAAGTTTTTTAAATGAGAAAATTAAAAACGTTTTTAAATGTGAAAATGATCACTTGTAAAAATTATACTTTTAAAAAAAAAAAAACATACAGTAGTTACATAATTAAATGGGGAAAAACATTGATCTCACATTTTCTGCTTTAATTCAATGCTGCTCATTCTCGTGCGCATACCTTGGTCACCAAGAGGCAGAATAAGACAAACATGACTATGCTGGATAGGAGACTGGCTCAGCTACTCAGTGCAGAAGTAATATTAGTTGGCATTGTCGGTCTACATGTGTTGCTGCACTGTTTGTGTCCAAATACTGTATACCCATCAATCCTTACCCTCACATTTGTGTGCTGTGTGCAAAGGCTTCCATGTTAGAGAGCAAGTGGTTGAATGAGTTGGATTCCAGCACTGACTCACCATGAAGCCTTTCTCTGATCATCTGGCTCCGCCCACTCAGAGGCAAGCTGCTGTCAGAGCTATGGTCCATCTGAGAGAATAAGGACCGGTGAGATAACAGTCTACAAACCAAAAGGGCCCACAGGTACAGACTCACGGGTTCACTGAAGACTTCCTCCACCAGCTGCCTGATGACGTCGGAAGATGGCGGCAAGTTAGAGGCTTTCTGACGACACTCACAAGATTCCAGGATGGAGCTGATAGTTTGCCTGCGATGGGACACGTCCTCACACATGCTGAGGAGGAGGCTGTTGAGATGGTCGCTCAACTGGACTGGCTGAGAGGAGATGTTAAAAATCAAGTATGTTATACCGGGTACAGTGATGCATTCAGAAAGAGTCACATTGCTTCACCTTTTCCACATTTTATGTTACAGCCTACCTCCAAACCATATCATACTCAACCTCCCTGAAGTTCTAGAAACAGAATTTGAAGACTTAGATGGTTTCTTCAAATCTTGAGTCAGACTGGAGTCGACGGTTTTATGACTTGCAACTTACTGGAACAACTTTATTTTATTTTTTTACTGGGTATTCAATAAAGTCGACTAAACTTTTGATGGAAAATTAATGAAATGCATTTTGAAATATACAATGTGGGAGAAGTGTAGCGCTGTGAATGCTGTCTGGATAATGAAATCTCACCTGATTTTGAGGTAGGTGAAAATCAACTGACCAGTAGAGAGTCATACCCAGAGAATACACTAGCATCTGTGCAAGAAAAATCAACCAAAGGAAAACATCTTTCATTTTCTTTTACACACAGATATCGCATGCTATTTACTTCACATGCCCATTACGTTATTATATAAAATCATAACAGTATTTTGATCATTCCCATCATTTGATGACATGTGCACTGACCCTCTCTATGGCAGGTTTGGTTGAGCTGGCACGGCCCTGCAGCATCTCTGGAGCAGTGAAGGTCGACGCCTCCTCTGATAGGCCACAATTCTTAAATGCTAAGCTACCGGTAGCTGACAGCAGCAAGGAGGTGGGGCTTATGATATTGCACATATTGTTTTGACCTGGTGAAACAAAAGTACCAGCATAATGCCTATTGCTTCACACAGAGGAGAGGTAGTGCAGATGCATAGTGTTGCATGTGCAACTATGAATGATAAATATTCATTTGGATGGTGATTTACCTTTATCGGAAGCATCCACTAAACACGCTGCAGTGGCCAGCAGCAAGGCCCACACCTCCTCCTCCAGCAGAGGCCCCCCTCGGGCCTCCAGTACTTCCGCTAATGTGACGAATGTGCTGCTCATCCTGCCCACATTCCAAGCGTGTCACCTGAGCACACACAAACACAGCCCTGAGCCACAATAATGGATGGCCCACAACCACATTTGTGCGCTATCTAATCTGTAAAAGGTTGTTGGATGGAGAAGGTCACAATTCAGTACATTCTTTGCTCACCCTGTCATTCTAACATTTCTCTTAGCATCCATCCTTTTTCTATATGGCCGGCTAACCACGAGTCCACATGTTGATTGATGGGTCCCTTCTGGACCCTTAAAACTTTTTCCCAGTTGAAATATGTGAGTAATTTTCTGTTATGTTCAAGATAACCTCAACGTGACTCACCAAATTGTGCACATACCCAAATCATCATTTATTTGCCACAATAGTAGTCAGAAGACAAAACAAAGCACCTCCATACCACTCATTATTATTGAAAAAAAAAAGCTAAAAAATATTTATAGTACAGAAACTGATACAATTTCTTCATCATTCTGTTTTAGATCATTTACTATGACCCTAAAAGGACTTTGAAAAAGTGGCCCCTATCGGGAAATAGGTTTCCCACTCTGTCTTAATCTATTAGTTCCCTGCCCACTGCTGTCTTTGTTTGTCCCAAATCCTAATAGGCTTTGCTGTGACCTCCGACTGGCTGTGAGGGAGGTGTTGCTTTGTGACATGATCCCGTGGTCGCTTGCCATCTCATGCTTGTAAGGCAGCACTAGGAAATCAAACGTTCACATTGCAATTTAACATAGCATAATTCAATAACAGTTCCCTGTTGTTTTTAAATGAAGCTGATCAAATACAATGGAAGAAATGCGAAAGGTGTTTGGTTTGATTTCTTTGATTCAATATGGGGTTAATTAAAAAAATGATATTGTTTTGTCAGAGAATCTTTCTGAATGATGGTGCCTTTAACATGTTTAGGACCAAACTTAACTTTGGTTCCTCCTTAAAAGTACATCAACTGATTAATATTATGTGACTGTGCATAAACTCATGATACACAAGTGCATTCATTATGAATCAAGAAATGGTGTGTCTCATTTTTCTCTGACCCAATTAAAACTAACCAGGAAGCTATTTTGAACCCCAACCCACAGTTTCATGACTCCTGCCCTAACCGGTCCAATGGCAGTGTTGTTATAATCCTCATTCATATCTCAATATCCTGATTACTATAACCCTTATTAAACGCTTACTCATGTCAGAGGGATTGTCAGTATACAACAGCACCAGAACAGTTATAAGAAACTTATTATTGTTAGTCAAAATAATTTAAAAGGTGCACTGAAGATGAGACATTCACACACTGTGTTGTGACTTTTCAGAACTCAAGTTTAAGACTGTTTCCCCCATGACATTTTGTTTATTTTCTCCTGCACTTACCAGGGACTTTATTCTAACACTTAAGATGTCTAACACTGTGCCATATAGATTTGGGCCAACAACTGTACCATGTTATTGACATCCCTAATCTACTTTACAATCAGCAGTCTCATGAAGGAGAGATGATGCTGTTTAGGAAATAGGGAATTTATTGGATGTACCTCTAACTTCCTCTTATTAGTAACAATATATGATAGATACCCCAACATAAATGGCTTGATGGCAGAGTCATGCTTCAAGAGGATCTCACAGGGTTGGATTTCAAGTGAGGTGTCTAAAGATGCATGCTACTGCAGGCTTACCTGGTCACATATGTAACCCAGCAGTGTTGTTTTGTGTGCTTGTCTTTCCTGCTACAACCATCGAGCATCCAAAATAATCCACCCGATCATCGTCTCGCTGTTTGGACGTCTCCCAGTGATGCGCGGCTCGTCCTCGGCGCAGACCTCCAGGCTGGCGGCGTCAAAGCGGTCATGGAGCCCCCCTGATCAAATGCTCTTTTACCAGCGTCTCCTAGAAGTCACAACTTTTTTTTAACCTGTAATTTGCTCTATTATTAGTACCTCGACGCTAAACGCATAATTGGATCAACCCATGCGGCTTGACGGCATCAAGTCAGCAGCACCAATGACGGGAAGCGAGAGATCAGCCACGCCGATGCAACTAATCCGTCTGACGGCCCCACGGTACGGAGGATAAACGGACAGGAGGTGCGTGGTACCCCAGACCCGGGAAGGACGAACCAGCTCGGGCAGCGGCTGCTTTCTTGCCCGCTTGGCTGCCTGCGTGCGTGCGTGCGTGCGTGCGCTCCGGCAGAATGATCATAACACTGCGGACTCTCTTGGAACAAGGGGTAAGACAAGACGGCTCATACTGCGGGAGTCTGCACCGGGACGTCCAGGTGGCGCTCCTATGCGACTCTCTGCAGGCCCTGCAGGGGCATCATGCGCAGCGGATACCGGGGGGAGATTCAGGTGGCTGCAGGGATGATTGGACTATACTATACTCTGCCGTGTTACATACACCGACCAGGAGATTGCAGATCCAATGCAAGATTATTAACTATAACAACAACCAAAATAATAAAAGAAAGAAGGAAATCGTCCCTTACAATAATTAATAACAATATCAAAGATGAATTCATCTAATTATGGTTGTAGTTTACAATTCAGAGCCAAAAATGTCAGTGACACTAATTAGCGTCTTAAACCTGTGTCAAACTTAAGGACCGAGGGCCAGGCTGGGCCCGCCATGTCTCTTAATGGCCCATTAAAGTAAATAGAGTGTCTATTTCTTGTTCAGCTCCAAATGTGTTAGACTGAGTTGAGCAAAACGGATGATGCAAGTTTCTTTCTAAACCAAATTAAAACAAAACCAATCGCCGTGTTCAAAGGAAATAAAAACCTGTATTTGTGTGTGTGTGGCGGAGGGGGGGGTCAGAATGAAAGATTAGGGGCAATAGAGCCCAACTCATGATTGATTAATTGATTGCTTATGTGTTTTTTTTTTTAAACAAATACCTCTCTAATGGTGTCAATCAGGACTGTGAATAATTATCCTTATCATTGCATTAGATCAAATTCCATCACATGAGATGCAGTGCAGGCGCATGTGCATCCGGACAAAAGTAGTGATTATTGCTTGTATAAGTATGTTTTAGCTATATTCATTGACATCCAATCAAAAGTGAAAATAAAAACTGTCTATATTCCAAAAGCATTGCATGTAGCTATGACCTTGCACAAAGGTGCATGTGAGTGCATGCGGGACAGCAGTACTGTTTTTTTTTTCTGCAACATGGGCATTTTGTGTTTATGGGTGGAAATCATGATGTATTCCCAAAAGATTTTATTTGGGCACAGCAAAGAACATAACGTAATTTCCCCACAAATTTTGCTTTTACATTCTCTGACCTTTGTAAAGGAAGCCTTTTTTTTAGATGGTTCTATGAATTAAACTCAATAGATGGTGCTAATCTTATAAAATATTATATCATATTACTCTGGATTAATGTTGAATATGTATTTGGTGTGTTTAGTTTGCAGTTTTCTATTTTTGGATGGATAGATGCATGAGAGATGGATAGGGCGGAAGGAAGAGCTGATGGAGGTGGGTGTGTCTCTGTGCAGCCGTGACGTATTTCTACGCATGCGCGATGAGCCTCCTCTCTGCTCCCCGGCCTGTCAGTAGCAGAAGGCGTATGGAAACGTAGGCAAGTGGATCGGGTGAGGTCATGTGTTTTTAAGGCACCCAGCGGAATCGATCATTGTTGACCGGCATACACGCTGCGGAACGTTCGAGCGACTCGTCGCTCCGCCAGGATCTACCTTTCACGAACGAGGTAAAATGAGGATCATGATCCCTTCTCTCCGGCTCCTGCTCCTTTCTCGGACGTGCTTATTGTTTGGCCGTGGGGGGAGGGTCGTGTGTCATTTTAGGTGTTCACAAGCTCTTGCGCGACACGCGCATCCGACTTTTTGTTTTATAATAATAACATAAAAATGCATGTAAGTTGACCGATACCCGCAAACGCAACATTTAGGGACAAGAAGAAAACGCCCCTTAAGCAGACAGGCAGGCCCGTCATTTGTTTGGCGACATGGGAATCATTCCCTCGGTTCGAATGTCTTCCTGTGCTCGCTCGGTCTTGTGTTATGATGTGCGCTCATGCATGGCTCCTGTTGTCCCGCTGCGGTTTGCCTGCAGCCTCCTGCGAGGAGCTGCCAGGTGGGGGTCATGTGGCCAAGGTTAACTCGCCATTCAAGTCGCTACGCTTTTTAATTATCTGTGTGATGAAGAGGAGGCTATTCATTCACTTCATTCATTCTAATGATGATAGATTAAATGGATGGGATTTGCCAGTATTCTTCCTCCATTATGAATCATGAAAAGTCATCCAAGGCTATTGGTTTTCTTTTTTTTTTTTTTTTTTGATAAATCTTATCGTGCCATTGATTCGTATTGTGTCATGTTATTATACTGAGTGCCCCTTTTCAAGTTCAATGTTCAATAACATTCCAGATAAATGGGGTATAAACAAATAACTGCATTGGCACAGTCAAAGGTATTAATCATTTTTATTGTGTGTGTGTGTGTTTTGTGGGGCAACTTTGGAGGAATGGGGGGGAAAAAAAAAGCCCGTTTTTGCTTTATTGGCCTACAATTGGCTGGCGACCAATTCAGGGTGTGTGGGATGTGTCAGGTTTGTTTTTTACTGAGCTGTTCACTTTTTATGACCTATCATGATGTTTCTGTTTTACTTATTTTAAAAATGATCTACATGATGAGACAGTTCAAACAGCAGTGACTGTCCAGACGTACCAAATAATGTTTCTGCTAAGCCTGTGTCAAAATCTCCTCTGTCACAGTACAATTTGTCCTATAGGAAGGAGGTCATTAATCTATGATTACAGGCAAATGCATGGGAGCAGGAAGGGCATTCCAGGAAGCAGCCCAGGCCCATGCATTTAATATATAGCAAAGCCATCCATGAGGTCCAGACCACTTGCCTGCTGCACTGGCCAGTAAATTCAAATGCAGCTGATAGAGAGATGGAGCAAAAAAGAGATAGAATACAATACAAAGGCCTTCATGCCAACACTGACCTGATTTTCAGTCATTGTGATGGATCGCAGTGATTCGAAATGGCTATAATGACCTTTAGTAGTAATAGTAGTAGCACAGGCTTGTCTTCCCTTGAGGTGCTGCAAATGCTGCATAATTGTTGTGTGGTGTTACACAAGCATGTCTATTTCCATGTGATGAGCGAGGCGGATGCTGCAGACGTCTTTATGACGTCGGACTAACAGACGGAGAGCTGAGTCATTTTTCTCTGGCAATTATATGCCTCATATGGACAAAGTGTTGACGAGAGTGGAGGAGCAGGAAGAAGGGAGGGAGGATTTCTTAGATTACATGACTCCGTTTTATTTAGTTTTTTTTTTTCATTTTGGAAATCTGGAAAGTACTCGTATTTGGGATATGTCACCATGCTCATTTGATGCTTGCTGAACTGAGGTCAGGTTGTCAAGTTTGATATCCAAACCGACAGTTGAATTTTCTGCTTCCACTGAGCTCAGTTGTTGTGATGTGAGAGATGTTTGATATGATGGAGTTGACCCCGAGGTGCTTTGCCCTTCGGCCGTCTCTGCTGATGATGTCAAGACTTCCATTTTATCGTGTTTGCTGACCAGCCGAGGCAGAAATGCTGCGCTTTTCTCCCATTTGTAATTCTGCAAGCTGTGCTTTAAAACTTGCATCCTTTTGGTACAGATAGAATTTTTTTTTCCCCCCTTTATGTTCCTTCTTTGTTCACAGAGAACATTTTTGGATGCACAGAGAGCAGTGATTGAAGATTTCGCCATGAATAAAAACAAGAAAGACAAAGAGTTCTACAGCATCGACGTCGGAGACTCGACGTTCACGGTGTTAAAACGCTACCAGAACTTGAGACCCATCGGATCGGGAGCGCAGGGAATTGTATGGTGAGTAATCATCTATCCAACATCATTCTCTCACCGCATTAAAAATATTTCAATTCAGTAACATACTTGACCATATCTTGACTTCTGTTTGTGCCTTTGTCATTGTTTAGCTCTGCTTACGATCAAGTCCTTGAGAAAAATGTAGCCATCAAGAAGCTGAGCAGACCCTTCCAGAACCAGACACATGCCAAGAGGGCATTTAGAGAGCTCGTGCTCATGAAATGTGTCAATCACAAAAACGTACGTATACAAATATATATCTTATTCATTGCAAATTCAAAGTTCTAATCCATATATTTTTTCACTCGCAGATCATCGGTCTGTTAAATGTTTTTACACCCCAAAAATCATTAGAAGAATTTCAAGATGTGTAAGTGGCTCATATTTAAGAGCATTTGTATAATTTAACCAAGTTTAGCAATTTAATCCCCCCCCCCTTTTTAATTGATTTGATTCATTTTCAGTTACTTGGTAATGGAGCTGATGGACGCCAACCTGTGCCAGGTCATTCAGATGGAGCTGGACCATGAGAGGCTGTCTTATCTCCTCTATCAGATGCTGTGCGGTATCAAACACCTCCACGCCGCCGGCATCATTCACAGGGTAGGTTTTTTTCCCAATCAGAACTGTGAGAATGCTTTTCACACTTGAGGTTTTTTCCACTCCGTTCACAGCAAAGTGGAGCGCACCTCTTGACTGACCTTTTTCGTTGTGCTTCTCTGACACTGTGCGGATAGTTTCACCAGTTAGTGATTACAATATAATACAACTTTATTTATTGAGGGCGTTTCACAACGGCTTGCATAACAGAAATGAACGAAAAGTCAGGAAAGGTGCGACAATGCTGCATCCTATTATGAAGTCCAGCGGAAGGGAGGGTTAATGAAATACCAATGCTTGGTACAATAGAGGTGACACAATTTGTGTGTGACCTCAAGCCCAATGCAATTTTGACATAGTTGGTACTTTTTGATGAATGTCATCCGGTTGATTTCCCACTGGGTGAGTCATATTCTTCTATGTTAGCATTTTAGATTCAATGTCATCCAAATGACGTGCATTATGGTTTTCGAAAATGTCTTGACTGACTGTTGTTTCCTCTTTTTAGGATCTCAAGCCCAGCAACATTGTGGTGAAATCAGACTGCACACTGAAGATTTTGGACTTCGGCCTGGCTCGAACAGCTGCTACGGGTCTCCTCATGACGCCTTACGTGGTGACGCGTTACTACAGAGCCCCCGAAGTCATCCTGGGCATGGGATACCAAGCCAATGGTATGTCTCGCCTCGGCCCCTGTCTTTTTTTTTCCTGCCAGTAAAAGTGAATTGCATAACATAGTATCTCGTAGACCTTGTTTATGAAGAATTAATTCTTTGTCTTGTTCTTTAAAAAAAAAAAAAACCTCACTAACAAGCATCAACCTAACCAGTGGTGTGTTCCTCTTACCTGTTTACTTTTGTTAACCACTAGTGGACATTTGGTCTGTGGGCTGCATACTGGCTGAAATGGTTCGCCATAAAATCCTTTTCCCAGGACGGGATTGTATCCTTGTGGCTTCCAATTTGTCCTTTCACATTATTGTTCTTGTTCGTCTTAAACGTTAGTTTAACTCATTTATTTATTTATTTTTGCATCACTACGCTGCAAAATCTGAAACCTAAGCGTGCATATCACAAATCAAGATATAATAAAGATATGCTTGGTCTGTCAGCCAAGATATTCATTCTTGCCAGTTTTTATGTAAGAGAATTTCACTTGCTACCAGCATTTTTTTTTTTCTTCCTATAGAATTCTTTGATGGATATTTTTTTTTATTTTTAAAGACCAGCTTTTGCAGCTTAGTCGTTTGTTTTCGTTGTCTAATTCATCCTGCATGATTTTCATTGCTGTACA
The DNA here is from genome assembly GCF_054491065.1 of Syngnathus leptorhynchus. Classification (NCBI taxonomy): domain Eukaryota; kingdom Metazoa; phylum Chordata; class Actinopteri; order Syngnathiformes; family Syngnathidae; genus Syngnathus; species Syngnathus leptorhynchus. Next base: position 7,426,001 of record NC_141204.1, on the reverse strand, counting down.
CTGCATCAAGGTCATTCTCTTCATTTGCCTCATGTTTGCTTATTTTATTTATTATTTACTGTCACTCCTTTGTTTGCATGTCCACCTCTGTATCATCTGAATGTCCACCCAAGTGGATGTGTGGTCAGTGGGCTGCATAGTGGCTGAGATGATCAGGGGAAGTGTGTTGTTCCCCGGCACTGATCGTATCCTTTCCCCATCATTTGTGCTCCAATGCGTCATCGCTTCATTCAGTGTGAAGAGACGTGACACCATTCCCCCCCCGACTTGCCTCGACAACTTTTCCACCCCTTGCCATCCACATCCACGTTTTTACTGTGACCGTCATTGTGCTTGTGGAATTGCATTGTCGTAAATTCTAAAGAACTTTACTGTAGCAGTTCATGTCCACCTTAGCGTGTTAGCAGAGTTTAAAACAAAGTAAAGAAAACTGTTATGGAGAAATGCTGAACTGTTTTGACTGTTGTTTTATTGCACTTCATAAATACTATTATTCACACAATGACATTAAGTAGTTAACTATGACTTTATTTTTGTAGTCCAAACAAATGCCAACGCTAAAGCTATTGTTGACCAAAACAGCAGCACCAAAGCGCTTAAACCTTTGACCTAAACAGTTTCTCAGATTAATTAAAGTGTGTGAGATTTGCTGCGTGTTTTAAATAGGTTCCCTGTGTTGGATTAAAGATTATTATGTAATGAGGAGACGTCTTTAACCCAGATTATCTTTCCAGCTGTGTCTGTTTGTTTCAGGGAGGAGATCCTGAATTTCCAATCTGCCGTGTTTCTTGACATTTCTCCACAATAGTTTTCTGCTCTAGTTTTATTGTAATCCTGCATATTAGTCATACGGTCGACTATATTTCTAAGAAAGAACAAATAATTGCAGTTGAGTACATAAACATCCCCAGGCAATATTTGCATAAATAAGGTATTGTATCTGGGACCTTCTTCCTTAATACACACCCGTCAGACATTGACCAGTGGAACAAAGTCATCGAGCAGCTTGGCACTCCGTCTCAGGACTTTCTCATGAAACTGAACCAGTCAGTAAGAACGTACGTGGAAAACAGGCCACGCTACGCCGGATACACCTTTGAGAAACTCTTCCCGGATGTTCTTTTCCCGGCTGATTCCGATCACAACAAACTGAAAGGTACTGCTGTCTTCTGTTATCGGCGCATCACTAGCCATTTCTCAAAGCCAAATTCACACCTTATGTGATCAATAGTGCAACAAAGTAGCAATTTGTTTCTCCCCTTCAGCGAGCCAGGCGAGAGACCTTTTATCTAAGATGTTAGTGATCGATGCTTCAAAGCGCATATCTGTAGATGAGGCCCTGCAGCACCCCTACATCAACGTTTGGTACGACCCAGCTGAAGTGGAGGCGGTAAGTATTACTGCACAACACACATTTATTTTTATTCTACATATGTTTAAGATTATTATTCTTATTAAGCCATTGTGTCATCTTCAGCCACCGCCCAAGGTCCTTGACAAACAACTGGATGAGCGGGAGCACACTGTGGAGGAGTGGAAAGGTGCGATAACTTTTTCTAACTGTCTCCACTATCACTTTCAAGCAGAAGTGTCAAAATGCCATTAACCCATTTCAAAACATAATTTCTGATCATTTAAATTCCAACACTCACCTTCACACCATTCCGAATTTTGGTAGAAGCCTGAAAAGAAGTAGAACTTGCAGGTTCTACATGAGTGTTGAACTCAGATCCTCAAAACGGTTCTATGGTTATCGTGATACATCACTAGCTGGTTAAACTCCAAACTGTGCCTGCGTGGTCCATTCATCAGCATAACTGGACTTGAAATCCCTAAAAGGTTTTCAATGTCTTCCGTGAGTGGGTAGCGAGGCAGAAGCGATCCATTTCTTCCGAGCATCCAAGATGAGCTCATTCTAAACTCTACCAGGTGATAATGACCCCACACTCATTTTAGAAGGGTCACGCCAGCATACCTTACTTCCAAATTAGAAACATGATGCTGTTTGGAGCGTGCTGAATGCAAAACACATTGGGGTGGATGGAAAGAGGGGCAGTGGTCCAGATGGTATCAAGTACTTATCGGTTCTTCTTCTCTGCTTGGCCACGTAGGGCTGATCTATAAGGAAGTGAGTGACTGGGAGGAGTGGTCAAAAAATGGAGTGATCCGAGGGCAGCCGTCTCCTCTAGGTGAGTCATCATTGAAACTTTATGTCAAACGGCTATACTTTTTTTTTTTATTCTGGTGCTCTATTTGGATTACCTTTTTCACATATATTTGCCTATTTTGATTTGAGAATGACTTTATCATCAGCTATTCACTGACAAGAGGTCCAACGAGGAGTGAGCCTCTATAAAAACAATAAAAGCATTATTTTGCTTTTTGGGAAACTAGCTCTCTTAGTTAACTCTAATCTATTCAAAACTTAACGCAGGTCTGCTTACCTTTTGCAATATCTGATATATGCAATACATCTCACGTGTTTTTACAGTATGCAGTACAGTGATTACTGTAATGCCCTTGCATCTGGGAAAGTAAAAAAAACAACCTTTTAAGCGACTGATATTTGAACAGAAGTGGGGCAGCAACATATGTAGACAAACATAGTCACGGGCCCATTTTCTTCATTCTCTATAAAAAGCGAGTATTACTGCAGTTGTGTGTCTTCTGTGTTGTATGTCTTTTTTTGCACTACCACCATGTGCTGTAATTCACTTTCCTTGTGTAATTTTGATTTGATTTTGTTTATTTCGGCAAGTACAACACTATGGAAGAGGATTAGGGCAAGTGAAGAAAAAAAAAAAAAAAAAGGAGGGTGACAGGATTTTGACTTTTTTCTCAGAATTCTGACTTTAAAGTGAGAATTCCCACTTTAAAGTTATAATTCTGACTTTAAAGTCAGTAAAGTAAATTCTAATATTTGCCTTGTCCAGCACAGTTTTTTGTTTTAAGGAAATCCACCATTTGCATTTCCACGGATCGATTTTCTTTTTCCACTCTGTTGGTGAGAATTTTTATCAGCTGGTCTTTCTTGGCATTCTCAGCATTGAGAAATGCAATTTCTTCCAATCCAATCGAGTCTCCATTTCCATAAGACTCTTATTTTTAATTTCTTCCAAAGCATCGACCCTTCCCTGATCCTTTTTTGGCCCCATCGCTCAAAAATCTTTCTTCTGCCCAGGTAAGTAATTAGTATTTTGCATCTTGCCGTTATCTCTCAGTTTGCAGCAATAACTTTGAGAGCAGAACAAAAGCGTCGGCAACCCGAACTGAACCGGATCGGCACCGACTGCGGTGGATTCGTGCAAGAATCTTCGATGAAACCTATGCGTTGATGTTTTTTTCGCAGCACAGGTGCAGCAGTGATCGATAGCCCCCCTCAACCTCCCTCCTCATCCTCCTCCTCCTCATCAGCCAACGATGTGTCATCCATGTCCACGGAACCCACCGACCCAAGCAACGACCCCACGGTGACCTCGGAAACAGACAGCAGTCTGGATAGCCACACTTCCCTTGGTGCTCTGGCGTGTTGCAGATAACAAAAATACAAACACACACATCTACTCGAACGTAACCTTTCATCAGTGCACCTTATCCAGTGTTTGAGATGGGAGGGTTTCTAGGCTAATGGAAGTTCTCATGTTAGTTTTTAGAGCTACAATTTCAATGTACAGATTGTTGTAATTGCCCGATACTACTGTAAATGATTGTGGTTTTAAATTGTATCATTATTATTGTATTTTTGCTGCAAAGAATCAAGAGTATGTTTTGATGTGAACATTATGTTTGTAATGAAAGGGCAGCGTTGGAATTTCTGCATTGATGGTTTTTTTTTTAGCTCCAGCGAAACAGTGGGATGGCACACTGCGAGCACTGCACTGTTATTTATTAATATATATTTTCAAATGCTGACTTGGCATTTTGTATTGTGTTTTTTTTGGGGTAGGGGTGGAGGGAGACATTTGAATGAATTCGCTATTAAGTAAAGGAATTTTTTTTTTTTAAGTGGAAATTAATGCATCTTCTCTCAGCTTATCATTGAACTTAATTTGTCAACTGTTTTATTTCCCCCTTGCATTAATTTTGAGTTTTACTGCCGCATACTGTAAATGTTCCGTATTTGCGTATTCAACTGTAATTTCTCAAAGAACAGGGTGAATGTACATCTAATACAGGCCAACTCACTGGCTCCTAAATTAGTGCGTGATAATGAATTGATACATTTTTTTTGGGACAATGCTCATGGATGTCTGCTATTCAAAATATATTATTTAAGTGCCCTTACTAAGTTCACAGATTTTTTTTTTTAAGTGCTCTCCATGGCAGAGTTGAGTTCTACCTCTCAAACAAACACACACACACACACACACACGTTTTTGGCGCTACAGTATGCATATCACACAAAGCAAGGAAGATTTTTTTTCTTTTGTTCTGTACATATATTTATTTATTTATTCCAAGTGCAAATGCATTTGTTGTATGTAATGTACATGTAGCTCAAAAGTACTGTTTCTAATGCATTTTGTTTCCTATATTTCATTGCATTGTTTTCTGTGCAATACGATTAGTAGATTAGAGTAGTCAATGGGATGTACATTATACTGTAGATTTACTGTATGTGTGGGAGTTAGCAAACAAGTCATTTTCAGGCCCTCCACAGTTGTTCCCTTTAGATGTGTTTGATGACTCAAGGTTCCCAGTGTGTCGCGTATTTATAATGATCATGTTGGGGCACTCCAAGCAGTAACTTTACTCTCTCCCAGAATGCACTTGGGGGATTGTGATGCATGTCCTCACATTTTCTGGGCCATGTCGTCAGTGACTGTTTTTAGTGGGTTTCCTCTCCGTATCCTCCTCAAATATAAAGTACTCGTCACACTTTGGATTAAATGCAGAAACAAAAAAAAAAAGTCATTCAGCGTTACTGGGATGGCAAGTCGGTCTTTGAGCGCTGGAGACAAAATTTTAAACCTGAGTTTCTTTTTTTTTTTCCAAAGGATAATTGTATGGAGCTGTCAGCATACAATACAAAAGCAAAACTCAAGAAAATAAAAGAGTTGAATTTGAACGATTGTCTTTGTTCATTTCTATAGCTTATTAGAATGGCTGAACTTGAGCATGTCGATTGGCTGCATGGTAGGAATGTGGCGTATACATCCGCCTCACAGTTTGTAGGTTTTGGGTATCGACATCTTTGGTGCCAATGCGTTGCATTTTAATTACGAAAGGGAATCACAATTTAGAGGGACCGATGCATTCATTCATTTCCAATACAGACCGCAAACATGGCAACAACACTGACAACAAAGCCAAACATAGCTTTGTTTTCACAGTCCATAGAACAATTGACAGGATTGGGAAAAAATACCGTAGTTCCACAAAAACATTGAGCAAGAAATATTCCATCACATTTTGGTGAGAATTGATACTTTGGCACAGTTAGAAGCATCTACCATCTGTTATCTTTTATGAAGCAGAAAGTTGTTTCATAATTGCAAAATATTTGGCAAACTAACACCAGATGATTGGTCCAGTCTAGTTAGGCTTTGTTGTCAGGTCTTGTAAAGTTTTAAAGAAGTCTTCCATCTCCCTTTGGAGTAGAACATTTCGTTTTTCTGCATCTTGCCGCGCTCGCTCCGAATTCCTGAATCGGATCTCCAGCATGTTGAATCGCTTTCTTTCCTGGTCGAGCTCATCTTCAAGTTTGTTTACTTGGGTCTGATGTTTACGGCAGTTCTCCTCCAACCTTAAAAAGGAGATGAATAGTGAGTTGTGTAATGGGTAACAAACACATATAAAAATCGGGAAAATATCTTTATCCTACTTGCGAATGCTGCTTTCAAAGCTCACTCTCTGCGTCTTCAGCTCTTGCTGTAACTCCACGACCATATTTGTTATCTCATCTTCAGCACTATTCGGCACGTGATTCATCGGTGTTGCACCATCACTGAGTGTTTGTTTGGGGTCTTCTGGCTCAGTCAGTGATATATCAAAAGCAGTCCAGATGGAGGTTTGAGGCGGCAAACTTAGCGTGGAGGGAGCAACATTGTCATAGGCGGACAGTCTGTGAGACTGGTGAAGCGTTCTCTGAGAGGTGTCCTTCTCGTCGTTTCTTGCTGTGGTCTCCTTAAGGGTTGAATCGTCCAGTGACAGAGCAGCGTCTTTTAGTTTTCCACCAGATGAGGTGGTGCGCCTGTGTGCTCTTAGGGATGACAGGCCATTCATCAACCACTTACTACCACCTGTTGCTGACACATCGCCCGCCGATCCCCCGATGTTTCCCCTCGGCCCCGCAGAACTGCCCTTAAAAGAGCACCTCCAAGCAGAAAGGACTCTCGGTTGCTTAGTGGGGCTATCGCTGGCCTCTGTTTTGTGATTTGTGTGAGTGAGCTCATTCTTCTCTGCCTTCACTAGATCACCTTCATCTGTCTGAGAGGTAGTGATGGATGGTGTCAGCTTATTGTCCTTTTGGAGTGTACAAGGTTGAAGAGTATCCTGAGGTAATTCAGCACCTGTGTGAGATTCCGCTGGATTTTCCGTGGCATCTTGTTTAAGCCATTCCACTTTGGCTTTATAGGGAGTATCATTATGATGCAGCGAAGAATTAGTATCGGTGTTTTCCAGCTGGAACAGTTTGGCGTGTTCGCTGATCAGCACGGTCATCAGGAGTTGCACCTGAGAACTCCCTGTTTTCACGGATTATCATTCGATCAATCGACACGGATGCTTGGATTTTACTATTGCAGCAATGACACCGACCTTCCATCATGGAAATCGGATCCTCCACTCTGGGCCGAAGCACGTTGGGTCCGAATACAGTGGCGAGGTTCTGGACGCTCATTTTATTGGCATCAGAATGAGACTGGACTTCATCGAGAAACCTGAGCACGCAGGAACCAGAGACATACGCGGCATATTAAAATTTGACATTGAACGTGCGGCTGGAATTGTGACTCATGATGAGACGCTGAGTCATGAGACTGACAAGCGTGAGGCAGAGAATGAGTGAGAATGAAGACAATGTGTTGAATAACACATTTCCCTCAAATGGTGAATTATGAATGGTAAACGTGTCACCGTATGACTTACCTACAGATGTATTCAAGAAGGTCGTAGTTGACCTTCGGAAGCGAGTTCACCTGCTTGCCAAGCTCTATGATACCCTTGGAAAAAAAAATATATACAGTGGTAACTATTGTTATGTAAAGCCATGTAGACATTTTTTATTTTATTTTATGTCTATTTGTTTACCATTTCTCTGTCCTTGTTGAGTAGCATTGCACAAGAGAGAAATTGTGCATACTTGGTGAAAGGTATTACAGGCTCAGGTAGCTTCCGTAAATACAGCTTCAGGAGTGACGCTACTGTGTGGACATCAGTGCTACTGAAAGACAAAGTGAATAGTGAGTGACAGGTTATTGGCAGATACTAGTTTTTCCATCCAGTCCAGTTGTCTCACCTGTCAAACAGCAAACTCTCACCACGGTCAAACGCATCCTGCAATTCTCGAACATGATTGGTCTGGCCAGGAGCCCTGAAGAGGCCTTCCTCCCGAAGCCCGTGGTCACGTATGAAACACGTACATTGCTCAACCAGCGCCGGCACCCTTCGCTGGGGACCACATTGTCCCTCATTAAGTAGAGTTTCCTCCAAGTGCTGGCCGAAGATACCTAGAGCGGCATAATAAAGGATCTTGGGACAAAACCTTTCCATAAAATTATTTGGACACCATTAGAAATGAACGCATCACTGTGCAGAAATTTAAGTTGATAACCTCACCTCCTCCAAGTGGGGCCCAAATTGCTCTGCGTATAGCTCTAACCCATTCTTCCAAGTCACTTTCAGAGTTAGCCATCAGCAGGAACGTTTCATGGTTTCGATCACGTTCCGTATCACCACCTGAAAATACACGCAAAGTAAATGGAATATAATTTTGTGTTTTAAGTGATGGCCAGCCAACCACTACTCAGCTAAGAAATATGCTCAAATCTCAATTTCATGCTATCTTGATGTTCATTCTTTACTTTAATGAAGATCTATAACATCACTTTCTCATACGATGTTATTATATGCCAACCCACCTGGAACAATTTCAAATAAATGACGGCCTGGCTCATCCTGATTGGTGGGCAGCTCATTAACCTGGGTGCCCTTGAGAAGAATGCAACCCTGTTCAAAAAAGGAGAAGGAATGGACTGGTATGACAAAAAGGAAGAGTGGTAAATTATTTTCCAGGTGATTAACAATTTACCTGTTCCTTGCTCTCATTCTGGTCTTTGTAGAAATACAAAGCTTCAGCCTTGAGGACAAACCACCGTAGTTGCCAGTTTTTCATGATAATTCGTTGTCTTTTCAGCCAGCCTGCCTTGAGTACTTTCTCCTGGTCAAGAGGTGAGCAAGGCCTGGAGACCCGAGATAACTCGCCAAAGACCATGCTCTTAGAACGTGCTATTTATGATAAAAACACAAGACATATGAGAAACATTTTTTCCCTCAAATAGGAATTCTTTGCATATGATATATAGAAAACTGTTGCAGCGATGTAGGCTCAACACAAAAACGAATAACTGTTTCCACCAGGGAGCTTTTTGCGTGTAAAGCAAACGTGATGACCACGACACTATGGAAACTGCTGCAGACTGGGAAATTATGTTCGACATAAAGAAAGCAGCAAAGCAAGGAACCAGCCCATATCAGGTTAGTTGCACCAAATATTCAAAGCCACCCAAAACTTGACTTTAATTTAATCCCATTTGTAAAATAAAACATCAATTCAACAGGAACATATTGTGTAAAGGATCTTTTGAAGCAGCTAGCTTTTTTTTAATGCAAAATAGAATATGCAAAAACCACTACACAAGTGCCTTAGTCATTTTTCTTTGAAACAGAATCAATAAATCACATCTGAGTGACTGAGCTGTTGCTTGACTAGTTACTTTGCTTATTTGCAATGTTCAACCAAAAACAGCTCCTTGCAGCCAAAGGGAATGCAGGTGTTGCAACACCCACACTTCCATCCATCCCATGAAAGATTTCAAGCCATATAATCTCCCTGCAGTAGTAATGATTCACCTGCAGCCATATATATCCAAGAATGAATAACTTTAAAAACATTTTATGCAAATAAATCTGATGAGAAATTACATCACCTTTCACCAAGTGTTTGTAAATTTGACAGAAAAGGTCAAATTAATTCTTCAATGAAAGTAGTGCCACCATATAATTATATATATATATTTAAAAAAATCAATTTTACCTCGGCGATCCTGTTTTGTCTTGGGGCTGAGCATGGTCATGGGTGGCATCCCTCTGTTCATACACAGTCATGCAGATGCCTCGCCCTTTTCCATCCTCTTCTAGCATCTCTTTCCCTGGTGTTCTCTCCAGCACTTGGACAGTTTCCGTTTGATGCCAGGCACACTTACAAGCACTTAACCCTTCACGCTCCTCTTCCCTCAATCTCTCTCCCACAATTGCACAGGCTCCTCTCGCCTGTCGGGATGCCTGGATCACCGCCCACCATCCCTCCCTCCCTCCCGTCCCTCCTTCACTTTGGTTTCTAATGTATTATTACTCCATAAGTCTTCATGAGACATGCCTTGTCTGTTCAAGAAGCCACACTCACTCCCTGTTCTTCACAAGAGGATGTCTTACAGCTAGCTCCCAGCAGCCTTTGAAAAAAATCTTGTGACTTAAATGCCTGACATCCTCTTGTCTGTCTCTGCTTCAGGAAGTATGGCAACTTGATAGGGAAGTGAAATCTGCTGATTTTTTTTATGCACACTTACTGTATGTTTCCTACATGTTGTTAATGTCAGAATTATGAGCTGAAAGCAACAGATGCTTTCCAAATATTCAATTATCACAGAAGTAAGACCAGGGGAAAAAAAAAAATCTTAAAAGTCTTGTGCCACACCCATTTTATTAATTTTTGTTTAATGTAAAATTTACCTCAGGGGACTTTCAAATATAAAGAGGAAGTCGAGTCATTTTTTTCACGGGACAAAACACCAGTCTAAACACTGCATCCTGAATAATACAGAGTTTGTGAAATACAAATATTATATTATAAAAATGATACAAAAATCCATCCGTTTTTATTTATTCCATGGCGGGCATTTTTCCACTTACTGTTGGCTGAAAATGACATCACATTACCGCAGAGAAATCAATTCAAGTTAGGCAAGCTTTGCAAGTGGCAGTGTAAGCTGACTTGCCAGTGGCTTCTTGTGACAGTGAGTAGCACTGTTACTCCATTCATATATGTATCTGTATATCTTGCCCTCCAAGCGTTCCTATTGAGCTTTTGATGACGTTTGGGTCAGATACGTGCGACCTCTTCATTCAGACTGAGGTCGCACTGCAAAAAAATTGGATTGGAAGCCGATCTAGGACTACATTTTAAAGACCCAGCTCGGATTTGAAAACAATTGAGCCATTCATAAAAAAATAAAATAAAAAAAAAAGCCTGCAGTCTGAAGGGATCCTATTGGACAATTCACTTCGTTAAGATGATTAATAAACATCATACAGTTTTAAATGTCCATCATGACTTTGTCATCTTGTATAGGTCCATACCCCAGCCGCCTCCGTCCCTCAAGCAGAAACATCAGCACCACCACACAGCGCTGTCCAAGTGACCTATGTCGCCTGACATCTTTAAAGTGTCTAAAGTAAGTAGTTGTTGCTATGGCGATGGCACAAAACTGCTCTATCAACAGCCACAACTCCCACAAGAGTGTTATGGCGTTCATAACCGTCATCACCGTGACCCAGAACTCAACCCTCAAGAACGTGAGCCACGATGACAAACCGCTGACTGACATCTTGTTGTACAGGTAGCTTGTTGCCGTGGCAACAAATAACAAATGCCCCATGACCATGGAGAGGATAAAGAAGAGGAAAAGGCGGTGGTTAGCCCGCCCGATGCACCGGTTAAGAAAAAGGCAGTGGTGGTCGTAGTCTTGAACGCACACATCACAGAGCTTGCAGTGCTTGGTGTAGTCGGGCTGGAACAACTGTAGGTGAAGGGAGACCCAGGAGGTGATCATTTTTGTCCAGTATTCTTCACCCATGTCCAGTATGTCCCACGTCTTACCTCACAGTAGGGACAGAACCTATGAATGCTCTGGTTCGTCTCTACTAGGTCACCGATGCAGGAGAACCGAGGATCAGCGTTTATTTCGTCCAGTGTCCCAGGGTCTTGAGTCAGAACCTTACAGAACAAACCGAGGACGAAGCAAAGGTGGACCATCGACACCTGGACCAGGGCACCGTTCGTCCACACACATTACATTAGGTTAAGGATATGACTTGAGGTATGTACTCAAAAAGCTTAAAATTCTGCATATGTAGCAAATCATTTTAGGATATTAGGTGCTATTTTCCCGTAAAAGCAGAAAAAGGAATGGAGAAAGCCGGCGATGAGGGTTCCCAGGTAAACGGGGTTGGGTAACCTGGAAAGAAGATATCTGCTATCTGAACAAAGAGATCCAATGTGCCATCAAATGTGTTGGAAATATACATACATACATACACATACTTAAAACATGCCACGTTTGTCAAACCTTTGATAAGTGGCCATACGGTGGGACTGAGTGAAGATGTTTATGGCCAGCCAGGGGAAAACTAAGCAACAAAGGAGACCACCATAACTCCCCATCATGGTTGCTACTAGAAGAATAGTGGCTCCACCCAGGCTTGGAAAAACCAGTGTCCAGTAGTACATAACTGGCATTAAGGGGACACAAGCAAAACACACACACACAAGTGAATGTACATGGTCAGAATTGTGTCAGTTGTACAAAACTGGTGATATCTACCGGGAGATTCTTTGGGCTTGTGGTGGATTGGCACATTCATGTACTGGCTCAGTAGTTTGGTGAGTTGCTGATGCCTGCACAATGAAAGCACAGCCATGTATGTGCAGTGAAGGCATCATCTTAAATGAATTTTATCCTTCACCTAAATGTTTTCCCCTGTTTGCTGAGGTCCAATGGTGTGAGGCCACTGATGTTTTTCTCATGGAGGATCCTGCATCCAGCTTTTTGCAGCAGGGTCCAGCATACCTCCACGCAGCCTCGTTCTGCTGCAACGTGAAGTGCCGTCGCCCCCTTTTGGTCGACAGCATCCACGGCACAACGCTGTGTACATGGTAAATTGATTGATACAGCGATTTAAATATTCCCTTTTTTATGTGTTACCTGGTCTCGGAGAAGGTATTGGATCATATCGGCGTTGCCCGTTGATGCTGCCAAGTGAAGGGGGGTCATCTGGTGCATGTCCGTGTCTGTGAAACGGAACATTTCTGTCTCCCACAAATAGTGCACTGCAACACTGTGAAATGTACATCATGGTCAATGCATATCTGAATTATGATCAAAATGTGAGCATTTGACTTGTTTTGGTGACTTCACTCACACACTGCCTCCTGTCACGGCATGATGAAGAGATGATTTTCCTTGTAGATCTACGGCACGCAGATCAGCTCCATACTTGAGCATTTTATGAATGATGTGAATGTTTCCTTGCCTATCAGGAGTCAATCATCCATTACAAGATGGACAGTTTTTTCCGAAATAAAATAACGAGAGTTTAGTCTTCAAATACCTGCATGCAAAATGAAAAGATGACTGTCCTGCATTGCATATCAAGTTGGGGTCTGCCCCGTTGCTGAGGAAAAGGTCAACCAGGGAACGGTGACCATGAAGGGCAGCGTAGTGCAGTGGAGTGAAACCACCCCAGCCTGGATGAAGGTAAAATAAAAAAAATTGAAATATGTACATATGTTATTATACTGGTATCATACTTAGACTACATAAAATGGTTGGATGTTTGACATTTTTACAACCATGCAAATGGTTTCAAAAGACAATTAATAATCTGAAACTTGTAATCATCACTTTTATCATAGTAAATTCTGATTGCAAGAAAAATATTTATATTTTCACAAAGATACAGCCATCCATTGCCATTACACATTGCAAAATTAATGCATTTTATTTGTTTTGTGCTTACCTTTTAATAAAAGGACTGAGCGGTCATTCTGAATAATGACTTTGCACTGCTCAAGGTTTCCCGTTTGTATGAAGTCAAAAAGAACCTCGTTACCCAGGGAACTTGAAGGCATCGGATGCATTGTTGTGGCTTCAGATGAGGAGATCTGCCTTATTCTCCTACTTCTCCGGAAATGTTCACATTAAGTTAGCGAATTGCGTCTTTATAATTTTCATGCAAACTCCAAAAATACATATTTCGCGACGACGAGACGCAACAGTAAACTGCTTGTCAATGACGGACCACGCCTCAAGCAAATCATTGGTTGAAGCATCCCACATGACCAGAGCTGTCGTAAGTCAAACACAGGAAAGGGACGTGGTGCAAAATACTTTTGTTTGTTGTTTTACAGAGAAATGCTTTTTTCCCCTCTCTCTAATATATATATATAAAATTAGACACCATATTTGTGTTGTTTATAGTATTTTACTAGCTGTCATTGATTTAATCCAACAGAATAAGCAGGCGATCCCAGCGGGGCATGAGTTCCCTATGTTTGTCCCATTGGTGTCAAAACCGTGTCTTCATATAGTACAGAGAATCAATGTTATTTACATTTTTGATTTACTTTGCATGGATTAAGTTCCGGGAAAAATAACTCTGTAGTCTAAATTCATTCGTAAAAATGTGCACCCTCGGGCTATATTTGTTCATAATCCATGTTTTGTCTTGACGTCAACATGCTTCTATTCTTAAATCAACACTAATGGACCAACATTTTAAAATTGTGCAGTGTGCACGTTCGAAACTTTTTTTGTGTGTGTAATCTGATAGTTGTTAGTTGCAATAGTTGCAATATTGTACTTGCCCGCTAGATGACACTGTTTGTTTGGTTTGCGTCCTTCACTTTCACTGCAGGATTGTTTTGGTTATTTCGGCAAAATTATTAATATATGTTGCAATGATGGCTCGATTGTCAATAATTAATTCAATAAATAATTCATTAAATCTAAATTTAATTTGTATTCATTTGTTTCGTTGAATGATTCAATCTTTTTATAAATAGCTAATAAAAGCAAAACAAACCATTCACAATCATATTTAGGGGCAATTTATAGTCTTCAACTAATCCAAGGAGAATGTTTTTGGAATATGGGAGAAAACTGGCCTACCTGGAGAAAACCCATGAGAACTTTTCACATGAAGGAACTGTGAAGGTGCAAACCATTCAACCACCATGCAGCCTTTATTGTAATTCCCCTTCAAATGTATTTTTAATTGAAGGCCTCACTTTCTCGTGAGTTGCCATCACACTGAGTCATATCATGGCAGCCAGATCTGACAGGTCTATAAAAAGCACAAGAGACTAGTGAGCTGTGGTGGGAGGGCCCTATCCAAATCGACCCAACAATACTTTTTCACTTCTGCTTCTCTGGGGTAGTCAAGAGGCACATGACCTGAACCAGCCGATGTTCAAAGTTCATTCTACTTGTTGCAGATTAGTGAGAGCAGGCACACAGCACAGCACAGTGTTGTAAGCTTCAGTCATGTTTTAGCAGGTCTCTGCTCGCCTATGCTGCTGATATGGAAATGTGGACACAGTAGGAACTCAGCTGGACTCCTACAAGTCACTTTCACAGTTACCTGTTAAGAGCGTGGAAAGTCACACATGGCTCTCACACAAACACAGGTAAGAACTTGTGTTGTACATTCTGTCATTGCGTATGTTTCAATGAAATGCCGATAAGAAGTTTGCATTGGACTCATGCACGCACACTGAAACAGAAGCTTCTCACATGAGTGATGTTAAATAATCAGTACATTTGTGAGGAATGTGAGCTGTACAGTCCACCACTTCCTTCTTTGTAAAATCACATGCCTGTTAATAGAAAACGCTCAGAATGATTTGATTCAACTTACTTCTTTGTTTTTACCATGAATGTCAATCTAATCATTTCCTGTTGTTCATTTGAAAGCTGACTGCAATAATTGTGTTTGCTACTTGGATTTTTATCTTTGGAAAATCATGTGGAATTCATTGTAGATTAATAGCAAATGGAAGAAAATTAAGGCAAAATGGAGCTATAGCAAAACTATCCTGGGTATCTTAAATCTTCTCCACAAAATACTGCTATTGAAATCAGAAGTTCATGATAAGTAAAAAAAATGTTTGTCTTAATTTTGAGTAACTCCACTATTTTTAGAGAATTTGTGGGGTTGTGTAAACAAAGTTGATATTTCTGGTCATTTTGTTTTCATGCTGATCTTAATGAATGAACATTTTAGGTGATATTTGTGGTTTTAGTCTCCTGAGTGATAGTTTTTTTTCCTCAGCATGTTTTTTTTGGGAAATGGTTTATGTTGTCATAATTTGTCATCATGAGATGATGTTGTAGATTTCTGAATGTTGTCTTTGTGTTTCTCCCCAGGATGCCGGTGTAAAAGGGGAGAGGGTCAATAAAGAAACAGGCGAGCTGAGTGCTTCAGGGGAGCTATCAGTTTCTGCCGAGTTGGATGTGAAGAAAGCGGTCATCCCTTGTCGGGACCCTCAGCTCTCTGATTTACTACGTGAACAACTGCATCAACTTGACCAATGCTCAAATTTGGACGGCAAAGATGATGTGGCCCCTTCAGAAAAGAACCATGAGCATCTAGTCACAATCCTGCCTCTCTACATACAGGTATCACAGCTCTTGCCTACACCTCCCTTTTCACTAAATATTTGTCAACACGGAGAGTGCATTCGGGAATTTTTAATGGATAGGAACATTTCAAGACTTATCAGCAAAGGTTAAAGTAACAAGACAGCATTCTCGAATCAATGTGGTCACAATCAGATGTTTGGCCTTTCGCCAATCCCATCACTCAGCCCTTGGAACAACAGGTCTTACCTCCGTGTGTGTCTCTGCTCTTTGCTTTATTGTCACATGGAATTTGATTTGGAATTAATAAGTGTGATGATGAATACAGTGGAACATTCACGGTCAAGCAAACTTCATTGAACAATGTTGCGTTCGCATCTTAAATACATTTTGTGAGACTTCAGAACCAAACCAGTGATGGCCCGTTATATATTTTATTTAATAATAATAATCACAATAATAATAATAATAATTTCCAAGTGCAATGGGACTTATTTGAGCCTTTACTTCTAATCATTCTGTGTTACTTTGTATGTGGGTGTGCCTGATTTAAACCTCATGACCAGCATTCGAGGATTTACATAACAGCTCACTCAGTGAAATACGATATCCTCTTATGGAAGTGAAAGAGAACATAGTGCCAGTCGGTGATTTATAATATACCACCTCGGACTAAAGCACCTTTGTTTGACAGCTTCTTGTTCCATCTAATGAATTCAATAAATTATCTGTTGTGTGTGTTATCGATATTCTAATGAGCTGTCTTCACTTGATTGAAGGTATGTGAGGAAGGTGAAGGCTTTGAAGGGGTGGACCTAAAGGGACTTGCAGCTCTCACCACTGGTGCCTTCATCCATAACATCCACAACAGGCTTAGGGAAAGGCCAGCAGGTAAAGACCCTTGACACAAAACAGATGGTCCCTCATAATAATGTCATGATTTTCCGGACTTTCTATCTCACTCGTTACTTCTGCTTTTTTTTTTTTCTTCTATGAGCTGTGGTTCTTCTACTCAATGCTTTATTTAAATGTCACTCATGCGTCTTAGAGTGGAACATCATTGCACATACTCGACTTATTGTTACATTGTATTGATAAATATATTGACACATTGTGGTTCAATTAAGACATTTTTATCACATAATTGTTGAATTGACAATACATTGCGAAAAAAAAAGACTTTTGTAACTATTGTGAAAAACTATAACATTTCTAGAGAATTACTAAATCTCAA
Source organism: Syngnathus leptorhynchus (assembly GCF_054491065.1). Taxonomy (NCBI): domain Eukaryota; kingdom Metazoa; phylum Chordata; class Actinopteri; order Syngnathiformes; family Syngnathidae; genus Syngnathus; species Syngnathus leptorhynchus. Next base: position 7,409,129 of record NC_141204.1, on the reverse strand, counting down.
AACATTTTCTTTTATTGGGTAAGCTCTTTATAAATACAACAACCATTGCCTTGAAGTTTTTTTTCTGAATGAATATGTTTGTGTACTAATCATACAATCTTTTGTGTTCCCAGAGAATGCCCGTGAGGAAGTTGTGCGATTCTTTCAGAAAGAAGACGAGCACACAAGCTGTTCAGGATGGCTGCTGCTAAAATCTCTCCTGCTGTTAACTGCTGATAGCTCGGTGAGTTTTTTTTAAGTTCCTTGCTCTGCTCACGTCATCTAATAGCGACGACTTATTTTACATTACCTCTCTTAACATTTATGTTGGTAGGTGTCATCTATAAATCCAGAGCTTCCTGCTGTTCTCGTCAAATGTTTGTACTTGCTCGTGTGCATCCCACCCAAGGAGGACTTAACCACAAAAGAGATTTTTCAGGAGCCTCTAACACAGGTAAACATCTGACACTAGATAGTGTGTCTGACTTCCTAACGTCCCTCAAACCCTTGCACCTTTTGTAGGTTCTCCTCCAACTATGTAGGCAGCCAATCAATGTGGAGCGACTGGTAGAGACCCAGGAGCTGCAGTGCCTAATTATCGGCCTTACATCACTTTGGGACCAGACCAGCGTATCGTGGAGGCATCAGGCCTCCCGGGTCCTTAAGGTGGTTTCGGCTGTAGCTACGAGCAACACGGTTCCCAACCTACTTGGTGAGCCAACAATTGAATTTAGTGTACACTTGGCAAAGTATTTATTCTTGCTTTTTTTTTTTTTTTTTTTTTTTTTTTCCAAAAATCCAATTGTCTTCTTCCTTTCAGCAAAGAACTGCGTTCGCATATGCATCCAGAATCTGTTACATATCAATTCAGAGGCGGCTGGCCCGCTGTTAGCTGAGGTGGCCGTGGCTGTGTTCAGCTTCATTCCAGACACATATCTTCTCAATCCAGCTCTCTTTATTGAGTTTGACACCCACAATGGCTACAAGGCCCTCCAAAACATTCTTAAACGGTGAGATGATCATTTATTTTGACTCATGTTGGAATTGTTTTAGCAATCATTTCATTGCACCAACATAATCAATGCCATCTCATTTTATTGTGATTTTCATCTCTTCACTCTTCATTCCACAAAAGATGCGAAGGAGGTGTCTCGGAGGATCAGTTCCACTATGTGGAGGAGCTGCTGGCACTCATTGCCTCCTTCACCCTGCTCGGCAAAACCGAGCTCAAAGTGGCTCTTTGTATCAGCCACCCTCAGCCTCCAGGCTTTAAATTTGAGCCGCCCCTCAACAAAGGTAAACCACAACCTAAGCGCTCATCCTACTTTGTCGTGTTCCAACTTCCAAGCTCAAAGCCGTCATTTGGATTGTTCACTCGATTCCTCGGTTGCAACTGCCCACCTTGACTCCACACTGCTCCCACCTGCACCCCGCTGTGGCAAGCAGTGTCCCTCCGCTTAACAGGAAGCTGAGGTGATTATGTCTGGGATGATGAAGTGGCGGCTTCCCTTTTAACCACGTTAGGATGCCCCACATCTATTCACCACTGGCCTACAACAAACGGCCATTTATCATGGATGCACACACACCAGCGGAAGACTCCGAAATGCGACGGCTATAATAAACACACATGTGCACACTCGCACTGAGCAGCCATCCATCACATGAAGCAGAAGCTCTCATTCCAACACAGGGATCATGAAGTCTTGTGTTGATCTTATTTGGTTTTGATGCAATTTAACTTAAGCCTGAACCTGAATTCTATTACTAAGCAGCTTTTTATTTATCCACAACGGACGCCAGGGTGTTTTCTGACCTAATATAGTCCCTTCCATCTTCATATTTTGACAAGGTGGCAAACAAACTACATCAAGGCAGATTATGCTCTTTTAGGTTTGTTGTATTCATACATGTTCCAAGGTTTTCTTTTCAATCTGTTTATGTGCAACCTGATTTGTTTACAATCGCCAGCGCGTGCTTGATGATAAACGTGTCGTGTTTTCTCTATTCAATTGACCTTGCCACAGAAAAGGAGCATTTTTATTTATTGAATATTTTAACTATATTAACCTTGCTCAGCTCTTCATTGAAATAGAAATGACATAACTTACTACAGATGCATTTTTTTTTTCTTGACTCAATTTTTTATTTCAGGGGCATCAGTTAAGAACATGGCTGCCTTCTATCTGCTGCAGGCCACCTTGCTGCAATCTGAGGATTCATTGCTATGCTGTCAGATCTTAAGAACGGTACAAATGATTTGGGAGAGAGACAAAGCCAATTTCTTCTTGTTGGAGTGGACCGCCCAGACGATGGCCCAACTGGCCGCATGTGTGTGCCGCAAACCAGCAGCAGTCCAAACGATGTTCTTCTCAATGCTCGAAATGGTACAGTCACAAAGTTCTGAATGCATGTTTTTGATAGTACTGATCCAACGCTGGCTCTCCTCCAGGTCATCTTCAAGCTTAACTACATCCCCCATGAGGCATTGCGCATAGTGCTGGGCATCCTGAAGCAGAGCTGGTCAGGGTCACTAGCTGCACGAGTGGTGGGAGCAGAGTTTGGAGTGGCGACTCTTACAAGTTTTCACAAGTAAGCAGAGCTACTTTGGAAAAAATAAAGAGAAATGTAACGAGACAATCAAATAATGGTTACATATATGGACATATATGGGCAATTCAATATGTAATAATAAAAACTGACTTATATTTTAAAATCATGATGTTGGTCTCCTGTGTAGGATGACTGTGCACAGTGGCATGCTGGCAGAAGTGCTGAGCGACGGGGGCCTCTTGGAGTTACTGCTCGGGGAGCTTCGCAGGAGAGCAAAAATAATCCGGAAAGCTGGAATTGTCTCTACGTCTCAATTAGGTAGGAGACATCACATGTGACTCAGCCGTTATTTACAGCCAGCATTGCACGAGTGACATTGAGCAATTCCTTCACCAATGATTCAATGCATCATGTCATTAGGAGTCATTTTGACATCAAAATGAGAACTCATCTCAAATGTCAAGTCTGAAGCACAAATCTATTCCGTAGATGCAAAGCAGCTGCCACGCGTAGAAGATTGCGACAAGTTGCTGACGACTTATATGCTCCAAGTTGTGTCCGCTCTTACTCTGCGCTCAATCAAAAATGCAGGTAGGAAACTTCACTGTATTGATTTAAAATTGATTGAAATGACTTTTTTTTTTAAATTATAAAAGTAATTTAGTAAAGGCTGCAACTTCCTTCAACTGCAAACAGATTAAGCAGAATAGAAATCAGATCAAATATGGATTACAATTTGACTTCACTACATGATTTGATTATTTTTACGTCAGCCCAATTATTTGCTTATGTTTCAGTTTCAGTGCGAGAGCTCGGTATGCTTCCTTACATAAAGCTCTTCCTGGATGAAGCTCAGTATCGAGGTCCCGCTCTGTGCATTTTGGAGCATCTCGCCGAGCTGAACCCAGAGGAGTTCATGAGTACCGCCGTAGGAGCCCTCTGTTCCTCCACACAACACGAACTGGCTTTAAAGCGGGACCTGTTACAGGTACTGGTCCTCTCAGCTTGAAGTCTTCATCTCGCATCAAATTGTAACGCACTTAAAATATAATTAGCAAGTGAATTTATTTTCTTTACATGTGGGATGTTGATTACATTATCACCAAAGCCGATTGATTTGCTAAACAAGGTTTAGTTGTTAACGCCGGACCGATTCGATTATCCCAGTAGCGATGCTTCTGGGGTTCTGCTTTCAGATCGGTGAATGGGCCCCGAGATCTGATTAGGCTTAACGAGGTTACACACCTACTGTATGTGTCTGATTTTTATAGATGGCAATGAGAGTCGCTCTTACTTGCAGATATCGTGTATGTGTCGGGCGATGTGTGATTTTTGTGCTTGTGTGCTGTTTGTGTTAACACGGTTAAAGCAGGTGGCAATCAGATTGGCTCTGACCCGGGTTGCCAAGTGTTCCGAGCCATTGTGATTACTCCGGTTTCACTTAATCGCATTTGTGCCTCACACTTTACCTACCTGATGGATTAGTTCTCCAAATTGAATAAAGCTAATGTGATTTAGTTGACCTCCAAAAACTATTACCAGAAATGATTTATGATATATCTATATTTTTCATCTATTTTTCATCACATTGTTTTAATTGACTTCAGCTTGTTTTTGAAAGCTTTCTATCTTTGTGCCTACCGAAATATTTATCCATCTGCTCATCTTTTTTTTTTTGTCAAATGTCTTTGTCAGTCTATGTTGAACGTGCTGGAGAGCCCAAATAGCTTGGACGCTTTTCGACGGGCCGGCGGCTTCGCTGGACTTCTCTCGCTCGTGCTCGATATGGAAGGTGCCCTGGCTGACCCTCCCCGAGGAGAAGTGTGGCGATCCGTCGGTCATCAACCATTGCTCGACCTCCTTCTTCTCGCCCTCCATATTCTGGCCTCCGCCGTACATCTGCACGCGGTGAACGGACACTTTTTTCAGACTGGCGGCTTTTACGAGAAGCTGGCCGAGGCTCTTCTCCAGCTGGGCTGCTTCCACTCGGTGCGGAGCAGGTGGGAGGCGGACGAGGGATGCTTTATAAAGACTGCAGAAGACCACCGGCCTCCTGGAAGAAGCTTCTATCAGTTTGTTGAGTTAGCAGAAGAGACGCCCTCATGTCACTCCCTCCCATCCGTCAAACTTTCCGTCACTCTTCGGACTTGCATCAGGCTCCTTTCCTATCTTGATCACTTTGCCACAGGCCTCTACTCTCCTCTCGATTTGGATTTCGGCCCAGATCTCGGGAATGTGTGCGACGTGGACCGAAAGAAACTAAATGGAACGTCAGTGCACGAAGGGATGCATTCAATGTCGCCACCAATCCCCGTTGGACCAATCCAACAGTTGACGGAAGACCACCAGGGATCTTGTAGAACCACAGGAACCAGCATATCAAATTTAGAATCCCAGTCTAGGTGCTTTTTTTTTCACTCACATGCCTCGAACAAGTTGTTGCAAGAAGATTTAACGTGCGTTAACAAGATTTCCTCTTTGCCTTACAGTAGGTTCACTTACGATCATGTTATTCTTCACCCCGGAGCTATTCGAGTCATGATGACTCTCCTTCCATTCATCTTTACGCCCGAGGACATAGAGGTAGTTGTTTAATCGTGATGTCATAAGGTCTTTGAGGTCTAGACTTATTGCCTCTCTTTTTTTTCCCCTCAGGTTTCAATGGAGATCCAGCTTGCAGTGGCAAACCACATTCAGTCAGCGGTCAAATCGGAGCGGAATCGTCAGATCATGTGCGAGGGGGGGCTTCTCTCAACACTCTTGACTCACTGTCACAGCATGCTGCTCAATCCAAAGAATCCGTTGCATCTAACTGTTACGCAGATCTTCGAGAAGCTCTCCTCCCAGGCCATCACACCTTCAGAATTCAGGTTGGATGAATTATGTGATGCTTGAAATGATGTTTTTCATTTTTTCTCAACATTTGAGACTATCTGATCAGTTTGTTTCTGACCTTTTCAGGAAATTTCTGTGTTTAGCAGACCCTCTTATGAGTTTGGCAACCAAAGCTGGTGTGCCATCAAAACCAGACTGGTCCGGAACAGGAGAAGTAGCTGGTGCTGTAGTTTTGTATTTTTTTTTTTAATAGCACAAGATGTTAAACAAAAACACATAATATGTCTCAGTTAAAGTGTGGAGACTAAAATTCCACATTGTCAACAAGTTCCATAAACACTATCATATATGATCTTGCATTCTGGGAAAACTCAAACTATAAGTAACGCTAGACTTTTTTTTTTTTTAAATCCAGAACTCAACACAAAGACCGACATAATAACAGGGTCCTCATCTAAGACACTAAAGCGGACCTTCAGCCTGTTACAGTCTACGGACAGCAAATCTTTTGCTGGTTCCGCCATTCCTACCCACCAGATCATCAGTCTGGTATCCATGACATCACCGCGCACTTTTCGGCCACATCGGCTGTCCGCCACGCCGGCCTTTGTGGAGTTTGACATGACCGAGAGCGGCTATGGGTAAGTCACAACCTGCCCATTGATATCACTTGACGTCATCCAAATCAGATTGATTGATTAACTTCTTCTACGTCATGGTTGTCTTTTTACAGTTGCCTTTTCCTGCCTTCGCTGGCAACAGTGAAGGGAGTGACAGCCGATTCTATCTCAACTGGTGGAATAGGAGGAGGTAAGGATCCAAATGTTCATGACTGAATCTAAACGAGATGTCTTGTCATCGCTTTCTCTTCATTTCTTCAGAGTGTCGGGGTTTCCCTCCCACAGCTGGGCTTTCCTTTTCTTGCTGGTTTCAGATCAACAGGTTTAGCTCAGCGTGTGATTCCCAACCAATCCGACTATTAACAGTTGTTCGGCACATGTCGCGGACAGAGCAGCAGTACATTTGTTTGTCTGTCTCCTTCTCGGCCTATGATGGCTGTCTGGTTCTTTCCACGGAAGAGGAAGCTTTTACTTACTTGGGTAAGACGTGTATGGATTTAGATCTTTTGGAACATATACTTCACTCAATATCTCCATTGTACTATCCAAAAACTGTGAAGCTTATTGTTTTCTTGATGTAACATCTCTATCTTTCTTATTATTGAAAACCAGATATGATGGAGTCAGAGGTGAGCACCCCAACCTCTTTGCCCACCTCACTGAGGTTCCGTTGCTCCAGCTTGCTGGTCCCGGGTCAGTGGCATCATCTTGTTGTAGTCATGGCCAAAGATGTCAAGAAGAGTTGCATGGCTTCCGCCTACTTCAATGGCAAAGTAGTAGGAACTGGAAAGGTGTGAGAAAAACATAAATGTAGAAAGCTGACATGAACTCATGTAAATTCAATCTAATGTATCTTCTCAATCAGATGAAATATATTCAGCCCTTTCCTGGAAAATGTGTCTCCATGGACCCCACAGCGGTTATTGACGTGTATGCATTAATTGGGACGCCCGCTTTTTGGAAAGACCATGCCGCTCTGGTATGGCGTATTGGACCATCTTACCTTTTCGAGAAGGCTTTGAGTCCTGAGCTGGCAGGCATCATATACTCTCAAGGGACTGGATATCTGGGCAACTTTCTGGCTTTGTGCAACAAAGGCAAGTGCATGACAATGCTGTCAGTTGGATGTGTTTCTTCATTAATTTCCTACTGTAAAAAAAAAATTGACTTCTTCATAGTTACGTTGTGAATTTTGGTCACATTAGCATGAAGCATGTGAATCTGAATATTTTTCACAAAAACTAAGTTGTGGTCGTCAAAGGCTAAACTCGTTAAGACAAAACAAGATTACCATTTATTTTTGTTTTCTTTTTTAGGAATACTAACGTGGCATATTCAAACTCATTTATTTTATTTGCTTACATTTTTGACTCGTGACACTCGATAGGCTCAAGCTTTTTTTTTTTTTTTGCTTCTATTCATTTGTTTACTTTGCAGAACTGCTTTTATATCTCTCACTCTTTCCCAGATCCCGAAGCGGAGTCTTCCCCTCTCCGGATAGTTCCTGAGGAAAGAATTACATTTGGCATCAACCCAGCAGTTTCCACATTAACAAATGTTGTACGCATCAGAGAGAACTACAATGAGGTGGACTGCAGACTGATTGCTAAAGAGGTGCGGCCAAACCTGTTTGATACCCATTTGCTTTTAAGCTACATTTTAAAAAGTCATTTATATAATTCCAGCTTGGAATAACCTCGAGAGATCAGTCCACTCCAGTGTTCCTGGCTCATAACATCAGTCAACACTTGAGTGGCACCGCACGTACTATAGGAGCAGCACTGATTGGGCATTTTGGTGAATAATGCACAAAATATACGTGTAATGTAAAGTGCATTTGAAAGCATATTATGTTTTGATTGTAGGTGTCCGCACATTCGTCCCCAGAAGTGCCGCTGATGCGTTTTTGTACGTGGGTGGGCCTGCAGTCGTTCTCAGTCTCATCGCAATGGCTGCAGACGACATCTCCCTGTATGCAGCGGTTAAGGTCCTTCTCTCCGTTCTGGAAACAAATTCTGCCATGCAGCAGGAAATGAACCGCATCTGCGGTTACAAGGTCGGTTCCAAATAGCAACATTTAAAATGTCCTTTTTTTTTCTTTTTTTTTTACATCTATTTTTACTCTATGCAGCTGCTTGCTTTCTTGCTGAAAATGAAGAAAACTTTGGTCAGCCACAGAACTTTTCAGTTGATTCTGTACCTCTCGAGCTCCATGGATTTGAGCTGTGGTTCGGACTATCTGCAGAACCCAGCTGCTTTCCAGGCTCTGCTATTGGACCTCGAGGTACCTATTCAAAAACATTAAGCCAATTGGTGTAAGGAATATCTAAAATCCAATGTCTCATGTTGTCAGGTGTGGAAGAACACATTGGAAAATCTAGATCTCTCAGTCCTGAACCACTTTGCTGAGATCTTGAAGTCCCCAAGGTAGTTTCCGTGATCACTCAGCATGTTACCAAGCAACACAGATTTAATCCAATCAGTTATTTGCTCACATGACAACAAGTTATGCAACTACTTGACACTGACATAAAGAGACTCTTGTTTGGGATGGACAGCAAACTTTATCTTCTTCGTTGTCAACATTTTGCAGAAGCCCATCATCAATTCCATGCTTGTGTTTCATGGGAAAGTCTATGAGAAATAGGTTTACCGTCAGCGTGAGAGAAGAGCACGGAATGAATTGAACAAGGTTGGTTGTCAAGAAAACTGATTATGACGAACATTGTGTGTGTGTGTGTGTGTGTGTGTGTCCTCAGCAAGGAGAGCAGGATTGCAGTGGTCATGCACAAAATGGGCGTTGTACCATATCTACTCTTTGAGCTGTGTGACCCATTTGTGACTTGTCAAAAAGTCAAGCTTGTTTCTTGTGTCATCACCTGCCTCCTGAAAGCTCACTTCACTCCTCTGGATATAAGCAGGTAGTACCTGAACACATGCTGACTGGATGTTTTTAAAATTGAAATTTCAAATGGGCAATAGTTGTTTTGTTTAGGACGATATGGTGCATATAATTGTAATGTAAATGAAGGCAATTTTAAACACATATTTCATTTTAGCTACATTAGTATTGCTAAAGAAAATTGAACAAGATTAATGTCTTTATATTCATTTATTTGGATCATAAATACTGTTGTATTTGATCACTAGATTGTGCCTGGGTATAATTTGGAGCAAAGGTCAAAGAATTTGTGCCTAAATTCTGTTGATGTTTTCATAAGTGAGACAATCCCACATCAAATGGTCACAAAATACGTGACAATATATTATGAATAGTGAAAATTGTTTGTGTATTTTGCCAGAATTGGGCTCTTTCTCATCTACACACTTCCTCCTCTTCATAATGAGGTTGACTATGATCTAACTCAAGAAACAAAAGGTAACACATAACAATCTGTTCATGAAAGACACCTTTTGACTTGTATGATTATGATTGATGACCCCACACATCTAATCTTTGTTTTCTTAGTTCAAAATTCTGCTCCCGCCAGGCTCATCTGGATCCGCAACCAGCTGTTGCTTGTTCTTTGTGACATCCTTGGCTCAGACAGCCCTCTAATCAAAGAGTAGGTTGCATGACTTACTGCTTTGGAAGCCACAATAGGAAGTCAACAGATTTGCCATTAGGTCATGGAAGAAACGTTGAACTTGTGCTGTGTTATTCTGTATAAGTCAACAGAATGCTGTCTATGATGTCCTGGGCAGCGATTGGTTTCTGTTCTTCCTGAAGCCGCAACTTCACGCTTCCACTGTGAAACTGGGTCTCATCTTGCTCACGCATTTCCTGTCCCGCCCGACGCAGCAGAACAGCTTCAGGGAGGCGGTGGTCGTTGGAAGTCTCTTAGATGGCATTGAGCAGCCCGTTGCTATTATGGGTACACAATAGTTTTGTAATGATTTTTCTTTTAGGGAGGCAAGAGCATAGCGTTGAAATAAATTAAATGACATTTTCTGAAGTTTTTTTTCTCCCCAACTACATCTTTGTACACTTCCTTATCTTTGTTTTTTTCTTTTTTCTCTTTGCACGAGTACATCAGCCCCGAGTTTGCCATTTTAACAGCTTTTTAGGCATGGCTGGCATATTGTAGACAACTCAGACAAGTGGCCATGCAAATGTGTGACCGAAGACTAATTTATCTTTTTTTGTTCTTGCTTTCCCCCCCCCCCAGACAACCTTCGTGCTCACGCTTGGTCATATGAATGTTCCAGTGCTGCATGCCCTGGTTTTGATATTCTTCAAGGTCTTCTGGTCAGACATTTTCAGCTGCAGCAGGTCTATGAAGCTCTGGCTGCTCTGCTTCTGGGAAGGAGTGTTAGCCATTCTACAGACAGAGAAGTGAGTAGAAAGGTAAAACATGCATGCTAGGTTTATTGAATAATCTAAATTGCTCATGCTGAGTGTGTGAATAATTGTTTCTCTCAATGCTCCCTGTTATTGACTGGTGACAAATTCTCAATGTACCGGTACATCAACTCTCAGGTGGTCAGTTTCTGATCACCCATGAATCAAAATGGGCATATTTATTTATGACATCTAAATTGTGCCACTTGTAATCTCCAGGTGAACTTGGATGACTCCTTCCAGTTATTGATCGACAGCCAGGCAGACAGTCCTGCCCCAGAGCTCTGTGTGGAGGCTGCATTGTTATTGCTAGAATTGGTCAAAATCGTCATCAAGCAAGTAAAAACATGAAATAGGCTCAACTGTTTGTAACTTGTCAATGACATTTTAAGGCAAATCAATGACAGCCTGTCTTTTGAATGAAGCACCAACCAGGCACTGATGCATCATGGGAGTCGCAGCTGCTGTCAAGCGTGATGCAGTTCTTCTGCCTCCTGCATAACCTTCGACCCCGAGACCCACTGTGGGCATCCATAGAGTTCCTCCACTCACTTGTTGCTGTCATGTTCCCCTGGTTCGGTGCAGAGGTTTGTGCCTTTTTTTTTTTTTTCATGAGATTTCTACCTACTTCCTTTTGACTGATGGTTGTATTTTTTTTTCCAGAGTGACCATGAGACTAGAATAACCAAATGTGAGGATGAACTCATGATGCAGTCACCCAACAAGCCAGTGTGTAACTTCATTCGTATTCTGCTGATGGACAGTCTTCTCAATGTGTCTTGCAACAGCAACTCACATCCCCTAGTGTTTCTGGTGGAGGTAAGTGAGCATGTAAATGATAAAACTGCAAGTTCTTCATTCATAGATCCCATTCAAATATCAACATGCACACGTTTTGCCTGCAAAACTATCACTTCTCCAGAAGATGCCACTATTTGCTTAGTTACAGAAGAAACACGGCAGAGCAATGGCACTAATGATGGAATGATTGTACTTAGAAGAACAAATAAAAGCAGAATGGCTGTGCTGAGTGTTTTCCAGTCTCATGTTGCAGGAAGCTTTAAAATATAATAATAATAATCATAAATATTATAGTTCTGCCCAGATGGTGCATCGTTTGAGCAGAGGCAGAGTTTCCAGACTGAGCTGCTGGAGTTCATGATGGACATCATCTATATGCTCAGCAATGATAAAGAAAATTACACCCACTTTATATCACGAGGTAACATGTTGATTATTTGTATTCCTAAATGTACCTTGTAATTCACTTATTTATATTTAATTCTGGATTGTAATACTGTATATCATTTCGGGTCCAAAGGGCAGAGACCTGCAGACCAGACGTGCACATTGATGGGTAATGTGGTGCTCTTCACTAAGGTTCTGGTGCAGGTACTTTACAACGGAACATTCCTGGGGGCCTCTGAGAATTTAGTCAACTTCCTCGCAGATCAGATTGTAGTGGTGAGATGAGCCCACACGCACATATCCTCATGTTCTTTATTCCCAAAAAAATGTCATGCTGTGTTTAACATGCTTAGATTTCAGTTTAATCGATTTAATCTGACAATCTGTCTACGTGATTCAATTGCACAAGACATTAATGTTACATTTTATTTGCCAGGGAACGATTCTCTCAATTGAGTAAGAAGCTTCTCCTTTTATGATTTTTTTTTTTTTAAAGAAAAAATGGTAATTGTCAGTTTGTGATTTTGCTTCTATTAAGAACATGGAAAAAAAATAAATTACATCATCAAAAAATAAAACATTTAATCTCACGATTAGTTTATTAAATGTACACATTTATGCAGATATAGATCACACAGATATTTTATTCTAAGCAGTATCATTTCTTTCTACATTAGGCCCTGGAAAGAGGACAAACTCACAAGGAAAAGACAGTGTCAGCTCTCTACTCCTGCACAAATAAGGCCGTGCTCTACTTCCTTTCCCAACCACGCCATTCCAGAGCCCAGTTGGAGGGAATGGTTAAGACATTCCAAACAATCAATAATCGCTGGGATGTTCTCTTGGCAACATACAATTCAAACGTGAACTTTATTACGTGCCTTCTTCATTGTCTGCTATTGATTGGTTCTGGCAGGTAATGGCTAATTCATATTTGCATTGTAACCATCAATTTGAAACTAATCTGTGCGTGAATGTGTGTTGCTTTCTTTTCACTTTTTTTTTTCTCTCCTGAAGTTACCCAGAAGGTTTTATGTGTGGAGCCCAAAAAGTTTCAGGCAACTTTTATCCCACCAAAACACAACATGAAGTGGACATCCAATCTGGGGCAGAATTGTCCACTGGTATGAAATCCCCCACTTAACCATTTCTTGATACTTTATATTCAAAACACTTTTTGTTAGCTTGAGAGAGTTCAGGAAAAATCTGCATTGGTTTCAGATGACAAAGAGCTGGTGTCCTTAGCAAAGGCCTGCTGGTCCAAGGTGATGACAGAGCGACGGCACACTCTCGAAGCAGCGTACAAGATTGAGATCTCAGTCAACCACACTGCTCAGAAGGCACCTGTGAATATGAAGGACATCAGCCCACTTTGGGAGGAGATTGCGCACAAAGCCTGGCTGCTGCACTCAGGTCAGTGCTTACGGTGCCTCATTAGATTAGATTTGGAAAACAATGTAATATGATATAGACATACCATGTCATAAATAAAAATAAATAAACAAATAAGTAATTAAATAAATGAAACTGAGAAATTATTTTGATGCTTATACAATATGATCAATTATAATATATTACAATACAGCTCATTTTGTCCTCTTGGTTATGCTACAATTAAAAGCCAATATGATATGATACTAATAATATGAATAAAATAAATTATGATTCCATGCAGTATGATTTATTATGTCATTCGATAGGATAGCCATATTAAGACATACAGCATGTCAGGGGCCCATCAACCTTTTTGAAATTGACACTTTCCCCTCACAGAATACCATAAGCAAGCGATGGCCAGCAACCCTCTGAAGAAGTTTGATATCATCAGCAGTGCAGTACGCTCAGCTATGGGAAGGCAGGACAAGGAGACGGTGACAGTGGAGGTACGCACTCGCATCCTCTCATGAATAAAAGCAAGCGACACGCATTCCAAAGTCACTCGCTGCTCTATTTGTGCTGTGGGCCGTCCAGCCCTGTGGGAGTGTTTTTATTATTTCTTAAAATGGATTTGGAAGATCACAGTTGATTGCCCCTGAGTGGGCATAGTAATTGATATCTGCTCGGCCCATTCATAAGAACATTGGCCGCAACACGCTGTTTGCCGCTGAAGGTTAAAGACGCGTTTATTGTTGTTTTTTCCCCCCCGAAACACGTGGTCCACATCATTAGTTCCCCCACAACGCTTAAGACGTCGAGCCATCTGGAGCAGGGTGCAGGGACATATTACTCAAGCACACAGGCATGAAATTACCGCGTCTGTGTTTGCCCCAGCCCTGGAAAAGTCTACGTGTGTGTCTTTGTGCACGTCTCCTACCCGCCACTGAAATTGGGTTGGCAATTATAGTGGTAGCAATTTGATGAAAACATTATTCATTTCATGTTGTTCTTTATCATATCAGTATTCTGACAGGCTATCACAGGGTGATGAATTGTTTTTTTTCCACATGAGAAGAAGCAAGAGAGAACATTTCCACGTACTTTGTTGAATCACTCTGAGCCGCTCCCAGATTTTCTCCCAAACTAATACACGGGGTCGTCGGAACGTTCAGCTACTTTGCGCCGAGCCTCGCAAAGAAAGGAGTGAGACAATAATTAATTTCTGGGTCATCAACTCGTGGCCTTTATTTGGCAAGTGAGAGATGTGTCCGGGGATCCACATTAATGCAGCACTACAGTGTGCTGAGCGTGGCTTTCCCGTCCCGTCTCCGATATTAACACGACTGTACAGTTCAGTTCAGCCTCGTAAAATCAGGCCCAAAAGCCTTCTGTAGGTATTGAATGGAAACATAGATAGTCCTTGCAGTGTCACTGCAAGCCTTCCAAAGAATTATTTCATCAGCAAACGCCGTTTCCATAATCATATCTGTGTCCTCCGCATTACGCAGATAATTAACAGCACTAATGATCACGTTAAGTTCATTACACATTCCCTACCAGCCCAGAATGAAGTTGACATTATGTTGCCTTATCATCAAAGGTGGCGTATTGTTGGGAAGTCATTAAAATGGAAATGAGTGTGATGTTCGGATGTTAATTGCAGTGGGAAGGGATGAGTTATGCATTTAATGCAGCATTTAAAAGCCAATGAGTCTCCTATCTACTAAATAGGGTAATTAATGCTATATATTACTTATGTTTGTCCAATTGAAGGAATGAAATTGCAAGATGACTTGCTGTTTATCTGTAACGCCACGGCGCCGCTTTGCAAACTTCGTTATTACTCTCCTCTCTGTAATATTTTCATAATCCCCTTTTGCACAGCATTTCCAACGACACGCTACGCCGTTTTCCATTCTTCAGCAGGCTTTTTAAAATCCAAACTTGATTGTCATGGGTTTATTTCGGAATGAGTTTAATTTATGCTTCTTTTTATAAAACAGATTTTTTTTTCTTTTTTTTTGCTGCTGCCTGTTGTTTGTGCTGTTTATTTCCAAGGTTATACCCCAAAACACCAAATTAGCATCTGTAAATAAGAGTGCATATAAAGAGTGACTGCATGTTCATTCCTTCAGTGAAATGGTCGTCATGGGTCAGCAGCGAGGATGGACACATGTTGTTTCACTCGTCTCTCAGCGAGCACTGCTGTGATGATGGGCTTAATGAAGCAGTTAACAGTGCGAATATGATCCCTGTGTGTCTGCTCAACATGAGCATCCTGCAGTGTCAACACAGCTTCGCTTGTTATTTTTTCTTTTCTCTTTTAATCGACACACGCACATTTACCTTGCCCCCTACTGTGCTGTGGCTCACTGATATTAATGTTTATGTTAATTAGATCACACCAACAAAGGATTACATTTTCAGACAGGGGTTATTGTAAGTCTGTAGCCACTAGCTTATTTGGCCCCTGTGAATGCAATTTAGAGCCAATGTAATTGTATGAATGCATTGTAATTGCATGAGGAAATAACAATATGAATATACAATGTTTGTGTGCGGGAAATGATTGCTTTGCACAATTTATTTTTATTTTTTTTGCAGGAGTTTCTGTCGCACATGCAGTCGCACCAGCAAAGGGGAAACAGCATGTTTGAGAATATCAGGACAAACCACTTGCAGGTTTGAAGAAAATACTTTGAGGAGTGGATTTTGAAAGGACAAAGACATTTCTTTATATTTGTTGTCCCTGTCTTTTTGTCGTGACCTAGTTACGAGCCAGTGAATGGGATCAGGTCAACTCCCAATGGCTGTTTGTGGAGCGAGAGCTGTTGAGGGAGAGAGCCGTGTTTGGGCCGAGTCCGGGCGTGCTGCTCAGTCGCGATTGGGTGCAAGACGCCGCCGAAGGACCCAACCGCACCCGACTACGCATCCGCAGAAAGGAATTGAGACGATCCAGACGGGTACTGTAATAAATGCAAAAGGCAATCTCTGCATATGTCTCGCTGGGATACTTTGGATTTATGACTTTTTGTCTGCAGTGTCTGACACAGAGTTTTTTTTTTTTTTAATGAGCAGAAAACAGCTCCGAATTTGAATGTTCGGACAGAACTTTTCTTTCAAGATATATATTTTTTGACAAGATGAAAGTGAATTTACAAACTTCCCCATAGAGATAATACATAATAGTTCTGCTTTCATCCACTTGAACATAATTCTGCATTTGTCTATCACCACCATTGTAAGTGTATGAAGCATTCACACACCTCATCCCACATTGGCCCATTCATTGTCAGCAGTATTGGATGAAAGTTATAAAAATAACAGTGATAAAAATACAAGTCCAAAAATAATATAATATATAATTTGCTGATATTTCTGAAGGTGCTAGGAGCCCTCTCGCTGGGTCCGAGGAAGGTCGCATCTGCAGAAAGCAACAGCAGGCCACAAACGGACACTGGTAAAACAAACACAGAAGACAGTGTCTTTTTAAATTATTATTATTATTATTATTATTATTATTATTGCTCAGTGCCAATGTCATGTTTTCCCTTCGTACCAGAACCAAAGATTCAAAGTGAAATTGGCACCGAGGCTCAAGAGGAACATGAGGATGGAGGACAGGCTTGTTACCAGCTGACCTTCTTTCCTGTTTTGTATGAAACACCTTCTGCCTCTGAAGACGGTGCGGACCGCTTCACCTCCGAGCCCTGCTCACACACGCAAACCTGCGCTGACATTCGCATCATCTTGCAGGAGCTGCATCACGGAGAGGAGGTACCGTGGCACAAAACTCGATCGTAGTATGCTGGCCATTATCATAATAATTATCCGTAATAGAGTGAGGCACTTTAATTGCTCAATGCAGCTATCAGGATTTCATTTTTCCTCATTAGAGTAAAGGCCTAGTTCAGCTCTTTTCATTCTTCCACCGAGTTGCACAGCACATGTTGACAGGGATTCTCTTTGCGCTGGCAACCAGCCGCGCCTTTTAATGTTTCTGACAGATGTATTAATAAAAACAGTAGGAGGTGATGCAAGCTGTCTTACATCTGCTTAGTAAGTGTGTGTGTGATCTGTGTAGTTGTCTCGCAGCGGTTCAAGTGTGTGAGTCCTGCTGAGCATCCTGTCAAATGAACACAGTCATTAGCTTTGAGAAATGCACACGCACACACGCCTTACAGATGAACACACAACGCGGACAGTAACACACAAAAGCAGACCCACGCATAATTAGCTTTCCAGCGCCAATAGTGTGATTATGACAGTAATGTGTGTGGGGAGAAATCAATGGTCTGACATTAAGCTCTGTCAATAAAGTCCTTCTTTTCTCTCCTTCCAATCAGCAGCTAAATCTCTCTCGGACTCATAATGCGTATCTGTCTCCTGCACAATACACAGATAAGCAAACACATTTTTTTTGTTATGTATTCAATTGTTGCTGATAATAATTCCAGCTCGTTTTTTTTTTTTTTTATGAAATCTACGTTGTCATTGTTAGGGCCAATCGAGCGAATTGCAGCTTGTGTTTGCTAATGGATATTGCCATTTAATCTAACCATGGGTAAAAATGATGTGGTGTGTCTCTGAGACTCACTTTGACTCTTAAAGGCTTTCACGTGACACTATTCATCATAGCGCGTACGTTTGTGTGCGTTCAGACAAGAGGTTCTGATCGTTTAGCAGGTTGCCTATTGTGTATGTGACAGAGATTAATTCCCCTAATAATGGCCAGGCAAGACCTCCTCCTCCTTCACAAGTGGGACTCTTATGTCTGGGAGGGGGGGGATAGAGTCTGATTTGATTAGTATAAATTGTGAGGGCCCTGCAGCTATGTTGGGGCCACATATGGTTTTTGGACTCTGCGTCCCAGAGGGGCCAACACAGCAGGGCAGCCAGGTGTGCACACTCACTGTGAAATGAGGGGAGAGACAATAGAATTACGCACATTAACACTATGCAGTTAGCATTAGCTCCAACCAGCCCTGAAAGCAGCATGTGGGTCCTTTTGGTGTTGAATGAAGGTGCTGGAAAAGGGGCCAGACCTTCTCGTCCCCATCAATCAGCTCCCATAATGAAGTGCTCAATGGTGTCTTTTTAATAATGATTAAAATATGTGATTAAAATGATCAATCAAGTGTTGGCTGAATAAGTAATGTGCTCAATGAATCTTTTGCTTAGGTCAAAGCAAAGATGTGTGTTGTGATGGTGAGCGGACTCCAAGTGACTGAAGGGTTGCTGCTCTTCACCAAAGAAAGTTTACTCTTGTGCGAAGGATTCACTCTGACTCAATCTGGAGATGTTTGCTGCACCAAGCACCACCCCAGCAGGTACGACTGTGTACATATTTAATTGCGCTACAACACGTTTGAGCCTCAAAATTCTTTCTACAGTGTGAGGGATTGCTTCATCTCCAGCATGCTGAGTAAGGAGTCAACGTCAAGCTGCAGAAATTGGCTGTATGAGGATATCAAGGAAGCCCGATTTATCCGCTTCTTGTTAGAGGTGAAATATCCCACAATGAGAATTTCATACATTCATATATATAAAATGTGATTTTTAAAAAGGTTGATTTGACTAGTTTACAATTCTGTTTTGTTTGAATGAGGATAACTTAAAATAAGTCATATTCAACTACATACTACAAAATGCACGTTTGGTAAAAAAAACACAAAAAAAACTAGAGATCATTTTGAGAGAAACAAAAAAGTGGTTCTCATTTAGGCACAAACAACATACCAAAGATATGCCGGACCATGGCACAAAAAAAAAAAGCACAGACCATACTGTGGTATACCTGAACACAACTTCTATGCTTTACGTACCTATTTTGTACAGCAAAGGACAGAACGCATCACAGTTTGTCTTTTGTGTAAACAGGGGCAGATTTAATGACGTCCAAAATGAAGTCAACACCAATATCGTCTAACACCAATCCCTCGAAGCATACAGACGAGTGCAAGTGTTATCGTTTGATGTCGTTTTGAAGAGAAAACAATCTGACACCTATGACATAACACTGACAAAGGGATTTTTGATTCTTTTTCGCACTGAATCATCTTTCATCCCTCCCTCTGTAATTTCATGCATATGTTGATGGTATCATTTTGTTTGTTTCCTGAGGAGTCATCAAATGTTCTATTTGGGTCAGCTGAAAGTTCTGTAAACACAACTTTAGATGTTGACGTTATGCAAAACGTTTAATATGCTAAACACATGCATTTGCCATCATTGATCTTGAAGTTGAAATGCCTTTAAAATTAGTACCTTGCAATGTTACCTTAAGGTAAATACACTTGTCTTTTTTCATAGGACAATGCCATTGAGGTCTTCATGAAAAATGGCCACTCAGCCTTCTTGGTGTTTATAAATAAAGACCACGTCTCCGCATACCAACGGTAAAAAGACTTCTCCGAATGATGGATTTGAAATCTCTTGACATGAGTGTTACCTTGCTCCAAAATCTGTCTTGCAGGTTGTGCAAAGTGGTCTCGTCATTAAAAGGCAGAGGCGTTGCTGACATCATCGCTAATGCCAGGTAGTTAAGAAACAGCAAATGCTTTCATACCTAAATATTGCTTTCCAACATTTGAAAGTGTTCTCGTTTCTTAACTCTCCACACGTCCTGATTGGCCGCGGCCACCGAGTTCGGTGTCACGAGTCCCGAAAAAGACCTTTTGTCCTCAAACTTCTCCTTCATGCAATCTCCTCTCAAATGCCTCCCTCCTGGGTCTTTACATAATTTTAGACACACACTACACAGTCTAGTTTCGTGGACGAAGTACACACCGTCGCCGTCGTCTGACTTTTCAGTTTCCATCTCCTCGCCGTCCTCATTCACTAGCAGCAAGGGGTTCCGTTTTATGTTCACTTTAGTCAGATTGCGGAGTGCGTTCACAAAGTCTGGGAGGTGGGTGAAAAGGTTGTCAAACAAACCTAATTCTTGGAGGCTCTCCATAGGGACCATAGTAGGAAGCAGGGCATCCAGCTTGTTCAACCCCAAATTTAGACTCGTCAGGTTTTTAAGGGAGGCTAGCGTAGTGGGCAAACCTGACGAGGTGAGACGATTGTTACAGAGGTTGAGATAGGTCAAGCTCGCCAGTTTACCAATGGACTCGGGCACAGATTCCAGCTTGTTGCTGTGAAGGTCCAGCCACTTGAGCGATGACAACTTCCCGATGCCCTCTGGGATTTTTTGGATGTGGTTGCGACTGAGATCCAACTCATCCATATTAGTCAAGTTGAAGATACACTTCGGGAAAATGGTTATGCCCATGTTGCTAAGTGTGAGTCGCCGCCACCCGTCGGGTTTCATCCGGATGGCCTTTTTGGCATACTTGAGTGTCACCTGTGTCCCCGTGTTAGCTTTTCTTTTGGGCATGGTGCTGTAACACACAGGGAATAATCACATGATTGAGCTCATGATTTCGGGCTTATATCAACATTTAAAATACATTTGCAGTATGCGTTGATGTGCAATTGCGCACGGCTGATGTGATTTATTCACACACTAAAAAAGGCTCATGTATAACCGGCGGCAATGGGAAAAGCATTCTCTCTGAGGAATTAAGAGCTTGCATGTGTGTGTGTGTGTTGTGTTATGTTTGAACTAGCACGCGCTCACCCGGTGTTGCCCATGGGGGTATTTAAGAGCACGACTCTCTAATTAAGGCTAATGCTGGGGAACAATCGCAGAGAGGCGACACTGGGTAATGCAGCAAAAACAAATGAGTGCTGATGCTCCATCACCAAGTGTGTTGTTTGGCCAGGAACAAAAGTGTGTGTTTATTTATTTGGGGTGCTAGGGGCACACAAGTATAATGACATACACAACGTCACTGCACTAAAGTAAATGTACATGAGTGAAAAGTCAAAATCAGGACTTTGATAAATGATAGTTATGGGATATTTTGCATGTGATGAAGGCTTGCCCCCCCCCCACCCCCCTGTCTAAGAGAGCAAGGTACACAGTGTTTGTGTCTGTGTTACACCCCAAGGCCCTCTCTTGCCTCATTCATCATCCTCAGGATGAGAGGGGCTATCCACTGGTGCTTGTTCTATTATAACCTCCTATAGAAAACTATTGCATGAAATTATTGCCTGCAATTAGATAACACATACTGGGGCAAAGCCAATGATTGATTTAGTGTGGGTTTACAAAATAATTTGTTCAGGGTTTATCAGATGAAGTGTGAAGTCTTAGAAATGTATCTGTTCTATTCTACTTGACTAATATCAACATCAATGATTTTTTTTTTTCCACTCACCATAGTCATGTATTCCCAATTCAGACTTAACAAAGTGGTGATAGTCTTCTGTTTCAAAAGCTTACCAGCAGCATCAGACCCTGTGCCAAAAAAAGGAAACGCTGGTTTGTCCATCGCAATAAACTAGTTGTCAGCATGTACATAATGTACTGAGGTAATACCTGGTGATTGCAATCCTCAAAGTTGAGAATGCAATGTTTCCTTTCCTGCATACGGCAAATGCAAGTTTTCTCTTGTTTGGCATTGTTACTAAGCAACGCGGGATCCTTGGGAGCAGGATTGTATTGTCACGTTACGGGCCCACAGAGGAGGAAGCAGATTTCAGGAGCAAATGAATGCTCTCGTAATTTAAATTAAACAACTTGGATAGATTGTCTTGTGCGAGTAAATTACTTTATGAAATGTTCATTACAATCTCAGATATGCATGCTTGCGTAGATTAACCATCAGTGTGGAAGTAATGGAAACAATTAAACACTGTCAGTTATCACTTTGTTATACAGATATAGTCTTTAACTAGAAGCCTAATGTAACACTAAGCAATTAAATGTAATCTGTCCTGTAATATAAATGCCACTGCATTGCAATATTGAATTGTAGCGTCTTTCTGAAGCGAAAGAATAACTTCTGTCAATCACGCAACACGCCCATCAATCTGTGCGACCTGGCATCGACTGCTTTTGCCTTAATTCTTCTCTACCCTTCATTGGGAGGTCGTAGTAGCAGTTTGGTTCAAAAACGGATTTGTATGTCACGACATTTTCTAGTTACATCCACATGGCGTTGCAACGGTGGCGTTACAGAAGTTTGAAAGTGAAGCGACGCCTTTCGTTTCTATAAATATAACCAACCGCACCGATCGTATCGATAACTCCGAGCCACGGTTTGTTTACGTTTGACGTCATCAAACTGTGTCGTCGCGGAAAGCGATGACGTCACTTCGAACGTGACAGTGAAAGTCGCCTATAAATTCTTCGGCGCCTGCACAAATTGACGGGCTTTTTATTGTCAACATGAATCCGAGTTCACCAACTAAAACCAATAATTTGAACTCGGGATTTATTTGTTGAGTCAACAGTAAATCGTAAAATTTTGACGGTGCATAGAGCCATTGTGCGCGTAAGGACATGAATAACGTGCACAAACTGTTCACCACTTGGTTACTATTATTGTTAATATTAACAATAGGTGTGATCCAGGTTCATATATGTTGAAATTATTGGAATATGTTCACGTCCTCCTTAGAGTCATTTATAATGTGGAAATAAAGTTAAGTTGTTCCCCATCCATTTGAGAACATAACTAGTGTATTTTTAATTAAGTTCATTAACCTAAAAGCTCAAGTTAACAACTGTATTATTCACACAATGCACATAATATACTAAATGTATTGGTCAGTTAGCTTTTCTTACTTGATTTTGTGAAAAAAAAATAATCTCAAGAATTTGGATGACACATCACAATGAAAGTAAAATCAAGTCACCTTTCTTTTACCCAGCAGGACATTAACAAATACTTGTTATATTGTGCAGAAAGCAAACTGATAAAACCCTACAAGAATACAAAAACACTGTGGCCATCTGCCTTGATCACTTGCTTAACTTGTCTAACACTGAGCTTTGAGGGTCAGGATAAAAAATGAAAATAATTCAGTAATAAAATCTGCAAATAATGAAAGTACTGCTGCAGCGACACTGAAGGGGAAGCTAATTCTACCATTGAAATGGTTTACCCATAAACAGGATACAATTGAGCAGATCAAGATTAACTGTGTGAATTGGGAAATGCACCGCAGTGGTTGCTGTTTACTTCTGCTGTTTTACAGTTCCTATCCTCACCAGTTGCTTGGAACCAAGTATAACAAATACATATGTGGTTTCCCAAAAAAAAAAAAAACGTTTTTCCCATGGTGTTAACACAAGCCACTTGTTTTCTTGTCTATCAGGAAGACTCCGGTGGTTGAGAAGACAACCCTTGTTAAATGGCAGGTATGACTCAGATGAGAATCTCTTCTGTTATTTTTATCCACTTTAAGTCTTGTTTGTGCGCCAGATCAATGCGTAAGCAACATCTGTCCTTGGAAAATCTGACTCATTGGTTCAAATACAGTCAATTAAAATGGGAGAATAAGCATTATGAAGTAGTAAGGTTGCCCTCCGGTCTCCGTCATCTTTCAAATAAGAAGTATAATTACTGTGTTCACACCATCAACGCTAAGTAAAGACTAATGTCGTTCTCCATGCACGCCAAGTTTTTTTCTTTATCCTTATTTTGAACATTGCTTGATGTGTTCTTTACCTCTGTGTACGTTTTTGCCCCACAGAAAGGGGAGATCAGTAACTTCGAGTACTTGATGCATTTGAATACTCTTGCTGGGAGAACATACAATGACCTCATGCAATATCCTGTGTTTCCTTGGGTCCTAGCTGACTACAAGTCCGAGGTATAGTTTCTAATCTACGAACATGTCACAGCATTTCTTCAGGCATGCAAACTAAAATAAGATGCAATGAGTGATTTATTATTGTATATCTTTATCTAACATATGACCCAGACACTGGACTTGTCAGATCCCGCAACATTCCGAGACCTGTCCAAACCAATGGGCGCTCAGACTGAGAAAAGAAAGCAGATGTTCATCCAGAGATATGAAGAAGCGGAGCACAGTGAGGGTGAAGGTATCTTTCCAGCTTCTTATTTTCCTTAATTCTTATATTTGGAAGCTCGCATTCAACACGCCCCGTGTTCTTTTTCATTTTTGTTTTAGGAGGTTTGTCAGCACGATGCCACTACTGTACCCATTATTCCTCAGCCATCATTGTGGCCTCCTTCCTTGTTCGCATGGAGCCTTTTTCTCATACCTTTCAAACACTGCAGGTATAACACAATACAAATTGTGAGCACGAACATACACAGTCATTATTAGTCAATCTCGTGCGAAAATTAGATCATTTGGGAACTTTCATCTTTGATTCAATGAGTTGTTCATCATCCAGAGCATTGATTTACCTCATAATTTATAAAAATGTAACAAAAAAATTTAATCAAGCTGCCACATCATAAATATGAAGGGATTACTGAATGTATGAATTGGGTCTTTATTAGTGATTAGAATGATTAAAATGAATATACAGCATTTGTAATGAATAGAAATGTAGATGAAATTAAAAAATATCAGTTAAATATTAGTCAGCTGCTAATTTGTCAGTGCACATAGACTGGCACGTACAAAATCTACAGCTCACACATTTTTGGGGTTAAAAAAAAATACATTTTGCGGAGTAAAATAAATAAACTGTTCAGATGTTTGTGCAGCATTTGTTGTCGGTTTTTGTCGCTTTTACGAAACAAAATATGGTGAGTTTCCAATATATATGCAAATAATTACAGGAGGCATCCAAAAGCAGCCCACAAAGATAGCCATTGATGTTGCAAATTTCCAATACGGCGTCCAATTGATTATAATGAAAAGGCATGCATATTTGATAGTCAGAATAAAGCAATAAAGATGCTAGTCTGGTGAATTACTGTGTCCTTTTGTCTGCTGAGGCGAACAACAGTCGTGTTGTAATATCCATAACCGGATTTCCATCTCTAACCTGGTTTATCAATATATAAGCTATTTTCATTCATTTCAATAATTGTTTTATCCTAAATTACATTCCCTCTCATGAGATTTTCATCACAGATTATAGGAATTTACGGAAGTATGAAAAGCTTCCTTTGTCTGCAGTGAGGTTGCCTTCTCTGACTATTAATAGAACAGAACGTGAAGTTTTTACTTTATCTGTCTTCTCTTTTCACAGGGTGGGTTTGATATCCCCGAACGGATGTTTTTTAGTGTAAACAAGGAATGGGAGTCGGCCTCCCGAGATAACATGAGTGACGTCAGAGAGCTGATTCCGGAGTTTTACTACCTGCCGGACTTTCTGCTCAACTCCAACCACATGCAGCTGGGTAAGGCTGTTAAATGCTTATTCAGTTGACAATCTCAGTTTTATTTTGATATTTTGTGGATCTCATCCTAAAAGTAGGTCGATAAACATTTGCAAAACGTGTTAGATATAACACAAATCTTCTTTTAGGCTGCATGGCGGACGGAACCGCTCTGGGAGATGTGGAGCTGCCGCCATGGGCAAAAGATGACCCTCAGGAATTCATTAGAATCCAACGTGAGGTCAGTGACCTCACCCCCTCACTTTCGGACACTTACTTAATAGGCGTTTTCCCGTAAGACCAAATATTGCTGTTCATCACTAAACAAATGTTATCCTCAAATTTCTCATATCGGCCACTTCTCTTGTTTTTTAATAAAAATATGGCAGCAAACAAGCCTATCCAGCACAACCCAAAGCAGGCCTTTCTTTTTTCCCCACAATGCATCATGTCTGCGGGCTCCCTCCACTTTCTCAGCTGGATGTCTTCTTTTTATTTTGCTCTTGATTCCATCTTGGGGGTATCTTCACTGTTTTCGTGGCACAATCTACTCAACCATGCGTGTAAAATTAGTAACTTTTGAAGATTATTTGTCTTCCGTACACAAATTAAATTAAGACAATATATCCTCAGTATGAGTTTTTTTTTCCCCCTGTTACACTAGGGTGGGATGATTAAGAATATTTGCCAGCATGCTGCAGGTCCTTATGTCCTCTTTTTCTTTATTAACTCTTCAAAAACAATCTCTAGCTAATTCCGGACAAATTTCTTTAATGCCAACATGGTGATAACGCTCATAACTATGCAGCATCTCACTTGTGAATGGACTTTTCAAGAAACACATTGTTTTTTTTAATTGGACTGCATGTGCATTTTGAAATAAGTGTTGCTCTAGTTTCATATTAAAAGTTTGACGGATGACTTTAGCCTCACTGTAATTACAATGCTGTGCATGCCAGTGTAGCGGTTTGCAACAATAAACTGTTTTTTATAACAGGCTTTGGAAAGTGACTATGTGAGCGCACACCTCTACTTGTGGATTGACCTGATCTTTGGCTACCGACAACAAGGCCCCGCTGCTGTGGAAAGTGTCAACACCTTCCATCCTTACTTTTATGCCCAGAGAGGTCGGCAGGATGCTAAAGATCCACTGATTAGGAGCACAATCTTTGGATATGTCAGCAATTTTGGCCAAATTCCCAAACAGGTAAAAAAAAAAAAAAAAAGAAAATTGCACATTGGTGACCCAAATAAAAAAAAAAAAGAAAAAAAAATTGTGTCCTCGCCATAGCTCTTCACTAAACCCCATCCGAAGAAAGAAGTGCCATCACCATCTCACCCAATTCCATTTTTCTTCACTCTTGACAAACTCAAGACTACTGCCCAACCGTTTCGAGGTACGTTTGAAGAAGCGGTGTGCAAAGTGTGGCCGGCGGGCCACATCCGCCTGCTCCACACTTTAAACTGGACCACTGAGCCTTTGTTACTTTACTACATACGATGCGAAAAATAGTGAAATAAAACAAGTATACATTCAATTTATTTTTATTAAACTGCTGTAGAATGAATTCTAAATTATTGACAATAATAATGAATTTAACTGGTTTCGCACATACATTTTGGGCCCTGTTTGTTATTGTTACAATCCATAAAATAGCCTGCAATTATTGTCATCTCCATCTGCCACCACTTTGTGTTGTTCCCCGCCTTTATTTTATCTCACACCGTTTGACGCCAATTATTGTATACAAGATGTGTCGCGGTCTCCGGGGGATCGTTGCAACGGCGCGAGAGCATCCATATTTTAATTTACGCTATGGACGGCGAGGAAGGCACTATCTGTGAACTACGATATGGAGATGACTCTTTTGCTGAGCTCTACTTAATAATCTGAATATCCCTACAGGCCCACTGAGGGAGAGAAGATGAATCTGCAAATGCTCAGGGAGAGATTCCTGCATATTACATTTCATATTAAATCTTAGAGTGTCTGATCTGATCAATAAGCAGATAGAGATGAATAGGAGGAGGAATGCCGGGTCTTAGCTACTTTCTGGGGATTTTCCGTGCAGAGCTGGTGACAGGATGTAATGATTTGTGCTTGTACGGATAGGTCAATTACAGGAGCAATTACAGCTCTGCGTGCACACACACACACGCACACACACACACAAACATGCAACTTTGAAGCCAACTAGGATACCGGTGTTTGCCAGATGTAATCTGGCAGCTGATATTATCTGTGATTTATCAAATGACATTGTATATAAGCATGAGCTGACTCAGCGTAGTTAAATCCTGTTTTTTAAAGTCAAAGCTAGGTCATAATTGCTAAGAAATTAAATTGATAGATATTTAAATGATAGGATTTAGGTAACATGTTTTTGTCATCATTTCCTGTCACATAACATTATGATGTTTCTTCAGAATTAGCAAGAGGTCCAGTGGGTCAAATAGTGTGTTTGGAAAAAGAGGTGGTGATCCTGGAGAGAAACCGACTCCTCCTGTCGCCTTCATTGAGTTGCTCCTTCAGTTGGGGTTTCCCTGACAACACTTGCACCTTTGGAAATTATACTACTGGAAAGGTAATTGTTTCATGTCTTCGTGCATGAACGAAAGCAAAAGGAAACGACTGCATATCCAATGCTATGTTGTATGGAAATCATCAATAACAGTATGGTGTCCTCATTTCTTTTGCATTTACGTGTCTCTACCTCAAGACATTTGCCGTGTGTGAGAGTTTATGTGCCTGGGGGGCAACAACATGTGCTGTCCGACCCAACTCAACGACCGTCATCACTGCAGGAAGCAGCACCGTGGTTTGTGTGTGGGATGTGTTGATCAACAAGGACAAAGTCATCCACATGAAACTCAGACGGGTGAGTCTGGCTGCGTGTTTTTTTTTTTTTTTTAAACATACAGTAACATTCTTGTTGTGTCTTTGAATTTCCCCATTTAAAATGTACTTGACCTCAACTATAATAGTATTTTACTTGACCTAAACTATGATAATATTGTCAATGTCCCCACCTAGATGTCTCCCCCCCAACTGCTAATGTGACCAAAAAATTATATTAAATTAAATATGAATAAATATTGGTGGTTATTTTGTCCCTATTTTAAAACATGGCTGGTACTTGTTTGGATTACATTGAAGTGTGTGAAAAAGGAAGCAAAGCAAATACATTTTGAAATCTGAGTATGACTAAATACATACCCACATTAAACAAAATTAAATTGGCTTCATATTGAAAAATAAAGATTTGAGAAAGCTTTATCTGAGACACATCGTCCTTTTGGCCTTCCTCTTTTAATTTGCTTCTGAAATCCTTTTCCAGTAGCGTATTTCTTTTCAGACTAATTACTCATCTCGTTCAGATTTGAGATCACTTTGTTTATTACAATATGAATGTATGTCAGATTTATTTTTTTCGCCCTTGTTCTGCATATCATTTTTACCCACAGCCGCTATACGGCCACACTGATGTGGTGACATGCATGACTGCGTCTGAGGTCCATAGCTTGGTGGTGAGCGGTTCCGGTGATCTCACATGCATCTTGTGGGATCTGGAGGAGCTCAGCTACATCACACAGCTGGTGGGACATACAAGCAGCATCTGTGCCGTGGCTATAAATGACCTCACGGTAAGTCTGACCTGAGTCGTGTCATATTATGTTTGGCTCAGCGCCATCACGTCTTCACGCCTTTCACCGAATAAGGAAGGGAAGCTGCTTGTTGCATTTCCTCGATTTTTGTGAAGGGCGTTAACGCTGCACTGCTCTGTCCAAGGGTGAGATTGCGTCATGTGCTGGGCCTGTGCTCTACCTGTGGACGATGAAGGGTCAACTTTTGGCCTGCACCGACACTTCCTGTGGGCCTCGAGCTGACATCCATTGTGTCAGCTTCACACAGCGACATGAGTGGGATGCCAGGAATGTCGTAGTCACCGGCTGTGCCGATGGCATCATACGGGCAAGTATTATCCAACTTACAGAGCACTTTAAGGAACTAAGATGAACACAAATAATGCATGTCCCAAAACGAGTATATTCAAATAAAATATAACAGTAGCACAAAATATGGCCCCGAATTTCACTCACCTCCAATTGAGAGTCAATGCACTTTTTGTGACCATAACAGGTACAAGATTAGAGTTATTGTTTTGCTTTATATAGCTTAGTGTTTGAACGCATGTCATTACTTTGCTGTTACCGTCTCAGGTTGGTGTCCATCAAGGTAATAATAACAGCATATGGGTTGTGTGTGTTTAATATAAGCATAATAGTGCCTTGCTGCAATCAAACTGCAAACTCTTAAATTAGGCCCCCGCGAGGGAACGGGTGCCAATGCCAACACATGCGCACAATTGGTATTATTACTTTATTATTACCTTGAGTTATGGAGAGTGCGCGTACCCCGCTGCGCGTGTGTGCGTGTTTGCTATTATGTTGAATTATGTCTGATTTTGTGACTCGTTATGTGTCTTTCAAATAGATATGGAGGAGAGAGTACACCAGAACACAATTAACTGGCCCTCCAGAAGAGCTCGTGTCCCCAGGGCGAGACCCAACAGCGCTGGCAGAGAGCGCCGGTAATGCCGCTCGCTTCACGATCCGATATAGATCTATTTATAACAGACAAGATGAAGGGAGTGGCGGAGTGGAAAACTGCACCCAAAGTATTTTTACTCTTTAGTTTCACACGGAAATCACACCTCTAATTAGATCAATCCTTAAGTGTGAGATGATTATTTTGAAGCGCTCCTCTCCGAGCAAGCCGTGTGCTTTTTTCAGATCCCTCGCTAGTGTTAGGGCTAGCAGGAAGGATGTTGTTATAAAGTTATTAAACATCCAGGCAGTAAACACTGATGAGTGAATCTGCTGACGTTCGTGTGAGCGTATAATTTAGAAAGCAATAATACCCAGATCCAATTTGGCATACGTTGGTTGGTTACAGCCCCTCTTCACCTCACTCCAGCATTGCGGTGGGCCAATTACACCTAGACTACTCTTAACGTAACATTTCACATTCACATTTAAAGGATTTTTTTTTTATACTTTGGCAGTCTATTGATCACTAATTGCAATACCTCATACTGATTGTCATCATTCCATAGCGAGCAATTCGCAGCAGGTGAAACGTTGGAAGAGACGTCTGGTGTTGTGCCGGGAACTGAATAGAAGTCAGGTTGCGTCGCAGCATCGAAGCAAAACTAATCCGGCTATCACAGCGTTGGCCGTGTCCAGGTATTTACATGATAACACACTGAAATCCGGTGGACTTAATCATGTTGTGTTGCGTAGGTTACAAAAGTGTCTTTTTTTTGTAGGAGTCATGCCACGCTGCTGGCAGGGGACGCCTGGGGTCGGGTTTTCACTTGGACCTGCCAGTAAGCTCATGTGTGGCTTCAATCTTTGCCTCAAGACTTGAAAAGTAGTGAACCTTACCTCGGATGTGAATATTTAGTTCTGTACCTTTGTATGTAAATACTGACTTGCAAATTGAATTAAAGATTTGTAGTTATTGGTGACTATTTGCACTAATTCTTAAAGCTCAGCAGGCCAGCTGCGAATGTTTAGCTCTGCAAAATGTTTGTGGTATGTGACCATTTTACCACATTGTGAATAGTTCTACTGGTCAAAATAAGTTTCCAATAATGTGTTATTAATTAATTTTGGGTCTCTCTCATCCTCTTTTTTGTTATTTTGGCCAGTGTGATTCTTTTATTTTTTTGCATTGCTTTTACATTACTTGTCAGCCTTACAGATATGTTTTGCTGGTTGAAGTTGGCTTCAATAGATTTTCCTCGAACCAACCAATCAGATGTTGGAAGATTGTTGGATAGTTTTTAGTTTACATGGGCCCCTGGTTGGAAAGCGTTTTAAAAAAGGACCTCAGTTTTACTTTGTGGCACTTTTTCCTTGCACATGCGATCTCCTCCGTCATAAAGGAGGAGGTCTCTGTCTTTAACCTTTGTGTGTGCAGCTAATTGTGCTAAGTGAAGTAGCTTAATAGAGTGGAAAATAGTCATCGTAATTTTCCCAGAGAGCCGCCGGTGACCTTCTCTAAAGACAACGGCCGCTCCATTCTTTCCACATGGCTGGTTTTATGATAGAGATGTCCAAGCGTCTGCTTCTTCACAGTAATTAAATCAAATAAATTATAGCGCCAAGGCAGAACCATCTTGTAGCCTAACCCAATTATACTGCACTGTAAAGCTAATTATTAACCATGATTACAATTAGTCTAATTTGAATAAATGCCGTCATTAGCAGGTTCATCCTGGTCGACGAGAGCGAACTGTGGGGGATGATGAGAATCCTCATCTTCATTGACTCTCCCACTCACAGAGTGTGCATCATACTCTTTCTGCTCTTCTATTTTCCAACTTGACCTTCAGGAAATGCCTCACGACCTTCACCTTTCTTGCCTGCTTGAGCGTAATGCATGCACCACCCCCCCCAAAAATCTGTTATTTGCGGCTAATTGCCGAGGCCATTTTGCCTGGATCGACTCCCTGTGATCCGCAGTTCAATTCAATTTACTTTATGTGCTTGGCCCCAAATCATAACAATAATTATCTCAGGGTTCTTTCACATACACATCCGCTCTGACAGCACACTTCTTTCACAGGGATATTTAGAACTTGTACATGTAAGTAGTAAGGGGTAACCAAACAACTTTACAGTCATATCTCAGTAATTGTTTTTTTAAGCTTCTTTGAATCAAGATGGGTTTTATCTGCGGCGTTGGAATCAAAATTTGATGTGAAATTTTAATACCTTGACTGGGTAAATAAATGCCATAAAATAGTAGCATGAATTATTGTACGTCTTGCTCATGTATTATATGATTAATATGACACAGGAAAATCAGCAGATCATTTTAAAAACAGTTTTTATATGAAACAAATATTTTACATTGGCATATATGTATATTTTACATTGGTGTTTATTATTTAAGGGATTTTCCACTGTAAACTATTATGTGAAAAGCTGAGGGTTGCAGTGTTGTTGAGGAAAAGGAGCACTGACAATGATTTCTCTCCTGAGCCCCCACTCAGCAATAACAGAGCATTCTTACGAACATCTGGATCACAGACCAGAGATGCAGACAAAGCAAACAATAAAATAAGGCCCTTCAAAAATGTCTGCGTTGGACTGGAACCAGGTGCTCATAGACACGCAAAGAAACAAATGCTAATTGTCAGATTGCATGTTCATAAATACACATCATGGCTTCCTCTCCAGGAGGTAGTGAGACATCCATGGGTTCAGACTGAGCTGCTGTGTTTACAGCTGCTTCTCCTGGAAGAGGATCTGAGCGTACACCGTGTCTGGGCTGGAAGGGTCGGGGTCTGGACTGGTCGAAGCTGGGGGTTCCACGGTTGGTCGGACCAACTCTAGTTCCGCGTATGTCAGGCTGTCATCCTTATGTGCTTGATGCTGCCAAGGGGAGTGGGGGGATTGAGAATACGGGGAACACGAAAAGACCGCATACATATTTATTTCGTGAGAGTAGATCAGGTTTGGGGGGAAAATACCGATTGCACTGCTAATGCTGCCTGCTCAGCATTTGTGTTTGCAACAGTCCTATGTATTGATTTTTCTTTTTAAAATAATCAATTCAACTCAAGAATTAATATAATAAATGTAATAAATGATTACATTTAAAAATTGTATAAAAATTAATTTATGATGTCAATATTACAACAAAGTGTTTGGAGTACTTTTCTTCTACTTTTCTTCTGTTTGAACTTACTAGTTAAATTGTAGAAATAAAACCAGTGAAGCACCCTAAATAAATAATTGTGTTTGAGAAGCAATAGCGATAAATATAATTATCACACTCGTAACCGAATGAAATCAGAGCAATAAACTCCTGTAGACAATCACGCGGTCATGAGACATATTCCCTCTTGCACGTTTCAGATGCAATAATTTTATAAGTGCCTTTTAAAAATGATTCAATTAATTTTGTCCTATTACTGACATCAGAAGAGGACATGTTGAAATTACAGACTTACAGTGGCAGACTTCCTTGGAACCTTTGACCTTTTGGGCTTCTGGGGTCTTTTTGAAGACACAGGCACTGCAAAAACAAAAACAGGTCAATAATGATCTTTTTTTATTTATGTGTAAGCTCTTTTGATTTGTTTTACTGATGATGCTTCTAACTTGAATTCTTGATGTGGGACTTTCCTCAAATAAGAGTGTAAAGTTTCCTTCTCAGTTTTTCTCTAGTGCGTGTTGTTTTCATGGTGCTACAAATTGAATTATACTGCCTCTCTAATGATACCTTCAAGTGCTGTTATTTTAACCTTCTCATTCAGTTTCTTAGCATCACAGGGGGCTGGAGCCTCAAGTCCTGCCCTTGCTATTCTTTAACACATTTGGAAACTATGAAGCAGACATTACTTCACATTCAAAGGTGCAAAACCATTTTTTGCTGAGTTGACCCATTGTCTTGCAACGTTTGTAAAACAACTCAATTTGTCTTCATGTTTTTACCTGCAGGTGGTGTGAGTGGTGGTGGCTCCTCAGGCACCTTTGGGGGTTTTAATGCCACTTTTATATCACTTTTCTGAATCTTGTATTTATTGTGTGCTCTTGGAGAGGAACTAGAAGAACTGCTGGAGCTGGTTACTGTCTCTCCGGAGCTGCATGGAGCAAAGATGATGACTCTTAGAATAACAAGTTAAGTCTTGTTTCGTATTAATGACGACACATTGATCGTACCTGCTCTCTGGACACTTGACCAGAAGGTAACTTTCTGTGGAGAAACAAAAATACAAAAGTCTGAAGTTGTCCAAGGTGCTGCAATGGATTGTGTTTTGGTTTCAAGGTTTTATTAATCCAGTATTGTTTCATGTGCTTTGCAGATGGTAAATGATGTGACCTTTCAGCCTGTGTCTCCTGTAGAAGTACTGGAAGGTGATGGTGAGAGTGAAAAGGAAGATGGAGAGCAAGCCCAGCGAGCAGATCAGCACGGCGCACATGTTCACGTCTAGTAAGACAAACGCATTGGAACAATAACATTAAAAACCAGCCATTAAAGTTGGGGAAATAACATTAGTGCTAAGGGCCGGGGGAATACCTGATAACAGACGCCAAATTCCTTCACCTCTACGAGTCTCTGGTGTAAAATGCACTGGAGAGAGAAGAAGAAGGAAAAAAAAAACATTTAAGAAGGAGAAACAGTCCAGACTAAGCATCTTTGTAAATTGCTGTTTTCTGAAGAAACTGACCCACTCGAGGCCAGACAGCCTCTGTGGTTTCCAGAAATATCACAAAAGGCTGAAATGGTGGGTGAGTGGTGCACACACACACACACACACACACACACACACACACACACACACACACACACACACACACACACACACACACACCATAAATGAATGAGGACGTTGCAGTGCCTATGTGTCAATGAATGATGTGGCGTGAACAGGCCAGGGGTATTTAGCAAAAGGTTGAGGAGAATGAATGCAGGCTACGTACATAAATGACTTAACCTAAGCACTCTTTAATGACTTTTTAATATGTCTTTTAAATGCATACGCCGCATAAACTCGTAAAATATATCAACTGTGATTGACTTGTCACATGTGAATATGGCGCTAATAAATGTCACAGGAGCAAAAAAAATATATATACATTTAGTCAAATTACATTTCCTGGACATTTTATTAGGTACAGCTGGAGAGCCTATGTATATAAAGAAATCTGGCTTTGCAAAAAAAAGAAAAAACGCCTTTGCCCCTCTTTTTAAAAGCAATTATTAATGATTCTTAAATGTTGACACAATTTGGCATCACCCACTGGCGTAGCTAGAGAGGGGGGGGGAGCAGGGGGCCGATGTTCCAGTGTTCCATATCAGTCTTTTTCCATCAGACAGAGGAGATCCCCAATTTATGATTCAGTCAGATTCAGTCAGATTTAGCATTTGAATTTGTTTTCCTTTTTAATGTCAGCCCTTGTTTGCTTCTGTGGCGAGTGAATGTCAGAGATGCCTGCGGTTGCGTGGCTTTGTGGTCAGTGGGGCAACTGGCCTGAATGTAGGACAGGGCGTTGGCAGATGCCTCCGTTGTGCAAATGTTCTGAAAAGTGCCCAAAAGTATGCAAAAGAGCTGTAACAGACTGTCATATAGACGGACAACACTGCGGCTGCATCAAACCACAACAATTTAGTGTGCAATCACTGAGCTTTATCGTGGTTGTGAATTTGGGTGAGAAACTGAACGTTCTCCTGTAGGAGCTTTCAAAACGCTGAAGTCATGTTATTTGGAGTTGGTGAACATGGCCAGCTCAGCAACAAGCTACCTCTGCTCACACTCATTCACAGAGTGATATTGTTGCGTGTGGTTTGGCTGTGTGAGCTCATTGTTTTTATATGGAAATACCACTGAAATGGGACACACACACACACACATTGAGGGAGGGGCATAGCTTCAACACAAATGATCAAGCTACAGTATAGCACTGTATTTGCTTTTTTCAATGTTTGATTCTTTCCGTACCATGGATTTCATGTCTGTGGTACTTAGGGATGCCCTGGTATTCCAGACAATAAGTTTTCCATTCAATGACAGCAGAATTCCCCCTTTTCTCCGTTCCAGTTTCTCTTGGCTCTGTGCATGAGGATTCTGTGTTTGACTTCACTTGTTTGCCAGAAATAACTGATGATTAAAAAGATGCTGATAACTGACGGTTCTTTTAATCGAACCCGACACGCCAGATTGTTTGATTTATATATAATGTGCGTATTGGGACGGAGATGATGGAAACTGTTTGGAAGATGGTTGAACTTTTATTGCAATGTGATGAACGTTCGGCTTCTCGCGTTAATTACTATGAGAACATGACATCAACAACCATCTTGCCACTCAGTAGATTTGTTAGAAACAAATTTTTTCACATTGGGGCTGAGATAGTTTTTTTCCCCCATTCCAGTCCTCTTAGAGTCACATAAAATGTCTGGAAAAAAGATGATTGTGTCTTCAAAGTTTTTGTCGATTGAATGGCAGAATGGATATATCAAGGACGCCTTTATTGTTAGTTGTTTGAAGAATTCCATCCATCCATTTCCTTTTTTGTCTGATTTTGCTAACTGCTGCTATGGCAACACACTTAACTCTAATCAGTTCATTTTACAAGCGTACAGCTTTTCTTTCTTCTTAACCTCAAGGTCCTAGTTGGTCCATTCATTTAATTTTTTTTTTTTTTGGGATAGGCCACAATCGAGTCATCTTGGGGTTTGGCAGGACGGCGATGTGAGAAGACACACCTATTCTCATAAATCCTGCCTCTCATGTTTATTTTAGATCTCAGAAAACAGCAAAAGCATTTCTGATCCAATACAGTGTTCTATTGCCAAGCCACAAAGAACAGAAAGCCTCATCTTAACCAATTTTCAAAATAGCACACCACACACGACGATATCTCCTTGACAATCAAAAGTGTGGTTGTAAAACTGAGCTGTGAGAAGCAGCATTGGAGCATAGGGCATGCAGACTACCAGAAAAATACAACAAAAGTTGCAAAAGTGTGACACAAAGCGAGCTTCACTTGGGGAACGAAGGCCAGATTTGAAGGCAGAGGGAAGTTATACACTGCTGGTGCGTGGGGTCAAGTTGCGTCATGTGGCCTTCAAATTCGGCCTTTGGAGGACAGAATTTGCAGCTGGTGTTATCGGGCTTAAACTCTCTCACGCAGAAGGCAATTGTTTTAGTTACCTGTCAACTGTGTGGTGCTGCTTCCATTAGCCGATGCTCTCCATATGTTCCTGTACTTTCTTATCTCGTGCACCCGACACGTGTAGAAGCCCTGGTCCGTCCCAGTCACGTTTAGAATCCTCAAGCGGTATACCTCTCCCTCCGTTAGCTCATAAAGACGAAACTTGGGCTGGGGGAAGCGACGAGTGTAGTTTCCGTACAGCTTGATTTTCTTGATGCCCATTTTGACTATGAGGACCTGGGAGGGCTCGGGGGCAGCGGGGGAAGGAGATGGGGGAGGTAAAGGAGGTGCAGGGGTGGGAGCATCCAGAGGGGAGAAGAACCAGCGGAGGACAAGATTGCTGCCGTTCTTTCTCTGAGATACCAGGCAGGACAGTGTCAGGTTGTCCCGCTCGGTTGCTGAGACCACAGGCGCCGGGATCACAGTCACGTTCAGGGCATAACATATTTCTGTTGATAAAACATAAAAACACAAATATTAACTAAGAGAGAGATCACATTTGAATTTGTAAGTAGTTTGTATGCAATAGAGTTCATTTTAATGTTAAAAAAATAGTTACTAATTCTCAAGTTTTAATTGACCAGTGATGTAATACAAATTTTTAAAATGAATAATTCTATAGGGAAATAGAGAAATTTATTCTGTGGTCTCTTGAAATTTGCCTTTAATTAATCCACTGACCATGCTCTGAACTCAAAACATTGTTACCCATTAAAATGGAGGGAAACGTTAATAATCTGTTCTAGCTTCCCCAAAAAAAAAAAAAAAAAAACATTTACATGTTTGTGGGGTGTTTTTTTTTGGATGGTGGATAACAGCGGTTGTTAAAAATTTAAAGAGCGCAAGCTGTGGATTTAAAATAAAGCCAATTTCCACAATGTGGTTGTACTAACAAAGATACACAGAGAGCCCCATGATATCTTTTCATCTCATGTCCTTGTTTACATTTGTTTGATCATTTGTATTTCTTCTTTTTTGATTTTCTCCCAGTTCAACATAATGGCAGCATTTTGTTTACATGCACACCCAGATTCACACCGCTCCATCAGAAGTCGTCATGTTTTTCTATCATTAGCCAGGGAAATTTGGCCCCATCCTCTGCTAAACATTTCCCCCGTGTGCTGCTGTTTTGCTTCCCGGCAGGTAGTGATGTTTTGTTCTGCAGCCA
The DNA here is from genome assembly GCF_054491065.1 of Syngnathus leptorhynchus. Lineage (NCBI taxonomy): Eukaryota > Metazoa > Chordata > Actinopteri > Syngnathiformes > Syngnathidae > Syngnathus > Syngnathus leptorhynchus. The sequence goes on along the minus strand of NC_141204.1, from coordinate 7,371,128 downwards.
GTTATGGCATCTCACGTCTGCTCGAGACATGGAGTCTGGACACAAGATGTGTGAGCCAAAAGAGAAATAAAAAAAGGAATCTGCTTGATATAGTAAGCCCAAAACAGACTTGAAAAGAAAAAACAAGAGACAACAACAACAAGAGAACATGGACCAGATGCCACCCAGCGTTGCTTTGGTTAGTTTGGGAATCTCCCCGAGTATCTGTGCATTATCCCAAATTGAATGCGACAAGAGTGGCAACAAAGTAGATCCATACAAACCTAATACGCAATACATTACTGAGTTGATGGAAGTTTTTGTACATGCTCACAAATTGAATACAACAAGAATGGCAACAAAGTAGATTCTTACAAACCTAATACGCAATATATTACTGAGTTGACGGAAGTTTTTTTTTTTTATCACATCACTAGTCAGAAGTGTGAAATGACCTCGTTCAACTTCAGCATACTGCAGTAATTTCTTTCCCCCCCCTACTTATATCTTAAAGTAACGAAACCTATAATTTTAGGTTTCATGTCACGCATTTGCAGATGCATTTTTTGCACTCGCTGCATGCAAGCTCACTATTTTGTTTTTGTAATAAACATGACAAACCTACCTGTGAGCAGAGCTTTAGTCAGGACCAGCAGCACTACAGAGATGTACATTGTCCTCTCTCAGTGAATCCATAAACCCACTATACTGCAGCACGCTAAAACAAGCGATCCACCGCCGCCTTGGGCCACATTAACTCTTCCCCTCTTTCTCTTCTTTTTGCAGTAATATGAAACACTAGTTGCTCTGTTCCCACTTAGGAACTCCCACTCGTTCTCCCAGTAGTCTCTCTCTCTCTCGCTCTCACATCCCTGCTCTCTCGCTGTCCTGCTAAACGTAGGAAATGACATTTCCTGAGTTCCTGTCAAGCATCTTGGGCCAAGGCCTTAAACCCTACGAGCCCAGTTGCTCTGGTCCTCTCTGGTGGTTTGGTGCAAAGCCACGTGTCTATCGCAACGTTTTTAGAAGCGTATACCATAAGAGTGCTGAATGTGCATTTCCATCATCCGTAATTACTTGTCTAGTTATGCTGCCAGTTAAATATGTTGACCCTTGTGTTTTTGTTTCACGCGTGTGGTAATGATGCATTTGTGCCGTGGTGGGATTTCTCCCCCGTCTGGTTGCTGGAAAGAGTGGCATGGGCTTGTCTCTGGCTGTGGTTGAGAGACGTTCCCAGCGGAATGAGGCCTGCTGCTTTATTGGGCGGCCTGAATTGCTGAGGCGGACGCTTCTGCTGGTGCTTCCAATACAGTCAAAGCCAAATGGAATTATGCGTTGGAGGGAAGTGGGTGGTCAGTGTTTGTTATGAATTCTTGCTAATTACATGCATGAAAGCATGTAAGGGTAGCTTCGTTTTCCTGAGTGCTGGGGAACCCCCTTCACTTGGAGGCAGCTGTGGACCATCAGGTTCAATAAACTGTCAAGAGGAATGACCTACATTTACATCCAACTTTAATTGTAGTATTTGTGTATTTCATATGGCCATGTCAATCTAGCTCATCCAGGACCTTCAGAATCAGTAGCGCCATCTGATTTACCTTCAATTATACTGGGACTGTTTCTTTAATCAATCCGAGTTCAAATTTGACCTCACGGGGCAGGAGTGGTGGCCCTTATTGAACAAACGACTCGCAAAACACATTTGTAGTGATCCGTACACGTGAATACATTTTCAAAAATTTCGATTTTTTTAAGATACGGTGCTACAAATTTCAAAACAATTAACTGGCACTCAAGGAATTTGGGGTTCTAGCAGCCTTCATTTGTATCTGAATTTGTCAGTCGAGGGAAATCAAAGAAAATACTTTTTTATTCTGTCATTAGATCCCACTGGCATCGTAGGCAAGGATTCAAACATTTGGTTCAGTTCCATGCAAAAATAAAATGACAACACATGTACGCTGCAAAATATTTCTTTTGTTTATTAACTCTCCAAGGACCTATCAATGCACTCTAAACAGCCCTTCATAATTGTTGAACGCAATCAGCAGAAAAGATGTTTAATTTCAGTCATTCAGACCCAGGGAATATTTCAAATGTCAAAACAGGTAACAAGTAATATCTTCTTATTGCATTTATTGTGTTTTCAAGTCACAAAATGAAATCTGCAGCAATCAGGCGATTTCCGAAAGGTAGTCATTTGGTTGAACGTTATTTTGTTAAGTCGAGTGTATTTTTCGTACATCCCACACTGCTTTGTTTCACAGCAAAACACAACTTCCACAATTAAATAGCAACTTTTGTCTGACACTTTACAACAGCTTCATTAAACGGTGCTTTACATAAGTAGAATCTTCAGTGGCATCACAAGACATGCATCACAAACCAAAAGTTGTGCTATGACAGCGTTTACATCGAGAGCTACTTTAGCATCTCACATTCATAAAGGACAATGGAATGGTGAACTCTGTAGCACAAGCTTTATCCCAATAAATCTAAGCATAAGCAATGTAACAGCATTTCAGAGAGACAAACTTAAAATATCAAGAGGCGTTTTTTTTTTATCCACCTGAAAAATATCACTGTATAAATAAAATACTACTTTATTGCATTGTTTACGCTGACGCTCACCACAACACCAAAGCAATTATTTTTTTCACCCCCACCCAATACCTCACCAGTCGGTCATCTCCATAAAGTCATCCAGTTCACTCATAGATATTATATCGCACGGCTGACACCTTGGGTTATCATTTTCACAAAGACTTCCTGCAAGCCGGTTGTTTGTGTCACACTCTGGGAAAGATCCTTGCATGCTGTAAACAGTGTTTTGTATTTTGTTTGTGTCATTAACAGTATCCATGTACGGCGTTTGCTCTGGGCTGTAATGTTGACCTCTGGATTTGCGACCGCTTTCATTGGATTGATTTGTGTTGCAGTTATTTTTTAAATAGGGTTCCTCGTGAACTGAAACTCCTGAGGATGGCCTGTGGGAAAGCATAGCGGCAATACCTTGGGGTTTGTAAACTTGTGGATAAGCTTGGAAGCCTTTATAAAGTCTAAAAGGCATGTCAGTCGGAGAACTATGAGAGAGAAGCTCGGGTTGCTGATTGAGCTGCAGTTGGGGTAAATTCAGCTGAGGGAATAGCGGCTGGGTCAACACAGGCTGGAGATGAGGTTGAAAGATGTTCTGGCCAGACTCACGGACATTGAGTTGAACGTACTTTCCCGTCTCGGGATCGAAGAAAGTCTTCATTTTCACCTCGACGGGTGCATCTACAAGAAAATATTGGCCAGAGCCAGGGTCTTGCAACACCTTGCGCTGAGTCAGGGGAAAAGACTGGGGATAGCTTGAGTCTACATGGTACTGTGTCACTGGAGCTGAGTGGGTAGCATAATGGACAGTGGGAGAAGAAGGAACATGTTGAACTGTCTTTGGAGCAGAAGTGTGGGTAATCTGGGCAGAAGCATGAGGGGAGGACACTGGGAGTGTCATGGGTGCAATGACATGAGAGCTGGCAACTGGATGGGAGACAAAGGCAGGCATGTAAGGGAATGCAACTGGGTTGGCGAGAGAAGCGGTGACATGAAGAGTGGCGGATGGATTGTTTATGGGGGCCAGGACATGAGAGGCAGCTGAATGTGTCACTGAGGCGGTGGTATGAAGAGCAGCTACTGGCTGGGATGACGTGGCAGAGGTGTGAGAGGATGCAGTGGAATGAGGTGAGGCCAGATGATGTGATGTGGGTGAGGTTACGTGAGTGGAGGCAGCATGCAGGGACACAGGGGTGGCGGCATGAGGAAATGGAACTGAACGGAGTCCAGGTGCAATGGAATGAGGAGAGGAAATTGCAGATGCATTAATGGGTGGGGAGATGGGGGTGGCAGGATGAGCAGTGGTGACAGAGTGAAATACAGGTGCAGGCGAAGGAGACGCAACTCGCTGCGACATGGGTGCAGTGACATGAGGGGAGGTGACAGGGAGGGAGACGGGGGCCGTGGTATGAGGGGAGGCATGGAAAGCGAGGCGTGAACGTAGGTTCTCTGTGTGTGTGGAGGGTAAGCCAGGCCCAGATGTCGGCGCATGGGTGAGGGAGACGGGAGGAGCAAAATGCGGAGAAGCCACGGCATGGCGGTTTAAGGACCGTACCTCGGTGGAGGCAGAAGCAGGCCTATCGGTGGCTTCCTGTTGTGTTTTCTCCGCAGGGTTGGTTGCTGAGCTTTGCGTCACCTCTTTCTTTATCCTACGAGTTGTCAGTCTTTGTGCCCTGCGCAAGGCTTTGTCACTCTTTGGGGGAACAGTTGGAGGTTTTCCCAAACGGGACATATCACTGCTAAAGCTGCAGGCTGAGACCGGCCTCTCGTAATCATACAGTCCTCTCAAATCTGCTATGTCAGCAGAACTGGTGGCAAAACTCTGTAGATCCTCAGACATGTTACTGATAACCGATCGAGAGTCGTCGTCATCCAGAGCGATGCTTCTCCTGGAGAAGGGTCTGTGATGTGCAAGAGGGGCTGAGTGATCTTGTGAGGAAGATGCTGGCTGAGAGACAGAAGATTCGTTAATAGGAGTAAGTCGGTTTAATCCTTTGACTGCGTCAGGATTGATGGGCGTACCGGTATTACGCCTCAGTACCTCAAGTTCATCCTCTCTTCTCTCTGCTCTTCCTTCTATCGGTGAACTCGCTCTGGACTCTTCTGTAAAGTTCTTATGAAAGCGTGGTTTAACTGATTTAGTGAAAGAAGAACCTTTGGTGTTATCCTTCACTCTAAACATCAAGGGTTTGCCTCCAAGTGCTGGGGAGGAAGTATTGGAGCGTGGAAGAGAAGGAGCAGGAGATTGTGGAGCATGTGGCCTGGGTAACCTTCTGTGCGATCCAGATTCTTCTGCAGGCACAGAGGTCTGTTGATTTTGTTGGAGGGGTAGCGGGGAGTCTGTTTGTCCTTCTTTGGGTTTCCTATCTGTAGCGGTGATGGTGTAGTATTGAAGAGCATCCATCAACCGCGATGCACGTTTCTGCTCCTCACCGGTCGAGGATATCTCACTTTGAGCTGCTAAATATTCTTCTTCCATCTTAGCCATGACATCATCATCATCTCTTATCTGCTCTTCGGGTGCACTCACCCTCTCATCTTTGGACAGCTCCTCCTCTCTCAAGTTGACACTGGTGTTTGGATTTTCATCATCACACGTTGTCGCTTTGTTCTCACGCATCATCTGTTCGGCTCTTTTTTGCTTTTCTCTCCTCTGCTCATCTCTAAGGTGCTCTTGAATCTTTTTGATCCTCGTCTGCTCCGCAAGTCTCCTCTCCTCTATCCTCTTGGCTAGACGTTCTTCTATGAGCACGGCTCTTATCTGCTCTTCATCTTGAGGAGTTCTCTCTGCCTGTCTCTGTTCCAGTCTGTATCTCTGCCCAACTGAGATGTTTCCTTGCTTCTCCTCTTGGGCTTTAAGTGTGTTTTCACCTTCTTGTTTGTTCCTTTTTTCATCCTTTCCTGGATTTGTTCTCGTGCCTTCTGTTTGTTTTCCCTTTTTTTCCTCCCCCATCCTTTGTGTTCCTTTGAGTTTTTCCCAATATGCTGCTTCTCGTTGTGCTCGTTTTCTTTCTTCTGAGATGAGAGCTCGCCTCTCCTCTATCTTTTTTTTGATGTCTTCTGCAATTATAGCTTCCCTTCTCTTGGAAGCTTCTTGTTGCTGTAGTTTTGTATGCGCCTGTCTTTTGTCTTTTAACTCTTCTTGACAAGTGTCAAGGTTTTCTTTTCTTGATTGTTCTAATTTTCTTTCTCGTGTTGTGTCTTCATTTATAACATTTCTAATTCTTGAAGCGCTCTCTTGAAAAATTGGCTCCACATTGGATTTTGTGGAAGAGCCTTTATTCCTGAGCACCAAACTATCAATTGAGGCCAAACGTGACATTTTTTCATTTGGATTTGGAGTATCAAGTAGTTTCTGTGGTTGTGACTGATGACCTTCTCTTGCTTTATTAATTGAGGAAGAGTGGCTTGATGCTTGCATTTGATTATTGCTTTGATGACTAACTATTTGTCCATCAACCTTTTGGACTGCTTCTCTGTTGACCTCATTTTGAACTTGATCTTTAGGTGTTGTTTTTCTCTGTGTGAACTGTGGTAGCTGATTTTCCATAACTCTTTCATGGTCTTTGACATCAGAAGTGTTTTTCTCTCGTCTGTCCTTTTCTCCCAGTTTGAACATACCTGTCCGCTGATGCTCTTTCTCAGTTATGGGAAACACAACCGGTCTGGGCTCTTTGCTGACTTTGGTGTTAATCTCTGTCTTTTTTGGCTCACTTTTGTCTTTCACAGAGTGCTCTTGTGGCTCAGCAGTGAATACTGGGCGTCTGCTATGACGAGATTGTATCAGTGGAAAGAATCCTTCTTTCTTGTGAGGAGGGAATTCCTGAATTGTATTTTCTCTGTCTTCTGGAACAATGACTTTTAATCTAGCATAGTCTGCAAGGGCTGATATCTCAGGAATTGTCGACACTCTGTTCTTTGGTTTCGCTTTCAGTTCTGGTTCTTCCCTAGTTGGCTGTGAAATTCTTGCGTTATGTCTTTCCCTTACTGATAAACCGGATCTAAAATCCGACTGTTGCTTTCTCACATCCACCGTTTTGGGAGTGGCCAACTGTTCAGAGTTTTGTACCTCTGTGGGACGATCGCTATGTGTCAAAGGGTTCTTATCTGGTGCAACCCTTGCGTGTTTTCGCATGCTCTCATTTTCAACACTTACTGTGGAAGATGCTGACTTATTCTGAGCCGATGCTTGGTCGGAATGTTCCAAAGCCTTTGAAACATCGGACACATCTGTGTGTGTGCTATTATTTGCAAATGATATTCCAGGTATTCCTTGAACTTGGAAGTAGTCTCCCTCACTGGCTTGTGGAGTAAGTGCCCTGTCTTCTCTTGTTGTATTCATGCGAGAGTTTCGATCTGTGTTTTTCAATGAGTCAGCCAATTTTCTTACACTCGCTAAAACATCTTGTACACTCAGTTTGTCTTCCAACTTCTCTCTCTTTGGCTCGTCACAGTCTTTTGAAGTAGTTTCCTGATTTTTGATTGATGTGCTCATGGTCTCTCCCGCACTAGCTGATGCTTGATGTTGATGTTCCTCAACTGCAGCCACATCAGAGCCAGTTGTGCTCTGATGTTTCTCCACTCTGTCAGTCTTGACTGCTGCTGGTATGACGCTGATGACAATGTTGTCTATGTGAACATCTTCGAGTTGATTCATTATTCCCATGTTTGACTCTTTGTGTTTTGAAGATGCATTCATGCTTTCAGTCTTAATTAATTGCGGAGTGGTATTGTCATTTCTATATTCTTCCAGTAGGGGTGCACTTTCATTTTCTATGTGGCTGGTTAGAGATGGATTTATGTTAGGTGCGATATCCTCTTGCAGTGACGGTGTGAGAGATTGAGTTTCTGCAGCAGCCTTATTGGAATCCTGGTTTGAATCGATTCCTGTGTTTATTAATTCGGCTGTGACGTGCTTTAATTGTGGAGTCATTTCTTTGGTTTTAATTTCATCTTGATCTTTTCGGCAGTTCTTTGCCGTGTCAAAGGTTTCGAGTGTGCATCCTGCCATTTCCGATGTCGTTACGTCCTGGAGTTGAGTTTCGGCTGCTGCTTTATTTATAGAACTTAAAATGAGTGTGGGGGTCACAGCTTTTCCAGGCATGGGTCCTTTGACTTGTATTTTGCTTTGGGGTCCTGCATTGATGTTAGAATACTGCTGCAAGGGAGAGGCCACTTTCTCAGTCACATTTACAGTGCCGCTTTTCTTTGTGGTTTCTTCATGATGAACATTCATACCAACTTCATTTTGAGTTTTATTTTCTGTGGGAAGAGTTTCCTTTGCGTGTCCTGAGTTAATATGTATCAAACATTCACTCTTCTGACTTGTTTCTGTACTTGAATTGAGGAAGGACGTGTCAGGCTCACCACTACCTTCTTCATTGTCCAATTTTTCAGTCACGATTATTCCCATCATCTTTAAATTGTCCTCTGCCCCTGAGCTCTTAATCTGTCCAAAGACAAAGTCTTTCTGAACTACTCCCTCTTTGCTTGCATCTTGCTTCATGTTGTTGACGGGTGGATCTGGTTTGAAAATGAGTGATTCCGATTCCAGTTTTTCCGAGTTTTCGTCAGGTTCTACTGCTGTTTGTTCTTTACTGTACTTTGATTCCTGATCCTTATTTTGTATTGGTGACCTGATTTCATGATGATCTGTTTGCTTCTTTGTGCTCGCAGAATAGCCTGGTATGATTTTCATCTCTGTGGGTGCAATTTCTGGAGTAGGGTCATTGCTTTTCTTAGGCTCTGTGGGAAGTAGCTGTTGCAGTTGATTGACAGTTTGATTGCTTATTCCTTCAAAGCTGGGAGGAGCTTTGTCCTCCATTCCTAATGCTTCCATCTGATGTTTAGTGGCATTATTACTGGATATTGAGATTCCCTGGTCTCTGAGTACTTCATGCGATGGAGGTTTCTGCTTCAAATGAAGATTCTGACTAGCTGGTAGTGGTTTGGCGGTGCTTTTAGATGTGAAGACTTCCCGTAAAGCAAAACCTTCCATCAGAGCTGAAATCTCTTTCTCAGCATGAGCTTTTACTTTGGAAGTAAGAATCTCCTGCTTTGTCTGAGCTTTCTCTTTATGGGGCATTGCTTTCAGACGCTCAGATTTGTGTTTCCTTTCGGGATTTCGAACAGACTCTGAATGCTCTGAATGTTCTGAAGCAGAAGAATAGAAGTCGGGATAAAATGATTCCAATTTTTTAATTTTGTCTTCCTTTCCAATATCAGAAACTGCATCACCAGTTGCTGTTTTATCTACACAAGGAGGTAAATAGTCTTCCTGAGATAATTTAAATTCTTTGGATGACTCGCTGTAGGTATAAGGGCTCTCATTACCTTTATTAGGGGTGACTTTGTCCTTATTGGATTCATGACTGACTGTGGTGTTGTCCCCGTTTGATTGGTTGGTATTAACTTCTGCAACATCAAGTGACACTGCTGATGGAGTTACGCTGCCATCTTTTGAAGAAATGTTTGACCCTGGTGTCATTTTGTGTGGAAGTGAATCACTAAAGCCATATTTCTCTCTCAGACTTTGCTCTTCCTTCATTTTCTCCTTTATTTTTGCGAGCTCAGCTTTAGCTTTGGCTAACTCAACCTTTACACGGTCAATTTTATTGGGCTCACTCTTGACATGATGCTGCATTGTTAGGATTGCCGTGGGCTTTGATGATCTTTGCTTTGTGTGTTGGTGTTTTACTAGTACTACTTTTGCCAGCTCCATGTTTGTCAGCTCCATCTTAGCCAGTTCTGCTTTTCTGGCAAAATCATTTTTCTCTTTGGCTTCATGTATTTCTTCTTTAGGTTGAGCAGTGACCTTTGATTCTCTCTCAGCTGTCTTTTCGTTTTGCTTGTCCTTTCGACGGCGCGCTTCCATTTCGTCTTCTGCTTTAGCCTGTAGTTGAGGTTCTTCCTTGTTGACTTGCTTTTGTCCAGTTTCGTCCCTTTGAACATTTTTTTCTCTGACTTCCTCTAACATTTTCTGTTCTCCTTCTTGATCAATTCTATTTGTTTTTTCCTCAACCTCATCCAGTATGATGTTGTCTTTTTGAGATGCTTGAGCTCTAACTGACTCGAATGGTCTCTGTTTGCCTTTAAGTTCCTCCAAGTCGGCTTGCTCTGCTTGGACTCGTTCACTCTGCACACCTCTCATCTCTTCAGCTTTTGCTTTTCCATAATTGCTTTCTCCTTTACCATCTCCAACTTGAGTTGGAGCTCTTGTTGGTTTCTCATTGGTTCTGTCTTTTTGTTTTCCTTTTATCTGCTTGTTTCTTTGCTCTTTTGCTTCATCTTGTCCTGATTTGACCTTAACTCCTGTTCTTTCAACAGTCTTTTCTGGTTGCGCCAGTTCTGCTTCAGCTGAACCAGTCTGCCACAAAGCAGATGTGTCTTTGGGATGCAAATGATCCCACTGCTGAATTTTAGATTGTCTTTGCTCTGATTGTATTCCTTTAGGTGTATTTTGCCCAGCCATGACCTCCATCAATTGCCCACCCTTCACTTGGTGGATACTTTCTGTTCTCCCGCTGGCTGATAATGAATTGTTTTGGCTATTTGATGTGTTCTGTTGCTCAGCGACTTTTGGCTTTTCTTCCTTTAATATTTGTGGATATACTTTTTTCTGACTTATTTCTTGATTTTGCATAGTTTTGCCAGTTTCTTTATGTCCATTTCCATGATTGTTCTGTCGTAAATAATTCTCTTTTGTGTCTTTTTCACAAAAGTCTGGATCTTTAACAGGAATATTACACTCTGGTTTTCTCTTGGCTTCTTTATTTGTGTCCTGCTGACTTTCTCTTCTGTGATCGTTTCTTGGTGGACTGATCTGCTTTGCAGATATAGCTTGTTGGTCTGCCTGAGCATGTTGGTGTTTTTCTTTAAAAGGTGAAGTGTCTTCTTTCCATGGAGCTACAACTGCTTTCAGAGCCAATTGATTTGCATTTGGGGTATTTGGAGATTTCCATTTTTCCTTTGAAACATTGCTATGATTGTGTTTGCTCTGATTTAGTTGAGCCACCTCAACGGAATGCCTCACATCTATTTCTTTCAAAACGGCACCTTCCCTAGATATTTGACTGCTTTCACCCATTTGCCAATTCATGTCTGTGGTGTTAAAAGACGATTTATGTGTGTATACCTTCGCTCCCACCTGAGTGTCAGCCATGTCCTGCTTATAGGGCGAAAATAACGGCAGGTCTTCACTGAAACTAGTAGTCAAATGATTCCTGGTGTAATTTTCAGGTATGTGCCCATACTGATGGACTGTTCCATCTTGTCTCTGAGCCATCTTATAGTCTGAAACTTGCCCTGTATTGGACTGAGAAGCTGATCCAGGAGAAAAAAGTCTGGGGCTGTGATAGGGTTGAATATGTGAGGCTTCATCAGTCCAGCTGGATTCCTGAATGTCTGCTTGTAGACACTCAGGTATATCAATCACAATGTCTTTGGATTCCCACAGAAGAGGTTCTCTGCTTTTTTCAGTTGTTTCGTAGCCTTTAAATTTGGTAGGACTGTATGTACTTTTCACTCTCTTTCTGTTGTCTTTGAGATTGAAGAGGAGGCTGCTGGCTCTAGATTTATAGCTTGACATCCTTGCATCAGGTGTGGCTCCCCTGTTTTCGGCACACACTGGTGGATGTTCTACAATGTGAGGAGAACCTATATCCTGTCTACTTTCTTGTGGCTCTGCTTGGGACATGGGAACCAGTGGCAAAAGTAGCTGGCCAACATTGGAGAGGCTACTGGTGTTCTGGCTTGCAGCGTTCCGCTCCATGGTGACCCCAAATAGAGTGTCATCACTCTGAAGAGGTCCATGTCTCTTAGCTGTCAACCTCGTATTGTTGTTTTGCTCTGTCATTATTTTAATCTGTTGATGTAGGGCCTCAACAGAGCTGAGTGTTTCCTGAACATTATAAGACATCTCTCCAATGGGCGATGCTGTTAATGGCCGTTGGGATGGAAGTCTGTTTGTTCCTAGACTCCGTGTCCTCATCCTGTGAGGATAATGGACCGCCTGCTCAGACTCGCAGCGCTTCTCCAAGGCAGATGCTTTCTGGAACCTTGTGGCTGTTGAAATGGATTGTAGAGGATGCTTGGGAACCACAGGGGCCATCATAGTCCTGTGGTGTTTTCCACCCCTCTTTTGAAACATAGGAGAACCATTCATTTGGGGTTCCAGTGAAAGTTCCTTGTACATGGGTATCTGGTCCCACTTAGGGAACTCTGAACTGTGCATATACCTCGAGACTTCACCTTGTTGGAACCTGTTATGGTCTCGCCATATTCTGAAGGGACTGAATTCGCTGTGTATGAAGAAGTTGGTGTTACAGTCCACTTGTGTCATCATATTATGATTATCGTGAGACAATCCCATAAAAGAGGAGGCAGCGTTCATGGGAGACATTGCAGCTGCTTCAGTAGAGAAAAGGTTGGTGTCCTGGGATGAGAATTGGCCAACCATGGCGAAATGACCATTGGTAAAATTTTGCTGATATGCTGAAGGCATGGTCATCATATCTGGTCGATTCCAGCGTGCCTCATCATTCCATTCTCTGAGTTGATCCTCCATAACTGCTCCATCCTCACAGTTAAATGCTCTGATGAGTGAAGAAACTCTAGAACGGCTTCTTCGATGCTGCAAACTCAAATCTGTGGCACCGTTGCTAAAGTAACTAAGTGGGTCTTCTTCAAGAGATCTATCGTCCTGGGTCATTTCCATTAAAGGCTGTTGGAATGTGCCAGAAACCCTCCCTTGTATTCTATCTCCATAAACATCCCACTGTGGATTTCTGTTCATCTCTGCCCCATACATTCCGTCATAGATCAAATCATGTTCCAACTGCTGTACCATCAGGCTGAAGCTCTCATGAGCTGCTCTTTTAATCTCCTCCCTGTCACCATTCTCATTCTCCGGCCCACTCTGCCTGAAGGCCTGCTGTCGGTCTCTCTGGACGCAAGGTGAGGAGGGACCCAGGTCGGAGTCATTATAAACGGCCTCTTCTCCAATGCAGAGACTCCTGAAGGCTTTATCAGTGAGACTACGGACTTCACGGTCGGTCTCATCCAGAAAGGATCCACCGCTTGAGGTGTCACTGAAACCTCCGTCGCTTTGCTTTCGATGTCCACCATTCTTTCGGCTCGAGCGGCGTTTCTTCACTGATGTCATGATGCAGGCTTGCCAACAGTGAGTTGAGTCATTCACTCAAACGGTCGTTCAGCAACTCATAAAATGCTTCATTGTAGATCCTGAGTTCAGGGTCCCGGCTAAGGAGCCGTGCATCTCAGTTGTCCTTCATCCGAATAAATCCTTGGAGCAAATTCCCTACAAAACACAAGAAAGTGGCATTACCATTTCATAGAGCAATAGACAAGAGAGCAAAATTTCATCAACAGTAGAATGAGTGGCTACGTCAATACATTTAAAAGCTAAACATGTTTCCAGGAACGGACACAACCACAGTGAAGCTAATCCTGACCCTTAAAGTAAACCTCAGAATGAGACACCGTTGAGACACACTCATGGACAGGCAGAGCCAATGAGGCACACGCCAGATCAACCTGATCCAAGTCATAAATCACACACTTATGTCACTATCAACCAAACACAAAATTTAAAAAAATCATAGCATCAAGAGTTCAAGCAGGAATGTGCCTTGTGTTGTGCGGCTCAATGAAGCATAGCTCTGACTCTATTACAAATCCTGTTTTGTACAGTATGGGATTCCTAAAGCAGTCTTGTAAATCCCTCCACTTAATGAGTCTGACCTTGCCGAGCATGTTTGTGAAAATTTGTACCGTTGCTATGTGCACAAAAGATATGCTCACGTGAGTTATTTTGGGAAAGTCAATTGTCTGGCCCAGCCTTCTGCCCTTAAATGACCCTAACCACGCAAACACACACAGATTTATTTTGATGGAAAAAAAACAACGCATCAGTATTTTCGACCGATGTTCAGTGGTTGCTATGACACATTAGCATATTATTTTTCTTCCAGTCTTATCTAATGTAATACTGTCAATTAATACTAGTCTTGCAACTTCAGAACAGTGAGGAAGACATGCTAAAAACAGTCGTGTGCAGTCCACATTGAAATCTATTAGTGAATTATTTTTGGTTGAGCAACATAATGTGTCTCACCTAACTCAACACAAGAATGTTCATCATGAATTGTTTATCGTCACTTCTATACCTCCTACTCGTTATTTGTATCAAAAGTCATTTTAAATTGTCAAATAACATTCAAACTCTGCCAGAGCCACTGTGATTTTCTTGGAAAATGATCACAAATTGTGAGTTCTTTTTTCAAATTTACACATATTAGGAAGCATTAGCATCATATGCATGCTTTGGAGGTTTATTTTAGCTGCCAAACTGGGAAGAATCACCAGGTTCATTAATATCTTCTTACCTGGAAGTCATCCAGAAGTATTTAAAGCACATCTAAGCTTTACAGCTCTGCTGCCATGGTGGACCTACATCACATAGAAAACTTAAATGTGCATGATTTTAGGTGCAAAAGAATAAATAGGCATGCAATATTGTTAATGCACAACAAGAAAGCACGGTTAAATGTAGCTGTCGTTTACAGTAGGTGTTGAAAAAAAAAGGTAATAAAATCAAGTTGTGGGTTAGGTATGTTGTTCCCAGCTATAATATTTTTTTTTTTTCAGTATTTGTAAATGATGTCAGATCCTAATCAATCTGTTGACAATACTTGCATTCAAATCCCCAAATTTAGATAATGGAAGATTTTCAGATCTCTTAATTGTCCTTCTATCCTTTATCTACACAATTAAAGTACTTTGAAAGAAAAATGTCAAGTGCGGTCTTACCTTCCAAATTTATATTCCATATTTTGGGCCTTCCAGTCAGTCAAAACTCCCCCCTCCACCCCCCCTCCCAAAAAAGACCTTATCCCCTCTCTGTCCGCACTGTCTTCACGACCTAAGCCAAGTCCTCGATGAAGTCCTCTTGGAGACCTCAAGTAAGGAAGCGGGTCTCAAGCCACGGCACAAACAGAAATAGAGGAGCTGTCCCAGAGAGAGTTTCCATCATGGGGGGGACAGATCGGGGGGCTCGGAGCTGGCGTTCAGTTCTACGAGATCCTGTGGTGTCGAGTATCACATAGATGAAACAAACAGCCTTGCAACTATTTTTAAATGAGGACAGCTCACTCAGGAATGGGCTTTAGGCACACTGGGAAATATTTACTGTGGATACATTTATGGAGAGATAGGATGTAAAAAGATTCATTACATCTTGTGACTTTTTCTGTGGGGTTCTAACTTCGTAACATAAATGGCGTCACACTTACATTGCGTGTCAACAAGTGGCAAACTGCTGCTCAAAAGAACTCAACAGAGCCGGGATATTCTCAGTCTTCCATTTTCCAGTAGACCTTACCATGGGCTAATCTACCCAACTACAGGTTCTCTCACCCCCCCCCTCGAGCTCAAAAGGCCATGAGGGAGTAAGGTGGGCGGCCGCGGGTCTGTGCCCTCCCACGGCCTGCTGCTATAATAGGAGATTGCAGCAGCAGATTGTTTCCTGGGATTCTTGGCGGGTGCACGGCCGGCGTGGCGGCGTGATAGACACACACACATGGGCTGCCCGGGCCACGCTCTCCCTCTCTGCACATTTACTACTACATGGACTGGAGTCCTTAAGTATTTGGATGGGGTTTTAGTCTTAAGACACCACCACAATTGATTTTCAAAATATGACCTTTGGTCAAATTAATTTGAAAAACTTTTTTTGCTGAACTTACTGTCTTTTAATAAGGAGCTAAACAGCTAAATTCACAATGGGTGTCACAGAAAGGCATCCAATACAGTCCCCCTTTTTTTTCCCCAGAAACTTTTTTTATGCGATCA
Organism: Syngnathus leptorhynchus; assembly: GCF_054491065.1. NCBI lineage: Eukaryota > Metazoa > Chordata > Actinopteri > Syngnathiformes > Syngnathidae > Syngnathus > Syngnathus leptorhynchus. Next base: position 7,355,684 of record NC_141204.1, on the reverse strand, counting down.
CTGGCATTGTTGGCCAATTGTTTTACAAACTCAGGTGACTGTTTTACTGACAAAGAACTTATTTATTCATTTATAGTTCACCTCTATGTAAATTTGAGAAACAAGTGGACATACAGTATTTATTATTCTATATGCTTCAGTTTTATTTAAATGACATATATTGTATTCATGGTATTATCTTTTGATATACAGTATAATATTCTTGGTGTTATCATCATAATACATTATTATAATACATGATATCAGTAATATCTTGTGGAAAAGATGACTGTAATAATAAAGACCTAATAATTAATATATTCCCTAATATTGCATATGTTCTTTAACTTTCTATGTGGGAGCTGGAGGAAGAAGAGTCTTGCACACTAGTTCCCTCTAGTGGAAAAATTACAATAAAAGACTCACTATTTCTAAGTTCAGGTGTAACTGCACATTTTATTTGAATTGATTGAAGGGTTATGGTCAGTGTTGGGTTTTATGGTTGGGTTAGGATTAGGAAGAGAGGCTAGGGGGAGTGTTTAGGGTTAGGGTTGGGGTGACAGGTTGGGGTTAGGGTTAGGACTAGGGGTTGTGGTTAGGGTTAGGAATAAGGTTAGGGTTGGGGGTTAAGGATGGTGGTTGGGGTTATGGATCAAGGTTAGGGTTTTGGGGTTAGGGTTGGGGATAAGGGTTTGGGTTAGGGTTGGGGTGGGGTGAGGGATGAGGTTAGGGTAGGTGGTTAAGGTAAGCAATAGGATTAGGGTTGGGGGTTCGGTTGTTTGTGGGCCCCCAAATGGGAGTCACTTTATGAACTCGTGTCAGTTCAGGTAGTGTGTGTATGTGTGTGTTTGCTTTCAGAACACATTTGACCACATGTCTGCAAAAATATTTCATTACTGCAACAAAAGAAGGCCATTAACAGCAATGTAAGAGCTTCTATCAGCCACATTCTCCCCATGTTTGTCTGCTTTTCTGGCTCCTCTCCAGCTAATTTGATATAACAATGCAACACACAACGAATTGTACAATCATCAATGATGCCACATGCTGCCGCTGAATGTCAACACCAACTTGACTTGTTTATGAAATATTAAAGCCGGGAATTATGCGCAGAACTTAATGATGATCGGAGTCATTAGAACTCCAGCGTGCTTTGTTTTGGCTTGTAATCATTCAATTCTACAACTGTATTCAATTTTGGGAAGCCGTAATGTGTTTTTGCACATCTTTTGTGAAAACTGGATTTTATTGTGGTGCACAGATTGGTGCTTGTTTTGTTTTTTTCATTTGTGTCAGGATATTCGCTGCCAGCCCACTCTCCTTGACACTTCATGCATGCTTTGGTTGATATAATTGGCATATTTATGTGTTGCTATCATACATGTATAAGGAATATTGGCATTTTCTCATTGTTTCTTAGTGACCATGTATATTAAGGATTTTTCAGAGAAAAAAAAAAGACCATGTATAGCAATGATTTTTCTAATACATTAAATGAGCATGTATTGTTTGGCTTTTTGCAGTAAAATAAAAATTACATTATATAGTAAGGCTTATTATCTTTCTTATAGTTGAATATTCTTGTTTTAAAGAAAAGCAATGATAAACAATCGAATGACGGGCTTTATTAGTGTATGCATATAAAATATGCACATAAAATGGTGTGCCGGTCGTGTAGTCTACAATGCGACTATACTTCTGACATGATCTCTCTTCTCGTCTCAGCAGGGTGTCACTTCATCAATTATTGAAGCTCTACTTCACGGTAATACATAATTTGTCATCAATTATTCATGATAATGTGTGTGCAGTTGACTTAATTGTGTTATCGACTTATCAAAAGTCATTTCCTGAAAATCCTCCAGGATGGGTTTGTGTTGTCAGCTGATGTTGCATCACTTGGAGGGAGGAAGTGATCAAATAATAATATTAATTAATACAGTATATACTGGCTGTGATGAGACGTCATCTTCTTCAAATGGACCACAAATACACCGAGATGATCACATTTAATGGGCTTTATTAAGAGGCAAGAAGAAGATTCCTCAAAGTAAATGAATGATAAACATCAGTGCGATGCTCTCCTGGCTTTAAAGAGGAGCTGCTAAATAATGGATAAGAACAGATGGCTGCAGCGAGAGCAACATGAGTGACTACATGTTTAATTGTTTTAAAGAACATGTCACGACAGCAGCGGCGCTGTGTTCGCTGTCTGTCGGTAATCGTGCTAACAAAAGAGAAACATCCTGGCTGCTTTTCACTCCCCTCGACTAGAACACGCACACACTTCCACTGATGATGGCTGATTTTATATGATTAGATTAAAGTGCACTTTCACTTCAAGATCAACGATGATTGATTTGTGGAAACACAGAAAAAACAAATGCAGCAGAGCACTGCCATTAGGTTACTCTTTACATGCATCAACATTCACAATAAGTAAGCATAGCCCACCGAAGTGACATATTCACATTATCCATTAGGTATTACTGGGAGTAACACACAGGGCTGATAGAAAAAGTCTACACACCCCTGTTCAAATGACTTTGACTATGATTGTTAATTCTGAACACAAGCACATCCCCAGTTAGAACAGGGTGTGCACACTTATGCAAGCACATCTTCCCAGTTATTTTCTTCCTCTTGAAAAAAAAAACAATTGAGTTGTATAAGGTACATGTCATGCATATAGTGGATTTAGAAAAGGTTCTAAAATGATTCATCCTGTCTGTTCTTTTATATCACAAAAACAAAATTGCATTTCAACAGGGAGGGGTGTGTAGACTTTTTTTAATATCTACTGCACAGTTAAACTCCAAATGATTCATACATGCGTGCATTTTGTTCATTTAGATATTAGTGATGTATTTGTTTCCTGGAAATGATAACAATAACAAATATTAAAAGAGTGTAGGATGTTTTTGTTTTGTTTTATTGTTCAGTCTAGTCCAAAATGAACTTTGTCAATAATTTAAAAATAATTAATACAATAAGTAAGTATTATAAATAATTATATTCATAATTAATTAATAATTATATTATCAAAATAACCAATTGTGCTAGTAATGACAATGGAAAAAAAAATTGGGAGTGTAAATCTGATTCTTAAAAGGGTCTGAATAATTTTGGACATGTCAAAATGGAAAAATGAATGAAAATAATCAATGTAACAAACTTTTACTGCTTTTCATATAATTTACAGCACTAACATTTCAACTTAAAATGTGTCCAGTGTATGAATCATATTGGATTTAACTACATTTGTCCATCAAAGAGTGCAGAAAAACAGATCCAAATGTGTGCTTTTGTGAGGTCAAGTCCCCCATTAACAGTAATAACAATTCAAAACAGTCAAATAAATAAAATAAATCTCGTGCTCACTCCATTGTTGTGCTTCGACGAGCCCTCAGTGTCACACAAGAGTCCACATGCTCACTTCTTCTCCACGCCGTCTTTGGAGCAGTGAGGTTGCTTCTCAGGGCCGCCCCCAAGCACCTTTGAGGTCAGGTTAGGGCTGGAGGCATCCCCGCCTCTCGTCCCTCCCGCTTCCGCCTGGGTAGGAACGCCCGCGGGGGGCCTCACCATGCCCGGCCCAGACGAGGTGGCGGTGCCGCCGAGCAGGTTTGCCGACTGCAGCACGGCCTCAGAGTGCTCGCGGGCCTTCATGCGGAGGGCGGCTACGCTGGCTGTGCGGTTGCCTTGGCAACCATAGGGAGGCAGGAAGGACAAGCCCATAGGGTCCGAGACGCAGCAGGAACACAAAGCGTTACCTGAAAGGCAACACATTCGACATTGTAAAATGGTGACGGTAAGAATCATCATTCTCCGTGTAGAGATGAGGATCACCTTTCAAAGTGGCCACCTGAGAGAGGGCCTGAGCATAAGTGGCGGAGTTGAGGAGGGTCCCTGGTAGACACGATGGGAAGAAGGGACCACCGGGACCCACCGGCCTGTTCATACTGAGCAAAACAAAGACGCTTGAAGCTCCAGGTAACATATACTTGCATGTTGAATTGCTTTATTTATTTATTTTAAAGTGGTATTTAGTCATTATTAATGTGAAATGTGAGTTTAAATTCATCCTTCAAGCATTGTTTTTCTAGTTGCAGTGGTCTTTGGTATCTGATTTTCTCAGTACAGACCAACTCAGTCCACCTATTAATACCACCACTATTAAGTCACCATTATAGAAAGTATGAATATTAAACAAAAATGCTATTGTTTTGTGCTTAAATGAAACAATAAGCTTTTGGTATCGTGTTTTGATCCCACCTCTGCTGCATGTCTAGAGGTTCTTTATGTTTCCGGCTCGGCTCCACCGGCGACTGAGAATTGATGCCGCGTGCTGGAGGAGCGGCCTCGCTCAGTTGCTCTTTGCCTCCTTCCGAATCCGCGCCGCCTCGTTCCGTTTTCCTCCACTTGGCCCGGCGGTTTTGAAACCAAACCTGCAGTGATGCAAATCAAAAAAAAAAAGATCATGCAAACATTTCAACGACTGAACCTATGGTTTGTTAGACATTAGACCACAGGAACACACCAATAAAAAAATTGAAATAAATACTAAAACCCTAGTCCATTAATTCATAAATTAATTATTCAATCACTATCTAACCATGAATACTACTAGTCGAAAGCATTATATGCTAAGGGGTTTCTGAATCAAAGTATACTATAAATATAACGTGAGTTGGTAGTAGTCTGTCACAAGTACGTAATGTTGTGTACTATGCCAAATATGATTGATATAGTTTAGAATGTGAGCATGTTAAATGCTATACTGTGACGAATATATAGTATATTGTATAATATCATTTAGTGTGGTATGTGAGTAAATCAAATAAAAGTTATTGAGTCATGCGTGTCAAATTTAAGCAATTTAGTGTCTGTTAAATATAGTAAATATTATGTAACAATGATAATGACAGGGTGGACATTTCTGGCGAATAATTCGCATCTGATAAGCACATGGTGGACCTTCACCTTGCAACATAGAGTTAGCAAACTGATTTTGTATGTTTAACAAATGCATTTCAAATTTTATGTCAAATATGTCATTTTTTTGGTAGTAGCTGTATGAGTATAGTGTGTCACATACATCATAAATGTCAAGTTGTAGCATGTACAGTCAAGGTGTAAAAGTTGTAGCAAGCATGTGTGAGAACAAGTCATGGCAGCGTCTTAATCCAATGAAGGTCAGAGCCTATAAGAACATTTAATTGAGCCATTTTTCATTATCATATTTTAATGACTTCCCACTGACAGTTGTGCAGCCCGAGAGAGGCGGCCATGAAGTCGTTTATTTGCCCATTTAGGGATTGTTTGACAACATCACATTCGATTAGGAGCACATTTGAGCCAGCATTAATCATGCCGTGCCAATGAATGGAGGTTACCTCTCCATTGTGTCATGTCAACAAGGCCGAGCAAACATGCAGACGGGACAACAATGCAGCCGACGGACTTATCTCACCCCTGCACCTTCCTGCTACAAGTCAAGCCCCCCCCCCCCAAACGCCAACCACCCCCCCGCCCTCGCTCTCTCAATGGCCTATAATTGCTCCATTCATCTCCATTTGCAGGGTGCTCTTAATGCGGGGGAGACCCATTGACACTCTACAAAAAAATGGGAGGGAGGATGGAAGGAGAGATGGGGGACAACACTGCAACAGAAATGACATTTATTTTCTAATAATAATGCAACTTTAATATCCCTGCTCACACAGATTGAATAATAGCAATGTGATAATCGGATTAGGGGGAATAATTTGTTGACGCTTCCTGATTTACAATGCTGGATTCCATTATCGGTCCTGAAGCTATATGGGATGACCCCAACCATTATGTTCCTCATAATTACGTGCAAAAAGCAGGAAGTGACGTAACGTGATCATTATTACGTGATGACGTTTGCCTTGAAAATTGACAAATTACAGAGTGACATTAAGGCTGCTCATTATGTATGATGAATAAATGTTATTGCATTAAAGTGTGGCTAATTATGCAATAAAGGCCGAGACTCACCTGCACCCTGGCCTCGGTCAAGTTGATCTTCATGGCCAGCTCCTCGCGCGTGAACACATCTGGGTAGTGAGTCTGTGCAAAGACCGCCTCCAAGGCTTCCAGCTACACGTGAATACACAAACAGTAAATTATTTAAATACTTTTTTTAAAATAAAAAGATACTAAGAATAATAAGTAAATGCAAATAAATACATGACAATATGGTACATATTATTTTGAATAGTATTTTGAATTGATTCCTATGGATTATTGTTTTTAATCAATATTTAACAAGGTTCTGATATTATACATAATAAAAATGAATATAATCGACAAACACACACACGCACACACACTCACAAAAATATATAGACATATAATACATATAGTATAAATACATAATGGTCATATAAAGTCATTTGAAAGTTTTTATGCAACTTCTTTTTAAGATAATGTAGCATTTTACTTCCAATTACAAGTGCCCCGAGTTGACTTTACACATAAAAAGCAACTTTTTGACAAGTTTGGAATAATTAATGTTATATATATATATATATATATATATATATATATATATATATATATATATATATATATATATATATATATATATATATATATATATATATATGTGTGTGTGTATTTTTTCAGGATTTTCATTTTTAAGATCAATGTAAACAATTGTGAAAACACAACACACACCAGCAACAAGGTGAATCAAACAAACAAAAGTAACGCAAAAACGTATTTCAATCAAATAAAAATAAATAATGAAACAAATAATGAAATAACAAACTACTTTATATCAAATAAACAGCAAGTTTGGAATTTCATGTTGAGAAAATAGTATATTTGTACACATTTTCAGATGTTTTTGTGGGTTTTCCTAAATCAGATGACTATACACTGTTCAAAATGTGGAATAATAATGTAGCCTACCTGTTGCAAAGTGAACGTGGTCCTATTCCTTCGTTGTTTCCTACGCAGGAAGCCATCATCAAAGTCAGCTGGGGCGTGGTTGGAAAAAGTGCTCGAATTCACTGAAAAGTACATTTGACATTTATTCACTTTGTTTTAAATTTTGTAAATTAAAACATCAATATCACGAGAGGTTCCTCATCTATACTCAATTTTCTTTTGGGTAAAGAAATCCGAGTCAAAAATAAACAATAAAATAATATCTTGACTTTGGCCTTTAAGATGAAACATTGATATTGTTTGGGTGCCACCGATGACTTTTATGACAGCCAAGCAACATCTGTCCCTGTGGAAGAACCCCCGCCCCATGAAGAAAGCTGCCCCCAGGGGCCCCAAGCACCAACATTAAAGTGTAAAATCTACTTGGAGCACAAACCATGCAAAAAAAAACGTACAGTCAAATGCACATAAAGTCACATCAGTGCACTAAACATCTACTCAGAGACAGACATAGAAATGATTTTTTTTTTAAAAGCATGCACAAGTTCTTACATGTATTCGAGCGACAACACTCAGCATCGAGTTGAGGAGGACAGTGGAAGTAAAACATCCTGCCAAGAGTTTCACTTGACAATCAGGCGAGCAAAAAAAAAAAAAATCCTCCCTGCGCTCGCAACACACAAAGCATAGACGTCAAAGTTGCCAAGTGCGCTGCAGGAGCATCCTCTCAAAACTGCTGTCTCTCTGTGTGTGTGCGTGCGTAAAAGAGAGGGAGATGCTCTGGTGGGAAGAAAGCTTTGACTCTGACTGGGAGGGTCCACTTGCCCCCCCCCCCCACCTCCGCCTCTGTCTCCTTCTCTGACACACACGCGCACACCCACTAATGAACACAAACACACACACCTCTGGGAGTGTCCAGATGTCACATTTTTCGGGATGTTGAAAATTCTCGGGGGTGTACTAAAATAAGGAGAGATAATAAAAACAAATTGTTATTATAAATGATGAGCATTTGTGTGTTTTAGTAATAGTTTTTTTTTTCTTTTAGACTTGCTTGGTGGGCCGCCTATGGCCCACGGGCCGAGGTTAGCAGACCCCTAAAAGGCTTTCAGATGGTGTCGCACAATCTCACGGCTAATTGCCCCTAATCGGATTATGTTTGTCTCGCTCGCCGCTCCTTGTGTGTGTGTGTGTGCGTGCGTGTGCGCACCAGAGCCAAAGTGCAGAACACGCTTATTCCCAAACCATAAACACGCGCACATGCCAACGGAACTTATTTTGATTTCTTTCATATATTAAAAAAGAAAAAAAAAAGCAGCGAGTTTTTTTTGGGGTGTTAATTGCACATCGGGGGTGTGTTAAGGGTCCACTTTACTAGGGCTTGCGCTTCCGCAACACTCGCAAGGCCAAATTTTTGATTTTGTTCACAGCAAGGGGTCCCGCGATTTATTAGGCGGGCCGAGATGAATGACGTGCTGCGGGAGCCTTTCAATTAGTTTTAAAGCACATGCGGGACGACGCCCGCGCGCCTTTTGCGAGGAGCGCGCAAAATGAGGCTGCAGAAATTTCCAAGAGGAACGCAAAGCACATAAAGTGCACCAAATCCCTTCTAATGGCGCGTAATTGGTTCTGTAATATCATTACAGGCGGATAATGGCCAGTTACACGGCCCCGCGCTATTAAGGCTTTCCCCGGCGTGCGGCGTTTATGTTATTAAAGGGGGAATATAATGATATTTTAGTTATTAAATGCGCGTAATTAATTTATGCACTGCTGAAAATAAAGTTGTTATTATGACCTGCATGGCGAGGTGCGTGCAGAAAATTGAAATCAAATAACTTTAGCCCAATATTTGCTCGGGAAGATTTGAGGAGGCCTCAAGTGAATGTGGAGCTCATCCCACTCGCGCTCCTTTAAAGAAAAAAAAAATATTTCGCTGCATACAAAACATAAACAAGTATTCAAACGGAAAGTTAAAATGCTTAAGGTCTGTCTTTCTTCATAAATTCTAATTAAAAAGTGTGAAATATTGCCTGAACCTCCTGCTGTGCCAAAAAAATGAAAAGCAATATAGGTTGCAGGACGCATATGCACTGTAGGCTTTCATTACTAGCTCTTCACAACTCAAGAACTTGGTTTGTTTTGGTGCTTTATGGAACCTTTGGATGAATAGGTCTAGTCAGTACTATTTAGAACCACTAAAAATGCAAAAGAATACCAGTAAGTGATTCTTATATGCATGTAAGACAAAGGACTACATTGGAGTACTATGTAGGAAAATGTACTTCAAAGTATTAATATACTTCAGTGGGACTTCAAATCCCCCAAAGCAGTGCCCAACAGTATATTCTGATATTCTGGCAGAGATTTCTTTTAAATGTGATGAATATGGTAAAACTGATGGCAGAGGGGAAAAAAATGTCAACCTTAGAACAAAATGAGCAGTTCATTAGTCAAACTGAGATCAACCAAACCTGTAAATTTTCTTAAAGCCATAATTGGCCAAGTTATAAGAATATTTTCAGTAAAGAAAAACAAGTTTACCAAACAAGGGTGCAAACAATCCTTTTCAGATAAGTTTTACTTATCTTTTCTTTCAAGAATGTTTACATTTGGGAATCACTCGGTTGTGTTCAACCATACAGTAAAAATAAAAACCATGAGCAAATTAAGACATCTTGTTTAAAAGTTTTATTATTGCACATTCCATTTCTTTACAAAATCTTGACACTTGACTCGAATAGCATATTTTCACCAATATTCAGAAAATTTGAGGTAACGACTGTAACGCACGAGTAAACGGACTGTGTCAAAAGTAGAAATTCAAGTAGAAACCCGCAGATAAATAAATGAAAGAATAGTCACAAACAAGCACCGGAGTCAACAACAACTGTCTGAGATTATGTCTTACTTGTTTGTTGCATGCCAAATTCCATAGAAAAAGTCTGTGATAAAAAAAGTGGATCACATTGAGGTATGACAGAGTTAAAAAAAAAATGACAATACAAAAGTACACTATGTTCACCCTTAGAAGTTCCACAGTCTGGAAATATCTGAGGAGGTTGCGGTTGTCTGGACTTTCAACGAAAGTTCTCCTTGAGCCTCCACAGGCCCTCTTGTCCAGACCTCCGCTGGAAGTCGCAGATGCTCCTGAGCAGTTCTCGGAAGACGGGCGCCTGCTTGACGCTCAGTCTGGGTTTGAAGTACTCCAGTACTTCCTGCGTACTGGCCTGCCCGTCCACTTGGCCCTGGAAGGCCACAAAGTTGCGCAGGTCCGTCAGCAGCTCGTCGTGCTCTGTGCTCGGAGCGGAGGAGCGTGAGGTGCCGGCGCCGTCCTCTTCTGCGTCATCTTCTTCTTCTCTTTGGCTGCCGGAGGGAAGGCTGAGGTGGTTGCGCTCTCTCATGCGGTCCAGGAGGGCGGACGAGGACAGAGGGGTTGCGCTAGAATCAATTTCAGCTACCTCTCCGCTGAAATGAGCCCCTGCATCTGGCTTCTTTAAATTTGTCTTTGTTACGATAGCAGCATCCTAACAGAGAAACACACACGTTGTAAAATACAATAAACCCTTACTAAGGCGACAATTGGTGAATTTGACATTTTAGTTTCAACGCTTCTGACATCACCCTTCAAAACAGGTCTTACGTAAGGTCTTAAGATTCAATACCGGCCTAAAAGTACAATAATCTGGACCCAAAATATGACCCTACACTGCAGTTACCTTGCATTTGTTCAAATTGGGGAGCGTGGGCACAGATGGTCCGATCAGGAGAGAATTCTTCTTTTGTCCGAAGCGTTTCCTGCAGAGCAAAGGCGGGACAGCAAAGTGAGCTGAGTAGGTCGTAACGAGCAAGCGTGCGGATGCCACAATGCCCCGTTGAGGGTCCGTACCGAGGGGGCGGCGGGGGGGTTCGACTGAGGGCCAGCCTACAATGCTGGCGAGAAACTTTAAGAGCTTTGAGGGCATCTTTGGCCACCTTGTCGGCTTCGGCCTCCACCAGGACGTAATCTGGATTAGAGGACTCGATGATGGCGTCGTGCTGCATCACGCTGTGGATTCCTGAGACGACAAAAGCGTAATAAACCTTTGTACGAAAAAAAGCCAGAGACTTGTCAAATCAAGTTTGTACCAGATTTTTTGAAGAGCTTCGACAAGACGTAATCGTCCGATTTTTTCCCATCTTCAGCGTCCGTCCTCTTGTACTCTCTTTTCTTCACTAAGTGCGAGATGCGCTGGCCCTCGAAGCGAGCGTCTTTTTCACGTTTATGCTTCTTACTTTTACGCCTTTCCATTTTGCTGGAGTCGCAGTGTTTCCTCTTCTCTCTACGCTTCAGGCCCGTGCCGTTCTTTAGTTTGCCACGTGATAAATGCGGATCTGCATCCATGCCATTGAGCTTGTTTTGAGCACCCACTGTACCATTTATTAGTCCCTGAGATAATTTCTGACATGTAGAATCAGAACTGTTTAATAAGGAATGTCTATTATTTGGATTTATTTCAATTTGCTGGGATTTGGAGTGTTTAGTATGGTGCATTCTTTCAGTTTTTTTAGGTGCCTTGACATCGGAGCCGGTACCTGAAAGGAATGCAGGGGAGAAAACGTGTTGAGGGAGTGTGTCCTTTAGGTGGCGCACCACAAAAATCATGCATACCGGCAAATATTGCACTGGTCTCTGTGCCCTGCTTTTCATCTGGGTCAGCTAATGTGAAAAGTTCAAACATGTCATTCGACTTGAAGAAACGGCGTTGTTTGGGGTCCTTCAGGACACGGTTGGTCAGAAACTGTTTAAAAATTTGCCTGAATGGTACACACAGAGAAATGTTAGATTCGAGTGTGTTTGATTGCACAAATCCAAAACTACAACCAAGACAATGGCATCGAAAACAATGGCAGGTTCTAACCTGTGGTATATTTTTTCTTCAATGGTGCCTGCGGTGAGGAGCCTGTAGACGGTTACCTGCTGCTTCTGACCGATTCTCCAGGCCCGCTCCCTCGCCTGTTGTGGAGCGCACAAACATGCACACATAATCGATTTGATTGACTTAACTGGATCATTTTTTGTGCCTTTAATAGTTCCAAATTTTGTCAAGAGATAATAAAATAATAAACCAACAACTTGGTAACTTAAGAGTGTAGATTTTTCCACTTTTAATGTCTTCTCAAATTATTCTTTTGAAATAAGTATCTAGTAAAGCCAAAGAAAAAGCAAAGAGTGAAAATTTAATCCAATGTTGAGAGGACATTGAATTTAAATTTCGTAACTTCAGAGGTCCATTGAGGTAATGACCATTCAACTATAAAGTTCTATGTTTGTATTTACGCCGAGACAGTGACAAACCTGAGTGTCAGTACTCGGGTTCCAGTCTGGGTCATAGATGATGACTCTATTGGCTCCAGTCAAATTGACTCCCAGACCTCCCACTTTAGTTGTCAACAAGAAGACAAATATAGATTTGTCCTGGGAAGACAAAGTCAAAATAAAAAAATCATGTTAAATGTGATATTGACAATTCGTGAAGCAATTTGACAGAGGACAAATGGCTATAAAACAGTTTGCTCAACCAATGTATTCGCGTATGTGGAGTTGAGCAGTAAAGAGCATCCAGATGAACAACAGCTTGCCATCAATTAGTGTCTCCACCTCAGGGTGAGCACGGTTCCTCGGAAGCCTTTTTGTCCCTCAGGAGGGGATTTTCATAGGAAACACTGGGAGCCATTAGGGATGACTAATGTGTACCTCGTTGAAGCGGGCGATAAGCGGCTGTCTGGAAGCTATGGTGGTCGTGCCGTCCATTTTCAGGTATGTGTAGTGGTTCTGTGTCACAAACACTTCCAAGATGTCCAGCATCTGCACGAGAAGAGAGCGTGAGTTGAGCGTGTGAAAGATAGGAGGGAGGAGAAGGGGGTGGGGTGGATTAGGCCTAAAAGGATTAAAGCAGATTAATATTACATGGACACAGATACCGACAGGGAGGGTCTCAGGTTCCGTCTGAGGTCTAATCTCATTGGTATCGACTATGACAACAGATGCCTCACATTCTTCCTCTCATTCGCGCTCTCATAAATTCGACAACCGCATTCATTGGCCGAGGAGACAAATGGTGTCAAATTGTATACGCTTGTTTTCCAAAAAATAAAATAAAAAGGTGATCACCTGTCGCGACTGCGAGAAGAGCAGAACTCTGTGACCCTGCTTAAACCACAAACGCAACAGAGAGTCCACCACGATCAGTTTGCCCGAGCGTTTCCAATAGCCGAAGTGCTCCTCTTCTGTCAGCGCCTCTTCGGGAACCCCCCTCAGCAACCGCGGGCCGCCAGAGAAAAGGTCCGGGTGGTTGCACAGTTTACGCAGAGCTATCAAGCCTGAGAAAACCTGAAGAGAACCAACAATGTTCTATCATGCTGTTGTCCATTCTGAAACATAAAACATGAACACACACACACATGTATCGCCACCTTAATTCATCTGAGAGATCATTTACGTGTTTTGATGCTTCTGTTCCGTTAGCAACAGAGGGCTAATGGGCTGAGCATAAAACGATTTAATATCAACTTGTGAATAACACAATGATCTGAGGTAATTACACTTATTAGTTATTATATTTTTTCCTGATGGAAACAGGAAGGCATTTATCTGTCTTAAGCCGACTAACAACTAATTGGAGCTTGGTGTCTATTAGAGGGACGACCTCCGAGAAATTACAGCATTTGATTTAAGAATTTATATTTATCTTATTTTTTTGAACCACTTGGATTATTTTGTTTATCTCTTTCATTGGCATCGTTGAAAGCTCATTGAATCTTGTGAAAGATGTTAAATAATGAAAAATTGGCGTAAACATTGTCGTCATCTTCACGGCGCTGTTCCTTTAAACAGATAAACGCATAGAGGGATGAGTTGCATAACTTATTTACGGACAATTAAGGCCATGTTTTTTGATGAAGGCACAGCGGTCACTGCATTAGTAATGGTGGTTAATGGACTCGGGAATGACCACTGAATATGTGTGTGCGTGCAATCTGCTGTGGTCACCCTCGGCTCTCCAACCACGTCCATTTGGTTAGTGGTGATAAATGGCTTGAAATTCTCTCAAGGGTCTGGCTATTGTGAGAACAGCATCTGCACAACCTCCACGTCTTTAAAGACGACTAAAGTAAGCTTGTTATGGAGCTGACCAAAATATATGTTTACAAAAAGAATCATTTCATCCCGAGTCTCTAACCTTAAAAAAAAATCCCGGATATGGCTTTAAGTGATGAACTAAATTCATTAGTTGAGCGGGTTAAATAATGAATAAGGCTTGTTGTGTTCCTGGAAGTCATTTCGCCGACCGCAAGCGCGCCGCCTTGTCTTTTTAATGCAACGTGCATCAAATAGAGCCGACGCATAAAGTCTGTTGGGTTACTCTGTTCACCTGCATGTCCCTGTTGAGTATCTGGTAGACCTCTTTGGAGTCTAAGAAGCTCTGATAAACCTGCCGCTGCTCCTGCGTTAACCTGCAAAATAAAACCTGCGCAGATCGAGGGGAGAAGTTGTAATGAGTGGTGAACATCTTCTTTAAAGCACCTTGCTGAAGTGGCACATGCGAGGGGAGAAATTAAAGGGGTACAATCGTGTTTTGAAGCCATCGGCGTCCCTGGGGACCGACTTAATGAGCTGAAGTGAACTGAGGAGTCAAGCGGCATCAGACTCAAGGACAGACCAGAGACTGGGCCACCATAATGAATACTTGCTCCTTTTACTTTAACAGGACTTTATTAGCTGGCTTCACCTGGAAAGGCCATGCAAAGTCATGGAATAATTAATAAAACGTTGCACGGGTGGTCCCTGAGAATGACCAACTACTAGCAAATAGAGAAAGTTATATCCTTGAGCTCACCGAGTTTGGTAGGTTCCTCAACTTAACTTTTTCAATCATCAAGTGTATTAAAATAACAACGAGATTGTTTTGTGGGATGTGAAATACCTGCTCGTTTTTGTCAGGTAAGGCAAGGTTGTCCTTGACGTCGGCCTTCATTCTTCGAAGGAGGTAAGGATTGATGGTGTCTCTCAGCACGCATGCACACTTGAACGCCGTCTGGACCTGAAGGCCAACAATTGACCCGGCTCATTAAAGACTGACCAGACAGACAGGCAGCTAAGAAAGAGCCGTAACACCTGTCAGCATGGTTGTTTCCTGGAGGCAGGATTGTCAAGCCCCACCCATCACCTCCTCCAAGCTTGCTGAACTATTGACCACTGAGCAGAGTGCTGTCTGTCTCGGGGGGACACAACTGGAGACCCTCCCCCACACCACTAAAGTGGCCTTCTCCACCTTATGCTAAAGGCCAGTTAGCTTTTTACACATTAACTGACAGAGGGGGGGGGGGATACGCAGAGGGATCAAAAAGACCGCCCGTCACAGCAGGAGGGGGCAATAAGACGGCGAGGATATCGGCCGGAGTGGAGGCGAGGTGAGAGAAGACGGCAGATGATGCTGAGGGGTTCACATGGGGAGCTTCAGTAATGGATCCCACATCCACATGTAGACATGGCCCCACCTGCCCCATATGTTTTTATGTACATTTATACACATGTACTCTTACCCCGCACACAACCCACGCGCTCTGAGAATTTTAAGACGAGCGCGAGTAGCCGAGCGTAGCTTTCTCTGACCGTTTAATAACATTAATAATTAGTAAAGGTTTTTATTATCGACAGCGGAAGAAGCATCGATAGCCATCTTAAATAATTAAATCCATTCAGTCAGTGGGTTATTAACGAGTGGACACTAATGACAACGGGATACAATTTAGTTCTCCACTCTTGCTTCTCTGTCTGTCTCTCACACAAATGTGCACAAAACCAACATGGTGATCTAAAGTGCCTCTGCAGTATGTTATTCGGCGCCTTTGTCCCCTCTTGAAATCAGCGTGTACATACAAACATCTAAATAGTGCTTGAGTAAATTATGTCAAAAAGCAAATAAAGCTAGAAATACGTGTACACCATCTAATAGTTGTATTTTACTTATAATAAATAAATTTTCTGGTCTTTGGAATTACATGACGTCATGAAAACCATCTGCTCACAAAGTACTGTGAGTCAGGCCTATGTGTGTACCTGGACAGGTGAGGCATTGCTGTATCCTCCCATGGTGATGGGCACAGAGAACTGCTCCATGAAGACAGGTAAAGTGCCCAATTTCCCAGGAAAGACAAAATCAAAAAGAGACCAGAGCTCCTTTAAATTGTTCTGCATGGGCGAGCCGGACAGGATGAATCTGTGGGGGGTGCGGAACTAGAGAGAAAAAGACAGAGAGACATTTCGAATGAAAGATAGCGATCAGAATGCCATCGGTGTGCAGATTATACTCGAAAAATGTAACTTTGAAAAACTTTCGATTTAGCAAAAACTGCCAACAAGCAAGTTTCAATTAGCGATACATCTGTCAGCGGCACACACTCCACCTGTTTGCAGGCTGTGGTGATTCCGGCATTTGGATTTCTGATCTTGTGGCCCTCATCCAGGATGACGTAGTGCCAGTCGTAGCGTTGCAGGATGTCCTGCAAGCTCCTCACTGCTGAGTATGAGGTGATCAGGATGCCGTGACATGATGCTATCTCTGGAATCAACTTTTCCTACAACAGCAAAAAAAAAAAAAAAAAAAAACAT
The DNA here is from genome assembly GCF_054491065.1 of Syngnathus leptorhynchus. Taxonomy (NCBI): domain Eukaryota; kingdom Metazoa; phylum Chordata; class Actinopteri; order Syngnathiformes; family Syngnathidae; genus Syngnathus; species Syngnathus leptorhynchus. The sequence continues at coordinate 7,339,132 of NC_141204.1, read as the reverse complement.
CTAACAAAATAGCATCTCTCTTCCTGTGTGGTTTTCAGGAACTAATAGTGCTCTAGTGCCCCCCAGAGGAAAAAGACTCCATTGAAAACTTTATAGCTCACATAGGAGGACCATGAAAAGCGCAAACAAAGGAAGAAAACATACCTTGTTGCTGCTGAAAGATCCCGTTTCATGAAGGACAGCGACTCTAAAAGGTGGCCACCAGGTGTGGAACTCCTTGACCCACTGGTGCATGACGGTAGCGGGACACACGATGACGGTGGGGCCCAGGCCAGCATACCTGCAGGTAAATGTATGTATCAGCAGGGCGGGGGACAAAGACTTTACGAGTGCAGAAAATATCAGCAAATTTCATTGGCAAATTAAAGTCATAATTCCTAAACCAAATGAAACGAAATAAAAGGCAATTCCCAGCGAGTAGGAGAAAAGTGCTTGCGTAAGGCAGAAAAGTCAAGGTGGCAACAGAATGCTTACTTAAATGATCACTTTACAAATTCGCTCTGGTGAAAAATCTACAGAAAACATCCACGCGCACCCTCGAAAAATCCACTAATGGCCTGCTATGAACCTCAGCATCAGTGGAAGCTATTGATATTGGACCATAATTGAGTTTGCGAGCAATCAATTTGTGGACTTCTACAGCAGACAGAATATTGACCAACGGGGAAGCTCCGCCTACCAAATGCACAATGGTTATTTGTGCAGTAAAACCAGATTATCACCACCCCTGCGCCATGCCATGTATTATACATTTGATTTATGGCCCCGCTCCCGCTGCCTAGCCATTTCATGACTCCGAGATTCCTCTTAAGTGTTCATGAAAAGGCTCACTCAAACGGTGTCAGTGTATTCTCTGATGTCTGCAGGACCAAAGTCAAGAGTCCGATAATTGAAACACGTTAAATAATTCAGACGAGCACACTCAAGCAGAAATCATCCTGATCAAATATTCATACCATACAGACAGCGAGTCTCAGGCCAAGCTTTGTGTGTGCACGTGCACCTGTAGTTGGAGCCTCGGGTCCTCAGTTTGCTGTAGCTGAGTCCAGCCAGGAAGCAGATGATCTGGATGGTTTTACCCAAACCCATCTCGTCTCCCAGGATGCCTCCTGCCTGTTGACAGTGGAGCTCCCACAACCAGCGCACTCCCGTCTGCTGGTACCTGACACACGAATCAAATTTGCCATGACATGACAGATGCTGCTCGTTTTGTACATGAATGATACCAGTCTAATATTTGGTAGACGGTGATTCTTCCATTCATGGCAGGGTCCACAAAAAAAACTCACTTGTAAAGTTTCTTCCACAGGAAACCGGGAACTTTGAAGCCTTCATCAAACTCTGCATCGCTGTCATCTGTCACCTCCTCACCTCTTTCCCGCCTCTCCTCCCTTTCTCGAAGACGCTGTCGCTTCCACCTCCTGGCGGGGAAAAAGTACACATGGGTGAAACCGAAAACAAACGCAGTAACTTTGTGAGGAAGGATCTTGTCTGAACTTGATAATGAGATGGCTGAGACATATTCATAATGTCTTTTAGAACTAATAAATGGACGGACAGCCCGTAAAAGTGGAAGGAAACTGTTAAGAGTGGTTCCTTAAAATTTGGAAGCTCAACGGCCCACAAAAAAAAGCAAGTAAATGTAAAAGAAAAAAAGGTTTAACAGTGTTGCAGCAAAAAGGCAGTTAGAGGCAGAGTCGTCACACGGCAAATGAAGATTGATACAGACAATTAGTAGTGCGAGTTCCCCAGAAAGGTGCGAGGTGGAGGGGATAAGAATCCATCTTCATTTGGGCCTGGTCCTGTCACCCTGCCACAAAACTGCTCCTTTAGCTGGCCCTGTGAGACCGTGCGCTCTAATTAAGTCAAGACTAAGCATTGGTTCAGTTAATTACACTTTTCTGCCCCCTCTGCACCGAGCCCGTCGCCACCTTTCCGACTACAAACTGCTCCTAATAACATCGCCGCTCGCGAGGTCGGCCTCGCCCGGGCCATGCCGTGTCGGTGCTGCTCAACTGACATCCAATCAGTGTGGGGCGGAAAAAAAAGGACACATGCCAACACAATTTATTTGGCGGCTATAAATATGAAATCTCATTAGGGCTGCTCTTCCCCTAATTTGAGTATGAGAGGGAGTGAGTGCGCTTATATAAAAAAAAAAAAAAAAAAAATGCAGGAGGATAATTAGGGCAGATCGAGAAGGGGGGGGGAGCAGGGAGTGAATTTGCTTCGTCAAGAAACGCCTGCCAATCTCATCTGGGATTAACTCCATTCTGGCACCGTGCAGCCAGCACAAACCAACTAACTAATGCAGACAACAATAGCACATTTTTTCACGATGCCGGTCCATATGCCGTATAAACTAAAGAGACTCAATCATGCCAATTGTCCACTTTCCTAAAGAGACTTGCAGAAGAAACTTTGTTCAACAGAACAACAGGGAGGACCTCTGGAACCACTGCTTATTGTTGCCACAGGAAATAATATAAAGTGCAATAATCCATTTGAGTATCGCCATCATTAAAATCTGCATCAACTGTACAGGCAAGGATTCGTGTTAACATTTTTACTGGACGTCCTTTTGCAGTGTTTGGGTCAGATGGGGTTGAAGGTTGACCTCTAAAAAGAGACGGGAAGTGTTTATAGCAGTGACGTTTTTTTACCTTATCCGCTGTCGATAACATTCCACATCGCCATCATCTTTGCATTTCTTCTCTTTACTTTTGGCGTCATTCTCTTCATCTGAGCTTTCAGGGGAATACTGGTCATCGCTCAGCTGTTTCTTCACCGGCCTCCTTCCCTTCGCTCCATTTTTCCTCTTGTAAGCTTTCAACTCGTAGTCACCGTCTTCCCCAAAGCCTTCCTCCGTGGCGTCTCGTTCCTCTTGTTCGGGATCGAAGCCTTCGTCGCTCGGCAGGTACTCGGAGCCTTCGCTGTCAACCTCGTCGCCTTCGGTTTGACGTTTTCTCTTTGGCGCTTGTGGCTCCGATTTCTGTCTGGCCTTGGGATGAGCTTTTAAAGCAGTTATCTGGAGCTTTCGCATGCGCTTACGCATTTTCTTGTCCTTTGGAGAGGAAGTGCTTCTTTTGGATCCTTGCTGGTGTGTAGCAGTACTCCTCTTCTTCTTCACATGAGGAGCCCTCTTCCTTTCAGTCGCCAGCTTGGCCTGGTCGGCCAGGTACTCATCGAAGGCCGAGTTCTCGGCCAGCATGAGTTTGCGCGGCTCCTTCTTCACCTCCTTCTGTGGGATTCTGGTACCAAATGGTGTCATGTGACCTGTGCGGATGAGTTCTTCCCACTCGGTCTCCTGTGCTGGCATGAGCATGCTGCCCAGTGTGGAAGGACCAGGCTCTGGTACAAGACAATACAACGCTTTTCTTAATATTGAAAGACATTTATTATACACAATATGTAATGATATTATCATCTTATGATCCATTTGTTTTGCCAAAGTTACAATTTGAGATTGGGATATAAACGGTAGCGTCTCCAGCCTCTTTCTCACTTTTTTTTATAAATGAGTTGTAACTTGTTTTTTCAGTAATCAGCACTTCTTGTCATTACCTGTGTCCTCTGCATCTTCTGCCAAAAGCTCATCTTCAAACCTTTGGGCAATTTCTCCTCCCAAAATAGCTTGAAGTCGCTTCTGTTTGGCTCGGACCTTCTTGAGTTGTTTCTCCTGAATCACGCACACACACAAACAAAACCCCCTTTGAATATGACAGTCACTATTAAATTCAAGTGGAAATATAATTGAAACACATTTACCTTATTTTCTTTCTGCCTTTTGACCGATTCAATCTTCCTACTAATGTCCTTACTTGATGAAGCATAAGGGGATAGCTGCTCAATGATCTTATTGATGTGCTTCAGAGATACCACTGCAGACCTAAAAGTCAGATGGAAATAATATTAGAAAGATGATATTCATAAAATTGACAGCTCATCAATGATATCATTTAAACTTACTGCTCACGTTATGCAAGCTCCATTCTGATGATACAACGTTAAGTCAAGGAGCTCTTTTGTGTCAGTTTCATTTTTAAAATTCGGTCATAGTATGTGTGCACCCCTATTTGCTGGTTGTTTCATTTTTATTTATTTTTTTACCTGACATCATCCAGCACCGACTCATACTCCTTCGCAGCCTCTGCTTTTGCAGCAGCCTGACTAGCCTCCTGGATGGCCTCGTCCACCTGCTGCAGGACGCCTTGCTCCAGGACATCCTGGTCATAGACGGCCACGCCGAGACCGAGCAGCTCGTCAGCCCCGGAGCTGGCAGACGCTGCTTGGATGCGCTGGCGGTCGATATGCAGCAAAGCTCCGGACCTCTTACAGCCTGAACGCAACAGTGGATGATCATTTGAAACATCATCAATCATTTTACTAAAATCTCCATGCAAAATTTCTGAGTGAAGAAGATTTTAGCTCTCACCACTATTGCTCTCCTCAGCTTCGTTGACAACTGTGCATGGAGACGCAGCCTCAGGGCCTTGAGAAAAAACTGCTGAGCCTCCATTCTCCTCTGAGTTTGTCCTGGTGAGAGCAGCACTGGCTGGACCAGAGTGAGAGGAGGGGACCTGGTCCTCTGGCCCATCTACTGGCATGGTGATGTGGCTGCAACAACTTATAATAGACAAACAATTTAATAACGCTGTGCTACTCTTTTTGCTTTCTGAGCATTATTGTGAGATCAGGCTTGAAAACACGTAACAGACGTTCGTAAGCAAGCGATCTGACGCTTACCTGTCCACGTATGCAATAGTTTTCCCTTCTTCGATGCAGGAATCAATGCATGCCTCACAAAATGTTAACTTGAAATACACTTCTTTCAAATGAAGACAGCAATTTCATCAAACCTGGCAGTGTGGTATGGGTCTAACAATCACACCGGTCCATTGTTTACATGAGCTCGGCTAGCCGGCCGGCTACGCTACGCTACTTCTCCAGCTGTCCAAGGGAGCAAGGGAATGACTGACAAAGAATGTACCGCAAAAGAGACGAACTTGCAAAGAATGTTTGCAAATATGCCACGCAAGAGACAAATAACACCGTACTTACAAAACGTGCAGTTACACAACATCGGCGTGCTGCAAAAGCTTTTTCCGGTGCTGGAGAATGGCATGTCACCCTTGACTTGTGCAAGAGCGCCCTCTACCGGCGTTGTGGATTCTGCTTCTATTTTTGCCCGACAGATGGCGCCATAAAACTGTTTTTTATTTCGCTTAGGAGTTGACTGACAGCAGGCTAAGAGATTATTAAAAAAAAAAAAAAGACAAATGACTGTCTCACTTAGTAGCTCTAATTTTAATCATGTGATTGAATTTGTGGAAAATATGACCACTCTTGACATGAGCCCAAAATATTGGTTGTTGATGACATGCGTGACCTCAATGTGCCCCTTCATGGGAAAATACAATTCAAAAATAAATAAGTTAGCCATACTGTTAGACAAGTAACAATGCAATATTAGCTCACATGGGCACATTTTCAGAACCTGATGGGTGGACATGCATGACTTTTGAAGACCCAACTAGTTACATAAAAGCAATTAAAACCTCAAATTTCTAACTATAGATGAAAGCAAAAAACAAAAATGTCTTTGCTAATAAAAAATAAAACCTTGAAATCAAGCAAATCAGAAGGAAAATGACTTCGAGCTTTTTAGTATAATGGGAAGCGTTTGAAAAGACAACACTTCAATGATGATATAAATGTCAATGGTTCCAAGAAGTTGTGGGCCTCAGGAAGTTTGTTCCCAAGGTTTTGTAATAATAAATTGTGGGTTTAATTAAAACATCTTCTTGGCTTTGCATTAGGGGGTTGTATAAAGGAAAGAGGCTTTTTAGCAATCTAGGGTTGAAAAATGTTGCAAGATTTAAAGCATGTTATGAAAACGCTGGACATGCTAAATAAAACGAAACCTTTTTTTTTTTTGGGCAAGAGCTTTAGCTTTATCACAGAAAGATCTTCATGTGCAGACCATGTTTTTGTTTTAGGTCATTGTTTTTACAAAGCCACCCACACAGGAGTCAGAATGGGTCAAAATAAACGTCTGATGAATCACTCATGTTGTGAAAAAAGGTGATACACCCTCACAATGTTGTGACTGTAAGGTCGAGATGCAGCGGGGGAATGTAAACTTATCATCTGTTCAGCATTTTTAAAACCAAGGAATAGAGATGATATTATGTACCATGGCTATCTTACAAACCTTCTCATGCTTTCAAGGTTTTCAGACATTTGGAATTGTTTTCATTGAAGTCCACAGAAAACATAAGAGTGGCAAGTGTAAGTGCTTGTACATTTTCAGACATCTCCAGAGTCAAGTCAATATCTTGCTTCTGGACTGTCAGTGTTTTCCCAAAGCAGTACTTGTATTTTCTTGGCACGCTGCTTGAGTTTATGGTCTTGTTGAAATGTGAGCCGATTCCCCAGTCTGAGATATAAATTCTATTATGAGCACTAAAAGTTCTCACTCAGGATTGTCTGTAGCAGCAGAATAATATGCTGAATTTCAACCCAGTGCAAATGCTCCTGTAATGTTTTGCTTTCTCAATTCCGCTTTATCAGTAGCTGTGCAAGCTTCTTGTTTGTTTTGGGATGATGGTGATCACCTTTCTAGTGATCCTGCACTCCATTACACACAGTCAACTTTTCCTCCATTCCAACTCTCTTTGTGGTCAGCATCATACTCCATTGCTTAACATTAGGTTTGATGGCAAATTATTAAACCTATATTTGTTAAACAAAGACATCTGAAGAGTCTCAAGGGATCTGTGTTGAATGATCTACATTGGCCAACATTCCATTCTACATTATATTTGTTTGAATTAAAGAGCTACTGGTCCTAGCACATTTTCAATAGTCTGCACTACACAAGCTTTATTGTAACTTTACAAGGCTACTGTTAATTTAATGGTAAGAAAATGAAACATCACGATGACCGTGACCAAAGTGATCACAGTTATTGTGTGAAGGCGAAGGCCTTCACACATATGTTATTCTACTCCTTTTACTTTATTATTATTATTCTATTTTATTCTCCGCGATTTCTGTCCTTCTTCTTCTTCCACACAATTCAACCCATTCACTCCATTCCACTTTTCACTCATTCCAACTATTCCCGAGATGAGCGCTTCCATTTTTGGTATTCCGAAAATTCTCCGATTCCGCAAAATTCCCAAATTCCCGACAAATTTTTCCCCATTCATTCTCAATGGCACATTCAACGTTTCACATTCACGTCATTCCAGTTTCAAATTCACGTCATTCAGCACATTCACATCACATTGGGAAAGATTCTCAACATTCCCCAAATTCCCACTTCCCCAAAATTCCGCCAAATTCCCAAAAAATTCCCCAAAATTCCGTTTTTCACCTCTAAATTCCACGTTTTTCAACCCATTCAACCCATTCCAGTTTTCAACTCTTCATATTCTTCCACGCTATTCCCCAAATTCCCACTTCCCAAAAATTCCGCATTTTCAAATTTGAAATTCCACCAAATTCCACCAAATTCCCCAAAATTCCGTTTTTCACCTCTAGTTTCCACATTATTCAACCGATTCAACCCATTCCAGCTTTCAACTCTTCATATTCTTCCACGCTATTCCCCAAATTCCCACTTCCCAAAAATTCCGCGTTTTCAAATTTGAAATTCCACCAAATTCCACCAAATTCCACCAAATTCCCCAAAATTCCGTTTTTCACCTCAAAATTCTACATTTCTCGAGAAATTCAACTCATTCCAAAATCATTCCACAGTATTCCCCCCAAAAAAAATTCAGCTTTTCGCCTTCACACGCAATTTCTCCAGAAATTGCAAATTCTAGTTGGTATTATCATTATAGTGATAAAAGAAATGTTATCAAAATGATTAACCTACACAGATCTATAGCAGCTACGGTGGCCATCATGCATCGAAACATAATCGTCGAGAGGGTGGTGGTGGTGGTGGGATGGCCCTGAAATGAACTGTTTCTTCAGGAATCTTGTAAAATTCCCGACGGCCACTAAACACACACGACTACACTCTTTGAGTTTGGGTACAGAGACTCTCCACACTTTGCTTAAACTTAAAAAATTCTTCCTTTTGTTCTGCAAAATAATTTATGCAGAGATGACAGATTTCTTGACTGATTTGTCTCAAACATCTGAGAGCTGTTCTCTCGGATTCACGAGACATCACTGACGTGTTTGCATCTACATTTCAGTATGATACAGGTAAAACGTAAAAAGAAAACATTTACCCAATTGTAACATTTAACGCTTGCACAGCATGGTACTGAAGTTTTGTAATGACCAGGGAAGCTCCTTTGATTGACCGCACAACGTTCACAGGAGTAGTGAATTGCCAAACTGTCTATCTTCATTTTAGTGTGTGCCTTTATGTGTGAACAAGAGTGCATGTAATGAATCCCTACCCATGTTGGGGGACTGTAGATTTATTTGGCATAGGGGGGTAGAGTGCACCTCCCAGAGGGTGTGTGGTGGGTAAGCGCTGCCGTGTTGCGCTCCTCTCCAGCCTGACAGTAGAATAACACATGGAGCAAGATTTAAAGACTTAACACTAACAGGTTTATGTCCTCAGTACTCGCTGACTTTTGCTTCTCAGAGAAATGGATCCAAAATACGCATAATGTTTATGTGCATTGAATGCAACACTTTATGTGGTATTTGGAGTAATTAATCAGTGGCGGTTCCTTGTTTTAACTCATGCGTGTAGTTTTGCTCATATGGCCTTCATCAACAGTTTGGAATATGACCAATGCCTTCAGGATATATTTTTGACGAAAGGCAAAAGCATTGTGGAGGATTTTTTTTATTTTTATTCTGAAGAGCCTTTTGCGTCTCCCATTTTTGGATGACATGCTGCATTATGAATCTATTTTATGAGGGTCAAAGCAGACGACGCGAACTTCATCCGTCCAATGCATTTTAGTACTTTGAGTACTTTTTTTTTTTTTTTAGATTCGTCTGTCCATCCATGAGTATGTGCCTGTGCATGTCCTCAATTGTAAATGTGTACCTAATTATCTGCAAACTACCTCCACTATATTTTGTCTTAAACGCCAACGGGCATTTAACTTCCCTCACACTTGTTTTCTCTGGTGTTAGGAAATGATTTCCCAAGTGATTTTTTTTCCCTTGAACACCCACTTTCTTCCCAGCAAACCCTTTAACCGCCAGAACGAGCTATTTCCTACAGCATAATTAGATGGATCCATCTGTCGTGTCTGAAATGGTATAATTTACTAAATAAATAAGTGCTGTTAGATTGATAAAAAAAAAATCCTCATCATGGCCTGATCATAATTGTCGAGACAGAATGGGGGATATATATGTATAATTTTTGCAAAAGTCCATAAGACGTGCCACAAAACTTGAGTTTATGAAAAAAATAACTGAACATGCTTGACTTTTTCTTTGACTTTTTGTTAGCTTTCATAATGCCAAAGAAGAACGGTACCAGACCACAAAAAAAAAAAAAATCAGATATTCAAAGAAGCAGAAATTGAACATGGGAGAATGTCCGTTTATTATCAAGAGCCACCAGGTGACAGTATCGGTCTGTAACCACTCACAAGTTGTCTTAAATTTTGTTTATTAAAGTAGTACAGACAGTAGATAACTTTTCTAAAAGAAAAAAAGAAAGTCACTTTGGAATGTAAACAATTTACTTTCCTTGCAAAGTTAATGATGGCAAGACTGAGCCTGGAACAAATTCCATCACTTTATATTATTTTCTTTTGCGCAAACTGCTTAGAAATCAGAACAATTTGGAAGTTAACCAGCAACAGAACAGATTGTCTTCCACTTTGGGTGTTCTACTTCGTGACAAGTCAATTTTACACACACATTAAAAAGTGCTTATTCATTTATGTAGGAGCGCTTCAAAGTACAAGTAAGACGGATGTTTTGTTTAAGCAGCCGACTGTAGAAAAAGTCAACACGTGTGTAATTTCATCACGTCGACATGACAGCATTGTACATTTGGGCGGCATTGTACAGTACATGCATGGCAGTGCTAATGTCTCCCATGTGTTTTGCTGCCTCAGTTAGTAAAACGTCTCTCTGAGGACCTGATAGTGATTACAGGGATGGGCTAACCTCTCATCAGTAGCCGCTTAGTGCATCTGTTTGTGATTTTAGACAGTTATACTATCATAAACAGATGCAATAACCTCTACACAAACTTGTCATGTGATGTATACATTCTGTCTGTCACTTGCAGGACAAATTGTTGGACCAAATGCATTTGACAGAATGGGAAATTGAAATTATGGTTCCAGTATTAGGTAGATGTATTTTAATGTTGGTCATGATGGTAGCATTTGTTAATTTAAGTCGTTTTTTTTTTAAAGTGATAGTTGGTAAAGAGATTTCGAAGGCCTTAGTGGTATTTTTGTATGTTATCTTAGTTTTTTGTGATTTGCTATTTTAAACAATTTTTCAGTCCTCCATTCAATTCCTATATTTGTTTTTGTGTTTCAGCTTGGTGACAGCATTAAAATTTGAGTATAATCACAATTTATAGTTGTAAACATTAACTTGCACCCAATGTTACTCTTTGACTTGGCTCAGATGTGATTTTCCACTTACTTCAACATAAATACAAAAATTCTCAAGCTGACTTTTTATTTTGCAGATAAAAAAAAATGAACGCTTGGATATTTTCGATTGTTTTATGTGCAGAATCATTCGAAAAATATGCTGAACTATCAGATTTGCTGGGTCACTTGTGCTCACCTACCAACTCTTCATGTCCCGGTCGTGAACCATTGTGATGAAGAACAACAACAGGATTTGGTGTGAAGCTGAATCAAGTGGCATACCGCTCAACTGCTCATCTTGGGTTCACCGAAGGACACCGATCTTAGGAAACAGATAAATATGTTATTACCCGTAAGCATGCACGGATGTAACGGATGAAAAGATTTAGACTTTAATAACAGATACGTCAACGCTGGGACAATGTAGCAGAGGTGAAAAGCATTCACGATCAGGACAGCTGGGTGATGAAGTTTAGGTCAAGCCACAAGTTCAGAACTCATCATCTTGCTTCACGACAAAGAGCAATGAGACGTGATCTGGAGGTTCTGGGAACAGGAAGCCAATCTTCATTTCTTGCCAAGACGGCATTATGTGTATTAAATTAAAATCCTCCAGTGTGTTAAGCAAGCTCGGGATCCCAAAGAAGGGCTCTCAGCTGATCACAGTTTGACACACTTGATTTACTTTTGGAAAGGATCATAAGGTGTTGAGCCCTGGCCGGCGACCTCTCACAGTCAAGGAAGTGCAACTGTGCCCCCCTGTGCTGCGAGTCGTAAATTAAGATGGAGCTTTGTTCATTGCGAGCCCCTCTGCTTCAGCCTTCTGCTACTTTTACTCAACAAAATTAGATGCCCCCCCATTGAAAGGGCAAATGGAGTTAGAGGTTACCGTACATGGAGTAGTCATACGTAGCAATTCTTTTACTGCTCCCTCCAGACATACTTAACCCTTTCCATATTCTGTAGATGAAATGATTTATTTGGGGTTTGTATTAATTAAACCCAGAGATATGTGATTAAATCTATGCGAGTATGTACACAAAGGTGACGCCTTGTCTTATGTGCTGTTGAAAATTCTGCTGTTGAAAGAGCGGGCCAGAAATTTCTGAACCAAAATAAACAAAGTGGCTATGGATCTTGTTTAATTCCATGCTTGTAAGCGTTTCCAGCTACAAGGAGATCTTAGGTGTGGAGAACAATGAACAATCAAGCAAAACAAACCAAGTGATTTGAAGGAATAAATGAAGTTGTTCTGCAATGATGTCATTGGGCTTTTATAATGAATGTTGCCTTTTGATTTTGGTTCTGCAGGCTACCATCAGGCTTTGGTTACTTGTGTTTTTTATATGGATAAAAAGCTCAGTGACTCTCGCTGAGTGTGTGAGCATCAAGTGACCCTCGAAAGCACACGTGCAGTATAGAATAAAGATTGAGCTCCGTGTCTTTATGTGCACGACAGACACATGCAGATAAATTAGGAGCATTGGCAAAGTTAAGGAACGGCTCTGGAAGTGATAAAAGAAGAAGCCAAGAGTAGACAGAGCAACTTGATCGGACATCGGGGACTGATGTAGGCAAGGTGAATTAAACACAAGTCGTATGATATTATATACACCAAGTGTGGAAAAAAAAAAATGAACAAAGAGATCAAATAAAAACAGCTGATTTTTACCTACAACAAAGTTTGTGGTTAAGAGATGATGGGGGGGGTGACCCAAGCTTCATTATGTTGTTTCCTACACGACTTCCTATGTGCCACCAGTTCAACCTTCAACACATACACACACGAGATTCATCTGTGAAGTTTTAACTGCAGCATATTTCCTCTTCTTCAATGTTCCCACTTTTCTCTCCGTTGTTTATATTTGTCTCCACCTCGTACAAAGGCGTAAAGACAAAATCTTTTGTTGTGTGTAGGGAAGCCAAAGAATCTACAAAAAAATAATATCGCAATACTTACAGACATATATTATTTATCCTCCGCGAAGAACGCGGATGGAGCACAATTTGCTGCTGAAATGGAGTGTTGACCTTTCGATTTATTTCAATGGGAACCACTGTAAAGCTAATTGTCGTCAGATTTGTTCATGTCATATATAGTACGGCCCTGGAGGAGTTTTTAATAATAAAATGGCCCCTGAAGGAGAAACGTCCCCAACTCCTACGCAAAGTCAGACATGTTTTTTTTAGCAACCAGGTGCTGAAGCAATTACTTTCATGATTGATTGTTATCACAAAATGGGATTTCTGCTGAAATAATGGCTATCATTTGTCCTCTGTTGATTTATAATGTTTTAGGTCATAATCTTTAATCTCAGTTTTGAGAACGGTGAACTTTCTCTAGCAGGACCTCATGACCCAAAGTCACTTGCTTCTGGTCTATGTTTAGTTACTCACGCGCTTCAGGTCATGTCACTTTCATTGTCGCTTTATTTCAGTGGTTATTGTGTTTCCTGTGTGGGAACATTTTTATTGTGCTGAACACGTTTTGCCTCCTGCCATGCAATCCTAAAGGGAGTCGTGATGCTGTTAAATGAGAAGGAGGAGGTGTGTGTGTGTTGTTATCTGTCTTTTTTGTGTGACCTGGGGGGAACTCCAAACTGTGAATGAGGAACTTACAAACCGTGTAAAGAAAAACAGGAAAACTCAGATCAACATAGGAAAACATTTGATGTATTTCTGAGGAAGAAAATTGTTTCAGGGACAACAACATGTTTTTGTATTTATTGCACAACTTTTACTTTTTGTTCCATGTAAGGCTTTTGGCTTTCTACAAAGTGCATTTTAAAACATTTCGTTGCAGAAAACACTGATTTACATAAAGAATTCCTTCTTCATCCACACACCGCACACACACACGGAGTAAATAAAGACACTGTGGTATACGTTAAACAATGGACGTGACATTGAGAGGAGGAAATGTTCTGGGCCTTGTCATACACCAATGTCAGCATATTTCATCGAGAATAAAACCTCTAACGTCATACAAATCCTCCCATGACATTATAAAGCACAATCAAGCCCCAAAAAAAAAAAAAAAAGGCAATGCACAGGCTTCCACAGAAGGAAACAAGCTCATTAAAGTTCAAGTGAAAACTGAGCCAACAAGCAACAAACTTCTTCTAGAAGGAAAACACAATTAGATTTCAAAATTAGCCTTTTGGCAGCAAGAAAGAACTTTTTATCCAAAAATGTCCACGTAAATTAAAAGGCAAAAATGGAGGATAAAGGACAATATGTAAGCACAAAAGCACTTAATCCTGCTGCAAAAGGTTCACTTTGGAGTACATTTACTACTTGCAGTTTATTTCCATTGTTATGTGCCAAAAACTACATGAATTTTTCCCGGACAAAAACCTTCAAAGAGTTGCGCAATGACTCCAGTGTACTTGACAAATTCTACTATTGACTTCCATTAGCTGTGATTGGCGCCAGCTCATGAACGACAAGAGGACAAGCACAAAAGAAAAATAAATGGATGGTGACGCTAGAGTCTAATCAAGTCCATAACTTCAAATTCTTGTTGTCGTCTTTGAATTATACTTCTCTTAACGCTACTTGTGAGGGCTTCTTCTTTTAATAAAGTCATAAAAAGCCAACAAGTTTTGGTTATATTCCTAACTGTATGACTTTGGGGAATTTGGAGGGTCTGTTATATTTACAGACAGTAATTGTCAGAATACATTTACAGTACTTGTGGGACTGACTAACAGAATATGCTCTGTTCACTTTTGTGCCGTTTATCATCATTTTGACAACTAAATGTTGATGCTCTCTGGAGCTTTAACTCAAGAAATATCATTTAGCAATTTCCAGAAATCATCCCAGAATATAAGGTTAAATGTCAGCCTTGCTGCTGTTTATTGGTCTTGTCATCACATTTCTTAACTATTTGGCACATCAAGTTGGGTTATTCCTCCAAACAAAGCTGACTAAAGATCACCTTGCAGGACATGTTAACTTTAAGTGTAAGATAGCTGCTTGAACATCACACATCTGTTTTTGGGATGTAGAATATTTCAAGTAAAAATCACAAGTTTGCTGGCTTGTATAGAAATCACATGCAGATGTTTCCATTTTTATGAATGTTTTCTTTCTTCCCATTTTTCATTGAGTTGACAGAAAATATGAAAATGTTTACTGTGTATATTTCATTACTTCAATGAAATGACATACGGGAAAAATTAGGGAGTTCAGTGGAACACAAAGGAGTGATGTCCACAAAAAAATGCCACATGCTGCTCATAGATTCAATTCAGCCTGTTCTTCAATAAACATAAAGCATATTTTTGAAATGTGGAAGGAAACTGATGTGCCGGGAGAAATGTTTCTCAAACAAGGTCAGAACATGTAACTGCACTCAGGAGTATCAGAGCCGATATTCAAATCCAGAACCTCTCCACTTTAAGTCGGACATGTTTCTTAATTCTTTTGAGTGGAATAGTCAAATAGTCTTGACTCCATCTGCCTGTCTTTTGGTGTGTGCTTTGAGGGGGGCGTACATATGTAGCTTTAGAAATGAGGACGGCCAATACATTGGCCTTTCTGCACAGTGTAAAGATGCTTTGGACACTCATTGGACCTTGAATCCTACTCCAACCACCCACAGCGTTCGTTTCCGCCGTGAATCATCGCCTTCTGCTTAAACTAAACTGCACTTGTAGAGGCCACCACGAAGTGACAGAAATGACATTGTTCAATCTAAATAAAGAGTGGATTTCAGGAATTTTTATCTTTGCAACATATAGGCAATATCAAAATAAAACCAATAATAAGTTAGCAGAGTAATCCATCTGTCTGCCTCCCAGTCGTCATGAATATTGCTGAAAACCTAGAATGAGCAAAGTTATTGTATTGAAGCCATTAATCCAGCTCAGGCTTCGATTTCCATCAAGGGAGTTGATGATGCAGTCTAAAATAGTCGTGGGAATGTGCTATTGGTTTCTGAGTAAGGCTCATGAACAGGATAGGAGTCATGATGTAAAATTCAGAATTGTGAAGTTTGTACTGTTTCCTGTCCATCTTTTAATTATAGCATAGAGTGATTGTCTGCATCTGTGATTGGCCATCAATCAAGTAGTTTGACCGAATTCAGGAGAAATGCTATAAAAAAAAAAAAACAGATGGACTGAATTTCTGATACAATTTGAAACAAATACATAAATATTGACCTTCTTCTGCTCACTCAGAAATAATATTGTGACAATTTTGAAGCTACAGCTCTAGTAGCAACAAGGGATGAATCATAGTGGGGTCACTCGGAAGTGGAGGTCCCACCTTAATTAGCAAGAGCTGAGTGTGTGTGTATGTGTGTGTCGTCTGTGATGAAAAGGAATGTTCACACTCATGCAGAGCAACAACCTCCCTCCTGCTCCTCTTCCTGCAGGTATCCTCAATTCCCGCGGGGATGATGTTGACTCAGCTGGCATCAGTCAAGTGCTGCTGTTAAGAGAAGTCTTCTTCATTTGTCCTGCTGTTATCCGCCAACAGCACCTAAACCCTCTTAAGCTCCACTTTATTATCCTTGACACTTACTGAAGACCACACTTTGCCTTCCTGTCTTGCTGCAGCATCTACTCAGCATATTCTCCATTTAAAACATACTTGGTGCAATTTCTTTTGGTTTCAGTGCACCAGGGTCCGTATTTTCTTAGGCCCTCCGTGAGGTTAGAGGTCGGTGAGGTCTTGCCTTGGCAAATCTCCCTCAAGGGTTTCCAAGGACAAGGTCTAAACATCCTCTTCTAATGCAAGCAACTTGCGTCTGCCTCCAGGTCTAAGAGAGAGTGTTTGGTTTGTGTTTATGTGCGAGCACATGATCAACATTCTTCTTCACCGTTTGTTGTTTGGTCTTAAGTATCAACTCTGAAGTAATTGTTTTTTTTTTATTTATTTTTTTATTGTGGATGAGGGACACTTATGATGACCAATTACAGCCTATAAATGCATTTGTCTTGGAAGGAATAACATCATGATTCACCAGAATTAGAAATATATAAGTCTTATTTTATTATAAGGTTTTAAAATGTGAAAGATTTGCCAGATTGTGACATCACACGTTCATTGCATACACTACATACACAGCTTTGCGTCGAAACGAAGTGCTGCCACATCCAGTGAAAATACAACTGATGGCGCACCATAATTGATGAACTAAGTTGATGTATAATTTGAGAAAATATTAAACGACAATATTTTCTCATGTTCATCCTTTATTCATTTTCTCATCTAGGTTTTCCCATGAGCAAGTTTTTGTCAGAAAACAGATGCCTTCTGCAGTGGAAAGCGTAAGAGCGAAACAACACAATTTAAATCAAAGTTGCATGTGGTGGGCTGGGCAATGAACCCTGAAACCCTAAAACTCTCATGATGGCTCTCTGAGGACAGCTGAGGGAATAAAGTAATGTTTTTTTTTCCCGATGTACATTGAGCATGGCACACCTTATATTGTACTTAAAAACTTCCCTGCTCCAAAAGGAGAGTAGAAAAACTTCCTGTGCCTTCAAAAAAAAACAACACAAAAAGTGTTTGTTTCATTGATAGGTTTGCTGTGGGCAAAACAAATGCCTCGAGCAGAAGTTGAACATGCTCTTCAGTCTAATTGGCTGATAACAGCCTCTGTCAATGAGAAAGACAAATAAACATCTAGTATACCCACAATGCCTGTGGCCACATCTGAAAACACATCCTCTCTCCCTCACTGGGGATAAAATAACAAAGTTAAAACCTGCTTAAACACATACTGCGCTGGTTAGTCCATTGAGGATTTGCACAACACAGAGTGAAGGTTTAGAATGATGCTAAAGAGGTGAAAGTTATCTTAAAAAATGTGAAATAATGTCAAAGTGGACTCCAGTGTGATATTTTTTGATAGATTCACATAAAATGTCTTGAGAAAGTAAAAGTATTTTCCCAGACAAAGCTGACCATCCTTTGGGGTTGGGTTGAGAAACTTTTTCATATTCCCTCCCTTCCAAGTTGAGCTTTTTTTCTAAGGTGATTTGTTTCTTCAGTACAGATGTAGTGAATCTTTGTTGGACAAAATAGAGAAGTGTAACGAGAAATCAAATGGCTGCACAGAAAGATGAATGTTCTAACTTTTCAGTGACTTGTTTTTATGATCATTTATATTTGAATTTATGAAGAATTTGTTGAGAAATCCATACTTCACAAAAGCATGCACAAATGATTTAAAGGATATTTTAAATAACCCACTAGGTTAACTGTGATTATTTGTTTTTGTGATTCAGTGGCAACCAGTCAAGCGTGTACCCTGACCCTCAACCAAAAGTCCGCTGGGATAAGCTCAAGCTCAAGCTCAAGCCATGTCCCAAAACAGGGGAAATAGTAGAAAATGAATATGTCTCACACAATATGAAATTTTCAACAAATATGCAACACTGTACTGGATAATTCTTTTATCAAACCAAGTATTGCAAAAATAAAAAATACAAATCAGTATCCCAACACACCAGCTCTATGTGCCACAAAAAAAACAATGTTGACCAAGACCTTCATTCAGAGACTGTGGAAGGTCAAAAAAAGTCTCAGGCCCAAATAGGAAAGATTTTACTTTGAGAAGCATTCCTGATAAGAAGAAAAAAATATAGCTCAGTAAACCGATTGCGACTTTCATGCTTTTCCAACCATTTACTCAAACCATAAATCTGACACTACATCACAGCGATGTTACGCATTTAGCTCCTCGTTTTTCACTTAGCGAGCAGAAATGGCTTTTAAAATTCATCGTGTGAGTGGTATCAAAAATGCCTTTCTATACTCCCCCACACTAAACGAATCCATCAGTCTGTCAGAGAAGTGAAACTGGACCAATCTACGTGTTCTTTTGACTTTCCCAGGCACTCACATTGTTTTCGTCAAACTAGCAAGATTTATGTGTTGACAAAAAGAGTTATCATGCAGAAAAATCCAAATTTAGGTTAGCAGCTTTCTGTTTACACTTGCACAACAACACCAGTTGGATCTCTTTCACTTTAGAAGTACATTAAATGTTGTGTGTAAAATATGAATAGCACTCTTTTCTAATTAGATTTTTTTCCCATAAGTTATTTAATTATTCCTAAATAACTAATCATTTCTTTAATAACGAAAAAATGTCAAGATTTGTATTTAATTATTATAACAAAATAAAGTCAAAATCTAAAAAAAAAAACAGGCTTGTAGGGTGTCATTCATTGTTTTATATTAACGTGCTGTATTACCTTTGTGTGACCTGGACACATAACCCGCAACATATATCTGGATACTTGTTGAAATAGTTTATGATAATGTTGCCCTGCTGTAACTGATGTAACATGTGGTCAACATTTGCAAACTGATAATCTGTTGCTGAATTATGTTATGATACGTATGTTATTGTTGCAAGACTTTTTCCAGCTGCCAATCTTACTTAATTTCTTGATGTCGCTACTGTCAAAACTCTTGTAGCTGCCGGCGCTCATCACTTTAAGTAATGTACTCCAGAGAACTATCATACTTTTCACTATAGGGTGATTTTAAATCGATGTGACAGTTTTGATGAGAAGCAACAATACACTTGAAACTCTGGTTACAGGTGCACATGTGCCTTTAGTTCCACACGCATGGGGTTTGAATTTATAATACTGCTTTACTCTTGGGCTCTTTACCAGATTCATGCGGCTTTCTGGTCAGGAAAGATTCAGTGTAGTTTTTGTGACGTTATTGGAATGAGTTTTAAAAAATTGGTGATGTAAACAAGAATATCCAACAGTGCTGCAGCCAAAACAACCAAACTACTAAAACCACTTCTGAGGATACTTTGCAGTTTGAAACTACAGAAAAGTACAATCATCAAATGAATCAAAATAAACAGTCAAACCTTAGTTCAGTGAACTTCATTCGTAATTCTTCCTATTAAATTAATGGAAATAGAATTAACTCTTTCCAGCGCCTGTTTATCTTGTTTGTAGAGATTTAGGTGGAAAAGAAATAGCTTATAGAACTCCATGAAAATGCATTTTATTATGAATAAAAAACACAAAAATAGACCAATATTTCATAGTCTTAATATCTTTTTCATTTATCGTCATCAACAATCATTTTCCAATTGAATATTTGCAATCAGTGCATTCACGGCAATGTAGACAAATTTCACACATTACAAAAATCGAAAACTAAAATATTTTGAAGGAAGTCTAATTATAGTATTTTATTCCTTGATGTTTGTTCTCTTTAAACCCAGCATCCTGATATGGGACTCTCCACATAGAGGCCAAAGGAAGGAAAATGATTCCCTGCATCCTCTTTAGATGAGAACCATTAGTCTCCAAGCTAATGTGTTTCCTGACACGAACTGTACAGTAATGTTGCAAGACTTTAATTAATGACCACATAATTCATTTGAGCTGTACAGCCTGGATGTACAGTATAGCATCCACTGACTTCATATTGTTGATTTTGGACTTGCACACATTGTGTGTCCAAGGCCAGAGAATCTCAGCTCCTAAATTGCTGCTCCAACAGAATAATAGGTGTGACTGGAATGTACCATTTCATTGCCCAATGGGACAGTATCAGGAAAAAATAAGCCACTCAGTTCTTTTGATCGTTGATAAAGAACAGATAGCTGAAAAGAAGGTGGTGTCCAAGGGTTGAGGATGAACAAACATGTAGTCAATTTAAAATTTTATCTCACATGGTACACTTAAGATGAACTGGCATCATACCTATTTATCAATGCCCTTTAATATGGCTCCAATCTTTATTCCAGCTCATCCTTCACAGATAATGTCACGCCTCTTCCGATCAACCGCTTTTACGTTCACAATTTTATGCCACTGTCATGCCCAATTATTCGAATGATACGAAAGCCAGCGTTAAAAACAGGGTCAACTGGGTTACATGATGTGAGACAAAAATCAAGGATCTCCACGATAATTTGTCCAAGTAGACTCAGTGGCATAGAGCGTTAATTGTTAAAATACTTGTTCTCCTTTGAAATATATGATTTAGTAGAAACATTAGCCACACAGAACTTTAGTCACCACCATTTAATTATTTCTTGATGTAATTTTCCTTTTTGCATTCTGGTGTTAAATCAAATCAATTCTGCACAATGCATGGCTAACCACTTAACGCTATTCACAGAAGAAAAAAAAAACAGATCAAGTTTCATAAAACCTCAGCAGAGTGAGAGCAGAGCTGTGAAGTGTTGGAAACAATCAGTCAATACTCAGGACATTTCAATTTAGGTTAAGACCTCATTGCTGTGTATTCTCAAAGGAGACATTTTAATTTCAATTTCAGGTGCTGGTGCTGGTATCGTGCATCTTGTGTTTGAAAGAATTCTTTGCTGAAAAACATTGTGCAACACATGAAAAAAAGTTCATCACTTTGTTCCCAGAAAATGTATTTTTTGGTGGTGGGTGACGTAATCCATCAGACATGCTCAGTCCTTGAGTCACAACACAGCCAAACAGAGGGGTCCCTCTCTCTCGTGTCCCTTGAAGATGAAGCCAATGCAGTCTATTAGTGCCATTGCTACATAATGGCCAAGCTGTTTCTTTCTACTTGAGGACAGACAAAATTGGTCATGGGTGTCACATGGCAATCTCCACTACATATGAGAAGACATTCGGTTCACAAGTGACGGAGACACCCTAGTCACATCAACCAATTATCA
The DNA here is from genome assembly GCF_054491065.1 of Syngnathus leptorhynchus. Taxonomy (NCBI): domain Eukaryota; kingdom Metazoa; phylum Chordata; class Actinopteri; order Syngnathiformes; family Syngnathidae; genus Syngnathus; species Syngnathus leptorhynchus. The sequence continues at coordinate 7,317,916 of NC_141204.1, read as the reverse complement.
TGTGGTAGATAATCTGGGAAGGAATGGCAACTGGGGAATGCACAGTGTGGGAGTTTGGGTCGGTGGTGTTAGAACTCCCGTGGGCCTCAAAGATGGAGGCACCCCGCAGCTGCTGGGGTGTGTGACTCCATTGTGTGTCACCCGTACCTAACATGCATAGTTTGCTGCTGCTTCTCCGTTTGCAAACCCAATCACATGGAAAGAATTTGCACCATGGCTGTCGTATTGTGCGTAGGACGGCCCCGTGTCCATGCTGCGTATGCGCCCCACTCCCTGCCTTGTTTAAATTCGATGTGAAGATAGATGATGTTGGGACTCACAACCTTGACCATATTAGCACATGAAAGGTAGCGAGACTGCAGGAGGGCCATTTTAAAACGGCCATACAGGACCCTCTATTAGTCTCCCGTTCGTTTGCAAACAGACACCCACATGCTGCTGTTATTACTCACCACGTGTTGGTCACTTTCAACTTCCGTCGCGCCAACAAACACGTTCGGCTGACTAATATTGTCATAATTGTGATTAATGAGATGGCGGGTCACGGTCAGTGTTAAAGTAATTAAAAAGCAGGCAACCCCCCCCCCCCCCCCCATCAGTACCCTCCCCGCAATCAACAGGTCATTTAAAAGTCATTACATGGGATGATTTTTTATTTTTTTGTAAGAGTCAGAGTGTGCAGCACTTGGGTGAAATGCGCTACGGGTCATCTGATATGGGAATAGCGAGGTCTTGACTAATGTTTCCCCTGGGGAGGTTGTGTTAGTACACAGCATGGCCCAAGGCTGCAGCGTGGTTTTCGATAAGGGGGAGGTGGGGGGGGGGGGGGGGGGGGATGAGAGTAAATAACCGCAGTCGCAGAAAGGGGAAATCGGGGGAGGGCAGATATAGTTGACACAGAACAGACATTGGTGGTACATACTCAAAGACATGCACACATACACTTGACAATTAAAAGTATGCAAAATGCATAGAATTTTTGTCGTGGATTCACGTACTGTAGTAATGAGGAGAAATATCTTGTTGTTGGAGTCATAGATCCAACTTGGAGCAGTTTATTTAATTTTATGGATGTTAATATTTGATGTCACATCATTTTAACAGCTCACGTCTTTTGAGTGCCGAATAATTAAAGAAGTAGCATCGCCCGGAAAAAGCCTGTATCAATCCCACATGGTAGCCAAGCATCTGCCCTGCAGTAGCTGACCTTGTTCTTTAAACTAATTGTTGAGGGGGGGGGCATCTTTACTCCTTGAAGGGAGCGAGATTTGTCAATCTGTCCTGCTGAGAATCTGAGGACTATAACCGCAATACCTGGATATAATATTTTTTCTAGCAACATGAGCATCACCAAGTCCCCCTGAATAAAATGACGTGATATTAATCACATGCTCAAACTGAATATGGAACAAGATATTAACTATGTTTGTTTCCTACTTTTGGAAATTCTGTATCTGGTTTATCTGTCAATAAACATCACTTATGCAATGCTTTTTATAATGAAAGCACTATCTGATCTTAGCTGAGAAATATGTCTACAAATTATAGAGTTGAAGCTTTGAATGGGTTTTAAGCTCACTCTAACACCACCTGCATACTTTTAACCTGTAGTTGTTGGCAGTGAAAGCAAGAATATGGTGAGTTAAGATCTCCAACAACTGTTTTACCTTAGATGGGGTTTGTTTGTGCTGTCTGGGACAAGAATGATAAGAAAAGGCATGATTTTCGGTGCAAAGGCAAATCAACATTCAGGAACGTATTTGAATTATGTTGCAAAGATAAGTTATTTTCAACAATGGTATCTCAACTGAATCTGGTCGATTAAAAAACAAAAAACAATGTTGTGAAAACTTTCAAGTTGCAAACCTGAGATCGTACAATTTAGAATTTGACCAAATACTCAAGCAGATTATTAATTTTTCAACTAAATTGCACTAAATAACTATGCTGTATATGCTAAGAAATGCATCCACAAATTATTTTCAAGCATGCATCAACATTTTTAACAAAGGACCCAAAAACCTCTTACCAGATGCCCATATGGCCTGCGTCTTTGTCTAACTGAACAAACATTTCCAAAAGGCTCCACCCCTTTAAATGTCTTACCTGTCTGTGACTAAATAAATCCCACCAGAAACATGAACAAGAGGAAAGGTCCTGCACTAACCTCTGTGTGAATTAACCCAACATCCCTAAACATTTCTATTTGAATTCAACTGGTTGCCAAGTGCACCTGCTGCATTCCCCACTGTGCATTTAACACAATTTGACATCAGCTCAGGCATTAACTGAGGTCAGTGTGCATTTCACTAGTCTGCTGCATCTTCTTGCACCAATCAAAAGTTCATCAGTAAACCAGAATATTAAAAAGCCACATCTGAATATCCCCTCCCATCCCCCTGATGTTTGACTGAGTAGACCACTCACAGCACATACATGAATCGCCGTGCTCCGCCTCACATAATGCCACCAAAGGGAAGTTAAAAGTTCATCCCTCTTAGCGCTAATGTGTTCCTAATGGCTGCTTGTTTAGTTAATTCTCTGTGAACAAGCAGGCTTATTGTCCTGTGACTTCAAGCTAAACACATTTTCAACATGAAAGGCTTTACATGGCTCTCGGTGATCTTTTAGTACTCCTAACAGCTGTCGAGTTTAACTCCATGATAGCTCACGGGTCATCTGGACAGTTTATATATTGACATCAAGTGTATTAAGATTACTCAGAAAAATTCAAACCAAGCCAAGCAGGATTTTTCTATTTCCTTTATGAATTTTTTTTTTTTCACTGAATAACTGCATACAATTTTGACAATTAAATGTTGACCGGACGGCTCAGCTGTGAAAGTACAGTTTCTTCATTTAAATGCATTAAAGAGTACAAAAATAAATCATTTATATCACATTAATCTTACATATGATGTGTCCATAAGATCGGCATCTTCCAGATTTGAAAACAGTTACACGTGTGTGAATTTATGAACACAGATAGTGGAATATAAACAGAGAGTAGAAAAAAAAAGTGGTGAGTGAGTTAAAAGTAGCTCAGATATAAAGTGCATTTTTATCTGCATGACAGTTAAACCTGTTTTCATAACTACTAATGTGATTTACATCTAATTGCTTTACAAATTGTTGAGATTGCTGCCATGTTTCTATTAGAATCAAGCCAAATCAAGTTTATCATTTTTCGCCATTTATTTATATTTGAAGTATATTTGAAGTAGACCATACCAGACCATTTCTCATCCATTAAACCTGTATGAGGACCCCAGATGTGAATTAAAAAAACAAAAGCAGACGTGTTGGGGATCACATTATCGCAACCACAGTATTACAGAGGAAATGCTCGAGTCCTTAATTTAATCACAAAAACATCATAATTGGGACTTTTACTAGAATCTTGTACATTATACTCAGTCTGTGGGGTAGCAATAGAAATTCCTAGGGGCCAATTAACTTGAAATATGGGGTACATTTTGGTGAACCGCCTATGGTTATGTTTTGGGCCACAACAGCCCTCTCCTGATGAAGTCCATTAAGAAAAAAAAATATGTACATTATAGTTAAGAGAACAAACACAGATATAATTGCACTTAGCACAAATAACATATATAGAAACTAAGCAATGACGGTGGTGGTGATGATGCAATGATTCTATGCAAGAAGCTGCAGCATGGCAGCTCTGCTAAGTGCTCGATAACAAAGCATTTTGATGACTACACAACATATACAGTAAATACTGAATTTATAGAAACAATATATGTATGTGGTTATTCTTCTCAATGATGGCTCAGAAGGATCTTAGTGGAAATTTTAGTTAACTTGCTTGGACTTTTTCATCCTGGAAGACAAAAGACAAAAGTTGAACAATGAATGCCTTTATGTTCAGAACTTATTTAGCAAATAAATGCAGTAGTCTCACATGATGGTTTCAATTAATGAAAAGCATATTGAAAGAGAAACCTGATACACCATAAAAATGTAATGCATTCGCTATTTTTATTTTTTGCAAAAACCTGCCTTTTTTCTTTTTTTTTTTTTTTACAACCAAGCCTACTTTCCATATTATGTGTCCACAGTGGCAACCCTTAGTGACTATTAAGTTTGCTACATTTTACATTCCATCATATTGCTTTGGGTCATTTCCTGTAGTTTTCAAGGCAATTCCTGCTCTTCTCATCAATGTACTTTTTTAAATGAGGTCAATGACATCACACTTTTTTTTTTTAGACATTCCCTTATTCAAAGTGATGCATCGAGGAAATAATGGTTTTGTTTGAGTGCATCATTATAGTCCATTGTGTGCATGTACTATATAGTAGTGCTTGTAAAATTTCCTGCGTGACCATAATTGGAAACATCAGATCCATTGCAAACCATTGCTGCCTTACACTCTACGTTGTTGTTATGCTGACGTGCGGTCACACCACACCGGTGACACACAAAGCATGAACTGCTCAAATAGTTTCTCAGACAGACAGACAGACAGACAGACAGACAGACAGACAGTCTGTCTTGAATATCTGTCAGTGGGGGCTTAGAAAGTCATCAACTGTCAGCACAGCAAAGTACCACGAGTGACAAACATTACTTTTTCGGTGATGCATGCACCACTGACAAAAGATCCACTCGATGATGAAGTGCTGTCTCCGTCAGTGAAAATTCACATCGAGAGCGTCTTCATGGGAGCTTATGCGCATGTCACAGTTCACAATTGCTTTTTAACACTCCTGCTTATGCTCATAGTTCAATCCCAAATCGCCATGACAAAGTAAACTATATAAATGACTCGTAACGGACAAGCATAATTTGACTTAATGTTCATCAAGAAACAAGTCCGTTAAGAGGTGCTACTCTTCTAACGATCCATTCGGTACATTTGCATGCGCATTTGGTCTTTTGCATTCCGATCCTGCTTACTTTGAATGTCTATAGCGGAGAGAAGCGAATTGGTGGGAAGAACCAGACGGACAAAATTGGCATAAGCGTGTTGAGGCCGACTTACTTGTTGATGGCGTTCTTCAGGTACTGCTGCAGCCATCGGATTTCGGGGTTCACGCACACCTCCTTGTTTGTCTTAAGCTTGGCACTATTTACGAGAAGAAAACACAACCAGTGTGAGATGAAAGCTATCAAACAAAGGCAATTAGCACCACAGTGTTAGTTTAGCACTCCAGCCTTCTTCAAACATAAGACCTGTCACAGTAAATATTTATACGATATTATACTCTTTTTGAACATATGCAATGGACATTAAGTATCACCTCGTGGTTAATTCCAAAATAGGTCAAGACTGGATCACACTGAACTGGGGTCCATACAACAATGAAGCCTGGTTAAGTAAGCCAAGATTTCCATATATGCTGTAGCCGAACACAATTACAAGAACAGTTGTGCGCCCACGTTCCAACTGAGTGACACTTCCTTCCGCACGCCTCGGTGGGCTCGCTCTGCCCATGTGTGAGAACGCGAGTGACAGAGGGGCGTGTGCGCACACATGCATGCCCAACTCTTTTCTCCGCTCTGTCACCTCCTCGAGATTGATGGTGAGAAATGGAGGGACCCTATTAAAACTTTTTAAGAGCGGGGTATAAAACCTCTGAAACTGATAGATCACTGTAGGGATAAGAAAAAAAAAATACACTCACATGACTTGGAAGGGGCAGTTGGGCGTATGGATGAAGCGGAGTTCTCGTATGTATCCCCGAGGGAGGCTGTTGACCGTTGAACGACAGTAGCATCTCTCCACTAGACTGATGGGCTTGGCTGTAGATCATAGAAATGAACAAGTATGAATAGCTGCTGAAATATATTCCCATAGACATCCTAACAAAATAAATGGATTTAAACAGTGGAGCAAACTGTGACCACAAAAGTGTAGCAAGGCTTTCCCATGAAATCCATATGATTAAAGTCAAAATATAGAAGCAACTGTAACTGGCTGGTGGTCAATAACCACAATGTATCCCACTGGACATCTTCTGGATCTCTCATGCATTCCAACACATAATTGAATTACAGTTTAAGAAAATAAATTGAAAATCCCTTTGGACCGATAAACTATACATAGAACAACTGTAGTGTATTCTTCTACCTGGGTGACAAGTTGATTAATAACAGTTTCATCAAATGCTAAATCAGGGCCGATGAGGCTCTAGCTGTTCAATCAATTACATAAAGTGAAATTTACATTTCAAATTGAAATTAATCAATTAACCAGTTATTAAATGAGAAAAATCGTAACATTTACTGAACACATTTGATTAATAAATTCCAGGAATAACAAAAAATGCAATTAATAGTATTTCATTCATTTTGATAAAGCAAATGCTTGGTGGGCCAGATTACAGAACCCCTTGTGCTCTCAATCCATTGACAAGAAATCAAATGTGCAACAACATTATTCCAACTATGAATGCAATTTATCCCAGCGTGATAGCAAATGTAAAATATTAGATGTCACTAAAACCAATTTTGTACATTGCATATCCCGTGTGCTCTCTAAAGGGCTGGAGCTGATCCCAAATGACCTTTGGAATAACATGCATCCAATATGAAAATTCAAATGCTGCACATATATTTATTAGACCCACATGAACCATAAAAAACGATCTTTGCATACAATCAAATGCTTTTAACTGTATTGACCATAAAGTGGCGTTCATATTGGCGCATGGATTTAATAAAGCCTTAATGAACAGAAAGGCTGAGGTTTTTTTTTCTTTTATCATCATTGTTTTCTCAAGGTGCTGCGATTGTTTCACAATGAGTGATGATCATGCTTGTACAGCTCAAACATCTTGAGCAAACTGCGGTCACGGTTGATTCATGCCGAAAAATAAATCTGGCTCTATTTCAGGGAACCCAAGCCAAAGTGTTTTGAAAATTGACTTCAATTTAATCAATTCTGTCATTAATACAGGTCTATATAAACATATTACACGTTGTGTGTGTCGGGGGGGGGGGGCAGAGATAAAACCCCATGGTAATTATTTTTTACACCTGATCCCTCATTTGCATGTGAAAGAACGCGCAATTTTCTGATGTCGCCATTCAGACTAGCTGAGGCCGTTTCTATAATGCTGCCTCATTTGGGACTAATTAAAGCGTAAACAACGTGGAAAAACAAATAAACACCTTGATCTGCATAGCGCCAGGGAACTTTACACAGCCAAGAACCACACACGCGCGCGCGTAACCTCCTACTTTACGCACGTACCACCTCGGAAAAAATACATTTCATTTCAAATGCACTTTGCATTTCAAAGAAATGGCTTTATTCACTCAAGGAAGCTCAACGTGTTTTAAATCAAATTATGCAAAATGATGTTGCATGATTGTCTTTTGCGCAGTTTTTGTTGGGGGGAAAAAAATCACTTTACGCACAAATATACAACCAGTCTACTGAAGTGATACTGAAATATGAATGACATTTTATTTTAACGCATCTTCTTATCTTTAAAAATTGCACATAAACTTATTAAAACAGTAAATGGAGCACACACTTGCCAAATTGCATCCATACCTTGCGAAAGTGGCACATGTGCCAGCAATGTGAGAACAGCCACGATTGCGAGGAACTTCACTTCCATCGTGGCCAAATGTCAAGGGTACTTGGTCCTGCTCAGAGTAAATCCAAAGGAGTTGTGAAGGACTAAACGGCAGCTGCGCGCAGTTAAATTGCGCATCACGCTCCAGTCACGCTTTGAAAGAGAGAGAAAATCCCATTTCCGGGGAAGACGTCAAAATAAAATCTATCCTCAAACTACTCTAGAAGTTAATTGCCAGTGGAAGCAATATGAGTGAAGAATTGTAAAACATGAGCTCCAAAGAAAATGTATTACAATCGATCATTTTTTGCAGGGAGCTGTTTTATTTGTGTATTCAAGATACCCCAGCTTCCTCCCACTGCCCCACATTAAAAAAAGAAGATGCATGTTTGGTGAATTGAAAAACATTGTCAAGACTTTATGAGTCATAAAATTAGAAGAATAAAACAAATTTCTGGAAAACAAAATGCAATATGTAATAAAATCCTTAGTTATTGAGAAAAAATGAAATAGAAGACATAAAACATAATTTATTTGGGGGAAAGCCAAGATATTAAGTCATAATTGCATGACATTAGTCATAAATATCAGACAAACAAAATCTGCATTTTGCCAAACTTAAAGAATGTTGCTTATAGGCCGAAACATGAAAGCAACATGTTTATTTCCAACATGTATGTTGAGAAAAAGCAGGAGACGTTTTGATGCGTAAGTTTGTTTTTAGTCATGGTTTGTCTTGTCTCGGGGTCTTCATTAGGCCAAATTAATTTAAACTTAAGCGTGTAACTGGAGCCGATTCACACGAGGTGAAGTCTTGGGTTACATTGAGCGACTGTCTCAAAAAATAGACAAGGGGGGATGAAGAAAAAACACCCGTGCTGCAAGGCAAACACGAACCCCCCCAAGACTGTATGCGTAAGAGTTCACTGCTACTCTGTTTGAGGGAATCTCTAAACAATTTCTCAGACACAGCCTGCTGTACACTCCAGATGAAGAAGTCTGTGTGTGTGTGTGCGTGTGTGTGTGTGCATGTTGCTGCTGCCAGTATCATTAGAATGTTTAACAGGTTGCAGATGTGAAGTCTGTTTCCAGACATTTGACTTTCATCTTCAGAGCAAACACTCATGAGTATACATGAGGGCTTGTGTATTACCTCAATAAAATATGTGTGTTGAGTTTATTCCTAATGGGGAGATCTGGGATGAAAATATAAATGAGATTTGGCTTTTGAGTTGAGTTTCACAATGTGGAGTCCGCTGTTGCCAAAACTCCAACACACAACACAGGCGTGGTGGTTTGCAATGTCAGTCATGTTCTACGCATGTTCATATCAATCCAAGGCTGCATTTGCATTGCATCGCTCAAGTTTTTGCTCGAGCGGCACAATTTGAATTTGGATGATGGCAGCGTTTTAAAAAAAAGTCTAATTGCTAGGAAAATATCAAACTCTACTTGGCACTTGATAGTTTGAGGTTGTCTGCATCTTGCATTTCAAACTGGGAAGAAGCCATGGAGACAGACCAGTGGGATGGTGAGGAAGAACACAGCAGCAGCATCAGCTGACAGTTGAATGGAAATGTGTTGACTTATCTCACAGGCTACAATGGAAAGCTGCTTATACTTTTTTTCAAGAACATGCAAAGAAAGCAAAAGGCAATATTTTCACTCAATAAACATGAATGGACATTAGAATATTATCTATATGACAAGATTTAATTTGTATTGTTGGGGTGAATGGATAGTGTGATGTTGCGTCAGCTGCAAGTTGAACCGTCTTCCCGGTATTAAACACTCACTTCTTGTCTCAGTGCCAGGATTTTGTGTAAATAATTTGATATCCTCTTAAAAGTGAAAGGACACTCCAACTGTGGTTGTGTAACAACAGATTTGCACACTGTGAATCCTTTATTAGTTTGTACGTGGCATGATGGTGGATTGCCCCTTTAGTATTTATCTTTAGATTCGACAGTGTCAAGTTCTGTTGCCAATCTGGTTGTGTGTTTCGGGAGGTCTCACTCCAGGGGTCCATCTCCTGTTCTTTGCATCAGTCATGCACTGTACTTTAGATGCAGCGCCATGAGACTGCTTCTGAATCCAAGTGTAAAACACATGGTGATTTTCTGTCTGGCTGTCAAAGCAGCAGCTGTCTAGGGGATTTTTTTTTTTTTTTTTTTTTTGGAAGGACCTAAAAAATTTTGAGTTTATTGAAGGTTTATCTCAAGCAGTTTCGATCCATTTATTTCTCTTTAAAACTGCTACAACTGTCATTTTCAAGGATTCACGATAATGCATTGTTTACATGGCAACCAGCAAAAGTCGGAATGTTTTTTTTTTTCCTCAAAAAATTTGGAAAGTGTTTTAACTTTTGGAAACAATTCAAGTAAGCAAAATCAGCCCTTTTTATATACACCCAACTAAACATTTTAAAAAAGAAACCCACGCCAGACAATTTAGTAAAGTGACAATAACATGTGCACCAACTGATTGTCCTTCCAGGCCTTCTCTGAAATTGCTTCCTGTATAGATATGGATTTAAAATTGATTTATGTGCGTGTATAACTCGGTTAGACACATTAGCATTGTAGGATTTTTTTTTTTTTTTGCCACAGCATTTAAAATATAAAAGGACTCTGTGGCCTACCATGTTTGTTTTGGCTGTGATGTACACACACATATATGTACGCAAATAAGATAACCATCTGATCTACTTTCAAGATGACGGTCCCTTGTTGAAAAAACTTTATGTGCTCTAAACTTCAGATGGTCTCATGCATAAAATGGAGATCAATGATCCGTTTTTAGTTATTTGACAGTGCACGAGTAATTGACCATCTAACTAATCTTCCAAGAGAGAGCGAGGGGGGGTGGGGGTCTATGGATGGTTGGACGTGTTGAAGCGGAGTTGCCAGTTTCCCCAGATCAGGCTGTGCTTTGAGAGCATACAGGCAACCAGTCTCAGTGGGGGTCCACCCTTTCCTCCATTGAGTTTTTGGAGGCTGAGGGCCTGCTGGCAGAGCCTTTGTCTGATTTTCTCTCCATCCTCCAGAGAATCACGATCCCTCCACCTTCACGTTGCCATATGGACCAACTCAATGGCCTATCCACTCACTATTGAGCAATTGATGTCGAAATTAAGGAGGAACAATAACTTGCATAATAGCTTTGCAGGCATCCAAAATGCACTCTGCTTCGTGGAAACTGGAAGACTTTTGGTTTGAAGTGGATGGTAAACAATATTATGAATAAGCATTAATAACTACCCACTCAAAAAATTCCAATCAGTAACAGCAGATTGAACTGAATGAAATCTGTGCTTTCAATGGCAATTGAGTTAAGGCTGAAACCAAGATGGGTGCTGGAGATGGTTTCAAAGAGTTCAACACCTGGCGCTGTTTGGCCAACAGTAACTTTTCAGCTGCTCTCCAGGGTGACCCTCAGGAAAAGCCCTAAGACACCTTAAGGTTGATGGTTTGAGAAGTTGAATGGACTTTTTTTTGAAGTCAAGATGATTGGGTGATATACGATCGACTTTCAAAATGGAAGGAATGTTTTGCTGTACAGTATATCTTCTGGAGCTTGCCGGAATGTTTTGCATTGGTTCAAAGGGGGATCTGTCAGACGTTCATGCAGCATTTGGAAAGCTTAAATAGAAAGTCTTTCAGGATCTCATAAAGACAATTCATCACTTAAATTTTAAAAAAGGAACTGGTGGACAATTGGGTAGCTGTTCATTTATTTTGGCACCAATGAAGAGTTTATATTTTTTGGGTCATTCCATACTCCGATACATTTATGGGAGCAACATGTGGAGCATGTTAATATCTCACCATTCATTTATTGCATTGTGTCAGCAGTCATTGATCTTGGTTTGTCGTCAAACTGATATGTGGCCCAGCCATCTTTCCTGCGAGATACTCAAACAGGTGAAGAAGCAGTGCCAGAAACAGCTGAAAATCTCAAAGACATAAATCACTAGACAGCCTTTGCTAGTTAAGTACGTAAACACACATCAGAAATAACAATCATCGAAAGCAATGCAAGCGCACTGTAATGATTACTTATCTTATCGATCAATATAAAAATATGCAGTGTGGGTGCGATTAATCTTTGTCTTTAAAAAAATTAAAAAAAATAAAAAAAAACTCAATTCGTCATCCCTTTCCCATGAATTCATGTGAGAGAAAATAAAGTATCCTGGCTCTTATTTCTGGCTCAAGACACCATCACTAAATGTGTATCCATGTTAACAATAATAGCGTGCGTGTTTAGCTGTCTGTGTCGAATCCCCGGAAAGTCCAACAAAGATTTTGGAATTCATATTAAAAGCTCATCAAAGGTTGCTTTTAAGCTTGGACACATCATACACGATCTCACGCTGATCGTTCATCATGGAGTCGTTAGAAGGTGCAGAAAGCATTTCCCTCCACGATTTAGGTCCCCTCCTTTCCCTTTGTCACTCTTGTTTTAGGACAACCCCCGATGTCTTTCTATTCTCAGTCTTCTGCTGAGCCGTAACAAAACAGCTGTTGTCTCTTTACAACTTTTCCATGACCAGGTCACAACATAAAACACTGAAAGGGGCTTTTAAAGCGAGAGTTGAAGCTACAGCTGTCAGTCAAAAATGACAAGAGAGGTTGAACATGAAAGCCACGAGCAAGCAAATAAAGATTGCCATTAAGGGACGCTTGTCTGTAGCTGTAATCAAATTCAAATTCTTCACAAGGAGGAAATGACAAGAGCCGCAAAGCAAAGACAAGATATTGTTACATGCTATTAATCCTGATTGACTGCTTTTAAGTCTCCCAGTCAGGAAATGTGTGATTTTTCATAGCGCAGGTCCCTTTTGAGTGTTTTCGGAGTTATCACACATGGACACGGGTGCACCTAAAATAACTTAACCTGCATTAATTATTGTAAAAACCGGCCTATGTTGGCTTCATGTGTTCACTTTGGTTGTTGCCCCGAATGTTGTTTAAGGAGCAAAAGAGTGATGCGGGATGACGAGAGAAAGAAGAAAAAAAACAAGGGAGTAAGGACAAACCTGGAGTCTGAGATGTTTGGGGCAATCAGAGAAAAGAGATGTAGAAGACTACTAGTGAGAGAAATGATCGGCCTGCTAAAGGTCTGTTTGCGGAGCTGGCTTTGATTAGAGGCCGCAACCACGCTCTGTTCCTCATTACTGAGAATGCGAAGCCACCAGAGAGGGTGCCACTCTTTAAAATGAGCTGGACTACTTTTGCCCTCTTCGGCTCATTCCTATCATCCATCATCCATCCATCAACAACTACTGACCATATATAATAACGCCATCTTGAGACGCTTAATCAATGGGTTGGACGTCAATTGACAACAAATGGCCAAAGAAACATTCCAACACCTTGTAGAAAATCTTTCCAGCTGAGAAAGCTGTTATAGATGGAATGGGGGGGGGGACAACTCACTCACATCTTTTCATTTTTATATCCTTTAGGTATGATGGAAGGATTACCCAATATTTAGGTATTTCACAACAAAACTGATATATCATCAGAAGAGGCCGTGACTTTTATTATGCCACAGTCAGGTCATTGTTATTTTACTTTTTTATTTCACCTGGATCTGATTGTTCTGCCTGTCACTGATATAAATTAATAACAGTACTGGAGTCCCATCATATGATTTTAGTGTGAGATCATTTTGATAGACAATTAACTATTCTCACGTCTTCATCCCCTCAGAAGGCATCCAATGTTTCACTACAGGATGAAAGCAATCCTTCTGAACAATGTTGTATTGCTTTGCTGTGACCTTTCCCTCCAGAAGAACAAGTGGACTGAACGCATGCTGGCAAAAAAAAGACCTCCACTGCATAACACAGCCGTCCAATCCCCCCGCAGGGGTTCCTGCATTCATTTCATCAGAGTTTCCTTCAATTTGTCAACTGTCTGTGATAATGCTGTTCATTCTTGGGATCTGTCAGAACTCAGAGAGACACAAGTCACTGTTTGACCTTTTCTTACAAACACAAGCCCAAAATATGTTGTTCCTAATCATGCATAAAATTCCTTCAGTATTGCTTCAGCGGGGAATATCGGCAGTATTTTATTTTAATAGCAGGGGACAATGACTTTAAAAAACGTTTTACTTGAAAAAATACTTTTTATATTTTGAACTATGCTGCGACAGTGTTATTGGAGACATCCACATTAAATGTACATTAAAAATGTCAGTCACCCACGTAACTCTCACACTTGAATGCACACATGGTCAACCCAATATTGGGTGGTCTTTCAAGCTGCTGCATTAACCGCTTTGAGTCTTTTAATTTTCCCCTCAAGGGGTCTGCTCAGTTGAGCAAGGCGAACTTTTCAGATTTTAAAGGTCATAAAGCACCTTGTCAAATGGCCAGATACATACACACAAGCACACTTTCCACCAGTTAAGGTTTTGTAGAAATATTTTGGTATTTTATTCATCATATTAATATATTTTTTGTGTGCTTTTTATTTATTATTGACTTTTTAATACAGTGCAAAATGCAACTCCACAATAAATGATGCCCATGTGAAAGAGAATGTTAAAAATATCATTCTAAACCTTATAATAGGATGACATGCATGGCTTTGATTTTATGCAAATTTTGGGCTGTTTCCTTTTGCCTTGCTTTTTTTAAAATCTTTTTCATACTGCTCTTTCTGTGAGAATAAATGCTGCAAAAAAATGGAGAATGATAATGATAAAATAATAAGAGTTGAGCACTAATAGCTTACAGTATATTTAGCATATACCTTATACTGTACAATATAAGTGTATCACTTGTGCATGCGTGAGGGCATGGGAATTCAAGTGCCGCCCGTGGACCCTAACTAGTCTCTGTTAACCCCACACTTTCCAGACAAAAGGCACTTTGTGTGTGAGAGCTGTATATGCAATGAAAAGATTTCAGGAGGTGAATGTAAAATAAGGCTCTCTTTTTTTTAAAAAAAGAAAGTCTTTTACAATTGTGTCTTTCATTTCCTTGCTTTACAAAAGTATGGACGCCATTAACAGGGAATCAAGACTATTCAGGAGTTGTATAATGGTCAAAACGCTGTGATCAACTGCAGTTGGGATGGTGTCCGACCGTTAAAATGGAAACTGGCATCGCTTGCAACTGTATGTCCGTTTGTGGATGTCTGTATAGTCGCTATTCAACTACTATTCAATCCCATTAAACTATTCAAGTAATGACAGCAACCTTTGCTTGTCCCTCCAACTCAGCTTTAGGAAAAAAAATGGCCTCGACAAAGATGACAAGAATGGTTCTTCGGAATGCCCCCTTTAGCTAAGAACAGCGTGATGACAAAAGTTAGATGTCACCGGCATCCCATGATAGCTTGTATCGGCGCTTTATTGCACTTGCGGAAATCCTTTGTGTTTATCTTTACCACTTTGATGCATGCCTTCCTTTCCATATTTTACTATCCTCATCGTTCTTCCTTTGCTTGTTCCGACTCCCTGTTATCAGGTGAATTTGGTTAGCAGCTCTGTGTCAAATTGTGATTTGGATAAGAGATTGGTCTCATCAGACCTGACAAGTCCCAAGGGGGGCCTGGGAGGTGTTTGAGCTTTGGGGCGAGAAATAGCTGATAACTCAGAAGAAAGGAGATAAGAAGTTATTTGCCATTGCAGATCAGGATGTAATCAGGTGACAACAGCTGCAGGATGATGTGGTTATACTAAAACAGATTCTGCATTGAAATTCAAAGTGTGTATTGAAATTATAACGAATTATCTTCAGAATGTCTGCTGGAAATATATAGCAAGGCAGCAGAATGCATAATCTGTCTGCCTGTGCCTGGAACAAATCCATCAAAATAGCATTCTACCACCTGTGCCACAACTTAAACCTGGTCTCATAAAGTCTAAAGTCTGCTTTTTGAAACAAAATTGTCAGGTGAGATGAAGTTATCTTATCTATACTGAATTTAGTTTGGATAACCGTATAGTTAGATTTTCTTGTCACCAAGTCTGAACAATTCAAAGTATCATTCTTGGAAAGTGTAAATTTAAAGGATGATAATGCAAAAAAACGTTTTAGTGATATGCAGAAACACTGTCTGAAACCATTTGAATGTAGGATCTTTTTCATTCAAGTAACATGGAGCCTTATCCCTCTCATTCCATTCCAAAATAAGCATAAATATATATTATGATTATATTTGAAGGCTACCTCTGGAAAAGATTAGAGCTTCCCCTCTTCAGGGTGCATGTACGTAGTTCGGGATCAACCTGGCAGTTGAAAAACTGACAGATTAGGTGTCCCCCCGACATATTTTATTTCCAAGGTCTGAACTCTATCTGCTTGTCTGTCTACGTCTGCCACGAGGTTCTCGTATGAAATGAAAATTATACTCCCTGTGGGTAAATTGTTCATATTTGCACAGCTGGGGCGGCTGTGTGGAAAGTCTTAGAAGTATTTGGACAACTAAACAATGTTAATTTGAAACCTATTAACATTCTACTTCGGTTCAGGTTGAGGAAGACATTTTCAACGCTTAACGAGTCCAGCAAGATGCACTTGTTTTCCGTTAGAGTCACAATTCCATCCATGAAATCCCAATCGCCACGCAGCACCCGCCTTCTGTTCTTCAGAATGCAAAACAATGACGGAACACCACTTTATGCTCCCCCTGTTCAAATATTTGCTCACACGTCAATGTTAAGTGTTGAGTGTCCAAGGCGGTATTGTTTTTTTGCTGTGTTTTATTGATTTGGCAAGTGTCATTATTTTTTTCTTTAATTGAATCTGTCTGGAGATGAATGGGTTGATCCTGATGGATTAGTCGGGTTTCCTTTTACCCACACCAAAGAAGACCTGCGTCCCACTTGGGCAGTTATTACTTGTAAAGAAAGCCTAAAGCTATTGTGTGCTGACATGACTGAAAAAAAGACAAATCCAGCACTTTTGTTTTATTGATTGTGACACAAAAACAAATACAGTGACAGATAGATAATGGTCCATTATCTGTCTTCTTGAATTTTACTGTGCTTCTGATTGTCTGATAGGAACTTGCGATTTTCCATTAAATTGGCTTATTTGTTTTTTTTTCAATGATGTTTTCATTCCGATTTCCTGTGCTTACACAGATCTATGAATATCTTTTTGTTTACATCCGTGCTTATGTTTACAGACGCCTTTGTTGTGGGTGGAATGCAATTCCTAATAAATTTATGCCGGGGTTTAATCTCTGTGAATCTCTGTGATTAGACATGGTGTTTTTTTGTTTTTGTTTTTCCAAATGCATTCTATAAACAAATCACAGTAGGATGGAAATATTGTGTTAAGCTCATCTCACTGCCTCCTCAGGGAAACATCTCAAACACTGTGAAGCATATCTGTTGTTTCTCACTTGCAAGTGAATCAGTTTCTTCTCTGGCCGCTTCGTTCTTTGTTAAATGTGGATGATGGCGTAACGTCAGCGCACAAGCTCATGTCTGGTAACTATATGTTTAATAACTAGAAGTACTGGCTCATCATCATTTAAGTATTAGTGCTAAGCTTACTTATAGTTCAATCTCAGACCCAACGTTTTGCCTCATGCCAGACAAAGTCAATACTAATAGTATGAAGTCATACACATATGATACAACTAAGTCAAGCCACTTTGAGCTCTTTAAATGAGCTCATCAGTCCCCCCATTTCCTCTTTTTCCTTTTTTTTTTTTTTTCTACATATGGGGCACCAACCATTCATTGGTAGGTTTTATACAAGCAACACAAAAGGACTCTCTCCACGGGTAAAATATGGGGGGTTCCTATTTTGAGTGTGATGGGATGTGTGTGTGTGTGTGTGTGTGTGTGTGTGTGTGTGTGTGTGTGTGTGTGTGTGTGTGTGTGTGTGTGTGTGTGTGTGTGTGTGTGTGTGCAAGTGCACGGGAAATCTTTGACACCTCGTCAGTCAAATTCAGTCAGGATCACTTTAAGAAAGTGTGGTACTACTGTCAGAGGATAGCGACAGTGTTGAGTAAGAAGGGAAAAAGTTTTTGTTCTTTTGGCGGGAGGGAACTGCAAAATCCTAGGTTGCTTTCCATTTGTATTTCTCCAATGTGACAAATGGCATGACACTCATGTCTAATTAGGCTGTGTGTTTGCTTAAGAGCAGCTGGGACTCCTGCATAAGGTCTGGCATGATGCCGCCGAATGAGCTGAGGGGTGCCGTGTGGCGTCTGGGTTGTGAAATTTCTCCTCGGGTTGAAAATCATGAAAGTCAGAACGGCGGCATAAGTCTTAACTCTTCTGTTTTTTTTGGAAACACGTCAGCCTGATTGCACTTTGATGTGTATGTTGCCTTTTTGTTAGGCTAAAATAAGATTGTAAATTGGTCATTATTGCAATATTGCTTCTATCGGGTGTTGGCCACTTTTAATGGAGGGGGCACACCCTGGAGTTTAGTGGTGTGATTAATAATAGTGATTGGTAAGCATTTTTTGTGGCATTTCTAAATATATTCAAAACATTCACTCCTCCACCACTCATTGACTCCAATATTGGAAAGAGCAGGAAGGAGTGAAATAATAAAAAAAAAAAACATTTTTTTGTGGTTTTAGATGGATACCAGAGCTGCTGACATTTTTAATTACAGGAATTATTTACAACTCAAATCAACACACTTTGTGGAGAAGAACCAGAACCTTGCTTTAATCAGAACCTGACACAGCAGCAACAAAATTATTGGTATCTGCAATCTCGTCACACTTCAGATGATCCAATTATTCTCGTCAACTGAAACCAATTTTCCGCCCTTTCTTTTATTGACAACCGCCAATTATTGCAACAGCACAACCAAAGTCAACTAAGAAGGCATCCTTCATTCTGTATTTACTTGGTGTGTGGAAAATGGTTTTCATCGTATAAATCTGACCCGTAACTAAGCTTTTCTATATTTCCACACAATCAATGTATGACGTATTACCCTTGTGAGTTATTCTATTTAGATAAATGACCCTGACTGAAAAAGCCCCGTAGGGATGTTGCACCTCACGGTCCCCCATTTCTCTTAATATATACAATTGAGAGCTTTTGGCGTTCCACAGCTTGCAAAGCACTTAGCTTTATGAAATCCATTTGACCTTAACTTCAACCAATCACTCTTTCTAAATCATTTCATTCATCCCTAACGTTCAGGTTAGACAATACGTGTTGTGTAAATCATAGCCCCCTTTTTTGCAGTCCCGTTACCGTAGCGATGAGCCTATGAGAGGCTGGCCTTTGACAGGAGCACAAGTGGTGCGATAAAAACATCCTCTCGCTTACACATGTCCAACAACACTAAAGCTGCATCAGTAGAAGAGGTCAAAGTGCATCCGTGACCCTGCTGATAGAACACTTCTGTGTGGTCAAGCGGGGTCAACAGATCAGAGAAGTAAAGTGGAAGGTCAGGCTGAAATGACAGCGCACCACCAACATACACGAAATGTATCCATCAAAAGTGAGAGCGTCACTTCCATCTTCTCTTGTTTTAGACTTTGTGTAGTTTTATCACAAAAAAAATCCCATCGTTGGAGAGAATTCTGTACTTCATTTAGTGTGATGGAATTTCAAAATAAAATGACTGCCCTTGATAAATATATGATGTTTGCCTCATTTGTTATTCCCATCATAAAGCATTGATGTTGTTTCACTCCTCCATCTGTTGTCACTCATAGCGTGTTAGCACATTCCAATATGGAAACTGCTATTTGGGAGAATTCTTCCTGTGTGTCCTCCGGAGAGTCCAACGTGATTTGTGTGTGTGTGACAGGTGCTCGCACAAATATATGCATGCTCGAGGCATGCCAGAATTGTTATCGCCACGAAATCAAGGTCACCACTTTTACCAATGAGAAACTTTGCTTCATTCTCATCACATCAAGACGTTTGTAAAAGCCAAAATAAACCACTGAGGCGTTTCTGTCATCAAACTCGCCTTTTCCAAAAACACTGACAAAGAAATGCTGTTGTCATGAATCACTTTTGATTCAGAAACATACAAGCGACTAAAAATGGATTTTCCCTACAAGCATTTTTTATGATGAGGTTTTCGACAAAGCCAGTTGTTATTGGACAATTACAACTTTGAGTATGACTACAATTAAGTTTCCCTTGCAACAAAGCATTTAAATACAAAACAAATGGTGAAGCCACAATGAGCGGAACAGTGATGACATCATCGGAGAAATTGTCTTTGTATGTGCACAAATATGATTTTTTTATAAGCACATCCCCCAAAAAATCCCCATACAATTTACATTTGATTTGCAAAGATGGAATTCAATTTGAGAGACAAACAATGGAAAATCTAAATCCACAGACGTGAATTTCCCAATTTCAGCAAGGTTGTGCTTTAAACAGCATGGAATTCGTTTTATCGTCATTTTTGGTTTGATCTTTTATCGCCCACAGAGAATTTATTTGACTAATTTGTCCCTTCCTGGTGCCATTCTTGCTTCCTCACAAATTGAACCCACTCACATCCCACATTTCCCAGACATGACTTTTAAAAGTCTTCCTCATACACTGTACACTATCAGCTGACAAGATCGCCAAGTAGCTTGTCCTTGATGGCGCTTCTCTTGTCATTGGCGCAACGGGCACAAGCTCGGCCGCAGCATGGAAACGCTTAAAGAGGCTGAAGCGTGGCCCTCACCCTGACCACTGCATGCCACTCCTAAAGCACAAGCATGTGTAAAGGATTTGGGTGGATAATGACTTCACTAAAAGCAGGCGTAACCAATAACTGTCTTCATGGAGGGGCGTAAAATAAGACATGATTACGCTCTCTTTAGTAGAATCCACAAAGTAATCGTATCACTGATAATCTGTCTTAAAAAAAAACGCCGCAATTGTCTTTTGTCGACTGAGGAAATGGCAATTATTAGTATTATATATTCTGCCTCATATTATTTGCCAGTCATGTAAACAAACCCAACCTAAGACAAAAGCTCAAATATTTAAAAAAAAAAAGTATCACCGTATGATGCAACACACGAGCTGGAAGAGAGAATTAAGGTGCCCTCAAGTTGCATGCTTAATATATCTTCGAGTTTCTCAGTAAGTGTTGAGACGATAATGCGCTTGTCGTACCAAACACACACAAGCAGCCTTGCCAGTTACTTGAATCCTGTTAAACCTGAAGTTATATCCAGCAAATGTCACTTTATTTGGTAACGATATATGTAAGCCATGACTATGTTTAACTGCTCCCCAAACAGTAAAAGGATTTTCCTCTTAATCCCAAACAGACCCTCAATGTCAGTCGGAGTGATGAAAGGTTACAGTGAGCCCACATCCATCGAGCTC
This sequence comes from Syngnathus leptorhynchus, assembly GCF_054491065.1. NCBI lineage: Eukaryota > Metazoa > Chordata > Actinopteri > Syngnathiformes > Syngnathidae > Syngnathus > Syngnathus leptorhynchus. The sequence goes on along the minus strand of NC_141204.1, from coordinate 7,297,067 downwards.
CATACAGCGTTTCCTCGTCTTCTAAGAACCCCCGCCATGCTCGCGGGGATCTTCAGAATTTGCTGCTTCCCCAGGAGGACTACACCAGATAAACTTTACAGCCTGGCCAGGTTACTATGAAAGTTGGGTTTTTTTTACAGAAGAAATGAGAAGCATACTTTTGTGGCTGATGTAAAGAAATAGCAAAATGCACACGTTTATCAAAATTCCTCGGACATTTTGAAAATATTTTCTGATTCTTCCCTCAGATTTAAATTCCTGGAGGAGCACACTACATGGGAGAACGGCTTAGAAGACAGACTGACGTTTTTCATGCTGGAATGTGAATGTAAATTTATGAATGCCAAGGCCAAACTTACTTTTGCTTACTCTTGTCTATTTATTGTGCAAAACTTGCTGGCAGTAACTATGTGTGGATGTTTGATGGAAGCACTTTTTCTTTCCAATAGAGCTCGGAGTAAGTCAGATGATGTCAACAAGTCGTGAGGTGACCTCCATGGGAATTAAATCTAGAGTGGACATGATTTTTTTCATCGACCCATGGTAATACAAATTGGAGACGTTTTTTCCTGGTTTTGATAGACACCAGACACCCACACTCACTGACATTCTCTGTAAGCACACAAGTGGCAGAGGAGTGTGAAGTTGATGAAGAAAAGGAGGAGGTGAATGCTGGCTTGATAACAGGGTGAAAGGATGTGTGTGGGTTCACAAGTCAGGTTGAGGCGTTATTTTGACACATACCAATTCCAACTTACAGCAGCATTAGAGTTTGGGAAATTTGTAGAGGGCTACAAGTCACAAGTACCACCCCTCTGGCTTGTAGTTAACTGCTACATAACTCACTTTTTAACACACAAGACTTCTTTTACAATGCACACTGACCTGATATTGTAAACAATGTTTTTAGTGGGCTGTTTTTCTGTCATCATTGGGGTCTTCCATGTCAAATAAACACAGAGTGGAAAAGGCATGTGTGTTCTTCAAGTCCAATGTAGCACATGAGGTGACAAGAAAAGACATTTATCGAAAATAACCATCTTTATTACACCTGGTAGGGTAAGTAATAATTCATAATAAATGTTGGGGTATTGAACATTTTTAATTTGAAAATGTTACTGATTGTGCACAAGCTGCATTCAAGGAGTGACCACAGAGATCTCATATGCAGATGAAAAAAAAATACATCAATAAATTAAATCCACAAACACCAAGATGTATACACGATGGCACTGATATAATCCTTCTGTTGCTTTGATCGGAATAAATGAGATTTTCAGTGAATAATGAAGGATTGGTTCCTAAATAAAAACGAGCAAATTTAAATCTGTGAGTCGTGAATTACCCCAAAAAATAATTATCCCTTACACCTCAGAATTTGTACTTAAAACAATGGAGTCAAATCATTCAGTCTAGAGGACATATTACCAGGGTGATCGGGACTCATTGTCTGAGAATGTCTGCACAAGAGAACCCAAGTGAACTTTTAGTCACCATAACAGCCATACTGGAGATGGCGCTAGAGTGACTCAATCCAATAAATGCTGCAAATAACCTAGATATTAAGCCAGATACAAGTGAAACTGGTACCTTAACACAAAATGGTCTTTGTTAGAGACTTTAAGAAGATTTACATAGATTACCTTGGGCCTTACTAGGAGAGGGAGCGTGTGTATGCTTGCATGCTTGTGTGCGAGGATCTCACAGCTCATTCCAAAACGCCTCCGCTGTGTCTCAAGAAACGTACAGCAGTGTGCGGCCAAGCCTGTGTCAGCTCATAATGCAGAGTGCTGTTTACTCCTTTTCGAGTGGGGGGCTGCACTCAACTTGGATGAGAGAGGACGGACTGTGCATTACTGCAGACTTGAGGGAAACATACAAAGTGTTTGTTGATAGTTTGGTTATACTGAGGCAACCAAATGAGAAAGGGGGGGGGCGGGGGGGAGGAGATAAGGGTCACTAAATTCTGCGATTTAAACGTGATTGATTATACATGACTAATATGGCTGTACTTTTGAGATAAGATTGAGTTTAATTCAATCTCTAACCATGCACATTGTAAATCATATTACCCAATGAAATGAATGCTTGTCATTCATCCATTCAAGCCTCCCCAAATATGTTGTTTATTAGGAAAAATAGCATTATGTATTAGGGTACTTTATAAATCGGGCAATAATGATGGAATGATGATAGAAATAAACCATGTTTACCCATTTTTTTTGCTTCAATTCAATAACTATAGCACTGCTCCTTCTATTGTGCAAATATAATACAGATATAGTGATACACATGAAGAGGAGTTCCACATCTGACTCAGTAAATTGGTGAAATATTGATCATTTTTTGCACATGAAACTTTTAACAGATGCTAAGTTTTGGAATTTAACTATAAATGTGGTAACTATGGGTATAGTTGGCTGTGGTGTAGAAATATAACCAGAATGTGTGCATGTGACTTTGTGTTTGCGTGCATATTGTGTGTGCGTGTATGTGTGGGTGAGAAAGAGAGACTGATTAACAACTGGGTCATTATTGAGGCACAAACTTGACCAGGCTAAGAGGCTTCAAGCGTCACATCACAGCTCCACTGAGCTAAGGGTCAGCTATGTTTCCAGAATGTTACTTTGTGATTACCAGCAATTTCAGATAGCATAAAAAGAATTGGTTAGATTTTTTGGGGGAAAGATTTCTTGGTGTCATGGACAACCCAGGGAGCAGTTGGTGGATTATGGTGGAGATTGCCTGCAGGATTCTTGGCATCTCTACAGCCACAGGTAGGATAATTTGTAATGTCTGATGAAACAAGTTAGACTGTAGACTGAGCCTTACTGCAATGTGTTCTGTTGCTTTTAAGATTCTTTATCAGAGAGTCTGAATTTCACGAGGCAAGGAGTGTTGCAACATGCTGTTCAAAGCTGTTATCTGATTCTGAATCTGTGCTAGAATAGCACTCATCCATATTAAACAATACTATTTCAAAAGTCAGCTCTGAGAAAATAATAAGCCTGCAGCTTTGAACACTTCCTGTCATACAATAAAGAAAATAACCCAAATACAGATTTCTGGTCTGTTCAAAAGGTTCAAAAGGTCAAATGTAAGTCAGAAAAATAATACAAATAAGATGGCTGTGGACAAGAATGGCAGATAGCCTCGATAGCTTTGTCGAATCACAAAACATCACACCACTTGATGTTGCAGCATGGAATATGGCCATGCATGCTACAAGTATCTCATATTTAATCAAATATGAGACAGGTAGAATGGTCACTCAAAAAATATCTAAGTCTATCCTCAAATACAACAAAATCACAACTAAACTAGAGACAGTGAGGGAAAAAAAATTGCTTGGCTACAATTCCTGATCCCCTACTCGACAAAGTCGTTAGCTACTTTAATTGAAATAGTTGCCAACCCTGCTCCTTAATGCAGACATGGCCCATTCAGCTAAAGTCTCCGCATCCAGCAGGTTTACTAGCCTTACTTGAGCTCATGTGGTTTTATACACTCATGATCATACCCTGCGTTTGCACATTTATGTGTCTGTCTGCCTCTGTGTGTCTGCAAAGGACAAACGAGGTTCACCTTTATGTTGATTTTCAACTGCTCTGTATGTATGAAGTGTTTATTCCTCTCACACCCTATAAATGAACAGCAAGCTTCTAGTAGCATTCTCCTGATCTAGTGCTGATTGTATCACTGCATTTCTGCCTCGCCGCTCATAGAAAATGTTTCCATGTGTACTCCGCATGCATGCCTCGCTCAAAAAGGCAAAATAGAATCTTTATTTTAAAATATTTCCTCAATCAAAACCATAATTGTACTCCAGTTAAGTATTACGTTTTACCGTCACTGTTTCATTGTTATTTGTTTGTTTCTTTACTGTAAAATGAGCAATTATTATTAGGTCATTATCATTCTAGGCAGCAGATGTCGCTGTTTCCTTCGCCAATGGCAAGCGTTGCATTTATGGTAGCAGTCTGACGTAGGAATCTGCACAACTTGACCGTTTCTTTTTTTTTTTTTTTTTGGTCTTTGGGTTGAGGACACAGGCAGTTGGACATTTTTCAGCTGCCAATTCAAGAATTGCATTCTAGCTGGTCTTCCAAAGCATACTTTCATTCAGACTAAACAAATATATGATGCAGAACAACAGCACAATTGATCATTCATGAAGTCAGGATATAAGATAAGAGGAAATGCAGTGATATCGTTTTACTAATGGTCGCGGTGTTGAATGCAGGGTTCAAATCCTAATTATGAACACAAGTAAAACATTTGCGCAATTCAGTGACTGACATCATTTTCAACTTTTGGAATGGATGCAACATTGTTAGGGTTTACCTCAGGTTCACTCAAGCGCGTGAATTAATTTAATATTCCATCAGCACCTGAACATATCTATAATTAAGAAAAGCACATCTACATTAATCTTGTTTGTTTTATAGTCATTGAGGGGCAAGAAAAAAAATATTGTAAAGACCACCCTCATGCAGAAAAACAATGAAAAACGTCAATGAACCAAGTCTGACACCTAGTGGACAAAACTTGCAAAGCTCCAAATGAAATCATTGCATTCTCTTTTTCAGTGTTGTGTGCTGTAGGAGTGGAGACCATCCAACAGGGAGACTTCAACAGCCTTGGCATTTACCTGCTGTAAGATTTTTTGGGTGGGATATTGATGTTTCAAAGTTAATCTCGTGGTGGCCTACTTATGTTGTTTGCTGTTTATGTGTCTCACGTTCAAATTAACGCTGAGCCACAGGAAAGCTTCTCCCAGAGGAGAGCTGCAATCTAGGTTGTCCTCGAGCAAAGCTCATGACTGTTTATAATATGATTTCCAAGAAGAGGCTTTCCATGTGATGAGTTTGATCCCAGGGGGCTTTTGTATGGTTCATAAGATGGGAATCTGTTTTATAAAAATTGTTGATGATTACTGGTCCTTTATTCAAAGAAAAATCTAAACTCAGACACAATCTGACATGTATCAATCCGGTACTTGCTGAATGCAAATGATTATTGTTCCTCACCAGAGTATCTTCTGTTGGCATCATGATATTTGAGTTGGCCTATTACCTGGATGCACTTCTGCTCATGTGCCTGCCGTGAGTGCACAGTTTTATTATCTCACCATCCATAAAATGATAAAAGGCTGAAATGAGGCAAAGTGGCTACACTGATGCTGACGATGAATTCTCTGCCATCTCCGCAGGTGTCCTCCTGAGTGGCAGATCTTTACATTATGGGGAAAGATGGCAAAAGTTGAAGGCTTCCAGAAGTTCCTCTATTATTCCATAATGTCCATCGTCTGTTTCCTGCACCCTGTGCTTGTGTGGCATGCAGTGATTCCGGGTAAAATTAAGCTGTCCATAAATTTATAACCTTAAACCTTGAATATACCTAAATACCATTTAGATATATTTCTACCATCCTAGGGGCAATGCTTCTAGTGACTGCCTTGTTCAACTTCATGCTCAGCAAGAAAACAAAGACCGAATCATCTAAAAGGTCGCAGGAGAGTTACAGCAGCCAAGGCCCCACCACAGTTTATGCGATAGAGGGGGTCGACCCGAACGGGACGCTCTCCTTCCTCAGCGCGATGACGGGGAAAAGAGTTGCCCTAGCAACCAGGAACGAAGGCAACGGCCTGGCCGGGAGTGGAGAAGAGAGCTTCCAGGCCATGCTGGAGTTGGAGCGGACACCAAATGAGAGGAAGAGGAAGGATAGGAAACCCACATGGATGAGAGGGAGGAAGGAGGTGCTGGAGAGGGAGATGGAGGAGATGACAGGGTTTGGGGATTCAGAGCCAGAAAACACCTCGGACACTGCACCTATGATCACTGGCTGATCGGCTCTGCCCGGCAAATGTTGGGTTGGTGCTGAAACTGTACAGTACTTGAAATAAATGAAACATTATTAGGTTTTTGAGCAATGACTGTTAGTGAAATGAGGCTGCATTTAAATCTTGCCTGCAATTTTAGCACTGCTAACTAGCCCTCATTGGGGATGGGCCTTCTACCTGTGCCCTATATGTAACAAAAAGCCAAAGAAAAAAGCAAAACGTGCAAAAAGTTAATCCTTTGAGCTTTTAAGTTCGTCTCATGACATTTGCTGCCATGGTGTGAGCAGTTAGAATTTTTGTGTGACTTCAGAGGTGTAAAATGTCCCCCAATATCAGGTCAAATTGTGAATAATACCATTTTAGAGGGTCCACTGCGTCTGTTTTATATTCACATTTGCTTTTACCGGATGATTTTTTATGATTGGCCAATTTATGAGACACATGGTGCCTTTTAGTCTGATTCAGTCCATATTTGCAAAGCCTGAATAGAGCGGGGCAGCCACATTAATGCAAAACAATCTAATCTAGTTAATGTTTCATGCATTATTTATTAGGCAATAAAGTGGATTAAGTGTTTCACTCATTCAACAACACTGGTGGAAATCTGTGTCAATGTGACCGGGAAAAACTGGAATTAAACCATGCGCAGGTGTCAGAGTCGAATTCAAGTCGCCTCATTGTGTGTGTTTAGCGAGTGTGAGTGATCACCATGGCAACCGTGCTCCGGGATGTGAGACCAGACACTCCAAACCAGTGAAAAAAATGGAGTTAATATGTCCAACACGGTTATGCACTATTGACTGTGATTTGTTAAACATATTTAACGACAGACGTAGGCAATAATAAAAAGCCTGCTTTTCATTTATCTCTTTTGTCAATCCGTCTCCTTCCTGCTGCGAGTCTTCTTTTGTTCAGGCTGTAAATCAATATTGTCTGCCAAAATACTTACACTGCAATCTTTTGTTGCCTATCTGGAGCTTTATATAGAACAGGGCGTCTTGATGAGCACAACAATGACACATTTCAAGTAAATAGCCTGCAGGTCAAGTTGGTCAACCTTTTAATGTATTCATATGTATGTGTGTGTGTTGAGCACACTGCATGTGATATGAGATGTTCTGATGCAGAAAATAGTGAGAATTTGTGTGCAGTTCACTGAGGTCACACAATGGCCCATGCTCAGCCTACCCTCATATAATGATCTCGATGAGCAGCTGATTGGTGCCAAATAAATTGTTGAGCCATTTCCATTCGTGTTCTTTTCTGAGACTTGACTCAACAAGTCACTTCCTTTAAATTGTAAATCCCCATCAGGGAGGGTGAGGGAGGGTCTTCCTGCAGGCTTAGTTTTTGTTTTCCCTATTACAATGGCTCAGATGGAAGATCCGGGATCAAAAACAGGATGGGAGGAATACATCTCGGACATGGCCGTGGTGGCTTTTTTTCCCTTTATTCAGAGAATGGGTGTTCGTTCTGGCGTGAGGGGATTTTCACTCCAAGAAAATAAAAGCTAAAAAAGAAAACCTAATTTGTTTCTTTTTATTTCATTGTCAGGCATTATGATAGACAGAAAATGACAAACCAAATCCAAACTGACTACTTTTTAGCCACAAAAGAAATTCACAGCAGCCCTCCATGAATCTTGAAAACAACAATTGTGCTTGAATAAGCTGCAGGGCCTTGATTGCACCGGAGAGTGGAATGCAAAGCTAATACAACAAGGCCCGCCTATGCCCAACGCTAATTGGTCAAATTTAATCAACGCGGTCTGTTATTGGCTTATCTTGGTGTCAGTTTCTTTGTGCGGCTTTCAGATAGAGCAGCTCCCAGAGAGAGGGAGGGGGGGGGCAAGACTATAAGCGGTGTAGTCCTCACGAAGGAACACGGAGACCTCAAGTGCCATGGTAAGAAGCTTTTAGAGTTGACAACAAATTAGCAATAATCTATTGTCTATTTAATTGTAAATTAAACTGCGGATTGCATAATTTAACAAGAGATGGTCTTAAGTTGCTGACAGTGGAAGAGGTGGTTGATTTTTCCGCACAATTGTTAAAGTGCGTCAACATTTGGTTTGTGCGTAATTCTTGCACAAAGTGGTGGATGGGTGGATGGATGGATGGTGATTGCATGGATTGTTGCCGGTGTAGGTGTGATAATTGAATGCAGCTCTCGCGATGCCTCTTTGTTCACATGGAGCATAAAGAAAGGGAAGATAAGACCTTCCATGTGCACCTTTTCCCAATTCAAGCCTTTCTCTGCTATTGTCAACGTTACCTTAAATGATTTATAGGAATGGTAACCGACTGGGAATGCATTTAAATGTGTAAATATGCACGAGGGACCGACTGACGACTCTATGTGGCCAGATTTTGAAGTAATGCTATTGATCTGATTTTCATAGTTTTAATAAAGATGATGAAAAATTGGATTTCTGAGTGGTTTTGGATAAGAATAACTCTGAAAGAAGCCAGATTTTGTCATTCTTACTTTGACTAAATTTGCACCAAAGGGTTTTATTTATTGTTAACAAGCAAGTAATTTGTTAATAGTAGTTTGTGACACGAAACAAATAAAAGCATTTTAGATTCATAAAATCCACACGTAAAACTGCTGATTTAAAAAAATGAATGGAATATTCCTTGTGACAGGGGTGTTAATTAAATTCCAAACACCCTGTAAGGCAGCAATAATGCAGTGTAAAACATTGACCCAGTTTTCTGGTGTCACAAGTGACATTAGAAATAAAATGATGATCCTCGTGAGCCATGTGTCGTGAAGATGAAGCGCTCATTTGCATCACTTTTCATACTTATGTCGTTAACCACTAGGTGGCAGCATTGTACCATCAACTAGTGTTATAGTTACCAGCGCTAACAATAATATACAGTGGTCTCCAACCTTTTTTGCGCCACGGACCGGTTATAATATTTTCATGGACCGGCCTTTATATAAATAAATAATACATTAATAATAATTATATAAATACGATTAAATAAAATGATACAACTGGCATAAAAACAAAGCGCATAAAAATAAAACTCAACATTATGTGTCTGCTCCGGAGCTTTGTTTGGTCGCTGTAACCGCTTGACTGGGGAAACATGTCATGTGACCGGGACGAGCGTCTTGACCTGAATTAATTGATTGTCGATAATATATATATTTTCTTTTCTGTGTGACCCTGTACCAAATGACCCACGGACCGGTATCGGTTTTCTTTTCCCACCATTTGGCCAACTCTCATACTGTATTTGCTCGTTTTGAATGGTTTCTTTCTAGTTCTATGGTTATCGTCACAATGATCCTTTTTACCAACTGGCACCCTTCTTTGACTTTGATGTCACTATACAAAAATGAAAAGTCCCCTTAACTACTGACCCTGTTATGTATGAAAAGGGGCCTTTGTTAAGCAGCTCACTTTCGCTTTTCATTCACCACTAAGCTCTGTCTGCAATCATTTCGCAATCCAAATATACAAAGATCAGTTTAATGAAAAACCAGGCAGGTTATGACACGAGCATTGATTCTTCAATGGCAGTGTGAAGTGATTAAGTGAGTGCTCGTACAAGAATGTGAGTGGGAGTTTTGGACACTATTAACAACTCACTTTCATTGTTCCATATCTTGTTGCATGAATGTCTTGCAATATATGAAAGTAAACAAAACAAAAACATAATGTAATGAGATATAATGACATGTCATGTCACAGAGAGCTTTCTGTCTGTGGAATCTTTGCCACTTTTTGATGTTTGGATCAAGAAGTGTTCCCCCAACTGACTCACATCCTGTGGTTTATCAACTACAGCCAAGGTCATTTGACCTCTGACATCCTGCTGTGGAAGAAATGCTCTCATCCCATCCTCTCTTTGATCACAAATGACACTAAGATACTTTTAAAGTTGTTTATTCACAAACTAACATCTAAAATGTTGGTATAAATAATAAATAGCACACTTACACAAAAACAATATTGACTTGTTAAAGCTATTGAAGTTAATTAACATTTGGCCTCCAGGGCTTTTTAGTAACAAATAGTCTCTTACTGCTAAAATGTATAAATGACAATCTCATTTCAAGCAGAATCTGACACTTTGGCAGAAAATGACACAGTCTTTTGAATGGCCCTGATATCAGCATGTATCTCAAAGTCCAATGTACACACCACTCTTGTATAGCTGCATGTTTCCACTACTGGCGTTAATTTGAGGCTCTTCCGCGCTGTCGAGAACGCTGGCGCAGACCTCTTCTTCTCTTTCTCCTCAGACACAACTTCACGTTGCGATCCAGAGACCTCGCTCTAGAAAGCAAAAAAATAATAATAATTATATGTAGCTTGAAAGTTGTCAAGCACAGTACCCTACTTGGACAAACAAAACAACATTCAATGTCTGTGACCTATGACCTCATGCAGTATGAGTAATGCATAGTGCTCTCATGTATAGAGGTCAACGTCCATTTTTAACCTAAATTGAAGGATTACATGGGGGTTGGGTGAGCATAAGCACATAAATGCATTACAAAGGCAGTTTTTTCCAATAGCTATGAATTAGTGCATATGCATTCATATAACTGTGACATTTGGAGTGAACTTGCATATTTTAAATTGTTGAATGACCTAGCGCAGCTACACTATCTTGTGCACCTCCATCACTGGAAATGGCACGTTTTAAAAGAATTACCAATTTAATAAATGTTCACTTAAAAATATTTTGATTCATGATTCATTTGCATTGCATTTCACCACATGATCTTTTGACATCCTTTCTTATGTTATTTTCAGCAATTTAAACTCACTTAAAAATATTTTTGGACTCCATCTTACCTATTCCAGCATCGAATCAGCTGTTTTCCCATAGGCGCATCTGGACTCAGACAAACGGGCTCATCGGTGCTCTTCAGCGTCACTCTGTAAAACACGCACGCACATGCACGTTAGGTCACGTGAATGTGTGCGTGCTTGTGCGTGTGTGTATGCAGCCGTGCAAACTTACATCACAGTGACTTTGTCGCAGTTGGGGTTCTTGGGGTATACGGTGAGCTCCCTCAGTCTGCCTCGCACGCCAGTTTGCGTCTCAGGACACAAACATCTTCCCGGAACAAACGTGCTGTCTGAACAAACACAAATAACAGGATTAAGCGGTGTGTGTGTGGGGGGGTCACTCGGTGTGGTGAAGATTAGTTTACGCAGACACACACAACTCGACAAACCATGGAGACAGTCAACAGCGGATGTTCTCACCTGTGTTCAGCGCACACCAAGCAGCCAGCAAGATGAGCTTGCACACTGACTGAGGATTGAGCCGCATGTTTGACGATGACTGAGCCTTGACAATGATCTCCTGAACCACACGCCGCTTTTTTATACTCTCGCGCTCCTCCCCCGCACACTCAAGAGCTGGGCTTTCCGTACCCGGAAATTCCCTAAAGCACTTTCCTTCTTTGGATGCTGCAGAGAACCTGGACACCATTACTTTGCTTCAGCCCTCACAGCCTTAAGGACATGTTTAATAGTTTTTCCACTCTAACACCGGATGGAGAAAGTCCAATTTATATTTTTCCCCATCATGCGAGATTATATGGACTATAATGTAGACTGTTATCAGTGCTTCAGTACAATTAAAACGGATGTTTTTCAAAATAAATGAAAAGTTTGCATGATTCAAAGTAAAAACCACACTGTGCAACCAGAAGAACACCATCCGCGCAGTGAAGACTCATGTTTTGTGGTTGTTTGTGTCCAGCTGGAAGTAGGGCCACTTTTTGGTTTCCATGTGTGTGCCAGAAAGATGACACTGATGAGGAATTCCACTGTGCAGCATGATATCGATGTTAAGCATCAAACTAAATCAAGGATGTTCTTTTATTGGGGCATTCAAAGCCCAGACCTAAACCCAACATTTGTAGGACGAGTCCTGTGCACAATTGTGGATCTCTCAGTCATGATCCAGACTGAATCATCAGGACTCAGAAAAATATTCACTTTCTATTTCCAGTAACTGTGGGTATTCCGTTTGATTTATTTACCTATTTATTTACTTTTAAGAGAAAGTGCAGAGAACAGGACTGACCTGACAATGACACAGGTCATGTTTTATTATGCTTTGCCATTGATAGTTACAGTCTGTTGCATTTGCTGGCGCTGTGTCAACAAGACCATGTGATTTACCCTAAGTGCCTCTCGCCTGTTTTCGATCTGTTCATCTATTTGATTGCGTGATTTACCTTCTGTAATGTAATATTTTTTTATTATATGTCTTTTAAATACATTGTACAGAACTTTACAAGTGTAAAAATTGATCAATCTTTCTGGGATTATTTGGAAGGCCATTTGTGAAAACTGCCTAGTAACAAATTATGCTAATACTAATATATTCTTTTTGACCACAGCTGGACTCTCATCACAATGGGAGAGCATCAAATTTACGTGAAGCTCAATGCAGACAAACAAATCCCCAAGTGAGTCCCATTTACTTGCATACAATTGTGATGGTACTGAATAGACCAAATGCAAGCTGTTGTTCTTTTGTCAGGTCAGACATCCTGTTGTTGCTTCGCACATACAATTGCTACCATGCAGGCAAGAACTTCCAGTTGAGAGCTCATGAGGTAAGACTCACCTATTACAGATATCCAGGATAGGACTTTGGGAAATACCGGTTGTTTATTCAACGGCTGCAGCAGTGGTTTGTGAAATGTACTCATATCAAAAATGAAACCAGTTCCACCGGTGTTTATAGGGAAACAAATGGGATTGAATCAGATTTTGTGCAAAGTATCCACTATGGGCCCCTGAGCGCCAACCACCAAAAATCCCCAGTTAATATGGAATAAAAGAATGGGCCTCTCAGATATGCAGTCATACACCCAAACAAACCACTCGCCAACTTAACCTTTAACTTTAGTGTGTGTAAAAAATGTTTGAGAGTACCGTTATTTGCTTGATAATTGTTCTGTGGCATTTATGGCCAGGAGTTTCCCTTTGTGTGCACCAGTAGGTTGCTGAGTGGTCGACTGCATATGTGCAAGTGTGTGGGGGTGATTGTGGGCAGCAAACTGTGGTCATGTGTCCCTCATATTTGTCTCCCACCAGGATTTTGTCTCATTCTAGGAAAGTCCCTCACATTCCATCTGATGGTGACTATGGTCTCCATAAGTAACAAAATTGCGGCAAAAAACGACATAGATTGCATACAGTGTGCATATTTTGGATTGGCCCAAAAAGTCCCACGCATCCATTCACAGATGGAAACAGATACTACAGTTCTGTAGATCATCGGGATTGCAAGCCCGAGTCTATCTCACATGCATATATTTTGATATTAGGTATATGCATGAATTGTTAAGTATATGATCACTATTTTGTGGAGTTCTCCTATCTTACATAATCTCCGCGATGAACGAGTAACTACTGTTTGTCTATTCCTGTTTGTCTTTCTATTGAGGGTGAATGCTAAATTGTGAACAAACATTTGAAGCATATGAAGACAAATGTGCAAAAAGAGGTCAAGATAGTGAATAACAATCCATTTATCTTGTTGCTTTTTGAGGATGACATCATGATCACGCTGACTGGGTGTGCATGGAGTCAGGTGATGTGTGAGTCATGCCGTGGTCGAACAAGTCAGGTGCAGTGACTTGTATGTTTGGGAAATTGAACACAAACAGTTTTTTGAGTTGAGAATAGGTCCAGACATGTTTGTAGGCTAAGTGTGGAACTGTAACCTGAATGGGGATGATTATGAGGAGGTGGAGGAGGAGCAGGAGGAGGAGGAGGAGGAGGAGGAGGAGAGGTGGATGCTAGAACAAAGGAAGATTCACCTTGCTGGAGATCAATTCATAATTTGTTTTAATTCTTTGTATGCTTTCGTAAAATTTTAAACCGCAACAAAAAAAATTAGGCCAATGTTGTGAATGCACTAAAAAAAGAAACAATTAAATTGTGCACCAATAAAATTTGATAAAAGATAATAAATCTTTCGTTTTTTTCTGTGCAACTAATGTGCATGTTCTAATTCATGTGTAGTGCAATCTAAATTATACTACATAATTATATCCATTCATATTCTATATATATTGTTTTTCCACAATATAGGATCATGGGTGAGGTAGAGAATATGGCAGCCATATAGACAAACATACATTCACAGTCATAATCACAGCTTTTATCGCAATTTAGAGTTCATAATGAAATAACGGTGTTTTAGGGAATATGGGAGGAAGTCCTAGTCCCCATTTGAAACACAGCATAAGGCAAATATGTAAATTCTAATTCTAACCTCGGGATTGAAGTGCAAGTAAGATAAAAATAATAATTGTAAGTATATAATGTACAGTACAGTACTACTGCAATCTGGTCACTGTACTTTCATCAATTGGTGCAAGCGTAGCTCTCTCTAGTGGCTTTGTTCGGTTATTTTCAATTCAGAAGCCTCAGTTGTTGCACCGCCTTTTACCACTAGGTAGCAGCATTTAGCTGCAGGTTTTTTTGTTTGTTTTTTTTGACCAAAAAAACTAAAACATAAGACATCCATGTGTATTCCATTTTTGTCTATTGCTGTTGTACTCATTATGGTCGCCTGAGAATTATGACCTATCCCAGCTAATTATTTTGGGGAAGGGAGGCAAACACACTGGACTGCAGAACATTTAAACTTTGCACATGAAAATGATGTGTGAACTCCTCTTAACTGTGAGGCAAAGTGGCAAGCCACTAGGACTAGGGCATTGTGCTACCCATAGAAGATATTATTTATAGAAAATACACATGACACCACAATAGATGTGCAAAAAAAAATTTAAATTAATGTATTAATTCATTATGCTTGTATGCAATTACCAAACTCTACTTTTAAATGTTTAACAATAAACTTTCCTCCCAAAATTTGTGTGTCCAAAACGTTTACATTTTACAATTTCTTTATAAATGTTAATCCTAAATAAATAAACTGTTGACTAGTTCAGGGTCTCCCCCACCTCTTGTCTAAAGTCTCCTACAAGTGTTTAGGTTATAGCGAAAGTAAAACATTTTCATACACAATATGATTTCAACATTTTAATAGAAACATACAAAGTGCAACAATAGTGCATTCACATTGCTTGCAAATAAATAGCCATTCACTCCATGTACATCCATCCTTCCCGAATATCCAAGTCCTCGTGATCTCGCTTTTATGTAAAGCGCCCCCAAAAGTGCCCCTTCAAGTCCTCATCTGAGCAAAGAGCCAATCCACGGGGTCTTTACCTCGACTGTCTTGTCTCCTGAGAGAACAATCCTCTGTGCCGCTCACACCCGTGCAAGAAGGCCAACAAGTTCTGTGGGCACGCGGGGAGCTGCGAGGAAGTGAGGCCGATACAGAGTGTTTCATCTGAGTCTTGGACAACTGCCTCAGCCTGGGGGGTCTTTGGAGCCTGAAGGGGGCCGAGCTCGGGAGCCCCTCGGGACAAGCGAGAGCTTCAATGCTTTTCATGTAGTCGTCCAGGGAGTGCAAAGACGGAGTGGACTGGCAGGCAGTGGGATGCAGAGGCAAGTCTTCTAGCGTCTCCATGATGGTAGGCAAGAGGGGCAGCGACTGCAGTAGGCGTCTGTGTTTCATGCTGAAACAGCAAAAATAGAATCATCAGTACGTTTGTTTCTCTGTTGAATTACTGTTAAAATCGTAAAAACAGGGATTGTTGTTTTAATGTGTCATTTAAAATCACTGCTGAATTATGATGAATTACATCTGAATTCTAAAATCAAAATGACATATTAAATAAAAATGTTTGTTGCTGTACAACAGTTGAAATATCAAGAATGTATTTAAACAGATTTGTTCTAATTTGCTGGATTTTAAATTTAGCCTTATATACTTTTGATTTGTAATTTATACATACTGTCTTACATTCGCGTATTTCTATCTTAGTAACAAGAAGAAGAAGCTTGCTCACCTTTGTTAATGTCCTTGTGATTTCAAAAGAAGAATGTTGTAGTGCCGTCGTCACAGTCAAACGTCTGACTCGTGGAGTTCGGATCTCGGCTTTATAGAAGCAGCTTGCACCAGGCTGATTAGGCGTGACTGCTAAATATAACTCTGCTGACCTTACGAGAGGTGGGGGGGTGGAATTGTAGAGGGTGTGTACACGCCTGTTGCGGAAACCTTGGAGCAGTGTGTTTGCAGACTTGCTCATTTCATGTTTACATTACAGAAACAATGAAGCCATGGGAGTAATTTGGCCTTCCTTATGGTGACATATAGAAAAAAATAAAATGAAACCTACTCAGCTGCTTCTCTTGATTTTTAAAAACAACTCTTGATTGGAGAGCCACGCACTCGTGACAAGGACACACACGCACTTGATTAGAAATGCTTTTTGACAACTTGTAAACACCAAATACGCTAGTTGCATAACTGCAGATGTGTAAACTTTTTTTTTCTCCAGTGATTGTATTCATATAAAGTGATACGACCTTGTTGAAAACTAGTCAAAATATAGCAGTGCAGCCAAAATATATATTTGGAAATAATGAGGCAGCTTGAAAAAAAGCGCTGTTACTTTTTCCAAATGTCCAAACATGACAACTTTCTTTCGACATTTGACTCGTATCATAAGTTTCTTCGAATCCCCCTCACCCACAATTGATTTCCAAAACTTTAAACAATTTAAAATGTTTACGTTTGACTCACAAAGTATAATTTTTTTACCCTTATCATCCTATTATTGTGCCAACAAGCAACAAAATATTCCCTTTGGAGCTAAATACAGAGAATTTACTTTGAATTGGTCAAATAAAAGATTCCACCTCTGCACCTACAGTACGTGACCCAAAGCACTCCCTCAGACATGACTTCACCCGTGCACTGAATTAAAAGGGCGGGGCGCTCCTCCTCCTTTTTCTCCAAAATGACAAACTTCACCCTGGATCGCCTGTTCTTGCACGTACACCTGACATTGAGCTTTTGTGACAGGATTTCCTCTTTGAGTAACACGTGTGTGTGTGTTTGTACAGGAGGAGGAGGGGGGCCTCATCCTGGAAGGTTTGTTGAACATCCACTGGGGTCTGCATCGACCAATTAGACTTCAAATGTACGACGACAACGAACGACTGCGTCCCAACCGGTACGCCGGCCCTCCCTGTGCTCAACACACAAAAGTACACGTGCGCATTCCTTCGACACTTTAGTCCAACTAACACTTTGCCTCATTGTGCACAAGTATCCCCCACCCTGCATTTTAACACTTGATGTTGAGGTCCCATATAGTTGGCCTACTTTTGTGATCAACTTTATTATAACCACAAAAGTAGGCAAGAGTCAGGACTGGGTGCACCCCGGACTGGTTACCAGTCCATCACAAGACATGCATGGACGTGGAACTGTTATTATTGAATTATTGTCTGTGGAAAATACATCATCTAGTTTCCAAGTGTGTTGAATTAAGTTTTCATACAGCCACACATCAAGGCAAAATGAATACATTTCCGTTATGAATTGGAATTGGGGTTAATAGTCATTTTAAATTATCTGTCGTATCTGTAATTTCATTTTGCTGAATGAAGAATACCATTTACTGCGGGTACATCAATTTGTATTCAGTGTATTCATGAAAATAGTGTATTGTTTTGTTTCTACAGGAACACAATGTCTGTAATTGCAAAGCCACGATCGGCGGAGTCGAATAATAATTCACTGAGCGGGGAAAGTGGATCGGCAGGTGAATAAGACACGTGCGCTTCAACACCCGCCTTACACACACAGACACACACACACCTGATGATTACCGATTACACGTTGAGGAGAAGGTTGTGGCCCCGCTTCACTCTGCATAATTCTGCAATTCACGTGCAGCGGTAATCTGAGAGGCTGATCAGTCCAGACCACGTGTAACCAGACGAAAAGTAATTAACAGCTCTGATCCGATCCAGCTTCGATATGTGCAATGTTGACCTTTTATTGCACATCATTTATAATGAGAACAATAAATGCGCTACGGTTTCAAGTTGATCCCCTGATCTGGAGTTCTGGAGTATTGCAATTCCGATTACTGAACAGCAACACGTTTAGCCGTTTGTTGTTGTTGATCAAGGTTTGGATTTCAACACAATTCCAAATCTTTAAAGACCCTGTAAAGTGCAAATAAACACCACAGAGAAGGGTGTTGTTTACAAGCATGGCAAATTGAAAATTTCAAAGCATAACATAAATTGAAATGTTTTTCCGAATGTGTCCCTGATGGAAAGTTTTTCTGGTCATTTGAAAAGTACCAGTAATTTCCTTTGTTTATTGAGGGCTGGATGTGGAGGGCATGCAGGAGGTAGAAGAGTGTCCACAGCTGCTAAGGACCAGAAGCGACGCTTCCTTCATGCACGTCCAGAGGAGGTCAAGGACAAACACCGCCAGAGACCTGCAGCGTTTACGCACACACAGGTTCTCCATCAACGGACACTTTTACAACCACAAGGTACACACACAGGTGCAGAGGGGAAGGTCTTTCCTGGAAGGATGTTCCTGTACTTGCACTGTTCATATTTCACAATAGTTTGGCCATGTGCGGATTTCACTAATGAGCCCTATTAGGAGCACTTCATCAGTTCCTCTTTGGCTATGTAGTGTGTGTGTATGTGGTCCAACATTATACAGCTGGTTCTTTCCCGGTTTAGACTTCCTGTACAAAATGTTCAGACCCCAGATGAGAGGGAATGACAAGAACTGAGCACAGAAAGTTCCAAACAATTTTCAAAATGTTCCATATATTCTATGATGGATTTGTGTTTATGTCCACCTCCTCGCCAGACATCTGTGTTTACTCCGGCCTTTGGTTCAGTCACTAACGTGCGAGTAAACAGCGCCATGACGACAGCGCAGGTCCTTAATATGCTGCTACAAAAGTTTCGGGTAAGATACTGCATTATTATTATTATTATTGTGTATGCAAGATAAAGGTGCTATTATTCAATATTTGTATCCTTTAAGGTGGAAAATAAATCTGAAGAATTTGTTCTTTATATGGTCCACGAGTCTGGAGGTATGTAGGTTATCATTTTCATGAAGGAAATATTCCATGTGCACTGAATAGTGTATTAGTAATTTCTCAATGATTCTAATTATTTTGGGGTTTTTTTTATTTAGAGAGGACCCAATTGAAGGATAGTGAATACCCGCTGGTGACCCGTGTGCTTCACGGACCTTGTGAGATGATATCCAAGATCTTCATCATGGAGGCCGACCTGGGAGAAGAAGTCACCTATGATGTGAGTGTCATTTTCACCACGGGTGACCTCTTTAAAATGAGCGTAGGCACACAATGGGCTCATTATGTTGAGTTAAATTTAGCACGCTGAGGAAAGGCTGTGAGACTCATCTGACAATGGATGGCCATGTTGTGACTGCACTAAAGGGGAAACCAGATCCTCACTTGAAGGAATGCTCAACTTGATACTAGACAAAAACAATCAAAAATAAATATGATAAAATGGAGGGCTGTTAGTTCAAGGAGTGTGTCTCTCGGGTCACGTTTTATGTGAGAGTGTAGTTGAACTCTTAAACAGTAAAGCAGCTTTCAAGTCGTGTGGAGCAGAAATCCTCTTTGGTTGTCATCGGCATTACTCCAAGTCCCGAGTCACATCCTGTGTACGTGCGGCACAATTCTTACTTTTCACTTACTGAAAACAGCAAGACGCAAATACAAGCTGGAAATGAAGGCCTGGAAAAACACATTGCATCAGAATTTAAAATAAACTTCCCAAAATAAAAGTCCACACTTCAATCACATCTTGAAATTTAAATTCTTCTTCTTGCCTGTTCTCTCTTTCCCAGGTTGCCCAGTACATCAAGTTTGAGATTCCAGTTTTGGACAGCTTTGTGGAAAAGCTAAAAGAGGAAGAAGAGCGGGAAATCAACAAACTGATAAAAAAGTATGTGAGGAGTCTTGAATGCACATGATACAAAGCCCTAGTCTTCATTTAACGTGTCTAATTGTGCTAAGTGAAATCAATGTCCATATCTCCTTCATATTATGAAATCCAAACAAACTTGCCCGTCAATGGCGGCTGTGTTAGTTCAATTGATGCAGTCATATGAGTAACATTCCTGCATCCGGAAGCCAATCAATTTGATGACTTAACTACTACTGTTTATCTCATATCATTCATTAATTCTCATTTATTATTATTATTAGTAGTAGTTGTAGTAGTAGTAATATCATCAACTCTTTTTATTTGTTTTAATCCATTACAAATGATGTGTTTTCTTCTCCCTGTGTAGGTACATCTCATTGAGGTCAATGATCGTCCATCAGCTGGAGGGCAAGACTCACTCCTGTGACCCAGTCTAAAATTTGTGTGGGTTTGTGTGAGTGTATTTGTGTGTGCGCGCGTGCGCATCATGTTATTTATATATATGCTCAATTTTTATGACACATTCTTACTGCTTTCGATTCCTACCTTTTTGTAATTGTAATGTTTTTCATGACGTATGTAATAAAGCAACTTGTATGGCTTTAAAGTCGTTTGCATTTCTCTTCAAAACAAATTTGTCATTGAAAAAATAGAGTCTTATCATTTCCTGTAACTGATGAGTGTATTAGCATTGTTCTTCGGAGCGACCCTTTATGCCAACGAGTTCCCATGCGCCGTTTTGTGTGTGTGTGTGTGTGTGTGTGTGTGTGTGTGTGTGTGTGTGTGTGTGTGTGTGTGTGTGTGTGTGTGTGTTACACAATAGGGTATCCTGAGAGAGAAGGGCTCTTCCTCGCTTCCCACACTTTGGCTAACAGTAAGAAATGTTGACTTGTCATTTTGCAGGGACAACCTTGACCTTTAGTCAGTGTGCCTTTATTACTCGCTGATTAATGCAATTACTTATGCGTAAAATCTTTTACCACATCCTTTTTCCTTTGGTTACGACTCCAGCGAGAATTTACGCTAGATGCATTAGGAAGTGTTGACCGAAAGTGATATTACTGTGCTTAACGGCTCAGGTAATGACTTTCAGTTGATTTTCTTGTTTGGTCATGTAGTGTGTTTGCAAGTTGTGACCTTAGGCACTGTGATATCATTTTCAGTCAACAGCAAATGTTAGTACAAGGTTAAATGGCACATTATTAACCACAGTGTGTTTAGACTAGTGAGGGAGCATAGAAAAAAAATGATTGTAAACAACATTTTTCACTTGACTTTTATATGTTAATGTAATATTTGTCATTACTGCATTGCAACTTCAAAAGTAACCTGCTAAAAATATATATACTTTACAAAAGTACAGACACAAAAGTCCTATCAACACAAAATTCTGTCACATTCATAGAGTACATTCAAACTTTGCAGGATTGGGAGGCCCTCAATTTTCCTACAACGCCACCTGCTGGCCAGACATTTACCTAAGCTTTCCGTCTAAATAGCTACTACAAATGCAGTCTGTAGGGTAACTACTGTCCTGTACAATAGAATGTAAAAAGAAAGAAAGAAACAAGAACAAGAAAGGTAATAATAATACAAATTAATAATAAAAACGGTGGTTCTTTTTTATTATTTTTAATTAGATGAGCAGTTAGATATTTTTGAATGAAATAAAATGAAGACAGAAACGAAATCTTGGTCAAACTAATTAAATGTTAGACTTTCAATGATCTAACAAATGCATTTGAGTAGATAGAAATATGCAACCATCCCTAACCCGTTTAAATCGAAGAGAAGAATTTTATTTTGAAACTCCCCACCAGAAGTCATCTCATTTGCATTTGGAAGCAAATCGGCAGATTGACGAAGTTTTATGGTTCGTTTATGTGTCAAACTGGCTCTTGCAGGTCACGATGTTGACGGGTGCAGAATCTCGGATCGTCATCATCGGATGCGGCATATCGGGGATAGCAGCGGCACAGAGACTCGTGAAATCAGGATTTAATCATGTGCGTATACTCGAAGCGACTGGAAGAAGCGGGGGGAGAATCAAAACTGGTAAATTCGGTAAGTACAACAAGGGAACCCACTTTGACCCACTGACCCAGTTTCTTTTGTGTAACTTTACGTTATCACTTGCAATCGTCTTGCAATGACTCCTCGGTTTACGACGTAGTTCATTTCCGACGATGGTGACGTAACTCGGGTTTGCACGCTACCAACCTCGTATACATCGCACTAGTAAAGCCCGAATTATCCAGAAGACAGTAATGTTTTAAAAACGATTGAAAACAATATGCAAAACCGCTGTGTGTTCATTAACGAACAGTTCGTATTAGTTTGTCAGATGCATATGCATTACCATATGGCAATCATGCGTAGCCCCAAATATTCAAAATAAGTGCTAAAATACACCAATGATTAATTTGTTAAACCAGACAAATGTAGGGAAAATGTTAACAAACAACCATTCACACATATAAATTGAAGTTCAGATTAACCTCAATACTTGTTATTGTTGTGACTTTTGTGTGTAGGTGACAACATAGTAGAGTTGGGGGCCAACTGGATCCACGGGCCATCCGAAGAGAACCCGGTATTTTGTTTGGCTCGGCAATACGGCCTGCTGAGTTCGGATGCTCTCACCCCGGAGAATCAGGCAATGGATGTCGGCGGACATCCTCCCTGGATCCCCAATGTCTTCACCAGCTCAGGTCACTCTTGAGAAAACCTCTCGTCTTTTTCGACCAAATAAGGTGGTCAACTCATGTGCTGTTTCTCCTAACTAAAAGGGCGCAAATTGAGCCCTGAAGATGTGTACCCCTGTGTGGAGATGTTCAAAGAACTTCTGGATGAGACTGCAGAATTTCAGGAGAAGGGAGGGGAACCTTGGCCGACTGTGGGCCAATTCATACGTGCAGAGGTATGATCACCATATCCATGTTTTACCAGATCTCGACAGTCACATTATGTCTTATTTGGGTTGAGGTGCTACAAAGATCAGCGGAGAAGTGGAAAGCAGACAAAGCAGGATCTTTGCAGCGGTGTATGTTCAGCACCATGATGAAGGTGGAGTGTTGCGTTTCTGGAACTCACAGCTTGGACGACCTGGGCTTGGGTGCTAATGGCCTCTATAAAACAACACTCGGACTAGACTGCACCTTCCCGAGGTTCGTAGTCCAACATATAAAACACACTAGCTGTGCATGTTCGACACCTCAATAACTCTTTATCGCATTTACATTATAGATAACACTCGTTTCGGCATATCATATAATACTTACAATACAATAAAAATACAAGAGCTGTATAAAAATTTGATGTGAAAAGAAAAAAATCCATTTGTCTCGTATCCTGTGTTGCCTTCTGTCTTATTTCAGAGGTTATGAAGGTCTAGTAGGAAAACTGATGTCAGAGTTGCCTGCTGGTATAGTGAGCTACAACACACCCGTTCGTCGCATCCACTGGAACAAGTCCGACAAAAGCCACGCATACGTGAATGTCGAGTGCGTTGATGGGAAGATGGTGGCCGCTGATCATGTGATCGTCACAGTTCCTTTAGGTGTTACTATCGGGAATTCATTCAGATGGTCCTTCTAAAGCAACTACTGTATCTGATTGTTGTTGTTTCTGTTTGGTCAGGCTACTTAAAGAAGCACTACACCTCACTGTTCCGTCCTCCTCTTCCTCTGCACAAAATTCACTCAATCCAGAGATTAGGTTTTGGCACCAACAATAAAATATTTGTGGAATTTGATTCGCCCTGGTGGGATGATGACTGTGAGGTCATTTACTTGGTGTGGGAAGATGAGGTGAGTTCATAAATGAAGCTGGAGATTTGCTCCTTCTTGAACTTTGTGCCAAATCGAAAATTTTCACTCTTTGTCAAGGCAGAATTAGAATTATGTACTGTGACCGAATACTTTATCTTGTACCTTCTCTTCATATTTAATGGTTAAGCTTTACAACCTAAAACCTAATCTATTATTTGTTGTCACCTTGGTCAGGATGGCATGGTGGACCAGGTACAGGATGTTCCGGGATCCTGGATTAAGAAATTGTTTGGCTTCACTGTATTACAACCCACTGAAAGGTCAGCAGCTCAACAATCAGTCCCATAATTCATATGTTCAACCGTTGCAGAAAATCCTCAATTTAATGTATGTCGCGTATTGTGTATGTTTGGTGGTTTCAGGTTCGGCCATGTTTTGTGTGGCTGGATTGCTGGGCATGAGTCAAATTATATGGAGACTTTGTCTGAGCAGGAGGTTCTGCGTGCCGTCACACAACTCGTCCGCAGGTTTACAGGTGAATGAGTTACAGTCTTAAATGGATTTCCTGAACAAGCCCAATTAATTCGGTGCACACGTAGGTAATCCCATAATCACTCCACGGAGAGTCTTGAGGTCTCGATGGTTTCACGACCCCTGGACATGCGGATCGTACAGTTACCCCTCAAGGGGCTGCTCATTGCAGGACTTGGAGAACTTGATGGAGCCTCTGCCATCCAAGCGATTGCTCTCACAAGTACTGACATTTTGAACATTTAGAAAATAACTATATCAAACTCACAAATCATCAACTGTCTGCTGTGTCCTTTCCAGCCACTGCAGGTGTTGTTTGCTGGAGAGGCGACTCATCCCTGCTACTTCTCCACCGTCCATGGAGCTCTTCTCTCTGGCTGGAGGGAAGCCGACAGACTCCTTGCTCACTACTCCTCCTCCATTCATTCTGCACAGCCAACCAAGTCAAAGCTCTAAAAGAATGATGGTCAATGAAGTGGTTTCACTGTGACTTATCACATTGTTTTGCCTTACGTACATCTACTATAAGCTGTTAAACGGTTATTTAAAGTCTGGTTTCTATAATATGCAGTAACATTTCAAACTACTCTAATAATTTTAATACAGTCCAATAAAAAGTTAATGTTCTCATTTCTTGTCAGGGTTTTTGTCCATGTAATTTGTTGTCATATTTTATTTGTGGTACCAGTACCGGTTGTTATTATTATTATTATTATTATTATTATTATTGTACGCAGTTCTACACACGCGACGCGGTTTGTTGATGAAAAGCGGAACCATTTGCAGGTTTACAGTTTTTAGTCGGCGTGTAAATAGTGGCGTGCAGAATGTCCATTCCGTCGTTTTTTTTATAGTCGTGAATGGGAGAAATACTGACTTTGGTTCCAATGTGACTGTTAAAAGTCACGTATATATTTATCACGGCCATGAAACTGTACAGGTCACTTTGCGATGTTGCCAAGTTTCGAAGCACTTTCGACTTTGGAGGACGGGAAGTGGCTCACTGGTTCCCTGGACATATGGCTAAAGGTGACTGCAAGTACAGGAATTGCTATGAAATGACTAATCAATGCATGATTCCTGAAATACGGGTTTGTAATGAACTGTTTGTTTTTGAGGGCAGGGCTGAAGCAGATGAGAGCCAGTCTGAAGGGTGTGGATTGCATCATAGAAATACACGATGCTAGAATATCCTTACTGATGGATTTGAAGCTGTGTGTTTGTCATGCAATAATAAAACATCTTTAACATGAAGCACATCCCTTTCTCTGGAAGAAATCCTGTGTTTCAGGAGACGCTGGATGTCAAACCACATCTACTTGTTCTTAACAAGATGGACCTGGCTGACCTGTCAAAAAAACAGGTGCTTACCACATTCATGCACTGTTTTTAGTTCATATTGTTTTAAAGAACACACACAGTCAGCAAGACTGGATTCTAGTCCTATGTGTTACCTAAAACAACTAAGATGCCCTTGTGTGAATTCATTTCAATAGATCGTTTGTCATTTTCTTTTTTTCATGCAGAGGATCCTGAAGGAGCTTGGTAGAAGTGGCGTAAAAAATGTTCTGTTCACTGACTGTCTAAAACAAAGAGACGACAACGTCGCCAAGGCATGTGTCGTCGTCATCGCTGAACGGCTAATAAATTTGATTTCCAGCCTTCACTAATGTCGATTTTCTGCAGGTGGTGCCGACAGTGCTGGAAATGATAACAAACTCGCACCGCTTTAACAGAGAAGAGGTACACACCGAGTAAAACGACAAAAGACATCATGCTGCCTTGATACTGTAGTACCCCATTTTGATAATCACATGTAAATTTGTACATTTGTCAAGAATCTGAATTATTGCCTAATGGTAATTGGAGTGCCCAACGTGGGAAAATCATCACTCATCAACTCCCTAAGGAGAACTCATTTGAAAAAAGGTACATTTAAGTACTCAACGCTTTTTTTTTTAATTTCTGAGTTACACGCATGAATTGTGTCGATCAGGCCGCGCGTCTCGAGTTGGTGGAGAGCCTGGTATAACTCGAGCCGTCCTCACTAGGATTCAGGTCAGTGGTGTCTATTTTTATGTTTGGGTTGTTTTTTTTTTTTATTGAATTTTTTTCATGCTATTTAGTGGTATCGTTCTCAGGTTTCTGAACGCCCCATAATGTACCTGTTGGACACACCAGGAGTCTTGCCACCAAAAATAGAAAGTTTGGAGACAGGCATGAAGCTGGCGTTATGTGGTGAGCATGTTTAACGTGCTAATTTAGTCATCCCAATGGAAATGACCCAATGGCTTTGTTCAGAAATGTGCTAAATCGAGGGAGGCTTCAATTGAACTGTGCTTCTGTTGTCTCTCTCCAGGAACTATCCTGGACCATTTAGTGGGTGAGGATGTCATCGCTGACTACTTGCTTTATTCTCTGAACCGGCTTCAAAATTTCAGGTAGTAGTTTTAGGCGTGAGCCATCTGTGTTGGTATTTTAAGTCTGTTGGTCCATTGCTTTGCTTTTTTTGCACAGTTACATTGAAAAATACAACCTGGAAGAGCCTAGCGACAACATCCAACATGTCCTCAAGCACATAGCTGTAAAGCTCAAGAAGACTCAGCGCGTCAAAGCACTCACTGGAGTGGGTGAGAGAAAGAATACTGCTTGCTTAATACAAACCAAAAGTTGCATCCATGATGACAATGTTTGCTTTCCTTTAGGCAACATTAACGTCATCGTACCCAACTATACGGCAGCGGCGTACGATTTCATCCGAGCTTTTAGAAAAGGAGAGCTGGGCCAAGTGATTTTGGACTAGAAGGACACATTTTAATGGATACAGCTGTATATTTGGACTTTTGTAAGTAAAATCCTTCAAGATCTGATTGGAATGCGTCTTGCTTTTAGAATGAAAAAGGCAGATGTCTTTTTGAGTTGGTTTACACTTGAGTTTATTTGCATTGAGACGGATAAGAAAGGTATTCTGTACATTGCACAAGTGCTAGAGAAATAAGGTAAACAAGAAGCATTGGGGATATATCACAACCTGTTTAAGCAGCACCGTATTCTTACACATGACTCACAAATATACTGGATTTCCTCAAATAGTAAGCTGTCTCTCAAGTGGTGGTCCACAAAACGCAAAGCCTCTCGTCTTCTATCGGGAAAATGGGTCGTAATTGTCATGATCTCCGCTCAAAGACTGATATTTGAACTCAATTGATAACAGCAGCACCTGCCGAGTCACGTAAACAGTCGCTCAGATGACTTCAAGTGTGGAGTCTTTGTGAGTGATGGAAATAAATGATTTCCCTGGGCTTCATATGAAAAGATCTTGGACGCCTCTTCCATCTGTATTTGCTGCCATAAACTCTTGCACATCCAAATATAGAACTTGGCGTGTCAAAAATGGGAGTTTTTTTTTTTGTTGGTTTTCCACAAATATTTATAATCAGCAGCCTCTCAGTAAAGCAAAGTTTCTGAATGAGTCTAGATTATTCTGTGAAATTGTTACATCATTGTCATTTTTAACTTTAAGTGTCACCATGTCAATAAGAATGTTTTCGAAAAGTGTTCATAAATGAAATTATGCTATTAGCCTAAGGAAGTGCATATTTTAATAGCATTTTGGCTTTGTGTAGTCTTCATTCTTGATCTCTCGTGGCTCATTTGGTCCGCAACACTCAAGCTGGTGTACATAAGTTTTGACATTTTAAGTTGAAGTGAACAGTGCAGTGTTTGTTTTGTGGTCATGACTATGTCTTCCCACCAGTTTTCCTGTTGCTTCCAGCCTGTCCTGCATTAGTCAGGTCCAGCACATTTCTCCTTAAAAGCTCATTACCACATGGAGTCCCACAACAGTATATATTTGGAGGACAGCGTTGCCATGGTGACGGAGAACATTTGCCAGAAGGATGCTCCCGCTTGGGAGCCAGACATCTGAGCATCAAAGTAACCGGTCCTGTTGTAATAATCCAGCTCCTCGTTGGAGTCAGCGTTGCTGCGGCGGTAAGCGGACGCGTACCATTTATCTGCCGTCAGGGCCACGGCAGCCCCTGCGGCCGCAGCGGCGGCCACGCGTACCGGGGAGGTCCGGCCCGCCGCTCTGAAGCGAGAGCGCGGGCCGCCATAGCCGCCCGCACCGCGATACGAGCCCGCCGTGGAGCTACGTGCGGATCCTCTTGATGAGCCACGGGACCCCCCGCGGCCTCCTTTGCACAGTGCAGGCTCGCACAGGAAGGCGGAGAGCAGGAGGAATATCCAGCAGGTTGTGAGCACCTGGTTCATCTATGCAACCATAGGAGAACATTATTTTAAATGAACTGCTACCAGTTTTGTACACAATTCTGAAATGACAAATTTACTCAGATTATCTATGGCTTTATAATCGGTGGAGCTCTTGAAGACCAGTATGCAAAGCGACTTTAGATCATTTGCATGTGATCACAAAGCAAAAACAAATTATAAAAGTTGGTACATAACAGGGGATGTAAAAATCATTTATATTCCACCTGTGATGCTATGACAACATGACTGAAATATGATTGGATGCTTGGTAAGCGCTATGATTCTCATTATTGCCTCATGACTGCTTTTCTAGCCGTTGCCTCACATGTAATGTCCATCATTTTGGAAATGACAGTAGTTTAGATATGGAAAATCAATTTTATTTTGCATTCTAGTCATAAAAAATTGTGTGATTCTGCACAGATGATGTCAAGTATGTGGACACTGAGATAGCTGATGCATTGTTGACATTGCATACGTTTTATATAGCTTTTTGATGCATAAATAATAAATATGCCTGGGGTTGTGTCAAACCACAAATATAGATGCTTGAAATTACTGCACACGATTGACAAGACAACAATGGCAATCAATATGTACAAATCGCACGCCATTATTTTACACAGAACCATTTTATACTGAATCTTTCTCCCATCGTGCTAATTAGCCTCCTAGCTCATTGGAGCCTTTGTGTAATTGATTAAATTAATAATTAAGATTGTTACGATCCGATAATAAGCACAGCATCCCTATGGTTGGTGCGTACCTTGATCCTTGTATATCTTCAAGAAAAAGAAGAAAGGTTGTGAAGATGGTCACGGAGGATGCTGGTGCGCGTTCACGAGGATGGCGGCGCGTGAACGAGCAAGAGCGCTCCAAGCATCACTATCGCTGTTGTAGCACGAACATCCTGCATTGAGCGTGTTCCGTCGCTGCGATACGTCACGCGCGCCCGTCATATTGGATGTGTCAGATCTGCATTTATCTCATTATACACTATAGTCATCAGTCTAAGTGACTAAATGGAATGCTGTAGAATAGTCAGTGAATTCGCTAATAAAGATAATTATCTTGGTTGCAGTGTGATAATACTGCTTATGTCCGCTAGACGGCGGTAATGTTACACTACATTTGAATGTGATCCTCCATTAGACAACGAAGAAGAAACGTAACAGGAAGTACCGTGCAGTTTTCGTATAAATTGACAGCCAAACAGTCTTCAGGTGCGGTCATGGCGTTTGTCTGCAGAAATGCCGCCGCTTTGCTGAAACCGAACCGCGCAGCACCCGCTTTGCTCTCGGCAGCGGCCCGCTTTTTTAGTTCGGGTGAGTGTTTTAAAAGACACGCGTGCTTTTCATTTTTCAATGTCAAGCACAGTTGCGTCACATGCTCTGCAAACTTGTCTTGGTTGCACTGTGCTATGAAGTGGAATTGTCATATGTCATAAATTCTAATGCGACATTGCAAAGAAACATTATTATTGTTTGTTATATTATTTTTGTTTACTTTAAAGACACAGGTTGACCCCTGACCCCGTTCTACATTTTGCTGTCTTAGATCATTTATAAATAAAAGCATTTGGGACAAACTTGGTGAAATTTGATAATTACCCATCACTGGGTATAAAAATGGGTCGCAATTATAGGGGTGAAAACGAGAACCACTCTATGAGATAATCTGTGTTTACCATCCCTGCAGGTGTCCACTATGAGTATATCATGGTAGAGAAGCGAGGAGAGAAGAAGAATGTGGGTTTTATCCAGTTGAATAGACCTAAAGCTCTCAATGCGCTATGCGACGGTTTAATGAAGGAAGTGGGTCAGGCCTTGGATGCCTTCGAGGACGACGGAGATGTGGGTGCCATCGTCATCACAGGCAGCGACAGAGCATTTGCAGGTAAGGGGAATAAATATTAAGGATATGCAGCGTTGCTGCCCAATTCTGTTGTCAGCATGGCTCATCTTTTCTGTCTTGTTTAGCTGGAGCGGACATAAAAGAAATGCAGAATCGAACTTTCCAGGAGTGTTACGGTGGGAACTTTCTGGCCCACTGGAACAGAGTGTCTACTGTGAAGAAGCCTGTGATTGCTGCCGTCAATGGATTTGCCGTGAGTGTTTCTGCTTTGCAATATCCATTGTCTAATATGCGAGATGTGTTCGATCCATTCTTGGAGGATGAAGGTAACACATGTGACAGGCGTCTGGGGTCTATGCTAAATTTTGTTCCCGGTTGTAGTTGGGAGGAGGTTGCGAGTTGGCGATGATGTGTGACATCATCTACGCTGGAGAGAAGGCGCAGTTTGGCCAGCCAGAGATTCTGCTGGGGACCATCCCTGGTATGAGAATTTGAGAATCTATTGGAGCCACATTTATGATATGTCTTGTTTCCGTGCAGGGGCGGGCGGCACCCAACGTCTGACACGTGCGGTGGGCAAGTCACTGGCCATGGAGATGGTACTGACAGGAGATAAAATTAATGCCCACGAAGCCAAGCAGTCAGGTACAAGAACTTAAATAATATGCTTAACACAAACTCACTTTCAACAACTTCAGTCCGAATGGTTATTTACTTGCGTCCATTGCCACTAATAGAAATCATTTTTTTTTTTTTCTGTTGCCTAATGCAGGTCTGGTGAGTAAAGTTTGCCCTGTGGATCAGGTAGTGTCCGAAGCGGTGAAATGCGGCGAGAAAATAGCTGCCAATTCCAAACTGGTGTCCGCCATGGCCAAAGAGGCAGTTAATGCAGGTCAGGCCACATCCAATGAAACCCGTAGCACGTATTATAATCAAATCAGGTTGAAATTTGTTCGTTTTTTTTTCCTCCTTGTGCGCCTTCAGCCTTCGAGCTGACTTTGGCTGAGGGAAATCGTTTGGAAAAGCGCTTGTTCCACGCAACGTTTGCTACGGTAACGTGGTCCACTGTCATGTTTGGAGAGTAGACTTCAAATTACATGACATTTGTGCTTTTTTTTTTTTTTTTTAGGATGATCGCAAGGAGGGCATGAGTGCATTTGTGGAGAAGAGAAAGGCCAGTTTTCAGGACAATTAATTTGCTAATCCAACTCCAAACAGATCATGCGCAGCAAGTCGAATGACACCAGTAGAACATGGATTGTGTTTTATCTCACTTTTAATTTAGTAGTACCACAGTGGGATGTTTTTTTTCCCCCCATTCAGTGATCAAATATGATATTCCATCATGGATATGGAGAAAAAGCAAACCAATCTTGTATCTTTAGCAAAAAGTGACAGTACAGTTGACCTTTTAATTTTCAATGAGTGCCTTATTAAGGCGTGCATTTGGATTTGAATGATTGAGTACACAATCCCACACAACTGAGGGTCCAGTGAAGGTGGATGCAGTTCAATTTTTACCACACAAGGAAATCACATGGGTCACCTCAACCATTGAAAGAGTTCTTTCGTCTAAAGTTTCTTTTTTGTGTACGTTTTGCATAATAAACCAGATGAATTGATGTCGGTTTTGTAGTTGGCCTGAAGAAAAAAAAAAAAAATGAAGGCTGTCCACTGTTGAAGATTTTTGTTTTAATAACATTTAGGGGTTTTTTTGTTTAGGGTAAGCCACTAGAGGGAAGCCACATGCAGTTAAAGGTTCCAATTGTCAAGCAGTTAAAAAAATCCAAAATAATTGGCAAAATCTCTTTATTTTTAATGTTTTAAATGGTGCTATTGGGCAAGCAAATTGTATATATTAATTATTAACAACATTCTATATTCCACGTCAACTTTAACAATTAAACATTTTTTGAAAATTAACTTTCAAAATACATTTATTTTGAACATGTAAAACAAAGTAGTTTCACATGTTAAAAAATAAGTCCAAGTCCGGGCTTTATTTCAAATATCCATGTAAAATAAAATCACCCCTCCCTTTTATTCTGCACTAGCTGTCTGATGTTCACGCGCAACTCTCCCACAAGGCCATGGCCTAATTGATTTTTATTTTTCATTCAGTATCCCCCCACAGAGCTGTCTTTCTTGTCGTTCCCGTGAAACAAAACTTTTCAGTGCGAAAGAAACTCGTCTCCTCTCTCAGCGGGACGCACAAAAAGTCTGCAGCGTCCGAAGGTTCTGCAAAGGAGCGTTGTCTTTTGAGGCCTGGAGAAAGGTCAAAATAATAAATGTCGACTCAATTGAGCTCCTCCGAGCACACAATGGGGACCGAAACGTTACACTGAAGCAGCGCCGACTCTCGTGGCGTGATAAACTCATTTAAAAAAAAAAGTCCAAAAGAAAGAGTGAGCAGCATGGGTCCGGACTGAGAGAATGGGGAGGGGCTCTTGCGGGGGGAGTGGGGGGCTAGATTTACTTTTCTGCAAGTCAGCCACGTTCCCCTTTGCATTCACTCTGACTTCCACCCTATTTATTGTCCTCCATTGGCCAATAATGCCTCCTCCTGTCTTCTTTTTAACAGCCATGCTCTGCTGTCAGAAATGAGTTATTTTCCTTAAAACATATTTAATCCACTATTAGACCTCAAGTACAGCACAGGGACTGTAACGGTTCAGTCACAAAGAGGACTCCTTAACATTTTTTTGCCATCCAGCTAAGTGTCAGATGAAACAAGCAATGTGAAGCTGGATGTGGACAAATATTTTCAGTAGCTCCAATTCTTGGCTGCAGCGACTATCGGAATATTGCCACTCGTCTCTGCTTTGACTTGTGCCCCGGGGGGGCAACAACAACAAGTAGAAGATGAACTGTGGTCATGGGATTGATAACATAACATTCATGACACATAATCTTTTCCTCTCAATCATAGATTAAGTTGCATGCATTTTTGATTATTCCGTTTACCTGTGAATTTAAGATCTGTTGATTAAACTCTGAAGAATATTTTTTTATTGAAGCATCCAGTTTTCAGTCAAAACATTCATCACAGGTCGTCCTCAATTTACAAACGTAGCACAAAGCCGGTATGAATTTTATTCTTATAACTCTGTTGCTCCTTGGAACAATTTATATCATACATCTTCAGAATTAAAAGATGTTCAGTGGTGGACATAAAAGCATGTATTTCCACATGTCAGCGGTGGTAGAGATGATCGAGATCTTCCTCTGGTTGGTCGTAATTTCTTTCCAACGGCCAATCAACAGGAACAGCAGCGTTGTCATTGTCAAGGTAACTTTGCAGGTCAGGATGGTACAAGTCATCCACGTCCTCCTCGGGCTCCAGATGACGTCTCACCCGATCAAGTGCTTCAGTAATGTCTGGTTGGGGTTGTACAAGTCGGGCCATTCTGTATTCAGCAGTGAGCGGGGCGAGATATTCTTCTAGTTGAGCTCTGGCTTCATGGTAGACGGCATCTCGGTCCTGCTCACTGATAATTTCTTCATATTACAACTTCATAACAACTATTACCCCATGTTACCCCCAAAATACATATTTATCGGGCAAAAAAAAATTATACTTACATGGTGTCCTGGAAGGCTTTGTTGCTAAGTTTATTCTGAAA
This sequence comes from Syngnathus leptorhynchus, assembly GCF_054491065.1. Classification (NCBI taxonomy): domain Eukaryota; kingdom Metazoa; phylum Chordata; class Actinopteri; order Syngnathiformes; family Syngnathidae; genus Syngnathus; species Syngnathus leptorhynchus. The sequence continues at coordinate 7,263,302 of NC_141204.1, read as the reverse complement.
ACAGATATCAACACTAATATCAATCAGAGATCAAATATATCAATATTGTATTATATGACATTTATGTGCACATTTGAAGCCGTTTTTTTTGTGTGTGTGTGTGAGATCTTAAATATTTGATGTATATACCCATGGCTTATATGGCTTGGCTGCAATGCCAAATATCAGGGTGACCAAAAGAGTAATCCTACAAGTGGAAAGATCCAACATCAACAATTTGTCGGCACTTTCTAACATGCATAGAGAATCAATATTTGCTGCTTACCTGAACATGGTGTGCTTCCGGTTTGTGTGGAGTCTTGAAAGTGTCAGAGAAAATGTGCCTTCACGTACAAAACAGTCCAAAGTTCCAACAATGATTACACTCACTTGACCTTTGCATCTTTTTAAACCCTGCAACATCATTTTTTTATCTATATGATGTCATACTTGATGCAATGCCAATGTTTTATAAAGTCACAACATTCTCATTTATAAGGCCAGATTAAACGGTCAAAATGAAATGCTGACGAAACAATTTGTTTAAATTAGCCAGTTTATTGCCGGTGAATGATTTTCCATTGCCTGCTCATAAAAAGGCGATCATTTCAATTAAATAGTTACAATGTGTCTGAGTATTCCAAGTTGATAATTCTCAGTGAGATTTTTTTAAATGATCAATTAATCAACTCTACAGTTATCATCACCAGTGTATTAGTTGTTGCTTAAAATAACGGCCTCGAGGTAATTTGGATGGCATGTTCACTGGGAATGTTAATAAATGAATATATAAATAAATAAATAAACTATATCAAAAGATGCAGTAATAATATGGATACAATGTAAATAAACTGGTTTTTTTTGTCACAGTTTATTACTTCAAGACTTAGCGACACACTGATTTAGCAAGCTGACTGACTTGGAAAAATATGACTGTGAGTATTGTTATATAGTATTTTTTTTAAATATTTTCTATCAAACATAATAACTATTATTATCACACATGAATATGTCAGAGAGAAAACTGTGGTCTTGGCACACAATACAACTACTAACCACATATTTATATGACTGTCACTTTTAATGGCTTTGTGTTTGAATTTCCTCATTTGGAATGATAAAGGCTTTTAATGTTATGATAATATACAGCACAAGCATGAAGAATGCATCCATTTCAGATAATCTACTTTAACACATGCGCTCCTCTGGGATGTCATTTACTTGCATAAATCTACCGCTGGGCAACGTTCCCGCCTGACTATTTGTTGACTGTCCATACAACAGCCAGAGTGTCATTAAATCAACATAGCCTTTATTAATGTCAGCAAGCAAGCGCATACTTGGATATCTTTTTTTTTTTTTTCTTTCTTAAAAGAGCAACAGGAGTCACTTCCTGTCTCGACCAGGGATGGCTCCAGAGCGTCTGTCGAGTTATCTGCCCTCACTATGGGATCCATATGTGTCAGCCCGATGTTTCAACGCCCCGGGTCACACTCTGATCTACTGTCCACCACTCCCTGTGCAAATGCCAAACATCTTCAACATCATGTGCGATATGTTAACAAGAAAAAGGATTCTCCTTGGTTCAAGACTCAGACCACATTATTATCTTATAATGTGAGAATTTGTTTCAACTATAATAAAATGAAACATTTTCAAAAATCGCATTCTTTTTATGATAATCACACATCAGTATAATATACTTTCCTGATTATTTCAATGTCATGAATTCAAAGACATTTATGTCATTTTATTTGTTCACTGTTCTGGTTCCATTGCATTGTAGTGAAGCCGTGTGGCATCCATTTCTGCTCAAGTAATCAAATACGGTTCCTCGCTCTCTAAATGCCTAAACTGTCAACATCATCTAATTATGTACAAGAAATAAATAATAAATGTAAAAATGTTGCTTTGCCGTCTTCCCCACACGACCATAACAACAATATCAGACACAACTCCATTCCCCATAGCTGATCAAACGACTTAGATGAGACCGCCGCCTTCAATATAATAGAAACAACCCTCCAGTTATTCGGTCCTTCAGACAAAAGGCCTGTCAAACAGAGGTTGAGGCTAGGAGATGTAGCCCATTATGGGAACGTTCTGTCAGTCTTCGAGAAACCGCAACCTTGAGTGCAAACCCTCAGGTCTGATGGATAAAGTGTGCTGCAGATTGGACCGACGGAGCCTGCCCCCCACCCGACCCGCCCCCATGTCTTACACACATCAGTGGCGTGGCTTTCATGTGCACGCGGCCCCGAGGCCCATCTTCTACAAGCACAGATCTCAACCTCAACTGCTCGGGGGTCCCAACTGGCTCGTGTGGAGAAACATGCCAGCTCTGATTCAATTTAGTAGAATCTTGTGGCTACGGGAGTGGGGGTGCTTTGTTCCGAAGTGAAGGATTGTTCATTTAAAAAGAGATATGTGATCCAAATGAAATTATAACATGTAAGAGCAACATGTTGGATAAATTGTCAAGATTAAATGAAAACATTGATGTCACTTTAAAACTGATTTATTGAATTGCCCTTGATGATGAATCCATCCGTCCATCCATCCCAACTTTGGGTGCAAGTGGAAAAAGTCAAATAATATAATGTGCATGAGAACAACTCTTCTTCTTCTTCTTCTTCTTGCCACAGTGCATAGCTCACATCTCGCTTGTTTTGGTGTGACTGACAAGCCTCTTGAAAAATGTGGGGGCAACAACGAAGACCACAGCCAATGGGAGTTGTCAGGCAAGATTTTATGCAATGTGAAAGAACTACTCACACGTTCACACAGCGCTAAATACTAGCGGGAGCCAAGAATAAATTGCCTGTCTGTAACTATTTAAATGTAGCATTAAGTCTTGATTTACAGCCGTAATTCGGAGATGGCAAAACACGCAGCAAATGTTACAGCTCGCAGCAATTTATGGCTAAACCCAACACCAAAATGAATTTTTGTCTTAATTGCCGTTTGAGGAAGAATGATTCTGGCTTGACTTTGCACAATGTTTCTGTTGCACAGATGTTGTATGTGAGTGTGTGGGCTTGAATGCATGCAGAGCTTCAGAGTTTCCACTTGCATCGACAAAGACATTATGGTAAATGATGTGCTTTCTAAACAATATGAATCATTACAGCAATGCATTACACTTTCAAAAAAAATCAATGCGTTTGTTTGTATTATATCCTTCAATATGACACTGCATTTTCTTTTCCCCTCATTAAAAACACTACAAATAATGTTGTGGTGTTTCTTTTGAGGCTGGAATGGATTTTTGGCATTTCAATACATTTAAATGAGGGAATTGATTTAAGTTACGAGCCTGGTCACAACAAATTGAAACTTGCAAGTTAAAGTATCACTACATTTGTGCAATAGAGTCAATTGATGAATTGGTTTGCAAATACATCATACAGTTTTAAAACCTGTGAAAAATTAACTAACTGAAGACTGAGAATGTTTTCTTTTGCTTTGCTTATTTACTTATTTTTGGGGCCCAAGTGGGGCACATCATTTGCATTACTGGTTATCCGGTGCATATATGGATTGCACATCTACGTGGCTAAGTGTTCCAATACTTATGGTACTTTGCAAAGGGCAGTTTTCAAGAAGTAAGGCCCGAGCTCAATTGATCCACACAAAATGTTCCTTAGGGTCTTTAAAGCCAAGTCCTAAGCCACCATCTCCCCAACCGACTTGAAGTGGCAAACCACCGACAAACAATAGCGAAGATGAGACGAGTAGCTGAAACCTCCAAACACGTCGTTTGAAAAGTAATCATCTACACATTGTATGCACCGCATGAAAACACAAACCCTCCCACTTCTAAAACAATCATCAGCTCCAGGCCACCATCATAACTTGCAATAAATCACATGAAGGTTGTCTCAGCATTTGAGGCAAACCGCCGCTCAGTCTCTCCTCGCGCTCTTCCGTCATCTCCCCGCACACTGACAACGTTTAGGAAAGCTGGGGTTTTCTAAATAACTAAAATTAACACAGTGATCTACAATTAACTTAATTGATGCTTTCACCAATGCCCATTAAGCGCTCATTAGACATCTTTCGATGGAGTTGGACCGCACAAATTACAGGGTTGCGAGAAAGACCTCCACGGCGGTGAGGACGCAAACATAAACGCAGTGACGAGGGAGAAGTCTGACTTATGGACGCGCCACACAGGGAATCATCTGCTCAACACTTGTGTGTACTGAAAGAAACTTGGAGCTTTTGCTCGTGAGAAAAGTGAGCTCCTTCCCTGAGCAGGTGAGTCCAAAGAGAGGGACTGAATGGAGCCAGCGATGAGACAGTCAGTCTGGGGCCTTGTGCCGTGTGATCATCACACTTATCCAGCTACAATGGAGCTGGTGACAGTCGAGGAAGAGGGATGATAAAACACTACACTAACAGTCTTTGTCATGTATCTAGTCGGCTCAGAACAAAATAAGCATCTCCACAATATAGGAACTGTCCACCCGTATTAGACTTGCCCCTATTTTTTTTCCTTAGCAGTCATCAAACAGACTTTTGTGTTTGATGTTTTTATTTATTTCCTATGGTTTGAGTATTTGATTTGTTTTTGCAATGTTTTATTGTTATTCCCAAGTCACTTGTCAATAAGCAGCAAGTAATGAACAGTACGTAAAAAATGGATCATTAAACAACTCACAGCTGAAGTTCACTGTTAAACTCAATATATCAAAAAGAGATTTACAACTTGTGTATTTGAACCAACACGTATGTAAAGAAAATATAAAAGTGCTCAATCATATATTCTTTATCCTCTGTGAATAATGACTATTATTAGCGCCAAATCAAAACTCAACCAACAATTTGTCTGCTAGATGTGGCATTTGCATCATTGTCTAATAAGTTTGTTATCTGCACGGTTGTTTACCCATTTTCGTGTTTCGTCTCGAGACAATGAAGCAGATTCCGCCCTATGTCTCGAATGAAAGTTTTTTCCCCCATGTTGTGGTTAAGTGGGACTTAATGGGGCTTGGTGCGAACCTAAACAGTTAATTCTCAAGCTGGGAAAACACTGACTTCAAAGTTGTCAAAAAGCTCTGTAAAAGTGTGACTGCAGAGTCATGTGATAATCGTTTTCGGGGTCATCACAACAAATGACACCGTTCACGTAGAAGAAAGAGAGAGAAATGCCTCTCGGATGAGCACATCAAACACGGTGCCCCCTCCTGCTTGTCTCAATGAATGCCTCCTCGCTGGAGTCCGTGGCAGCCGTGGTTGCCAGCTGGAGTACCCTCTGACCCCTAACCCCTGACCCCCAGCGGCACAAAATTCATCACAGAGCTGTCAGTTCAACACACACAGCGGGGAGTACTTCCTGCGTCACGCCGCCGGGACAACGGAGAGGAAGGATGTGCACAGGTGTTGAAAACTCATACAGGTGCCACCGATTTCCAATTCCACATCATAAAAATGACTTCCGCGACATCACAAGATGTGCGCCCGCGTGGCTTTGCGTCATGCTCCCATCTGTCCTGATGCTTCTGGGCTAAAAAGGGAGGATCCTGCTGTTCCGTGATGGAAAGCTGCCTGCTCGAGAAAGATCTGGTTACAAGAACTCAGCGCTTTTATCCTTTTTATTAAAGAAACATGTGGCTGCTCTGTGCAGCTACGTTGGCAAATTTGACTTCCTTATTATCTCCGTCAATGGAGATGCTATGTTGTCTGTGTCAAAACCACCCGGCCGATGACATTATGGTGGATGACGTGGACTTGCCAAAGAAGAGGAATCTGTGTGTTGGATCTCTGTGGTCCAGAGACCATATCAATCCTTTAAGATCTTTTTATTAAGTGGGTTCAACCTGGAATGGTTTTGAAAAGCCTGAAATCATAGATCCCAGAAATTTTCATCATGCATACCCATTTGAGAAAAAGTGATGAACAATTGGCTGGAGATGAAAATTGATGGCAACTTTTGAGGGGCATACTCCAAATTCTGACCATTAGATTATTATTATAAGGCCCTTAAAATATGTCCTTGCTCAAGGATGTCTCACCAATGCTTATATATTTGCTTCAACAACAAGACAACGGCGAGATTAACGTATTGGTCCGTTAACTGCTTGAAAAAAAAAAATAATAATAATGTTTTTCTCTCTGTACTGACTCACCATTCAGTGATTGCTCTCAACAAAGAGAAAGAAAAAGTGTAACTTGCGTCTTTGGAGATAAGACCTCTGTGGTCTGACATATTTATATAATGTTACTGATAATCAGCAGTCAAACAAGGCAGGAAGAGAAAAAGAGCAGAAGCACAACACTGATGATAAGAAGCAGTAATGTTTACAATGTATTTCAAAAAGATTTAAAGGTTCCGAAAAGGAGATTTTTGGCGAACACAAGAGGACAATAGAGTTGTTGCTACATTTTTCAATCATCTAATTCATTCTTGTTTCATTTGTAAATAATAATTTGTTATTCACTGTAAAGTTTGACAGAATTGTCTGCAACTGTAATAATAAAACTAACTTTCATGTCCTGCAAATCCGGGAGGCAAGCAATATGTTTTTTTGAGCAAGACCAAAAAAAAAAGATTTGAAGTGGATGGCCGCAGTGTTCTTTTCTAATTAGCTTAACCCAATAAGGTTACGCGCTGCATCTTTTTTAAACAAGCCAGCCAAGACAAGATGAAACCCCACTAAAAGGGGTTATTATTACATTATTGCTTTACATAGGCCTATGAACTTATCCCTGCGGAAAGACGCTCGCCAAAGCGGGATTTTACTAAAGTCTGAAAATCACTCCCAGCTGGCCCGAGTGCAGGAAACGCTGCTTTCGTCTCAAAACCTCAGAGCAAATAGGACATGAAGTGTGGCGCGTTCACAAGCATGTCTGTCCTCGCAACTGATGTCTGTCCTGGATTTGAAAGTATTTTATGTCCTTCAGGGACGTGTGTCCCTTTTCTTGGCCAAAGCTAGCTGTCCAAACTTGAGAAGAAGATGGCAGGCTTAGGAAGGCGTGAAGGATGTTGTACTGCTTCCATAATGATGTCAACAATTGCTGTGGGGTCAGCCGCACCGTGACCACGGGGTCCTTGTGGATATTTAAAGGGTCTAGTGGACATCTGAGCAGGCTTTGGTCTCATGCTTATGAAAGCATTTTAGCAATGGCCCGGGGCCAACAACAACAGAGTGGAACTGATTAAGGGAGGGTAAGAGAAGAGGAAAAGGGAGATAGCGAGTGATAATATCTCACCCTGGGCGACTAGAACAGACAGCGTAAGACGCTAAAATGGTGTTTAAAACCTCGTGCCAAATGTTAACAATAACATTGAGGAATATGAGCGAGGACTGTTTTTAGAAATTGGAGTGGAAAATAATCAATCAAAATCAGAGTTTTGAGGTGACGTTGCACACACAATATGTTGTGCAATGTATAGGGAAGTTACTTACAAAATGTAAAACACTGCATTATGCAGTACTAGTGAATATGAAATTAGAACGGTGCAAATATCTTGAAAAGAGGAGAAAAATATTTTGACTCCAGTTCTGAAGCTAAATTTGAAGCGAGAAATTTATTAATTGTCACGTTGACTCATTCTGTTATTATTATTATTATTATTATTAACAGTAAACCATGAGAATAAAATTTCCATTTAACCGCGTTGTAATTTACTATTTACAATATTGACCCCCTTTTCCTTGGCTTTTCGTGCCCCCTCTTTTTTCCCCCCCCACATTCCCTCTCCGTTGCCAACTCTTCTTGTGTCAGTGAAGGCTGTTGCTAATAAAATTAAAAAGCAAACAGTCGCCTGTTTCACACATGCACAAAAAAATGGCGTGTTCAGTCGGGTTTAAAAACACAGCGATTACTTGAACGACGAGCGGATGACAGGAGAGCCAAACACACTCGAGGGGGGAGAGAGCCACGCCTTCTCAAACTTGACTGAGGGAAGTCATCCTCTCCTCTCGCCTCGACATGCTTATAAGCGACACTATAGCGGCGCCCAAAAAGCTCATCTCCATCTTCTCTGTCTCGGAGGAGAAGGCGGCCATTGTGTGCCCGCTCCACTCTCCCCAAGTCAGCTTCCTATTGAGGCGGTGAAAGGCCCTTTGAGGGGCCCCCGTTTTTTGGCTGTGCAGCTCACCTGCAGAGTGGAAACTATGGGTCTATTCTGAAGCCCAGCAGCTGCCAGGGCACAGAGGCTGGCACCCATTGGGAGAGAGAATAGCGGCCGCCGACTCTTTCAATATGAAGCCACTTAGTAACAGAAGGCATGTGCCAAGCTTGCAAAGGCAGGATGAGGAGTCACCCTTTGAAAAATATCAGCAAAGACCCGTCCTCGCTCCTTTCTTCCCGTCCCTATCTCTGCCTCGGCTCGCTGGCTTATAGGATGATGGAAAAGCGCCAGCACGTCACATCGGAGTCTTAAAGCCATCGCACCAGGCAGGATGGTGCTGGAAAGAATTGAGCAACTTCAGAGGCAGCAGGCCGGCAACACAAAGCCCCTTTTCTGTCTGCCGCCTAGCTCCCACACTGGCGCTAATTTATGATGCCCTCACAGCGATTTCCACAGTCAGAAAAGTTCAATTGTGTTTTCCAGCTCATTAACCATCAGCACAACAAAGCTTTCATCTTCTTCTCCATCCCGCCGCTCTTTCTCTCTCTCCACCCATCATTTGCTCTTTATCCCGCTGTCTACTAATCTGCTTCTTGTTTCAAACATCCAATCTAAAAAGATGAAGTGGAGGAGGTAAAAAGGGACATTCTTATTTAAACAATCTCTCTCGTACTTTTAAGTCTTTTTTTTTTTTTTTTTTGGTCAGCGCCAAGTTTGACTGTTCCACTGCTAAGGGAGAATTTAATGGTTGTTTATTCAGGGGCCTCTGCTGTGTCCTCCCATTTCTTTCACAGCTTCTTGAGACAACGTGGCATTTATTGTCATGAACCAAGAATCAGCCCCAGCATATTTGTTCAGGTTGTCACTATGCCGAGATCACAGAAACCACCTCGCATTCTCACACAGACACATGTCCGAGCGCCAAGCATTTGAACAATGCTTTGTGCACAGACTCCCACGTCACAGATCTGCATTTAAAGGTACAGGCAATGGCATAAATGTCACCAAAGTGGTTGGGTGACAGAGTATCACGCTGCGTCTCAGATCCACTAATTGAAAGGAAGTCAACACAAAGTGAATCTATTCCCACCATCGAGAGCTGCCGCATAAGTGCCCTTGACTAAAGCATGTAACCCCAATTTGTTCCAGTTTTTGGCTCTTCCATCGCCAACCCTATCAGCCTCTGAGATGTAATACCTTCATTTTCTCAAATTAAAAATGGCATCCCGGAGACTGACGACAACCGAATCCAAGAGCGATAAGTACGCAAAAAATCTATCTGCAATTCAAATCTTAAAATAAAACCCCATTTAACGATATCCACCGTGGAACTTACATTGCATTTTGAACAAATGCTCTTAGTAAACCTTTTTGCTCTGGCTGACAATATGATATACTAATATTTAGCAATGTGGAAAAAAGAGAAAAAAATATTGTCGAAGATCTACAAAAAAACGCAAAAGACAAGAATTTAAAAGCCTGAAAATAAGGTTATCATTTAACTCATTTAATAATCATATGTTAGTCTACCTGAGCTATATGAGAGTAAAAATAACGTAAATAAAATAAATGCACCTTTTAAAAGACTCCGGCACGCACTCCAAAGAATAGGTATGAAGATAACCGATACCAATGCAAAAAAAAAAAAAAAAAATCAACAAATATTACATGTTAAATAAATAAATAAATGCATCTCGGATTTCTTGCTGCATCAGGTCCAACTCCCGTGCTGTCATCACCTTCAAACGAAAGACGCCAACTTTGACTATCATGGCCAGACAATAAAGACCCTGTGATAAGTGGCCATCTCCAGCCTCGGCGAGTGGCTCACGCTTCCAAAGTCTTCATCAATGCCATTATCATCACTTGGAGTCTAAGCTCCCTGCCCCGCTGTCAACACCGATCCTGAGCTCACCCCAGCATCGGGTCCACGCGGGGGTGTCCGGTTCCATTCGTCCCCCTCGGCCCGGTCCCGGCTAGATCACAACAATATACAGTATCTACGTTCACCTGTTGGCACTCCTCGCCGCAGACTCGCCGTCAATCTAACACTCGGCCCGACGCCATGTGGAACGCGCCTCGCCGCTCACCTGTCAGCACTTTCCCTGGCAGCTGAATCATGCTAACATACAGAGGCTACATGAAAAGCACTTAATCAATCAACAATCCATCAGGTAATTACAAAAAGTATCAGCGTATCATCTGTCACCTTTGTCCCATTAAGTCCTCCTCAAAAACCTCCTGAAATTCATTCGACTGCTGCAATTTCTCAAATATTTTGGTTAGGCTGATTGTTGGTTGCCAAAAAATCAAATGATCATGAAGAATCTATCGGATTGGATTTTATTCGAACAACTATTAAGTTGCCGTCCAAAGACAATATGACACCAAGTCGAGATATACGCGAAGCTGTAAATAAATCCTGCTTTATGATGGCGACTTACTAAAATAGTCACATTAGTTAGACGAGACAGTGAAAGTCGAAGATAGAATAACAACTTGAGGGACCTACATGGCAAAACATGAAAGAACTCATCAAGGTTGACATGCTGGAGCAGTTCCCTTGACAACTCTGATCAGATAAGAAGGACCTCGGGCCCTCAACATCAACTTGGCATGACTGAGCAACTACAGTATTATTTCAAGTCAATAATTGCTTAAATAAACAGTTTTTCTTTCATTAAAAAAGGCGAGGAAAGAATATATCCAAACATCCTTTCTGACAAGCCAGTGTTGGCACTCACATACGAACAAGATAATGTTCGACTATGCTTACTTTTAAAGACGTTACAGTCTCACCACAAAACTCCCCTGCAGTTTGTCTTGTGTGTAAATGTTTATGCCCGATGACTCTGCACCCTCCTAAAGTTTACGCAGGAGGAGCATGCCAAGTCTCATAAAAGGGGAAGAGTTTTTTTTTTTTTTTTTAATGAAATAAAGCCGACTCTAACATGTTTGGGTTGAGAGGAAAACCACACTTATCTCATTAAACATTTCTTGCCTTTGGCGAGTAGCAGCACTCGCAAAAAATGAGCCCAACTTTGTCAAGTCCAAATTTACTTTATTGTCACTAATTCTAAAGCGTTCATATTTACAAGCCAAGATGACAGACGTGGAGATGTAAGAAGTAGTGTCTTGCAACAAAAATGATTCAATAATGACTTTTCAGGAATGTGCATGCTGCGGGGAAGAGTGCTAAGAATAACTACATACGTATACTACGTTTAAAATAAACAAAACAAGCCCACACAGCGAACCCAGATCGTTTTTTCAAAGAGTGGGAATCAAAGCCAAAAGTTGCTACATTCACATTAAGTAGGGTGGAATGTAATGTTGAACACTAAATTACAGGCACTGAAATGTTGTCTGGTTACTCAGCAATCTATCAGTCACGCATACACACACACAGAGAAAAAGAGCGAGGGTGGGAGGGATGAGGGGGCGGCGGGTAGCTACGAAAAAGGGGGGGGGGGTAGACATGGAGCAGACAGGCGCCAGTCACAGCAGGATCAAAGCGAGAAAAGTACCTCGGGGAAAGAAACGGTTAACTCCGTTTAACCAATTGTCCCACAGATAGTCAGTGCACTAGTTGTCCAAAAAAAAAACGGTTCCCAGAGGGGGGGGGGGGGAAATGTCTTTGGTTTCTCCAAAAATGATTTGACCTGATTTGAAGTGCTGCAAAACAAGACCCAATTGGACGGGCCTCTTTAATGGGGGCCTCTTCAACTTGATTTGGGGTTTGACTGTCTGTCCAGGGGACAGCTGACAAAGAACACAATGGGTTGAAATACAGCCAATACGCAGCCATAGATAATTTGATTACCACTAGGCCGAGAGGCAGAAAGTTTACAGTCATTCCGCTCTATTAAAGTACTGTAAAGAAGACAGATTTTTCAAATTCCTGCCTTAATGAAACACATTGATGAAAATACCTGCATACATTCCAATAAGTGTTTAGATAAGGAAACCATTATAAATGATCACAGCTGACTAGGCAGTTTGCTGTGACACCGGTTTTTCCACAAGGGAACAATAGCGTTCAACTTGTTTTTCCAGGACTTTTTTTTTATTTCTATTTAATAACAATTGTATCTAAACTGCCGTGAAGACAAAATATGACATGCAAATTAGTGTTGACCTTTGGTGACACTGACAGAACGTGGTCAGAATTCCTTTTTGTGTAAAATAGCATTTTGGTGACACTGACAGAATGTGGTCATAATTCCTTTTTGTGTAAAATAGCATTTTGGGAGCCTTTGGGGTAAAAATACAAGTACACAGTTGTTGTAAAGTTGCAATTTCACAATCACCAAGAGAGCGACCCTTTGTGGTGTAGTCAGTCCCCTCTCAGTCATATTTTGGTTTGGAAACAAAACTTCTATTCTGAGGGCCCAACCAATGATTTCCTGTACGCATCCATCAAAGTGTTTTCATTTCAATGTGGCTGTTGTGACGTCATTCTGTTTTTTTTTTCTGGAAAAAACTCATATTTCATCAGAAAATGGCAGTATCTGAACTGGAACGCAGCCCATCATGGCTGCAGATTAAGTGGCGGTCACATTCAAGTCACATTCAAGACACTGTTATTTAAAATGGTCGTCCTGTGATAATAAGCATAATATGTAATAAGATTACCGCCGTTCTATGTAGAGTTAGCTAAGTTAACCATTTCCACAATGTTGTGTGTAGGCAGGATGGTGATAGCTGCATATGCTATGGATAAATAGTATTTAAAAGGATGGAAACTTGAAATACTATTGTAGCCCGTCAAAGAATCACGAATCTTATTTGTGTGTGTTCTTCTCATTCAGTCAGTTGTTGTCCAATAGTGACTTAATTAATAAGGACAGCAGAAATACTGTGGTATGGATCATTACTAGAAAGACATTAAGCAGCTTTTATGATTGGAATTTACAAAGGCCAAAAATTGCTTATTTGAGCTTGGTGCATATAATATACCAATAGCTAAACTATCGGTGTTCAAACTATAGCGTGCGGGCCATTTGTTGTTTGTTGACATTGTACACAATTTACACTGGGTTGGTTTCCATCCCTTTACCGACACTGGTGAATTTATTGAGTGTTAAATAAATTAAGCGACGATACCAAAGTGGTCCTTGCATCATTGGATTTTTTTGCCAGTCTTTTGAAGAAAAAGATTTAAAACTCCTGAGCTAAAAGAGTCAGCACAAGAAAGTAAAATGAAGATGATAAAATGACTATGATAAGGAATGCCAAATAACAGGGGGGCCAAAGAGAGCAAAATGCTGAATGTAAAATGACTAAGATACAGTAAGGAATGCCAAAATAACAGGGGGCCAAACCCTGTTGGAATGTTCAAGGGTGCAAGAGTGCAAGCTAGATGACATTTTTAGGGTCTCAAATTAAGCCCGTGGTTGGACTTGTGCATCAAATCCTCGTCATGAGGATGCTGGCCCTATCAGAGATAGCCTGGGTGGAGTCACGGAGGTCCATGACAGAAGAAAGCGTGCGCTACGGTAAGTTGGGAAAGCACTTGACTGCGTGAGGAGCAAGTTGGTGCGCGGTCTTTGCATTAAAAAAAAAACCCCCACATAATTACTGGGGTTAAGGCAAGCAAACAACGACGTAGAACGCGGAGGGGACATATGGTTGTATGGCACCTCAGCTGTGCGTCATGAATCCTGCGCAGGGATCGCCACCTTCGGCCGCACCGGGGGACACGTCCGCGGAGGAGCGCGCCTCCGGGGGCTCAGCATCAGAGCAGCTCAACTCGTCACCTGTCGCCAGGTGTAAAAGCAAAAGTGTGGATCTGCCTTTCAGCGTGGAGTCACTCATGTCGGACCGTACGCAGGCTAGAAGTCAACAATCCTCGGAGCCCAACGCGCGGGTTGGAGAAGAGGACACGGGGCGCATTTCGCCGGTGGAACTTCATCGGTTCAAAACTGAGAACGTGGATATCAACGACAAGGAGAGCAGCCCCTGGGTACAGTCTTCCTATGAATCACCTCCTAGTAAGTCTAAGCATTTAATTATTTACTATGTCTGAAAATAGAAATAGATTTATCTGCAATCATTTTAAGAGTCTATAAGTACTTGAACGACTTCGATTTGATTAAGGTTGATGATCATGTGCACCCACAGATTACATCTGGGAATACATAATAAAATAAACAGCATCCTGATTTTTTTAAATGTGTATTTTATAAATTCTAAAGCGTCTTTATGAAACGAATGAATGACTATTTTAAAGCGCTGTATTAAAAAAAAAATCCATGTAATTTTTTTTAAATTAACCGATCCTCAAGTTACATCGGACTGGACTTAAAGTATTACTTTAATTTAACATTATTAAAGTGTTAATGCTGTGGTAGAAATACATTTTATTCATACTGTGATGTGTGTCTAATATTTTTAGTCACTCGCATTACTGAATAGAGATCGAAATATTTGAAATATCTTTTATTATCATGCTTGGCAGTGCTACACACCGCGGCAAACTACAAAACACAATGAAGTAAACAAACGTTATCTAAGTGGCAATTATAAGAATGAACTATTATGTTATTGTAATGAAATGGTGCAGGTGTTGCTAGAATTTTAAAGTCTCCTCTAAGTGTGAATATCTTGTTTTTCCACTGCTACTTCCTGATGAAGTGATGAAATATTTCATGTTTTTTTTTTTTTGTGCATCCTCGCAGGACTCCCCAGCCCGAGCCACTGCAACTTGCGCAAACACAAAAACAACAGGAAACCCCGAACCCCATTCACGAGCACTCAGCTGCTATCCCTGGAGAGAAAGTTCCGCCAGAAACAGTACCTGTCCATTGCCGAGAGAGCAGAGTTTTCCAACTCCCTCAGCCTCACAGAGACACAAGTGAAGATCTGGTTTCAGAACCGCAGGGCCAAGGCCAAGAGACTGCAGGAGGCCGAGTTGGAGAAACTTAAACTGGCCGCCAAGCCGCTGCTGCCGGCTTTCGCCTTCCCCTTCCCCTTGAGCGCACCCATGGGCGCACCGACCCTGTATGGAGCTGTGAACAGCCCGCGGCCCGCCTTACCGGTTCCGAGACTTTTTGGTGGACCCTATGGGATGTACTATTTGTCTTAACACCGCATTGCATTGGACACTTTGCGTGTGTGAGCGTGTGCGCCTTGCCTTAAAATGACCTCCATGCCATAAGGCAACAAAAGTCAAATCTGATGAAGACATTTATGTGAGAATATTTATTTAGTTGGGAAAAAAAAATCATATGAAATTGTTAACAAATATATAAACAGTTAAATAGTTGTTATAGTAGGCCTTAATCATTTGACACTTGACTGGTTAAACAAAAATGGATATTTTGGCAGTGTAGTGAAAAGGAACAAATTGCACAAATTGTAGAATTCCATTTGTTTTTCATCAAAATTCTATTTCTTGAAAACAATATTTTTTAATACCTAAGGTAAAAAGGGGAAATTTAGACAATATTCTGATGTTGATCATTTGTTTTGGATTTACTTGTGTATTGATGTACAGAATTTAACGGGATTTACAAGCCAAAAATAATGTTTCATGTGACCTTCCTAAAATTGTAATCCAAAGATATAATATTGTAAGACAGTCCAAGAACATTGCACAGAAGACGCAAGCGCTATATTAAGCAATAATTGTACTCAAATTTAAAACGGACGCTGAGCTTTCCATGGACATCAACATACTTTTCTTTTGCCCACATTAATAATCTTTACAACATTGACCTTTAAATTAAAATGTACTTCTAAGTTTGTTTTGTTTTTACTTTGCGGTCAAGTGAAAAGCTCTTATTAGACAACAGCAGGCACCGTTTTTATCTGTAAATAAAAATTGACGACTTATTTTATACTCAAGAGTTGTCAAGTGTATTTTATACTGAAAAAAGCATTTTGGGAAATTAAAGTCTATTACAAATATCCTGAGGTTGGTTTGTTTTTTGGTTTTAAAAAGTCAGTTTTGAAGACATGCAGTAAAAAATGTGCATGTCACACAAAAGACTGTGAACAAATGACGTGAGAAACTGTTTTATTTTTTGTTATATGAAATAATAGAGTACATAATTGTGATTTCTCAAGATGTTTCATTTTCTCCTTCCTCTGTGACCTCTGAAGCCTCGAATGGAGCCGTGACCAAAGCACACATTAGAAGGAACCCTAGAAGTAAAAAATGAAGCAGGATTGTTCAACTTACAAAAGAATATTGAAGTGGAATTTGAATCCCATGTTGTACAGCTGTAGTTACAAAATGAAGCAGCCCCACTGACCTGTAGGAGTATCGTGGTTTCAGATGCTCATCGTTTGTGTTTTGACATGCTGCCATCTCCTCATGTGTGGTGTCTTTTTCAGTCAAGTGGGTCCCTGTCAAGGACACGGGCATCTCCATGGATTCCTCTTGATCTACCTGTTTGGCCTGCTCTTCACAAAGAACCTCGCTTGCATTACCCACAACCTCCATTCCTATGTCCTGCTGCTGCTGCTGCTTTGTCTCTCCAGATCTAGCAACAACAAAAAAAGTCAGGAATTTTAGCAGCAAAATCTAGTCAAGGGGATTCCCCCCAAAAGAAACCATGGTTGCACATTATTTTGCTGAGGACAGTGGACGTAAGAAGTGGTTAATGTCACACGTTTTTTTTAACATGGTTTGAGTACAAGTTCTTATATAAAATAAGTCATTGTGATCATGTAAAGTATATTTTCAAAACAAATATCTGACTGTGCACCTCATTTAGTATGTGTCCTTTGATAACATTTAAAAAGTCAACTCTTACCATTTTTCACTCAATACTTAATTATTTGGAGGGCTACTTACTTATACTTGTCATTTAATTCTATACAGTAAAAGTTCTTGAGTACAAGTTGATAGCCTACCCAGCTCTGAATAGCAGTATAAATATTTAAAATAAAAGAGCAAGTAAGGCCCAAATAAAAATTATCTCATAATTAGATGTCAGTAACATGTAATTTGTAGAAAACTACGAAAAATTACCCAAAAGTACATAAAGAACGTTGCTGCCATCTATTGAGCAAATTAAGAAAGTGCTGCCTTACCCTTTCTCTCTTTTGGCTTTGTCAAATCTGAAGTCTGGGGGGTACTTGTGAATTCGTATCAAGTGGTCCTTCCGGAGTGTGCTCGTCCTGAATTTGTGTTCACAGCCTTCCACCAAACACTGGTACTGTAAATCATGTGTACCATGTAAAGCAGCTCTATGCAGAACAGCTTTTTTTTTTTTTTTTTTGCTCATCTATCTTTTATGCTTTACATGCTGAGTGTCAAAACATTACAAATATAATGGCATTCCTCCATCCGGGACCTCAGAGCTTTAATTCTTGTGTTTCATACCATGTCTTGCCGCTGTGCCAGGACCATGAAGACTGAATCGTGCCACTCCTGAATGTGAATGTCCAGGAGGCGAGCGGTGGGTAGTGAGCGCCGGCAGATGGAGCACACGTGTCTATGTAAGGAATTGTAGTGGTGCTCATACTCCTCTAAAGTAGCGTGGACTGCGTTGCAGCCGGAGATGTGACAGGCAAACTCTGAAACGCTGGAGAAAGAACGAGACAAAAACATCTTGAACTTGGAAATGAAGGTACTCAACATAAAAGTGCTGTAATACCCACAGTAAATGAGGTTTGTTTTTCTTTTTACTATACAGCCTATATTTTAAAACTGAGATATGTGGGACGTTAGATCCATTCATTTTCTATAACCCTTATCCTCAATAGGTAGCTGAAGCCTATCCAAGGTTGTGCATGTCTTATTGACATAAAATCAAAAAGCTGATAGTGTTGTTGTTTTTAAATCTCTGTATGATATGCAAAATATCAAGCAAGGTGTATTATTTGTATTTCATTTCTTTGGCTACTTTTGGGAAGAGCAATCATTGCAGTATTTTTTAACTAACCACAGGAGATGCATGTATAACAACTGTCATACCTGAGGGTTTGTTTGTCGTCGTCTGCCTCTGAAATATAAAGGTCTTGAAGGTACATGTGTCTTTCAACGTCTCCATCCTGAAAATAGAATATCCATTAGATGAAATAAAAAGAGTACGGTACATTAGTTCAGGTTGTCATTACCTCAAATAGCTCGTGGTCTTTATGAAGATTGATGAGCTGAGGACTGAAGTTAAACGGGTTTTCCTCGTCTTGCAAAATCTCCCCTAGCGAGGTTGGAAACGATGTTGGATGCAACATGACGCTTTCTTAACGTGGTACGTTGTCAAAAATGTTTTGAACTGTTTGGGTTGCAGTTGCCCCCGTCGCTGATTGATGACGTCAGAGTTTAAATCACCACCCCGTGACCAGTTCAAATCAATACTATAATGTCGTACTTCACTTTTCCCCTGTTATTGTCACCAAAAACTCATTCAATTCAAGCATTTAATGCTTGTAAATATTTTTATACATTTTTTTCCAAGTGACAACGGATTTATATCCATTTCAGATTTTATATCTATATGCAGTACACAAAAACGGCCAGTAGATCGCAGCAAACATGCTGCTCAATAACTTTGGTCAATTAATTTATTGCTTAATTCAATATTTCACGATTACTACGCCGCATTAATGTGTCAGAATTCAGCCGTATCCATAATTTATTTTGTGTGATGATCACCCATTTAAAATGTGTTGCGTTTCCCGGTGTTTTGGCTGTACAGCCAATTTGTAAAGTTTTGTCAAGAATGAATGATCGGTTCTAATTCTAACTCACACGGCATTGTTCAAAAAATTGATTTCTAAAGAAAAAAGTTGGAAAAGCATTTTTTTGTAATCCTCTTGCGATTCCTACGCGTCAGATGGGTCAGTTTGAGGAAATTACAACATAGAGGGGCGGAGAGATGCTCGTCTTCGGCATTTTCTCAGACCATTCCAGCTCACAATGACTTCGTCCGTCCAAGCAACATGACCCAGTTTCAATATTTGATATGGACTTTCTTCTTGGTGATGGGTATAACTTTTTTTTTCTTTTTCCTCTATTTGTCTCGTTATATATATATTTTTTTCCTTTTTTGCTCATTGGAATATTCCTATTTGCAGGGAGTGTGTGGACTCTACCTCATGTGATGAAGTATCAAACAGTGACACCTCAGAAGTTAAATCATTTATCTCACATCAGTAATGTTGCCACCCATCAGGTAAGTCACCACACACACGCACACGCACACGCACACACGCACAAGCACAAGCACTCACGCACTCTTCCGCACAACTTCATTTTAACAACCACTCACACGTGCAATATTGTGTGTGTTGTGTAGAAGTATCCGGATGTACTGCAGTACTCTGTGAAGATTGCAGGACAAAATTGCACACTGCACCTTGAGAAAAACAAGTAAGCGATATATTTGTCCACTTGAACGTGTACATTTGTGAACATACTTACATTTGCTGATGTTTCAACCAACCCGATCATTTCAGGGAGCTTATCGGAGAAACCTTCTCTGTGACACATTATTCCGAGCAAGGAACTCAAATAACAGCAACGCCGGGTCTTGAGGTTTGTGTGTTTAGAATTTGAAGCATATGTTTTGAAAATAGACACAAAAGGAAGGAAGTATATCAGCGTAGGGCATGGGTGGGAAAACTTTCTCCTGTGGGGGACCATTTAAAATTTTCAGTCATTTTAATTTCACAGCCTATTCATGAATAATACTGTATGAAGATTATATTGTTGGAATTTGTGGGTAGAATAGTTTTGGGCTTTTGACAGCCGGATCAAATTGTATCGCAGACCATGCATATATGGCCCACCAACCGTAGGTTGACCAACCAAAAAAAAAAATGAAAAGGAAAATAAATATGTATCATATAGTCAGTTTTACAGTTTACAGTTTTTGGAGTGTTCTCTATTGGTTGTCCTTTGGGACCAACATTTTCCCACAGCCTTTAAGTTGTGACCCACTTTTAAAGAAATCAGACAAAAAACTGTTTTTGAAAAATTGCCTTTGGAAACACGTGATTACAAGTAATTATACATGTGCATTGTCCATTTAAGCGAACATATGTGTGCGTGTAAAGACGAATGCATAGAAGTCAATTGTGGCCCGTATTGGTCAAGCACATGATATCCTGTGGCATCATACCCATACAAAATGTACTTTTCTCCAATTTGCTTCATATCTACCCAAGTAGTACATGATTTGACGTGTGAGGTGGGCACTTTGTGATTACTTAATGACACAGTTCCTTCCTCTAATTTTGGCATCTCGCACAGGAAGTTGATTAGTAATGCCAGTATGTTCTGTATGTTCCCTGATTTACCACTTCCCTCTCGCAATGACTCAAAATGCAATACATCAAGATTGGCATTATGTTATGCTGTCATTGGATGTTCAAATCTGTCTTTTCCTGACATGTTCAGAATCACTGCTACTACCACGGCCATGTCGTGGGAGTCGACGACTCCTCTGCCAGCATGGAGCTGTGCTCAGGATTAAAGTAAGCCCCCCCCCCAGATACACACACACACACACACACACACACACACACACACACACACACACACACACACACACACCACTTCTTGTAATGTGATTACAAACAGGTTATTGCTACCAAAGCATGGCATGACAAATTTACTGAAAGCCATTATAGCTTGAGACTGCCCACCATGACTCATGTCCAGCATGTTAAATAAAGACTCCACTACAGCCATTTCCTCAATTAGAATTAATAAGATCGACTATGAGATCCAGATGTCTCGGTCTTCTTAAGATGCTTTTGTTGTATAGTTCATATTTTCTATTAACAAGACTGAAAAACGGGACTTTAGTTTGACATTAGGGCAACGCTCGTCTCTCTGCATCATCTCTAAAGTTCTTCTTTTTCCCTACAGGGGGTTTGTACGCCTCCAGGATCAGACGTACCTGATAGAACCTTTGGCTTCACAGCAGGCTGAAGTTCACACAGATGATGGTCTTCATGCAATTTACAATTATAAACATCTGAGAAGGAAGAGAAGCTCCTGTTCCCATGGAAACACAACCATGTACTATGATCACGTCTCTCTTCCGTCTGGAGTGTTCAAGCTCGGTAGTCTGGTAAAGACACGCACAGCATGGACACAGACTGACAGGCACACTCTATAAATATACTCCACTAGTTATTAAATTCAAAATTAAGAGTGTGAATGTCCCGTAACTGACACGATGATGTTGGTCTTCTTTAGACAGTAGTCTAAAGAAGGCTGAATCTACACTGCCTCTGCTGGTTGCAGACAAGTATTGCACCCAATTTTGCCTCGAGACGCAATTATTCAGTTCCACATATGTGAACACTACACTACTCACAGCCTGTCAAAAGTGACTTTATTTCCAACCATCCTACTGTATAGCTTGTATATTGATTTATTAATTTTCTCATAAAATGTTGAACTTCCTCAGAGAAGCAGAGGCCAGACTAAAGACGGAGTAAGAAAACCCAGAACTGTGGAGCTCGCTGTGGTGGTCGACAATACAGAGGTTTCATTCCTGTTTCTCATATCAATATAATACTGTATTTGATTTTAATATGCATTCCCATATCGGGAAATTGTACTTATGTAAATGTTTTCCTTCCAGTACAAGAGATTTGGCAATAAAAGGACAGTGGAAGCCAGAGTGCTTGAAATAGCAAACAACGTTGACAGGGTACGTGCCTTTCACACAGACAAAAATAGTCAGCACTGTGAAATAAGTTCATTCTAAAATTCACACAACTGTAGATTTTTTTTTTTTTTTTCCACGCAGTCTGGGAATATTTCCTGTGCATGTGCTCACTGCATTTTTTTGCGTCTGGATAGTAGAAATTGAGGAAAAAGTGTCCTGATGCGATCTGTTCCCTTCAAATGATTAAAAGGAGAAGTTCTCTCACTTTAACTGTGAATCTTAACACTTAAGCAGAGGCGATTCACACATTTCACACTTTGCAAGTTTGCATATTTTCCAACAATTGGGCCAATGTCTGTGACTCATCAGACAGTAGAACCCAACACTGGTGGTCTGTGACGAGATTATAGCCCCAGTATATCCTTGTTCATGTGGTTTGTAGCGTCGCGTCTGACTCACTCTTGAACTTTTTTCCATACACTATTTACTTAGCCATCTTATATGCTTTCCCTTTGAATGTGCTCATGTGCATTCTGCTATTCTGTTCCAGCTGTATCGTCCTGTGGGTGTCCGTGTGATGTTAGTAGGACTTGATATCTGGTCGTACAGCGATCAAATAGAGGTCAGCTCCAAACCCGAGCAAACGCTCAGTCGCTTTCTTGAGTGGCGCCAACGGAGCCTCCTGCCCAGGGTGAAGCATGACAACGCACAATTCATCACGTAAGACTCAGACGTATTTTTTGGCTCACACACAAAACAACTTACATCTGCCGCTCTGACTCGGATGTGAAAAATGTTCTCTTTTTATTGTTTAGAGGCTTGGATTTCGAAGGCACCACGGTTGGTCTGGCCAATACAAATGCCATGTGCACTTCAAGCTCAGGAGCGGTAAATGAGGTTGGTGTTTTCTTTTCTTTCATGCGGTTTTAAAGAATGTCATGAATAGTTGTGCATTGGACTAAATGGCTTAGTCTCCCTATTGATCAGAATAATGTTGTGAAGAGTTATGCTAAAATGGAGATATGGATTTCCCATAGCTGATGTCATGTTGGTCCTTCCTTAGACAGCAACTTGTGAGGCAAGACTGACTCAACAGCACATTTGCTGGGTGCGGCCAAGTAGTCGAATTTTATATGATCAATCGAAAACACATTTCCCTGTTACAAAAGAACTACCATGCGGAATAGCAAATGATAGTTACTTCATGTAACTTTGTGAATATTCCTCTTCTTCTAAATCGCCTCAACGTTCAATCCGTAAATACACTTGACAGCTCTTTATGCCTTCTAGAGGGATATTTTGATAAATGTGGGTGGTTTGTCCTACTTCATATTTTTCCCCCTTGTCTTAACACACCTCTACTGTGCACGCAGGATCATAACAATAACGCAATTGGAGTGTCCTCCACTATTGCCCACGAGATGGGTCACAACTTGGGCTTGTCTCATGATACCGAAAATTGCATCTGTGGTTCTTTGACGTCAAAGAAAGGCTGCATTATGGCAGAGAGTGTCGGGTAAACTCATTTAAGCCTTGACTAAGCCTGATTTGATTGCTGTACTCTCCAAAACAATGAAAACATCAGGGGTCGTCTTGAATGTTCCTCTAGTCCCGTGCCTCCGGAGATGTTCAGCAGCTGCAGCAAGCAGCAGCTCAACAGGTTCCTGGAGGAGATCAACCCAGCTTGTCTGTTGGATACACCCTCGCCTGACCGCATTTATGGCGGGCCCATGTGTGGCAATGCTTTCCTGGAGCCTGGCGAGGAGTGTGACTGTGGAACCGTAGAGGTACGCTGCGCTCCTACAAATATTTATAAGACCAAAAGAAGAACAATGAAGGTTTGGATTGTAATATTCTGCTCACTTTCCAAGGAATGCAAGAATCCCTGTTGCAACGCTACTAACTGCAAGCTTAACGGAGGAGCCCAGTGTGCTGAGGGTGAATGCTGCCATAACTGTCAAGTGCGTCATATACAATCTCCACGTGCTACTCCTGTGGCTGTGACCATTTCCAGGCTCATCAGCTGGGTGTAAATAATCACATTTGTCCATCACTATTTGCAGCTGAAAGCGTCAGGCAGCGTCTGTCGGTCCAAGACTGGGAACTGCGACTTGGCAGAACACTGCAATGGACTGTCCGCCTCCTGTCCTCCCAACGCCTACGCCCAGAACGGCCTACCGTGCAATCGTGGGAAAGGATACTGCTACAACGGACAGTGTCCGTCGCGACAGCAACATTGCAAGAGATTGTGGGGACCAGGTAAAACACAGAAACAAAAAAATTCTGCATTGGCTACCTGTGTTCGACCATAAAGATATATATTTTTAATTGTTAGATTAGCGGTGAATGTGAAATGTTTGCAATTTTTTCATTCTATCTTGTAACGGGATTGTTGAATCAACTTGTGCCTTCTTTATAGATGCGGAGGTATCTGCAGATGCTTGTTACTTCCAGCATGGAGGTTGCAGAAAGACCCTGTTTAAGCGTCGATGTTTTGGCCCGTAGGTTTTCACACAGTGATAAAAGATCTTAGTTTCTTTCTTGGTTTACTAACAAATTGTTTGGCTGCAGAGAGCAATCATGCGGCACACTTTTTTGCACGGGAGGATGGGAGTTCCCAGTGACATCTAGAAAGTCCTTTTACAAAGTAGGCAATGAAGAATGTAATGAGGCCACCCTGAACCCAGAAGACAACTACCCTGCAGATCTGGGCATGGTACCCACTGGTACCAAGTGTGGCAACAATATGGTAAATATAAATATTGCTTTCCATTGTTGCTTACCAAGACTCCGTGAGCTCAAATGTGTTTTGATCCAATCTTTAAGGTATGCTACAACCAAAAGTGTCATGACATCAGAAACATAAGAGCATATGGAACCGATGACTGCTCCGCCAAATGCAACAACCACGGGGTGAAAAAAAATGTTCACCACACACATTCAATATTTCAAGCATCCCAAACTGATTGTATGGATTTCCAACAGGTTTGTAACCATCAGAGCAAGTGTCACTGTGATCCTGGCTGGGCTCCACCTTTCTGTGATGTGCTGGAATCGGAGGTGTCGGAAGGTATAGTCTGATTTAATGTCATTCAATATTTTTTTTCAAATAGTGGCCACGCCTTAAATTCTGGATGATGATTCATAATCGGATGAACCGTACACGAAGGTAGGTGAGCTTGATGAGCATATGCTTTACACGAGTTCTTTGCCTTGTTTGTCTTTCGACACTTATTACTTGCAATGCATTCCGCATGGAGTCAGATAACTGAGCTCTTGTGATCAGATAGAAGCAGCGGTATTTATAAGCGATTTCACGGAATCCCCCCTCATACGTACAGTAATGACGTTAACGGACATTCACTGTTGCTTCCTTCGAGCAATGAGTGGATATTGATAATGGAACGCGTGTGTGTTTACAGGAGGGAGACTGGGGCTTGTTGTGTCACTGGTTGTAAGCCTGCTCATATGCACGGCCCTTCTCATCGGAGGTTTTATGTGCTGCAGTCGGAAAAGGCAACTTCCAAAGAGGTTTGACATTCAACTCTCTCGGCCTTGACGGATCAATGAACCCTCGTGCCTTTTTATCTTAGTTGCTTTGTGTATTTGTTTTACAGAGGCCTCCAATCTACCTCAGGACAGACAAATCCTTTATTTCGATCGAGCAATGCACGGGGCAGCCCTCATCTTCGCTCCACAACCATTAGCCAGCCGACATTTGTGGAGTCTTCAGCCGCACAAGTGTGTAAACCGTTGTCCTCCTCCATGCCTGGACCATCGAATATGAAGTTCAAGCCCTGCAGGACAGCTCCTGAGGTTTGTCGGTTGGATGGCACAACTTTTGCAGCTTCAAAATGTTTTAAAAGCTAACAAAGAACAAGAAGCTTTTCAAAGTTCATACTAAAAGGAACTCCTCTGAGGGAAATGGTCCCATCAGTAAATTGGCATTGTTGACAAATATGGTCAATAAATAAAGCATTTTATACAGTGGACCCTAGAAATGCTAAACTAATTCATTCTCACAACATATCATGTGTGGTAATTGAATTTGTTCCCTCTGCTGCCAGCATAAAATCTAAATTTGTGCAGATAATCATTTATGAAACCTTTTCACTTTGCTAAAGGTTAAAGAAGTATAAAGACTGTATAATCAAACTAAAATATAGTTCAACTACTTTGTCTAGAAGACATCAAATGTATTTAAGGCGAGGGTTGCCAAACCCTCCTGCAGTATCCTATTGATTCCAGTGGCAGCAACTAGTGCCAGAAATGGAATTCAATCATATAGGCGAGGAATGTTTTTCATAGTTGTTGAGGTCCCAGACACAAGCCTTTATAATTGCCTCAGTTGCTTTGCCCCCCCCAAAGACCCATATTGTGTCTGGAACCTTCTATTTTCCAATCACTAAGCCAAGTCCTTCCAAAGCTCAGCTCCTTGCAATGTGTCTATAAGGAAACACATCATTCTTTTCTTTCCACTTCATTGTGTCCTGCAGCCCACCAAAAAGAAACCAACTGTACCTCAGCCATCAAAGATCCAACAGGTAACGTGAACCAGACGTTAGAACAGAACCCCCACTCGAGCCAATCTTATCATCTTCATTGTTTGTTTTTACTTAAGTCGTGTAATGTGTTTTTTTTTTCTTTTTTAGGGTTTCAAGCCAGACTTGCAACCACCAGCTGTGCCGAGCAAGCCGATTTACTCTGAGGTATATCGAATGGAATGGAATCAATTGTTATCAAAAGGGCCTTCCCCACAATGTTCCTTCACTATGAGTCAGAGGGAACTTCTATAAGAGGCGTGTCCCAAAATGTATTACAAGATTAGTCTCATATTGACTTGTGATTACTTCCAGGCAAGACCACTACCTCCGTCTAGACCTTTACCACCGCTTGCGTCCAAACCAGTAAGTCAGCCATTAATCACGCACTTCGACAATGTTTTTGTTGTTTTAATGTAATCATCTGCCATCTTGCAGTTCACAACGCCAAAACCTGTTACGCCTCCAGTGAAGCCAAAGCCCGCCGCCGTCCCTCCGCAGCTCCCTCACACTCAGCTGGTACGTATCGAAAGCACAGCTATTTTCGAGGGGGGGGTCCTTTAAAATGCGTTGTGTCCACATCTGAAGAGATTATATTGAGAGTGCTTGTTGATTTTATTTATTTGTGTAGATTTTAGGGAGAGCTGCCCTGACTCCACTCAACAGACCCAGATGACCAATGGGAATCATTCCACTTTTGAAATCCTCAGACACTGATGCTCTTATCTCACCTACAAGGAATTAAAAAGAAAGAAAAAGAAAAGCTCTCAGGAGACGTTGGTGTGAGTTCATGCGAGGACGAGATCCAGCTGAAGGATCGAAAACAAAAATAAACAAAAGTGTTGTTGGTTTTTTTAACGCCATGAGGATTACTGCCATCTGCCTTGCTTCTTTTTAAAAACTGTGATTGACAGCACTTATGGCTCCGCCACCATGATGATGACGATCTGTTTGAAGGGAAATTCTCCTCGTCCTTGATCCTGAGATATGTGAACATTTTATGATTGCACTGCTGATGCTGTAACTTTGTAACATTGTTTTGGTACTAAGAAAACTTTAGGGATTTTCAAACGTGACACCGACGTGGGCACTTTAAAGATTTTTTGTATGAAAGAACCCAGATTATATGACTTTGCCTTGAACCCTATGAGAACGTATGAATGTATGAATTTGTTCTTGACACTGATTTTTGTCAGCACATATTGATTTTAACTTCTCAAGGGATTTTTAAAAAGAAAATTGAATATTCTATGCAGCAGTCATAACATTGTCCCCTTATAAATACAACAATAATGACTCATTTCTTGCAACAAGGACTCAAATTTCAAACAAATTTTCATTTATGTACATGCTTGTGTTTAAATAAAAAAAATTTCCCGTTGCATAATACCATAGCGACTCCCAGATACCATTACTTTGAAGGACCTTTAGTTTGTGTAATTTTCTTTGGGGAAAATGCTATTTCTTTAAGTCACAGTAAGGAGAAACATAGAAAGTGTGTTTCTCCTATGCCTCATTATTAAGGTGAATTAAATTATAAAAGTAAACCATGCACAAGACACACTATCAGTAAACAACGTAATAATGCACGTAGAGTGACGTAGAAATGCGCCTATTACTTTCCGCTCTGGCCTTTTACGCTGCGTTGCTTAGCAACCGTTGAAAACAACCCAGTGAAATTGGCTGTCTGGTGCTTGAAAGTGTCAAAATTCAATTCAGAAAGTAACACAAACCCGGATAACGAATGGAGCGAGAATTAGATGAGGACGAGTTGCAGGATTTGTATGCGTGGATCGATAAAATTCGTCTTTCAAGACCTAAAAGAAACATCGCCAATGACTTCAGCGACGGAGGTACTTAAAGCTGCGGCTAAAGCTAAAACTAAGACATCAAATGAAGCACAAAGAGCGTGATCGATGATTCTGCTTTTACCAAGATAATAATTCTTATTTTTAATGACATTGACAGGCATACTAATGCAATTATTGATTTTGTATTGATTTACAAGAGACTGTGCAGGTGGACATAAATAATGATGTGGTCAGTATGTATTGTGCATGAGTTTAATGTGTGTTTTTATTCTCGATCATATTTTGTGGTTATGATTTTAATTGTATAAATGTAGGCCTATGCATAAAACGCTTACAGGCCTTAAATATGTACAAAAAAAATCTAAATAAAAACAATAGGTGTTACCTTGATGTGTGCCCCATATGCAAACTAGCGTGCCATCTGTTGCCTCATTATGTCGTACGATGCATTTATTTGCTTTCTCTCTGCAGTGATGGTGGCTGAGGTGGTGAAACATTTCTTCCCAAAGATTATCGACTTGCACAACTACACTCCTGCCAGCTCCACTCAGCAGAAGCTCAGCAACTGGAACCTCCTTAACAGGCGAGAAGCATCTTATGCTCCATGCATTCATTCATCAAATTTGAAAAAAAAATATTTCCAGGCAAATGTTCTTGCAGCCATCAGGACATTTCCCACTCTTGTGTTAGATTGCGGCAGGAAAACGAATGAAGTGAGTAGTAGCCAGTGAGCGTGTATCCCAAACACACTTAACTCGAGTGTTCCTGTGGTGTTTTTGTTTGGCCATGACCGAGGAACAAATTTACACAGAGTAAATATTTTTCACCGTATAGCTGATAAATATAATTGTACTGATGGAAAATTGGCATGATGGGAATTCAGCATGTCTAGTGCCACCCAACCCAACACTCCCAGTAGCCACGTCAACATATTCAGTGGCCAAACTTAGCTCAACTCTCTTCATCTGGGGGGGGTGAGAACCAGTCCAAAAACTATCCCGGACCATTTAAATGGCACACAGCCAACCTTGAGGATCCCACCGGTGTTTATCATCACAACATGTAACATCGGTATAAAACGCCTTCCATCTGCGGCTCCTTTCCTTATTGCAAACAGATGTGTATGCGTTATCGAGTGTCGTTTTGCATACACAGGAAAGTGTTCTCCAAGTTGAACTTCCACGTGCCTGAGAAGTCGGTGAAAAATATTATACTGCGATCCGCGGGGGTGATCGAGAGTGTGCTGACTGGCCTGAGGGAAAAGATAGATCAGAAGTTGGACCAGAAGGCACACACCATATCAGTATGTGATGTTGTAAGCCTACATCCACGTGTGTGCTATGTGCGTTGGCTAAATGTCTATTTTCCATGCAGGATTTGGAATACTATGACACCAGGAACCCAGAAAAAACTCTCACAGGTAACCACATCCATGGTTCCTCCATCCTAATACAGTTCCTGTATTTTAAGAGCCACCTACATTCTATAGTACTTCTTATCATAGAGGTCCTAAAACTCCTCAAAACACATAAATAGTATAGAATGTAAAGGTTGCTGTAATATTAGTCTCTTTGTAGAGGATAAAGAATATGCCTGTTTGGTTGTTTTGAATGGAAATTGTGTCATTGTCCAGTTTGATGGGTGTTGCATGAAATAGTTAGAAGCCTTTTTTTTTCCCCAAGAAATTTTCACTATTTGCTCAATTTGTGTTTTTCAATATTTCCACCATGAATTTATGAGAACTGCATTTGACTATATTGTGTTGTCAATTCAACTTTGACTAATGATTCACATTTACATGCTGATTCTAGAGCATTTCTCGTTGATCCGCTTTGCTACCTGCCCTGTAACTGCATATCTTTGCTTTCGAGTGACCACATAAGCACACACGCAATAAGCAAATGTCGCAACCTTTTGGGCGTCAGTCGCTGACACGGCTCTCTTCCAATTCTCACACCTCATCCGTCCCCGCCATCTAACCTTGTGAGCTGACCTCAGAGCCACTCCTCTTTCCTTTCTTTCCGCTATCACAGAAAGACACAGTGCACACATCCTATTATCAGCAGATGGCCTTATCACTGACAAATATCAGCATGGCATAACTTCAAGGCCTTCCCTCCCTTGTTCTGCTTATCCTCATAGTCCCCCCCCCCCCTCCCCCTTCCCCACCTCACCCTTCGTTTGTGCTCAGAAGATTTACTGGACTTCTTTGGGTGTCCAACAACAGCACTTTAAGAAAAGTCAACATGATTCTGGAGGAAGTGTCACGTTTTGTACTTTTTGCTTCAGAGTTTAATCAGAGTGAGGCCAGATATCTGTCCGAGATTGTACGCGAGGAGGTGAAACGGGATGACAAGTTGAAAATGGAGACGAGGTAACAAAAAAAAAAGAATCCCATGAATACCTGACATCGAGCAAATAGAAAAATAAACTAGAATCATTCAGGGAGAAATAACCTCATTGCATAAATATACAAACCCTTCAGGTCAAACATAAAGAAAAACTTTGTATCTAGCAAAGAAAATTAAAAATAAAATTATATTTCTGTCACATGCTTGACATAGTAATAAATTCCTGCAAATTGAACATTTCCCCCCTGAAAGATTTCTGTTTACTTTTCAATTGAGTTATTTAGTCACAGTTAATTTTTGAGGTGGAAAAGTGCCGATATGATTCATGTTTCTCTTTTTTTTTTTTGACCAAAAACCTCAACTTTTAACGGCGTGTTGATCCACTTTGATTCAAGTTACTCTTACTCTTTAATGTTGCAGCAAACTACAACACACAGCTCAGTTTTACTCCAACTTGGACCCAGCTGTACGCCAAATGCTAAAGGAAAAAGAACATGCAGCCATGGCTTTGCAGGAGACAGTTGAGGTACGACACACACACACACACACACACACACACACACACACACACACACACACACACACACACACACACACACACACACACACACACACACACACACACACACACACACACACACACACACACCAATCTGGAAAACACATCGCTTGATTTTCATTCTTTGCTGGGAAAAAGCAGATCATATAGACATTTTGCAGGTGTGTGTCCTGAGTAAGTGTGTGTGTGCGCACGCATATATGGTACAAGCTGTGTCAGCAGTGGTTAGTGAGTCAATTTCACCTAAGCGGATATAACTCAATGTGTGACCACATCTGCATGTGAGGCAAGAGGCTACCAAGGACACAAATGTGCAACACTTCCTCTTTTTTTCATCACATCGTGCACCGCCTGTTGTTTTCCAACCTTTGTGTGTGTGTGTGCAAAGATCCTGCAAATGAAGGTGAGCAAGTTGGAGCGCCTGATTCAGCTAAAGGACATGCGGATAGATGATCTGAGGCATAATCTGGAGATGTGTACCTGTGTGAAAGGAAAATACACTGATTCTAAACCCAGCAGCATTTAAGCACTTTAAAGAAACTCTTATTTTAATTGCAGTCCACACTTTACAACGTAAAAAGCAAAAAATAATGATATCAAATTCCCATGAATGTTTTTCTTTAGTGTCAATTAATCCCTCTACAAGACCAAAAGCAAGGTTCACATGTATTTTTCACAGTGAAACCAGGATTTTTTTTTTCCCATTGGAAATACTAATAGGACATTCTTCTCATACAAGTGTAAAAAGAAGTTTATTTGTAAAAACGGCATAAGCTGCCAAGAGGCAGTAGCAGCTCGCTAACATTAGCAGTTGACTTCACTGACTATTAAGTCTCTTCTCAGCATTCGAATATTTACTTGTTGATTCTGGTTGAGAATTTTTGGAATATTAAAATAAAAAGGCCCAAAAAGAGAAAAATAAACACAAAAAGGATTGTTTTTAAGGATAGACTTTGAAATACACCAGCAACTTTAGTCATAGTGTACATTTATCGAAGTCAAAGTATCAAGTGAGTTTTACTGTATATTTGCCTTTCTTATTTTTTCCTATTACTGTAAAGACTATTTAGTGTGTGCATTTTTTTAGTTGTTAAATAATGAGGTTCTGTGTGAAGCGGTAATGTGCTTGTTTTTTGTTTTAATTTCAAACTGCCATCCTTTGTTCAGCTTGTAATGTCTGACCACCCCGTGCTCAATAAATTGTCTAACCACTTTAGTTTTCCAACGTGACTCCTTGAATAACGAATAGGAGCGTTGAGAAATGAGCTGCAAACACAATGACGTGCAGTGTTAGGTTTATTCGCAAGCACTGTCAGTTCCTCGCACACGTCTAAAAACGCAAGGGCTTATTTATAAAAAAAAAAAAAAAAAAGCACATTTGTTTTTCATCAACGTTAACAGTTAAGATGAGGCTGATAGGAGTAAGAAGACATAAATGCTGATTCAGCATCACTCGCCTGTCCTAGTCTAATGATAAAACATTAGGTCATGTTGGAAAGCTGACACAAGTAGGTCAATTTTAGAACAGGATAGCTTGAAGACAAAAAGGTACACAAGAGTCTGCATCGTGATAACATTTCACAAGCAAAACGTCTTGGCTATCTCGCAGATATAAACAACATAACTCAGATACTGGCAGCGTCCCATATTTGCGCAAGATCTTGTTACCAGGCACAATTCGTGCAGGCTATTGCCAAAGAAAATAGACATACTGTCTAATTGTCATTCATTTTAATGAAAAATAGGATTTGGAACAAGATCTTTGAATTGGGAAAGCGGTCAGGAACAAATTAAACTTGTAAGTTGAGGCCCCAGTGTTCTGAAAAATGCTCTGTAACAAGCATGATTTATGCAGAATGAAGCAACTGAGAGTCTTGTTGAAAAACAAAGCTGAGTAAGGGGAAAAAAAAAAAAATGTGTGAAAGTTCAGTAAATTATATATATATATTTGAAAGGTGAGTGTGAAGCTCCAGCACACAGGATTGGAATGCAAAGGAGAACAAGCTGAGCACAGAGATGATGATAGCTGATGATGATAGAGTGAATCACCGTCTCTGTATCAATCTTCTCTTTCAAACGGATCATTCCAGCAGCCACGCCCTAACTTTGGTGGGTTTCAGCAGACAGACTTGACCTGACTTCCTAACAGCACCAGACCACCCATTTAACTGGACGCAGTAAACATCAATATTCACATTTATTTATCTTGCCATATCAGTGACACAAAAACCCCCATCGATGGTCTCGCCCCAGTACGGCCGCTCTACTGGTTTGTTTATTTTAAGTTTAATGAAACATATCTTTGCTTTTCCATCGTGCTGGTTTTTAATTGGGTCCCTCTCAGAGTTCAGTAGCCAAAACAATGTCTTAAATGTATTTAAAGTGACCCCAGTGGACTTCACAATGACTAAAAGGAAGTGGTGTCTCACATGCTCACACATGTTAAGTGCTTCCTGCGTGAATAGCTGACCTCCTTCAGGACCATGGAACTGTTGATGTGTTTATGCTGTGCTCATGACACATGATGTGTGACATTGTGTACGTTGGTCCAGTCATCCACACGTGGCTACAAATAATGGTCAGAATTCTGGTCCATTGTTTTAGCTGAAATATGTATTGTTTTGCTGTTTGGGCTCTTTTAACTGGAGCAGAGTATTTATGATGCCAGTGCACCCTCTGTTGGAAGCTTTTGGAATTACACTTTTGTTTTCTGTAATGTTCCCTTTCATAAAATTCAAGTCAACTAAAATAGTTTACATATATGCTAATGTTTTAGAAATATTTTTAAAAGCATAATTTAATGAAACTGCAGCCAACAAAATAGTTTTCAGTTCCCAAAACAAAGTTACTGACAAATTCAGAATATTGACATGAATAATTCAGTCAATTGATGCATGGAGAAGAGAGGTACCAAAATAGGTTTTATTTAAGAATATTGTCAAAACATTGTTTTTGCATATAAACCCTTTAAAAACAAGGAGAAACCATTTTGGAGAATTTCACAGATTGTACAAAATGTCAACAAGAAGAAAACAAATAAATCAGGCTGAGTGATTTATACCCATCACCCGCCACCACCTCAGCAAGCGGAGCAAGAGTGCGGCCATTCGGCGGTCACGTAAACATCAGCGCATGGACGCAAACGTCACTCTGGACACAAGTGGTGCCTTTCTCTCGGCTCACGTCGACGCTGATGCATCACAGCGTGACGAACCACCATTGTTAACCATGGCTAACTCGTATTTTCTTTAAACAAAGCCAAGGGGGGAGAAAAAAAAAAGTCAAACTAGCCCCGGCACAAGCACTATTAATTAGCTGCATTTTACAAAACAGGAGAATGATAGTGTTATGAAAAGCTTGATTTTGTTTGGCAAAGACTGAGACACCTAATGTTGTGTAGCCTTCTTGCTTATTTTCTCGTGTCTCAGTCCCAGAACTTCTTTCTGATCCTAGAACAGTAAACTAGAAGGGAAGGGAACTTGCAAGGGATTTGCATTCGGATCCAGTATCAACATTAGGAAAAAGTTCTTGTGAGCATCTAACAAATTGTTATTTTCCTGAGATATCCCAATAAGCTCTAAACAGACAGAATTGGTGGATAAGATCAGGCACTACTTTCATCATCAGCACCAGGCCACATAACAAAACACAAACCGGCAGACCAAATAAGAACAGGAAGCTCCTCCGCCATTCTCGTTAGAATATTGAAGTCTGCTTTCTTTAAGCAGCTGGCAAACGCCACAGTGCACTGTTGGAACCGCAACCAAGAAATGCCCAACTAGCCATAAAAACTCTTTCACACGCCAAAACAAATCGCTCTCGTTTCTAATTAGTGTCACACGCTGCGTTCCAGTCCAGATAGGCCGTGTCAACAATCATCTTTGCATACGAGGTTAGCCAAAAGCATAAAAAAAAAGTTAAACAAGCAAAATTTTAGCCACCCCCTGCTGTTGCCTTACAGGCAGATACGTTTTTACAGGCTTTTTGTTCTTATGCTTAACCCCTCCAAAAAAAAAAAAAAGAAATCCCTTTCATTACCTTCTTCTTTCTGCTTTTTGATCACATCAAATCCTCCAAATCTCTATTCGCGGTTTACAAATTGACGGAAGATATCCGCGAGTCCTGCTTGGGTGCCTTGTGATTGTTTTCGGCTTTGGGTGTGCCGAGGTTTCCATCCACAAACATGTTGGGGATGTCCTGGCCGAAGTAAATCTTGCTATTAGTGGCTATGGCCTGGTACTTCATCAGCTCCAGGTACTCGGGAGTTAACTTCAGCTACAAGACAGAGCAGATGTGATTGCAGAATTCCACTCATTTATCTTGAAAAGTGCGGTGAACATTTTTACTGAGGTTGCTCCCACAATCGAAGGATGCCAAAAAGTGTATTGCATGTGTTTGTGTGTGTGTGCACAATGTCTTATACCTGGTTTGCTTCAGCAAACCTCTCAGCGGTGTAGTATTCTGCATCTGCCTTGGCCTTCTCCCTGGCCAGAAAGGCGGCATCTGAATATGGCACATAATACCACCAGATATAGAAATATACAAAATATTAGTCTCAAGAGATAAACGAGAAGTCGTGCACGTGTATTGAAATACTGAAGCGAGGCGGCTTAGCTGACCCTCGATTTCAGAGATCCTCTTCTCTGTCTCTTTCTCCATCACTTTCTGCTGGAAATGGATTTCGGCTACCTGAGCCACTTTTTGAGCCTCTGCACACGACACGGATCAACACAGCAGGCGGGCTTTGTGGTGAGCGGAATAGAAGAGTGTGCAAATTAAACCACCAGAAGAAAAAAAAAACCGCACTTACCGATAATGGCTTTTTTCCTCTCTGTCTCCGCCTCCTTTTCCACCACCTTCTGTGTCTGAGCCGTAATTAGGAGACGAGTTTTCTCTGCTTCCCTACACATACACGTACACACACTTTCCTTTATGCTTTTGAACTCACTTTGAACCAAGTATGTCACACCCAAAAAAATGCATGTTAGATAGCAACTTTAGGTCAAACTCACATGAGTTCAAAGTTTCTCCTGATAGACTCGGGGATCTTTGGCTTGGTTACACGGACAGCCTGCATCCGGTTGAGTTAGAGTGGAGAGAAAGAAAAAGACCTTTGAAATCAACACAGCTTGATAGATCAGATCTGGTAGCTTTTGATTGCCATGTTGAATATTTAAGTCGAAACGTGAGGGAAAATAAATCAGATCAACCACTAAAGGGCTATAACGTTCAGAAAAAAGGAGAGAAAATAAATGTTCATGGATGTCTAAAGCAGGCAGACTGATATTGGATAATATTCTTGAGTGGAATTGGAACCATGGAAACTGATACTGATCGCACAAAAGGTATACTAGTTTGTCAGTCTTTTTTTTTGTTTGATTTAGTTAATTTAGTTTGAATCTAGTGTTTGTCTTGTGCTAACCCGTTTTGACACATTTCCATCTTAGCCCTGGTATTCTTCAGCAGAGGATCTCATCGCTTCCTGCTGTGTGCGGCTGTGAATGGGGAACCTGTTTACAATAGCTCCTTTTTTTGTACTTTCCACCATTTATTATTTCTACGTCAAGCCAAAATGTGTGCAGTATTAAGGCAGTGTAACAATGGTACTTCTCATAGAGAATGATTTTTTTAAATTATTTTTTTACCTGCAATTGTTTGTTAGCTCTTACCTGTATAGTAAGTCCAGGGGCCATCACATTAAGATCTTTCTGCAAGGCAGTCTTCAGGTTTTCATCAATAATATCTAGAAATCAAGAAAACCACCATAATTGATCAATTGCCATACCATGATTAATTTCAACATTTAGGGAAAGACAAACCAAAGAGCTCTATGTAGACCTCCTGTAGTGTGTGCACGCTGCAGAACTGGTTTAACTCGTGGTGAATTTTGTTGAAAATGAGAGTTTTGTCATAATCGGCCGTGTAGTTCCTCACTATGTCCACCACTAGAAACACATCAGGAAGACAAAGAGTGAGACGATTGTGATGCATGCGACAAGAAAAGGAACTTTTGCAATTGAATCTGAACATTTTGTACCTGCGGAGGAGACCAGCATGTTGACGACCTCTATTCGGTCAAAATAGATCATCACCCCGCCACTGGCAAGGAGATTCAAAATGTGTTAATATTCTCAAACAACTTTTATTTTTGAAATACTTTTTATCTTATTCTCATAGTGTTTGGATATTATTCTATAGCTTTATTCCTTTTTTGTTAGTTGCAGACATTGAGGAAAAAAAAATATATATATATATTAGTATAATATTTATACCTTGTTCCACAAGGTACATTCTTGATCTCATCAGTCTGCAATGTCGTCTGAAATAAAAGAATACAAAAAACTAACGGACTAGTTCAGCTAACACAACAATTACAATGTTTGATGTTAAACTGCAAGAGGAGAAGACAAGATAATTTCCTGTTTTGCCTGTGTGTATGATGAGATACACAGTTGATTCTAACTTCCTCATTCTTGCGAGAAGGATGCCAGAAGAGATTACCTGAACTGATCTGAATGTGGTAATAAAAGGCAGCATGATATGATATCCCGGACCATTGGGACCTGTCAGCAAAGCTCCACCCCTAAAGACAATTAAAAAAAAAGAAGAAGCTTGTGCAATAATTTCAAAATAGCTGCTTATCTGCTGATTACAATGTAGGTAGAGCCTGAAGTTAACAAACAAGTTCACCTTAATTGTCATACAGTGGAAACTCTTAAGTGGATCATAACTCTATCTTTGACGCCAGTTACACATTTTCTTTCTCCTCTCAAAGGAAAATTGCTTAGTGTACAGTTAACAGTACCTGTAGTAGACAGCAAGGTGGCCTTCCTCTATTTTGTGAATGGAGGAGTGCAGCAGGACAGCAGTCACCCCTGCAATTGCTGCAAAAACAGCCCCGACATGTGGCGTCATCCTCACTGGGCTCTCACCTGCAGATAGATGACCATTATTTAAACATCCTAAAATGTTTGTACAGGCATAGTAAATGGCATGGAGCTATTCTGCTGCCATTTTATTGCAAGCGATTCAAACGAGCGAGGCAAAGCAGGATTGGTGTAAAATAAAAGCCCTTGTGAATAACTCACCAACTGACATGAATGAAATAAGACTTTACATTTTATGATTGCAAGGTTTGATGAGTCTCAACTACATTAGGATGCTGTGACATCATCAGATGCATCGCAGAAAAATCATCTAAATTCACTTAATTGATCCAAATGTGTAATTTAATTTTTGTGTGTCTTTCCTGTGAGTGTTGGAAAATGGAACCAAATGTTATATATTCCAGATTATGCAACATTATTATTTAATATTTTGGGGAGGGGGGGGCATCCAGCCATCCACATCGAATGGGGGGTCAATTTGGGAAATACTTTGCAATAATTATATGTCGTTTTTTTCGAATATCAGGTGATTTGTTTATTTAAAAAATGATTTATTCCTTCGTTCTAAGAATCTGACCAAATGAGCACACCGATTTAGTCCAGATCACAGGAACACAATCCTTTCACTTGAAATGCGTTAACCGCAACGGAGCCAATAAACATTGGAAGGTCCACACAACTGTCGCGACAGTTCATTTTACACTGACAGATGACAACGACTACTGCTAACAAGCATTGGCACACAGACTGGCATAATGCATTTCGATGAACTATAATTTAACAAAGATCGCAATCATGACTTCACATTTTTAATACGCAACAGACCGACGCATTGTGAAAGACCGACGACGTGTGTTAGCCACAGTTAGCCGTGGCGTGAGCTATCCTTCACTACCGGGGGCGGATTCCGTAATCATGCATGCTGTGTGCTAACTGCTTGGGCTGATAACCTCCGCAATCTACTCAGCGAAGCGTAGCTTTTGTTGGAAAAATACGTGCAATAATGTTCGGGTGCCGAGTTGAATTAAATGGATTAAAATGAAATTACCACTATCCTGAACAGTCACCTCTCCTGGCGTTCATTCAACGTCTCATCCCCCTCAACCGCCTACCGCAGTTTTAGTTCGGGCTCGTTGCGGTGCTGCATTCATGTGCGGTCGGAATTATTTAGGCTTCTAGAAGTCGTTTTGAAACATTTTACACTCAGGTTCCACCTAAAAACCAAGGTCACTACCCTAATATTGCCAATTTAAATGCTCAGAAGGCCCAAGAATTGATCAAAAACGTAATTAAATCTATTAGTTTTATAAAGTCGATAAAGATATATAAAATATATAGAAAAGCTGAATAAAATGTGTACTTAAATAAGCAAACAATCCGTAATAATCCAATGCAAACGTATTGAACGTAAAAGCTCAAATTAACTATTTTTGATTATTTCGCTCTTGGTATGCTGCTTTCAAGGACTGTGGGAATTATTTTCACTTTTGAATTTGACATGCCATAACTAGTATACTCACTGTCCACGTTACAATGTTTATTGGTAGTTACAACTAATCAATACATTAATACAAGAGCTGAAAATTCTACCATTAGAAAAATAATCTTGACACTCAAAAATTGGAGTCATTTTCAGTTTATTGTTATATAATTTTACTGTCATACTTGTAAGTGCTGTCTGCATTGCCTCTCTTGGAGCAAAATGTGGTAATCAAAATACACCTCTTAGAAAAGTTCAGTGCAGTTCTTCATTTCAGCACAACAAACTCACTCCCTTTAATGAATACTTCTTGGACAGTTTTAGTTACAGTTTACCACAACACCTGCAGAATAAGGTTATGGTTAACTTTCAGATAATGTTTGGATGATTTGCTTAAAATGATACTTTAACTACCATTATTGTTTAATTTGCAAAATTATTCATGAGGAATATGTATGGCACACATTTCACTTTGCTCAGTTTCACGAGTGAAATAAATACTTTTTGCTTTACATGCTGTAACACAAAACAAACAAAACCACTGTAGAGCTTATATCATGGCTGATAGGCTTTAACATAAAGTCTGTCCACTACATCATAAACCATCTAGGCAGCATATATGTTGTATTGCTCCATTAGCGTATCTTTGACTCATTGCGTTCCTGGTTGGTCGCTCAAAGACTTTTGATTGGGTTTTGCTGCATCATTAGGGATCCAACTCCAGTCTTGATCCTAAAAAAAGAACACAGACATAAAGTTCTTTAGTGGTACTGTGGTAAATAAATACAACATGAGTTTACTGGACTTCATTAAGAGAATGACAGGGGAAAACACGTCTATGTAGTGATTCCCAATTTGACAATCCATCTAGTGTATCATGAAAGATGCCGGAAGATAATTATTCCATTTCCAATTAGTTCTTGGTTGAGTAGCATATCAACACAGTATCACACAGTAATAAAGACTGAAGGGTGTGGCGGATGGTAGGAGGAGCTAATATGTAAAAAGCGAGGATCATAAGACAAAAGAGGTTGCAAATAAAGAAATAAGGTTCAGACACACACTTGCTCCACTCGTTAAGCTACTCTGAATAAATGATTTGTTGGGCTCTGTCACATGGGAGGAATTACAATGCACGATTCCAACCACAATGACCAGAAAAAAAAACCACTGTGTAGAACGTACCATCATGCTTTGCTCTCTCTCAAGGCTAGCATCTTGTAACAAAGAAGTAAGCTTATTTAGATAATGGCAGTTTTCATCCAATAATTGAGAAACAGTTTCTCTGCAAGAGAAAAAAAAAAGTTACAGTTTTTAAAAATCATCCTTTAGACTTTTTTTGTATTCTGAAGCTTTCTAATCCCATCATATTACCCATCAGTGGATGGCTGAACACAAATCTGTGAATCGTTTTGGGCCTGAAGACACAAACACAAGGTTTCAAATAAAGAATATCATGGCGACTGAATATTTGTATACTCTTGACTTCATATTTTACTCACACAGGCAATCTTCAAAAGGTACCAGAACTCTTTCTGGCGCTTTGTTTGCATTTGGATTACGGCTGCCTCTGCCGTTTTTATGTTCTC
Source organism: Syngnathus leptorhynchus (assembly GCF_054491065.1). Taxonomy (NCBI): domain Eukaryota; kingdom Metazoa; phylum Chordata; class Actinopteri; order Syngnathiformes; family Syngnathidae; genus Syngnathus; species Syngnathus leptorhynchus. The sequence goes on along the minus strand of NC_141204.1, from coordinate 7,222,445 downwards.
AACTGCCTTCTCCAATTTTGGGAACAAATCAACGATGCGTTGCTTACATACCAGAATTGTACTAGAGGGAAAAACAAGTGTGGATAAGTAGAACGTTCGTGCTGTACTTTACTCGGCCGGAGGCAAATGAAATACCTGAGGTGAGTGTACAAGTCTTTCAGCACTCGGTCTTGGTTCTGAACCATTTGCAGGATGGCCTTCACCATGCCCGAGCTGTCACTGTAACCATGTGGTAGGTCGGGGCCTGTGCAGAAACACAACATTTATTAATTCATTTACAGTCTATTTATACATTTTATAGACTTAATTCTAATAAACGTAAAGATCTTCACTAACTTTTGCATTTAGCTTTTAGTTGCTTGTAGAGTTCAATAGCTTTACCCTCACTGCGGAAAGGCACAAAGTTACTTTGTGTGCACTACACAGCACTGATATGATTATTAAATATACTGACAGCTGTTCCATTGAGTCTCCTTGTCTCCTCAAAAATGGACTCCGCTGCAATTCCACAATTTCAGAATGAAGCGCAACTATCTCTTCATCCAGATATCCGACATCGGCGACCTACGGCAGAAAGTATTTGTGAAATGTGTGACTTCTCAAATGGAATGTATGCCATTATGCCTTTCCATATTTTCTCTTACCTTAGAAAAGCCATCGGCCTTTGCTTCATTTTCATGCCACGTCCTCAGCATCTTCTCTGAAGCTTTGCAAAAACACACAAAAGCAGATGATGTGCTTTCATTTCAAATACTGTGAATATAAAACATTTCCAAATGATTTATATTTGATCTTTTTTCTTATATTGCAAAAATTTGAAATTTGAACAGGGGTGTGTAGACTTCATCAATGGATTTATGAATGACAAAAGAAGAAACTCACAGATGCCTGTGTGTCTCTGCTTGGCGTATTGCTCCAAGTCATGCTGGATGCTGGTTTTAAAGAAAGCCAGCTTGGCTTGCAGCTGCTGTGACTGGGAGAAGAGCAGGTTCTTGTAGCGTGTTAAGTTGGTATTATAACGCAGCAGACTCAACCTACGCACAAACAAAAGATTAGTCTGATCTTGTTTTTGCTTTTTCAAGCTTTTTGAGCAACACTTTGTAAAAGTGCACAAAACACTGCTAATGCTAACAATGGTTAGGTTCTTTTTCATACCAATCATAAAAGAGGCATGAGGCACACCTTTGCATTTGAATTATCAATGTAAGACTATTAAATCTATAAAATTCCCCGACCGGATCGTGTCAGTTCTCTGCCCCTTGTAGAATGTAGGGGGTCGGGAATTTTCTTTGAAAATTCTCCAGCCCTACCGGCTGTTTTTAGACGTCACACCACTAAGCTGTCACACATTGCTGGATTTATGCATTAAATAATGTTGCTCTTGCACGTCCAGGTGGTTACCACTTTTCTGAAGGAATAACTGACTGACAATTCCGTACATGTACTTACATAGCGGCCCTTTGTCCCTGGTACAGGTGAGTGTAGTCCTCTTTTAGTCCACAAATGTAGCTGACTGCTTCTCCCCATACCTTCCTCAATGTGGTCAGCGGAAGCTGCGTCTTTGTCTCTCTGACTGTAGAAACATAAAGAAAGTGATTTAGTTTTGAATGGAGCCAAGCATGTTAAACAGTTGAATTTGAATTGAAGAATGAAGATTTGGATGCTATTTTTAAAGTGAAAATTCTCACCTATAAAGTTGACACTCTCAGGCAAGGGTCTGGCAGTGAGGGGTCCTGAGTACTTGGATAGGCTCTTATCAAACAGGAAGACGATGAAGGTGTCCCAGCCTCTCTGACAGAAAAGAACAACAAATATTAAGACACACACACACAGATGACTAATTACGACAAATATATTTTTGCGTACACGTCACATACCAAACCATCCGGCAAACAATGTGCAGGAGGTCTGCGTGGGTCCAGGGAGATTCCCGTCTCTAACAGCAGTTCTTGATTTAGTGGGGAGATATGCGACTGTGTGTACGTCTCCAGACGAAGCTGCAAGGAGTGTAAGCTCTCTTCGGCCTCCAGGATCAAAGAGTGCATCTGGGCTGACGTCATGTCCAACACATGGATCACCTGAGCACCAAATCTAGGAATTATTATCTTGATCGAGGAACATTTGCGAAAGAGCTTTTGTAGAACGTCTGGAGTAATTGCTGTTGTTTATTACTGACCTTCATGTTGAGGATATTCTGGAGAACCTTGTAACAGTTTGCCTTTTTCGTAACAGGATGCAAACCCCCGCCACGGGCTGCCGGGTCCCACAGTAACAACATCTGCAGCAAATTCTCCACCGGCTCTAACAACGGCCTTAAGATAAGCACATGTAAACATTAGTAAAGAATGAGATTTTGGATTTATAGAATAATGATTGCTTTTGTTTCTACCTGCTGAGATTGTTGGGATATGGAAGATGGGTTGAAAATCGAACCTCTCCATTCATGTCTTCCACCGCCATGATGTCCTTAGCACCTTTATTTTTAACGTGACTAGTCCTATTAAAAAGTTGCATATAAATTAGAAATATATAATAACATTAGAAATATTCATAAGTCAGAAGTTATGCATTCAAGTAATTACGAAGCATTTATCAAACTCACCACTGTACGGGCTGCATATGGTGTAAAAACGGGCGAAAACCGCACGTGCATTCAAAAATTACTGTTCCAAAACTCCAGTAGTCCACAGTTACCGTGTAAGGTTTACTTTCAAACAGCTCCGGTGCCTAGAACACATCAAATCGCACTTTATGAATGGTCCTAATTTAAAAAAAACGTTTTATTGACACTACACGTAAACAATGTACACTTACGAGATACTGGAGGGTTCCGACGAACGACGTACAGACACTGCCTTGGTCGAGATCTTTTGCATAACCAAGATCTATAATTTTATGGACAAGCTGGAGGAAAATGAAAAGTGAGAAATCAGCGACAGATGGCGCTTTTGCAAACATAGATTGTGATTTACCTTGCCATTAATCTCTTGCAGAACTATATTCTCAGGTTTGAGGTCTCTGTGTATAATCTTATTTTCATGAAGGTACTCGATACCGCATCCTGTCAAAAAATTAAAATGCATTAAGGAGTCATCACAGGAGAGCTTTTACAAAAAATAAAAACCTTACCGATATCACGGAGTAGGGAGAGCACTTCACTCTCCTTCAACCCACAACAATTTTCTGGTTTACTGAGAACCTTAAGAGATTTGAACATACATATGTGGTGACAATTTAATGAAATTAAATAAATAAATTATAAAACTACTTTGCGTAGGTCTCCTCCAGAACAGTACTCCATGGCTAGCAGCGGTAGGTCATTCAGAGCAATCAAGCTCAATTCTTCTGGAACTTCGCTGGCCTGAACAACATTCACGTGGTTCAACCTAGAATATATATATATTTTAAAAAAATCATGTTTTTGTGCAATATAATAGTCAATGCATCCATTTTCACTTCTTCATGATCTGGATCTCTCTTCCCCAGCGTTCCTTGTTCTTGGAGCTCAGTTCGAAACGACAGAGTTTCACAGCTAACTTCTCCCCCGATTTCTGCTCAACACATAAAAATAAGAACACTACTATCACTAAAGTGCACAAATAAAGATGCATTTGATTTTGTGGTTATCTTGTGCAGGAGTCAGTCTCCACACTGAAAAGGATCTTATGGTCTACTAGTCCGCTTGTCTCTCTGACATCTCAGATTATTTGCACGCTCCTGTGTGTTTATTATGTGAATGAGAGCACTTACATGATTCTGGTACAGGTACACATGCCCAAAACCTCCCATCCCAAGCCTCTGCTTCATCTCCCATGGGCCACACAACTGGTTCTGCTTGATGGAAGCTCGCTCCATTGTCACCTGCTGAAGACACAGCAAGTACAATAGGCGTGTTCGTGTTTTGCACTTTTGAGATGAGACAAACTGTACAAAAGTGACAAGATCAAGCCATTTGTTTACTCATTGTTGTTCTTTCAGCACGCTAATAGTGTTGTATACATTCTCTCAACAGTCAAATCATCATCATTTGAGTGTTTTGGGTGAGAATTTATTTTTAGACATTGTTTATTTTGCCACACTGCAAACACATAGTATGTATTACAAAAGTTGTGAAGAAGATAGATCATCCGTAGAAAGAGGCCTACTTGCAAATTTGGTGAAATTCTTACCTATTTCAGGCGTCAGTTTTAATGTGCCATAACTTATTCGCGTCACAACATTTTAGCCCTGAATAAGTTATTAGCCTCCCGAGTTAGCAAACTATGAATGACCGTCGCTCTTCACGACCGAGACTTAAAGTAACAAAACTGTCAGCTTTCCCGATCTGTCGTGCTTGTCTCTGGAGATATTTGTTGTCTATTTATGCTGTCGTTGATGGTAAATGGATCCAAACAAAGTGTTCCAAAACAAAGTGAAAGTAAAAAAAAAAAAAGTCAACACGTAAGTACAACTGCGCATGCGTGCGTGAATCGCTTCAGTGGGAGAAAAAAATAAAAAGGAGAAAAGTTGTTGTAATCTAGTCTCTTTGTCAGCATTAATAGTTCTAATGCAACAACGGATTGCAGGCAATTTAATTTCATCAATTTTAGGACCCTGCTCCAGAAAATGCCTCACTCTACATGGTAAGGTTTTAAATATTATCTGCAGATGGCGTCATACACTCAAACGCTTACTTTAGGAGACATTATCCATCCAGCCAACCATCCTGCATTTAATATTTCTCAAACTTTTGGCTTTGACATGCATGGTTCTGTTTGATACGAGTACATTTTCCATTATATGTCCCTTTCATGCAAATATTTAATCTCACTTTTTTTTTTGAAATTTTCAAAACATATCTGCCATGTCTTGAGAGATCAATAGTGGCAAAACGAGTGACCAATAAGATAGACTCTAAATTCAATCACATGTATAACTTTGAATAGATGCCGGAATTGTGCTGACAATTAATAGTGCAGTCAGTAGCCCCCGATCAGTTCATTTGTAACAACAGTTTATTCTTAATTGAATATTTCCCTGCTGGTAATTTGTTAAAAAAAAAAAAAAAAAAACTATTGAGTGATAGGAAGGAAGCAATCAGCTTGCAATTAAAATAAAACAAAAACACAATTTTGAGTGCATGCACATTGAGAAGAAACTGAAAACAATAGGTAAATGGATGTTTTCATTCATGTTCCTGTTAATGTTTCCTGTTTCCTACCTTGGCCATGATTTGACTATGGCAATCAGGAAAGCGGAAAGGTGACGAATAAAGTCGTCATGTATGAGGTAGTCTCTTCAAAGGGGATTTCAAGGACAAAACCCCCTTTGTAGTACTTCAAATGCCAAATCCATACTACAAACTTAATTTGATTCTTTCTGCATTTATTACATAAAATGAAATTGATTTATATTATACAACAATGTAAGCTTTGCCTTATTTTGCACTTATTTATAAGCTGAATTGTGCTTTAGTCAGTTTGTTTGTCTTCCTCACAAAAAAGCGTGGGAGCCTGTTTTATTACCAATTTTGGATAAACTTCTTCTATTTGACAGTGCTGATGTCACACGTCATGAGCAATTCTTCGGTCAAGCTAAACGTCAGCGTGATGCATGTGAGTGATGTTTGGGTGGGCCTGGCATTAAACTCCTCCCAGCTTCAGCATTCATAAATGGAAAGGATGCAGGGGACATCAGCACTCAAACACAACAAAAAGACAAGAAGCGTGGAGAAAGAAGGAACAAGAATCGTCATCAGGATTGTTTTACACCGTCTTGCAACAGAAAGGTATGCATCTCCTGTCAAATATCCCAATTTTTATCGTTTGAATTTTTATTATGCAGTGTTATGGGAAAATGAAGTAAAATGACAGTTCTGACCATCCAATCATGTCTCTTCGTGTATTGTGGGGAGAAAATATTAGTCAAGTTTCAAGTCAAGTTTATTTATGTAGCCCTAAATCACAAGCAGTCTCAAAGGGCTTCACATATACAAAACAAATTGACAAGTATTCTCAAAGCATCCCCTGATCTGCAGCTCCCAAGTAATATTAATTTTTGGAATTGTAATATTTATTCATATTATATTCTAGACCGATGCACTTTATCTATCGCCATGTCTTCACTATTTTTCCTTATAATCACACGTGCCTGTCCTCGTGTCACTTCAGATAATCTCCCTAAAAGGGCATTGAGTGTTGACATTTTCAATTCCTTTTTGTCTAGCCTGTGTCCAGACCACAATAGCACAAAAGCAGAAGTAAAGATGAACTTCTTAGTCATCCTGTCGATGATTGCCGTTGTCAGTATTGAAGTTGTAAGTAAATTTCAAGTGCATGATTTCATTTCATGATTGGGAATTGAGTCATTGTTATTAAAAAAATATATACATGCTCTTTCTTTTTCAGGCATTTTCAAAGAAATGGCGTAAATCGACAGGACATACACACTCGCATCAAGGTGAGCTCACTGTTCTTCACTCGTGTGTGTATTTTTGTTTTGTTATGTGAGGATTCATTGATAATTTTTCAATTTTTTTTTTTTATCAAAGTTGATGCTTCAGAGGCGTGTTGTTCAGGGGATTGCAGCAATTACAGGGGAATTATTTCCAAAACAACAAATGGGCATCGCTGTCTTAATTGGAACATGTTCAAAAACCCCTGGGGTGCCTCATCTGGAATCGGGAATCATAGATACTGCAGGTAGGCAGAATTCACTTTTTGCTGGAGGAATATCTAATAATATCATTTTGGTCATACTCATACGTCAAATGTTGACCTCCTAGGAATCCCGACCAAAGCCCGAAGCCGTGGTGTCGCGTCAAAAGAGGGAAGAGAATCGTGAGAGAATTCTGTGACATTCCCCACTGTAAGAGATTAAAATTTAAAAACTTCTCATTTTAGTTTGCACTTTCTAAGAATGTCATTTTGCCCTCCAGGTTCCACCGTTGCTGTGGATACAGGTAATAAAGTTGTGCTCTTAACTTATCCCAATAACATCATCTGATGACTCACTGATTCTTCCCTTCCTGACCATCCTTGCAGAACTGACGTGCGGTGAGACGCCCAGGCAAAGGATGCACAAAATTGTGGGCGGTTCGTTTGTAGCCGCGAGGTCACAGCCGTGGATCGCCGCCATTTTTCACCGCCGCAAGTTCTTTTGCGGAGGCTCACTCATTGCACCATGCTGGGTGCTCACGGCTACTCATTGCTTCTCTGACGGGTGCGGCCAAACACACGGAACTAACACTTTATCATTTCCTCTCATTTGATAAAAGTACTGACTCACGTGGAACAATGTGTTCAGTAAAGGGACCAACGTCCAGCGATTATCTGTCTTCCTGGGTAAGAGTGCCACCAATGAAACGGATGCTGTCAACGAACAGGAATTTACTGTGGAAAAAATCATCCTCCACCAAGCATTCAACGAGACCAACTATAACAATGACATAGGTGAGCACAAGCAAAGCTTTGAGTAAAAACCTATCTCTGTGCAACCCATTGAAGACCTTAAGCGGTTCCGTTCATCTTTTCAGCCCTGTTGAAGATCAAAAGCAAAGATGGACGATGTGCTGTGCGATCGAAATCTGTTCGCACGGTTTGTCTTCCTCCACCTGACACTCAACTTCCTGTTGGCTTTCAGTGCGTCATCGCAGGATTTGGCAAGCAGAGCTCCGGTAGGTACAAAATAATTCCCAACAAACACTGTAGACAAAAGTATTAAGGCAAAAAATAATAATAATCATCATAAATATTTGCATTATAGCACAAGTCATGACATTCTACCATTTCCGACAAGATTCTAACCTAAGATTCTGTGTTATCTGCAGGGGCGATACGCTTCTCTCAATACTTGAAGGAGGCCCGTGTGAATCTTCTCTCCCAGTCTCACTGTGAAAAGAATCCCATCTATGCAAATATGCTCACTGACAACATGTTCTGTGCTGCGGGACCCAACTGGAGCGTGGACTCCTGCCAGGTGAGCAAGTCCAGCCATTTAAAGAACTTTTGCACATTGCATCCCAAATTTGTCTATGTGAACAAAAAGCAACTAGAGGAAATGATCGTGTTGGAAAAAAACAGAAGTGGTTGTCTGTATATGTGACTGTATATTTTTAACTGCAGAAAAGATGATATGAAACTCTTATGGTATCCTCTCCAAATGGTAGTGATTAACAATGTGCACAACTTCAAATGATCAATAATAATATTACTAATTGAAATAAATATTTGCCTTCATATTATTTTGCAATTTATTCTGCAAGATGATGAAAAGCATGACTGTATACACAAATATATGATTTACAGAAATCTTTGGCTGAAATTAGCAACCCCCACTAGAGGGCGTACAAACAATATATCCAGGCGGCTTCAGTAAGGGGATGTAGCTCAGTGGTAGAGCGCATGCTTTGCATGTATGAGGCCCCGGGTTCAATCCCCGGCATCTCCATGTTTTGTCTTCCTGACAGTTTATCCTTCCGTTTGTCCACATCAGGGGCATATGTGAGCCAAAAATGAATGAATCATAAATGTTTGATATGATACATGGATGAAAATGACTTATCACATTGTCCATGTGATTTTTCTCCACACAGGGCGACTCTGGTGGTCCACTGGTGTGTGAAGCCGCAGGTCGGCTTTTTCAGTTCGGAGTTGTGAGCTGGGGCAATGGCTGCGCTTTGAAAAATAATCCAGGGGTTTACACTCAGCTCACCAAATACAACAAATGGATTGCAGAGAAAACTAAATTACCGCAGTATACTCAAGGTGTCTTGTATCCCCAAAAATAAAGGTTAGTCGCTCCCTTATGGTAAAATGAAATAATTCCAAAAGGAATATTTGGCAGCGGAGATAATTGTTGCAGCAATTTGTTGCATCGTGCACAGAGTGGCAGCTAATGAAGCATTTACTGCACATAGACAGAATAATCCTTTAAGGATTTACATGTCATTTCTTCTTGAAAGAAATTGTTTTTTTTAATATTATTGTATTGGATGTACAATAGCTTTATACAATTGTCTTTCTTTTTTTATACACACAGTATGTAATTTAATAATTTAATGTAATGTAATTATTCTGCCTAGCATATTCTATCTAAATACTTTATTACAGCTATTTTCATACTGTGCAAAAGTGAATGTTTTAAGTGGAATGATCCATCCTATAAGCTCATCGCAACAAATAAAATAAAATAAAGAAAGCGGTAAAGTACCATACAGCGGAGTGATATTCACACTAAAGAATGCTATTATGGAATGAAGAAAATCCTGATGTGATTTACAAAAAAGCATCCAGCAAGTCTTCTGAGAAGCCAAGATTGTCTGGCGACTAGGGTTTGGAAGATTCACCGATATGCATCGGAAAATCGGTACGACCTGTAAGATGGAGTTGCATTGTATCGTATCATACTGGATCGCATTGTTTTCAAATTAAATCGTACTGTATCGCAGCATATCGCATCTTATCATTGGCAATTCCATGAATCGTGAATGCATCGAATCGTTGGCAATGTATCAACATGTGCATCGTATTGCTTTGATGGTGAAGATTCCCATCCCTACTGGCGACCAGTCCAAAAAAAAATGCCAAGTCAGAATAGTTTACAACAGCACTGCTGGGGCCCAATCATAACTCTAGCTTGTCCCCCTACACACACCTCAACTACTCACACAAATGTGTTTACTTAATAACTTGTTCTTCAAACCATACATGGCTATGAGATGCAGTACGAGTCCCACTCCCCTGAAAGGACATTTCTAAAGAGAAGGTTAGGAAAGATCATGGTCAAAGATTGTTTGAATCGCAGCTGGAAGCTTTCAGGTTGGATCCACCCCCCAACTTCCCATCCAAGTTACTCCTGAGGCTTCATCTTCAGAGTAATGATGAGATGGTTACTTCCCTTTCTTGGTAGTGAGAGGGTACAGAAATTATAATTGCACATTTTTCTTCGGTTTGAAAAAAAAAAACCCAGACGTTCAGAAACTTTTCTATTGTATAAGTTAACTGAACATGGCTACTGTATTTAATGTTGGTAAGCACTGTGATAGTTATATTTAAATGACCTTATTTGTATAATCACACGAGGACCCTTTGAAACTTCTCAGTGCGATGTCATTTTTTGCACCTTTTATCTTCGCAGTGGCAGCCAGGTTAAGAGCGCTTGTAAAAATGTGATTCCATTGAGTATATATTCAATAATAGTAGACGAGAGCCTCTTCAACCAGGTGGACCAGAGTGTCTAGTCTCTCCAGTCCAGATGACAACAGCCTCTTGTTCACACCCCCGCACATTCACATAAACACACACACATAGCTACAGGCACTATGCTAGTGAATATCTCCAGGGTATAAATACTGCTGTTTTTTGCCTGGGACGTCTCTGGTTTCCTCTGCACAAATTGAGATTGTCCCTATTCCTGCAACACATCACTCATTTCTAATGCCAACAATTTCAATGCACCATGACAAGTTTCTGTAATGCATTTGTTTATGCATGAAAATAATGTGAGTTTGTAAATATGTTGGTGCCTCATCAAGAGACTCTCTTCTTTGCTTCGCAGCAAAATGAATTCCTTGTCTTAATATAGACTTGAACGACTTGGAGATGTGGACTACTGACCAAGCATTTAATGAACGTAGCTCATGTGTCGAATGTAAGTTTGTAGCTTCATAAAAAAGGCACTTCTGTTTCACTTCCAGTGTCCTCGACACTGTGTAGGGTTGGGACCTAAAATTGGCCACGGGTCAATTTGATTGGGTCCCCAAATAAAATGTTATTAGCTAGAAGAGCAGTAATTTTCAAACTTGTAATATCCAATACTACCTAAAAATATCTATACCTTTCTGAATACTAGGATAATGCGTGACCAATGCAAATATAGAAGCAAATAATATTTGAGTGTTCATGAAACAATAAACTGAAATTTTGCACCTAAAAACTATGTTTAATTTTGTAATCCATTTGGGTGTAGTAATTTCAGTGTAAAGTCTTGGGGGGGGCGGGCGACCACTTATTGTAATGCCACATTCTTCCTGTTGGTGCCACTGCATTGAACAATCGAGGAATCCCCTCCTCTTCTCATCAATGTAGCCCTTTCCTTTTTGGGGGGGAGCACACTGGCAGGCATGCATGACGTAACTTGGAAAGAGCTGTCACTTGCACGATGCTGCGCCCGTGCATGCGCATGCAGCGTGAGCGCGCACAGGTTCAGAGCCTTCATAGCGCAGGCAACGGAGCAAGCTGCGTCTTCGCCGTGATTGGGCGGAGGGCGGGTGATTCCTTCTGGCACGACAAGGGTAGACCCACCGGAGGGACCCGGGTCCAGCTTTGACCGTCAGAGCGGACGTGGTTGTTGCTCCTCCCGCGAGTGAGGAGAGAATAAAAAAAGCAAGAAAGGAGGGCTTCTTTGCAAAGAAAGCCACCGATCACCTTTTCGTGGTGTGCTTTGGGGGCTGCGGTAAAAGTCGTTGACCATGCCGGTTTTTCATACCAAGACCATCGAGAGTATCCTGGAGCCGGTGGCCCAGCAGATCTCTCACCTGGTCATCATGCACGAAGAGGGCGAGGTGGACGGGAAAGCCATCCCGGACCTGTCCGTACCGGTGCAAGCGGTGCAGGCTGCAGTCAGCAACCTTGTGCGGGTGAGTCGATGTGAGTTTATTCTACCAGTTTTGCTCTCTTGACATTCATCATGTTGTACAATTAACACCAGACTAGACATTTACATTTTGTGATTGAGACATTTTTTTTTTATGGTGTTTGATCTTTGCACACAATGATATAAAAGTGACTCACCAAAAGCAACATAATATGTTCAACTTTGCCCTTCTTGAATCAGTTGGACACTCAGACATCCTCAATGGAGTTTGTGGGGCGGAAGATTGATTTGACACACACATTGGTCATATTTAATTTAAACTGAGATTACACAGTGGGTCACTTTGTCTGTGTGCACTGACTGGCAAAATCAATACGAGCCCAGTCAAGAGACAACACTCAAGAGACATTTGAGAGTCATTTGCTTTTGTTTGGTTTATTGGGAGACATATATTGGATCAGAATCAAATTGTACAACTCATAAATGGTCTTATTCATTTAGCTCAAAACCATCTTTGATACGCTGCATCTTTATCCAGATTTGCACCAAAATTTCACAGCAACAAAACCTTGATTGATGTTTCATTGGAGAAAGAAAAAAAATAGTCACACTAGCAAATAGTTTTTACTGCTATGCGAGTACAAACAGCAGTACTGCAGTAGTACTTCCCATTGGCAACCCACAAGCACATTTAATCCTCCCATCTATTTTCTGAAGCTTGTCCTCATTTAGTTGACGGGTGAGCTGGAGTCTGTCCCATCTGACTTTTTTGTCAAGATGGGTTACACCCCGGACTGGTCGCCAGTCAATCACTGGGCACATATACAGAAGCCGAACAACCAATTTAGAGTCCCAGCCTGCCATGCAATTGTAAAAACACAATCTTAGAAGAACTGTTGAAGAAAGACTAAATATACAATTCAGTTGTTACATTTTTTTTTTTTTCACGTCCTTCACAGGACTTTATGAAAACAGAAATGTGTGTTGATGGGTAAAAGGTTCACCACTCCTAAATCAAGCAATAAATAGATATAGTTGTAAACTGAAGATGAGATTACTGTATCTCTCTACTTGTCCTGATCACTTCAGTAGATCCAACCAGACAGCGAGCAGAGGGAGGCTAATAGTAACCTTGGGCATGTTTATATGTCCCTGATGCGTTTTTTTTAGGGAAGCTATACCAGATAGCAAAAGCTGATCTTATCGGATGTAATTAAGGATTTAGGTTTTGGGGGGATCATTTTTATCTACTGATGATGCTTGCAGCAATGCAGCTGAAAAGGAGACAAGTGCTCTGTAATGGATGAGAAAGATAGAAACAAGTATACAAAGCATGCTGGTTACTGGCTAGAAAAAGTGATGGGCACCTTCAGATTTTGTAGATTTTATTTTGGCTATCAGATGCAAAGATGTAAAAGAGAGTCCCGCTGAATACTGATACACTGTTCACCCCCAGTATGGTGGGCCATGTGTATAAAAAGTAGGTCACTGAGATTCTTCCAGATGCAAACAAAATGGTGTCAATCTGTCAGAGAGGCTGCACGTCTGTGAGCTGACGATTCAACTAAACATCTAAAAGATTAGCTGGTGCATTAGTAGGGAAACGCGCAAGCTCACTGGAATCGTGCCGATGACGGAGCCACGCTTGGAAGTTTCAGCTCCCCGAGGAGGCGATGTCAATCTCATTCCTGAGTATGTTCGGGGGGGAGGGAGGAATAAATAGATTTACTGTGGAGAAGTGAGTAGAAGAGTCACCTGCTTCTGTTTGGGATGTAATTCATTGGAGGACCCTTCCCTTACTTTCTCTGCAGCTTATTTTGTAAAGCCACTCAATAGTTGTGTATTGCCTTAACTGTACATTAACTATGCAGCGATTGCCCATCAAATAATCAATGCTAAGTGAGGCCAATTACAGGAAGCGCTTGCACTCAAGCAGGTTCTTTGTCTGAAGTTTCATCAGGACTGGCTTACTATACTCACAAAACTTCATTCCTATAATCACTTCACTGGTTCTTTTATCACAAACAAGATATTTTAGCTTGCATTACACACAGAGTGACACTGATGAAGGCGGAAGTACAAGCCGAAAAATGTCAGGTCATGCAACATAAAATATCTTGTTTGTGACAAAAGTGATTGACAAGTGAAAAGAAAATGAACTTAGTACAACGATTCATTCCTGCAAGCTTCAAGGGATCCTTTGCAGTTTTATTGGATGTTGTGTTTGCTTCTCGCTACGAATGCATCTTCTTGTGACTCTCTGGGGGCCACAAAGTCTATTAAGTGAAGTTCACCAATGCGGCACTGAGAGACTGATGTCATCATCTTCCTGAAATTGCATCTCCAGTGTGTGAGGCCACCTTCGCGCTTTCGTGTTTATATGTAGAGCGACTGCATGTGTGGGTCTTCGCTTTTTAAGTTGATGGCCTTTTCTAAAATGTACATGAACATGTCCTCACCCAAATAAATTGTGTGAAAGTTTGATATCATATTTTTCTGTATTGATACATTCAATGATACAAACATTTAATGTATTGCAGGTCGGGAAGGAAACGGTTCAAACCACCGAGGACCAGGTGCTAAAGAGAGACATGCCGCCTGCATTCATCAAGTATGCATTGAATTAATCCACGTTATCACTGAGGAGACAGAGAACTTATTCTGAAAAGTACCAAAGAGGATTCCGGGCAGTTTAATGCTAGGAAATATGGCAGAATGCCCAGCTGCAACAAAGAGCCACTTCTGAACTGAGTGCTCAGTCAGAAGAGACCCACGGGTGACTTGTCCACCATCAAGTATTCATCCAGCTGAGAGGCTGTTTGTTGTGTTCCAAGCAGGCTTCTAAACATCTAATCGGGTGGCGGAAAGCGCCTGCACAGCAATGCCGTACCCTTGACATTGATCTGACTGCGTTGACTTGAGTGTCGTACAGATTGATGCAAATCAATGATTCAAGTTCAGCAACATAACATAAGATCATAAATCATCAGCTGCCTTTGTCTAGCGTTGGACTTAAGAACAGATTTCAGATTTTAAAACGGATATAGATGTGAAAAGTGCACCCCCCCTCAGACACACATGTATGCACATACGTACACATCGTAAATCTCACCCACAGGGCTAAGGAAGAAGGGGGCATGTGTAATGTGAACCTGACTAAATATAGATGAACGAGCAGCCATCGATACCCTCACCAGTGGGGGTTCAGAAGAAGGAGGAGGTGCCTTGGCTTCTCTCAAGCACTTCAATTCATCACCTTATTCAACCTAATAAAACACGGATGCATCGAGCTACTCAAAAACAAAAACATCCAACATTTTCGTGTCTTATGTGTCGTTGTTTGCTCAATTACAAATTAGTTCTTGTTTACAATATCATCCAAAACCAGAAATACGTGTTCCCGGTGTGTGCAGGGTGGAGAACTCGTCTTCTAAACTGGTCCAAGCGGCTCAGATGCTCAAGACGGACCCTTACTCCGTCCCCGCTCGGGATTACCTCATCGACGGATCCCGAGGCATTTTGTCGGGCACGTCTGACCTGCTGCTTACGTTCGATGAGGCCGAGGTGCGTTCGCCTTCGTCTGCTTGTGGATATCTTTCCGGGAAATATAGCTTTTTATAGCGGCGCACGGGAGAAGGAACTGAGCTCAGAGCTCAGTAATGGGAGTCTCAGTTTGATGTAATCAGTCAGATCAAATGACGTTTTCTTTATCATGATGCAGAATCTGTGTGTGTGTGTATGTGTGAGTTGGATATTTGAAACTTCTACTAAGTGGAATCACATTGAGCACGTCACGGTGTTTTATCACTGGTTTTGAAGGAGCAAACAAGGCTGCACACACACATGGACAGGAGGCCACGATATGCTTTAATACTCCGATTATGTTGATCATTGATGATGTGTGTTGTGTTGTGTTGTGTTGTGTTGTGTTCCAGGTGCGTAAGATTATTCGCGTATGCAAAGGTATCATGGAATATCTGACGGTATCCGAAGTGGTGGAGACTATGGAGGACCTCGTCACGTACACTAAAAACCTGGGACCAGGTGAGCAAGAACAGCCACGATGTCCATCAAATCAAGTCTAAATGCTGTTATTACGAGAAATAGTTCATCACTAAAAATATAAACAAAAGTGAAAAATGGTCCACTGCATTCCATATTTTATGTTAATATTGCTGATGTAAATATGCAGAAAATGAATTCAGCATGCAAACAAATTTCAACCTGGCATAAGCCAACAGGCTAATCATCATCATCACCATTAGAAGGAATTTGCATGGATGACTAAATGATTCTTTGCTTGGCTTTGCTCAGGGATGACCAAGATGTCGAAGATGATCGAGGAGAGACAGCAGGAGCTGACACACCAGGAGCACAGACAGATGCTCATCAACTCCATGTGCACGGTTAAAGAACTGCTGCCTGTCCTGATATCAGGTGAGAGCGTATGTGTGTGTGTCCACGTGTGTGTGTGTGTGTGTGTGTGTGTGTGTGTGTGTGTGTGTGTGTGTGTGTGCCAAAAAAGCCAAAGAGAGCGGGTCACTGAGCATGCCGCACGGTTGTTATAGCAACACGGATCATTACAGTCATTAGTTGCCTTGAACTGTAAGATTGACTTCTAGCACACACGCACGCTGCTGCTTGTTGTCCCGGATCGACGAACAAGAGCTGTAGTATCGACAAAAGTTTTGGAACACCGAGGCCGTTACGGCCTGCATATAGGAAGGGAAAATTATTGACTTACTGTGGTTATAGTTTCAACTCATCTGGGAAGAAATAAGCAGGCAAACTGAAAAGCAACCTATGAAACTTCCAATATATTCATATTACATACTCAATTCATCTTTCCGTCCTCAGCGATCAAAATTTTCGTGGCAACCAAGAGCGGGCGCGGCGCCGGCGTGGAGGAGGCTGAGAGGAATCGCAGCTTTACCTTCGAGAAGATGAGCGGCGAGATCACCGAGATCATCCGAGTCTTACAGCTTACCACGTGGGACGAAGACGCCTGGGCCAATAAGGTGCCACTCAGCTATGCGGATTCTCATTTTAAACCCTCTCAAGTTAATCCCGACACATTTATTTAATTGCAGTTTTAGTGTGGAAGGCCTGTTCACAACACACACACACACACACACACACACACACACACACACACACACACACACACACACACACACACACACACACACACACACACACACACACATAGTCTTAGCCACACAAGCCTCTTTGCTGCAGAGAGCATCTCTCTACCTTCTGTGATTCACTTTTTCTTTTTGCTTGTTGGTGTAACCCCCTTTTCCTTTTTCTTTCTGTACTTTCCTTCTCCATTATTTTCCCTCCTTGTAGAAGGTAAGCCTGCTTCTCTCCCCATCTGCAGCCTCCAGTGCTCGTGTTTGTGCCAGTTGATTTAACACATTTTAGTGTAAATGGTTGATACGCAACAACCTGTATGTCCCGTGTTTCAGTCAGCTAATGTGATGATGTTCTGTACATATGTAACTCATCACTATGTGTTTTATGTCCATCTGTTTGTGTGATTTGAGCAGAGGTGACCAAAATACCGACCCTCTTTCTTCATGTAAAAGAACTGATTCAAATCATTTAAGTTAAAAAAAAAAAAAAAAATGACAAGCCTATTCTGGCAAAGTAAGAAATAAAAAGTACAGATTTATTATTTCAATTTTACTGAGTAGAATAGAAAGCTGTCAAAAATAATAGATAAATGACAAGCCTATTCTGGCAAAGTAAGAAATAAAAAGTACCGATTCTTTTATTTAAAATTTACTGAGTAGAATAGAAAGCTGTCAAAAATAATAAATACCCAACAGTTAAAGTACAATTGCTTTAATTAAAACATTTAATTATTTCTTCTCATCATGTCAAGATATTGTTCAGGCAAAATGACTTCACTCAGAAAATATTTCGATGCCCTCCCCACCGTTTATTTATTTATTTTAGAACATTAGAGATGATACGATCCATTTCCCTCGTCCAACTTGTCACTCTGCATGTTTCAACACACATAACCGGTCCATACAATGATTTGTCTTTGCTGTGCACATATTGTTGCCAGTCCCAGTCATCATGAAGGCCAAATGCCGCCCTGCCCCTAACTCCCCGGGTCATGAATTATATAAAATAAGCTGGTCCGTAATACATGACCTACTGAACGTTTCCACTCAAGGGTTTTATCGTCCTCTGAACTGGAAGTGAAATATTTTTCTCGATTATTTTTGGGGGGAAAATGAATATTTTTATCCATCCAATTTGTTGTTATTTTTGACCAAACTACAGTTTTATAATAAAGATAATCGCATGTTTTGTTTTTGATGGCGTGTACGTAGTGTTTTAATGACTGCTGTGACTAATTTAGCTTGAGTGACCTATAAACTCGATTAATTGACGATTAACCGTTGGATAGGTCTTGTGGACTTAATTATTTCATAAAGCTATTGACACAAACTGGAGTTTACTGTTAAGATGAAGCAGTTGTTGGTGTAGTCCAAATTAGCTGCCATTTTACATTATTTATATGATTTGTGTTGTGCCACTATTGGTAACATCCTACTATTGCGTCTTCAGTGAGGTTATGTTTTGTGCTATTTTTATCTGTTAATATGACATCTTGGGCACCAAAGTGGTTGAAGTCATTCAGACAAATGACTCACCAACAACTAAAAAAAAAAATTGTGTAACGTTTGCCACAAAAAAAGAGAATAACATTGCTGTCCAATCAAAAACACAGATTTAAGCAAAAAGCAGAAATGGTGAAATTTACGCATGTTCCATGTTTATTTATACCATTGATTGTGAGCATACAATATAGAGTATCAGGATGTTTAATTATTTATTTATCCATTTATTGATTTATTTATTTGATGGTCCAACCTCTAAATCCAGAAGATTGTCACAATCACAAATCTGTGATTTAACAGCAATGAAAAAAGCTTATAAACAATTTTATATGTGTTTCCCTTTGTATTATTTGACGATAATAATAAAAATTTACTTTTGTATTTTCATATTTTTTTTTAGGATATGGAAGCATTGAAGAGATCGTTGGCCTTGATTGAATTGAAAATGATCCAAGCGAAAGGTTGGCTGAAAGACCCCTACGGACAACCAGGTTTGTATCACATCCGTATGTTGGCCTTGACCTTTATTGACCTATTGACACCACCACCACCTTCAGGTGAACCGGGTGAGGTCGCATTGCGTGTGATTCTGGACGAGGCGGGAAAGGTGGGAGAGCTTTGTGCCGGGAAGGAGAGAAAGGATATTTTGGCAACACACAAAGCTCTGGGACAAATGACTGACCAGATTGCCGATCTTCGAGTCAGGTATTTCACGCTTATTATGAAAAAAGTATTTTTGCCATCACTGGAAAAAGATTTACATGTATTTATTATCTGCGGCAGAGGCCAGGGTCCGAGCCAGGCGTGCGTGCAACGTGCCAGCCAATGCTCTCAGGGTTTAGACTTGTTATTTGCCAAAGTGGACAATGCCGCTCGCAGACTGGAGGCTCTTATCAATGCCAAGCAAGCCATCGCGAGGAGACTGGATGCTGCACAGGTCCTCATCGAGTTTGGTTGACTTGTAATATTCTCAGGCTAATGTTTATGATGGCGTTATTTTATTAAGGCCTGGTTGGCTGACCCGAACGGCGGTCTGGAAGGTGAGGAGAACATCCGGGCGTTACTCGCAGAAGCCAAACGCATTGCCGACCTGTGTGAAGACCCCAAAGACAGAGACGACATCTTGCGTTCTATCAGTGAGATCGCAGGCCTCAGCGCCAGACTTGTGGAGCTTCGCAAACAGTATGTTTATTTTGTAGATTTTCTTTCCTCTGATATTAGTGACAGCGCTGTGTTTTTATCTAATTGGAAGAAACTTCGTTCCCAGGATTAGAGTGCAGCCTTGTGTGACCAATGCGTGGCACATTTTACCTGCCTGGAGGTTATGTTGTTGCCTGTCAACTTTCGGCAGTCCTCCAAGGATAAGGTCGCTATAATGTTTGAATACGGTGAAGAACCAAAGGGGTTGTTTTAAAAAATGGTTTTGTGAAAATTAAAGGGAAATATCTCATTGAGGTTTGAGCAACTTATACAAAAAAAAAAATGACCAGCCTTGTTCCTTAAATTCAAGGAGTCATAACAGCATGAATCATTGATTCTCTAGATTCTGAATTCAATGACCATAAAAGGAAAATAGTTGCATCAACATCAATGTTGATTCTCTAACCGAGGGTTAATGAAAAGTTGGGCTTCTAACAAAATAACATGAACAAATTTATTTATGCCGCCCGTAAAGGTGGAGAAGATTTTGGATAACTCAAAAACCGTCCCTTCTTATTTGATGCTCCTATTTATGCACATTTTTATACAATTTTTTTTTTTTTGTGGTGTATTGTCTCAGAGGTAAAGGTGACAGTCCGGAAGCCCGTGCCTTGGCAAAACAAATCGGGGCGGCCCTGCTGACCCTGCAGGCAAAGACCACCCGAGCTGTGGCCAACATGAGGCCCGCCAAGCCTGCAGTTACTCTGGAGGGCAAAATGGAGCAAGCACTGCGTTGGGTTGCTAATCCTGGGGTGGATGACCGAGGTGTAGGTGAGTGAGGGTTCTGGAAAATCCGACCGACACTTATTAAGGATGTAACTGTAGTTGCCATTCAGAGCGAAAAGTCCTTCCACCTATTTAAAATAACACCACGCAACCGGCTAAAGAAATCCTGAGCTATAAAAACATTCAGTAAGAAAAACATGAAAATTCTTGGTTGTGTGTCTGTTTTTTTAATCGTCACCTGTTCCCTTCCACGCTGCCTCTCGGGAACAGAGTGTGAGAGACTAGAGTGGAACACAGGTACCGGCTTCCGCTTTTTACCTTCCACCTTCATTCTTTCAATATTCATGACTTCAAAACAGCAAATTTTACTATGGTCTGCAAAAAAATCATCACAATTTGAATCCTTGACCATTTTTTTTTTTAATTCTTCCTCCCTCATCACCTCCATAGATGTATTTGGTTTCATCCAGGAGCAAGCTAATAGCCAGTATTTAAATGCGATCCGGAGGACGACCTCTGACGAATTTACGTGTCTTCAGGTCAGGCGGCTATCAGAGGGATGGTTGGAGAAGGCAGGAGACTGGCAGGAGGCCTCTTGGGGCCATACCGCCAGGACATGATGGGACGCTGCGACAGAACAGAGGCTCTCATGACATCCTTGGCTGACATGGCTGGCAGAGGAGAAGCCGAGGCCCCCCACGCTCGGGCGACCGCCGCGCAGCTACATGACAGCCTTAAGGTAGTTCATATAAGAACTGTTTTCTTTATATTCTTAAGAGTCACAATCTTATTAAATGTTTGACTGCACAAATTCCTACTTTGTAATTTCTGTCTAGGAAGTAGAATATGATTAAAAAATAACACCAAAACTTTTATTACCCCCAATATAAACAGATAAGATCAGGTTTCAGCATGCACTGGTGGAGAGCGCCACCCAGTGGTCATATAATGGCGTTTCTTCCTACACCAGGATCTGCGGCAGAAAATGCAAGAGGTGATGACCCAGGAAGTATCTGATGTCTTCAGTGACACCACAACGCCTATCAAATTGCTGGCCGTGTCCGCAACCGCACCCCCGGATGCCCCCAACAGAGATGAGGTCAGTTGTGGTGTTCACAGATTCATAAGAAGAGGAGTATTGTTTGAATCGTCTGTGTCCTTGTAGGTTTTTGAGGAGCGCGCTGGGAATTTTGAGGCCCATGCAGGTCGTCTGGGGGCTACAGCTGAGAAGGCAGCTGCTGTGGGAACGGCCAATAAGAGCACGGTGGAGGGGATCCACACTGCGGTCAAACATGCACGTGAGCTCACGCCGCAGGTGCTTGTTTCTTTTTAAATCACCACGTTTTCATTTATTTAAAAATGAAAAAAATAGGACAATATTTTTGGAGGATTATCTCACAAGTGAATTTTCTCAAAAGTAAAAAGATGGAATCATCTTTTTTTAACATTTTGACGTGTTTGCCTAATGCAAGTCCGCCCCTGGTCTAGGTAACTTCTGCTGCTCGGATCTTGTTGAAGAATCCTGGGAACAAAGCGGCATATGAGCACTTTGACACCATGAAGAACCAATGGATTGACAATGTAGAGAAACTCACAGGTGAGATCCTTTTAATATGTTGTTGGAATCAACAGGTATCAGTAAATTAGATTTAATTTAGGGTTGTTCTTTTTTGGCTCACTTTCATTGCTCATATTTCCTATTTGTGTGTGCAGGTCTCGTTGATGAAGCCATAGACACCAAGTCACTGCTGGACGCCTCCGAGGAAGCCATCAAGAAAGACATCGACAAGTGCCGAGTTGCCATGGCGAATGTTCAGCCCCAAATGCTTGTTGCCGGGGCGACGAGCATCGCGCGGCGAGCCAATCGTGTTCTGTTGGTGGCCAAGAGGGAAGTGGAGAACTCGGAGGATCCGCGATTCAGGGACTTGGTGAAACACGCGTCAGATGTCCTGTCTCACACCATCTCCCCCATGGTCATGGACGCCAAGGCGGTGGCTGGCAACATTCAAGATAAAGGTACACACACTCAGTAGAAGCCATAAACAATCTCTGTATAATACCGGATGACCTCTGACCCTTCCACAGGGCTGCAAAAGGCCTATTTGGACTCCTGTCTAAGGATCCTGGCCGCTGTGGGAAAAGTCAGAGAGGCCTTCCAACCTCAGGAGCTGGATTTCCCACCTCCGCCACCTGACCTAGATCAGCTCCAAGTGAGTCCAACACTTATGCTCCGTGTCTAGTCTCTCCATGGAATTTGGACCGGTTTTATTTCCAGGTGAGTGACGAGCAGGCTCCACCCAAGCCGCCCCTGCCAGAGGGCGAGGTGCCGCCCCCGCGTCCTCCTCCTCCGGAAGAAAAGGATGAAGAATTCCCAGAGCAGAAGGCTGGAGAGGTTGTGAGCGAGCCCATGATGGTGGCCGCCAAACAGCTGCACGACGAGGCCCGCAAGTGGTCCAGCAAGGTCGGTCCACATATGCACAACTGATGTTGACTATTGTGTTCATGGGATACGTTGTCTCTGTTGACTGTCAATTCGTATATCGTGAGTCATGTTGATGCTGAAATGTGGACATCAGGGGGCTTGATTCCAATTTCAGAAGAAGAATGGAAACTGTCATCTGGTATATAAAAAAAAGAACCAAGTGGGAATTTAGTACACTTGCATAATCCAAAAATCAGTCCGAAGATTTGGGTTCAAATCTGCATTTCTGGGTACTCCGGCTGTTTTATGAGAAGACTTTCAATGTAAATGTGAATTTTTGCTCGCCTTTATATGCCCTGTGATTGGCTGGCAGCCCGATTCAGATTCTAGCAATTGTTGCTGGGTCTCGTATAGCTATGCACATATTGCGTCCCACTCGTATTGTGGAGGGAGACTTCGTTCCTGTTAGATCACAACCTCAGGGTCACAGCTGCAGTCCTATTATTTTTTTCCTCCCCTCCCCGCCTCGCCTTCACTGCACAGTCCCGCCTTCCCTTCCTACTCCTCCATGATGCCTGTACTCTTCCCTCAATTCTCTCCTCTGTTCTTCCACCTACTGCTTCTCGTGGTGTACTAAACGCCTCCTGGCTCTCTCCCCTCCTCCCCCCCTTCCCTCCCCAATCAATCCAACCGCCGGCAATACACCCCTTCCCCGCCTCGCCCTGCCAGGAGGCAGTAGAGGTAGACGATGAAGATGAGTTTACGGACGGTGAGGATGACTATGAGCCCGAGCTGCTTCTGATGCCCTCCAACCAGCCTGTCAATCAACCCATGCTGGCGGCCGCCCAAGCTCTGCACCAGGAGGCTCGCAAGTGGTCTAGCAAGGTCTGACTTGACGTCACAAGCGCATTTTTTTGCCGCTGGATTATTTGACTCCACCACTTCTCTCTCCACACGCATGCAAAATCAAAGCGTCACTCAAAGCGATTGCATCTGCCGCTACCATGGCAACCTCCAACCAGCTGTGGCTGCTCAGATGCTAAAGTTGTACTAAAGGTTGACACTTGATTGAATGGCTTTTTTTTTTTTTTTTAAATCGATGCACCACTATGACCAACTAGCTTCAGGATTTCCCGCCCCTATGTAGGAATCTTGCTGTTGTCAATCACTCGTTGTCATGGCAACCAGTGATGCCAAGGATGACAGTTTCCCAAAGAGGTCTGGGTGATGTCATGGTTACTAACCTTAAAGCTCTGAGAAACGGGTCAGCATGCATGAGAATTTCACAATATTCTGTGTGCATACTGCATGCAAATGACTAAATGGATGTTTGTCATTAACATTTTCATGATTTTTAACCCTCCTTTAATATGATGCTTGGAGATTCTCCTCATCTTATTACTCCCTTTTCTCAGGGCAACGACATCATCGCGGCCGCCAAGCGCATGGCTCTGCTGATGGCCGAGATGTCCCGGCTGGTGCGCGGCGGCAGCGGAAACAAGCGAGCCTTGATCCAATGTGCCAAGGACATCGCCAAGGCATCGGACGAGGTGACGAGACTCGCCAAGGAAGTGGCCAAGCAGTGCACGGATAGACGCATCAGGACCAACCTGCTGCAGGTTGGTTTATCATACAAAAATCAGACACAGAAAACGACAATAATCTTTCTTATTGTCTGATGTGTTTTTCTAACAAACACAAACAACAAAAGGAATTTTTTTACTTATATTAGCTTTGTTGGATAACTCCTTTGTAAGAAAACATTATTTTCTTTACCACAGCGCTCTCTGCAGGACTTGTGGAGCACTGCTGCAATTGCTTGCCTCAATGATCAAACACTATTTGGAAAACAATCCATCCACTGAAATCCCCCACAAAAAAATTCTCGTTTTTGTTTTTCTTGTTGAAGGTGTGTGAGCGGATCCCCACCATCAGTACTCAGTTGAAGATCCTCTCCACCGTGAAAGCAACTATGTTGGGTCGAACAAACATTAGTGAAGAGGAGTCCGAGCAGGTAAAATGTTCATTTGACTATTTGATCACAGTTTATAAATTGAAATAAATGACTATTATTGTCACACTTTATGAGTTTGCAGGCATTAGAGACTAAATAAATAACAAAATGTGTTTTCCATAACATGTCCCCATAACAAATTCAAACAAAAATTCATTCTGGTGTCATGACTCCCTTCCCATTGTCTCGTTGATTTGTGCAGGCCACAGAGATGCTGGTCCACAACGCCCAGAACCTGATGCAATCCGTAAAGGAAACTGTGAGGGAAGCTGAGGCGGCTTCCATCAAGATCCGCACGGATGCAGGATTCACCCTCCGCTGGGTACGGAAAACCCCCTGGTACCAATGAAGGCACTAATGACTTTGCGAACAGCAGCACACAAAAATAATGAAGTAGCAACGTAGATGATTTTCCATCATCCGCTGTAGATGTGCTTCATTTAAAGCTCGTTTTTAAGTGGACACGAAGGAAGCGTTTTTATTCATATATATTTTTGGTATGTTGATTGCAGGTAGCAATATATTTTTTGCATGAAGATGTTTTCTATTTTCTAAAAGGCAACTTGAGACATTATGATAGGACTTTTGTGTTTAACAGAGATTTGTGTTTTGTGGGTATAGTCACCTGTGAGAGATCCTCACCAACTTTAAAAAAGCTTAAGGACGGTACTCTCCTCCGCTCATGTTTACTTTGAATAATTAACGCTGCTGATTGAGTGTGTCGATTTAAAGGTGTGACATCATCGCCTACGATTCGCTTATACCTGAACTATATGAAGTCTTCTGGATTGGAAATGGATGGCAATGAAATGTTTTAGTTCATGATCGAGTGATTGCCGAAGTAACAAAGTATTTGCTTAGCATTAGCTGTGTGCATGACAACTCATTATTATTAATAGGGATGGGCATCATGATCGGATTTACTGGTAATTAGCTATTTTAATTTATGTAAATTGGAGTGCAAGACTGTCTCAGGGTCAACTTGTTGTTTAAAGAAAAACATTGATGCTACACATGTCTATGGAAAGTTAAGACACAACTCTTCAACAAATTCTGGCATGGAAGGAGATAAGATCATTCAGATTGTTGAGATATATTCAAATTAAAAATGATGCTCTCAGCCAATCAAATGTCCATCCCTATTTAAACTGTGAAATTTTTATGGCAGTGTATTTTTTTTAATTTAATTTTAAAGCCAAATAATGCATTGGACATTACACAACTACATTTGAAATCTATAACGCTTCAACAGCCCATTCCCACCATCATACATTTTTATTCTGTCATATTTCACATATTTTTTTAGCAATATATATATAACATTTATTTTCCTGTATGTCCTTAACAGTTGAACTGTTCTGGGGGGGGTCATCGTATATTTGGAGTGGTGGCTTCACAAATTAACCAAATTACATGCAACTACAAACTCTTGTTTCACTTTCATTTTATGGTTTATATCAACTTTTGTATGATTGCTGGGCAAATATGACATGAAAAGGAGAATCAGTGTGTGTGAGTAGAAACAAGCACGGCATTAAAGGGACTGAATGTAGTGAGCATGTAGCAGCCGCTTACTGAGAGCGACAGTCCGTTATGTACATGACAGAATGTACATGTGTACACGTAGGATGTGTCTCATGCACCCTGAATGTATCCCGAGAGCTCCTGGCCATGCAAACACATGCGCTGTTTGTGCCTTGGAAGAATAAAAAGATTGATTATCAATGACTTTGAGCCAAGAAATGTTGCAACACCTAACACTTTTAGATATCAAAAACTGTTTCCAGCACTTTTTTTTTTTTTATTCAAACATTGTAGAGTTTCAACCAAATCAAATAATAACCACTCTTAAACTGAATTTTATTTCCGACATAATTTTATTCTGCTTTTTTATTTATATTGCTGACTTGTAGATGCATTTTCAAGATTTTCATGTACGCATTGTAACAAAAGGGAAATCTTGTGACCCACTGCAGAAAACAGCGACAATCCAAAATTGCATGGCGACATGCACATTCATGTAAAAAAAAAGAAAAGCACACACGAGTAGAGTACATGTTATATTCGCAAATGTTTTTATAATACCTCTTGTACACTTTTTTCCACAGAGAAAGGCTTGTGCAAAAGCAAGAATAAGTAAGATAGAAAGATTGTGCATATTTCAAAGTCGGTGTTCTCCACAGCCAATCAGAACCTGGCGTAATAGTTAGCAGATAACTGTGCCATAAAACAGATTGCTTTCCAGCCCTGAAGGAAGCACCTTACAAGGCCACATTTCCAAGGTAAGGCATTTAAGTCGTTTTTCACAATAGAAGTAGAAAACAATGATAAAGGCAATATTTTAAGAATGATTGTGTGGGCTCATTTACAAAGCAACACATTCCCTTAAGAAAAAAAACACATTCGGAGGAATTGGTCACATGGCAAGGTGATTTATAGTATTAATATTGTTATTATTATAACTAAGGCTTCCCTTTAGAGGCTACAAATGAGCCACTTTTATGTACAGAGCCTGTAATGCCATAACATGGATTTAATAAATAATTGTTAAAATGCAAAATGATTTGAGAACAATGCTGAGTGAGGTTTGGATAGATTTAGAGCGTCGAGTCTGGAGCACGATTGTCGAGCGTTGAGCGAGTCAGGTCCTCACTTGGAATTTCCCAGCTTTAGTGAGGTATTTGACCCCTTTAAAGGGTTTGTACTTCTCCCCATACATGTCCAGACGGTTCACCTTCAGACCTGCGGGGAACAAATGTTCATTGTTGTTCATTATTGGAACAACACATTGTGACACTGAGCCGTTATTTGTATCACCTGATATGGCTAGCTGCTGAATTTTCATGTCAATGTTGAGCGAGGGGTTCTCCTCCGGTTTTGGAACACCCGATTGCACGCTCAGGCTGCCTCGCAGGTTTGGAAGCTTCTGGGGGTTTAGTTTGCCCACGTCCCACACCAAAACCTACTCAAAAGCACGCATGGCTGCTTTCAGTAACACAACTAAAGCTGTCGTAGCAAATGAACCACATTTTTAAGTGAGCAGGATATAAAGTACCGTACTTTGTTAATGATACATAAAGTCAGGTTGCATGATGATGATGGTGGTAAAAGACATCCATTGAATGGGTATTTTACCTTGGTGGTGAGGTCATATGTGTAGTTCCCCTGCGTGGCAGTGAGATTGGCACTGAGCACAGCTTTGGGCATGTGGATGGTGACCAGCAGTCCCTCCACCGTCTTCCCCATCGTCTGCTTGGGTCCGATTGTGATGTCCAGACGGCCGCAAGAGCCTGTCTCCATAAAGCTGATGTTCTGCTTCACGTAAACCGGAATGGCGACAAGACTTGGGGAGAGCAACGACGGTTGGTTGAGATGATCCCAAAAGGATATTGAAGTTTTTTGGGGGGGAATAAGTAAGACGGAGACAAACAGCGAGAAGTGAAGTTATTCAGTATTGTTTGCGCTTACTTTTGTGAGCTGACGTGATAAGTCATGAGGGTAAAGTTGCCGTCGGGCGGGATGAAAGAGAGGACGCGCTCCGATTCCCAGCGCTTGAAACGGACGCATGGGTGAAAGCTGACGTCGTCCAGGAGACGGGGATTCTTCAATTCAGAAAGCAAAAACGTGGGATCAATTACAAACCTTTAACCGTAAAATGAATGCACATAATCGTGGCGCAAATTGTTGTTCTTGTATTGGCATTTTCATTTTCAAGGCAAGGCTCACCATAAAGGACAACGTGAGGTCGGGCATCCCTGTGAGTCTGACGCAGGCTTCAATCACACCTTGAATCTCTGCAAACACTGTGGAACCTGAACAACAAGCACAGTTTAAAATGAACCTTACATGACATATGACGGTGACAGTGTGGACTCATCCATCCATCCATTTTTATTTGTGTTGCTCAGTCGACAGACAAATGGTGGATGTCTCAGTAGGGAGTTTCTACAAACCCGATTTGTCCAAAATAGCATCTATTTCCTCAATGACGTCAAAGTATGCTTCATTGTTGGTGTATTTCACACCAACGCGCCTCCAGGGAATATTGGACAACTGGCCCGTGGGAAGCGTGTCTCCAAGATTGCTTCCCCCTGAGGAGAAACACAAGTTTTGGACCGTATTCACGCACAATTTGAGATGAAGTAAACGTCATCCGATATTTATTTACCTGTGAGAGTATTGACGACTGATCGGAGGATGGTGGGAGGTCTGATCATCTCCTTCAGGACGTTGGACTCAGTTGCCAGCGGAAAACCGTTGTCGAGCATCTCTTCGAGGATTTCGTACACTGTCACCAGGTTGTCTTTGATCACGCTTTCAGAGCATTCGCCAAAGTAGTCCTGTTGTATGCAAAGCCGTTTGAGGATTGGGTGGATCTCCTTGAAACGTGTGTCTACCTCTTACCTGAAGTGTCTCTGCAACCCTGTGCAGGAATTCAATGACAAACAGTGGAGGCACTTCAGTTTGGATGACAGCGAGGAAGAAGAGCTTCCCTCGGTATATATTAATGAGATAGTGGTGCGGAGTCTGCAGGATGGGAGGCACATTCTCGGGTTCCTGTGCCTTTTCCTTAGCTTCGAAGAAATAGTCGCACACACTCCGGTTGATGACGCTCTTCCAGTGTTTCTCCAGGAAGATGTCTCCCGTGTAATTAATGAGGAACACACTGTGGATCATCTCAGCTGAAACAATAAGGTTATTGTTGTTATTGATGTCAACAAAGCAGAGTTACAATGACGCACGTCAGTACTTTGAAAGCATTTAGACAAAATTATTATTCTGTTTTCCATATTGATTCAAAACTGATGGTGTCATAAAGAAAAGTGTCACATAATCACATTGAGTCAAATCTGAACAAGTTTACTTCAACCACTTCCCGAACTTGCATTTTATGGGATCGGCAATTTATACAATGAATGTGAACGGTATATAATAATATGACACAAAACGCTGAAATACATACAGAGAAAAGCTTATGAGTAAAAAAGTTTGGTAAAATATTTTAACTTTTACCTGCTGACTCCGGTTTAGTCGACAAGTTTCGATGTTGCCACTAGACAGGAAAAGCCGAGGGGCTGCCTGAGCCAACGAAACGCATAACTATAACTTGAGATATTGTTTTATGCCAGGAAATTAAAGGAACTACAAACATATTTAACTGTATGTTTTAACCCCTCAAATAATAATGTTAGAATGTATGTGGGTTTGTGTTTTGAGAGGCAACTGTTAAACCCTTTTCATCAGGCAAATCTAAAGGCAGCTAATTTCTCCTTATTTACGTTACCTCACTGTCGTCTTTCAGGACTTTCGTAAATCAATTTTCTAGACGCTGAGGTGTCAGAAATAAGTAAAACACACTGATGTCGTGGAGGAATTTTTACGTCAAATGTATATTATTGTCGCATCTGCCTGCTTTGTGGCGAATAATTAACTTGGACTCTTAAATATAGATAACCTTCAACGGAAGTGTCGAAACTTGGTATTGGCTAGAATCTGAAATATAGTTCAAACGCATTTCAGATTTGGGCAAGTTCCCCCCTTTTCCTCATTCAGCCGCTTTTAAATCTTCGTTTTAGAATAGTGTCATTCAAAAAATTGGGTGATTATTTTTCTGTATTTTTAATTACACTGATTTGGTCGTTAAATGTCGCATGTGATTGGTGGAGCGCTCTTGGACCGCCCTGCTTTGGCGCCTGCGAGCCTGCAATCAGGGTGAATAAATAAGCATTTTATTAGCAGCAGGCTACCTGCACGATGTCTCCCCGGTAAGAAGGTGAACGCAACGTGACTCGCTTGACCAACGATGGCCTCCTCCGAAGAACCCAAAGCCAAGAAACCTAAAATTTCCGTGCAAGAGAAGACTGGCTCTGTAGCCGAAAGGTCTCCCGTGAAATTAAGGTGATCACAGTCCTGGGGTTTGGAAATGCGCGTCATCTTTTTATTATTAAAATATGTGAGGTTCGCTTGCAGTCGGATTTTTGTTTGCACAAACGAGGATGAATGGGGTCAGCGTGTTGGGGAACCTCATTGTAATAACTACTTTGAAAGATGAATTAAAATGTGTACTAAAGTTGCAATACAATCTTCGAGTAGTGCCATTAAAACGTGTTACATTGTCCTACGAGTTGTCATTGCCGGTTCAAGGTGACCCTTGGTATGTAGAAATAAATAGTTCACTCCTCGTCAGTGAATTGCTGTCCCGTTGCCAGATTTGTTGAGCTGACACCTGAACGAACCACCACATGCGTGGCACGGCAGTCACGTGACCTCGGCAAGTCTCTGTTTTGGTACCCAGTTCCCCCCCCTGGTTGCACTTGAACGCACCGTGATGCGATTCTTCACGCTTTTAATCCAGTTCCTTTGAAGCGTTTATCTGCACGCCTCTCACGAACTTGGAAGTATCTTTCACAAGAGATGTGTTAAGGCAAAAAACCCCAGCCAATAGCCAGGCTAGGAGTGTCGTGGCCCTTCCTCCTTTAGATGCCCACCAGTCAACCAGTAGGAGGAGGAGCTGGGGTTGCAGGGGGAGCATCGATCTGTCACACGTTTGTGCTGAAATTGAGCAGTTTGAGAATTATTTGCTCCTTTCTTATGTAGCTTGCTCAACAGGTTTCTAGAACCCACACAGACAGACACAGAGAGAGATGTCTGCATTCAGGTAAGTCTCCATTGGCAAAGAAGATTAATGTAATGCTTGAGTAATTGGCTACACAGATGTCATCTGATTTACATAAAAGGAAGCTGTATGTATTGTAGGACAAGATAGTTCAGATGTGGCCGTGGAATCCATGCATACCCTTTAGAATTGACAAGTGTGCTTTATTCTTCTTCAATGTTACCCAAGGGAGGCATTGTGAATTTCGTCTACTCTGGACTGCGGGATTTTGTGCATTAGAAAAGCAAAAAGTTACGTGACAGCTGTTTGCTTGTGCATGTTTTTTACCGACATAAGGCCTAGGGGGTCGAAAACAGATTGCATGCGGGTCCATATCAGTGAGCTTTTGCAAATGGCCTTTGACTGCAGGTGTTTTCCTTTATGAAATTTTTCCAAGTGCTGTGTCACCCTGGAGAAACAACCCACAATCCAGCTGGTGCCATCTTAATGCAATCACACACATGGGTGACTGTTCGCTCTTTATTCAATTCCAATACGCTAGACGTGCACCATTTCTCCTTTTTCCGTGCAGATTTTTCGGAGTCCTCCAAATGAAGAGTAAATAAATTCAAGTTGCACGTATTGCGCTCATTGACTTATCTCGAGCAGACTCAGAGAAAGTAAACAAGCAGTATGACACAACATATAATCTCAAGATGGCTAAATTCTCTTTTTACGCTTATTGTTGCAGCCCTAATTCACTCTTTGGGATGGGGAATCCCTTGCTGGACATTTGTGCTGTGGTGGACAAAGACTTCCTGGACAAGTAAGTTCAACAACAATTCAAATTGTTTATTTCTGACTGAGTAAGATGCACCACTTACCAATTGGCTGCTCCTAGTGCAGAACAAACAGTCATTTGTATCTTTTTTTTTTTAAATTTTCTGTTAAATACATGAGCAAATAAAACAACGATTTGAGTTCCTGATACAAGTTGGCACCTGCCAGTCATTTTATTTACTTATCTCATTGACTTTGTATACTCTGCAACAACTGGCAGTTTCCAGTAATGTCCAAGCTGCACTGAAGTGACCAGGTCAAAGTGCTCATGTGGCTTCCAGTTCAGAGTCCACCTTGCCTGCAAGGAAGGCTCCTTGTATGAAGGCTGGAAGTTGATTTAAAACAGGCAACTGCATAATCCAGTTCAACCTCTCTTCCCACAAAGCAGAAATGAAACTGTGCCTCGGGCCTCAACGTTTCCTAGACCAAATAGTGTGTCTGCTGTCCTTTCGAAGATAAACCAGAAGACTATCACGTATTTTTTTTCCGAATGAACTTTAATGACGTGCTTCTTTTTTTTGTGCTCATTAATTTCTAGATACACACTGAAGCCCAATGACCAAATCCTGGCTGAGGACAAACACAAAGCCCTGTGGGTATTTCTCTCCCTTGTTGAATATTGACTATTTTATATCACGTGCGAGCCTCTCGCTGTTCCATCTACATTCTGACGGGTCCTTTCGAGGCTGGAATGGGCTGGTCAAAACAGTCTCTTTGGTTATAGAACAACAATAGTGGATCTGGCGGAGCAAATGTGTGTGAGCCAATAGCAGAGCGGGACTTTTCACCTCCCAGTTCCTGTGAGACCAGAGCTACAAGGCAAACAGCGGGAGATAAAGTTGTGCACTCAAGCTCGCTGTAGTTACTCATCAAGGAGCTGTGCGGTCGGTCACACGACACACTCATTGACTTACGAGACAGACTTAGAGTGATTTGGGAAATATCACTAAGGAGTTGTCAAAAATGAAAAACATGACCTATGTGACTGCTTATGCAAGATGACAAGATGAAAAAGAGGTCAGAAGTCATTGCAGTGCAGACATCTGTGGGGGGAAAAGTCACATGCTTGCACACACACACACACACATATTCCACACAAGGATTGCATCAGAGCATAAAGCTATCTTTTGCATTTTACACAGTGAAGGTGGAAAAATGACTGACTCACATTCATTTTTACCCTGATCAGCCCATACAGGATAACTCTTTGTTTCCCTGCATTAAGCAAGCAAGACTAGTCGGAAAGTTCCATGCTGCAGCATCTGGCTCTGTCTCGGTACATTTAACAGCAGTTGTCCTGCCCACAGTCTCGGACAGACCACCTGAACCTGCTGTCTTGTAGTACACATTTTTGGCCGCTAGAGGGCACTGTATACTCAGAAACAGCTGATTGTACTGTATATTGGCATGACGTTTTAGGAGAGACCACCCATCAGAAAGCAAGCCCAGACTGATGCATACAAGAGTGTGGATGGAGGCCATACACACTATTTAAGTTTTAGGACATTTTGAGGGTAAAACTGAAAACGGCTCATAATTGGTTAAATCAACTTGAAAAGTGTAACATTTAAATAATCAAGTGCCACATAAGTTTTCCTTTTTTAATTTTTTTTTTGCACCCATGAAGGTTTGATGAGCTAGTGAATAAGTTCAAAGCTGAATACCATGCAGGGGGAGCCACACAGAACTCCATTAAGATCGCTCAGGTTAGTAGTCGCCGGCGTTGTGATTCAGTCCTTTATTTAATGTCGTAATTAATGTGTGCCGTCACTGCGTGCAGTGGCTAATCCAGGAACCTCACAAAGTGGGCACCTTCTTCGGATGCATCGGTAAGGACAAGTTTGGGGAGATCTTGAAGAAGAAGGCGGAGGAGGCCCACATTGATGCCCACTACTACGAGCAAGACCAGGAGCCTACGGGTTCGTGTGCAGCGTGCATCACCGGAGCGAATCGGTAAGGTACACACACACACACACGTAAGCATTTAGTTTCCTTGAAATATATACAGTAATACATGAATTGTTGATCTCTGGTGTTTCCCTCTTTCTTTAAGATCATTGGTGGCTAACCTGGCTGCTGCTAACTGTTATAAGAAGGAGAAACATCTGGACCTAGAAGAAAATTGGAAGTTGGTGGAAAAGGCTAAAGTTTGTTATATTGCCGTGAGTACCACCATCATGACCAACATTGAAATTCATGAGCAAGAACATTCATTTAAAAAGG
This sequence comes from Syngnathus leptorhynchus, assembly GCF_054491065.1. NCBI lineage: Eukaryota > Metazoa > Chordata > Actinopteri > Syngnathiformes > Syngnathidae > Syngnathus > Syngnathus leptorhynchus. The sequence continues at coordinate 7,188,213 of NC_141204.1, read as the reverse complement.
CCAGGAGATTTCAGATAAAGTCAATTTAATAATGAACTGAGATAAGATCATGCAGATATATTTTGTTTAGTGGCTTGCTTTTCCAATGTGCCTTGGCTTAAAGGTCGATCCACATGTAATGTTGATTTTTGCAGGGTTTCTTTCTCACAGTGTGTTTGGAGTCCATGCTGAAAGTGGCCAAGCACGCATCAGACAATAATAAACTGTTCTGTATGAACCTGTCAGCACCCTTCATCTGTCAGTTCTTCAAGGACCACCTGGTGCAACTGTTGCCCTACGTGGACGTGCTCTTCGGCAACGAGACGGTAAGTCAGCTTTTCAGCTTCTGCACCTGAGTATTGTTGTTCCAGCACAGCATTCCATTGCATTTGATATTTCTTGGGGTTAGGCCTTTTATTTTAACACCACAACTTTTCTTTTAAGATCTGGAAATTAGGATTGCATGGTGGTGTCATTGTTTTTATTTTCAGGATATCTCTTTAAATGCATTCACACTGATCCATGGCTCCTGGTAAGCCATAAATATTTCCAGCACTACAAAATAAAAATAAAAAAAAACTCTGTTTACTTTCTTCTGACAAACTGTCTGTAGCTCTTCCAAGTCTCCAAAAAAAAAGCAATCTTGCTTTCATCAGTCCACAAAATTTCTCCATTTCTGTTTTAGGGCAGCTGGTGTGTCCTTTGGCAAATTGTCACCTTTTCAGCAAGTCATTTTCTTTTTCCCTCACAATCGGACTTTGCAGGGACTTTTTGCCCAAAAAAGGGACATAAATGAAATCTTAAAAAAAAAAAAAATACATCAGGAATGTTTAGTAATGGAAATGCTCTTTGGGAATATTTTATCCCAGCCCTGGTATTCAGGGAGCAACAAATCTTCACTAAACGGTGATTTTTGTTTTGATTCCATTCTACAGGAGGCAGCCGCATTTGCGAAAGAACAAGCTTTTGAGGTGATTCAATGTCCCTCTTGCATTCTCTGCTGCATTTTCATGCATTTTGTTTAAAACATGCATCGTGCGGTCACATCTGTGCAGACCAAAGACATTAAGGAGATTGCCAAGAAAATACAGGCTCTGTCCAAAGTCAACAGCAAAAGACAAAGAATTGTTGTCTTTACTCAGGGGAAGGAGGAAACCGTGATGGCTCTCGGTAACATTTCCATTCCCATTTTCCCCATCTCAAATAAAAGTAGTCTGTGTTTAATGTGTCTTTTTTCATTTTTGTGTTCAGGTGACAAAATTGAGACCTTCCCAGTGATGGCAATTGATCCCAAAGACCTGGTGGACACAAATGGTGCTGGTGACGCCTTTGTCGGAGGTGAGAGATTGTAACGATTGTTTGTCTGTCTTGTTGGCGTTCAGTGAGTTTGAAAAGATTTTCTAACGTGTCGCAGGTTTCCTGTCTGGGCTGGTTCGAGAAAAACCGCTGGACCAATGCGTCAGAGCGGCTCACTACGCTGCCAATGTCGTCATTAGAAGATCGGGTTGCACGTTCCCCGAAAAGCCAAATTTTGTTTGATGTTTTGTTTCATTTGAGACAAAATGTCACCCCTAGTCAGTGTAATTATCCCAGTGCTTCCTCCCAGACAAATGTATTCTTTTTTAAAACGTGCCATTTGATTTATTTTGTGCCACCTCACCTTTTTTTTCCAGTGCCTGGTGGCGCTGCAGGAATTATTCGGTGGGATTTGTCAGTCATAAAAATAAAAAAAAAAGCAAAGTCATCAAATGAAATGATGATATTTATAATTTGGGCCAAAAACAAGAGTGCCTTTTGACATCAGAACTGTCAAGTTGAGGACGCCACACTCAACTGATTGGTTTGTTTGAATGTTTTGTCACTTGCGTGTGACTTGTTTAGGCCAGTTAATGAGCACTTTTTTTTTTTTTCCGAATGCATGAATTAATAAGCGTCAAAGCCAATGGCCACAAAAATATAGAAATGTTAAACATTTTCAAATCGAGTGCATTGTGTGAATGGCCATTCTAATGGTGTCATTTGTTCCCCCCCCCAAGTACCTCAACACACAGCTTTGTGAAATTTGACATAAATGCCAGTTTATCACATTGTGATATGATCTTGTTTTTACTGCTTCATTTTGATTTGGATTAATCAATACTTGAATACACATTTGACAATTTCTGCTGAAGCACAGTGGTGTAGTCTTCCTTTTCTAATTATTGTTTTTAAATTTTTGATGTACAATCTCATTCAATGATGTTCATGATGCCTCAAGTGACCCTTTTGTCTGCTTCTTGCCAGACTTTGTATTACGTGGATAAATAAAATGAAACAATAAAGTGTTGGATATCCCCCATTTTTTTCTTCAACAGTTTTTGTTTTACTTTACCTTGCTAATAACACTTTCAAATGTACTTAAGATGCATCAAAACATTTCATTGTTTACTTCACAGTACTCACATTGAAGTCTCAACCTCATATGCTGCTTTTTATTTACATTATTTATATTTATATGAAATTCTTTTTAAATCAGATCCGAATTAAGACTGTTGATCTTCTGTCATTTGTTGTTTTAGTCTCAATTTCTGTTCTTGCAATGTGATGTCCAGAGCTCTGAGCTGCTTGAGGAAACCGTGGTTGGGCAGGACGCAACGGCGTTGTTTCACATGCTCGATGGCGTCCACCACAGTTAAGCCTTGCTCCATCATCAGGTAGGCCAAAACCAGTGACGCTGACCTGCTGCGACCCATCACGCAGTGCACCAGCACCTTGTCTGGAACACGTCAAAAGAAGAAGACTGTAGCAGAATGCTTGTGGCAGATGGATGAATCTTGTTTTCATTTTCTCAAATATTCTGTGCATAGAAATATATGAACTCATTCAAGAAGTACATTTCACATGAACTTTCAAGACTGCACCCTTACTCTGTGGTTGTCTCAGGGCCTCGCTGATGAACTGTGTGGCCGGGCAGAAGAACTGGGAGATGTCAAACGTGGGTTTGTCGTCAGCCTCCGCTCCAAAATATTGAATGTTCATGCCTGAGTAGTACTCTGCGCCAGTCAGCACATTGTTGTACTTCCCCTCTGCAGCATTCAACACATGCGTGATACCCAGTTTCTTCAGACCAGGTCGCTCCAGAGCCGTCTTTCTGTTCCCAAGTAACACATACCGCTAAGTCTTTATTTTTTTCCCCTCCCTTTTCTTGTCTTTAAGAATAATTCCAGCAGTACTTAGACTTACTCATCCCCAATGAAGACATTGGGCCAGACTTGATTGAAGTGTGCATATTGAACGCTTGTGCCGGTCCAGAAAAGCTGCTCCAGATCGAGGGTACCGGGTGTGATGTAATCACTGTTTGGGTCTACTTGAACAGATGTGTAGGGGTTCTTTCCTCTTGATTTTATTATACAGGAGGACATGATTCACCTGTAAACACCGATTATATGTAATATAAGTATGATAATAAAATCAAACAATCCCTCAATTACTGCAGTACAAAAAAGGCGCTGTATGATTTCAACGTAATTTACAGTTAAATGTTTTTTTAGTCAATGCTTATACAGATGAACTATTTCAAATGCCCCAAAACACCGAACCCACTTAAGGTCATTTACATTTGTTCGATCTTTAGCTTTAATTGTGTGCAAAACTGAATATAGTGCAGAAAACCACTTCCACTATTACTTACTTGTCATATAGTTGTCCAAAATGTCTGATCCGTTTCCAAGCAAGACTTGTCTTCCTTCCCAATCGGCATAAAGACACCTGCTAACCTTTCTCTCTTTGTGTTTCACGTGATATTTTTAGGCCGCTGCCTGCCGTGACACGCAAACTTGTTTGGAACCTTGTGACACCTCATGTATAGAAGGACAGCAGCGGTCACTGGAAACCTTTCAAGTCCAAAACATGGTATGAAAAATGATTATAGGGAAGTGTGGAAGGTCCAATGACATTGGAGAAGTTACACACCTGAACTACACCAAATGACATTTGTGACATACACTTGTAAGCTGCTATTGATGGGTTTTATATTAAGTGTGGGGATATTATGATGTTGATGATGGTGAGTCCCCACTGGAGACTGGAAAAGCAAGGCTCATCACTAAGCCAATGCTCATGTGTGTGTGGGTGCGTGTATGCGTGAGCACACATGATAATTGCAAATATAAAGGTTGGCCCACATTTGATTGACATGTGCTATGGGTGGTCTGTCTTTTAGAAGCAGCTCCTGGAGCTCTGTTGCAGAGGGGCGTTGATGCGGTGGATCCCTTTGAGACAGCACACAGACATGCACGGAAATGCGCTTTATAGTTTGCACATCTTTTTTTTTTCAGTTGACAAAAATAAGGAGGATGGCGTGAAGGCTGTCGTAACATTTGTAGACATGGACGCTAATTTAACTCCGCAGTGGAGGCTCTGCCAAACCCCTGAGACCGACTCACCGAACCACTAGGGTCCGATCGAAACCAGGTTAAGAACCATTGCTCTATCGGGAACACTGATGCTGTCTTTGGAGAAGAACTGACATTTACCAGGACTGTATGCTCTTTTTTTAGCATCAGATAGCACATTTTGATAACTGTTTTTAATTAATTGGTGGCATTTTAAACGATTTTATTCATTATTTTATCTTATCCACTTGATTGTGACTGCATTTTCCCCTTTCCTTCCCCTATGACCTACATTTAGCCTTCAGCACTACTGAAAACACTATGTAGTTAATCAAATGCCATTTTAACTAATAATTAATTTGAATAATAACTAACAATTTTATCATTTTTATATTTTTTAATGATAATGCAAAAATTGAACACCATTGTATGTGGCAATCTTTATATACAGTAAATAAAATAATTATATTATAATTATATTATATGAAGCATGGAGAAATATAGAAATTCAAAACATCCCCTGAAATGTTGTCCTTTCATGATATCTGTTGAGGAGTCAGCAGAAAGGATGTGAAAACAAACAAGGTGTTCATTCAAAGGAGGGGACACAACCTCCTTTTGAATGCCAACTGTTCATCCAGTTTGTGGAGGAGCATCAAGAAGTTCCGGTTAGGATAAATGGCTCGTTTTTGCACGACGTGCTTCAGAGCATCTTGGAGGGACAAACGCTGACGCAGCATTAGGTAGCCCAGCGCCAGGGTTGCTGAGCGGCTTACACCCATAATGCAATGTACCAGAACCTTCCCTGCAGGGAGAAAGCCAAATACCAGATTACAAACGTAGAGAGTGAGTGACACGTGCTCACCTTGGTTGTTCTTTAGGACTTTGTGGATGAAGTCGGCTGCAGGTTTGAAGTAGCGGCTAACGTCAAAGTGCTCAGAGTCTTCTGCTGGTATACCAAAGTAAATGCAAGCGTCGCCATAGAAACGTTGGTCCCCGATGCTTCCCTGCTTGGAGTGAGCAGCGTTCAGAACGTGAGTGATGCCCAGCTTGGATAAGGTCTTTTTATTTTGTGCAACAGCTCTAGAAAAGTAGAGGAGAACACAAGTACTGTACCACCATCATGACCCATATTCCCACCAGCAGTTTCTGGATTAGAAGTACTCAACTGCTCATTCCATCTTTATTCAATGTGAATAAAAGACAGTGGTGCCTCAGAGCTTATAGATTGCTCCATAATGATTTTTTTTAAATTAATTTGATGGTTAATATCATTTCAAAAATACATTTGTGCTTTGTCCCATCAGTTCTGGCCACTATTGGAAGAAATACAATGTATTTATCATTATGACGCTATTTATAATATATTTAACACTGAGCTATTTGCAATGATATATTTTTTTTAAATGTCTCTCTCTCACTATTATTAATTTAATATCTAGGTTGACTCCAAAATGCCTTGACTGAGGCGTGACTCACATGTTTCCTATGTAGAGGTTTGGCCACACTTCATCCACAGCAGTCAGCTCTAGTGTGCAGGAATCCAGAATGAGTTCAAGTTGTTTAATGAGCGCCAAGTCCACTTGCTCCTTGCGCCCTGACATTATCTCCTTGCAGGCACAAGGACCACAACAGTGAGTGTGTGAGCGTGTCTATGTGTGTGTGTGTGAGAGAGAGTTCACTGCCAAAGGCTGCTCACTGAAGGACACCAGCAGCTGCTTTTATGGACGTTGCCGGCTTCCAAAATTAACTCTCTTGCTCTTTATTTGGCTCTGTGCAGCTATTTGACGTTTTATAATGGCCAAGTGACGCTGGGGTCAGTGCAAAGCAGTAAAGCAATAGGCTATTAGATATATTTTTATTTACTTTGCTTTTCTCTTCAGGTTTTGCTGGAGGTGCCTAAGCTGCTGCAGGAAACCTCTGTTTGGAAAGATCCAGCGCTTCTGCTGCACGTACTTTATGGCGGACAGGAGATCGAGGTGATGGTGAATCATCAGGTAGGCAAGAACCAAGGTGGCTGAGCGACTCACACCCACAGCACAGTGCACCAGAATCTTTCCTTGGATAGAGACAATTTATAGGAGCTTGTTCCAAATATTGGCAGCATCACACATTACCTCCTGACGTCAGAGCCTGGTCGATGAAGGCAGCAGCGGGGTAGAAGAAAGGTGAAAGGTCAAAAGTGGGTAGATCATTGGCTGGCACACCGTTGTATTTCACCGTGGTTCCATAGAAGTCGGCGTTGCCTTTGCAGCATAGTTTACCATGTGATGCATTTAGCACGTGAGTGATGCCCAACTTCCACAGTCCAAATTTGTCATGAGACATGGACCTACATAAAAATCCCCAAAGTCATCATTTCTTTCTGACTATTTTGTTTCAAGCATTAAAAACTTGAGGCTTTAGCATTTGACACATAAGGCTTGCATACTCACATATCTCCCAGATAGAGGTTAAGCCACACCTCGTCTCCATGACGACAAGAGCGAGGTGCTGCATGTAAAATCTCCACCAGTTGCTGGAGAGAGATCTCTGTTGAATACTGACCCTCCGTGCAATCTTCTCTCTCGTTATCCTTCCTGGAGTCTTCAGTGTCACATTTCGCTGCTGAAACAACGCTCATGACAAAGATCAAGATTTGGTTTTTGAAACCCCAAACTAAAACACTCACATTGCTCTTTCACCACTTGACAAGTTGGCCGTCTAGCCGAGGGAAGACCTTTAAGGGGTTGTTTTCAGTCAACACTTTTACTGTTCATGAAGTTTCAAAACAAAAGCACTCCATAAAAGGGGAGTTCAATCAAATCCAGATGGTAAAAAATATGAATTTGAGAGAAATTTGTGAAGCGTCATATTTGTTTGTCCATCTGTTTGTCCTTTTTTGTGCATGAAGACACACAGATGGGTATCTCGAGCCATCTATTTATCCATCCATCCATCCATCCATCCATCCATCCATCCATCCACCTATCTAGAGAGAATGAGAGAGAGAGAGAGAGAGAGAGAGAGAGAGAGAGAGAGAGAGAGAGAGAGAGAGAGAGAGAGAGAGAGAGAGAGAGAGAGAGAGAGAGAGAGAGAGAGAGAGAGAGAGAGAGAGAGAGAGTTTCTGCACAAATCCTCTTTGGCCAACAGGTCGCAGTGCGCCTGAGACACAGCCTGCAAGACTGACTTGGTGCTCCTCTTGTCTGCTGTTGTTGGTTATTGCAACTTCCTGTTTGACGTTGCTCAGTTGTGAAAAACCAAAACATGAACCACTCCTGCAATGCGAAAGGAAGGCAGCTCATCTCTTCATTCTCCCTTCTCTAACACAAGCAAGCACTAACACTGGTTCTTTGGTAAGAAAAATTACTTGGATTCCCTACCAAAGATTTTTCTTTTCTACCTGCACACTATTGATCTCATATTATTGTTTGGTTTCATTTGATTTCGCTTCACATGATTGTTTACTATGCAACTGTATTGCTGCAATGTACTCGTCCCTACTGTAATGACTTTGCCCTGTTTAATTTGATTCGCCATCGGGGTGTTGTTGCAATTGTGATTTACAGTATCAGCAGTAATTTTCCAATTTGTTGTAGAGGCTGAAAGGCCCATATTGTGCAAGTGAGTCGTCTTGTGTATCAGTGTGTGACTAAACAAGCAAAAGAAGCTGACTTGACACTTTACGCTTGTTGCCCCAGAGGTTTTTTCAGGGTTTGCTTTGTATCTGGCACGATAATCGGAATGGTTAAGTCAACATAGGAACATTTGCAGGAGTTAAACTGAATTGCTTGAAACAATACTTGCCCAGGCAAACTTTTTTTTTTTAAATGAATTTGGAACGTTCTCTCTAGATAGCTGGCATTTCATTTATCCATCAGGTCAACCAATGATATAATGAGAAATGAGATGTGTTTAATTGATTCGAAATGCTTGGTGATAAATTGCAAGGAATTGAAAACCTATCTTGAAGTACCTTTGTCTTATCTACTGTTTAGGCTTTTGGGAGTTCCTGTTGATGTTGTAGCAGTTGTTTTTCCCAGATGGTTGCTTCATGTGACATCATTTGGGGTGTGACTGATCACATGGAATTTCTCAATGAACTTAATACAGAGAAATGTTGCAAAGCCCAGTCTGCAGTTTTGTCTATCAAAATCCAAAACATGTTCAAATGACCTTATGGTCTATTGTAATTCAATTTCTTTGTAGCCAAAGTTAACACTAAGATGATATTGCATCTTAATATAATTCCTGCCTTGACAAACCAGCTGTCACAGTAAAATGTATGTCAAAAAGTAAACACGTAATAAAGAATGATTAGGTGTACTGCCACAGTGTTGCCTGTCAGCATGTGGAACCCTCCATTTGTATTTCATCTGTTCAGGTTAGGCAGGTCTGGTTGACCTTTGAGCCGGAAGGAGGAGCTCAATGGGCTACGCTCTGTTTATCTGATCTGCAGGTTAAAGGACAAGGACAGTTTACTTAATCTGTATGCATATCAGTAGTAGGAAGGGAACATCCGACCAGAATAAGGATGATACAAAAAGTGATTTTTTTTTTTTCCATTCCACAAAGTATGCCATCATCAGAATGCAAGCCTGCAGTAGTGCACAAGTTGCTAGTCAGACATCGATGCTATTCATTAGCCCCTCCATGGCATTTTCCATTGTGTAGTATTAAGCCACCGGTGTCAAACTCAGGGCCCAGGGGCCAGATACGGCCCGCCCCATTATTTTATTTGGCCCACGAAGACAAATCGTGCATCAAATCCGTTGATGCTGAAATAACAGTCCCATTCATCTAGTTGCACTGAGTAGGTGAAAAAAAAAAAAAGAGACATCAATGCAGCTCATTTGAGTAATGTAACAAACCTGTTGTTTCTTTCAAGTGGTAAAGATTTGAGCTTTCAAAGCATCTATCAAATCATGGAGTCATCTGTATCGTCAGTGTTTGTGCGTCTCTCTGCAGTGGCATGGCACCAGAGAGCTGTGTGAGTACTTGGAGCTACAAGCAGGTGGCCCACTGGCTGCAGGAGGAAGGATTCGCCGACTATGTGGATCTGCTGTGCAGTCACCACCGCCTGGACGGGCCCAGTCTTCTGGCTCTGACTGAGGCCGACCTACGTGGGCCTCCTCTGAGCCTCACTGTGTTGGGGGACATCAAGAGGCTGGCCATATCCCTCCGCCAGCTCCAAAGACAGAACCAAGCCCAGCTGGAAGAGCTGGGTCTCCAGCAGAGTGACAGTCTCCCACTGCGGCCTACCGCGGCTGCCGAGTGGCGATGCGACAGAGGCGACTTCTCCGGGAATGGCGTTGAGCTCCGACAGAGGAATGGCGCTCGAGCCGAATACGGCTCCGGAGCGACGCTGTGTCACACACACTCCAACGGAAGATGTCAGCAGAACCAAGCCGGAAGGCTTGACCCAGAAGTGTGGAAGACCATCTTGAGTGTCATTTATGTCTTTTTTGTGTTTGGCTTTACTTCCTTCGTTATGGTCATCGTACACGAGCGTGTACCAGACATGAGGACATATCCCCCGCTTCCTGACATCTTCTTGGACAGGTATCAGTTCTCCATGCAACCTGATAAACAACTTCTAGATTGTCCACCATAGTTCATCTGCACCTTGGCCTTATATCTAATCTGCATGCTGACACAAATGTATTTTAACCCCTGACAGTGTTCCGAGAATCCCTTGGGCTTTTGCAATGGCTGAAACCTGTGGCCTCATCTTGTGCTCCATGCTAATGTCTATCCTGTTGCTTCATAAACACAGGTAACACTCAGCTCCACCCATCATAATGTTCTCCCACCCCATTAAAGTCGCATTCAAAAGTGACTTTCACCAAAGTATGATGCAGTACAATTAATTTCAACCAAGCTAACACAGCAAATACTGCAGAACAGCACACAGGGAAGTACAGTCAGGCACCAAAAATCACAGCACCCCTCTTTGTGTTTTGTGTGGTGAGTGGCAATTTCTGGACTCAACAGCATGCTCAATCAGGCTGTAGATAAAGATGACTTCTCTCACAACATAAAACAAATCAAATTCATAACTACAAGAATTGTTTCTAAGAATGCCTTTAACGTTAACAAACGTCTGTGCAATTTAACACAACTCGAGCAACGAAAGCTGACGGACCAATTTGGAAATCAAATGGATTCCGCTAACAGAAGTGTTGCCGTATTCTTGCACTTTGCAATTGGAGCCTGCGTTCCAATCTAAGAACAAGAAAAACATCATAAATCAACACAAACAATTTTACAACACGTTATAAAGTGTGATAATGTAACTGTGACAGGTACCGGAATGGATTCTTATCTTGACTCCAAAAATACTGATTGGAATGTATTCTTCTAACTCAAGAGGGGGGGGGGGGAATGGTTGGTATGTCTGTTTGTTAAAGTCTATTTTCTGTCGTATAGCGAATGGCAAAACACGTTAGGATTAGACTCATAGGACTCCCAAAATATCGGGGCAATGCTTCCATTGAGACTCAATGGGAAAAAGAAAGCATCAAGTCTCCTCTATATGGATTTGAAAATTGAATGCCTTCTCTCTCCACAAAATCTTCTTTACGGAATGTAGGAATCCACAAAGTTGGCACATCGGAGCCATAAAGAAGCAATTCTCCGCCTGTGCCTTTTACACAGAACCTATCCAAGCGGGATATTGCCTCAACTGGCATCCTACGTTTGGATAATTAGATGACGCCAGCCTCATATCTTAAATTTTTTTGGATGGTGACGATTGCTTTAAACCTAACGGGGTGGAAAAAAATGAGGGTTCAATTTTACTCCTGTCAACCAAAATGAAGCTGCCTCCCCCCCACCCCAAATTGCAACCTTTGTGAGTTGAAAAAAATGTCAATGTCGATTTGAATTTGATTATTTGTTCACCCCATTGCTAAAAAATAGACACGGCTACCCAAGCACATTCAATTTCTTTATTGAACTAACAGTAAAAAAACAAACACAAAATAAGCACATTTATTTGAGCTGCCAAAGCCATAAAACTTTCAAATGACAGAACAGCCAGACAATGCTCTTTAAAGCCATACACACTCAAAGTCACAGATACTACAATCAATCAAATTCCATAATCATCGAGGTGATAATCAAATGCAGTTTTGTCTATCTCCTGCCAACCTCACTTTGTGTTGCATTTAGGTCCATTCTCATTAGGCGGCTGTGTTCTCTCATGGGTACTGTGTTTTTACTTCGCTGCTGCACCATGTTCGTCACCTCGCTCTCAGTGCCTGGCCATCATCTCAAGTGTGCCAGCAAGGTGAGAAGTTTCCATGTGCGTTCTGTCGACTCGGATTAGAGATTTTGTGAATTGTCGCCTGAGGATGTGCCGCTCCAGCTGTGAGTCACCGCATGACTGCCGCTAACTAGGTTCTCCTGTTCTTTCAGACGTACGATGATTCGATGGAAAAGATAAAGAGGGCGCTGACAATCTGGGTCGGATTCGGTATGACTCTCACCGGCGTCCAAACGTGCGGAGACTACATGTTCAGCGGACACACGGTCGTCATTACCTTGCTCAACTTTTTTGTGACAGAATGTGAGTGGAATCATTTGAGTGTATTTGCCTTGTTTATGCAAAGTACTGTGGGTTTTTATTTACTCAGCTGCAGATAGGGAGGCTCATGTATTTGTTGGGGGGGCGGGGGGCCACAAAGAAACATTATTTTGGTGCTATGTGCCAGCCTTTTTCATAATAGCTCATTTCTCAGCCCTCATTTCCATCCTCCATACACCATCAAGAATCATATTAAAGATAAAAATTGTGTTCGATATTTTTAAACTGTTTCCCGTACATAAAACTATAGTTATTCTACAGAAAATGTATTTTTTTATTAATATTCGTCATTGCTGAGATACCAGACCATAACAGATTAATCAGATTTCGTTATTTCCTTCAGGAAACATGGCCTTGGTTTTTGATTTATTTGGTTTTAATCAGAAAATTCTGCAGAAAATGTATGTTTTTATTCATATTCATCATTGCTGAGATACCAGACCATAACAGATTAATCAGATTTCGTTATTTCCTTCAGGAAACATGGCCTTGGTTTTTGATTTATTTGGTTTTAGTCACACTCTTGGATTAACCACAAACCTTTAAGGAGCGATATATTGGTATGAAAGAATAAAAAAAAAAAAAGTATTGATTTTTGTTCATCAATGAAAACAAACTTGCACGTAATTATGTCTTCCTTGCGCCGATCCATCTGGAAACCATTTGTTCTAAAGACGTAAATCTTTAATAACCAACTACTTTAATTTTTAATAAGCGCTTGATAATTAGCAATTAAAATCCAGCCAGCCACTTGTGAAAACATATTTGAACTCCCTTAATGGATGTCAAAATCACTCACTCTTGCTCAGCTTGTTATTTTTAGCCTCTGTATTTACATTTCAGTCGAGACATTAGTGACATTTATGAAATATTTAAGGTAGGCCATTGAACCACACACATTGACAATTTTGATGATCTTATTGGAAATTGAAGACACAACACCATATGAACTCAATCGAAATGTTGAATCAATAGTATTGAGCTGTTTTTAGTGGTGGAATCACACATATTTGGTGTAATATTGATTGTTTACATTCAGCCAGATGGTGTATGTGAGACTGACTCAAAGCACAGCGCTAAAAGTTTGACCCATGGCTGTATTATTCATTCAATTTGTTTATTTCGCATGCGGTGTTGACTTGCACTAAGTTGGCCTTTGAATACACAAATGAAATTAAATGCTATTTTGATTAAGTTACAATTTTAAAATTCTTGCTATAATGTCCTCGACTTTTTTTTTTTTTTTTTTTGGTAGACACTCCAAGAACATGGAATTTAATTCACACCATCTCCTGGGTGTTGAACCTCTTTGGGATTTTCTTCATCCTGGCAGCACACGAACACTACTCCATTGACGTCTTCATCGCCTTCTACATCACCACGCGCCTTTTTCTTTATTACCACACATTGGCCAACACCCGCGCCTATCAGCAGAGCCGGAGGGCTCGAATTTGGTTTCCCATGTTCTCTTTCTTTGAGTGCAATGTGAACGGACCCGTCCCCAACCAGTACGACTGGCCCTTCAGCAAACCTGCATTTATGAAGACGCGCATTGGTTAGACAGTAATGCTCGTCTTTGACTTCCTCATTTTTCCATCTCTCATGTTTGTTTAGAAGGAGGCGGATGTTATCTTATGCATATAAACTGCAAATACAATTTTTTTTTTTTTTTTTTGCACATGATATGATGGTGCCTTAGGGTCTGCATGTACTGAACACTTTCTGGATGGAATGCACAAGTATGGGTTTGCCTTATAGCTTATTACCACTGTGGTATTCCGCTTTATCCCATTTATCCATTCATGTGGGAAGCGTTGTTTGGGGTTTCACACGGTTAAGTCACGCTTTTTAAAAATGCAGTTTATGCAACCAAAGAAGCCTCTTCCCTTTCAGTTAGAGCTTTGTTTTCTTCATTGATGCACTAATTTATTTTTGTCATGTATTGTGATGGATTTTGAGAGCGAAAACTGTGCCCTACCTACCCACGTCAGTGACTCGTGAGGAAATAAATGTTTACTTTGTCAAGATTAAGAAAACAATTATGCCATTGTAAATATGCATTTAATGTGATTGTTTGAAAGTAGTTTTTATTTGCAATACAAGTGATAATCTGAAGGCCTTTTGGCTGAGCTATCCAATGTTTACAACTGCAGCGAATTTTTATATTTTATACTGACTGCTTTTTTAGTAATTGCTGTTTTTGCTTTGTTATCTAAAGTTGATTTTAAATCATTTTTGGATTAATTAAAAATGTATACAAATAATTGTATGTGTGAAAGATTTCTAAAAAGAGTTTACCAGCTTGGACTGGCATCTGCTGATAAATGTTTGTTGAGCTTTCCCTTTATTCTTGAGCAATTAGCGTCAAGGTATAGCTTTTCACTCTAGAGGAGAAAGCAAGCAAATAGAATATATTGCTTTTAACAGATCAATTACAGAGGGGAAAAAAAATCATTTTAGGGGTATTGATCCAAATGGTGTGTGGATTTGGAACCTCTAGTCTTGGTTGCAAAGCTTTAAAAAGTCACCACGTGGTTGCTGTCTAAGGTTTTCTTCTTTCATTTTTTTTTCACAGATAAATTAAATGTGCAACAAACTGTGTGCAAATGATGGACATCTAATATAAATGTTAAAACCCCCTTATAGGTGCTCTTGCTGAACTGCTGAAATTTAAATGCTATAGCAGGTGATGTCTTGTTGCCATGGCAATAACAGTCAATTCTTTTTTATAGGACAGCATATATCCATGGACATGAATGTTTTACAGTGCAGTTATTACATATTTCCGTCTGCACCTTGCACAAACTACTTAACTGGTTTCATTTTCTTTCATTTGTCTCTTACAGTGTAGTCAAGCGTAGCGGTAGAATTGTAGACTCTGGAGAAAGAGGTCAGATGAAACCAAGCGAGGGTGGCAAAGAGACAGAGAGGAGCGTTGCATGCTTGGTTGAATTTTACTGATATTTTTCTGCATGTATCCTTTCACCAGCCGATGAATAAAACATACAGTTCCTGCCGAGAATGGCGAAAAGCTCTAAAAAAGGCTGTTGTGACAGGTGCGCGAATGCAGCGTGACAACAAACGTGGGGAAGTGTGCCCACAGATTCCAACATCTGTTCTAGGGATAGGCAACATGCAGACTGCAACCACACTGATTATCCTCTTAATTCACATTCAATTAAAAAAAAAATATAAAGTATAAAGATGGGTTTTTTTACGAAGCCCCACAATTATTCTCAAAAGAAATATTGATTTTTTTTTTCAGATTTGGAACAGAATGCAGGTACCCTAATATTATTTGAGTGAGTTGATTTTTGTGTTGAATTGGAGTTTTTCCACTTCATGATGTTTTTTTTGTTCAGCAATTTTGAATTTATTTAAAAGAAAAATATTTTATTTATTGCACAATGTGTTTGTTTTTTGGTTCAACCACTATTCTTGTGTTAGGATAGTGGATCTTTTATATTGCAACTAAAATGGCTATCTAGACTATGCTTATTGATTTATCTAGAATAAAATATAGAACATGTTTTGCAAATAGAGTATAAATATATTCCATCCATATTTAAAAAAAAGGGATGACATTTTGGCCCCCTCCAGCTTTTAAGTTATCTATCGCTAGTCTATTCTCCCCTGCTGCAAACTAATGTGGTCCCTGCTACATGTAGCTGATGTTGATCAAAGATTTATTTTTTTTGAAAACCCCTCCAAAAGGTGGGTTCCCATGACAACCACCATAAAGCATGTGATACAGCAGGAGAGTAGCTATTTGTGTCCTGTAATTGACAGCTCGATTCGTCCCTCATGTGTCCCACAGTGGATAAATTAGCTTTCAATTTGTGTTTATCCCTTTACATGCACTGTGTTTTACAAACACACGTCTACACATTTTTCCTGCATAATTAGTCCTAACTGCAAATGCGTCACAATCTAGGCTTCAAAGATAAGGTGTGCTAGGCTACTAATTCGCACGTGTCAACTTTATACAACTGCCTACTGAAGTTTCATAGTACTGACAACATATACTTTTTAATACTATTTTAGTGGCTATCTCAAAACATTCTTGTTTTTCATTTTAATGAGGAAATATAGCGCTGTATCTAAGATACGTTATATGTGTATGCATGTAAGAAATGTTCTATTGCCAGTCTACATATGTTGCTTCATCATTTGTGTGCAAATACCGTCTGCTCAAAGGGTTCGGAAAACCGACTATTCATGCTATTTGTTAGACATCTATCTATGGCGTTTTCCATTTTGTGGTAGCATAAGTATTGTGCAATTGAAGATTCTTTTTTTGAAGAATTATTACCTTATTTAATCTGCCAAACTTGTGCTTAATGTGAAGTAAATTACATACTGACGTTTGAGATTGCGAGTCAAAGCAAAACAAAAAAAAAGATTGGACAAAGGTTTGTATTGAAAAAAGGTCAAGTCACTCGTATCTCAAGGCACCACTGTTTTGATTACATCACACCACAATATTCTTTACTTGCACCAGTAAATAAAGTCTTCAGTTGGCAGAGTATCCCCTCAGTGTTGGGTAATTTGAAAAACTGCAAGATTTGTGGGTGCCCTCCGTCCGCATAGGTTTTACCTGCTTCTTTTTTGTAACATCCAATGCTTTCCAATTTTGCAGCACGTGTCATTTCAAGCATGCAATTGAATATAGTCACCACAGTGTGACAGCAGAGCTCGGCACACTGAGGGTCTCAGCAACCCAGAGGGCTCCTTCAGCCCAATAATAACCAAAGTCCTCTCAGCTCTGCCTCACACTAAGGCATTACACTCTTCAGGATGCTCGCCTCCTTCCAACTCCCGTCTTTGGATTCAAACCTGTTTGGAGCATCAAATCCAAAATGTGAGTCCTTGGTTTTGTTTTTTTTTTTCAAACCAAATATGATCGTCGTTATCTTTCTGGTAGATTATCTGTATTTTTATTTTCCATCTTTTTTTTTTTTTTTGAAGCTGTTAGAGAGTTTAAGGAAATAAGTAGATGCATGTGCACATGTTGGCTGTTTCCCTCCAACAGCAAGGCAACATTTGAAGGAATGCTTTCCAAGAATATGTACACACTTTCTGATTAGATTTCCAACAAGTTACACATATTCTGATGAAAAGATATAATTGTGTGGTGGGCTAATTGCAAGGATTGGTCCACACGCACGATAAACCCCAGCAGTGAATAATGAGGCTGGGATCATTATCTTGGGTCAAGCACTTGGTCGACTGCTGTTATCCCACATCTTCATGCAGGAGGGGAAGAGGGACATCCAGCATGTGAATAGCATCGCTGGTTGAGCATGCATGTGGAAATGCTGAGAGGAAGAGTTGGACACGTGTGTGCACATGAATTCACAGATATAAGTTGTGCAATGAGGGGGCGGGGGTGTGCTGATTGTGAGCACAATTCATAGTATATGACAAAATAACAATAACTGAAAGATTTATGTTAATGCCGCTACATATGAAAAAAGAATCTACCTTGGCACTTTTTTTTTAATATCTTGTCGCTGGGGTCGCCGATCTTTTTGGAACCCAGAGCTACTTCTTGGGTACTGATTAAGCTGCATACATACTTCTTGAAGAACAAATTTGTTGAAATTTGTTTATGTAAAATCATCTTGTCACTGCAACCATTTGTTTTCATGAATGCTGTGCTCTAGTCATACACTAAAATGTTGACCTTTGAAATATATGACTTTTTTAATTGTCATTTTCAAATTGAGGAAAGTATGATAAAAAAGAAAATAGCAACAAAACTCATTTGTAACTTGTGTTATTTTATTATTTTATTTTAGTATATAAATCATAAATAATTGGACCATCTCACTATTGTTAGATTAGGCCTGCAGGCTACTTGTGGTCCTTGGTCTACTGCATGACTGTAATCGCAAAAATAAATTCAAATTGGAAAGGTGCAGTCGATAAAAAAAATCAATTTTCTTCAATTAATGTCTAACTTTTGGTCGATAGTTCATTTTATTTTATTGTCCTATTCATCTGCTGCACTGTGATGGATGTGTTATCTGAGCTGACATCATATGAATTTCTTTTTTGTAATTTTGATCATTTATAGTATTTGATTGACTTTTATCCCTGCATTAAGTCTTATTCTGATCTATTTTTTTAATTGTAGCAGTCTTTTCTTTTATGAGCTAAGCAGATCAACATTTTTTTCCTGATTCCTCTAAGCAGTGCATAATTGTCGTCCTACAGTCCTACAAAACTAACCTGTCATGATAGAGTGTTTGATATTGCAGCCGTTGGTGTAAAGTAATCAGAGACATCAAGGGACCCACACTGGTGCCAGTGCCAATTAAAATGAAAATAGATTAAAAATGCATGCCGCCCCAACTCATGGGTTCCACAAGTGATGCAACAAAGTGGGTGTGCGGATGGGTGTGTGTGTGGATGTGGGGGGCTAATTTATCCTCATCAGAAATTCATCATCATTTATCCTTATTTAACTTTCTGTCATTGTGGGCTGATTGGTGATTAACGATGCTTTAAATGAGAGGAAGAATACAGTGGACACTGTGGTTGGTGCCAGGTCACAACGACAGACTTAGCTGTGCTTCCAAGAGTGTGACATTGTTAGCGCAGTGAGGGTTTTTTTTTTTTTCAGTACTTACTCCATCTGCTCTGTAATGACGTTTTTTGGTTGTTGTTTTTTTTTTTTTTCTGATGTAGCCACATCAATGTTCTGCCACCTCGCCTGCAGCTCGCTCAACACGCTGACACTGTGCGTTAGTAATGATGCACTGTGAAGTGACTGATAGCGACTCGTACGGGCCTTTAATACAATATGACAAGCTCATTGTATGTGCCATGCAGGATTTGCACGGCAAATGTTTTGGGGGAGACATCGACAATCCATTTTTAGGATTCTGACAATGTCGTGCCCTTTTGTTTTGACACACGCTACATTGTGCTACTTGGAAAGCAGAAGTCTCTGCCGGCGCTGTGAGCACGGTCCGTTGACTGTCATCATGCTTTTTCACGTTCAGCCTGACTGAGGGATTAAATATGTCATATACTATCCAGATGGATGAGCAAGTGTACTGTACGAGATGGCATACGTATAGTCGTGTGAAATCTTCCTTTAGTGCAGGGGTGCGGAACCTTGGTTGCATCGTAAGCCATCGAGCTCATGTTGGGAATATGTTATTGTTGTATTTTGTTTTGCCACTGCATCGAGACTTGAAGTGCAACATGTGGGCTCAAGCAGTACATGAGAAGATTGATTGCCAAAGTGCAGTTCAGTTGTATTTAACAAACATTTGCACCAAGGTTGTAATATTTGGTTTTTATTTTGTTTTGACTTTTATTTTTCAAATGACATGAGTTTAAATTAGTTACGTTACAGAATTGGAATGTTGGTGGTACGCTGAGATCCAAGTGGGGGTTTTTTTTCAGGTGAAAAAAAAAAATTGACAACCATTCTTTTGCTGTATTATTGAATTTAAGAATGAAAAGTAATGGCACCTGTACTCCAACCACTCTTTTGCTGTATTATTGAATTTAAGAATGAAAAGTAATGGCACCTGTACCACATGTCTTGGCCGGTCCACTCTTTTTTTTATAGACCACAAAACACGACACTCTCGGGTCGTCACGGGCAATGAAAGAGACTCTCTTTTTCTTATAATGAGCTTGTAGACTGTTCAAGTGATTATGTAGCTGCTGTTTAAAGGTCAGATTACATGAATCTACTTGATGGTAGTTTCGACACTAAATGCAATGGACTGTGATAAAGCTGGTTATAGAAATTGCATTTAGTTGTTTCTCCATGCATCTGATGTAGATCTTTTGACCTGTGAGTGATGTTGTTTTCTTCACCCTCCATCATAGATGCCGATAACCTGCTAAGGGTTGAGATGGATGTCTTCATCCTGGGGTTTGGTGACCCTTAAGTGCTGGCGAAATGTCCTTCAGTGGTGAGGCGAGCCAGCCCCGTCCTTCTGCGCCTCCCCTCAACCGCACGTCCTCTTCGCGGCCGCTGCCATGGGAGGAAGCACGCTCGAACGAGACTCTGCTCCCAGACCTGTCTGGTCTGGGCCACGACGAGCAATGTCACACATCTCCTGTCCTCACGGCATTTCTGGTGGTGTGGTACAGCGTCACAATGGTGCTGGGCCTGGTGGGCAACGTCGGCCTTATCTGCATAATTACTCGGCGCCGGGAGAAACCCAACGTCACCAGCATTTTCATCTGTAATCTGTCATTCTCTGACATTCTGGTGTGTGTCTTCTGCCTCCCTTTCACACTCATCTACACCCTCATGGACCACTGGGTGTTTGGGTCACTGCTATGCCGGCTGGTGCCTTTCATTCAATGCATGTCGGTGACCGTTTCCATCCTCTCCCTTGTTTTTATCGCCCTGGAGAGACACCAGCTCATCATTAATCCGGCCGGCTGGAAACCCAGTATTCCGCAAGCCTACACAGCCGTTGTCATCATCTGGATTCTAGCCTGCTTCACCTCCTCGCCTTTCCTGGCCTTTCAGCTGCTCACGAACGAGCCCTACGCTAACGTGATCCTGCCTCAGTCTACTCTCTTTCACGAAACGCCACCCCCGCATTACGTCTCGCCTGCTAACTCATCCGTGCTTCCGAATTCCCTCAATTTTCACAACCTTTACGCGTCCTTGCACATGGAGGCCTGTCTGGAGCATTGGCCCTCCCAGCATCACCGGCTGACCTATACCACGTGGCTGTTGCTTTTCCAGTACTGCGGCCCCCTCATTCTTGTCCTGCTGTGTTACGTCCGAGTAATTGTGCGCCTACGTCACCGCAAAGACATGCTGGACCGTGCCAGGAAGCCCGAAAACCAGCGCATGACTCACAGCCGTCGCATCAACATCATGCTGGTGGCCCTGATCACGGCCTTCGCCCTATGCTGGCTTCCGCTCACCATCTTCAACGCCGTGTCCGACTGGAACCAGGATGCGCTGCCCGTGTGCCACCACAACTTGCTCTTCTCGCTCTGCCACCTCCTAGCCATGTCATCCACGTGCATCAACCCCATCATCTATGGATTCCTCAACTCCAACTTCAGGCAGGAGGTGAGGGAGGTGCTCCAGTTCTGCTGCTGTCGCCCTCTACAGGAGGAGTGCGAGCGCTTCCCCATGTCCACCGTGCACATGGAGGTGTCTCGCACCTCGGTGCCACTCACCTGCCGGAGTAACTCTGTTTGAGAGTTGAAATGATTGTAGTTTCAATTTTTTCCAACAAAGTGCAGTGTGCTGTTTTACGCAGGCAAACTACGGCCTGTGGACAACGTACAGCCCAACAAGCATTGACATTAATTATCAAGAGTCACATATTTATTTCATTGATCTAGCCCAGAAGTCGCAAACCAGACGTCACCAACCGGAGGTCGAGCTACAGCAGAATAGTGTTGTTGTTTTTTTTACATATATATTGGACATGGGTGATAGGGACCAAGTTGCCCCATAAACACAGGTCACATATGAGAGTCTTGATACTAGATTGACATCTAGGGGAGGAGACTTTTGATTGACAGTAGTGTTATGGTTATGTATGAGGTGTACTTTGTTGGTCATTTTAAATTCATAACATTGTATAACAGCTGGAAGAACGCACAAATGATGATTATTTTCCTTGTCACCTTTTAAAAATTGGTAAAGAGGCTAAAAAGCAGTATGTGTTTATCTTGCTAAGGAAAAGTAAAGTAAAATCTAAACTTTATAATAATAATATGTGCAAGAGCATTCCAACCCAACGCCATGCATTTCTAAAATCATTAGAGTACAGATTGCAGTGTCCCAAAGGGTTTCATCAACCCAACACAAGTTGCACTGTGCATCTTATACAAAAGTGTATACGTTTTTGCTTAGCAGTCGTTGTCAAAATGAATAATTCCAAATGTATATACAGCGTGACATTGCTCTATAACATCAATATGAAAGGAATCTCAGATTTAGTATTAGAATACATGTCACTATTTAAATCTTTTTACAAAAACAGGGATGGGGAGTCTATATATGAGCAATTGATTTGGTACTTCATACAATTCCAAAAACTAAAAAAAAAGAAAAATGACACAAGCAAACAAACCTAACACAAACTCACAATTGCTCATATGATTTGTTTGAATGTTTTATCAAATGTGGCTTTTCAGTGCTTTGCAACAATTGAAATGGCCTCTAAAAAAGTATCCCCAACCGTGTTTCAAACGCTGCTTCTTTGTGCATAAATTACTGCATGAGGTCCTTCAAAGGCATGTAGCCTACAATGAAATATCTCGGTATTTAGCGCTAAACGCGTGTTTCTAATATGTAAATATGATGTAGATTTTTATTATGTAGTAAATATTTTCCTGTACGTTGAATTAGTTTTGTATAAGTCTCACATCTGTGCTGTGAAATGTGTGTTAAAAAGAAAAGCGATGCATGTTTTTGTGTGATATCGTAATTCCTTGTGGAATTCTAAACTTGCATTCGAGGGTTTCATTATAAATGAATAAATATCAGTGGGATTTAGAAGTGACTGGCCCACCGTTCCTTGCTCATGTGCATCACACATACGTAGTCGCGCTCCCTCGCGCGCGCGCACCTACCCACGCACACGCGTGCGCGCCGCGCGCGTATCCGTACGCAAACAAACACGCAAGCACACACACGCGCGGGCACACACTTGAGCGCGTACCCGCACGCACGCAAACACACACGCACGCGAACGTACGCTCACGTACAATTATTTTAGCAATATTAACCATGCAAGTTAGTGTGTTGAAATTCCTGTAGCGGAAAATTTTATAAAGGTAATCAGCGAGGATGTCATTCAAGATTTTTTTAACCACAACTCTTTATTTGGTTATCAAAGAATAAAAACAAAATTTTAAAAAGTATTTAATCATAATCACGTCAAAAAAAAAAAAAAATTCATTCACAGCCCTTTCCTGGTGACGTTGAGACCTCTCCGCCAATCACCAGAGAGTATTCCACAATCCAATGTCCCACAAACTACGAGCGCGAATTCATACCGGATTCTTTGTCAAGAGTGGGCTATATTTGAAGCCCATTGCCCCTAAAAGTAAGTACACGACACACGACTGAGTGGATACAACCATTTGTGTTTAATTGTTGGTATTCAACACACTTTTCTCCATCCTGTCAGTATCGTACGGAAAGTCATTAACAGAAGAGTTAGCTCATGCTAACTCTCGTGAAAGTTAGCTATGGCTAAGGTTGATGATTAATACCCTAGTTATGACGATTATATGTCAAACCACACATACGTAATGTTATGTTCTGTAATGTTCAGACTTATTTTTTACTCTTCTTGGTTGTCGTTGTTGCCTCTTGTGGTTATTAACTTGTGAACGAGCAATTTCCTGGATTACAGTGTTTACGACCCCAAACCTTCAAGTCAAACGAGACTGCAGTAAAAACAGACAAACAAAAAGTCAGCATGCTTGTCATTTGTTTTTGTAAGGGGGAATTGAGAGCTGAAGATGCCAGTAATGACTACAAGCACCAATGATACAGTTCTTAAAGGTAAATACATCCTCAGCACTACATTAAAAAAGCAGTGTTGGAATTCATGTCTTAAAATGCCTTTTCCAGATGTCGTTGCCTTTGTGGATGTGTGGTCATCTGACAAGAGAGCCAACTGTTCGAAACCTTTTATTCAGCAGCTGCAGGAAATGGGCGCTCAGGTAATATGAAATGGCAATTCCCAAAGAAGTACCGGATCACTTGTATGACAATAAGATTTACCTGCACAGTTCATAAAAGTATTATTGTGGTGTCAGTTGTCAATGGAACAGAATTCTTCAATTTCATGTTGTCAAAATGTTCAAAACACAAATAGGAGGTCCCTCAGTGTAAATGTTTTGTCTCTCAGCATTCACACAGCTTTTTTTTGTAAGAAACACAGAAAGTGAGTCTTCACAAAAGTTATTGACAAGACATTTACTCATTACAGGTATCAAAAACATTCAATAAACAAGTCACGCACGTGGTCTTTAACAATGGTCATTCTGCCACATGGAAGAAAGCCAAAAAGAGTCATGTGAAGCTTGTCTCTGTTTTGTGGATAGGAAGGTATGTATGCATGACTCTCACTGTGGTTTCTAAATTGTATGTATTGATTGTTTTGTCGCTGAAATGATCTCCAGATGTCACGACGACGGCGTGCTGGTAGATGAAGAATTGTATCCTGCCCTAAATGATGAAAGCAATCTGGTATTATGGAACAAAAAAGTACGTAGATTCATTTTAAAGTCATTCCATGTGTTGTTGTTTGTACTACATTTGCCAACTGATGGCCGGCAAAAGTCCTTTTTCTCTCTATCTGGGAAAGCAAAATGAGGTTTTTGAATCCTATTCTGTTCATGTAATGTTGTTTTCACTGCCACCTAAAACACACACGCTAGTGTTGTATCATGTTGATAAGATGTTTGTGTTTGAATGATGTAGCATCGTTGCATGCTGCCCAGAGACTGTCCAGTGAGAACGCCAGAAAATGACAGACGCATGAAAAAGAAGTTAGACAAACTGATGAAAGACATCATTCCCAAGAAAACAATGGGTAAAAAAAAAAATCTTATTGTTTTTAAACTTTTCCAAACCAGATAATATAATTGATCTTGTGAATGTTCCTCCATCCACAGTCCCAGATGATTCACCTATTATTATTGATGAAGACAGTGGAACTTTGTATAGCCCATCATTTAAAAGAGCTGAATACATGGCAGAGCGCTTGAAACGTATGAAAGAACAACATGAAAATATCTCACCTACAGGTACATCTCAACACTTATGTGAACTGATGATTTCCAAAACCTTTAATCAATTTTGAAAAAAATGACATCAGCCTTTTTGATTTTTCAGCCTCACAAATGTCTTCATCATCACAAGTGAAGTCCCCACTTGGGAACTCACCGACTGTCTTCAGGTTTTTTTGTAAGCCAACCAAGAAAGAAAAAATGATCTTCAAATATATTGTTTGTCATTTACTGTATTACTGTTTATTTGTGTCATAATCCACATAATTTCACTTTTGCACACTTCAAACTAAAATTGTAAACTAACTCCTTCCTATAGGTGAAAATTCTGATGAGGACTCCAGTGCTTCTGTTGCTGAGCTTAGTTACTCTCCTAACAAGAGTCAAGTATGTAACGCTATGGAGCAGAACAAGCTGGACAAACCCTTCAGCAAGGACCTGGAAAAGCCTTGGCTCTCACCCTGCCGTGAGGTTTCAGAACGCTCGTCCATTAGTCCTTTGAAAATGGTTGAATTAACATTGGATGAGGAAGAAGGGAAGATACCAGGAAAGCAAAGGACAGCATCAGAAACACAATCACTAATGCAGATATCTAAATCTAAGGAAGGGGAGACACCAGAAAATCAAAGGACAGCCTCAGTAACACAATCACCATTAGAGGAACCTAAATCTGAGGAAGGAGAGACACCAGAAACGCAAAGGACTGCTTCAGTATCACAACCACCAATAGAGAAACCTAAATTAGTCGGAGTAGTCTCTTGCAAAAGTAAGCGAAGGTCACAGATGCCTTCCTGCAGTTCTCTTGATAAAATGCTGGAACCGACAATTGACAGGTTTGATGAGGGAAGGCCAAATATTCACTGGGCAGAAGTCAAGAACAAAAAGATTCCTCAAAAAGACCCCGTTGGCCACATACTGGGTGAGACTCTGTGTCCCCAGTCAAAACTATTAAGCAAGCCAACACAAGGCAGACGTTCTCTTTCTGCACACTCTTTTAGTTCATCCAGCAAATCTCACAATCTTGATGGAGAGGATGATGTGTTTGATGACTTCTTCTCTTCAGCCAGTCACCACAAAAAGTTATTTTTGCCCGTTTTGCCTGACCTGACAGATATTAACATCCACTCTGAGTTGAACCATGTTCCAAAGAAAGGAAAACAAAGGAGTTGGAAAAGTGCTGCTACAGAAACGAAAAGCTCAAAGAAGATGAAAGTAGCGACCAGTGAACATCGTTGCAGGCCGCAGTCTGTTATCAATGTCTGTCCACAAAATGATGTTAAAGAGAATCTGCCTCCTTTTGATTATTCAAATGGGACCCAAACACCGGCTGCCAAACGCGTAAGGCAAAGCACATTACCATTTGTAGGCATCAGTGAAGACGCATCAAGGCTTCCCAAAAAATCTCTCTCGCTTCATCCAACAAAGCCAACAGATAAAATGTCAACCTTGGAGCTGGAAAAAAACTCTCGTCTTTGTCATTTGTCTGACGGTTTTCAAAGTGAGTAGCAAGGATGGTCAGAAAAACACTGTGTGAATAACAACAAATATCACTTATTTGCAATACAATTAGAAAATAATTAAGCTGTTTTATGGAATTATAGAATAAACATTTAAGTATAATCTTGACTCTTTCCTAAAGGCCAAAGATAGGGTAAAGCAATTATTATTTTTTACAAACAAAAACAAAAAATGACGCAAATGTAAATGATCTGGCATGGCACCTGGAGTCCAAGCAAATTCCGGGGAGGAAGCGCCCCTGCTATGCCCTCCTTGAGTTCTGCCAATGTTAGACATTCTGAATGTCTCTTAATAATGGCTTTTTTTTACATGGAAGTTCTGTTGCAGTTTGAAGTCCGACAACGTCTGCTTGAATGTTTTCAGTTTTTTTTTTTTTTTACTTTGTTACCCATGTAGGAGGAAGAAGCGAAAGTACGGCTCCAGCTGCTTCAACAGATGAAAACCAGGAGATGCCCAATAAGCACGCCTGCTCTTTTTTTCAGAACATCAGCAAAGCAAAGGTACGAAATGAATTAAGTCTTTTTAAATCAGCCATATCTGATATTCACAGTTCTTCACATTTCCCATACAATAGAGTAGAGCTGAGTTTAATGTTGCCAATTTAATTGTCTGGTTCACGTAAAAAAGAGACATTGGCACTTTTTCACAGGACTTTTGATGGTCATTTGTTGGATTTCATGGATTTACCCTGCAGCCCTAAATATGATGTAATCACGTCATCCATTGTATTCCTTGATACAGACAGTTTAGGATGCACACCAGCCATGTTTAGATCGAGTATTTCCTCGGTAGGGCTGCATCTCGCCAAGGGGCTTCTGTCCGTCTGTCTGGTCTTTGGGTCTTCCTGTGTTTTGCTTTTGTGATGATAGAATATAACTTCCTCGTTTGTGAAATGCACCTGGCCTTTGTTTTCTTTATGGCGTAAACCTCAACATACCACAGCTGGAGAAAGCTAAACATCACATCCAATACCCCGAGGGAGAAATGTTAAATGTTTAAAATGTAATCTGATCATAGCTAGGAAGCTTTTATGTCTGCACCGTAAAGATTGTGAGGTAACATAACACAGGGGTGCTTTAGAGGTCGGTTGTTAAATAGAAATGATCTACCCTGCTGTAAATAAACGTGACCAGAAGTGTTGGTGGTCACAAGCTCTATAATGTAATTATTCTCCTCCATATGTTTCAAGAGTGATTTCATCTTGTAATGTGATGAGCTGTGCAGAAAATGGATGGACAGATGGATGGATGGCAGTCTTGCTGCCTTTGAGGACTTGTGCCACAAAGCCATTCGATGGCTTTTTCACAGGCCAGCTTCCTTGTCACTCTTTGATTTACTCGAATAGCGTCATTCTCGAGACGTCAATATGACCTTGTCATTCAGTGATGAAATTCCTTAGCTTTTGTTGAGGGGCAATTTGTTGTAGGGTCATTATTTGCAACCCTCTCTTCCTTTGCAAGAGATGAGCCAACGGTCTTTTTAGGCAATTGTTAGTCTGAAAGGATCGAGAATATAGTATTATTAATGACGCCGTTTATCAGCAGCACACATCACACTACCGGGAAAGTGTGGAGTAACTATTGTGGTGTGTTGGTGATTCTTCTTATCTGTATTAATGGGATGTTTGAGCAGGGGTGAGGTCACGAGAGGAGGGTCGATACCACACTTTGATTGGCAGCCTGCTCTTGGCCCTTCCAGCTGGGGGACCAGATATCAAAGGACTGTTTGTAACTGCTTCAAATTATTGTATGACAAGGAAGACACTAAATTGTCATGCCCTCGCGTGACGAGTTTGCACTGCTTATTATTGGCATCTAATGTCTTTTTTTGTCCACTGCGTTCAAATATATTTGACACAATTAGATTTGCTCAGTCTGGTCTTGTTAGATAATGATTCGTGTGTCAATGCAAACTAATGGACCCTCACAAAAAGTATTTAAAACACTTGGTGCTGTTTTTTCCATGCCAATTTTTCTCCTTTGATTTTTTTTTTGTGTGCCCCCACGCATTTATTAACACTTAGATCTGGTTTATGCTGGCATACAGTCACACATACAATATGTGCTTATTGAACATGAGGTGTAAAATATCTCACTCTTACTTTTTTTACTGGCTTGGTGCCTGCAGTGAAAATAGATGCATGACCAATTATGTTTATCCCACTTGTTTTGCAGGCGGCAAGAACCCTGGTCATGACGAGCATGCCCACTGAGTAAGTTGCACTTGAGAATATATTCACACACAAGCTTAAATTGAACGTCAATAGCCATTTAAAGCAAGGTGTCGCAATAAGTGAATCTTCCCTACTTTGACCATTGTTCATTTCTCCCAGGAAACAGAACATAGCCACTCAGGTTGTGAAGACTTTGGGTGGCTTTTCTATCGCTGATCGAGTTTGCCAAAGTACAACTCATGTGATTTCTGGGGAACACCGCCGAACTTTGAATGTTTTGCTGGGCATTGCTCGTGGCTGCTGGATCCTCTCATTTGATTGGGTAGGTCCTTGGTCAAGGCACAAATCACAGCATCATATTCAGATTACAGACTTGATTGTTTTGAGATGCATTTTCACTATTCCTGAATAGATGATGTCATGCTTGGAGCAAAGGCAGTGGATTCCAGAGGAACCGTATGAACTTTCCGAGCTGTTTCCGGCCGCACAGGTGCGTACCAGTACCGACTTGGTTTGGATGTTGTATGACCTTTCGATTTTTGTTTTGAAAGAAAGTTGGTATGGAAATAGCTGCACTTAATTATTGTACAATTAATGTCTGCTACAAAAATGAACAATGTTTTATTTGCTTCTAACATAGGCAAGATTAGGGGCTGTTCTCCACCCAGTGATTGATCACATGTGCCAATTTTGGTGCGCCAATGTCGTCAGATGCCATGAAATATAAAAGATGAAATACAAAAAAAATATATAGCAGCAACCTGATATGCTTAATTCTTTGTCTGGTTAGGTTTCTCTTTGACAAAAGTGTTCTTCAATTGCAGAATTGAATTAATTTTTTATTCATCCTCCACATAAATAAAGATCCTCAGGGGACAATATGAACTCAAACACAAAATTACAGAGCCTAAAAATAAAATATAAAAAACATTCAAATATAATTCAAAAATTCACCAACTTGTCAAACAATCTTAACCCTGTGCATGTTTTTTTTTTGTGTGGATAATAAATGGCCCCAGGTATACTAGATTAAAAACATACTACTGGTTAAATGGACAAGTATGAAATATTAAATCAATGGAAAAATAGCTATGCATATGCTTCTGTTGCTTTTCTCAATTCACATTTTCACAGTTACTATAGCTTCAGGCTTTTCCGATCATAACTTAGATTCAACTTGCACTTTAAATGAAACTTTTATATGATGTACTTTCTGACAAATAGAGTTTTAAATTAATTTTGTGTTGTACAGCATCTGCTGTCATTTCTCATATTCACAATCCAAACCATTTGGGATGCTCCCCTCACGGGCACTCAATTCAAAAATTGTTCATAAATGCAAGACGGAGGAAGTCAATGCATGTGCTGCCTGCTAGTTTCTATTGCCAGCCATTCATTTTCAGTCGGATTGTTTTTCCTGAAGTATCCTGTGAGAAATGTGGATGTTGCCTCTTCCTGAACTCATGAGTCACTGTCCTCTGCTGCCACAGCAAGCAACGACAGCCTCTTGACATGGACAAATGTCAGCAGATTTCTGTCGCGATACATTGTACATTTGTGTGCTTTGCAGAACCACATGCATGTCTTCTTTTTCGTCAAATTGTACAGTGTGACATGGTTTTGATAAAC
Source organism: Syngnathus leptorhynchus (assembly GCF_054491065.1). Taxonomy (NCBI): domain Eukaryota; kingdom Metazoa; phylum Chordata; class Actinopteri; order Syngnathiformes; family Syngnathidae; genus Syngnathus; species Syngnathus leptorhynchus. Next base: position 7,158,218 of record NC_141204.1, on the reverse strand, counting down.
TATGCAGCCCCTCCACCACTGAAAAGTAGTTTACATTTCTGCTGTGATAAAGTACTCTATATCTCCATGAGCTTCACCCACGCCAAAACTTTGGACTTCACAATATAACATTTGAAATACCAAAGGCGATAAGTGACCTTACAAACATCATTATACACAAACTAATCTTGAAATATATACATTATCATAAAAACTCAGTTTTGAGGGAGAGAGATTCAAATGAATCACGATATAAATAAAGATGTATTTTCCTCAAAGCACTGCTCATGTGCAATATAAATACTAGTTGTCTAGCAGCTCACACTCAGGTGATGTGATGATGCAATGGAACTAGTAGAATAAATCCTCAAATAATTCCGCACATAAATAAAACATATAATGTACTCTCGTGAATACATTCACCAAAGGAAATGTAATCCTAACTGAGATTCTCAGTGACATATCTAATCAGCTTTTTAGACTTCAACAGAAACCATACAATGTTCATGTTGTACCACAGCCTCTATTTCTAGGAAGTGTCATTGGCGTTCATGGCTGAAACACTGAACACTGCTAAGTTTATATCAACATATATATTACGAAGTAAATGTACACTTTAACCACACATTAAACGTACAGTGTAATTTCAAATTGAAAAAAATGAATAAACCCCATTTCAATTTAGTTCTCTGTCACGTTTGGCCCGCCGCACACCGCGGCGATGCCGCCGAATGCAACTGAACTGGGCAATTGTCAACAAACAACAGTTGGTGACTCACACCAGATCGCTACCTTCTGGTGTTTTCATTGGAAAGCATTTTGAGGAGTCCCATGTGTTATACTATATTAAGTGTATTGAATAATGAATAATATTGTGTGATTGTCAAGGAATAAATGCATTTCCTGGGCCGCTGTGGCTATATTATAATGGTAATGGAGGGAGAAATGAAGAAGACGGTGAAGTCTTTTGAGAGGCTGCGGGTAATAATTGCCCCATTCATTGGCCGCACTTCTGCATTTCAGCAACACTCTCCACTACCCAAAAGTGCATATGAAATTATAAATTCAGAAAAGTTCAGTATGGTCTTCTTGTCTGTCAGCTGGCTCTCGTTTCGAAAGCTGATGTGAGAAAACGCCCCAACAGTTAAATCGCATTCGGCCGCATCTCGGTGTGCAACGTGCCATAGTTGAACCATTTTAGGTTTGGATCATTTAGAGTTGATTTGACCAAATAGTACTTCCCCCATTAGTCCTCTCAGGAATGTCGTGAGGTGCTTTAGGCTCCATCTTGTTCAGTGCCCATTCAAATGATTCAACTTAGAAGTCTGCCGGCCTAATCATTAGAGACGTGGTCTTCAGTGAATATCCCGAACCCTTCCAGTAGTACCATTTAATGCCATTGAAGCGATTGGAGTTTTGGCCTCGCTGGTAATACATGCCATTTAAATTGGACGGTCCACAAGCATCAAACCACCAACCTAAAATACAAAAAAAAACAAATGTAGAATACATTTAGTGATGATTTTGACTTTGAAGAGGAGATGGTTTCTTGTATTGGTAGGTTCAGATGTATTTGGTGTAATTTATAGAATGGGGCTTGTATTCTTTGCAGGCCGAGAACACATAGTCTGTTATTTGCACTCCACCATTCTGCTTTTTTTAAAACTTGTCATCTACTTAAGGATTATGTTTGTTTATATAAAGATTTCATCTCTCGTGATGGACAGCGTCATGTTGCCAGATTTTGTTCTCGTTTTCTTTGCTCTGTCAGTAGCCATGAATGATATGCATGGAAAACGTTCCATGTGAGACAGACTCTATGGGAAAAAGGACCGAGTTTGGGCTTTTTTGCTTTTAGGCTCACTTGATGGAGCCCAAATACTGAGGCAGGCAAAATATCTGGCAGTAGAGTCACTTACAAGGCAATAGAGGGAGGACCTTTAAGCGACAAAAGAAGAAAGAGAAACTCTGTTCCCAGGCTCTTTAATGTCAGTGCTTGTAGTGGCTGAATTCCCTCAAGAGTTGATCAGTGATTAACTCTGGCTAATTGTGCTCTTTGGCCTGGCCAGAAGAAACGGGAGTCCTTATAATGTCCTTCCAAAATTTTAGGAAAGTGCCAAGATCTATTTAGGAGAGTGGGGACTTTAAAATTCTGGCATCCAGCCCGTCGTGCTGCAATTAATGCATTTTATCAAACGCATTGCACGTTCTGTCAGAATAAGTTTCTTACCCCCTGTTGTCAATTGTGAGCATTTGCAAACACATTTGTCATTGTCTGCATCCTTTGTACTGAAATCACTTCCCGGCTGACCGATACTGCTTATTTTGCCTGCTGTTCCACTGTAGCCTTTAAAGTGTATCCTGTAGAGTGGAAAAGGAAAAATTAAGGAAGTAGAAGAATGAGGTCAATAACGCTTGTTCCTCAAAATACAACGGACATACCTTCTTGTAACAAACAGCCGCTCTGACTGGCATGCAGGTTTATAGAATGGGTAAGGGCAAATTCTTTATCTATACCCCGAACCCCCCCAAAAACACACCAACAAACTTCTGACATTTTTTTTTAGCTCGTAGCAATATCCACTTTGAATAAATTAGCAAAAAGGCTAAAGAACATGACGTATATTTTTGTCAGTGTTCAAAAACCCGAGGCTGTCTTCATAGTCTATTCTGTAATCATATTTGAATGAAAACAATGAAACAATTTATATTAAGGTTGTCAGATTTCTGAAGCAGTGTTCAGCTCCTTTTTAGTTGCCTGAAGCGCAAACAATGTATCACATAAATGCCAACTAGTATTTGTTACGTTTCTCATCCAGTGTAGTTAATTGGGTGATGTGAACTCCACTCACCTGTAGTTTTGTCCTTCGCCATCAAGTGAAAATTGATCATACAGGGAAAAAGCAGAGTTCCCTTCCCAGTCACTCAATTGGATCCTTAGGCTGTAGGAGTGCTGACTTGTCAGCCTTGATACAAATTCATTTCCTAACCAAAATTCGCCTGAAGGATCTCCAAAACCCTGTACAAAGGCACACAAGCAATTTCAATCAAGCATCAACAGGGGAACTAACCACTTTGAGAAGTTGGAATTAAACCCGTAGCCAAGGCGATGTTTTTTTCTCAAGAAGAGTATTTCCTTTTTTACCGCTTCTTACCTTTTTATACTCTTGCCACGTACGATGAAAGTCAACACTGCCATCAAAGCGTTTTTGTAGCATTGTCCAGCCACCTGCCTCAGTCTCCATGTCACAAAAAGCCTGTAAACAAAAAGAAAAGTTGGTGAAGGAATAATTGCATATCATTCAATTTCCATCGCTTGCAAATGTCTATTTTTAACTGGACAGTGACAACTCATTTTACGTCAAGTTAGACACTTATCGTCAATCTCGTTGAATGTTAAAAGATTAGAGTCTAGTAAATGCTGAAAAGTTACGTGTTTCTAAGGAGATCACAGTTTTAGCTGAAGCATGCAGATCATCACTGGGGTTGTCCGGACGTTTTAGTTTTTCTGCTGTTTGAACAGTTAATCCAATGCTGCGCTCTGTGCAATTTATGTAAGGGTGGGCCAGTCAAGAGAACTTGTTGCCGAGCACAAGAGAATGGGTTCCTTTGGAAAACCGACTTCTCACATAAAGCAAAACAAAATAAAAATGCAGCTTTCTATTTCATTTCACACACCGCAAATGTTATAAGACAGTAATCTATCAATTTGATATTTATTCAGTCGCAAAATATAACGGAATGTACTTCACCTTAACCTCCATTGTAGTATTGGGTAAAGTGAGAGTGTAGACCCCACTCTTTGTGTTTCCTGACTTAAAGACAGCAGCGCAGTCCATGAATGTGGAGGGAGTATCCTGCATCATGGCAACTTTTGTCTCTGCAATGGAGGAAAAAGTCTGGTTTGTTTTGCTGCAATGTAAATTTATCAGTGTACAGCTTATTTAATGGTAAGTTGAGGACAGTATCAAAGGCATGAAGAGATACTTGCACCACATTTAGCACAAAGCTCATTTCCATCCGGAGTCCAAATAATTGGAAATTCTCTTTCCTCAATACACAGCAATTTATATCTTAACCACTGGCAACAAAACTGAGTAAACCCCTCAGCGAAAATGTCCAAATTCGATCCAATGAGCCATTTTCCCTCTCTGATGTCTTTTGATTCATTATATTACATTATAGGTCTCTGTTGTGAATGGATAGCGGGTTTGTTAAATTGGATCTTATCGCTTTCTCACACTCATACTGGTCACTGGAAGTTGAATATGTCAAAAACTCTTTGAGGATCTTTTTTTTTTTTTTTGGTGTCTGTAAAGACAAAAAGTCATTCATAAGAAAAGCCTGCAAACGGTTTGTTGAAGATAAGCAGTCTAAGGACGTGGATTACTGGAACCATGTTCCGTGTTGAGGCGAGATCAAGATTAATTTACTGGTACACATGATGTCAAAGTGTGTGTGGCAAAAACCACAAGAGGAGCGCAATGACAAGAGTGTCTCGCCTTTAGTTGAGCATTGTGAGAGTGTCTTGGTGTAAAGACTGCATGGGTGCTACAATTCATTGAGAAAACCATGAATGTCAAGACACACAGTGAAATAATGAAACATAATGGCTGTGTTTTGAGTTATTTTCAGGTCTATGTGTTCAGTGTTGTCCCATGAAATATATTAAACGAATGTGAGGAGTGTACTCAACTCTGTATATGTGGATTAGGATTGTGGTATGTTTGCAAAAGTAAGTGGCAACAAAAGTTTTTAGGTGCCATAATGATAGTGGTTGGACTACTTTGAGTTTCCTCTTTTAGTCAATATTTGATCTCGCTGGCAGTCACGTTTAATTTATTCAGTCAATTTCTCTTGAAGTCTGTTCCTGGTTGGCTACCTCGGGCTGTGCCTGTGGAGAAGGTGTGAATGAGGTGGTTCACAGTCTCCAGAAGCTCCTGTTGCTGATGCTGAAGGGCACTGTTGTTGGATGACACCCTGAGGAGCTGTTGCTCCAGCTCACCAATGATGGCCGTCTGCCTCTCTATTAGGATCTGAAGCTGGTCTTTTTCCAGTCGAAGCATCTTCTGCTCGACCTGCCTTTCCTCCTCCAACTCCTTTACTTTCTTTTCCAACAAGCTGAAGCGGTAAATAATCCAGGTTAGTCAATAAAGTGTTTATTTTATTTTTTTTCTCTCACGGTTTCATTTTGAAATTTCAGGTATCGTCATGTGCTCACTTGTTTTTGTCGTTCAGTTTATTGATTTCATTTGTTTGGACAATAACTTCTTTTTCCAGTTTGTTTGTCGACAAAGAATTCTCAAGCAGTTGCCGCTCAAGTCGAGTCGTGTGGTTAATAACCTGGAAGTAAAAGAGAATATCAAACAACTGACTCACCTAAACAACCAGTGTTTTTCAAACAATCCACAGTCCGTTTTTCAATGATCAGAAAACGGGTGTAAACGTGTGCGCATTGATCGAAGCAGACCCTCGGCTTTCACACTCACTCGCAGAAGCGTTGTTGCCAATGGTGATGCACAGATCAAAGTAACTCATTAGTCCCGAGTGTTAGGAGCTATGCGAGGCACCGGGGAAAGTGTGTGTGTTTTTTTTAAACGACGCCGTGGAGAAATACAAAAATAGGAAATTGGCTCTCTTAAGAATGTATGATTCAAAGGAATGCAGCGCATTGTTTGCATTGATATACGTTTAAGGTGACTGTTATGTAACTGGATTTTCAATGCAAATGCTCGTCGTGAGAAACACATTTCAGGTTTGATGTGTAGTGCACGAGTCAATACTGTGAGAAGTCGTGTTCCCTGTTTGATGGGATTATTTTAACTCGAGTTTACACCTCTACAAACAGGCATTTGCGAAATGGAAATTTTATGACAGGAAAGCAACTGAATTCCAACGAAGCAGATGTACCTTAACTTTTGGAAACTTTCAAACACCGTGTATCCCCACAGACAGTATTGAACTAAATTCTCAGGTTGAGCACCTTGCCTCGATTTTTTTTTTTTTTTTTTTTTTTTCAGTTTGAGGAAACTGAACTCAGCAAAAACCAGCTTGTTTACGTGGAATCTACTTGTACTTCTCCAATGATGTGTTTGAACAGACGGATGTCTGATTGTGACAAACTGATAGACTCTTTCTGTGGGAATACAAGTGTGCTAATAACAGGAAATGCTGCTCTGTTGGCTCACATAAGGTCGTTGATGTTAAGCGACAATAATAAACTGACAGGTCCATTCCTGTTTTTACATACATTTGAAAAATATCTTGATCTATACAATTCTGTGTAGTATAATGCAAAGAAGGTTTTATTGGAACCAAAATGGTGTCGTCTCAGGTTTTATAACGCCATATATTACGAAATTGAAGCATGAAAAGCAAATATATAATCAGAGGTGTAGTATTGCTATTTTAGTTTGTGTGAAAGCAGTACAAGCCAATATTTGCTGTTTTTCTTTATAAGCAGTCAGAGTAGTCTCTCACCTGCGCCTCCACATTGGTCAGTTTCCTTGTTTGCTCTGCAGTTTGACTGAGCAGGTTTGTTCCTATTTCAATCATTGTAGCTGTGTGATTTTGCACTGCACTCTGTTGTATTTGGACCATATCCTGCTTCATGCTCTCCTGGATGTAATTCTGTAGCTGTGGCACAAATGAAAGATTTCAATGAATCAACCACAATCGAAACAATCAAAAGTGTGCAGTGTAACATTACCTCTAAGGACAAAATAAATAATGCCTTGCTCAATGGCATCAGCCAAGCAACAATTTTCACTTTGACCCCTTAACTATCTTGTCTCAAAGCCTAAAGCTGTCTCCACTTTTTACAATATCAATTTATAAAATAATGATTATTAATAGACAATATTATATTTTATATTGTGATATAAACATCATAAATCAGTGTATCATCATGGCATGATCACTCCACATCAAACACTTGAACCAAATGCGTATTACAATAGTCTTTAGCCTCAAGATGGGAAAAGGTCACCGTTTTAATTTTAACTCGATACGTTCTTATGTACCTTACGGTATTCCGGATTTAGACCAAGACCAATCATTAAGTTATTTCCTGCATGGTGTTCCTGAGTGCCAATCAGGTCACACGACTCGTAAACAGGATGGAAGTGTTGAGTGAGGAGTTACATCCTTCATGACACCATGACGTTGTTAGAGCTGTAAGCTCACCTTAGCCGAATATATATTTTCCTTATCTGCACAGAGTTGGAAAAAACTATTTTACAAATGTCTTGAAGCTTCAATTAGCGTGCATTTAGTTTCTCATCATCTCCTCGCGGCAGTTCCTTGTATCACATCCACGATTATTGAGGGGCCTTTTGAATTGTTGTCAGGATGTCTTGTTTACAGCTAATGATCTAATCAGTTGTTGATTCCGCAAGGCCTCCGAGTCATCCGGTAAAAAAAATGACTGTGTTCCTCTGTCACACGTAAAACGTAACATCACTTCCCCCAGCTGCTCATATGCAAAGGAGACTTTGAAGAAATTTGTGAGAAATACTTTTATTAGTTGCTGCGATTACTCAATAATCTCACATTACTTCTTTAATTGGCTCAGGTATGCACGATAATTCCCACCGGAATTTTATGAATGGTGTCAGACTTCATGACTTAAATCCAAGTTAGTTGGATGAAACTAAGCTGTTATGGTTGAGTTTAGTTTGGAGGAGCTCTTTGTTGGGATGCCAGTGCTCGTAGGGAGTGGAGCTATACACACTGCTGTATGGTGATTGGTTGAATCAAAGAGGCAAGAAAACCAAACGCTATTTAATAAAACAGTGGATAAAAACACTTTCGTATTATCAGAAAGTCAGCACACTGCCTTGTACAGTCCCTTTTTAACTTTCTTTAATTATTGCCAAATTAATTGGTCGTCACGATGTCAACAAAGTCGATTCAACAATCGCAGCAACAAATCACCGAAATTTCTATTGGATGAGCAGCTGAGGTTTAGTTGTTGAAAGCGCATCAAAAGAATTCCCTGCTGAGCTGTTCTTTGGAAAGGATCGTCCCTTGCGTTTTATTCCGAGAATCTGTTTGTGCACTCAGACTGTGAAGGACTCTTGTCTGCTCCCCTTTATTAAACACTCTCTGAAGACCGAGTGTAAAAAAGGTCATCTGCGCTTTTATGCCTCAAGAAATGGCTCGGCAAATTGAAAAGGACATGTGCACCTGTCAATCAGACACCTGTTAAAAGAGTTTTCATCTCTCTGGAAAGCCATCAGGACCTTTTGCAAAGAATAAACATCTGAGCCTATTTCAATGTTGTTGCATACTCAATCACACATTTACAATGTAAAAGTGCTTGTAGAGCATTGGTTAAATACAGGGATTCATATTGAGTACTCCAAGATCATGACCACGTACATCCGTTGCCTTTCTTTAGAGTTTTGAACTGGAGATCATTGTACGTGACCACAATTATTGAAAATAATCTGATAAATGATTAAGTTACAAAACCTTGATAGAACTCCCTGTCCCTGTTTGACCTGGATGTGTGCATTTCCTAAAAGGTTTAGCTAGAAATCAGCTTAACTTGACAAGCATGTAGAAGAAGTTGAAATTGTTTGGCTCACCGAATGCTCATTTAATCCTATTAAGTCTACTTCTGATGGTATGTGACATAATGGCTGCACGGGACTTTACCTTCAGCAACCACTGCGTGTTGTTCTCCATGACCATCTCTAGCTGTTCCAGCCTGTGCGCTGACTCTTCATTGTCTGTAGGCCCGTCCTTTTGAACTGGATAATTGTAGCCGTTGCTCGGGTTTTGGCAGTTCTCCTGCTCGGGGAGCAGAAAGGTATAGCTGCATGGGCCGTTTTGGATCTGATATTGTCTCTTGCCCACGCTGCTGTCTGAACTCGTCCGATATCCCCTCCCGGCACTTAGACAGAGGCTTAAAACGAACAAGACGACGTGCATCATCTTCAGTGAACTTTCCTCTTCAGCTCAGTTTGTTCTGATCCTCAAAAAGTTTTTCTTTCAAATATCACTTTTCCTAATGGCATCAAAGTGTAAATCCCCTTGAGATTCTGCAGAGTCCCTGTATGACCTTCAGTAGGAACATTAGAAATCAAAGGATCATTCTCACAGTTTACCGGTCCCCGACTGCATGCGTGCGTTTTTCATCAAGGCTCGCTCCAGCTACTTGTTTGAGCTGCCCTCGACACCCCCCGATTCGCTAACTGTGACTTTAACCACTCCCCCTTCCATGTGGCCACCCAGTGAAGCCCCTCATCTATTATAATGCACACCAACAACACATAGAGGGAGATCCACAAACTACACATTCTCTACTATATCCTACACAATGCCCACGTGTTTTTCCCTCTACTGGTTAAACAGCCACGCAGGATGCAGCTGTCCACCTCCGGCCGGCACTGTTATAGTCACAGTGGCAGCCAACAGTTCATTGAAAAATATTTGTGAGTGCTTCAAAAAACACGCTTAAGGTTTTCTTTATGTGTGCGTGTGTGTATGATTTATTTGGTTTGTTTTTGATGGATTAAATACCCCACGGTCACCTTATCAACATCTCAGCAGCACAATGTATATTGAACTGAAGCAAAAAATAAAAATGTGGCGAAGGCTGTTCAATACTATTAGTTCAGTACTGTATTTTTTTTCGAAGTACAATTTTATAAAGTGCTATTTTGCTCGTTCTAAACCTCATTACTGTTGCTCTATGACTCTATTTGACTTGTTTTGATTGAATTTTCACACACAATAATGAATTCTTTCATTTTTTTTATTCTACTTACCTCATTAGGGTAATCAAGTGGGCAACTGGAGCCTAACCCTGCTGAAAGCAGCTTACACCTTGGACTGTTTGCCAGTCATAAGGAATAGTATGAAGTGAAATATTTTTCTCTCAAGGCCAAATTTTCTGACAGACATGAAAATGATTAAAAAAAATACAGCTGTCTAAAGATCAGGCACCCAATATTTACTGAATGTGCACATGTTGTGAAAGACAATATTTTTCCGAAATCCCTGTCACCAGCGTATTTTTCTTTTATTGTGTTTTTGAAAATGAATCAAACTTGTGTTTACTTTTTGCCAGGTGAATCCTCCGAAAAACAAAATCTACATTTGACCTCAATAGCACTGTTAATACTTCCATTTCTTGTTTGAAGTGGATAGCCATGTCTCCGTTGGGAACACACGGTCCAGGAAAAACACATGAGGATGTTTTGTCACAAACAGCAAGAATGTGCCTTAATCGCATTCTGTATGCATTTGTTTCAGGAGATTCCCTCTTAAGGCCCCCTCATTTGAAAAGACTCATTTTCCTTAATCTCTCACACTTGAGTTTCACTTTTTCCCTCCGCAAGTCCAACTCGGCCACACTACTTTCTTGGAGTTTCACAAATAGATTGAAACGGTAAAACTGAATTGCAGGAAGTCAGCTGATGTAATATTCTACAGTGAAAGGAAATGCTAAATATTGAAGGCGCATTACAACAGAGGAGGAAGTGCATGTCGTCATTCCCCCAAAACAGTGACGTTGCAGGTGTTCATGCTGTTGTTGTGACTTTCGGCTTGCCACAGTTAACTTGAATTACACTAATGGTGACTACTGGTATTTTAATCTTATTTCCACTGTTGCTTGGAAGTTTCCTTTCCGCTCGTCGTCTTATATGTATGTACTGAACCACCCAACAATTGGCTTTTAATAATATTTACATTCGTCTTTATGGACACCAATTATTACTGAATGTTTTGTGGGTATTTTCTCAATTTAAAATACTCTTAAAGTCAAAACCTGGTGCTATCTTAAGGTTGTAGTTATCAGAGGAACATCCTCATTTTATTTTAATGGAAAGCTAAAATTGTGCTGTTTATGTGGCAAAGGTTTTACAGTGGTCAGCTTGTAGCTGGACGCTCAAAGGTTCGATTCATAGTCAATGAACCAATTATTTTCCATGCCAACGTTGCCTCCATGAATGATGCAAGACTCTGAAAGCCCTTAACGTGCTAGCCAAGTTAGCTGACAATTCATTGTGCCAGGTATAAACAAAAGGGCGAAATTTCTTTCACAAAACAGTTTTTTTTAATGAGCAGATGTGTCGTCTATACAAGCATAGCAATACCTGCATGTTTTTTTTCATCTTTTTTTTCTAACCTTGCAGGTGTTGGAAGTACAACCTTTTGTTACAAGCGGCGGAACATTACTGATTTCAACACTTGTCAGTCTTGAGCACAAACACCATTATTTCCAAGTGCCAAGGTTCGGCAAAAAACATGTTATTGCCACTCAAACACGAGTGATGTGTTTTGTTACAACGAAGTTTTATTATGTTCCATCTCTTCCTATTATGAGCCAGTGTGCTTTTTCGTGCTCGTTTAGTCACACAATAGGACCCACATTAAGTGTTGAGTCGCTCCCCCCTGGAAATACCCAATATGGGTTCATGTTAACCTGACCCTGTCCCTGAACTCTATGGGTCTATCCCTGATTATTTGGTGTAAAATAAAACCGGTGTGAACATTTACAAAAGGCTGAAAGCCTGAGCGGTTGTTTCCTGGCATTCAACTCGCAATAGCGCAGATTGTCCCATTCAGTTTAGTAAGTGACCCCTACTGGATACCAAACAAGCCTGTGGTGAGAGCTCAGAGCTTCATTCATTCATCCCAGAAATACTTTCTCAAATAAATTACAATAAAATTTCAATTTGTCGTCTCTTATGAAGTTTTTCCCAAGGTAAATGACTGTTTTAAGCTCAAATAAAACAAGTGATGGTATTTATAGTGTACTATATGTGAGCAAAACTACGAGTTAACAACAATAGGGCTTTCTCTAGTGAGACATTGAGCTTTTGTAGGTTCCACATTTGGGCACAGGCGATAGCTCATGATGAAACTGGGCCAAATATGAGGCCAGAAATGGATGTTGTTGAAACTGAGAGGCGCTAGCTGGTGTATATTCCGTTTGTTTGGCCATTCTTCACTTGTGAGCCTACAAAGATTGCATGTGGTCATGTGACTGCCAGGTTTGGTGAAATGAATTCAACCGACACAACACTACCACAGCTAATGCAGTAATTTCAGATCTGGCACTCCATCTGTTCACAGATCTGTCGTCTTCAGAGGCATCTATCTTCCGGGGACCACCACCATCAGGACCTGTTCCAGGACCAACCGCCCATGTTTGTGTCTCAGCATTCCCAGCCGCCTGCTCCTAGTATGGTCGAGCTGATCCAGCTGTTCGGGGGGACAATCTGCAAAACTGTACGTCAGGCCAGAATTTGCATAGGGAGGTACAGCGGCAGGAGACCCGTGGGATGTAGGATCCTGTCTGAGCAGTGGGTGCTTGGTAAGATGCATTTTGTGTAGGTCTTGATTCAAATTATACCCAATGAACCCACTTGGGAATATGTGGTTTAATTATTTTTTTCTCTTGCTTTCATTTCAGACAGCATCACTCATTTGAAGCAGCTTTCATATGATAATTATGACTTGGCTTGAAAACTGCTCATTATGTTGCTGAAGATGCCGTATTTTCTCAAGTAGATGGCTGCTTAGTCCCAAGTACATCATCTTTTATGGACAGATCACCTAGCTAAGATTTTTCGCCATTAGGAAAACAAAGGTAGTAAGTGGATTTTATTGTAGTTTTTTATGCTAGACACTGATTTTAATTAACTGCCGAGTCTATTTAAATGCCTTACTTGGATTGGGTGAACTTGATAACTTCATTGTTGCCGAAAGAAATGTGAAGACATTTTCCCTAACCAAAACGGCTGCGCTTACTGATGCATATATAAATGGTCTCTGAAAGAAATCAAAGTGTGTTGTCGTCACCCATGTTGCAAATGACTTTCCCTGGACAGTTTTACAGAAGTTATTTCATTATTACGCAGAGAAGGTCTTCAGTATTAATTAGGGTTGCTGACTCACCGTAGGCTCTGGTGTGATGGTTTTATATTGATCTGTACATCCGTTTTTGTTCCAGGGACTGACAAAACGTATTTGTTCTACACAATCTGCTTCAGATCTTGTAGCAGGTAATACAACTGTTTTAATACATTTTACCTTTGAGTAATAAACATGGTGCCACTTCACTTATTTTAATGTCAGTATATTTTTATGATCACATTTTCCCACATCAGTTATTTTAATCATTTAAGGCACAAGCCCAAATTGTTGTACAGTCCTTTGTGATTAAATGTATCTTTTTGTTCAATTTCATAACCTGTGAATGAGCCAGGATCTCTGATTCAACTTTAAATACCTTCTGAGTTCTTTGTCACTGTTCATATTACAAGTAGATCACACTGTTTTCTTATCTACTGTCACAGGGGAAATGAAACAAGTTAATCAAAATGTCTGTTTTTTGTGTGATTTTAAAATAAGTCTGAAAGTAGTGCAATCTCTGAATGATGAATGGTTAATTATGCCACAAATGAAATATACCAGCCTGTCAGTTTGAAAAATGAGCTTGGTGTAAGTTGAACAAAGCATTATATCAATATGAAAGTGAAGATAGGTGTATTTTTGTTTTCACTCCCAGCCATTTAATTGATAGAGAATGCTCGCCTCTAAAATAGTTTCCTTGTTTGATTTCACCCCACAGATCAGCATTTCTTTTCTTTTATAAATTATCAAATTGAATGAATGAAGACAAAATACAATAGTGTAGTATCAAACAACATCACTGTTATATTTTGCATTGTGCAGATTGATGTTAAGTCATTCCTTGTAATAAAAACTTTTTAAATGACATGAAATGCATTTATATATTTTATAAAATATCTTATTTTACCAAAAGGATACGTTATCAAATAACCTTACATTGCATTCCAAAAGTATGCAATTTGGACTTCATTATTGTTGAAGCTTTCAATATATTATCAATATCTTTATATCTATATAATAATACATACAAAATACAGCAAAGTACGCTTTTACATGACTTACTGTTTTACTTTACTGTCATTTAAAGAATATCCCTTTAAGAGGAGGAACGCCCATTAATGGATTGGACCAATCATATTCAGTCTTGTGACGTAGGGTTGTTACGTTTGGAGGTGTGTGTGACATTTGCTGCCGGAAGGTAGGTCTTAACGAGCTAACCGAGAAGAAGAAACAACTACTTTTTATTCAGTTTTTGCTCCTTTGCGACCGCTAAACTAACACTCAGACCAGCTTTCCTACGTTAAATTATTTTTTAATGACGCTTTTTTTGGAAAATTTATTTTCTTACAAGATACTTTCTAGAGTCAGCTAACGTTTAGGACTAACTTGCACAGAAGGCACTCGTGCTCTGGGGTATCCTGTTACTTCTATAACGTAAAATATTTTCTATAAGATATATATTTTGTTTTAGTACGCCAGTATTCAAGAGTAATTGAAGCCCGGATCGGCTTAGTGAGTCATGCACACAAGGTTAAAGTTAGCTTTAGCCTGTCCCTCACTTGATTTACTATGTAATTCTGATTGGTGCGGGCAGGTGTGGTTTAATAAGTAGGCCAGAAGTGGGTGAGGAAAAGCAAGTGTAGTCAGGGAGTTGGAAACTTGTTTTTGTTTTGGTTAAGTAAGTTGTGAAGTGGCAACATGCTCCTCTCCCTCGTCGTGCACACGTACTCGCTCCGGTACTGGTTTCCGGCCACCGTCATGCTGGGCACGGCCCCGGCTTATTTGCTCTCTTGGGGTGCCTGGCGCATCCTCTCCACTGTTTTACCGGCCAGACTGTACCACACGTTAGATGACAGGCTGTACTGCATCTACCAGAGCATGGTCCTCTTCTTCTTCGAGAACTACACGGGAGTGGAGGCAAGTATGAGTTATGCCTGTCTACCTGCACTAAATAACAGTTGTGGGTAATAACATACATGAATGTTGCATGCTTTCAATTGAATGAGACTCTAAGTCTTCAAGCAAAACCAGATAACCCGGTTAAGAAAGGTTACACTCCTTTAGTTTGCAGCCATACCTCTTCATAGAACACCTGTAGAGTGCAAAAAAATAAACATCAAGCATACGTGTAGTAAGTCTTTTCAAACACTAAAATATAATGTTCTAAAAATTGATTATATAGTTCAAGCACTATCACGCTACAACATAAATGAAATTACCCATAAATGAAGAACAAAACATAACATTAGCATGTAAAAACAAATTGAATCTGCTCTCCTTCCACTCTAGATCATCATATATGGCGATATACCAAAAAAGAAAGAGAATGTGATCTATATGTCCAATCATCAATGTACAGGTAAACCTTGTGCATGTACATGTGCCTTAAACATAATGAAACTTGCGACTCAGTCTCTCTGAATCTCTTTTTTAGCGGACTGGATCATTGCTGACATGTTGGCAATCAGGCAGAGTGCCCTCGGTCACGTCAGATATGTTCTTAAAGATGGACTCAAGTGGTTACCACTCTACGGATGGTATTTCTCTCAGGTAATGCCCCTGTGTAATTGCTTTAATGTCAGATTTGTCAATTCGTCATCATGTTGCTCTTTTTGTGTCAGCATGGTGGGATCTACGTAAAACGAAGTGCCAAGTTTAACCAAGAGGCTATGATGAAGAAGCTCGTCTCTCAGAATCAGTCAGGAGCACCAGTAAGCATAAGCAACACTAACTAAATAATTAACTGTATTACAACATTATTTATTGTGGGTTTTGATACAAAATAATGAGCCAAACACATTTTTTAACCAAAGAAATCAACCATTCTGCATTGATTAAATGATTTGTTTGTATGTTTACATTTGTATCGGGAGGTTTCTTGAACCAAACAAATGTTTTCCTTATGGCGCCCTGAACTAATTGGTTTTCATTTTAATGTTATTGCATAGAACATGATTGTGTTTTTCCAAGACTCAAATGTTCTCATTAATGTGTGTGCGTTTGCGTGTCAGTACTGTATCGTACATAAATTGCACCGGAGACCATAATGGACATTAAGAGCTCTCGCAATAGTAATGGATCAGCTTTATATTTTTCTCCTTGACCGCCTTTTTGCCCCCGGAGTCAAAAGTTAAAGCGTTTAATTTAAAATGTTCTCTTCCCGCAGATGTACCTCGTCATCTTCCCAGAAGGAACACGCTATAATCCCGAGCTGAAGAATGTTATCACCGACAGTCAGGCCTTTGCTACTAAAGAAGGTACCGCCTTAACAGCGAGCTGCGACGCCTGCACTGTGGCGTGCTGATGACACACGCAGTCTGTGAAGAGGTGTCTAAGAGCTCTGGTCATTGGTGCAAGCAACTGTTTGACCACTGACATACTGTAAACATTTACAATATAAATGCAGAAGATCTTGTTGCTATATGCTCCACTATTTACAGTAAAACTAAAGGTTCAACACACTGCATTATAGAGTAGTCAACTTCCAATTTGTTTCTTCGGTAGGAAATGATGGAAATTCAACGCGTCTTTTCTGGAGTCCTTTAACTGCACAGGCCCTGTTTAAACGAAGCTAACGGCTGGATAAAAAGCACTACACATCTTATGATGATGCTTAATCAAAAATCAAAAAAAAATATTTTCTACATGCACTCGCAAACCTTTGCCCCCTTAGTACAAGACAGCCTTTACACTATCTAATCAAAATTTTAATCTAATCAAAAGGAAAGTTGTTTAATAAAATAGATGATTGTCTTAAAACATTTTTGGCTTTCCTGGATTTTATGCGATAACACGTTTCATCTGACGTCGAGGTCATGCTCACTCCTCTCTGCGAAATAGAATGTATCTCAGAGTCCCAGCTTTAATGTCACCCCCACCATTAATCCAAATCACTCACAGGAGCTGACATCCACATGACATTATCTGCTGTTTGTGAGGCATTAGTGAGCGCTGAGCGCGCCGCTTCGCCACTGAATGTACTGCACAGTAAGTGACCTCTCAGCCCAAGCATTTTTGTTGGCTTACTGTGTTCTCCAGGTACATGATACCCTGCAAACTGCAGACCACCTAAGCCTGGACAGCATGATGTCATCAAGATTCATGTCAGCTATTGAGCATTAAGAAGAACAAAAACGTTTTTTTTTTTCTTTTTCATGTGATAGGTTCTCCCTCGGCAAGACAAGCATCTGCCAAAGTCTTGCAATTTAAAGTTCAGAGTATTTCTATAAACTCATAAGAGCCATGCAATAAATAAAATATCAGCTGCATACACACGTACGTAACTCAGAAGCATAATGCGTGCAAATGATGAGATGCTTCCCAAACACTGCCAGAGATACAATGCAACCCACACTAAAGTAAATAAATGTCTTTTTATGTGCAGGGCTGGCGGTTTTGCGGCACACACTAACGCCCCGAATGAAAGCTTCGCACATCGCCCTCGAGACCATGAGGGGCCACTTGGATGCCGTGTATGACGTCACGGTGGCCTACGAGGGAACGCTTGGCGCCGACCGCCAAAGAAAACCAGCGCCTTCAATGCCAGGTACATGTCACTGCTGCTCATCATCACTTGATTTCATTGAACTTAATTGTTTTGTAGTTATTCTAGTAATTGTGGATTGCAAATTATTGCTCACTTCAAAGCCACTTTAAAAACTGTTAGGAAGAAGAAATGCCAAGCATTCTTTGTTAATCAGCAGTTCCGCACCCAAGCAGGCTGTTGTACGATCGATTCGGCAACGTTCAACATTCTAACAAGGCCCTCAGGAATTAATCACAAAGCCAAAATTACCTACTGCCGTTGCGGACTTCCTGTAAGCAGCATGACTCCCTGTTTTGGATTTTTTTTTCATTACTGCAATTTGCTGGCAGTATTTAGAAAAAACATCCCCTCACTGTCAGGAATAAACAACACCAAAAAGATCAATGGGGCAAAACCTCTTCCTCCTCACGCACTTCCTGATGTCATGAGGCGAAGGTGACTTTGGTCGAGTGAGTGACTATGTACGTGCATGCTCATGACTCAGACACAAGAATAATAAACAAGAAAGTGGATTTTGGCTCGAAAATGTTTTTATAATCAAAAACAAATTTGAATAAAATGTATAATGATTCCATTCCAAGTCATATCAAATATCTTAAGGTTCGAACGGAAATTAAGATAATGAGTGTATGGAATCTCACACATTGGAAATGGATTGATAACTCATTTGTTGAGATTTTCAGTGGCAAAATGCAGTTGTAACAATTAGCCACTCTGTGTGTTTTGTGACCGGTCATCAGTTGTGGCAGTAGCATCGTAATGCAGTCCGCTTGGACGGCAGTAATTAGTCTCCGGGGATAAATGATCCAACTGCACTTGATGCCTTAGTGAGGTTTTATTCTAAAGTTAACCCGTGGTCAGACTCAGCAGCCCTAACAACTCAAAAACACATGATGCCTACCCCCATGAAAGCAAGGAAGTCCTAGTCCAAGATTCTTTTTCCACTCTCACTGAGCAGCCAGTGTTTATTCACAGTCCATATTTCATGTCAGGCTCAAAGTCAAACGGCTTTCTGCTGTTGACTTCCACTAGGTTTCCCCTCTTGGCCGCTGCACCAAGTTTGCCGGATACGATTGGCTGTTGTGGAAACAGGAAGTTTAAATTCTCAGGAGATTCACGTGTAGCCTTGAGCGTTCGCACTTTCCTGGTCACTTGTGGTGCTTTGTGTTGTTTTGAATTATATTATTTGACTTGAGAGTGACAACACTAATACTCAGATTTACTCAGTATGACCTCACTGTACTACAGTACAGATATCCCATTTGACATGTTCCGACACTTGTATCGCTCTCACGTCGCCTCAAATCAGCTCGTCATTTTTTTTTTGTGCTTCTGTCTTATTGTATCACATCTGATCCCACTAGATCTAGGGAAAGTTCTGAATTTCGATAAAACTCGTTTAAGCTGTTAAGTGCCAAGATACTTTGGCGTTCCATCCTTGATTTCCCTAGGTGATGGGTACCTTGCTGGAGGTGTGATTTGATTCAACTCTTCTTCAGTAAGGCGAATCCAAATTGTTCTCTATTTATGGCTAGCGGCACCACACGGCGCACAACCAGATTCATTCAAAAGCAACTGATTCACTCTTTACGTGCTGCTCCGTTGACTCTTCCTGTTTTTGTTTAGTCTCCTTATTATTGTATTTTTTTTTTTGCTCTGCAGAATTCCTGTGCAAAGAATGTCCGAGAGTCCACATCCACTTTGAGCGTGTGCATGTCAAGGAAATTCCTCCCGAGCCGCACTTCTTCCGCAGGTGGCTGCACGAGCGCTTTGAAATCAAGGACCGGTGAGTGTACGTGCAGCGAATTCAATCATTAAGTAAATCAGCAGTTCTGTTTTGTTTGCACGCTCTCTCGTTGATACATCCCGTTCTGCTTGACTGATGTCACAGTCAACCCAAACAAAAAATCGGGGCAAACACAACTCAGTAAGAACATGAGACAAATATTTTGCTTTGCATACTGTGAGCCACCATAGATTTTTTTTTTTCTTTTTCCTTTTTAATTTCTCAGTGGACACAATATTTTACAGATATTGACGAGGGTTGGTCTCACCTATAACCTCTTTTATGAAGAACTATTTCTAATAAAAGAAAGCTTTACTAGACTTATGTTGGCATTAGCCACTTTTTTCACCGTCAAATTTGTTAGAATTTTTATGTGCGCATATTGACTAGGTCTCATTTCCATTCAATGGGTTGTATTTGCGGGCCTATTGTTTAACTTGTTAAACTCAATTTAATAAATGTGTCTTACTTTTTCAAAATCAGTTTAACGCACACTTATCTGTAAAGACTTACTATTGATGTCGGCACTACAATTTCAATTCTTGATGTCTTTGTTACTTTTTTCAGTTAGCAGACAATATATCTGCATAAAATACAAATGATTGTTCATGAAATAAATCAAAAAATCTAATCATTTCCAAGCTCACCTGTATCACTGCAATACTGCATCATTTGCCACGTCTATAATTTGAAGCCATTCATTAGGCGTGCAGGAGAAGCTTGACAGCAACTATGATGACCTGACACAAATTGTAGAGACTTTTGCCTCCGAGCTGTGGCGAGAGTGCTTCATCTTAGCCAGCCCTATATACTTTTTACTTTCACCTCTTTTAGGAACTAATCCTGAAATTCTGGCAAAGTGCTGCGAGAGATGGCAGAAGACTGTTTGAAGTAAAGTCATTCGTGCGGCTCTATCGAATTGACGCACAAATGGCAACAATTTTTCTCATCTTTTTATGTCGCTCCTGTGAGGGAATATCAGTGTGAATGTGTGTGCGGGAGTGTGTGAAGCAGTTGTGGGCAAAGCATGGCAAGCTCTGTTATTTAGTCCAGCCAAGTGAGCATTTTACAACAGTCCTGTAATGTATGCATTGTCTTCCCCTCCTAAAGTGTTCAATAATTTGTTTATTTAAATATAGTCACGCATAAAATACAAAATCGGCAAAGACTGATAAATGTTGAGTCTGCCAGTACGGAATCTCTGTAATTGGATTCCTGCCCATCTCCATCGTGATGACTTGCAGAGTCCGTTTGATCTATGCTGCAACTATGTTAAGACGTGGTAGGGCCTATCTCCAACTTGGAACATAAATAGTTGGCTTTCCCACACCAGTGCAGGCTGATCAGAGCTAACCAAGCCTTGTTGCATAAGCTGATGAAGCCTTCTCGGATGTGAGGCCATATGTCTTCAAAGACAATCAGAGCAGTCCGGTTGCAATCGATCCAATGCCCCGAGAGGGAAATGGCTTGGTTCAATGAGAATATCCACAAGCATAAATGCTATAGAAAATGGATTGTTGATCCCACAGGATGGAAATTCACTGGTTAAAGCACTAAACTAAGTATGAAGAGGGATGAAATAGAAGAATAAAATAAACCAGATGAGAAGCAGCAAAAGTTACTTAGTGAAGAGTTGGCTGCATTGTAACAAGCTATTCAATCATTTATGCAGAACAGATAGATTGGTGCGTCCTGGACTGTTTTTTTTTTTTCAACCGCTTCCTTGATTCCCCTCGTGAATAATGCATATGTCATAATCACCACATGTGCAAATGGTGCTGGTTCAATATGATGATTAGGAGGCATTTTGAAGTGGTAAATTGCAGCTTCT
Source organism: Syngnathus leptorhynchus (assembly GCF_054491065.1). Taxonomy (NCBI): domain Eukaryota; kingdom Metazoa; phylum Chordata; class Actinopteri; order Syngnathiformes; family Syngnathidae; genus Syngnathus; species Syngnathus leptorhynchus. The sequence goes on along the minus strand of NC_141204.1, from coordinate 7,137,203 downwards.
TTTGTACGCTGGAGAAGAATTCCTCAGAGATGTCTCTCTCCTTTCAAAGGCTGCTGGCGGATTTCTACGAGGGTGGCGACGGAGGCAAACTATGCAGCTTCCCCGGGGAGGGCAGACGTTCCCCGCTGGGACTCCGCAAAACCCTCCCGGCCGTGCTCGTCTTGGGGAGTCTGACGCTACCTCTGCTGCTGACTGACACCGGCAGGAAGGTGTACTGGAGGACCTGGGTGTACGGCACTCTTCTAGGTTGGCTTTGGGTCAATTTGTTTCCTTAACGTACGGCCGTAAGGCACGTCAAAGCGGCGCCTCGTTTCAGTCTTCCGGCACGTGTTGTGTTGCAGAAGTAGAATACTGCGGTACAATCTCGCAGCCGGCGCACACGCCCACTCAGCACGTGACTCACTGTGGATGATTCGTCTTGTGCTACTGTTTGTTTTCCTAAAAATTATCATACTTTGGGGAAACAACAGTGGATTTGTTCAAAAGACACTACATGAAATTCCTCAGACGAGCCAAAAATAGTCGCATAATCAACTCACCACCCTCGACCTCCCAATTCGCTCTCATCAGCCAAACGTGTCCTTGCTTGTTCTTCCTTGTTCCAACAGAAATTGGCCAATTTCTCTCTTTGACTATCTTTGATGCTCATAGTCAATTTATTCTTCTAATTGAGTTTATGAATTACGTGTTGGTGTTCTAAATGCAAAGTGCCGCATTTGGACAGAGTTTGCACTGATCTTTTTTTTTTTGGAGTTGAGTCTTGTGGAACCTCCAAAATCAAACACCATCTGTGTGCTTTGATAATGTTGACTTAAAAATTCCAAAACACTAATTCCTCATGTCGAAAAAAAATGTGAAATGAGCTTAGCGCTTTAAGACTGTCACCATCAAATCGTCAGGAACTAACAATTTGGCTGTGTTTTCAGTTAGATTTTACCCTCTTTCAATTGTTATAAAAATATCAATAGCTCAACACTTCATAATAATTGGGGAGGGGGGGGGACAATGCATGCTTTGAAACATGGGGAGGGAGCGAATAAACAGCTGTATAAGATGAGGTTGTGTAATTTGCTCTGTCAAATTAGTCTGTACAAGTGAAATAGTTTTCGCCGGGTAACTTTGGCTTTCCTATGCTTTCCATAAGCATGTTTGTTAGCTTGCTTGACAGCTAACTGTGTTTAGTGTGAAGTAAGCATAATGGTGCTTTTGTCGATACCTTTGTGCCCTGTGGTTGACTGGCGACCAGTCCAGGGTGTGCACTACGTTGACTCTCGCCCAAAGTTATCTGGGATAGGCTCCCACTACCCTCAGACCTCCATGAAGATATATTGCATACAAAATGGGAGGACTGAGTTAGCTAGCGAGATGTTTTATCTTATATTGTTGCAATAGTAAATATACTAATGGAGCACTGAGCTAAAGTGCAAAAATCTCCTCACACCGCACATTTTTCTGAACAATTTAGTTGAACTTTGGGTGTGGTGAATGCAACGTCGTTCTATTTTGCGGGACTTGGAAGGGTTTATCAGCTAAACACCTGCGGCACTTTTTACAACACACCGTATAAATATTTGGCTTTAATAGTCAAAATGAATGTTGAATAAATGTATGCATTATGTTGAAGATGACAAGTTAAGGCATTATGAGAATTAATCTCATGAGTGCATGTCACCATATAAATTGTTCCACTTATAGCAGGGCTGCAGAATATACAAACAGCAGGTTATATGCAACGGGCCAAAGCATAAGTTGTGGCCTGCCATGCAAAATATAGAAATAAAATTTAAAAAAAATTAAAACCCTCAGTGGAATTGTTAAAATATGCTCATATTATATACTAATCATGTTTGATTGTTGCATCATGGATGTGCATTTAAAATGACCCTCAGAGGGATTTATAAATAAACAGTCAGTGTTGTACTAAGTTAAAGATGGCTTTAAACGGGAAAAAAAAGTAACTTGCCAAATCTTTGCCACGAAGTTCGACGTGTTTTATGTTAAGCAATAATTTACCATTGCCACTTTGTCTGGATTCTATATTGCTTTTATAGTCTAGAATGTTTGTTTTTGTTTCCATGTTACATGAAAAGATCTACCTTGCTCAAAGCAAAAAAAAAGCTTACAAAGCCATGTAAACTCAAAGCCATTTGTATTATATTCTATACGCACACACACAACTCTGTATCGTGTAAAGCAGTCTGTGAATTGTCGCTATGTTCTACTGTGTCTCCCTTTTTCCGTAACTCTATTTGCAAATTTGCAATCCCGGAGTTGGTCAGAAGTCTATTTTAAGGTAAATGTCAAGTTTTTACACTGTGCTGCAATACCTCACTCAGTTCAGTCATCTTCCTCGTTCCGATATGACCTTTTCTCATGATATTTTATAAGAACTTTTATCCTGTCAGGAATTGTTTTTCTGTAGACAGCATTTACAAATGCCAACTCTTTGCGCAATCGTGTGCCTTCTCTTTGGAGGAGCGGGTTCTCATGCCTCCCTCAGCCGGAGGACCTCAGCGGCTCTTTGCAGTGTTGACGTCACCGAGGCGTTCAGCGGCCCCGTGCGCTCACACTCTGCACTTGTAGTGGCCTATTTTGCTCAGAAATGCGATACTGTATGATTTACAGGTTTTGACTAAATGCCAAGTTCATGTGTTGTGGGTATGGGTATATAGCCTCAGTGGAATAAAGTGTCCCTCCCTCTCCCCTTGGAAAGATTCACTGTGTGTATGTGTGTGTCTTGCAAACAAAGATGCAAAAGTGCCCGAGTGACACTTTTTTTTTCCCAGTGCATTTCTGCATTGTATGTTTCAGTTGGCTGCACTGATGAATTAGTTTGTGTTTCTGCCCTCTGGGGAGATTCTGTTAAATGTGCCATTTCACCATGCTCCATTAACTTTCTTAGTGTGTTTTGTTAGCTTTTTAAAATTGATTTGTTTTAAGGAATGCTGAAATTATCACGGGGCCAGCATGGTGACACAAGTAGTTAGCAAATTGTCCATAGGCACTGTATGACTGAGTGTAAATGATGGTCTATCGGTGCCCTGTGGTGTCGAAGAAACTGGATGGATTGGTTCTTCTCAGGAATGCAAGTAACACATTAATGGTTATCATCATTCAATAGCCTATAAAACCTTTTCCCTATCAGAGATCATTTTCTATTTTCCTCAAAGATGTTATTATACAGACTGTCCCTAAAGCAAGAGGGGTCAGAGTATGGCAATCGGCCTGCTCCATTCTTTAAACCAACTCACTGAGCAAGAATCCTGTAATACACGTTCTGAAATGCGCTTGTCAGACTGGTCGTATGGACTCACATTCTTAAAGGGAACCCACGCTTGATTCATTTCTGATTTATTTGAAATAATTGAACTAGTGGAATGAAAATGAATTTTTTTTAATCATTAAAATTGTTCACATTTTGGGCTGTGGACAAAACCTGTATTGAATAATGATGGTGGTAGAATTATGGGGCAGTTTTTCTTCGGTTAGAAAAGGGATCTTTTGCGTAAACTTTTGAAAAATGCTAATGTCCTACAATGAGTGCTGTACATAAATGTAACACGGTCTGTAATGCGCATGCGTGCGATTGTGTTCTAATGCTAACGGAAGTATAGTGCAGTGGGAGCATTTTCCTGGACTTTTACTTGGTTTAAACGCAAGGTATGTGCTTATAAAGTCTGAAAATGCAGTATGACGTACAGTACATCCATGTAATTCATTTTTAGTTTCTGAAAACTGTCGCCGTACAGTTAATACAGTGACTTGTGCCTCGCGTTATAATGTTTAATCAACAGCAACATCTACTGGACAACTGAAGAAAGTGTTACCGCTAAAAAAAACATTTTGGAGCAGTACAGTTTCGCATCTACTGTAGACTGTAATGTAATGTAACGTGTTACTGTAATGTCAAACTGCAGACTAAATTAGAACTCAATAAAGCATCTGCTTGGGGTAGGTGACCACAAGGGGGCACCCCAAGAGCAACAGTGATAAAACAGTAATTACATTTTTGTCATTATGGCCCTATAATTGGGGGACTAGGTGGTATTTGGTTCAAAAAGTAATAAAACAAGGATATTACTGTAAAAGTACCATTTAGTAAATTCGTTATGTTGCACGTTTTAAATGTTACACCAATATTAAACCCATTCAAACTGAACTGTGTGCAGCTTCTCAATGGCCATTGACTGGGTTGGATATGGCTACGCTGCTGCCATCTTGCTGGGAGGATATATGGGCTACAAGAGAAAAGGTTGAGAGACATACGCTCCATTACTGACATCTTCTCTCATGTGAGAAAAAAAACAAAAAACAATTCGTGATCAGCATCGTGTGCCTTTTCAAGGCAGTGTCATGTCTCTGATGGCTGGCTTGGTCTTCGGTGGACTGTCTGCTTTCGGCGCCTACAACATCTCCAACAATCCCACTGACATCAAGGTGTCACTGTGTGAGTATCAGAGGCAAAATACTCACTCTTTTACAAGTACAGCTAGTTGTGTGTGTGTGTGTGTGTGTGTGATCTGGGAAAAGCTAAAAAAAAAAAAACGATTAAGTAATTCTAATACACGTATTAATATAGATTAGTCCAATGTAAACATCAACAGAGTAGGTCGAAGTGCTTTGAATGACCACAAGACACAATGTCTTGATTTGTATGCACATGAAATCAAAGTGCTCAATTTTCCCTCAATTGTGTTGTTGCAGTCGCCTCCGGGCTCCTTGCCGTGGTGATGGGCACTAGGTACAAGAATTCCGGCAAATTGCTGCCAGCTGGAATTATGACAATTCTAAGGTCAGAATGAAACTTAGTTGTGATCCATAAACACACATTTGTCTGACTTTTTCCCAAAGTCCACACAAATAGCATTGGTATCACGGTGGATGCTTTCTTTCCGCAGTTTGTTGATGGTGTTCCGACTTTTGCTTGCGATGGTGGTGTGATTGAAGAGGAGACGCGGAAAAGCATTCCAACATGATACGTGATTCCAAATTTAATTTTCAAAATACAGATTTTTATATATTTTTACTTTGCTTAAATTCCAAGCAGCTCGATATTTTGCAAGAATTTGAGCATGGCAAGGAACCGACGGCGAGAGCATTTGATCCCTCACGCAATACTAAAAAAGAAAAAAAGAAAATATTAAAAAATTGTAACTGACGTGCTCACACATGCTCACAATAAAAAAAAAAAAAAGAAAATATACATATGTTTGATTGTTGCATCATATTTTTATTAATAGATGTACTAAGGTCCTGAGAGGAAATCAGGTGAAAACTGTCTTGAATATTTGTCATACCAGGAAAACTAAATAAATGTTTTAATAAATTCCAGAGGAAACTGCAGCATTGATTTCCTGACAAACCAACAGACTTTGACTGAACAAAGCACAGCAGCATGATTTATTTTGTTATATGTTGCCTTTAATGAACTATTGAATCGAATTCATCTCTAACTTTTCACTTTCAGTCATTTAGAAAGTTGAGGGCATTTTATGGAAATGATATCTTTAGGTCAAGGACCTCTTTGACAGTTTTGACGTAGACGTCATCGGGCTGAGGCTTCCTCTTGCTTCCCGGCTGCAGGAATCTGGAGATGGCTGGATTTTTCGACATGCGGCCCTGAAATGCCTGAGAGGAGACACGGGTGAGTGTCACACATGCATTTTTAGTTGATATAAAAATGACTCCTTTGTTGCTTACACACCTTTAAGTTAGGGAAGTCTGCAAGGATCCCCACAAATTTCTCCTCCAGCATGAGTGTGCATTCCATCAGGAGCACATCCGCAACGCTCAAGCGACCTCCCACCAGGTAAATGTGATCCAACAGTTGCTGCAACAACCTCCGTGTTTTTAAACAGTCTAGAGCAGGCCAACCTTTTATGCCTTTTGTGAGACTACCTTTTCAAACGCAGGAAGGTAGCGCTCTTTAGCTTTGGTTTCGATGTTGTCCAGTTTGGGCTTGGTGTTTTGAGAGAAAGGCAGAATCATGATCATTTCCATGAGGTCGATCAGTCCTTCTGTGTACATGTTGATCCTGAGGACAAGGGTCAACGTTAAATTTTTGTCTTGACGGCAAACAATGACAGCCTCATTATTTTTATTATTTCCAAAGGAAAAAAAATTTATACTGATTGGGACAAATATCTCGTAACAGATCAACATTGTGTTCAACATTAGTTCCACTGTTTCAACGTTATTAGATTCATGGTTCATACTTAACACGATCTTTGATATCTTTTCCATGCAGGTTGTATTTTTCTGCGATGTAATTCAAGATGGCCTTAGTCTGAATGAGCTTCATTCCGTCGATTTCCACCAAGGGCACTTGTTGGAACATGAGGTCTCCATCTGCAAAGAGCGTTCATGGGCCACTCCTAGTCAAACACGCTGAATCATTGTGACAAATTTTACCTGCACAAAGGTTAGTGGTGCCATTTCAATGTTATGGCTAATCTCAGGTAAGTCATTATTGACTTGAGTTCACCAAGTTGTACAACAATAACACTCAAAGAACACACTGACCTCATAAAAATGGATCAGGTCCATAGTCATGCGAGGTCACATTTGGGGAAGTAAAACTCACCATTCAGCAATTTGAGGTACTGCTCCCTGGTGGTCAGATGGAACTCATCAAACTGTGGACCACAAGTGGTATACAAGTTAATAACATTATATGGTGTATGTTTATGTCCAGACATATTCACTGTAGTACTAGTCAAAAATGTTTAGGACGCCTCCATTTCCGAGCGTGTGTTTTCAGATAGCACGGTGAGTTAATACCTCACAGCAGTTCTGCAGTAATGGTGGTTAAATGCAAAACATTAAGTCCAAGGTATGCTAGAACTATCTTACAAAAAAAAAAAAAGGAAATGTTAATCTTGAAAATGAGTGTGAATGTAATGTACTAGATATAACTTGAATTATCTGCAGAGTACAATGAGACTGCACCAATTGGAATTACAAAAGCATGAAAAAATAGCTGTGTTTGTTACAGTGGTTTAGTATATAATGTCTATTGGTAAAGTAGCTCTTCCGGAGGGACTCACCTCCACTTCTGCAGCAGTGAGCAGCCAGCGGATTGACTCCATCTTCCCTCTCCCATTGAAGTAGTGCAGCTTTACCTTTTCAGCCATGGCTATTTGCAATTCTGCAAAGTTGTTGGTCTGAAAAGTTGAAAAGAAATATGAGGGTGGACAATCAAAATTTTCACAAATAATACCAAGGACAACTACTAACATTTCCCAAATTTGCTCACGTCACCTTCTCAAGATTGGATCTGAAGAGTGCGCAGATTATGCAACCTGAAATGGAATTTAAACAGGAAGACGTGAGGAGTGTTTCAACAAGTCTAATGTGATTGGTAGAGAATAGCCAATACAAATGCTTTATATTTGCATATTTGCCTCTAAGCATGCTGGGAAATTGCTTTCCGTGGCGATCTATTCCGTGTTTTTCAGTATTATTTAGTATTTCTAAATTGATTTGTTGATATTTGAAAAATTGAGACGTGTATACTACGTATGTGTTATGTAGTAATTACAACATCGTAATAGGTTATAGCACCGTGTCCTTGACACGTTTGCCCCAAGTAGGCTTTATATATGGATGGTTGCTCGTCAATTAAATGGATGTGAGGGCGATCTGGCTGCGACATCTGTCACCCCATTGATCGCTAGGGTTGATTCGGCTGATCTGGCTGGCTAGGCGGGTGTCCCCTTCCTCCCTCACCGCTCCATGTGTGTCCCTCCCGAAGCCCAGCGCTCGGTGGCAGCGGACGACGTCCCCCCGTCGGACGGCCATTCATCGGTATACCAGTAGCTGCGCTCCCCTGCTAGAACCTCCAAACAAGCTCAAGGCCCATTTGTAGGAGAAACGTAGGGAAGTCAAGCTCCAAGCTTCAGACACATCCAATTGCGGCACTGCATGTGGCAGTCTGCCTTCCTTTTGCAAATCATTTGAAAGAAGAAAGAAAAGAAAATGATACTAATGCTCACATTAGTCTTTGCAATTCAGTATAGCCCAAACTTCAATGTTTGTATTTCAGTGACTAAAACCAAAATAGTTAGAAAATATTTTAACATTGTTAAATCTAAATTGAGACATTTTAATGTATTGTGTAGGTTTAAATAAATAAAATTAACATAAATTACAGGTGAATTTAGACCTGAATTTTTCAAACTAAAAGTCGCAAATACACGATCTTGACGTGGGAAAGAATGTAATGTCAGCGCCTGTTTTGAAATGTAATTTAAAAAAACATGACCATTGAATGAATGTTCAGTAATGGTGTACTGCATAATCAATATATTTAGATCACTGCCACTTTTTTTTTTAATTGAAAAAAAAAAACAAAAAAACCATGCAAATACTTAACTCAGCATCACAAAGTAAAAAAGCCACATATGTGTAAAGTAATATACAGTAGCCACATGCGGATTTGTATAGAAAGTAATATACAGTAGCAAAGTAATTCATAGTAAACAACTCGCAGTGCCCTCATAATATGCATTTCATTGATACATGTTGGTCAACAGGTCCAATAATAAACCATATAAAACATGTAACAACAGGCAGAGTAAATATTTTGATTACCGAGGTGCATTTTCTTTTGCATGTAACCTCACACAAATATACATACATACATACATACATACATACACACAACATCCATGGTACATGTAGTGAAACAAATATTATTGCTGTGTCAAAATGTATGTACAGCCTTTGATTACTAAACAATCAGGTCTATTCTTTGGAGGTAAATTAAACAGTGTCTCCCAGGCAACTAGCGGTGTCCGTATTTGGCAGACCAGTCTATTCGCCCGTGGATGGTCTGTACTGGTGCACGTGGCAATGAACAAGGGGGGCTTTTGTTGCCCATGTTGGTGGAGGCAGTTCTCTGGCTCCGACCAGATCGCCATGTTGCATAATCTGAATGAAAAAAACAAATAAGAAAAAGAATTGGACAAGCAGTTAGTGCATCAATAAAATCTGTAACAATTTAAATTAAAAATCAAAATTCTAACTTGACGCTGTTGATTCCAAAGAAGGACCCTGATGACCTCTGTGACCAGTAGTGCCGACATCTTTTTTGTAAAATGTTGGCAAGCATCCTCCTGGGAATGTGTTTGTGCCTTTTTAACGGAGGGGAAAAAAAATAGTCATTTACTAATACAAGAGTCTACAAAATGGTAGCAGCAAATGCAATAAACAAAATAGGCAATCTGACCGTAATTGCTTGGAATATTTAATAACTACCATAAAACACATTTAAAACAAATCCCGCCTTGTCATTTTTCAGTAATTTTAATAGACATGGCAAGATAAAAGTATTTATAATTTGATGACATGTATTAAAGTAATTGCCCCCTTAAATTAGTATACTATTTTCTATCTACTTGTATAGATCTACTTTTACCATTATTCATAGCAGCTTACCTAAACAAAAAAATGCAAGTGTTTTCATATTCAAACCTAACGAGACACACCTCAAGTCAACATATGCAATAGTTACAGCGAGATTACCGTGAAGACCTCTGCTTGGTAGTGTACCACCAAATGGAATACTGCTGTTACCCCAAAGATGACTTGCGGGCATGTCTTTATTTGTGTTTATGGCCACATTTTTCTTTGTGCTGATACCTGGAGGACATGAAGAAAGATTAACAGACCTAACTGTAATGGCTTAGCATTTATTAATCGTTACCTGGTAAATATCGAGACTGCCTCAAGTAGTGTTGTTTGGCAGATGCAGTCCTTGATGCTTCCTGGTAGCCTGATGCCTTGTTTAGGTTCAAAGGTGCTTCTTCTTTGTTGTTAGGGTGACTGAAGTCTAGAATGTCACTATATCTGAAGGACAGGACAAGCATTTGGGAATGTATTCCCTTAATTTCCAACATCTAAATCTATTAGAGCTCAGCACTGCCTAGCATGTTGTGGTTTGATGTAACATTAGGCGTGCAAGGACCCACCAAGCCGAATGCCTTGAAGTGCTATGATTTGGAGTTCAATCAAAATTATAAAAAAATAAGGCAAAACAAAAGAGGATTGTGTGAATCAGTCATCTCACCTTCTAAGCGGCTCCTCTGTTTGTCTTGACTTCTCTTTGGAGAAGTTGCTTTTCCCCAGAAGGCTCGGTGTCAATTCAGTGTCTTCGTAGTCGTCCCAATCATCCCCTTTCAGGTGTCCTGTGCCGTGACCCCAGCGGCGACGTCCTCCTTTTGCTTTCATCTGGTAGCTCAGGGGGTTTGTGTTGTCACTTTCTTGCCTCGTCTGTGAATATTGAGATTGAGTATGAACATCTGGATCAAAATATTGAGAAACCTGGCCATGCAAGTATGAATTGTGACTGTGAATGGTCTTACCTTGCTCTTGTCCAGAATATAAGGTAGATGAGTGTGTGGTGTTCCTTCTCTGGGTTCCTGCTTGAGAAGGTGCTTTGGTTGTTGCTCTCGAACCAGCTCCACGTGGCGTTGGTATGCCGCTGGTGGGGCTGGGACAGGGGAGGGCTGGAGCTGCTGCACAGGCCTGGACGGGGTGCAGTGTTGGTCGTGCGGTGGCGGCGGCTGAGAGGGAGGCATAGGCCTCAGATGTAAGGGTTGCTGCTGTGGAGTCTGTTGGGGCTGTAATAATGGTGGCTGTGTGGGCAACGGATGCGGCTGGGGTCGCCCCTGGTCCAGGATCTGCTGAGGGGTGCCCAAAGCCTGGCCCACGTGAAAGTACGAGTACCTGAGAGCCTGCGCACAATATGATACAAGTCATTATTTGCGCTTTTGAAATCATTTAGACTATGCTGTGCGAAAACAACTATTGTATTGCATTTTTTCTTGCTATTTTTTTTAGGTTTAAGAAACCTGTTTGCCAGACTTGAACACAAAAGTGATTCCACGGTGGTTTCCATCAGATCTTACCTGTGCAGACGTTGGTCTTTTCTTGGGGTCCCATTGAAGAAGGTCAGTCATCAGGTGGATGGCCTCAGGACTGGCATTAGGAATTAGTGTCTTTAGTTTACTGGGAACACACTGAGGCCAACGGAAATACATGGCACTGGCCAGTTGGAAACCCTCCGACCAATCATTCTAGAAGGGGAAAGATCAAACGCTCCATGTTACACTCACTTTTGTGATCTAATTAAAACGGAACTCTTCATTTAGATCCTGCTCAAATACTGTAAAGGTTACCTTCTTTGGTGTACCCAAAACTTGGCAGATCTTGAATATGGTGTCCACTTCACTAGATCCTGGGAATAAAGGTCTGAGGGTGTAAAGCTCAGCCATGATGCAGCCCACCGCCCACTGGTCAATGGGGGAGCTGTAGGATATAGATCTGAGGAGGACCTCTGGTGCTCGATACCTGTTTAGAAATACATTTTTGTATTTGAGTAGAGGGCAATATTTGATGGAATATGGTATGGGGAGAATGAGTGCAATGAGATATTAAAGAGTTTTTGCAGATGATAATTTTGGACTGAGTAATGCACGAATTTTCAAGCTAATATTCACTTGCCATCTGGTTGACACATAGTCCGTGTAGGGTGGTCGAGATCTTATCTCCCGGGCGAGGCCAAAATCCGCTATCTTCACCAACTCAGGGCCCATGCACAGAAGATTCTCAGGCTTCATGTCTCTGTGGAAAAACCCTAAAAGGTCGAAAAGATTTGGTTACTTGATGTCATGATTATTAACGTGCTTCAGAGGTGCAGTAGTGTAACATACCGTGTTTATGAATGAAGGCAAGGCCCTGGAGGATCTGAAACATAATATTTCTTACAGCAGATTCTGGGAACAACCGAGTCCTGAAGTAAGAAGAAAAGGGGGGGGGGAAACCATAAATATTGAAAAGTGTGGATTTCCAAATGCTGAGGGCATACAGTACCTGTCTTTCATTAGCTGGTAGAGGTTTTCTTTCATATACTCAAAGATAAAGTACAAGTGGTCATTCTCTCTGATGACCTCCTTCAACTTAATCACGTTAGCGTGGTTGAGCTTCTTTAAGGACTGAAATGAAAAGACAAGTTCTTTAGCACGAAATGACATACGGGCGTGCAATTAAAAAGAAAGGTCAAAACTGTTAATACAAAGCAGGATGCACAGGGATGGTTCGTTCAGGTATCATCCATCATGCTATATTTTTGTGAAGAGGCCATAGTGGGATTTGTACTTTTTTATGCTTTGACATGCTGTACTTTCGAGCTGGGCTAAATCTCCTACTGCCTTTATAAGTCAAGCTCTAAGAAAAAGGGGTACGGAAGCTCAAGGTAGGGGGGGCTGATAATAGCACACAACAATCACCTTTGACTCATAAGAGCTGCTGTGGGTTGAGTAAAACATTCTGAGTGTGAAAAGAGAGGACAACAAACTGAGTGTTTCACATCCACTTGGATAAATAAATGCCACACCTCTAATATACCCCTTGTTTTTCACCAGGGAGGAAAAATAACAGGCGGCGCCACTGAGTAGCTGCAATTATCTTATCTACCACCAGGAGGTGTGGTAAAAGTAAGTAATGCTGTAATATCTGAAAACGTGAATTACATTTGTACCTAAATGCAAAATCGGCCTTAAGCAAGCAGTGTTGTGTTGATGAATGATGAAGGTTTGTGCTTTCTTTGAATTGCATTTTATGTTATGGAAATAATGTGGAACTGCAACAGAATGCCTTACAGACCTTAACTTCACGGAGATTCATGCATTCTTCCCATGAGTAGAACTTTCTTTTCATCCTAAATTGAAAATATACTTCAGGTTACTGGGATACTATCATCGTTGCTCTCGTTACCATGCATTAGACGTATTTTTACGATGTGGCCTTTAATTAACATGTAGTAGCCGATTCGGCTGGAGTTTGTTTTTGTTCCCTCTCCCCGACCCCACTCCCCCCACCCCTCCCCGGCTGGGGAGGTGGTTAGGTGACACCCAAGCTGACGACGGCTATCTAGATTCTCGTGGACCAATTCAGCATGAGGGATCTGCAGCGGAACACCCTTCTAGAGGACACTGCCAGGACAATCGAAGGCACCTCTGACAGCTCTTCGCTTTGGCCTGGACATCCACATTTTGATTTCCATATGATGTATTTTATGTGCCCTCTTTGCATCCATTGCAGCCTGGTGATCCTGAAAGGGGGATCCTTCCATCTGTGGTCCCTTCTCAAGGTTTCTCATTTTTCCCCTGGTAGGGGTTTTTGAGTTTTTCCTTGCCCTTTTGGGAGCCCAAGATCAGGGGATGCTTTGAGAATAATTGTCAATTGATTGTCTATGTGAAGCCCTTTGAGACTGCTTGTGATTTAGGGCTATACAAATAAACTTGACTTGACTTGACATTATTGAAGTTCACTTTCCGGTTACAACAGTCCACAGTTCAAGTACTAACTACACACACACACTCACTTCTTAATGGCTACAAGCTCTCCGGACTCCAAGTTGCGTCCGAGGATGACCGAGCCATATGTGCCATCGCCGAGCTGCTTGAGGGTGTTGTATCTATTCATTGTGCTCGTCCGTCCATACCCTCACCCGGGGGCAGAAGTCAACTGGGTGGGGAGCCGAGATTTGCTTGCCAGCTGCTGCTGAATGCAGCCAAATGTCCTGTGACAACACTCCAAGTACACAAGTGGAGCTGGAGGACTCATTGTGTCATGGATTTGACTCCTCCCGACTAGTAAAGTGAAAGCATAGGAAAATTATGATTATTCATATCCTGAGCCACATGTAGGGGCTAAAATGCAAACACATCACTGCAATGCAATCGTGTTTGGCTTTTCATCGTTCCATTTATCATAACACCTTGCATCAAATCCTCCCTCAAAGAGGATTTGACTAAATCGGTTGCAGAGTTGGGTTACTTCGATTAATGTAATGTCATGTGACGTATGAACTGTACTTCGCCAAGAGGTAACGCGACATGTACAAACAAGCATGCACAAATGTGATCATGTTGAAATGTCAATCATTTCAGGTAAGCGAATATAGACGTAGCAAGATTGTGCAAAATTCCGATATATATATATATATATATACAAAGTACTTGGTGTTTTCCGCACTCGCTTTACCCAAACGTGTGTTACGTTTTGCTTGAATGATCCTAGTTTTGTAGAGCAAAATTGGAACAGGCGAAGTGGCAGTCTATGGAAGACATAACGCTGCAGTATGCAACAGAACAGACCTTGGAGCGGAGTTCAAATCAAAACAATTCTCACCCTCCTCGTTTCAATCCCGCAAGAGCACATAGTCAAAAAATGAGAAGGAAATAGAGCAAAAATGACATATTTACAGATTGGCTAACGGCATCTCCATCTTCTGTGTGTTCTCCACACAATACAAATGTAATCAAAACCAGGCCCAATCTCGTTGAGAGAGGATTCGCACAAAACTCGCGATATTTGGATGCAAAACTTGCAGCACTTTCACAACAAATCACAGCACCAAAGATATGATGTTGATATTGATTGTAATTTTCCCGACGCCAAGTTCACCTAGCTGTTTTAATACCCCCTTCAAAAAAGACAATACAAATATAGAATTTATGTTTATCCGATACAATGTGATGCAAATGTTTTGAATGAGGGCGGGGCTTTTGAGAAATAGCTCATATGCGGAAGTGAGTGGGCGTGAACTATTGTGCATGTCATTCTTCCATCCTGGTTAAGTAATAATTATTTTCCCCATCTCAATGTATACCCAGGTCATTTAAAAGCCTATAGCAAAAATGTCATGGAAATTGCGTTGATAAAAATGTTCATATCACAAAGGTATCAATTTAACTCCAAATATCTGTGGTTGCAAGTGTAGTTTGTCGCTGTACAATTCGAAAAGTGTGACGACAACATTGAATGTTCACCACATCGTTGACTAAGGTTACTGCAGATATCAAGACTTATTATTTAATTTTGTAGCAAAACAAATTACTTGGCTTCATTTTTTTTAGTTGACGTGTGCAAACGTAAACAGACAAGCCAAAAAGGCAAGCAGACTTCCGGATTTCTTAACTCTCCGAGATAGTGATGTGCATTCCAGTTCTTTTAAGTGAACTGAATCTTTAGAATCAGTTTACTCAAAAGAATCGTTCAACGAATCGTCCCCCCCCCCCCCACACACTGATTCGTTTTTTATTTATTTAAATACTTCAATATATAATAATTTAATAATTCATATACACGCCTAATTATTGTTATCCAATATACCTACTGCACTTTCACATTAGATTGCTGGTTTGAAATTTACTGTTATTATTATTATTTTAATAAACTTTTATGTTAAAATTTGTCTGGTGTTTTATTCCTTGTTTTTATTTTTTTTGGGCATGAAAACATAAAAATATGACATTTGGTTAACCATATGTATTTGTTTTACGTTGTGTAATAGGTGTTGGTGTCCCCCAAAATAAAGAGCAAGTAGTGAAATACACATTCTTGATACGTACAAAAAATGCATAAAGTTATTATGTACACCTGAAAATGGCGGTGTACCTAATGGAGTGTCCTTGTGACGTCACAGATCAAACAGCCAATCAGAAAGTGGGGGGTTGTTTGGGTGTGGCACTTTTCACTTTCCTTTAAATTTTGACCATGATTTTTCCCTAATGAAGTGGCCTGTGATTAGGTACACCTGAAAATGGCGGTGTACCTAATGGAGTGTCCTTGTGACGTCACAGATCAAACAGCCAATCAGAAAGTGGGGGGTTGTTTGGGTGTGGCACTTTTCACTTTCCTTTAAATTTTGACCATGAGTTTTCCCTAATGAAGTGGCCTGTGATTAGGTACACCTGAAAATGGCGGTGTACCTAATGGAGTGTCCTTGTGACGTCACAGATCAAACAGCCAATCAGAAAGTGGGGGGTTGTTTGGGTGTGGCACTTTTCACTTTCATTTAAATTTTGACCATGAGTTTTCCCTAATGAAGTGGCCTGTGATTAGGTACACCTGAAAATGGCGGTGTACCTAATGGAGTGTCCTTGTGACGTCACAGATCAAACAGCCAATCAGAAAGTGGGGGGTTGTTTGGGTGTGGCACTTTTCACTTTCATTTAAATTTTGACCATGAGTTTTCCCTAATGAAGTGGCCTGTGATTAGGTACACCTGAAAATGGCGGTGTACCTAATGGAGTGTCCTTGTGACGTCACAGATCAAACAGCCAATCAGAAAGTGGGGGGTTGTTTGGGTGTGGCACTTTTCACTTTCCTTTAAATTTTGACCACGAGTTTTCCCTAATGAAGTGGCCTGTGATTAGGTACACCTGAAAATGGCGGTGTACCTAATGGAGTGTCCTTGTGACGTCACAGATCAAACAGCCAATCAGAAAGTGGGGGGTTGTTTGGGTGTGGCACTTTTCACTTTCCTTTAAATTTTGACCATGATTTTTCCCTAATGAAGTGGCCTGTGATTAGGTACACCTGAAAATGGCGGTGTACCTAATGGAGTGTCCTTGTGACGTCACAGATCAAACAGCCAATCAGAAAGTGGGGGGTTGTTTGGGTGTGGCACTTTTCACTTTCCTTTAAATTTTGACCATGAGTTTTCCCTAATGAAGTGGCCTGTGATTAGGTACACCTGAAAATGGCGGTGTACCTAATGGAGTGTCCTTGTGACGTCACAGATCAAACAGCCAATCAGAAAGTGGGGGGTTGTTTGGGTGTGGCACTTTTCACTTTCCTTTAAGTTTTGACCATGAGTTTTCCCTAATGAAGTGGCCTGTGATTAGGTACACCTGAAAATGGCGGTGTACCTAATGGAGTGTCCTTGTGACGTCACAGATCAAACAGCCAATCAGAAAGTGGGGGGTTGTTTGGGTGTGGCACTTTTCACTTTCCTTTAAATTTTGACCATGATTTTTCCCTAATGAAGTGGCCTGTGATTAGGTACACCTGAAAATGGCGGTGTACCTAATGGAGTGTCCTTGTGACGTCACAGATCAAACAGCCAATCAGAAAGTGGGGGGTTGTTTGGGTGTGGCACTTTTCACTTTCCTTTAAATTTTGACCATGAGTTTTCCCTAATGAAGTGGCCTGTGATTAGGTACACCTGAAAATGGCGGTGTACCTAATGGAGTGTCCTTGTGACGTCACAGATCAAACAGCCAATCAGAAAGTGGGGGGTTGTTTGGGTGTGGCACTTTTCACTTTCCTTTAAGTTTTGACCATGAGTTTTCCCTAATGAAGTGGCCTGTGATTAGGTACACCTGAAAATGGCGGTGTACCTAATGGAGTGTCCTTGTGACGTCACAGATCAAACAGCCAATCAGAAAGTGGGGGGTTGTTTGGGTGTGGCACTTTTCACTTTCCTTTAAATTTTGACCATGATTTTTCCCTAATGAAGTGGCCTGTGATTAGGTACACCTGAAAATGGCGGTGTACCTAATGGAGTGTCCTTGTGACGTCACAGATCAAACAGCCAATCAGAAAGTGGGGGGTTGTTTGGGTGTGGCACTTTTCACTTTCCTTTAAATTTTGACCATGAGTTTTCCCTAATGAAGTGGCCTGTGATTAGGTACACCTGAAAATGGCGGTGTACCTAATGGAGTGTCCTTGTGACGTCACAGATCAAACAGCCAATCAGAAAGTGGGGGGTTGTTTGGGTGTGGCACTTTTCACTTTCCTTTAAATTTTGACCATGATTTTTCCCTAATGAAGTGGCCTGTGATTAGGGACACCTGAAAATGGTGGTGTACCTAATGGGGTATCTAAGTGACGTCACAGATCAAACAGCCAATCAGAAAAATCATTCACTTGTCTGTAACCCAGTGTAAAATAAACGTGTCCATTTTTCATGTAATGACGCCAAGCTACCGCAAGATGGCAGTGCCCCCATTCACTCGTATGTAACCCAGCGTAAAATGAACATGTCCATTTCTCCTTTTCATCAGACGTCCATTATACACTACCTTATAAAAAAAAACCAATTTCCATCTGCACAATGGCAGAATGGTTTATAACTTTACCCGGTGATCGGGAGACTGTGGTTCGAGCCCCACACGAAGCAGACTTTGAGCTAAAGTTTGCATAGTGTAAGACTGCGGTTCACGCTTTATGAAGCGGTGCATGTAATGACGCCAAGCTACCGCAAGATGGCAGTGCCCCCATTCACTCGTATGTAACCCAGTGTAAAATGAACATGTCTAGTCTGCCTTTTCGACTAAACGTCCTCTATGTAACGTACACTACCAAATAAAAAAAAAACGGACACCCCCTGCAAAATGGCAGAATGGTTTATAACTTTGCCCGGTGATCGGGAGACTATGGTTCGAGCCCCACACGAAGCAAACCTTAAGCTAAAGTTTGAATAGTGTGAGACTCGAACTCGGTTCTTCCGAACATAAGGCAAAAGCTTGATCCACCACACCATTGAATATTGTGCATGTGCTCGGTGAATTAGTAAATTTATCCATTTTGTAAAATATATACTATGAATACATAAGAAAACTCCGAAAATTTCAACGCCAAAATGGCTGAATGGTTTATGACTTGGGATGGTGTCCAGCAGCCTCTGGTTCGAGACTTGCACTTTGCATCTTTTTCAAATGAAATAGAGAGGCATATAAGATTCGAACCCGCCTCTCCCATAACCAAGGGAAAAGCTTTACCACTCGGCCATTCGAGACCTCAATAAAAATAATGGACAAGTGTTTGTAATTGAAGGTTGCTCTAAACCTTTCCTGAAGATAGCTTCATGATTTAGGATAATACAAACTATTCTCATGTCTCAGCTCAACCGGCAATGGTCGAGAGGATAGGACCGTTGAATGCGAACATTGCAGCGTTGGTTCGAGGCCAGGTTCCTCCGATGATTCCACTTAGCATTTTTTTTCCTCAAATTTTTTGTTTGTTTGATGACGTCATCACAAAAAGACTATAAAATGCGCCAAGAACGCGACGCTCATTCTCTCACTCTCCTCTGACAGCGAGCGCCACGCTGCTCTGGTCCACCTGCTGCACAACCGCGTTTAAAAGTGACAAGGTGGGTGTTCAACGTTTGTTAACCTTTTCTAACTAACTGCTTTTGCTCTCTTTTCAGCGTCAACCTGCACTTTGGGCGTGCTTCTTTTATCTTGCAAGCATGCAAGCCAAAATGTTTGCAGAAGCTAGCGTTAGCCGTTAGCGTCTTCGACGAGCATCAAAACGCATTCATTTGGCACATTTAACGGTGGGTAAGTGCTTCTACATTTTCAAAACTCAAGCACGCATCGTGTGGAAAGACTACTAATACCATTTTTGCACAAACATTTAGCAACGTAAGGACGACAGCGCCGTTTGGCCGAAGGTAAGTAGACAAAGCAGCGTTTCCATAAATCCACCAGAGAATGACAGAAACTGGTATTTCGATGCATTAATATTAATTTTCTGCTTTCTGTCTGCAGGTGCAAATCTTCAAACTTGCAAGACTGACTTTCTGTGAGTTTTCAAGTCAATCGACTACTCTTGTCTTCTCATTTCTGTCCACAGGCCTGAATCTGGAACAGAGGGAGCAGATTGACTGCAAAGTGGCAAAAAGTATTTTATTAGCAAGGCCTTATCAAATTGACTAAAGCAAACATTTGTTCTTTTTCTTTTGTCTGCAGGGTCCAAGATGGCCGACTTGCGGTTCTCGCATGGCTTCATGAAACACTTACAGGTAGATCTACTCTTGCTCAACCCAATTTGCTGAAAATGGAAAAGCAGAATGGTTGTAACGTTACCGTGTCTTTCAGAGCAGCAAGCTGTGGTTGGAGAGACGTCCATCCGGCCGTCCGGCGCTGCCCTCCATTCCTCACTGGTGAATCACGCACGCATCCAAATGTTTGACAAGTGTCAAACATTTCAACTTGTTGTTCCTCCTTTTGTCCACCAGGTGGTGCTAAAGGACCTAGTATCTGCAGCATGGATCTACAAGGTTTTGAACCTGTCATTATCAACTTATCTGACGTGCTGACAACTTACTACAATTGTTTAAAATTGTAAAACTGCATTGTTTAAAAGCACTTACCTACTTTTTTTTTATGCCTCCCTCTTCCTGCACAGCAGTTTCCAGTAAGGATGCAGTTGGAAAATCTGCCACCTGCTGGCCAAAGGAACTAGCCCCCCAAAACCATGCAGAGTGGCCTCAAGGCTGCCTCCATTTCCAGAGTTGACAAATAAATGCAGCTTGATGGTCTCTCGTTTGTGTTGTGTGCAGGTGTCCACCCTGGAGAGTCCTGACAACATTTCAGGTACTGACCGGCTGCTTCCAGTCTACAGTTAAAAGTAAAAGCAGTGAAGTTAGAATTGTTGTGTCAATGTTCCCTTTTCTTTCCAGGCAAAGGTGGCAAATCCTGGTCCAGAAAGTGCAGCCTGCCACAGTGTCTTCAGCCTCTGAGCTCATTCACCTGGATCTGAAGGGCCCTCTACTGGTAAGAGAAGCAGAGTAAATGACATTTAAGCCAACATGTTTCAAAACTTGAATCAGTTTTTTGTGTCCAGTGTGGAGAACCATCAAGTACCTGCTAGCAGCGGAAGCTGAGGACCAGAGCAAAGCTGGAGACCAGCAACACTTTAGTCTTGTTGCAACCTGAGAAGTAAAGTTAAAGTAAGGCACTTTAAATGCTCCTCATAGCACAATCTTTTTATTCCAATAATTATTTTCCTCTATTTTCCGACAGGCAGCAAGGAATGAGATCTGCTTCTTGGTTATGCAGCTCACAATACCTGATGCAATGAACAACTCTACTTCTGCACTGGTATGTTACATACCAAAACATTTTCTGCACCAAACGTTGACTTAACCCATTACTTACAATCTCTTTTTTTGTTTTAGGTCCAGGCATAGAGTAACACTCGTCCCTCTGGCCGACCGCTTCGCCACTCGTCCCTCTGGCCGACCGCTTCGCCACTCGTCCCTCTGGCCGACCGCTTCGCCACTCGTCCCTCTGGCCGACCGCTTCGCCACTCGTCCCTCTGGCCGACCGCTTCGCCACTCGTCCCTCTGGCAGACCGCTTCGCCACTCGTCCCTCTGGCCGACCGCTTCGCCACTCGTCCCTCTGGCCGACCGCTTCGCCACTCGTCCCTCTGGCCGACCGCTTCGCCACTCGTCCCTCTGGCCGACCGCTTCGCCACTCGTCCCTCTGGCCGACCGCTTCGCCACTCGTCCCTCTGGCCGACCGCTTCGCCACTCGTCCCTCTGGCCGACCGCTTCGCCACTCGTCCCTCTGGCAGACCGCTTCGCCACTCGTCCCGCTGGCCGACCGCTTCGCCACTCGTCCCTCTGGCCGACCGCTTCGCCACTCGTCCCTCTGGCCGACCGCTTCGCCACTCGTCCCTCTGGCCGACCGCTTCGCCACTCGTCCCTCTGGCCGACCGCTTCGCCACTCGTCCCGCTGGCCGACGGCTTCGCCACTCGTCCCGCTGGCCGACCGCTTCGCCACTCGTCCCGCTGGCCGACCATTTGCCAACTCGGCAATGAGCAGACTGCCATCCAACGTGTTACTTTGTTGTGATTGAATGTTTACTCTGCAAAAGAAATAAAGCTTTATTACAAATAACACAAACTTTCAGCTCTCTCTTTATCAAACATCACAGAACAAACATTTCTTTTCTTTCCAATACTTTTTATTTTTTCCCCCCACCCCAAAATTTTTTTTTTTTTTTTTTTTACAAAAATTTTCTGGGAAATTTTGAAAAAAGGGCGGAATTATGACTGGAATACCCTTTTTTGATTGGCTGAGAGGACTAAGTGGGTGGAGCAATGGGAATGAAAGGCTGTGATTGGCTAAAGAGTGGGCGTGAATATGCAAATGAGGTGATTTGTGATTGGTTAGATCCTGAGTGGGCGTGGTTTGCTGAAAATGAAGCAATCTGATTGGTTGGATGTGCAAACGCGACATTCTGATTGGCTGTCAGAAAGTGGGCGTGGCTATGCAAATTTGTGACGAGACGTGATTGGTCAGGTTGAATTTGGGCGGAGGTAGGAGGCGGGCAAAGTGGCACTTAGGTTTTGGAAGGTTCTTTTTAGCTTTGAGTTGAGTGTTTGCCTTCAGCCACTGAACAGAGCCAAGTCTTTGACTGCTTCTCTCTGTCTCCACATGAGTCAAGGTGATGCAATTATCACCTTGACTCATGTGGAGACAGAGAGAAGCAGTCAAATACGTGGCTCTGTTGCAGTGACGCTCACCTCAAGGCTGAATACCTACTTGTGTCCATAGTAGTGGACACTTAGGGTTTGGAAGTGGCCAACTCAAGACTTCAAACAGTACTTTGCCAATGCAGTGACCACCAAGCACGAAAGACTTCAAATAAGCAAGTTTGCTCATAAATCACAAAGACTCACATTCCACTTGAACAATGTATTGAATAGAAAAGCAGTTTGAAAAGGCCCTGCCTGCATGGAAGCAGATGAAGTGCTGGATGAGCTCACTCAGGTACGATGTCACTTCTCGTGGCAGGCACTAGGGGGAAGGTGAGCACATGTAAACAGTGCAAACGTCTCTCACTGGGACAAAACCTAAGTGCCAGGTACTGCACAGTACCACCACCACCACCACCACCACTCACTTTTGGACAGGTTTTTCCATGACAGTGATGCAAACCAAGTTAGTTAAATATATGTTTCTGACTAACTTGGTTTGCATCAATGTCATGAAAAAACACATCCAGACGAGTGTGATGATGATATTGTGCAGTACCTGGCACTTGGGTTTTGTGAGAGATGTCAACTGCTTGCATGTGCTCACCTTCTCCCTGGTGTGCCATGACAAGATGACATCGCACATCAGCTCCTCGAGCACATAACACTACCAACTAACTAACTAACTAACTAACACAATTTTTTTCTTTTTTTTAGATTCATTTTTTTTTAGATTTAAGTCATAATTTTAGAAGAACAAAGTGGTACACTTTCACTTTTCATGTGTGCCAACTACGGTCAAAAAATATACTTTTTAAGTTCAAATGCAAGTCCATTTTTCAAAACTATACTTCTTACATTGACATGTAACTTTAACCATTGTAGAGCAATTATTTTGTTTCTTTTCACTGTGGCCCAAATAATCATCAGGACATTATTCATTTGGGAAATGACCAATTAAAATGTCCTTTGATAATATTTTGGAAGATTTTAAGTCATATATGACACGACCTTCTACATTTGAGATTAGGAGGCAAACAAAATGGGGAGGTACCTACCTTTCGAGATATGCAGATAGACGACCAGGAGTCGACGTGGAGCCTCCAGTCTTCAAGTTTGGACATGGAAAAACATAGAAAAACAACGTTCAACTCAAACGCTTTCCTTGATTATCGATTGATTGACAGCCGAGTGCTACTTGTGGGTGTGCTAGCTAACGCTCCACCTCTTGTTTCACGAGAGCCAGCGAGTTTCCACTGACCTAACGACTAACAAATATTGTCCTTTCATGTCATTGTTTACATGAACGAATTTACATACATACAGCAAATCGAGAACTTGGAAAAAGTTGACATTACTCACTCGAAACCCCAAATGGTAAATACCTAAAGAGCTAGCTGCTTGCTGAATCGAAAGTGTACGGTAGCCGAGAAAGCTCAATTCAAGTCACACAAAAGCGCGTCTTTGGCAACTTGCACAAAAGACACTCCCACATCATGCATATGACACTAGATTCAAGATTGAAGAGTTTTTATTCGCCATGTTAGAGCGTGCCAAACAAGGTACATCACAGCCTCTGTTCAACATTTGAGTGACTAACAACACTCAGGACATGTGAAAAAATGACAAATATTCTCATACACTAGTTCGGATCATTAAGTAAACACGCATAAAAGATGCTAAAAAAAAGTTAAAAAAAAAAAAGACCAGCCTTGTCAAAAAATGTATATTCTGTCATATAGTCTGTGTTTCATACAAATGTAAGTTGTAATGATATGAGCAAACGGAGATCTGCTCATCATTGTTTACGTGAATGAAACATGTACCTCCGGACAACACGGCGCTGGGAGGAAGGATGGAGAAAATGAAGATGAGGGAGACGTAAAACAAGGAATAAAACACCAGACAGGTTTCAACATAAATGTTTATTAAAACAACAACAATAATAAAATTCAATTTCAAACCAGCAATCTAAAATGAAATTGCAGTCGATATATTGGATAACAATATTTAGGAGTGTATATGCATACACGTTATTAAAAAAAACTACTGTGTTATAAAATAAAGATTACCCAAAGAGAAGCATAATCTCCCCGCTGTTGCATAACGGCGCATCCTTTCATGCAGTAAAGTTAGTCGTTAGATTGGCAAAAACGAGCACAAAACAAGTGGCGTTTCAGTGTGTGGTTCTTTCCTTGGCAAATCGTTTATCTCCATTCTGGATCACGTTCATTCACGCAAGGAGTCGCGACGCGTTCGATGACTGATACGTTGATGCACGGGAAGGAAGGCAGTTCACTCATTGACTCTTTCCCTCACTGATCCGTTCTCGCGATGAACTGGAAATGGAAATCCTCACTGACTCGAACGGGAAATGCAATTTACGACTCGTTCGTGAACGGGAAGTTACGTCATTTTCTTCTTTGTTTTGTTTTACGGCGTGGTGGTATCAGCTTCAATGCGCATGACTGACATCTACTGGTTGAAGTCATATGAACTGAAAAAAAGGACGAATCACTTTAGGAAGTGATTCGTTCACTCTCGTTCACTGAAAACATTCGTTATTTTGAACGAATCCTTCACTCGAGCCAACACTACTCGGAGATCTGCTCGGAGCGCTAGTCGAAATGGCTGCGTTCTTGCGCGCTCGCAAATATGTTCGTTGCGTAGTCCGTTTCTCTGACCGTGACTTGTAAACGCCACGCTGAACGTTTTTGAAGAGACACGCACTTACTAAAAAGGACTTTCTCTGCCAAGTTGTCATGGTATGTCACGGTGCGAGTTAGCTCTTAGCAAGCTAGTATTGACATCAACTAGCTAGCGCTTAGTCAACACGTTTGTCGTCAGCTGTCTGCAAGTACACGAGTAACTAACTCAGTTGTCAACACTGGGACATATTGTGCAGCATTTCATTTCAAGACACTAAAATATCAATTTATCGAACTCAGATGTCATTACACCATTAGCATAATTCTCTTAGTGATGTTTACCTCAGTTTTACTATATCAACAGAAACACCAATGCGTCTGATGAGAATGTTGTTTTCCCACGTTTGTGTAGATTGTCAATCAAACATATCACGCTAATCCGCAAAATTAAATCGAGTTAACTGTTGTTTGTTTAACTTGTTTTCTAAAACGTTCAAATATGACTTGGCAGGTTGCGCTACTATGTGAGCGTTATGTGAATCATTAAAAATCGTACCTATTACTTCATAATAAACGCTCAGATCTGTGTAGTGCCTTTCTGATCACCCAAGGGCACTTTATAATAACTCAAGTGGGTAATAATAACGCTGACTATGAATAGCCACCATCAGATAGTCGACCGTCTTGGCAGCAGGATGGAAGATTCCAGTAGAGGTCCAATATGCAGGGGAGGCTCCTTGTGGAGGTTTTGAAGACGGCAGGGCAGTAAACTGATCAAGAAAGGTTAAGATCAATATTGGCTAGTGACAGATGTTAACTAGCTCCTCAATGTATACATATTTAGTTTATGTCAACATCCACTAGATCAATGATTAGTGGATTGAGCATCGATGGAAGAAATTGCCCAAGTAAAGAAAATGTTGTGTAAATCCTTCACAATTAGTATGAATATAAAATCTGATTGTATATGATAGATTATATAGCTGAGGTGTTTTCTAAATATACTGAGAGTACATCATAAATAAAAATGAGGATACTA
The DNA here is from genome assembly GCF_054491065.1 of Syngnathus leptorhynchus. NCBI lineage: Eukaryota > Metazoa > Chordata > Actinopteri > Syngnathiformes > Syngnathidae > Syngnathus > Syngnathus leptorhynchus. The sequence goes on along the minus strand of NC_141204.1, from coordinate 7,111,449 downwards.
ATAAGGATACTGTGCTAATATCTGTTTGATTCTGTTACCAGTCACAGTGCTAAAGGCCCTGGCTAATGTGTATTCACTTTTACTAGGCTGAAGAAAATGTGGATATCGGTGGCACGGTGGAGGAGGAAGATGAGAATTCTGATGACCCAAATCTTGAGGTAAAATAGCCTTGCTCAGTATAGACTGCCGTTCATTGATTCTTTGGTGTGACTCTTGTTGAATAAGGCTTCATGTTGGATGTTTTATTGAATTAAAAATGATTAATAGCCCATTTCCCTAACATGTAATATTTCAGCTGCAGCTCAATGCTTTCCGAGCTAAGTGGATGTCTGAGCTCAAGCCGAGCAGCAACACGAGGCTGCTGCGAGTCACGGGTTCGAGGAGGACGCAAGAAATTGCTCGGGAGGAAGAGGTATGCCTGCGAAACTGATAACTGGCCCTGTTAATGTTGTGTGCGTTGTAATTCTTTACAATTTTTCCCGTTAGGCTGCTGAGCTGTTCTTGAGAGCTGTTCAGGAAGAGCAGAATGGAGCCTTTTATGAGGGTGAATAAATGATTTCAATATATCTGTGAGATTGTAAATGTGCTTGAGCAATCAGTTCAATGCCTCGACTGTTGTAACGCTTTTTATTATTGGCAGCTATCAAGTTCTATCGCCTGGCTATGCAGCTTGTGCCCGACATTGAATCAAAGATCAACTACAGCCACCCTGACGCCAATCAAGTTGAGGGAAACTAGTAAGATGCTCCACACTGTTGTTAAGCTTTTCTATTCAAAACCTTGGTGTCACCAACTTAGTTCTGGACACTCCATTCAAAAGTTTGGAGGTCACAAATGATTACTGCAAAGGTGCTCTATAGGCAGCCCACAAAAAATACTAAAATGTGCAAGTCTTGCATTATCTGGGCTTCCTAACACAGCTTTGTGTGTCGTATCACAGTAAGGAGGAGAGGGATGCCGACGGAGAGATAGAGGATCTGGTTGCCTACTTTGAGCAGGAGCTCACGTTGGCCACTTCCTTTCCTAAGATTTGCTCGCCTGAATTTGAAAAATCTCAGGTGCATATGTCAGGTAGCACGCTTCCTCATTATTTCATCTCTTTGCTCCCCACGGTTGTCACCACATGACTCACCTTTGTATTCCATTCGGCAGCATTGCCACGGGAGATCCTCATGTATATATTCCGTTGGGTTGTGTCACGCGACCTGGACATGCGAGCCCTCGAGCAGCTGTCGCTGGTTTGTCGTGGCTTTTACATTTGTGCAAGGTCAGCACCGCTTGCCTCTTCAATTATCGCTCCGTGCCTGCCGAGTACAAGAAAAGTGAAAAGAACCGCGTTCTTCATGTTTACTACTTTTCTGTTTTTGTGTGGCAGGGATCCTGAGATTTGGCGTTCAGCCTGCCAAAGAGTGTGGGGGCGAAACTGCACCAAGCTGGGACACTTCCTGTCTTGGAGAGAGATGTTCCTGCAGAGGCCCCGTGTCCGTTTCGATGGTATCTATGCGCCGTGGCAATGCTTCAATCGACCACCTCCCCCTGCCCTTCCACCAAACTTTGTTCTCACATTGCCCGAGCAGGCATCTACATCAGCAGAACGTCGTACATTCGTCAAGGAGAGCAATCTCTGGACGGCTTCTACCGACCTTGGCACCATGTCGACTTCTACAGGTAGATTTGGGACACACAGACACACACACACACACTACTTTGGCGCTTGTCAACTTTTAAGTCAATATATAGTGTGTTTGTGTTTTTGTCAGGTACTTGCGCTTCTTCCCTGATGGCAGCGTGCTCATGCTGACCACACCTGAGGAGCCTCTCTCGATTGTCCCTCGCTTACGCACTCAAAATGTCAGGTGAGGCCATGTTGGGGTTTTTTTCTGATAATAATGCACATTCTTTTAATCGTCGTGACATATTTTGTTTAATGGAGTTAGAATGGGCTTTAAAATAGTTTTGACCAGGACACTCAGATTGCAAGCGTGTCGGTCAATGAAAGCTGACGTTATTATTTCAAACGACATCTGTCTTGCTTCTGCAGAATGGACGGCGTCAAGTTGGGCCACTTCCGTCTGTCCCAGGAGACGGACAACCAAACCAAAGTTTACGCAGTCGTACGCAAGAGAAAGGAGGAGGTGAGATGATTGAACAAAGAACCTAAAGTTCTTGAATGAACCGCAAAAACATAAAGTACATATTTGTTTTAAAATGTTGATACATCAAATCACTTATGTGTGTGTACTTATGGCCAGAAATCATCCGAGATGCAAAAGAATCGGTTCTGCAGGCGGTACCCAGTCCCTGAGACCGAGCACACCTTCCACGTGGGACTTCTTCTGTCCTCTGGGGGGCGCCAGAGTTTTAATAAACTGGCGTGGATCCACCATTCTTGCCACATCACTTACAAGTATGAGCTGCTAGACACAAGTGTGCTTGTTCTTGCAAAGGGACCGAAGGGTTGTGCTAATTTATGTTCATAACATGCAAGCATAATTGCAGACATGGACAATAATTAATAAAACATTTCAACATTTATTTTAGAAATTCCCTAAATCTTGCAGAGTAAAAAATACATGTAATAAATACTTTTTTTAATGTTCTTTTTCAGGCTGACTGGGGAAACTGTTATCAGTGCATTCGACCTGAACAAGATGTACACACCTTTCATCTTCGGACGCGTCAAGAGTTACACAGCATTCTCAGATCAGCCGCTGTAAGACACCCGGATGATCATCGACAGAGACCACCTGGTTCACTAAACAACCTTAAACACACTAGAACATGATATTAATAACTGGTTAATCTTGTGATTTTCAGAAATGTTGCAAAGTGATTTGAACACTAGGTAATTAGCAGTCCCAGTACGCATGTTCCCGGCAATGAATGTTCATTATGGTTTTGTCTCATGATGCACTTTCTCCTTCAAATACACAGTGATAAAATGCTTACGTTTCAATTGTTTGACTCGACAGCATGTTATGCATAGTACACACTACGTCACATCATAGTGTTATTAAATATCAACAAGAGAACGTCAGATGTTATAATCCTTTTTTTCCCCCTGAGAACAGAACATGGACGGATCAAAGAGGATTTCTAGAGCAGGGAGGGAAGAAGTGGTTTTAAATGTTTCAATTGTTTCAAGCCTCTCAAATGTAGAAGCAGTTTTGTGACCATATTCTTAGAGCCAAATTATTAGAAAGTAATTTTGATGAATATTTGGGGGGTTTAATAAGGCAGAAGCATGCTTCAGACTAGTTAGATGCTTAAGAGTGGATATAATTTAAGTATGCTTTAGGTTCTATGGGATACGTGTGATTAGGACAAAAAAAGTCAGCGGGAGCAATGAAAGCATGTTTTTTTTTTTTTGACCTTGTCCGTATCCGGTCCTGTATGGGATCAACGGTGATTTTGCCATATTATGTAAACCTTCTGGTCTGTTCAACTGAGATGACATTCGGAGAGTAAACTTCAGCCAACGACCCTGAAATGCAAGAACTTTCCATAAAGTCCGTCAAACTGGTCGGGAAGCAGACACGTACGCCAACTACGCCGGACAAATCATGCAGAACAAGACGAGCGTAGACAGGAATTAACACGAGTGAAAGAAAACAATTGGTCCGTGAGTATACCGAAGCAATGAAGGTAAGTAATGCATGCATTGGATAAACCTCATTTGTCTATTGTAGCAATGTTGCAAATTGTGACAAAAACTGAGCGCTTTGCTGACATAATAGTTTGATTTGTAATGCTCGCGTGTGCATCAGTGTTCCTGTTATTGATCACCCATATCCTGCCACGCCATTCCGGATGAGACCTAAACTCTTTTGCATCTGAGGACATAATCAATGTCTATTTTATGATTTATTTGCAACCCAAACATGACCTATTAATTAATATGATATTGGTTTCTTCAGGTTTTTTTTTTTTTTGCAAAAGATATTTTATTCAAGGAGAAACAACATGTGAAGTACCTGAACGATTTTATTTGTCGACTTGTGCAATTTATAACCGGAAATGCATCAGTTGGGGTTTTCTACAATAATTCTCAAGTATGATGTGTATCATACTTGATAAGACTTCCTGTGTGTTAATCAAGCACACCTCTTCTGCTTTAAGTGTAATAAACATGAACATGATTACTTTCCATTCTTGATGATATTAAAACACAGTCAAGTCAGGCACAGAGTGAACCAGCATCAGTGTGGTGACATTAGCACTAGCAACCAAATAAACAGGTCCATGAAGGCACCGCATCTACAATTTTATTTTATAAATAATCTAAAAAGTGGCGCTCATAATGTTGAGTGAGACTGAACTCTTAATAAATTAAATACATAGGGTCGCTGCATAACATATTAAAAATGAGTGCCAAGGGATTTGGTTAATGTTTCATAGCAGTGTGTCTACTGTGCAACTATTTGACCAGAAGCATCTTGCCCTGTCCTAGCCGGCCTCTGCAAAAGGACATAGTATTTAGAGATTACGTGACAGTACAAAGCAGGACACAAGAAGCGCGCTCTTGTTACATGTCAAGGACGGTCCAAAACGCTGTGTGCTTCAAATATAAAGCACGCTTACCGGAGCTTTTTACCTTCAGTCAGTCGGTTTAAATTGAAGATGCAAATACTGTAAATGAAGGCGTAGACCATGACCTACTGGACTTTACTTTTTGATTTTTAGCAGCATTAAGCAAGGTTGGGAGTTGCCATTGTTAATCCAGCCTCAGTTCTTCTTGATTTTGAGCACCGTGTTCCTTTGAGAGTGTCCGTTGGTAGACAGGGAAGCGCCGTTCTGGAGCTCCGTGGGCTTGTGTTTCTTGTACGTCTGTTGAAGGGCCAAAGGAAGCACAAGATGATTGTTAAAATGAAGGACAGAAGATATATATTTTCAAAAGATGTCATATTTTCCTAGTTTGAAACCTATTTTGAAACTCTACTTTGAAACCCCAAGGCTAGTTTGACACCCTACTTTGAAACCCTAACCCTGTTTTTAAATTCTAGTTTGAAACCTTGACCCTAATTTCAAAACTCTAACCTTAGTTTGAAACCCTACTTGGAAACACTAACCCTAGTTTGACACTTTATAATGATGTTCAGAAAGAAAATTCACCTGTTGCCAAATCCTAATTCATAAATACAATACAAACAAAATAATAAAGCATCTAAAAAGCATCTCTGATTTAAAAAAAAAATACTAAAGAATTTTGTATCAGACAAAATGACCTGAATGTAGAAGTTGGAAAAGAAGACAATGAGGGTGATCATGTAAACAATTTGGAAGTAGAGCCATCCATAGGGCACACCACATGGCCATTTGATGGCACACAGTGTCTGCAACATCGTTAAGAAGAACTGGATCTGCAGGGGAAACATGACACACACACACACGCACACACTGCAGTTAGAAGGTGACGAGAAAGACAATATTGATCTGAGGCCCAAAATATCTAATGGATACACAAATGTGTTTTTGCCTCATCTGTGACTTGTTTCGAGCAGTGCCTAAAATATGATTAACATCTGCTTCAAGGACAGAACTTGGGACATAGACACCGACTTGAAGCCACATTTGACTAGCTTACCAGCTGGAGCTGCGTGATGTACTTCTTCCACCAGAGGTACGGGCGCACGGCGGGGATGGCTGACAGGCCGTAGTACGAGTACATGACCACGTGGACAAAACTGTTGAGGGTAGGCCCGAAGTAGGCTGGAAGACAAAAGAGTCCTTATAGTCCACAAGTGATGTCGCAATCGAAGCTTAGCTGCAAGGTTGCCGATTGTTTTTCATCAAACAAGCTCAACACATGATGTTTCATTTTGGTGCATCGATGTTATGTCATAAGCGATATCATCCATCCATCACTCACAATGACCACATGGGAGCCAGTTGATGACAAACCACCAAATGTTGAGCATGCTGACGTGGTGGTAGACGTGAAGAACGGTGATCTGGTGATTGTTCTTTCGCAGAATGAAGAAAAACGTGTCCATAAACTCAATGGACTTGGAGAAGTAGTACCACCACAGAACATTCATGATCTGAGGAAAACACGGAGAAGTCAAAGGCAAATTAGCACGTGTTGGACTCTGGGAAGAAGAAAAATAAATGTGTTAAAAACAAGACATATTTTTGCGACTCACTCACCTTATTGTCCACTTCTGGTGCGCTGTACGTGTTCTGACAGTACAAGTTGTAGCTGCTGTTCCACAGAGCAGACACAAGCTGAGGACAAAAATGAGTCAAGGTATACACATTGCATTTCACAATATCAAATGTACAGCAAAATAAATAAAAACAAAGCTATGAGAGGAAAAAAAAATGCTGGTTACAAAATTACTCAGACACAACAGTGTGCAAATGGAAAGTGAAAAACAATCCAGTGGGCTTTAGAATATTTTGTCGGGCCTAAAAAGAAGCGCAAAATCCTTCGTTTCCTCATTTGAATGAGACTTCCTGCGGACAAATGAACTCAACTCAGTTAAAAGTAAATTGTGAAGTGTAATTTAATGCCGAGTCGCCAAATCAATAATGATCAACCCCCCTGTGCGGAAGAAGCGAAAGATTCGGTTGTAATGAATAAATGAACAGCCATCATTTTTCTTTTGTCTTTTTGTGTCCTGGCCGCAGCTTGATTTTCTGTTTGAACCACTCATGGAAAAAAAAAAAATCCTGACCAATCATTTTGATTGCAATCGCTGTGTACTTTGACTATTAGAACACGCAACACAGAGTTTAATGAACCTTGGCAATGCAGATGGGGAGGCAAGAAGTCAGCCAGAAAAGGCAGAAACACACTTTAGACTCGCATTAAAAAAAATAAAAAAAACATCTATCAAGTGAACTCGTATTCTGATTCACAAGAGACCACAAGTGATCTCCAAAATTTCGAACTACATCTCCAAGGTAGGTTCCACGATTTGTAGCGGGACGTCCTGGAGTCGGTTGCCTGACAACGAGCCCCAGAGCCATCAAATAGCCTGATTGATTTAATCATGGATTAGAAAAAAAGAATCAATAGTTAACTGACCCACTGGAGTTTGAGTTAGTTTGTAACAAAATTCCGTCATCAGTGTCTGCGACGGCCCACGTACCTGATAGAACATGCCGAGCGACAGGAACGTAAGGCCCATGTTGTAGACCACGAGGAGGCCTTTGCATGAGAACGCCTGCCTGTGCTTCATGTACTTGGGTCCCGTCCACACCACCACAAGATACACAACGGTGAGGGCAAGTGTCGGCGAGTAGTTGTCGAGCAGCGGCCAACCACGTACCCGCTGATCTGAAACAATCAGAGGGAAGGTTAGATCGGATCGGTACATGAATAAAATTGACGACCTACCAACATTGCTCTCTATTCGTATTTAAAGTTGCATTGTAATTAAACCAAACTACCAGATGACATCATTACATTGACATACCACGGGGACCCAACCATGACTCCAACAGGATGTTGAGTCTTTGATCCAAGGCCTCCATGGTTACCTGAAAGTCATAAAACATCAACAACAGATAAAAAAAAAAAGAATTATCAGCCTCTACACAAGACAGCAAAGGTTCGTGTTGGTGGTATAAACACTGAGGGATTACAGAATAATATGATGAATTGTCCATCAAATATAAGCCTCAAGGAAATTTTTAACAGAAATAAAAAGGCACTGTTTACAGAAGTACGGTTTACATTCTTTCCATTGATATGATATCACACTTTCTATTCAGTATCAACCACAAGTAATTTGCAATGCCAGCAAATTCTTCCTCTATGGTGAAAGTGCACGATTGTCCCCAGCGACACATTCACACCGACATACATGCCTTTTATGACATTTATTATTTTTATACAAAGAGGGGCTTAAAGTTGGTTTGGCTCATGACAGATTTGTGCGGGTCAGGGGCCATGTTCAGATTAAAAGCACAGGAGGGTTACAGATTACGACAACCTTGGATGAAGCGATACAAACGTGCGTTGAGCGTTATCAAATTCAGCAAAAACATGAACATTTAATCCGCATGTGTCCTCTGCACAGTCATTGAAATACCGGAGCGCACGGGTGACTTTGTTTACTTGATTTAAGACCAAAATATTCATAGTCATCTCTGGCCTATTAACAGTAAGAAAGAAAAGAGAAGAAAATAAGTGAAAATAGAAAATGGAGAAACAGTAGGTTTATTTATATTTCAAAAACCAGAAGCCATTCATTTACAAATGTGATGCACTTTAGTTTCCATATTTAAATGTTCAGAGATTAAGACGTGATAGACAGTTTTTGCATGATTTGAATGAATATATTGCTATAATTATTTGTTTCAGATGTACTGTAATTATTTTCTGTATACAAATTTAATTTGGTGTTCAAAAAGATCAGGGTCGTCTTAAATTCGGGCCAATACGGTACACAAATCCTTTCTCTGTCTATATCTATCTCTATGCATTGGTGGTTTTCAAAACAGATGGATCAGTGTTTACATGTTCAGATAAAACAATCAATGAATGAAAATCAACAATACAGTGTTATTTTTCTTTCTTAAAAATATAACAAAATGTAGGTTGGGGGAAGGAAGTGGAGCAGATGAATGTCATTTTTATTCATTCCAATGGGGAAAGTTGACTTAAGATATAAATGATCTGACTTCAGGTTATCACACGTTGAATAAAACTCAATTAAAGCAGTACAGTATTTAAACAAACTTCAAGGAGGGGTTTAACGTGAATTGGTCATGAAGTGCCAGAAAAAAATGCATAATGCAATGAATATCAAAGCTTAAGTTGAAAATATCCAGCAGTAATAAATGTTCTTGGTAAAATGAATTTAATACGTGTAACAAATTACAATCTGAACAATTAAAACGAGGTGCAGACAGATCATAGCTATTATTAAATAACTAGCAATGTGTGATAATTCGCATCAAAGTCAGACTCTGATCCAGCTTTAACCCCTGGCAAGCAACAACAAAATGTTAAGCGCTCGTTTTTGGCCACTTCTGAGTGAGTGTTGGGTCAAGTGACGTTCACTAATAGCAAAAACTAGTACTTTTCAGATGAAGTTAACAACAAAACACATACGCAGGGTTCTAAACGCATCTCGCACAGGATACAGAACATGAACATCAAGCTCAAGTGACAGAGGGTTTGCACTTACCATCAAAGTCACAGAGCCCACGGACGGACACAAGAATGGACGCGACACGGACTGTGCACTCTCTCACCTCTCTCTCTTTCTGACTCTCTCTCTTCCTGTCTGACTCTCTCGCTGTCTGACTCTCTCTCTCTGTCTGACTCTCTATCTGACTCTCTCTCTGACTCTTTCTTCTCTCTGACTCTTTCTTCTCTCTGACTCTTTCGCACTCTCTAAAAGAAGACATGTGATGTCACATTACGGCACAAAATGCAAGGAGTTTCATCTCGCACAGTTGCAATTCAGTTCAAAAGTCATATTTAATAGTATAAGAAATATAAGGTGTCATCATTTGGAAATGTTCATTTATTTGCCCCCTTTATGCCACATGCCCCACTAGGTGGGCAGGGTGAGAAATTGATATATTGGCCAAAATAAACATGAACAAGAAACAAGGAACAAGGACATCAATGTGCAGAGGCTTTGGTTGGGTTTGGTCTTTAGCTCACTGCTACCATCTCGTGGATTAAAAAGGCTCTGCATTATCGAAAAGGGGAAATTAATAAGGTGCATTCACTGCTTTTTCTGTCAGAACTTATGTAACATGTTAGATCGATTACGATTAGTGTTACTATAATTGTAGCTTTTGAGGGGGTTCATGCAAAAGGGGGAAAATATTTGCTCCTTCATCCCCCACATTTATTGCCCTCTTCTCCAGTGCTTGACATATTAGATCAAAATATTTAAATGACTTGTACTGTAATGCTTCTTTTCTAAACGTTCATCATAACGGCCACTCACATTACATTCGGGCACTCAGGTTGTTACGGTGAAGAAAACGGAATCTCTCTAAAACAACATGTTTCGTACAGATTTATTTGAAGCAGCAACACGTATACCGCCCCTACTTGAATGTCTGTAGCTACATTTCAGAGTAAAGACAGGACATTTTGGTAGAATCAAACGAAGCTTGTCCCCAAAGTAAAAGAAAGCTCACACAAACACACAGCTCGCTGTGTTAAGTTTGTACCAGTACAGTATTAACAGTAGAGAGAAGGGGAAAAACTACTGTACAACTCTTTGTTGCATTTAAATTATCACTCAAGGGATTTCCAGAGAAAAATAAATACGCCATTTCTGACATAACCTTAACCACGTCTTAATCCTATTAAAATAGTGTCCCGTCATACAAATCAGATCCAGGTTATGTACAGTACATAAGATTGCTTTGATTTTGTTTTGTTTTGAAAATCAATATTTCATCATATTTTAAAAAGTTGACCGATTTCAACTTGAGCCACATAATTTGGTCGTTGTCTAAAGGATGTTGCCACAGCAGGCGAAGTGTTTCACTTGACCTTGTTGACAGGTTTCCCAATGAGCTCCGGGCATTGTTCTTGGCCCCTGGCAATCCTGTTGCACCTCACAAAGAGGTCATAGTTGATCTTGTCACTGATGACGCTGTCCTGCTTGTACTCGGGATGCTTGGCCACAAACTCCCTCATCCACTTGGCCATCGTCATCAGCTCGCCTGGATAGCAAAATCGAGAGTGAAGCTTGTAGTCTTACACTGGCTTCATCGGTTGCAAAATGTATTTATGAAGCAGATTTTTTTTTTTTTTAAATGTCTATCATCTTGAAAAGTTTCATTTGCATCTCTAATAGGAAAATATCAAAACTTGGTGAACCCCTTGTGGTTCAGCAAAATGTACCTGAGGCGCGCTTCTTGATAAGCTTCAGGTAATTCAAAATGGTGCACCTGGTCTCCACGTCAACCTCCATGTTCTCCAGATAGCGATTGAGGATGGGGATGAGCCCTTGAAAAACTCCCTCCTAGTAATTCCAAAATAAAGCAACAATCACAGGATTCTACAACAGTGATTTGAGCACCCCAATATACAGTGTGTGCCATTGGATAGGCACCAAGCAGCTGGAAATTGATGCCCCGCCCCCAAATGTGTGTGGGAGAAAACCCTTACTTTCCCATTGATGATAGTGTTGATGCTCATTAGAGCATACTCGTTAGTTCCATCCATGTCCAAGCCGTTTTGCGCCGAGGAGGCGCCGTCCAAACCTGGGTTGCATCCTGTTTGAAGACAAACGTGTTGTTGTGCGACCCCGCCAGACTGAACACAACTCAAACGTCCTTGCTGGTCACCTTTGAAAATGTCCTTTCGGAAGTAGAACATTCCCTCCTGCACAGCGTTCCTCTTCTGTGCCACTTTCAGGTTTTCATCCACCTGGTGATAGAAAAGTCTGCATGAGAGGACAAATAAAGAGCAAGCAAAACTTCAATGCACTTTGTCAACTAAAACTTCTCTTCACCTTGGATAAAGGGATGAGGAAGTCCAGTTTGTAGGACAAGATGACTCTGGTGAGCAGGACGACAAAGACAACATAGGCAGCGTTCTCAAAATCGGTCAGCTGCACCTGAGAAGAGAAATAAAATGTGTCTCAGTGATCTTCATTTCAAACAGATCAGACCTGAAGCTGCACTACTTACCTCCATTGGGCGGAACTCAACTCTCCAGCCAATGTCAGAGTTGGGAGGTGGTGGTTTGAACCTCATTGTCTGCCAGTTGGTGGACTGGAGGTTCTGTCAAATATCACCAAGAAGAGTTGATGTCACAAGTACAACGGAAGACAATCGCTCGTTTCCACGCAGGCACTAAAGCTTCACCTCAAAGTGGTCCGACTCGTTTTCATCATCCTGGTTCAATTTCTCCTCATAGACGCACAGCGGATCTCGGATAAAAAGATGAGCAATGTGCTGGGCTAGCAACTTGTCGATTCCTACAAGGAGTTTTGGAGTTACATTTTACATCAAGACGACAGTTTACTCCACATGTGTACATTTCATACCTGCAGCCAGCAGCTGATTGTAGATGTCCTCATCTATTGTTAAGTCAATGTCGTTATACTTGTCGCCGCATTTAGACAAGTAGCTGTCGATGGAGTCGTATCTTGACTTGAAGATTCTATATTTGTTGTCTTTTAACGGCTGTCGTGTAAAAACAAGCAGTCATACAACTGATAACGTCTCCCGCATTAGCTATAACTATCAACAATGGAGCCATTGATAATGAAAAAGCATCGTAGCGTCGATATGTGGACAGCGCGTTGTCTGTGTGGCTCACCTTGAGTCCACGTTCTTCCTGTGTCCTGTCATCCACTGAGGCAGAAATAACCCCCCAGCGACAATCGATGTCTGACACGTGGCCTCTGTAGAAGGGGGAGGCCGCGCTCAACGCCATCTGCATGCACACAGTCATAATAACACGGGCAGCGTTTAAATCATTAGAGCCGCAATGCATTGTTGATCCCCGTGGGGATATTTGTTTAAAGCGACAGTACAATCCAATATTTGAGTCATATGATTTGTTGGTCTCAAATGTTAAAACTTAGTTTAAAGCCTCATCGCGTGCATTAAGAAATCTTGTGGTCATCAAATCTTTCCAAATGTATATCAATCTAAAAATATTGTTAGTTATGAAATCCAAATTTGAAACAAAATGATAAATAGTTGTTAAAATGACATCTTTGCAAAGTCAAACTTCTAACATTAATTTTGTGCACCAATCGCCAACCCACGTAGCTCTGATATATTATCTAGTTTATTACAATTGGATATTTACAACATTTCCTATTTTATTGCTGCTTGAAATTGCACACCACCCTCTAATAATCTCAAGTCATCATAAAAGTTACGTACATTATTGTTAAGATCAAGGTGAGCGACAAGAAGAACAAACACAAGTATACTCACTACTCTCTACTCACCACTATTGGGCAGAATGTCGCGAGTTGGTCATAAAGATATCTTGCCTCGTCGATGCTGCAAGCTTGGAAGGTAACCTGTAATTTAATAAACCAATTAAAAGTTTATCTATGGCAGGATTAAAGCCGGCGCTTCCAGACCAAATTGCGGCATTTTATCTTTGAACGATAATAAATAAAAGGTGCTTTGAGACGGCGATTCGCTTACCTGCAGACAGCAGTTGCCCATCCCGAAGCCCATGGCGTCCATATAGATGTGGTCAGGCAGTGCCGCCCTTGCCGACTCCCCGTCATCGCCGGGAAAGTCCTCCACAAATGGAGACGGCGTGCACTTGTCTTTGAATACTAAAACGCAATTTTGTTGGCTTTACGATTGGGATCAAGAAGGAATTCACGAGAGCATCATTGAGACTTACTTGGTACATTGATTATGACTTTCTCTCCTCGTCTGTGACGTATGTTCCTGGTGAGGGTGCTGAAAAGGTAAGGCCACACAAACAGTCATCCACAACTGCCAAGCAAAAAAACAACAACATTTCAACATTTGTAGTATCTTGACATCACAAATGTATTTCCTCATTCGTAAGCCAAAGTACGGTAGTACAAAGTTAGTTAGTTAGTTAGTTAGTTAGTTAGTTAGTTGGTACCTACCTGAATCTTGGGTGTGTGTTAATCGCTTCATCAGGGAAATAGAGAGACTTTGACGCTCCACTCTCAACAAGCGTAGGCGGATGTTCAGGCTGCGTGAAACCAGGGCAACCCAGCCTAATAAACAATGACAAATGTATGAATGCAAGAAATATAGTCAGCATTGGAATGTTTTTTGTGTGTTGTGTTTTCAACTATATATTGCTGTTATTAGGGATGGGCGAGTAGAAAATTGCTATACTGAATATATGGGTGTTTATTTAAAATGATCTATTATTGTTTTTGGGGTGTATTTTTTGTTCAAAATACTAGTCGTGAAAAATCTCTGTCTTGTATGTTTGCACCTTGGGAATGAGGTGATTGTGCATAGAATTTCATTGTGTTTGAGGACAGAAGAAGCCTCTCGTCGTCTCTTCCTCATGTTGCTCTCCACCGTGTTAAATTCCGACATGGTGCCACCGTATGGCTGCCCCGGAGTTCCTTCTATCATGTAACTGCCATACTCTGGCCTCCAAAGCGTGGGGTGGCTGCACAAAGGGAGAAAACACACACACATACATATATCATTTCGTTTAAATGATTAGCGCTCCATTTTTAGCTTACATCAGCTAAACTTTTGGTGGACCGAGCGTACGCAATGGACTTGAGTACCAGAGGAGCAGTAATGAGGAATGTTGTACCATTTTCATTGCCACCAAGGTTTCACTTAGTTAAAGATGGCAGCACAGATTTTGAGCAACGTGACAAGCACAGCACGAGGAAGCTTGCACAAGCCAAGCAGATGTCAATTCAGCATGAGAACATTATCTTTTTAGATTTTTAGTGAATTGCTTAACCGTTCAAATGATGCAGCACCTTCCAAGCAGAAGGATTTACCTTGAGGAATTGCACAACAAACCAAAGAAATGTTATCGGAGAGATGCTAATCAATACCTGAGGACGTTTTAGTTGAGGTGTTCTTCAGCAAGCAATAGCCATTGCCTCGCCTGTATGACTCTACAATCTATTTTTGCATGTGGATTAGATCTGTATGCTTGTCACGCATGTGACTAAAATAAAGCGCCGTATAGAGGGAATGTCATTTGGTGGTCTTATGTTAAAAATATATTAAAGAAAACATGTATTTATTTTAGAGCTTCATAGATCATGCAATTTTTTTTCCTTGCCTCAACAGAGCCTTTCAGTAGGTATTTTAATAGAAAGATGTTATAACAGTTATTTCTTTTAAACATCCACATTAGAAATCCAAAGCGTATTTTGTCATTCACATAACTGAAACGTTGCCTCACACAAAAAGGGCAGCATATGTCAACCGTGAGGTATGTTAAGCTTTACAATAATCATCACGCAAATCTGCAAGAATTTATGATTACATATACAAAAAAAAACACGCTAAAATCTATAGAACAGATGTTAAGGCGAAGAATAAGACCATTGAGTTCAACACAAAGAACAGTTTGATCCTCCCACTAAAACCGGAAGAATGAGCAGGCTTGAACAGTTTTGCATGTCTCATTCATGAATGTGCATAGCTGGCAGCCACATTATACATGTTCAAACTGTTCAAACCTGCATTCTATTTACTTTTCGCAAGTTTGAGGATTGGACCTCGAATGGTACGAACACTCTGGTGTGACAACAATTAGCTACGAATGTAAATATGTGACATTGCTAGTGTTACACTTGTTTCATGACAATAAACACTGGAGAACTATACCTTAAAATTTAGACAACTTTGCATTTAAACCTTCATGCGTGACATCAGTGAGCCTAGTTGAGGAGCTGCTACCGGTGTGCATCTCCTC
Source organism: Syngnathus leptorhynchus (assembly GCF_054491065.1). Lineage (NCBI taxonomy): Eukaryota > Metazoa > Chordata > Actinopteri > Syngnathiformes > Syngnathidae > Syngnathus > Syngnathus leptorhynchus. Next base: position 7,096,103 of record NC_141204.1, on the reverse strand, counting down.
AAAAACAGGTTATAAAACCTAATTTACCCTTTTGATGAGGTGTAAAGTCTCATACAAGCCCACTGTAAGAAAACTATGAAAATATTTAAATCTTCTAAAGCTAAATGGCCAAACAATCAATGGAGTGAGAAACACAAGCAGTCATAAGTTTGGCTGCAGGGCAAAAGTTTCCTTACCCTGTTTTTGAGCTGCAGTCACTTACTTGGGATTGATCTTTTCCCCTTGGCCTTGGAGGGTATCCAAAACGTCACCGCTGTTCAACACCAGTCGAACCTTTTCACCCTTGTCATCCAGTTCCACCAACATGTATTCCACCTACAAATAATAAAAATCCATCAATCAGAAAATTCTCATCAATGCTGCATGACAACACATTTATATTTTCACTCCACCAGTCAAACTATGATAACTCATGTGTGTGTGTGTGAATTTCCTTGACTTTTCAACAAGCTCCACTTGTAATCCCTCTGTCTCAAAGAGGGCTTCATCTATAACAACAACATTCCACATTGTTTGAAATCACATTCCACATGACGGATCAAAGTTAGTGACGACAACGACTGCTTGCATACTTTTATTGATTTGAGCGCTCCGTTAGTTTTTATAGCTTTGCTCACATGGCTTACTGTTTAAATCATGAGTGCGTCACGAAAATACGTCCCCAAAACAATGAAGCCAAATCAACAGTACTCTAAATGAAATAAAGAGTTTTACCTCATCGCCCCATTTGAGTACATCCTTCTGTCGGTCCTTTAAATTGTTGTAAATGTTGAGAAATTGAATTATGCCGTGTGCTCGGATGTAATCCGCATACTTCTTGGTATTTTCCCAGTTCAGCGGGGAGCCTTGAGTCAGTAAACCCATCTCGTAGACACTCGGTGAGGGTGAGATGACGGCCGCTTGCCTTCTTCGGCTAACTCAGTCCGAGTGCTAGCTAGCTTGGTCAGTCTAACTTGTGGCCAGATGGCATAGAGTCGCACACTCGAAACCTAAACCGGCGGGATGATCCTTAATTCGGGACAGTGTTGTTAAATTAGATTACCCTTTTTTGGATTTAAAAGTTGTCCCCCAGAAGAGGCAAAAAATGGCCCTTGCTCATTACTTGCTAGTATCTCCTTAGCCAAAAGAAACGCTGTAGATGCAACGATGCTCGGCGAAAGCACTTTGTGGCGAACTCTCACTTGCCTGCTCGTTTTTAAATATACACTTGCTTATGTCTTGTGGGTTGAACCAATTTTGCCGTTGTTACGGAACCAACCCACTTAAACAGCGTCGTACTTAATGGACGCCCCCCCTCTCATCCATGGCGTCACTATGACTCAGCATTTATTCAAAAAAGCTACCCTCGAAATAATATTGAAACGTAATACAAATAAAAGTCAAATAAATAAATGATCATGATAAAAATAACATAATGGTAGCTATTATTAAACTATGCTGTTATTATAGACTGGAAATGTCTCAGGATTTTAATTAAAAACGAATATTAAACTGAGTCCTAAATGTCCATTAAGAGCTTTGCTTTTAAAAAAGTAAGATTTTTTTTTACATTTTCAGGTTTGTTTCTTCAGTGTTAGGAAGATAATCTATAATTAATAATAAATAAATATTATTTTTTTCCCCTTAGCAACCTTTGCCTTTATTCACGCCTGTTTTAATCTCTTTGGAAGACAAAGCAAACAAAGCATGACACAGCAAATTATAATCAGAGGCGTGTTGTATCTGTAAAGTGCTGAGAAAACATCTGACCCAAATACCACTGTGGTTTATTTAAGAAAAGAATGAATTGCCCTGCAATTAGGCGGCAACCAATGCGGTTTGTACCCAGCTTCCCACCCAAAATCAGACAAAATAGGATTAAGAGGCAGCATAGAAAATAGTTCGATAAATAATAGAACATACTGTTGTTACTACACACTTTTGTTTTTTGCTCAACTTTGGTAAGTATTGCACTTCTTTTTAAATGCACATATACTTCTTGTTCAATGAAGCTGGATAAAGCAAAGCTGGTTAAGTTTTATGTCAACAAATCATACGCACTTAGGAACTAGACCAGGGTCTCATATACAGTACCATATAGCATACAGAGCATTTGTTTCAGCGTGCCATGACATGCTGAAAACAAAGCTCAGAGGAACTCTTGTAAAAATCCACAAATGTTCAAGAAAAATCTTAGCTAATGCTTTTCGAAAATGGAAGAGAGCATGAGAAAATGATTAGTAATGCTTTCTCAGGAGGAAGGGGTGGGGCTTAAAAATAAGCAAGCTCAGGTAAAACTCTTAAGATAAGACAGAGCACTCAAATATCCTCAAACATAAGATGTTTTTCAGAAAACTGGTTAATTTTACATGTCATGATATGTGAAGATGAATGGCAAAATATTGAGGGGGGTTTAGACAATTCTAAAGAGAATCATTGTTATCTATTTTGATCAGCATGACAATGAAAGAGCAAAGAATTGTAAACAATCTTTTGCAAAGCAATCACAAGTTTGCAAACATGCAAAACTGCATTTTTGATACATCCACATGTCTGGCAACCAGTCTAGGGTGGAGTCTACCTGTGGCTGAAGGCCAGTTGGGATAGTTTGCAGCTACCAGTAACACTAAAAAATGTCTCAGATGGGTTTACGTATTTAAATTTGACCAAAAAAACACCTGTGATATTGAAAAATTGGTCTCAGTCGATTATGATCCAAAGCATAGTAACAGAAATGTTGGGTAGATAGAACTACTTGTAGATAACCCCAGTAATAAGAATCCTGTTTGAATAAATATCCATTTTAATAAATGAAGACAACAGTTCTGTGAACTTCTTTAATTTAAAAAGAAAACAAAAATATCATGAGCAATGAGGGAAATATTTAAAACTCCCAAGACAGCTCAGGCAAAAATATTTGTCTCCAGTTACAATACACAGATATACTTTTTACATTTTCCTCAAGAGATTCATTCCTCATCCTTACAACATTTGCCAGGAGAGCCTGGTCTCCCCCCCCCCACTAGTTAGTGTTTGTGAAATTGGCTAAAACACTCCATCGCAAACACCTACGCCTGGTAGGCGTCATTCCAACATTAATTCCAACTACTTATGCTGTTCGAGTATCTGAACATCACAGTAGTAGTCCCCCTAAATTATCTTTTGAAATAAATATTAGCGATGTGAACACATGTACAGTATGATTGTCATGGTGTTGGGTAAATAGAGACCAACAAATTTCTTCACATTGTAACTTTAATTTCAGTGAAAAATTCTTTATATGTGACAGAATGAAGGCAAATTAAATGCTAATATCTGTATTGGCCCCTTTGAAAAAATAACTATTGTGATGGATATCGCTATGACCAGTTTGTCTGCATCATAAACGTAATGAATACCTAATGATGCCAAATATAACCATCCATCCAGTTAACACTTCATTTGCTCCTTTATTAACTTTAAAGACTCAATTAAAACCTTTCAAGTGCTCTCACCACAGGGAGTTATGAGATCCAAGGCTTGCGTAACAGACAACCTGAGGCCAGGAAGCATGTAAACTACATTGTTGTAAGGATTTTACTGCTTATATACTGACTGGCGCAGATGAAACTGAGCTGGCTCTAGACTCTCGTGTTGTTTTTCGAGTGGGGATGGTGACGACGCAGCACGAGATGCCAACCGTAGCTTCTGGCAACTCGTCGTCCTCGGTCCATTCATTGATGTCAGCGTTGTACACCTGAATGCACTTCTTGTACTTCTTCTCACCCTCATTCCAACCCCCAAGGACATATACGTTGTTGTTCAAAACGGCAATGCCAGCCGTGCTCACGCCGGTGTGAAGTGGAGCGCAGTAGCTCCACTGCCCGGTGTGAGGGTTGTAGCACTCTACCGGCAGAACATCCACCCTTTCCCCACGACCCCCGAGCTGACTGCCACCGATGACATAGGCGCGATCTCCCACCGTGGCAGCGCAGTGCCAACCACGAGGTGAGCTCAGACTGCTCTTATCTTGCCAGCAGTCAGTGGATGGGTCATATGAGCACACGGCCCTGGAGTAGGCATTGTTGATGTAACCTCCTGAAACGAGGATCTTTCCGTGAATGACTGAGCTGGCGTGACAGCAGCGGGGCACCTCCATGGGGGCTTTCATCTGCCACTGGTTGGAGGACGGCACATAGCACTCCACCGATGCCTGAACACCGTCGGTGTTACGCCCGCCCACAGCAAACAAAAGGCCGTTGAAGGTGCTGAGACTGAAGTGGGTGCGCCGTTGAATCATGTTGTTGAGATGAATCCAGGTGTTGAAGCGGGGGTCATACCTTAAGAATGTCAAGGTGGTTAATACTTTCAAAGCCTAAACAAACCCCCGTGACAAATGGTGACATACGTAAGAGATTGTTTCTTTACCTGCAGAAGTTACTGACAGCATGCTTAGCCTGGTTCCGTGCGTCATTCTGGTCCTCACCCCCTGCCACATATAGGAAGCCATCCATCATTGCCACGCACTGATTAAAGCTCTTTGCTGGCATTTCTGTCAACCGATTCCACACATTGTCCGTGTCCCTGTAGAGGACGTCCTTGCTGAGTGATTTCTCCGTCAAAGCGGGGCGTCCTCCGATCGTGAGTATCACCTTGAGGCCGCCGCGCACCTTGGTTCTACGGGACTGAAGGATATTCTGTTGGTATGGCAGCAGGTGATAGTTCATGGCATCCACAAGGAGACGGTGACACTCATGGTCTTGCATCATTCTCGGCACACTCTGGATGTGGTTAACCAAGTCTTGGGCGGAGATCGTGCCGAAGCGAATGTGAGTTAAGAGATCGGCGGCGTACTTTAACCTCTTCACGTCAAAGTCCAACCACTTCATGGCGATCTGGAAGGCTGTGACCTCGGAGGGAAGCTGCAGGGAATCATCCGAGAGGAAGTCGCTGATCTGCTCGTAGGTGAGCTTCAGGAACTGATCCATCTCTGAGAACTCGATGAAGTTTTCTCGCATGTACTTCTGCGCCGCCGCCTTGGTTTCTTTGAGAGCGTAGGCATCTGCGATGTTGGCAACATACATGCAGTTCTCAACGCTGAGCTCCTGCATGAGAAAGTCACTGCACATCTTCACTAAAGTGCCGATCTGAAGGAGCATGGCCGCGGCGATGGTGCTGCCGATGCTGTAGAGCGACAAGGTGAGCTTTCCAGAGTACGCGTACGTGATGCTTGTGGCAAGACCCACTGGAGAGAGGTCATTCAAGTCGATCTTCTGCAGGGTCGAATCCTTTTTCAAGATGTTGCGTATGTACTCACTGCAAGAGGCCATGACAACCTTATGGACATCGAAGGACTTTGACTTGGTGGAAACCGTTAAATCGCAGAGGAAATTGTCGTTCCTCATGGTGCTCAGACCCTCCAGAAGGTTGGGGGCATACACAGAATCTGTAACCTCGGTTGAAATGCAGCTGAAGCCATTGCCACCCTCCAAAAGTGTGTTCAGCCCGTTGATCTTATTGACAGGGCTGTCCTCAACCATGATTGTCATCTCATTGATGTCTCCTTTATTCTTCTTGCTCGTCTTGTTCTTTTTGGGGGCCATGGCTGAGGTAGCAGAGTACAACCCAGACCTTTTGAAAATATAAACACAACTTGTCACATTTGGACAAAACAATGTTTATGCTTTAAATTTGAATAACCAAAAGCAAATTATCACTGACCATTATCTCTCTGGCCCAGTTTCAAAGTGAACATGGTAAAATACTTAAGTCGCTCCTTGGAAAAGTATCTTTAGGCACTAGTGGGGACTGACGCTTTTGAAACAGCCCTCGTTGCATCTGTCACATTTTATCAGTCGTATGTCCAGGAATAGCACACACTGGAAACAGCTCACCGCAGATGTTCCTTTTATAGACTTTGAGACATCAGCAGCCAACCTTGTGTGCTCTCAAACTAGTTTGGTTTAATATAGAATTGTAACTACTACAAGTTGTAACTTGTATTGAATTACTTTTTAGTCATCACAATTTTGAAAAAAACGCTTTAGAACAATGAACACAGTTCACCAAGCATGCTGTCAGCATGTCACGATAAGAAAAATACACATATGAAGTGGTTCGACAACTTCAGGCATGGCATTTGACCACCGAAGCGCAAAGAAAAGGGTAAGCAATATGTTTTTCACCATATCACCATTCACCAAGTTATAATATACATTAAACATGACAAGCATGAACTTTACAAATTTGAAAATAAATCCCAAATACCTGAAGAATGAAGTTGAGGCTGGGGGGGGGGGGAATAGGGAACTTGTGCCTCCACTTACTGGAGCAGGAGAGAGAGACCAGCAGTCACCCACACTGGAAGAGAAATCCTCACTAACTCCTCCTCTTGGGGAGTGGATGTCAATCACACATTGTGAAATACGTGTGGCAGGGGGTAGGCATGAACTACCCACCTCCAAAACCCCAAACGTTAACCTATAACGTTTGTCTGTATCGACACAATGCATCATCCATTGTCCATCTTATTTAGATGCATTGTGGGATACATTGAATGAACTGTATAAAAAGCGCTGAAACCCTTAACAGCTAGACATTGGTTGGAGTGGTGCATAATAATTCAGTAGTTTTAGTTTAGAGAAGGTGGACAGAAGGTTATTGTCAATTTTGGGTTCCTTGACCCTCAGCGGAAAACAAAACCAAAATGATGATCCCCATTCATTCAGCAGTTGGTGAGTAGGATAAATCAAGTGGCTGTAATTTATAGCTGTACAGAAAGGATCACAAGAATGGATTAAAACCATTTGTGACAAAAATATATATCGTGTGCGTATACTATCATATATTCATCATTCAATATATTGAACATTCCAAATTTCCTTAAGACACATTCCAAATTCCACATGCATCAAGTGTTACAATGACATCATAATAACAACTTGGCCGTATGTGACGTCACACATATATGACTGTAACGGGGACTTTATCACAGGAAACTGAAGTGGCCGTTGCAGCTTCCGTTACTGATAATTAGTGTTACCCATCCCTCAGGTGTGTGTGCACGCTCACACATGCCGCACAGGGATGGCAGGAAGCTCGGACGTGGTGAAGAGAGTCTTGCGCTTCAAACTTCAGCTATCAGACTCGCCACAGTCTGCTACGGTAGCGAACGTTTTATTCTTCCTATATTCCTACACGTAGGCCGCATCAAACGCACCATTCATATATTACTGTATCAGCACTTGATCGTGATGAGTTCGGTGACGCTCCGTCACCAGGTTACACAGCCATAGCGTCGTGTAACGTTGGAAAAATTATTTGTTGCACCAGAAATTACGTTTAACTCAGCACAGAGTGATAAACAGTTAATATGGATGCATTTATGGCATGCATGAATGAATAACAAAAATAATATTGTGCATGTATGTTTTTAAATTGGATAAGAAAAAATCGGAAGTAATAAGTGCACACAATATTGATTTAAAATAATAGAAAACGTTTGATTTGAAATATGGTAACAGTTTCCAAAATAAAAATCTATATAGTCACCACCAGGTGAAAATGTAAAAAAAAAAAAAAGACTTATTTTAATTTATTTGGCTAATAAGTAACAATAAAGCTTGTTTGCATTCACTCTCCTTTTCAAAACAGTGTTGATTCTAAACATTTGGCTAGTTTTATTATGTGCACAATTTTTTTTGTAATTTTTTAATGTCAAATCACTAATAAGGGCAAGGCGGTGCACCTATTTTACATTATCGTTATTAATATTTTTTGAGAAGTTGCTTGGAAACAGTCACCCACAAGTAACCATTATGCATTATGCCTTACATTAGATTTATAAGTGATATTAACCTAGAATAAAAGAGGATCTCTGTTTTCATTTCAATATCTTCAAAAATCCACTCATTAGTCATCAAGGTCTCAAAATGAAATGACTGTCAAAGACTCAGTCATAAAAAAATGCATTTGACCATAAACACTCATGACATTGTCTCAATAACCCATCTGAACGGATACAAGTACTTTTGTCCAATGCAGAAAAAAAATTCTTAGTACATAAAATTGTCTACTATAAAGAATAGTAAGGAGCTGAGTCAATGCCATGCATGTGGCTGCCTCACTAGTTGTGTCAGGCGACATAAATGGGAGGTGGTTTGCTGCTAAAAATTGCTACGCCAGTTGCCAGTTGGTTAATTTATGACTGTTGTCCAACATTTCTATCAGTTGTGACAACCGCCACATCTCCAGGCCTTTTTACAACTCAAACATTGAAAGTAGATGGTATTAAACTATGTAAATAGGCTAAGCTTAAAGCCGCACACTTTGTGTAAATGTAAATAATGTATGTTAAAGGCCAGAGGGAGGGCTTGTCCATTTATAGCTGGGAGTTAGACAGCATGACAGATTCCCATACATAGCTTCAGCATTGAATGCACAATCAGCAACTGTGGCAATCCAAACCCAGAATGCCATATTTGGTGTGTCAGGTTTTGTGTTGGATTAACGCGTGAACATTTGTATTCAATAACAAAATATTTCTGGTTCAGTGTTTAAGCTGCATTTGACTTGTTTATAAATTTCATTTCAGGTTCTCAAAATCTTACAGAAGCTCAACCATCTAGACATCACCGTAGATGTTCTTGCTGTAAGTGGCCAATGTTTGGATGTGAATTTGGTTTCATCATCCATTCATTAGTGACTGCTCTTTACGAATTAGGAAACTGGAATTGGGAGAACTGTGAATTCATTTCGCAAGCACAAAGAAGCTGGAGAATTAGCCAAGTCACTGGTCAAAGGTTGGAAGAAATTAATCCCCAAGAAGTCAACAAGGTGTGTGGCATTTTTTCTCCCCCAACTGAACAAAATACAATTCAAAATGCATTATGTTATATATATATATATATATTTGTCTCCTGAATGCAGTGATCCAGAAGATGGAAACATATCTGACAATTTGTTCATCAGTGACCAAAATCACCTCAAAAATGGAGGCCATATAGTAGAGGAGTTCGACAATAATTGCAAGGGTTTAAAAAAGTTGACTGAAAAATGTCATACTGAGGAAATACATGATGCTAAAAACAAAAACAAGTGCAAAACAAGTGACAAAGAAGACCCAAAGACATTGGAAAATGGCATCTTGAGTTTAAAAAATGCTTTTCTGGAGGACAAATGTGATTATTCTGTTTCCAAGCACAAGAAAAATGGACATTGTAAATCCAGGTCTGACCGTCTGGCACAAGTGAGACACAAAAGTGTCTTAGATTGTGGGGGCTCTTCTTTGAAAAGAAAGAAAGACAAGTCAAAGCCATCAAAGAAACCCCAACGGGACTGTTTGGAAACCTTCTCATCCCATGACAAACCCTCCGAAAAGTCCCCTAATTTAAATAATGCTCGACTGGACATATCACCAAGTAGCTTAGATGACCAAAACAGGAAAAGGAAGAAACGGCAGAAAGAAAGGAAAGATGAGTCTGAACATGATGACGTTTCAAAACCCTCAAACAAAAAGACCAAAATACAGCAAGAAAGTAGTGAGAGTGAACTGGAGCAGCCATCCATGTCTTTCGAATCGTACTTGAACTACGATCAAGAGGTCTCAAAGAAGCATGATCGCCCCAGAGGAAAGAAAACATCTAAAAGGATCAATATTGTCATAAAGGAGCTGCCTCCTGTCAAACCCACCGAGTCCCCGAGGATTCCCGTTTCTCCCAAAAAGGTCTTTCACTAAAAGTAAAACATTTTGCTTTTGAACAACCGGTTAAACTTTGATCAACTTGAATTTCAGACGTTTCTGGAATCTCCAAAGGACCTTCTTCACATTCCTATACCTACCTTTCTACCGGAATGTGACAAAGCCTCCAGTTTTGAATACCTCGAGAAGATAGGTATAGCACGTCCCCAAAAAACCCCCGATGCATTCTCCTTAACTAATATATAAACCTTCCATTTTTGATGCTTGTTTTTAAGTTGAGAAGGAGCCTGATTTCGAAGACCTACCTGAGGACTCTACATTCTTCACAGGCCAGCGGCTAAATAAAAAAATGCAGGTCTACTCTGGAGCCAAGACGGTTTTCCTCCCTACGATGATGAGCTTGTACCAGCAGTGTATCCGCACGCTGCAAAACAACATTAACTGTGAATGAGGCTTAAAAAATGTTTCAATTATTTTAATCATATTTTTCTTGATAGATGTTTTGAGGTTCTGTTGCTTTTTTATATCCTTCTCTTTTTGTCAGTGCTCTATGAAACTGGCGGAGTCCCGTTTGAAATCCTTGAGCCGGTATTGGAGAGGTGTACGTCGGAGCAGTTGCTGCGTATTGAGGAATGCAATCCGGTAAGAAGAATTTTAGAATAGACCTTGGAACCAGACGCCGGCCGAAGCCTCTTCTGTGTAGTCTGCATAAATCTCCTAACTGCAGTCTTTTATTGCTCTTGTCACACAAGAGGAAATAAAAGCCACAATGTCTTAGTCACTTTGGTTGAACAATAGCTTAACACTCTGACCTCATAAACAGCGAGTTGCATTTAATGGGCCGTCGATGAGCAGACCTCCTGACTACATAGTGAATGATTCAAATATACAGAATATTTCTACATTCAAGTAGGAGTGTGGAATCTTTATCGTTTTGTGTTTTCAGGTATACATCGGAGTGACAGATCACCTGTGGGGGAAACACTGCCAGAGGGACTTCAAGGATGCCAAACTTCAGCAGTACGAGTCGTGGAAAGAAATGCACATCAGACTTTCTGAGGAGCGGGAAAGAAAGTTCCAGAAGTTGGCCAAAAAAATCATTTCGGATCATTCCAAGAAACCTAAAGGTGTGCACAAGATTAAAAAAAAAAAAAAGAAATAAAATTCAAAGCTTGAAATCTTTTCATCAGACCCTTAATTCTTGTCAATCCTAACATTCACAGGGTTGACATTTCAGAAAACCGTTGTTGATTTTTTTTATTTTTATTTTTTTACTTGCACTCCCCTCGTCTCTGTTCAGGCCGGCAAGTGAAGATGGCATTTATTCACACTGTTGCTAAGCCACCGAGAGACGTGCGTATCCAACAAGAAATCCACGGCACTGCGGTTCAGCAGCCTCAGCAACCCAGGAGCAGGTATGTGTTGACTCTCCTAGATTATTTGAGACACTGATAGTAATGTCTGAGCTCAAGGTGCCTAATTTAAAGCTCATAAGTAAAAAATATGAGTAAATGCTGAGACAAACGGGTGTTGTGCTACACTTCGACAGGAAGTGGATATAAATAGTCCATGCGCTCCAAGCAGACCAGAAGTTTAAAAAATGTCAGGAAAAACCTACGAGAACTTCAGAACTTTTTTTGCAGTTAATCAGAGGCCTTTGAATGGTGGCCTGTGTGTGCTGACTTCCATTTAACATGTTACAATGAAGGTGAGCACTTACCACACACTTGCCACACATTTTTCATACACACGTCCTTAGATTATTTAAACATGTCAAGTTTGCTTAAGAGACTGGTTTTCTTGTGGTTTTAAGCAACTCTTGTCATGTAGCATAACAGCATAATTGGTTCAGACACAAATCCACTGTTAGCAAAGCAATAAAAAGAATCATAATATGACTTAGACAACTATGCTATCAGGCTTTAGTGGTCGGGCTCATGCTTTAAATTGGCTTAAAATTTAAGTACTTAAAAAGTACAATATTTCTGCCAACTTGTGTTTTATATACAGTGTCAAGTCCCAGGACAGCAGATCAAGACTGAGCAATGAACCCACAAAGAACAACAGTAGCAGCAGCAGTTGCAGCACCATCACCTCCGGGTCAAGCGGCGCACAAGACCCTCGCAAGAAAACAAGTGAGCTCCTATGAGTATTTTGATGGAATATTGTTGATTTGTTGCAACTTCTCAAAAAGAACCCAGTCATTTTATTGCATGGTCAGCCTCTATAAATAAGGATGTTTTAACGAGTTAGTAGGCCATACAGCGGACTCTGCCCATTTTATTGCAGCTTGCATAATCTTTTGTCATGTTTGTCAACACAGGGGTAGCGCCAATGATGGCAAAGTCCTTAAAGGCCTTCAAGAAGCAGCTGGGTCGACGATAACTGCAGGCACTTGAATGATCTTGCACTTTGTGTTGTGTCAGGGTCATTGACACTGTTCAATTTGGATTACTGTGTCAAAGAATCCAACTGAGTACTATATTTCTTTGGAAATGTTAATTTTCCCCACGATTGAATAATAAACAGTCATAAAAAGCAAAACTGGTCAATGGGGGGGGGAGTTATAAATCTCCGAATCACCCAAAAGGGTGTGGCTCCCTCTAGTGGAGTTTGGGGAAATTGTTTCTCTACAGTTAAGTGCACAACAGACCCTCATACTTTTAAATACTGTATTTCAATTAAATGCATTTAAACAAGATTTCTGACAGGGCTATAGACCTGCCTCGCCCGAGTGTAGCGCCATGCCTGGTTTCAACAGACAATCATGGCATTGTTTTAGAAAAAAATAGAACTTTGCAAATCTTGGACTCTTGTCTTTTTCTGGTTCTCACTTTAAACACATTGATTGTGGGTGCATGCATTTGGCCTATGTTGAGAAAATTGGTGAGATGAGATGGTAATGTGATAAAGGTTTCGCAACCTATACCTGTCATAGCCAACGGATATGCTCTCAGATGTTTCATTTATATCGTAATTATGTGGGGATCCTGCTCTTTTGTTAGAGTTAATTTGAAAGTGCCTCAGGTTTTTACAACTAGTCACTTAATTTATCATTGAATCACTGGACTACTTCCCCGTGGCCAGGACTGAGAACAAAGTGAATGCACTGTATTAAAAAGTAAAAAGGGCATGTTAGTGCGGCAGACTTCCAAAAAAAAAATGAAACAGACGACTGCCCGGGGCCCCCACAGCCCTAGATTTGCTCGGTGGTGAACTGGTAATTTTTTGGGGGGCTGGGGAAGCGTAATTAGTTATGACTTTATTTGAGCTTATTCATCATATTCATGATCACAATTAATCAAGATGGTCAAAACAGTACTCTGGCTCTTGCCTCATATCCGGAGGGGTTGTCTACATTAATGTAATGATGCTGATGTGGCACCTATTATTGAGATCACTTCTCAGAACCAAATTATTGTTGGGTTAATGAGGCAGGGCCCATCATCTTTGGTCATGATGTCACATTGAGCTACTTAATTTGCCTGAATGAGATAAGAGTCCAGGCAATGATGCATAATGATAATTACATTGGCCTATTGGACCCGTTCCCAGTGATCCAAGCACCAGCTGGTTTCATGCTGCAATGCTTACAATAATGGTGGTATATAATAGTGATATTATTTGATATGATATGGACATCACAATAACATTGGACAAAAACCAGACACACTGTTTATAGTGTTATAGTATAATATATAATATTAATCTTCAGTGATAAATTCCCATTTTAAAATCAGAATCCTGACTTAAAAGTGGGAAATCTCACTTTAAAGTCAGAATTCTGAGGAAAAAGAGAAAGAATCCGGTCACCCCCTTTTTTTATTCTTCACTGGCCTTAATCCTCTTCCGTATATATATTATATTTATCAGTATCATATTTATCAAGATGCACAGCGATTTGCCCCCAGTCGCGGCCCGCACCGTCCCAACATGGCGGCCGAGGGAGGAGAGTGGGAGGAGCCGCCAGGAGTGGTGACGTAGGATTGGAATGAGGGAGTGAGTGTTCCGGGTCAGAATCGGAACGCGAGAGGAAATTAACTTCGGGAACTACGTGAAGACACAGCAATGGTTCTGTTTTCCCCCCACCCCACGGAGATGTAGCCCGGCTTCCATGCGGTAAAAGTGGCGGTGTTTCCCAACGGCGGTGGCGGAGCGGTGATCGGCGGGTGCCTTCAAACTAAGCAAATTGACGACAGACGGAGAGTGATTCCCATGTCGATCGCCACTTAACAAACACCACCTTGGACTTTACAGCTGGAGTTTTGCAGCGAACCACCTGTTAGCATTGTTTTGCCGGTATTTTTTTTTTTTTTCAACCCGGGACTGTCCCGTCACGGCAATCTGTTGCATTCCCCTAAGCAGGTCTGTTTGTTTCTCGTCTGGGTACGACATTCAGCCGCACCAACCCCCGTGATGTTTCACTGTATCCCCCTGTGGCGGTGCAACCGTCATGTGGAGATGATCGATAGACGCCACTGCTCGCTGCTCTTTGTGCCAGATGAGATTTACCGCTACGGACGCAGTTTGGAAGAACTTCTACTTGACGCCAACCAACTTCGAGACTTGCCCAAGGTAAGCGAGCGACGAGTAGCTTCCGTGCACCTTTCCCCACCCACTCGCTCATACGCACAAAAGGCCGCTTCGGTTCAGTGTTGAAGTTGTAAGTAGAGGTGACACGGATCAGCAGGCCGCTGAGCTGATCCATCCATCCCGTGAGAATGCACTGGGACCCGGGGACAATCATTACGCAAGATCAGCAAGGCAGGCAAACCCGTGAAGGTGGAAATTTCCTGCACAACACGCCGCTCCACGGGTTAACTGTCGGCCACATGCATTCTTGTGGCCTTCAAACGCAAAGTGTGCTGCTGTCAGACAGAAGTCAGACTTTTTTAACGTTTGTCTCGTTAAATGTAACACTCAATTATTTGTGCAAATTTTAAAAATAAAACTTGGGTTTGGGCATAAACTGTCATTTTGGCCTGTCACGTCTGTATTGCACATGTAAGCATTGATTGATCATAAATGTAACAAATGTGCAGTCATTTTATAGCCTTATTATTATTGAAAATACATTTGGTTAATTCTTCTCTGAAAATGTCACAGTCATGAGTCATGGCAAGAACATCTCCAGGAAGTATACTGTGGGCCTTTAGCTTGAGGTACAATCAGGAAGAGATGGCATATAAAGTGGGTCAAAGTAATTAAACTGTGATATCCTATCTATTTGCTGTTTCCCCCCTCCAAGGAAACAGAGAAAAATTTCTGTCGGAAATTCATTGAATTTAAGATGAACTCAACAAGATGACCTCTCTTTCAGTGCCCTGTGTGAAAGCCAAATACTGCACGTGACCCTGATTGACAACTTTGTGTGATAAAACAGAGGCTCAAGTGGCCAAATAGAAGGCAAGATTAACATTAGGCCCCCAAGATGGAAAACATAAATTTGCCCCCATTCCAACCCGGTCTTCTGGATTAAGTTGGCTACTTTCAGGATTTGCAACATTAGTCCCCTATTCAACATTATTATACATGCAATCTGAAATTCTGAAGTGGTTTCTGTCCGATAAGTTTCGTTTTGCTCATTTCCATTACTTCTGTCACTTTTGGCTGCCAAACCAGTTCTGCTGTATTGTTGACCCTGACAAGTGGAAACAGGATGAAGGCCACTTGGAATTGTTTCATAATATATTCTTTACAGCCTCATTCTAGTGGTAGGTGTTAAATAATACCATATACATAGTTGGGTTTAGGGTATGCCGATGATTTAGGCTTTGAAAAAGTCTCCAAGGAATTTGTAAAGTCCATCCATTTTCTATAGTTCCAGTCATTCAGTGAACAATTAATCCAATATCGCCTGGGTTGTATCTTCAAGTCAGAAGGCGTTATGCAGCTATGACTGCCCTTCCACCAAAGTAAACATTTTATTACAGCATACTGTGATTATTGCAAGTAATGCGACAATACTAGTTTGCAAATTCTTCTTTGCGTCTACCTTAAGTCGTGTACGTTAAACCCACAGGTTCATTTTCAATTCCTCTCGCGTCCATACAAAATCACTTGATTCGAGTAAAATTAACTTTTTACTGAGCCTTATAACTGATCCTTCTTATTTAATTGGCTAGGAGAATTCACCTGAATGTGAATGAAGTCCTGCATCGATGCCGGTCTTGCAGTGAGGAATATAATGCTACCCAGAAGCGTTGTCATGGTAACGGTCTGAGTGGCACATCCTGTTAGTTCACTTCTCATAGTTGTGGTCAAACTAATGAAAACTTAATCAACTATATCTACGCCCCTCTCCAAGACTATATTTATCTGAAAAGCACTTGTAGGCCATAATTATAATTATTGACATAAGAATGATGACATCTACTGACATGTTTTTCCTACTTCATTTTTTTTTTTTTTAAATCTATTTACTGTATGTAGAAAAGTCTATAAAGTTGTCAGCATTGTTACTTCTGTTGCCGGTCTGATCATACCAATAAAGGTGAGCATGTTTTCTTTGTAAATAATCATTGAGCTGAAAAGTACAATCCCGTGGTGCAGCACATGAACACAGATAAACTTTATTGCCAGTTTAAGTGTGAAGTACACGTTTCTTTTATTGCGTGCGAGGACGCTATTTGCAGGTGTGCTGTTCATACATTCACGTCACAATTCAGCAATGTGATGTGTCAAGTCCAGTTCGGCAGTATTCTATGCATGTTTAGTGTAATGATGGGGTTTCTTAGTAGCATGCCCACAAAGGGAAGCGGTTAATCAGGCTTGTTGGCATGTCACTAATGTCATCAATGCTTGCTGAGTGAACTCAAGAAATATAACTGGATGAACCCTCATATTAGCTCTCTATCCACTTCACTGCTTGCTGACTGGAATTTGCCTCTGAGGTGGATAAGTGGACATGGCTTGGCATTCACTTTTCACCCAAAGGACTTATGCTTTTCCTCAGATAAAATATTTACAAGCACATTTATAACCTTAAGTGCCGCACTGACCTCAAAATGTTTTATTTTGGGGTGGCACTTGTAATAATCCTTCCAAGCCATTGATTTAGTATAGACAAATACCAAAGTGAGAAACTCCCAAATACCTCTTTCGTGGAACTGCTCAAGAATGAGTACTACCTAAAGTATTTTAAGAAAGAATGAAGAACGTGAGGTTTGCCCAGTATTTAAAACGTCCCCTTTGCTTTGTTGAAATTGAGAAGGGGTGATTTGTTTTCGTTTCATCCGTTTTTGTGAAGCAACTCACTTGTGCAGTTCCATGCGTACATATTGCGAGCATATATCTGCATAATACAGTAGAGGGGAATTCCTCCTGGGCAAGTTTGGCCACTTGGCATCCATCTGACTAAAGACTCGGTATGTTATTTTGGACCAACTTCATACCTACATGATTATAGAGTGAACCATAACATAGCATTTGGTCAGCCATGTGATGTTAGAAGAGGCACATAAAGTCATGTCGTGGAGCCACTAGAACAAACAGAGTTGCGCCACTAATTATTTTGCCAGTTTATTATTATGTGATCTGCTTGAGTAATAGATTATCTTTATTTGCCTTCGCACTTGTGTTCAACACTTTGTCGGCCCTTCCCCTTGAACCAATACAATTTCAAACCTTGTTTTTGTATTAATACTTCAACAGAACAAAACTAAATAGACATGTCTGAGTAATAGTCCTACGTACATAATATATTATGAGATCCCAGAATTCACTCGAGAGTGTGTTAAAGGTTATTTACGATACGAGAGTGTGTTAAAGGTTGTTGCTGCAATACAGTATGGCGATGAAGCGTTGTTGTATCCCTCTGTATGGCTTACGGGGCTCTCGTCAGTCGAGCGTGGACAACCACGATGGCAGATTACCAGGAAATATACAAATTGCCTTGCTGCACTCCACTTCACTGTCTAATTGGCTTGAATAGCCATTTATCTCATATGCTGAACGTTCATTGACCTTATTTATGTTCTGTGCAACCATCTGCTGCTTGTCTCTCTCGCTCAAATCCAAACAGACAGTGCTGAAGGTGAAACTAACATTTTAATCATTGACTTCAACTCTTGACTCACCCTGTTGGGGTTTTTGTATTGCATGTGAGTTGTTTTTTTTTTTTTCCATTCGAGGGGCGTGGAGACAATTGATCAACAGGAATAACTGGTTTGAACTTGCAAACATGCACTTTTTTGTCAGCGTCGCTGTCAAACTGATTAGAGCGCCGCTATGAAACTTTTCTTTTTAAGATGCGTGTTTTGGTGACAAGAGTCTCAGTCGACTATTGTTTGCCTGGGATTGTTGTTTGACACAAATGAATGCTGTGAAAAGAATACATGTTCAATCAGTTAAAGTGCATATAAGAACAAGTCCTTGATGGGATTGCCAATTTGAGATTTGCAGCTTTGGGTGGATAAAATGTGATTTGTTTGTTTTATAGGTCCAAATACTCGGCGTGTCTGCTTGTACCCATGAAGGATTATGGGTTGTTTTAGTAACTGACTTAGATGTGCAGCAGTTTTAGGGTGGAGTCCAGACTTTGGTATTGTTGATGTTCTTCATCATACACTTTAGGACAACGCACAATTAAATTGTGTTCTGTGTCTGGCCTATACATTACTGTCAAGTGTTTTATTGAAAAGTACTTATTAATCTGTTCGCTCATTTGTAGTGTCACAAGTTCATCACAGCATGATAAAAACAATTGGAGACTTCTGTGCTAATACATCTTTTAAGTGCGGCAAGAATCTTTTTTGTCTGAATAAAGCCGCAGGTATCGGCGTTTTTTTTTTCCCCCTCTGAATTTTAATGTACGCCTGTTTATTATTATACCGGCTTCTAAATTTTATTATACCGGCTTCTAAATTTGCCACAGCCAGCCAGAAAAGTGCAGGTGGAACTGATAACTTTGGCTACGGATCATCTTAATGTGTGATGTTAATTTTGCATTACTGAAGCCAAATGGAATTCAGACCTAACTCTTCATATCTATTGCACATGTGTTTTACTTTCTTTGTTTAAAGAGAAGAGAGATTTGATTCGTTGATAGTTGACGTTTCTGCCATTTTGCAGTTCAGCTGTAATATTTTAAAATGTCATAGCGATTTAACTGAGACAAGGAGATTAGTCTTGCAAGCTCTTCTGATGATTGCAGTCATCTGCATTTAGTAGGCCACCCATCAAAAGATATTTCATTCATCTCCCGGGTAGAAAGATAAAGGTAAGACTAGATATCACCATCGCCCGTGAAACAAACTACTTGTGATATAATAAATGTCAATATATTTCCATGTAGATAGTCAAAAGTAATTCCACAGTCTTCTATCTCTTGATGGGTCAGCACTTGTTTCCCAAAGGTGGTGCCCCTCCATTAAAGGTCTGTAAAGACAAAGTGTTCACTTGGATGTCAAACGTAAAAACATTTGGGACTTCTTTCCAATATTTTAAGCATTAATCATTTTGGAAATATGAGTTATGATAGACCTTTTGAATTGTATTCATTTATATACAGGGAAATTGTCATTTTTAGTCACATCAACAAGGGAGAAAAAAAGATAAAAATATAACTTTCTAGGTCAAGTCAAGTCAAGTCAAGTCAAGTTTATTTGTATAGCCCTAAATCACAAGCAGTCTCAAAGGGCTAGGTAGAAATAATAACAAATATGGGGTTTTAATGATGTAATTTCTCACTGCTTGAGTCAGCACAATAAAAACGAGACCAAACTGTTTCCTTTGTCACACAGGCATGAGTGCTGCTTCTGGTGGGCCGTGTCAAGTATGTGCATGTATCATGTGCCTGCCAGTTGACTTGCGCTCAGTGCAAGTTGATTCTAGCTCTTAATTAGTTTCAGTCCTGTATATTTCTTTTCCTGGAGCATACTGTACAGTTTTGCGTTGAAAAGAAAAAAACACATTGCACAGCACAGAGGTTTACTTTTGTTTGGAGTTTGTCAGGTCCAGTCATAATAGATGAGTGGTGGATTGATACATGGAAACTTAGCAGGAGTTTGCATGAACGATAGAAAGTTGAATGGTTGCGTTCAATTTCATGAAAACTGGCTACACCGGTCATTTATAGCAGTTGTAGACTTCTTTCCCTTTCAATTTAACCCTACTCAGAGATTGCCACATCAAAAAATCCTTTCCCATCACCCTGTGTCCTCTGTTCTACCTCCAGCTATCTGCAAATCCTCCCTCACCATCTCAGTAATAAATCTGCTTTTTAGTCTTACTAAAGGCATCAGTTGTAAACATTGTTGCAAATCAACAAAGCGACCTTGCTGATGACGTCATGGCACTTTATCCATCAGTGCTTATCTTGTTCAGGGACACGGGAAGCTGTCGTCCAACCCAGGTCATCTTAACGCACAAAACACACAACACCCTGGACTGGGTGGCAGTTCAGTTGCTTCAGTGTTGGCTGGCTTTGGAAATTAATGGGTGGGGACTCAGATTGATGATTGATTTAAAAATGGAGCTACCGTGACTATTGGAAACATAATGTAAATGTAGCCTTGCTTGAATTAAGGTGTGTTTTTTTTTTGTGGCATTTGAACTGCATTTTGTCCGATGTCAAAATTTTCCATCCGTCAAAATGTACCAGTCTGCACGTTTTAATTCTCCCAGCATGTCATGCCATTATTCCGATTGTATTTTTAAAAAATTTTTCAAAATTCAATTATTTTCAGAATAACTTTCTTTCTCATATTTATACTTGTATTCAATGTGGCCCATGTACACAATTTGACATGACAAAGAAATATTTATTTATTTTGTTCATTTATTATTATTATTTTTTTTCCCCTTTCCAGCCATTTTTCCAGCTGGTGAAACTAAGAAAACTCAGCCTGAGTGACAATGAGATCCAAAGGATTCCTCCAGAAATAGCCAACTTCATGCAACTCGTAGAGCTGGATGTATCACGAAATGGTAATTACGTAAATTTGCTGTCTTGCTTGAAAGTTTTCATCTTTTTGAGTGCTTCTTTAGGCACCATCAATATCATCATCCTTTGCTCTTTTGTGCAGATATTATGGAAATCCCAGAGACCATTTCACAATGTAAAGCCCTCCAAGTGGCAGATTTCAGTGGGAATCCATTAACGAGGTAATTTGACAGTTATTTACAGAAAAAGGGAAATGAAAAACACATTATGTTATTGTCGGGGAACAAGGCGTGACCACGGCGAGCATTGTAACTGTTGTTAGATGTGCTGTAATGAAGATAATAACGACAACGCCTGACAAGTGCTAATGGTTTGGAAGAAATTGTAAGTAACACAATTAGAGGGGGAGAAAATATGTAAATAACAGTCCATTAGGAGACCAGAGCTAAAAGGTTGTATTGCCTCAGAAGAGATATCACTGGAACATGTACCAGAATAATGCTAACTATTTCATATTTTTTTGCATCATTCCTTGTTTTGTCAGGCTACCTGAAAGTTTTCCAGAGCTCCGGAATCTAACATGCCTTTCCATTAATGACATCTCATTGCAAGTCCTACCAGATAATATTGGAAAGTAAGTCACAGCACCAACACGTTATATTTGCCTTGACATAAGGCAATACATCTCAACATGAATTGTATATTCTTTCATGGATTCCACTTACTGCTGGTTCTTTTGAAATGAGGCATAAAAACACAAATGAAAAGCATCATCTGAAACCAGCCGAACTGAGCTCCCATCAAGTATGCTTCAGTCGAGCTTGATAATAATGGCAGTTGATCCCATTGGAATAAATTGCGTCCAAAAAAACAAAGAGCCAAAGAGAAAAAGGAAACCAAATTGATCTCTAATGCTTGCTGAGGTCAAGCTGGAGTTCAGATGCAATATAGAGACATCCTGCTTAATACTATGCAGTGCTATGTGTATTATTTGTCTGTGAATTTTAAAAGAAAGAATATAAAAAATGTAATACATAGAAATTGGATAGATGACCTCAGTGGCCTTTAGTATTAGAGTGTATGATGTATGTTGTTAATATTGTAAACTTCCACTCTGTAGCATTTGATCCAACTACCATGATATGATCTAAGATAAATAAAATTATTTAACTCTGCAAAGATAGATACTCAATTACTACTTCATATTTAATTGACTTGATTACACTGTAGGTTGAGATGTATAATGATTAATGTACATGGTATAATCAGCTTGTGATGAATTAAATATTGAAATCATTTTTAGGGTAAAATTAGCCATTCCTTTTTCATCCAATGACTCATCTTGAACATGCGCTTGTGCAGTCTGCAAGGATTACAGCCGTGAAATATAGCACATGGGGGTCAAATGATCCCCCCTGCACCTTGTTCCTCTGGTACAGCTTATGCGCCCATATGTCCCATATCTCGGCGCTTGCGTAATACTCGGAGTGGAGTACTGCTCATCTCCAAGACGCCAGGCTAAAGAAAACAGTAAGGGAAGATTACAACATCCGAAGAGGATAAATGGATGTTCTATGGGTTGGATGGCATCAGAGGAGTTTCGTCTGATGAAAAATGTCTCCGACTCAGACATGAAGACTTTGCTTGAATTATTGACGGCTTAAAACGCAATCACTTTGTCTGCGCAAAACAAGTCTCACCCACTTAATTAACATAGATTTCCGTTTCAGATGGACTTATTACAGACTTTTAGTCCCGTGAAGGGTGTCTAAAGTCTTGACTAAAAGGATAAGCTGATTGTTAGCCACAGAATTTGCTTGTAAAAGCAGGCCGTTTTGAAAAACACTTGAATGACGTAGAGAATTTTCCATGTGGTCACTCAAGGAACTATTCTACTCTCATAAAAGTACTTTCCAAACACTTCCATGCAATCTCTGGAAGGCAGCACCAAGATGAACTTTGTCTGGTGCGAGTGAAAGCTCGCCTTCATAAAAGTGTCCATTAATCAGGTACAAGACGTACATAAACATCACTCAAAGATAAACACTGTACTGTACTTCGCTCTTTTGATGGCCCATGAGACATTTTTGTTCAAGCCATTGGGTTGTTTAGGCTGCTGCCGTTTGCGATAAGATGGGACCGGCCTCTGTAATGTTTCCTGTTCCTTACATCAAGATGGCAAAGAGGTCTTTTATGGGTGTTTGCGGGTCGTCCCCTCTCTTTGTTTTAAAAGCACTCTTGAGTGTTTATGTCCATTTAAAAGTGTTACTCAAACATTGCCTTGTCATTGCAGCCTGTCCAATTTGGTATCACTAGAACTCAGAGAAAATCTCTTGACATTCCTCCCGGAGTGAGTATTCTAACCATTTGCTTGCCTTTGTTGCGGTGTTTTTTCCCCCCAAAGACTTCAACCTGTTCACTGTGGACTGTTTTTCTTTGTATCCACAGTTCACTCTCCTTGCTCCACAGATTGGAAGAACTCGACTTAGGAAATAATGAATTATATAGTTTGGTAAGTTTTTTTTTGTGGATTTTGGGAAAGCTGTTTTCCCTGACACGAAACTTTTCTCCATTTCCTTGCTGTCATCACACCAGAGTAGATTAGAATTCCTCAAGAACAGCTTCCCCCCTTGTCTTATCACGCAGATGGGAGGGGGACCATCTGCTTCCAGCTTTGGTTTGAGGGTGTAATCTTATGTGAGCGCTCAAAATCGTGTGAGTGCGATTTACTGGCACAAGAGCCAAAAGCCGGCTGCAGTGACGTGGCTGTTGTGTTATAATTTTGTCCGTGTGCTACAATCCACAGACAACTCCTTACGTTGTCCAAAATGCAAGATTAGAAATATTGTTTACATATTTTTGAGGAATGAATCAAATCCACATTACAATCGGATGATCATAAAATAATTGTATTCAATTGTGTTTTGTTTTGAGTGTATTCTTTTTCTCGCTCATTCCATTGTGACATTCTTTCCCCCCACACAGCCAGACACAATAGGCTGTCTTGTCAGTTTAAAGGATTTGTGGCTAGACGGAAACCAGTTGGCCGAAATACCTGCGGTAAGATCATCATGCAGTTTATGTCCGGTTCTTGACATTTTTACCTCTTTGTCTCTTATCCATTCACACATTTAAAAATGCTAAACAATCATATGAACTGTGTTTATTTGCATTTTACCAAAGTAGTGCATACTTTAAACATCATTTATTGTATTTTATTCATTTATTAAGGGTACAATTTGTCAAGTCAAAGTCTTCTTTAAATGGATTGTGTTTAATTTCCGTGGGTCCACTTTACCTGATACATTCAAAATAGATTTATGTAAATGAATGCTATGAGTTGTTGGGAGAGCCACTTTGAATCTTAAATGTGTCTATTATTTTTTTTTAAATGAAACCTCAGGAAATGGGGAACATGAAGAGCCTCTTGTGTTTGGATGTGTCTGAAAACAAACTGGAGCGACTTCCGTTGGAACTGGGAAGCCTGTTGGCACTCACGGACTTGCTGGTGTCCCAAAATCTCATTGACGCGCTACCAGAAAGCATTGGTAATGTTCCTCAAAGTTTAAATGTTCCCTATATTGTAAGACTTACATTTGCTCTTTTCCCACAGGAAAATTACGCAAGTTGTCCATTCTGAAAGCCGATCAGAATAGACTGTCGTACCTGCCAGAGAGTATTGGTGACTGTGAAAGTCTTACTGAACTTGTGCTCACAGAGAATCAGATACAGGTTTGTTTGGAACTCTCACTACTGTATTTAATGAAGTGGAATGAAAACACTGTACTTGGAGCTTTTAAAAAGAATTGCTTTCAGCGAAAGGCAGAAATGTCTATCTTGCATGGCTATTTTCGAATGTTTGTCTCTTTTGTCGCTGAATAAGTAGAGCGAAAGGTTATCTTTCTATAAACTGTCAGGCATTAATGCAATTGATTTACTCATTTAAAAAAAGAAAAAGGTGTGTGCTGGAAGATGCTGTACCCAGAAGGTGGTTGGATTATAAACATGTGTCATTGAATTGTCTGCTGCTCCTATAGATTTTACCAAGAAGCATAGGAAAATTGAAGCGGCTTTCCAACTTCAACTGTGACCGAAACCTGCTCACGTCATTGCCCAAAGAGGTTTGTCTTCAAATATAAACCACCAATGCATCTAACTAACTCATTGAGCACTATGTAAAAGTCTCGATTGCATCTGCACGTGATGGTTTTTCTTCTAGCAATGTCTGTTTAAGTGGAGGCTACTCTGATGCAAAACTAAGTCAGGGGCTCCTCTGGATGCCATACAATGGTCTTGTGTCTTAATGATGCGGAGCTTGGAGAAACATAATGGAACACTTGGCCTCTACAATGATGTCACTGTCATTGTTTTGTCAAAGAGGCAGTTACATGACATCAACGCTCACATTGTAACCACGGCGCACGGCGTTGATGTTGTACTTAGCCGAGCTACTTGACCAATCCACGGTCCACATGTATAGATCTCCTTGACGTTCCATTTTTCTCCCACAAGCTCTCAACTGAGCGATAGAATTTGGCACTGTGAGGTCTTTGCCAGAATATTTACCTTTTGACACTAATCTACACTGTTGAAGCATTTTACTCGCATTTAACCTTTTAACACATTGCACCCGCGTTTGAGCAGATTAATAGATTACTTGTCAGATTAGATGGCTCATCAAGTGGGAGCCTAATTGTTCCTAATTTTAGGTCGCACTGCAACATTACATCGACTTTTAACTGGACTAGAGTGCCATTGATATTTCTGGAACAAAGTGTTCCAGTGGCCTCCCAACAGATTTTCACCCGTGTTTCTTCGTGGGATTAAAAAGCAGCTTTTCCATTCCATTATTCTTAGTCTACAAACAGATACAATCTGGCGCTTTTACGCGCTGTTACACTTTGTTGATTTGGTTCCCAGGCTGCTGGTTGCATTCAATCCTATTGTTTTTGTTCCCCAGATCGGAGGCTGCAGTGGCCTGAATGTCTTCTGTGTGCGGGAGAATCGACTGACGAGGATACCGTCGGAGCTGTCGCAAGCAACTGAGCTGCACGTGCTCGATGTTTCTGGGAATAGGTCTGTTCCTTTCACCAGTAAAGTAGTGAAGGAGGATTAATCTTTCATTTCAGATGTTGCTCACAATTTTTGGTCATTACTAATTGTTATGGTAAATCACAAATAGGACTGATAGAGTACGCTTTGCCGCGTTGTGCTGTGTGTCTCCACCAGGCTTGCCCACTTACCCTTGTCTTTGACCACACTTCGCCTGAAGGCTTTATGGCTGTCAGAAAACCAGTCACAGCCACTCCTCACCTTTCAGACTGACAAGGACCCCGATTCGGGCGAGATGATTCTCACCTGCGTGCTGCT
Source organism: Syngnathus leptorhynchus (assembly GCF_054491065.1). Classification (NCBI taxonomy): domain Eukaryota; kingdom Metazoa; phylum Chordata; class Actinopteri; order Syngnathiformes; family Syngnathidae; genus Syngnathus; species Syngnathus leptorhynchus. The sequence continues at coordinate 7,070,190 of NC_141204.1, read as the reverse complement.
GCCCCAACAGCCCTTTGAGTCTGATAACAAAGGTACGTGCTGATTTATTGCTAAATTTGTCGGATAGGTTCACGGCTAGCCGCAGACCAAAAGTTTGAACTAAACATGACTGAACTGGACAATTAGTTAGTCTGTGAATGACCCTTGCTCATCCTTCAGATTAGCTGCAAAGGATATAGTGTGACCCCTGGTGTTCTTATTGGTTAATGACATCTTGAAGCGCCGCTGTTATTTTGTTCAAACACAAACATGGCGTGACTGTCAAGGAAAATATGCAAGTTTATTGTATCATTTAAAATATGGAACACATTTGATTCATTATATTAAAATATTGTTGAAACAAAGAATACAAATTTTCAATAGGATATTATTAGTATATACACATTTTCATTTTACTTTTATATTGCCACGACTATTATAAGAAAAGTTGCTTCTTATAACTCAATTTTTCCCATTGTTTGCCAACTCCTGACAAGTAAACTTCCCTCCCCAGTGACATTAGAGTGATCTTCCTCATCCTCCTCTCATCCTCCATGATCGCAAATGTATTAGATGCCCACTTCTTGCTCTTCTGTTCTGATCCTTCTCGGGAAAATCTGTTGATTATGAGTATAGCCTGTATAGGATCACAGTGCCTGAAGGAGATCACCCGGGCTGCCCCTTGAGGCTTTCCTCTGAGATGTTACTCAGAAATGCGGTAGATTGGACAGCTAAAGAGGCTTACAGCCAGCCACTGGCTTACTTCCATTATAAGCTCGCCTTCTCTGTATGAAGACACGCCTCACTGCTGGCTCTTTTGCCGTTGGATAAGCAGTTTAACGTGTTATTATACATCCTCGGGTTGAGTTTTTAATGAATTGTTTTCTCCTGAAACGGGGTGGGTTGTATTATTGTACGTCCGCGACTAAAATGGGATTTGAAACTGTGATCTGGCATTTTGACCACTGTCTCATGAATAATGAGAGCTTTTGTTTCATGAATTTGCAAAAACTCAACCAATGTGTATCGAGTAGAAAGTACTCCATTATTGGCCCACTCGCTTCGGTCTCAATGTCAGCATGAAATAAATGGTGGTGTTTCTCGTCAATAACCAACCGCAGGCTCTGATAATCTCGCCCGCTTCGGAGCTCTGGAGAGCCTGGTGAACGACATGGCAGATGACACGTGGGACAACAAAGCCATGAACAGGATCAGCGCCATTCACTTCCTGAATGATGATGAGGAGGAAGACGATGAAAAGGTGAGCGCCTTGAACGCAAGGCTATGACACTGTTGCCAGCATGGGCCAACAAAAACCCATTTACAGGATATCACATCAATCTGTTTGACACAGCCAACTACTCTCTGTTTATATGCAAATGAGTCCTTCAGTGCGCTGTCCTTCAACATGGTTGCAATAGACAGCTCTATTCACTGATTAAAAATGTAATACAAGCAAGAATAAAAGGCTTTAAAAGAGGATTAGGGCAAAAAAGTAAAATTAAGAGAATAAAGTCGTAATATCACAAGGACAAGAAGTTTAAACGTCACTTAAAAGGAAGTTCATCACTTCAAGAGTTCAGTAAATCTTCCGGGTCAGAAAAAAAATGACATTAAATCAATATTTCAAACTTTGAAATGTATCTGCATTAAGATTACATTTTTATAATAATACACCTTTATTATGGTCATATTGTTCATAAAATATATTCTTGTATATGAAGCTTTAGTCATGATAATGTCTTACTAATAAAAAAACAACGGATACACCAGATGTCAAAACATGTCAGCTTTAATAGAGTTGCACTATAAATATATATAAGAGAGAGTTCAACTGAAACGGGAGACAATCTTTTTCTTATTTGTTTCTAAAATGAATTCCTGTTTCCACAACTACTGTCACACAAACATACTCCAGATTGTCTTCTCTTATGACATTAAATACTGTTTATCATCTCTACTTGTTGCTCAGGGAGAAGATTTAGCTGTAAAAAGCAATAATATCCTCAAGAGTCAACACAAACATAAGCCAGTAATCCATCATTTCACTATTATTATTATTATTATTATTTTTTAAAAACAAACCAGTTATTCATATTCGATTGTGCTACAGTATATGCAGATGAAAGTGGTTAGAGGCAAACTGGCTTTTACGCTGGTCTCTGTGGCAGCGTCAGCAGCACTTATGTCGGCCACAAGCGCTGCACATGCACCATTAACACAAGTTTGCGTGGTACTCCCAGGGAACGCTACTGCGCCGCGCCACTCCCCACCCGGGCGAGCTGAAAACAATGAAGAAAGCAGCAGAGAACCTCCGCAATGACCTGAACGCCGCCAAAGGCCTGGACTCCAACAAGAACGAGGTCAATAACGCGGCAGACAATCTGACCACGTCTGTGTGACCTATACTTTTTGATTTGTGTTTTTACCTCCCTGATGTGTCTTACCAATTTGCCCCGCACAATCCAGCAACTTTTTTTTCTCCCCCCCCCCCCCATCTTTCCTTTAAACTGACAAACCCTGCTGTGGCCTTCCCATCCTGTGATTGAACCCTGGAACGCCCGTAAAGCTTGGTGCTCCCTCAGGGCTGCTGTGCCTTCCTGTTTCTAATTCACATCCACAGCAATAATGCTAATATGAATATGTTTTTAAATGCCTTCTAAATGAAAAAAAAAAAGACACTAGGTAGTTGCACTATTATTTTAAATCTCTATAATACAGTCAAAGCGTTTTAAATGTGTTATGTATTTGTTCTATATCTATTTTTATTTTTTAAACACTGGGTGATTATTTTTTTTCCATTCTGGGCATATATAAAAACAGGTTTTGGATCTACTGATTACAGATTGTTGTATAGTCTCATGTGAATACTTTTATACTTTTCGTGGCAGCTCCGATGTAAATAGATATGTATAGCAAATTTATTTTTTGTTTTTTAATTTCTTTCTTTCCTTCTTGAACTTGGTACTTTTTTGTTCTTTAAAAATCAAAAGGAAACAAACAAAATCTCATTCACTCATGTCTTATTCAGTCCATTTAGATGTCATTAAGTACGACTGCCTTGAAGCCTTTTTTTGAGCATCTGTTTAAATGACTGCACTTCAGTTCAACAACGACAAAATGCAATTCACTGCTTTGTAATGTTTCTCCAAATAGCTGCCAAAATTCAGCTGTTCTTTTTTTTTCAAGACTATTATTCAGAATAAACAGTGAAGGGTTGATAGGTCTGATGTTCGCACCAGAACAAAACAAAAATGACATCCTTTAGAAATGCAGTTAGAGAAATTCCAGCGTAATGCACAACCTCTCTCAATCTCTCTCTTTTTTTTTTTATAAGACACATAGTGTATGATTTGTGGACCAGGTTCATAAAGAGTTGTTTTATTTGTTTTTAATTATTTCCTGATCAAACTGCACAAATTCAGATCTTAGAGATTTTTCAACCTTGAGATCTGAAGGACTTTTAACCACTGATCAATAAAATAAGTGCAACACTAAATGTTGTGTTTCTAATTACTTTGACTTTCATCATGCAATACTTTAAGATTAATATATATTTCATTTAAAAAGTTACACAATCTAATATAATTGAAAAGAAGTGAAGGGTGTGTGTCCCACCCCTCCCAAATATTACATTATTTTAAAAGCAATTATTTTAAAATGATGTCAAATTTTCAGGGACACCCTGTGCATCAATAAAGAATAGTGTCTTGATTATTTCCTGCCTGTTTTTTGCTTGCTCATGCTTTTGGAATGCTCCGCTTGTCCACCCTGCATGTTCCAACACTTGCATGTTTTGACTTAAATAGACAATGAACGTCTTTACTCTGTTTATACAAATCAGTTTTATTCCTTCATCATATTCAGGATGCAAATATGTTCAGTTGTATTTTTATTCGACATCTGATTTTAATGACAGGACTTTTTTACACCCTGTTTATATTAATGTAACTGCTTGATTAGAGGGACTCAAAAGTGATTGGACCAGTCCAACAGTGGGGTGCCTTTGTGTGCAAGTGTGCAGGTCGAGTCAAGTAACATATTTGGGTGCTCTAACTGCGAATCGTAGCCAGATCAAGTTGATTCTTTAAGGGCTTCTATTTCTTTTCTTGCTAGCTCTCATTCTAACTAACTTTAACCTCTTAAAAAAACTAAACTAAACCTGGGCCTTTTTAAATATCCAGCTGTACAAGGTAGATAAAAGATAATTATGAATATGCAATATTTATTATTTATTAATATTTATTGGAAATCCTCATGCCCCATCTCGGGTGTGTTATTTTTTAGAAAAAAAAGTCCCACTTATACGTATGGTCCGCTGGGACTGTACCTGATGCCCACTAGCACTATGATGGTACTGCCTGCGCTAAATCACTTCCAATTTAACCCCAACCCAACTTTAACCTTAAACCAACATCTTAATCCAGGGGTCACGAACATGCACCCCAAAGCTATTTGGATAATATGAAAGAGAGTGAGAAACCTTGACCTTCTGATGGCATCAATCAAAGTAAAACATCAATTGAGTGTTGTCAATGTGGTTTAACTGTCACTTGTCAGCAGGGTTCTTGCAAGGAGCAATCAGCATGGATCAAGTGTCCTTCATTGACTCCTCATCACCATCTGCAAAATGAGCATGAGAATCACTTAAACGTTTTAAATTAACCATCTGACATCATTATCACATTTTAGCAGCAGGTGGCATCTTCCAATCCACCCCAGGAGAGTACAACCCATCAAACGGCGGGCCAGTCCATCGGGACCACCTGCCAAAACTGGGCCCTTCCAACCATTGACAAAGTAGCAAAAGCATGTCTGCACGGGGGCGTCCACTTTCTACCGGGCAATGATGGTGTGTGTGGTCGCCGTTCAAAGAAAACAGCTAAGGTGTGTTTATTTTAACAACGGGTTTGCACACATTATAAAATGTTGGAGACCTCTGCAGGTAATAACCGTCTTCCTCCACTCTATATTTTTTTCTATTCTGTATGTGATCCCACACTTGCACACACACTTTTGAGATCACTCATTGCTTTGCTGTCACCACAAAATGCATTTATTGTCACAAGTCTTGTCATTCCTTATCAGCAGGATACCGCTAGGCAGCTGACATCGAGCGATAGCTTCCCACATCGATTTCGCCACCAGAGAAGTGGCACTCAAGACGGACGGAAATTTCAGCCGCAAGGACCTCGTAATGGCTTATGCCGTCTCCATGGAGACCCTGCCCACAGTTCAAAGCTCCCCTCCATCAGCAGGCATCTGAAGCCTGCTTTGCAGAAACATCCTCATGATTTGCTCAACTCGCAAATTCCATTAGGGGTACCTACACTTTTGCTCACAGTCTGATATAGTTTATCACAGGGAAGAAAATTGATGGAGGAAAAAGGCTGCTTCTAGTTTCCATCGGGTTAATTTGCCCTGCTTTACTGCTTGAAAGTGACTATCAAGATTATATGTATATATACTTTTTTCTTTCTTTCTATGATTATCATTTATATGGCTGTCTGATTAGTTACAGATCAAAGTATCTGGTCAGAGGGACGGGCTAGGTATAAGCATCGCTGGTGGCAAAGGTTCCTTGCCTTACAAAGACCATGACGAGGTAAGCAAACAACAATGAAGTCTTTTAATTTCCTGCAACATATTTGGTTTTCAACCCCCACCACCACCACCAGCCCCCACCTCAGTATGAGTCTGACTCATGTTTACCTTGAACAAATCAATTTTCTGGAAGGTTACTGGTAAAGACTGATCTCAGATGTCACTCAAGTGTGATTATTGCCTTTCAGGGTATTTTTATTTCTAGAGTCACAAAAGGGGGGCCTTCAGAAAAAGCAGGAGTACATGTTGGAGACAGATTACTCAAGGTATTGTTATTATTCTTGCCAGCTCCTCTTTGTTATTGCTACTTTTATCAAACTTATATTAAATTATAATCATTTTTTTTTTAATCTGTGTTAATTACTTTCTGCAACATTTCCATGTGCCTCTGGACAAATGCTAATTTAGTTCCCCCTTTTGCACAATAGGGGTCACTAAAGTACAGACAATTGTCATTCAACTGCTGCAGCCTCCATCGATGACCAAGTCAATAAATAAGTGAAATGACTTCACTGACGTTTGACATCTCATGTCACCCTTCAGGTCAACAACCTCAGTATGCAGGGAGCCACCCACTTGGAGGCTGTGCGAGCCCTGAGGAATGCCGGGAGCTGCATTAACATGAAAGTGCTACGGGAAGGATTGCAAGTGAGACGGCAGGTGACAAATAACACCTGTGATGCTGAGGATGCTGCGAGACGGAGGCCGTGCAGCCACGACGACGCCAAAGGCCACAGGAGCACGTTGCAGAAGCCTGAAGACAGGGAGGATTGTTTGCCCAAGAAAATGGATGTGGCGGTGTGCAACGGCAATGGCATTGTGGGTTGTGAAACAACTGAATGCATTTCTATCCCATTAGTATTTCTTAGACTGTCTCATTGATATGATACCCTCAATAACAACCTCATAACCAATTTCTCATCCATTTTTCTTCCTGTTTCTTTCAGAGTGATTTCAAGGGTGACTTGAGGAGGTGTCAGTTGGAAGCAGAGGCCTTGACTGAAGGAAATGATTTGCATTCAGACAAAAACACAATGAAAGTAAGAATTTTCTTAAATTGCCATTTTCATCACCATTTTAAACACTTCCCAGATATTTAGGTAACATGTCATGTATATAGAATGAGTGTGTGCGAGTGTGTGAGTTTTCTCTGGACAGTCTGGTGTGTTTGTATGCACGCACGCACGCACGCATGCACGAACACACACACACACACACACACACACACACACACACACACACACACACACATTCAAACACAATGGATTGACATACATAGGTCGTTCACTTAAATAATCTTGGTGGTAATTGATAATTTCACACTTGGTGGCCAGTCACTCCACTTATTTTTATGCCGTACAAGCAATTTAAAAGTCAATTTCCCATTACATGTCCTCTTGAAGTTTAGAATTGTATATTGTCATGTAAATGCCACAAGACGTTGGACAAGAAAAACTGCAGTTTGAGGGAAAATTTTGACAAGTGCTACTTTTGCTTTCCCTTTCCATAAATCATCATTGTCATTACTTTTTTCATATTTGTCTTACTGATGTCCTTGTGCAAAGATGCACACAAAGATGATCAAGAATGAATAACAAAAGAATGAAAGTAGCATGGGGAAAGACTGGACACTTTGTTTGGATTCGGAACTCTTCAACAATTCTTCAAGTTTTATGGAGAGTTGATTGTCTGTAGATTTGAGCAACTTTTCATCTTCAAATTGTGCCTTTTCTTTTTTTTCCTGAGGTGGAACCATTACACAATGTCCATCTTTAGAAATAATAATAATGATAATAATAATAATAGAGTTAGAATGAATTTGAATTTCTCTAATCCACCACATAGAGTCAAAAGTAAATATGCAGGCTCACATACAGTTTACATCCCTAATTTATATAAGGGTCAATGTCCTTTAGTTTTACCTCTACCAGATGTTCTTTGTAGCCATCAACAAGCAGCAGGCAAGATAGTAAACTGCAAATAAGTTTTATGAGGGTGGCATTAAAATATGAAACAGATTGACTAAATTTGCATCATTTGTTCGTGAAAATATTTCCATCCTAAATTTGGTACCTGTCAATTCTTTGTCAGATTCCGCGGATCATTCTCACTCATCCCTCCACATCTGATGAAGACGTGGACCTCTTGCCACAAGCTCTCAGCAAAGAGGAGCAGCATGACGCAGGCATTCCTGAGAATAGTGTCCCTTTGCAATGTTTTGACAGTGTATTTTATCCGCCTTGAGTGCACAGAGACTTTAAACCACAGAGAGGACACTAGAAAATGTTTGCTCCAACTGTATTATTATTTTGCTCCAATTGTATTATTATTATTTTTTATTTCTATTGTTGATACTAGTCATTAAATTAAAATACTTGATCTCCCACCATAAAGTCGAAACATTGAACATTATTTTTCCCCATATTATACAGTTGATGTCAACTTTCCAGCTGTGATTACAAATTTTAAAATAACAAACTACTCTACAAAGACGCCAATATTGTAAAGAAACCTATGACGTTAAAATGCAAGTAACAAACTATATGGAAAAATATTACATTTGCCCAACTCTGTTTGTGAGTAAAACATTTTGCAAGGCTAGATATTAAATGGACCAATTTTGCAAGGATAGATACTAAATAGACCAATTTTTTAAACGTTATCTGCAGTAAACAACTGCTCTGTGTGTCCAATATCCCCTACTCGGGGTCTAAAAGGTGTCCACTTAATTCAGAACCAATCACCTCTCTACACTGCTGTAGGCTGTTTTCACTTAGGCTCACTTTTGTCCCAAGTGGAGCCATGGCCTAGCACCTTATTACTTTTGGTGGATAGTGCGGGAATTGGTAGACTGCAGCGCCAAGTAGTCAGGAGTCTAAGTATAGTTCCGTGCAGGCAAAAACAAAAGCAAACCTCGATGAGGTAGAAGACAGAATAGAAAGTAGGAAACTAAAAGCACTGAGACTAAAGAGGAGACATTGGTGGGTAGAACAAAAGGAGGCAACTGGGAACTGATAGCAGATGGAGAACAAGGCGGGGGTTTGAGTGACAAGGCAGATAAAATCACTGACACAAAATATTGCCCATATTATAAAAAAAAGTCTCAATGCAGTGGAAATTAAAGTGCTCATACTCCACATAGTCAACAGACACCATCTTGTTGGCACGTCTTTTACTTTACCAGGCTCTCTGCGAAGCACATTAGACCCTGAGTGCATTCAAGTTAAAAAAAATCAATAAGAAAATCCATTGAGCTGTGCCCATTTGCACACACATCTACATGTACACTTATTTTGCAACACGCGGAGCAGTTAATAAAAAGGATTACAAATCTCTCAATGACTTTCAGCATGACTTCCGAGTGTCACAAGAGGTGCAAGAGCCCTTTTGAATTGGATTCTCTCAAGGAAACCCAAATCCCTTCTCACATTTTCTTTTTTTGCTTTTGTATTATATAGAGTATTTTGTCATATACAATAGTGGCTTGGAGTGTTTATACAAAATAGTTTAGTCAGCTGCAGTGGGGTGTATTGAATTTATTTGAATGATATTCAATATTTCAAGCTTTTGCTCTGCAGTGTAATCCAAGGAATTGAAAATGAAGAAAGTTGTATTACAGATGCCTGACTGTTGAAAGTGAAACAGATGCTTTACTACCCAAGGCGGGCACACGCAACTGATGCGCCTTAAATTACGATTGCCACAAGCTGGGTTGCTGGAGTATGAAAAATGGTGCCATTCCCTACCTTGTCGATATATCTGTCATCTCTGACTTTATAAATGATCCTTCGATGAAAGGAGAGACTGCCGCAGCAGACACACTCCTTGAACATACATCACAACAAATTCACCTCAAAGGCTGCCATGTGCACCAATACACCCTACACTCTTGCTCTTTTAACCTGGATGAGGAAAATGCTCCGTCTGCTGCCAGTTTTCTCTCTTCATTAATATTTAAAAAGTAAAAATGACCCTTTGGCCCACACCTCGCCGTGCTGAGAGTTATAAATGTGGTGCCATCGGAAACATACAGAAAGTAACCAGAATATCCGAGCGCTAGCCTGCTCTCCCGGTGTCCTCCAAGGAACTTTATTCAATATAGAACTTCCCCCGGGCTGAATGTTATTACTTATGAAATGCATTGTAAGTGTGATTTAAAGGCCGTGCAGTATCAAAAGTTTCTATGAATCTGATTGAAGTAACTTCTAAAGAAGCGGCCGACAACAGGCGCAGTGAGTGCTGCAGCGTGCTGCAGTAGTAGAGGTAAAGGCGAGGGAAACAGTAGGATGGAAATAGACAAGGGCAGCTGTGATAGGAATGAAGAATGCAGTATACTTAAAAGCTTAGCAACCTCTTCAGAGGTCTGCTTTGGCGCTCTTGTGGGACGACAGTGAACAAATTGTAAACAAGCCAACAAATAAATATGTTTTCACATGGCATCACAGATGTCTTCCATTGGCTAATAAGAATGACTCATCAACATACAACAACTGCACTAGATGACAGTGACAAGACAGTTTCAATAATGCATTCATTGTCATGCCCGTGTTGGGCACTTAGATGGTATTTTTCTTTCAGCTGTCACACACTACTTTCTGGGCTGTCAGTGCATCAGGCAGAACTAACAAAAAAGATGTCTTCCAAACATAATAATGAGAAAAGAAAATTATACCCAGGCAGTGGTGTGATCATAATGTGCAATTTGTCACTGTCCACAACAAGAAAAAAAATGTTTGCCCAGACCGACACTACCGTGGACCCTCCAATGGTGAACGCCATCCATTTTGGTTGACTTCTAAGTTGTTTGAATCACAAGGAAAGACATTTTCCAATTGGAAAGAATATCACCATCATAAAACCTTTATGTGCAGGCAATGCCTCAATTAGCATTCTTATCTACCAAACTCTCACAACATAAAGTATAATCAAGCTAAAATATAATTATATTGAATTAAAACAACTCTCTTTGCAAGTGTTCCTGGAATGAATGTGCTCTGAATTGCCTTATTGTCTGGCTTTTTTTGGAATTGATTAAATTAACTGCTCATATTGAGTAGCCAGACCAATTCCTGTCAGTATCAATCTTGGTTTGACCATTTTCAGCACACTTTTCTTCTTTTGTCCCTCCCTACTGAATGGAGGGGCAATTTCAGGGTGAATTATTTTCTGACGTCCCAGTTTGAAGTTTGTTTTAACTCGAGGAGTATATTTTTGGGTTGAATTCCAAATTGCATCACATTTTGCGAATCACTGTAAAAAAAAAAAAAAGTTTCTTCATGCAACAGATTTTCTTATCCAATTTCATATTAAATAATTCATGGCGATATAGTACAATTCACCTTGAAGGAACTTAAAAGTATACTAAGACAGAGAGTGAATTCTTTCATTCACACTATGTTGTTTGCAGCCTTCAGGGTGAACATTGTTGGCGGTGCACTAAAGCCTCGCCTGCTGTCCGCCAGCTATTTGTGTCTATTAAGAGTCTATAAAAGGAAGTGGGCACGGCGGCACGGCCCACATCAAACTCCAAGCGGCGAAGCCGAGAAGTGGTCATGCTGCTGTCATCAAACACGCAAGAGAGCTGCTCTCTTGATACGTGAGGCCTGACAACAAACAGACCCTTTGGCTTAGAGCGGTATCTGAAGTAGAGATGAGGAGCTCTAATAAGGTAGGAGGCTTTGCATGGGAGTATCAATAATTCACAATTCAAAACGTGCACCAGCTGAGAAGAACTTGGGGAGCATTCATCAGTATTCTTAGATACCGCCCCAGCTGTGGCATTCTCTTTTCCCATAGGAAAAGAAAGCAATTTAGATAAGTTGTCCCCCAATCACTGAAACATTATTAGCCATCATCCTCTAGACGATATGTCCTATTTTATCTTTTTATACAATCATTTTCTAGTGGTTTCTATATGTAATCTGCCTTGCCCCCACATTCCCAAATCATGCATTAGATTAATTTTAAATTCTAAATGGTCCTCAGGCGTGAATAATTGTTCATCTGTATGTGTCGTGTGATTGGCTAGGAACACGCTCTCTCAATTTCAGTCAGCTAAGATTGACTCCTGCTCACTCATGACCCTCGTGAGAACAAGCAGTATGTAGAATATTGGTGGATACATCTACCTTCTTATCCGAGCAGTGATGCTTGTTACCATCACATATGCAGTAAATTGTTGAAGTTGGTGTTTCCAAATTTATTTCAAAGATTGTTGTTGTGTAGCATGTTATTTGGTTTGTACTGTAGCTGCAGTGTTATCGGAGCAGTTGGAGCTCTGCTATATTTGCACTTCCTATCTACGCTAGAGGGAGGGGTTGTCTCGGCCTGTAATTAAAAGCTTTGCTGAGACACACCCGACAGTTGATGCTATTACACGCACAACACAAACCACAGCGGGAGCTGACGTAGGGATCTGACAATTAAACGTTTACAGAGAGAATTGTGCTCAAGGGAGAAGCTTAAAATGAACTTGAGTCACAGAGATGTTACAGTATTCAAGTGGGAGTTAACGCACATTTTTTTTTTCAATGTCAAATGCAGTTCCACAAGTCTAAAAACAAGGTATTTTGATTATTATTGCGTTGTTTGTAATATGAAAGATGAGGTCACAGTTGCTCAGGAAACGACCAATGGATGATAATAAATAATATAATAAATAACATTATTTGTTCCTAATAATCCAAAGGTATTCTTAAAAAAGATTTTTTTCTTGTAGTATTGCAACCTCATTTTCACCTTATATTATCACTAGAAATATTTTTAATTAGTGTGATATACTTTTTCTAATAATAATAAAAAAAATCCATCAAATGTTAGCAGTTTATGCTTTTAATTAAAATGTTTCGATTGGCACAAAAGCCCATATGCGCAATTCTTTCGATTAGAATGGCAACAAAATGTACAGGTTATTATTACTATTGTTATTTATTTTGCACTGCTGCTTTCACTTTCCAGTAGGTGACTATTTTGGAGTGACTCAGAGTGTGGTCTGCTTAAGGAAATGATGGAAGCGTTGTGTATTTAGTCTTTGGAAGAGGCCTGACAAGCCACAAAAAAAAAATAGCTGAGGGTCTTCTGGCGCACACCCGGTGAGGTGACACATAGCACGGGAGATCCGGCATCTAGAAGGACATTTGATCTATGGGGACGGCATGACCTATGCCACACTCGACACTATCAAATGTTCAAGAGAGCTCTGCCGGACAAGTAGGAAATACTTTTTAGTTTTTATCGTATCAACTTTCTCTGCTTTGACAACTGAGGACATTATAAACATGTTTTTATGGAGGCGTTCTATTATTTGTTGATCCTCATCTGCAGCCAATTAAACATGCTCTGGAGAACTTGTTTAATTTTTCAGCCCTTAGGGGTAATGTGGGTTGTGGGGATAACAGCGGATGTCATTCACTGCTGTATTTCAATAGATGTATTTAAAACCGCACATAAAGGAGATAAAAATAAATACGCACCAATTAGATTTTTTTTAGACCTTTCTGGATTTCATTCATGATGTTCTGTTCTGTCTTTGGCATAACCATTTGAAGTTTAAAGCACCTCGTCCGATATAATCAAAGGTTGTTGTTTTTGAACGGATGTGTTTGCTGCAGATGGCTTCACAATTTGAAGTTAAAAGGTACTGTGATGATGTGCTTTTTTTATTTTTTTTTTTATTTTAGACATTTGATGGCAGAGCACAAGCTCCCCAGAGATGGCTTGCCGGTTGAAACAGAATTGAAACACATCCTGTATTATAATGTTTGTCAGATCAAACCTGCACACATTCAAAAGCTATCTGTGATGTTTTCAAACTTTCATGTTTGGACTTTGACTTTGACAAGGCTCCAAGTATTGGCCCTCTCTTGATATACAGTATAACATTACAATACCTGAAGCAACAGTATGTGGCAAGCATTGGACAATAAAAAGCATGGTGTTGCCACTTTTCCTCTTCACAGGATTGACACTTGCATCACATAATGCTCAGGCACAGACACGTTGTTGGCTTTACTTCTGCAGCTTTGTTGTGTTGATTCCTTTAGCTCCAAGTTAGTTAACTTTTGAATATCCATCAGAAACCTTCAAAAAAAAGTAATACATTATTAATGATATTTAAAAAAAAAAAATTGATTTGCAATGTCAAGGGTTGTGCTCTCTATTATGGAAACACTTAACCACATGAAAAAAGGACATATTGGAAACAATTAATCTTTAAAACACAGCACGTCTCTTTTTGAGGCTCCTGTTGACCACTTTGTCTGACTAGAATAAATTACATGTGCTGAGAACAGGGCTGCCACCGGGGATTCAGCCCTGTGTAGAAAAAAAAAAAAAAACCTTCAGGGCATCACCCATCCAATGCCATATAAGAATACTTAATACCAGTTATATACTCTGTCAGATAGGGATCCTTAGTATTATCAAATATGTTCAGTACCCTATGGCGACCCTAGTTGTGGGGCTAATCTGCCTGTTATTAGTTTGGGTTACTTATAAACTAGCAACACATTCTATTTGATGATCAAGACAGGAATACCTGTTTTTGTTGCAAATTGTGGGTTCTTTCTTGGCATATTGTGTGATTCCGCCAGAAAATGTCATTTTAATATAAATATTTTGTTTTGTGTAATCTGGCTAATTTACTAACAAGGACCTCACCTAAAATATTTTACAATCATATTTGTACTTTAAATAGTGCACTGAAAGCTTATAGGTCAGGTGACTGTGTTTTACTGTCTTGTACATCAACATGCAAATCCAATAAAGTATATTAATCATATTGTAATAGAAGCAATTATGTTTAAAGGTTAATTATAATGAAAAGACATCATTTCATTAAAGGTTCATTCGGTTAGAGACTGATTTTGAATGTGTGCTTGAATGAAAAATTACAAAGCAACCTTACTAAATTTTATTCAATATTATTAAGTTACATTACAGTCGCTGATGGTGTTCGGGCAGCGTGGAGTTGTTTCCTGCTTAGTGAAGGTGTTCATGTGAGTCTGGCTGGTTCTTCATCTCCATATGTGCCCTACGTTACATTGTTAAGGCCAGATGGTTTCGTAACATGCAATCAATATCACGCTTATGCATAATAGCTGCAATTGCATCCAAAATAACCTTGGAAGACTATAAATTAACCACCTATACCCACAATTAAAAATGGCAAACTGTAATTTCTGCACAGTATATAGTTCCTTATGCTCCCCACATGCCACATTACCTATTAATGATCTTAACAAGACACCGATTCTGAATTTTTATTGTTATTCATATTAATGCAGTGCACTTTCCTCCATAATTACGTAAGGATTGAATGATATTGATTGCGTTATAAAAATAACTGTTATCCTCTGTAATCCTTGCAGAACATCTCAGTGCTTCATCTTTAAATATGCACGTAGCACTTGTTCATCAATGTGAACCCTAATCTTAAAGCACCCCAGGAAGAAATTTGGTTCAAACAACTCCTTCCTGTTTGATGATCATGCATTTCAGACAGTGTCAGAAATCACTAGAGACACTGCAATGTGCCCTATCGTATTTCAATTTTGTTTTGATTCTATTTGTCATTTCTCTGGTAGATCTTGAAATAAAGCAATCGTCACAGATTAAAACATATAATCAAGAGGGTGGCACCCATGAATGCCCCTCCAGTGACATTGACATTGAGCAGAAAGACTGTCTCTTCATGTTTTTTAATTGGTGCATTTGGTGATGACATATTTTCCCCAATAACATGGCTCATTGGTTGACATTGAGGCTAAGTTAGCCAGACAATTCCATCACATTTTACATTGAAATCAACACATCTCATAGTGTAATTGCTACATTTAGATTTACATTCAAGAGCTAAGGTGTATCATAAAAAATTTGTCCCACTCGCTCTCTCCCTGAAACTGGTTCATGTTTTTGTCTCTCCTGTGGGCTTCATTTTTGCAAGTTACTTCTCTTGCAAGTCTCTTCCTTGACTTCAGTGTATTAAAAAGCATTGCCCGAGTCCTAAAGACAATGAGGAGGTATGAATATACTGTATTACATCTTTTCTCCTCTTCACTGGCTCCCTATCATCTACAGGATCAAACATATAACATTGCCTAAAGGGACCCCCAAGTTTCTGGCATGGAAATGCTGCTCCATACCTAAAGGTACCTCAACCGTCAAACCAGTATCGAAACTTTCAAAGACGGCATATGAATCCTTTGATCTATTTCCAGTTGAAAACGTGTGTAACCAGTGAAAAGTGGGATACAGCGCTTGTACTGACTACCTGTCAATTAGAGCTTTCTTATAAAATGAAACAGGTAACCCATTCACTCAACAACTCTTTTGGACTATTGGAGGTGTTTCACAGTGGGAACAAACAAACTTTACAATCATCATCTTTGGAAATGGCCAAACAAATCATTTGCAGCTGATACCGACCCCGTTTGTCTTGCGAGGTCTGGAAAAGTTAAATGTGCTCTTAGGAGTTAGTAGAACACCAAATAATATAGCAAATGGGGGTTCTGGTAAACTGATTGCCTCTAATGTCCAAAACCAGTTTACTGGCGGCATGTACGACTTCAAAGATCATCTCAGTGGGGGGGGTGGACATCACTCGCTTGCTGCTCACCACCCCTTGCTGAGACTACCTGGGCATCATAATCAAACTCGCAGGGGGGCAAAACTAAGCAGACCATTGGTCATGGGCCAAACAGGATAAACAGTTATTAAACAGACAAAAACAAAACACTCGTGAACATAAATGAAAAGAAGCAGATGTTAAAATGCTTTGCTTTGAGACCGCTCTTCGTGACTGTTTTTGACATCTCAAATCACGCCAAATAACTGCTACTCTGATTTTGGACATTTGTAAAGTGAGCAGAAATGATTTGATGGGGTTATCCATCCAACCTTACATATCAATGAAACTGGTGGCTGCCTAGTACGTACTTTTCACTGCCAGAGGAGGGAATGCAAATTGGTTATATGAGAAGGAGTCAACAGCTAATTAATACGCACGATGATGAAATGCCCAGGATGTTGAGTGATCTTTTAAAAAAAATGCAAATGTGGCCTTTTGAATATCCACTGAATTATCCTCGATGGGTAATATATGTAAGGACTGAATGGTTGCCATTCCACAATAAATCTGGGTCTCTGGTGGGGAAAAAAAAAAACCAAAACCTTTGGGACCACTATATTGTCGTGCTAAAATCAAACCATTTAAAAGAAAAAAAAATACAGACGCAATAAAATAAAATAATGCATTGAGACAACTGTAATACATTGCACTTTATGTACGTCATCAAAGAATCATTATGAGACCAAGACGCATGATATGAGTAAAGACATAATAATAATAATAATAATAATATTAATAATAATAATAATAATGATACATAATATACAGCACCTGTGTGAACATATTTGCTATTTCTTGTGATTCTTGTCTCATTTAGTTTACATTATGAGAACGCCATGTACTGTAGATGTATTTAGGGGAATTAAAATAGCTTTGCTTTTGACACGCAGTCTGTCAAGATATCAATTATTAAAAGCTACTTCATCCGTGGATTATTTTCCCAGGATAAAAATGTCACATCGCCAGCCTCAACTGTTTTGTATCTAAAAAAAGACAGTGCCGTCGTTGATTGATTAAATGGAGGGTTGTCATTTTGGTGTCATTTCCCATATATAGAAGCCCACTTAGCGTGAAATGTTGTCTATGTCAGAAAAGATTAATGGTGGAAGCAACCAGCAATGTAGGCCCAAAAAAATAAAAGAAATATCCTGGAAAAAGATTAATTCCCTGGGGCATAAACATAATTATTTGGCACCTGTGTTGTTATATAACCCCCCTCCCAGTCATATTAGAGAAAATCCCGACTATTTGTTTAAAATAGCATTAAAATAATCTCGAAGGCACTTTTTTAAATGCAGTTTCTTGCAAGTTTATGTTTATAACTTTCAAATGTTATTGAATGTTAATGTCGAAAAGGATAGTAACACTACTGCCACTTTCCTAAGCGCTTTGTCACCACAGTAATAAATGTTTAAAATCAAAGTGCCTGATATTTTTGTTTTTTAATGTTGACAAATGTAATTTGAAACACAAAACAAATTTGCAATTTCCTCCAAAAGATCAAAATGAATGAATGAACTTGAACCTTTTACAGACGGTCATAAAAATTCTTGACGGCCAATAATAAACTGTGCGCTGTCTGTGTTTACTTGACAACTTTTGTAAACAAATGTTTCATTTAAACTCGGTGACTGAGAAATGCATGGGCTTCTACTAACCAAACTTTAGAGATCACTTTGCTGTCTCTTCTCTTCCTTCCTGTATGGATGCTGTTTATGCATACTCGTTTGGATTATGATGTTGTCTGGCCAACATTGATACTAGTGCAACAGAGTAGATAATCATTTTGATTACATACAATTAAGAGATAGAAATGCTCTTGTTGATTACAAAATACTTCAAATTGACTGAGACACATTGCTAAATTATGAAACCGTGGGGGACGTCCTTGCCCCGCATCGGCATGACATATTTGAGTACATGTAAATTATATGTGTGGGACATGCGGTGCCATGACACAGAGCACACCCCCCCAAGCTCGTGGACTTGCTGAAGTTCACCTCAGGCTTTTCTCATATTTCACCCTCTCAGTTTCTCTTTGCATTTCTCCTGTCAGAACTTCGCTGGTTCCTATGAGAAGACAAGTGGCGAGACTATGTCGGATGGCAAGACTTTAACAGCGGAGATAATCTTTATCAAAGAGTCACCGGAGAGCGGAGATGGAATTGAAACAAAGATAAATAAGGTAAGCGAGCTTCCTCAGTACAAGGCTGTGTTATAAAGAACATGCTGTATATAATATAATAATTCAAAACTAACACAGCTTTAATTTAAGATTAAAGTGCAAACTTTTGACAGTTTATGACACAAAATGTAAATGCGTTCAGATGAATGAATGGATGAAGTCTCAACATGTCACAGTCCTATCTTTATTCTTGAAATGTAAACCAAGTTAATTCTTGAACCAACTTTGACCAAATTGAATGTAAAAATTTTTTCTCAGCCCTCATTAAGAAAGTGTCAATCCATTTTTTTGTCTGCTGCAGTCTCCACTGGCCCAAGTGAGTCGTTCCCAACCCTCCACGTCACTGGGTGGCCAGTCTGAAAATACACTCAAACACAGCGGCACTGCCTCCATGGAGACAACTGGGAATAAACACCAGAGCCTTTCCCAGCAGTGGGGTCACGATTCCTCTGGACGTGTTGAGGTTAGCTCAGGTTTCTCTCCCGAGAAGCCTCCCACGATGAGCGCCACATGCTCGGCGCACGTGTCCCCCACGCTGGCTTCATCCAGAGACTCCATCCTGTCAGAAAGCTGGGACAGAGACAAATGCTGGCCCGCCATGCCGCTTTCCTCTGTTGGTTCTCCTACTTCCCTCAGCCGCGCTGTTTCCCCCTGCTCGTCGGTGCTCTCCGGCGTCTTCTCCCCTGCTGTGGTTCAGATCAGAAAGCACGCTCTTGTCCCGGGTTCCAGTCTGGTTCACATCGCTCAATCCTGTTTCTCTTCCTGCGACAGCCTGGCTTCTTCAATCTGTTCAAAGACCCCTTCTTTTCGGCACCGGCCTCCCCTCACCAGACTCTCCCTCCTGACGGCCATCTTGAGGAAAGGCCGTCTCCCTGTTCTGTCCGCTTCCCTCCGGAGACCTTACACCCCCTGCTGGCCTGTTAACCCGGTGACCCTCACTTTCTGCAAAGCATGTTCAGCGGCTTCCAGTGTGGCCTCCATTCCCCTGGAGTTTTCCTCTCCGTTCTCATCATCTACATCCTTAGATAGTCAAACCTTTGCACACAGGGAGCCTATTAGGTCTCTTCCAGGCCACCCATCTGAGCCGCCTAATGAGCACAGTAGGCTTCACACTCCAGTTAAAAGATGCTCAGGGGAGATTCGCTCAAGAAGCGTGACAAGGTGGGAGCAGGTTATTTCACCGCCGCAGTTAGAAAGCAACGTGCTCTCGAGAGACCAACCACTGAGGTTGTGCTCAAAACTCAAAAATGTTCCACCGAGCTACAAAGAAATAACACTCCAGCCCTCTTATGTGTTCAAGCGTCCTGAGCAAAAGCCCAGTTTTGCTCACATGTACCTCAGCAGTAAAGGAGAGTGCATTCATCCTACACTTGTGCAGCAACCGGCCTCTTCTCCGGTGGAGAAAAGTCTGCGGTCAAATTCTTCCCTGTCAAAGCTTCGTGTCCTCTCTGAGCGACTGCGATCCCCTTCCCCCTGCTCCCCCTTGTCTTCTCCATCACATTCCCTCTCAGCCAGCGGCACCACATCACCAGCTCTCCCTTCTCTCCCCAAAGCACCCAACCTGACGGCGTCTCGCTCCACGCCCGTCTCTTTTTCCGGGTGGCCCTCGCCCATCGGCTCTCCCACGCCAACGCCCTCTCCCGCCACGCTATTTCGAGACTTCACGCCGTCCCCTTCCTTCTCTCTGCGCTCCACGCCCTCCCCGAGGCCGGGGAGTGGAATATCAGACTGCAGTGACAAGGAGGGTAAAAAAAGAAAGGTAGCCACTCTGTTTGCCACGTGCACTCCTTGAACACGCTCAAGGATACATGCTGTTCTTTGACTCGGCTTTCACTCGATTGAGATATACAGACGTGCACTCACCAGTCAAAATATTGGCTACGGCTGAATCGACCAGACAAAATTCCAAAGTTCTAAAATTTACAAAGGTATGTCGATCAGAGAAATATTGATTGCGAATGATAACAATTCCCTTTGAAGACACGAGAAAACTGTATGCTGGGTTGATTTTTTTTTCACATTTTTTCCGCCATGTTTTGAATCATGCTTCATAGGTGTGACATTCATGACAAGTCAAGCAAAACATGTCAAGTCAAATTTATTTATATAGCACAAAAATGTCTCTGTCTCAAAGGGCTTCACGTGCCCACAAGATTTCAACCTAAAAGTGTGTAGGATGGGATTCTTATTTTAGATCCAGCATGTGTGGTTCCAATTTATTTTAAAGCCTGATGCTGCTATGTCCATGTGTCATTGTGTTTTTTAGCTGTTCCTGAGCACTGTTGTAGTCAACCTTGGACAATAATGCATTTCTCACTTGCTTTCAGAACATTTCATTTTTTTTTTGTCTTTGTAAGATTCTGTTCAGTCACTTTGGTTCTTACAAATGTGAAGAATGCAGGGAGTTTTTTTCAACTCAACACACACACACACACACACACACACACACACACACACACACACACACACACACACACACACACACACACACACACACACACACACACACACACACACACACACACACACACACACACACACACACACACACACACACACACAAACCCTGCAGCTCCTTCTGTTTTGCTGTTAGCCAAACACAGCCACATCCCCAGTAATAAGAGAGTGCACACACTTGTGCACAAACACAACCTTATATTTATTTATTTCCACTGCCGAAAATATTTTTTCTCCCCTGTTATATTCACATTAATAGCAAATAAAGAGGACCTGCTTCTTCCCCATCACAAAATGTGGCATTTGAACAGAGCTGTGTGGACTTTTTACATGGTCCACTCTATGTTGGACATCCATTAAGAGCCAATTCTCTGTCCTCAGCTTGTCATTTTCACCAGCATTCCCAGGTGATGGCAGCCAATTGAATATTTATTGAGCACCAGTCACACTCGAGTCGTTGGCGTTCATCCAAATGACTGAAAGGTTGCGTGTATCCTGGAGCAATAACAGATAAAGATGATGACTGTCCTATATGATTATTCAGCTGAACTGTTCATTAATTCATATTCATACGTGTTCTTCCCACTCTGCATGCTGAAGCCTCACAAGATTAAGTCAAGCTACAAATCACTTGCTGCAATCCCTACAAACACCCTCCTCTTGGATCAGCAGGTACTTTCACCTACTGCAATTATATCAAAGCACATCATTACGCTGTTACCGATCTGTCATCTGATACTTTAGCGCTATACAGTACTTATACATCCAAGGCACAAGGAGACAACTATTAAGTAAATGCAGATTGCATATATGCAAATTGTGCAGGAATGCTGTGCAGGGGTCTAAAGATAATCACTTACAGATGATTACTGGCTGTTGGCATCCACTGTGCTTCATATCCACAGATAATAGATGAACAGGTGCAGAGTGAGAACATCTTGAAAAGAGGAGATTGGTCTCATGAAGACACTCATGCTGAGGTATTTTTGCATTGATCACTGAACATTCATGCCATGGATATTATTGAGATGTAACCTCAAATCTCTCTTTATCTGTTCATCAGATGTGCTCACCTGCTCAGCTCCGGCAGCAGTCGGAGGAATTGTATGCAACCATTGATGAAATATTGGCAGATTCCAATCCACAAGTGGGTGCAGCACAATCATTTAGTAACTCTTACGGTGCTACTTTGTTAATTACAGATGTTAATTTTGCTTCGTTTTAGGACCAAACGGCGACCAAGGTGTTAGTGACAGACGGCAGTTTACGGGTACAGTGAGTTCCCCTTTTCCCATTCTCTTTAACGACTCTTAACGATAATAAGCATCAGCGCTCATTATTATTTTGCTGAAAGTGAGTAATTATAATCTTGACAGCGAACTGATTTTATATCAGAAAACAAATAGGCAGCATCAAACTTATCAGCATCATTTCAGGGGACAGGATGAAAATGTTCATTTCAACATGCCAGAAGCAAAATGCAACGGAAATTGGCAAAGCAAGGCGCTTTATCTGAAATGTACAATCACTGCAGGTGCAAAGAGCAAATTGTCAACTATGGCTTCAGAAAGACAGTAGCAGCTTGTCAAGATAGCAGTGTTGGCTTACTCTTATAAACTTCCATTGACTGATTGGATAAAGTCGATTCCCAAAGATGTTTATTGATATTTATTGCTATTTTAACTTGTGTAAGTAACCACATTTGAAAGCTCTGGGCAAAACACTGAATAAAAGTGTCACAGCTGAAATTCTCAACTGAAAACAGGATAAAGAGGAAAACTAATTCGATTGAGGAAACGTTCCCTAATGATATAATAAGATAAAAGTGAATTTGAAGTGAGTAATCACCAGGATGACGATTGAAGCCATCTGTTCATTATTGATCAAAAGGAAAAAAACGTGATATCTATCAAGTCTAAGTCTCTGTAGTCTTTCAACTGAGAAATGATAACTTGTGAAAGAGGCACAAACATTCTACTAAATCCTATCAAATAATCTGTTGCTCATAGATCTTTCTTTCTTTCTTTCTTTCTTTCTTTCTTTCTTTCTTTCTTTCTTTCTTTCTTTCTTTCTTTCTTTCTTTCTTTCTTTCTTTCTTTCTTTCTTTCTTTCTTTCTTTCTTTCTTTCTTTCTTTCTTTCTTTCTTTCTTTCTTTCTTTCTTTCTTATGGATGACGACCTGTCTGTGGCGTACTTATCAATTTGTTTTGGCATGTTATGTCTTTGTTGTGTTTCCAGAACAAATCTGCCAAATCCTTGGGACGTGAAACCAAATATGTAAGTGCAAATGCAGTTTTCAACCTTCATTTAAAATTTTAATTATCATCCACTGTACAACAACATACTGTAAAGCGGTATAGGATATGCTAAAGAAGGACTCATTACTGGAGGCGGAAAATCCAACATCAGACAAAAGAAAAAAAAAACTGTCACAGTTTTGGTCTAGCGACAGGTGCTTCTACTCAAACAGCAGGAAAACAAGCTGGCTTACCTGCTGCTTGCACAGTACATTTTTGTGTGAAACTGGCCGAAAGTGAAAGTCCAACAATTTCATATGAGAACATCACTTTATAAAAGATACCTTACATAATATCTTGTGACTAACACAGATTTGAATATTATATATGCCCCTACGTGGATATTTTCTCTTTCACGTTGTCATCAGGCGTCTCTAAGCAGCATGCATCCATCTGGAAGTGTTGAAAAAAGACTGATGGACTCTAAAAAGGTAAAGGCATTCAATGTTTTCTCAATTATACTCCTTGTTTGGAAATGTAATTGCATACTAATTAATTCAGAAAAAAGCTCATGTATCTTTTTATGTCTACTGAATCACTCAGTCAAAGCCTGGGATTGTTCGGCCCATGATGACAATTCCAAGATTGCCAAAGGAAGATGGAGAAGGATATCGACACTGTCCCTTCAGAGAAACAGATGTTTATCGCTGCTTAAAAGGGAACCCCAATCCATGCAAGGTAGATATACGACAGACGTTTGTTTTTTCTTCATTGTGTCAAGTCAAAATAATTATTGTACAAAAGTACATGATATGTGACAGGCAAAAATAAATTGTACTCAAACTACGAAAGCGTCAAAGCATAGGAAAACGTAGCAGCTCGCAGTCCAGAAATTAAGCCCTAATCCAATTGCCTCTGTCTTCCAACCATTTTCTATAAACACTTGTCCTGTTCAAGGTCATGGAGGCTGGAGCCTCGCACCTCAATGCCTGTCTAAAGAATTAATTATGACCTACTTTACAGTTTTGAAGGCAAATTTTACCTTGACTTTGTCTCCGCCTTGAGTTTCCGATTATCTCCTCTACATGTAAACAAGCTCCACATTGTGAATTTTCATTGTATTCTTTGCAATCTTGAAATGACCTTCATGCTGAATAATGAACATAGAAATAAAAGATAATTTTATACAATTTGGTGTCAGATGATGCTTCCACAGTTGGGATACACTGTAGAAGCCCATAAAGGAGTGTATAAAAACAGCCCAAACGACAATGTATAGTTGTGTTGTTTTGTTTTTACTTTTTCAATTCTGTATTTGACTCTCCAAGTGAGTAAACAGTTGCTTTATAGACCATAGAATATTCACTCATTGCGGAGGAAGTAGTTGCAAAACAAAAATTTGCAGTCAAGATGGGCGTTAATTAAACTCATAATTAAATACGAAAACTCAAACAACTCCCACATAGACTTATATCATGATGGATCAATGCATAGGGTATGTTTTTAATCCCCACAGGTGTATCAGTTGTTTGGTTTTAACAGATTCTTGACATCTATTTTAACTTTGTACTCACGATTGTAGTGCAGCATTTTGTTGGGGATAAATAAATCAGAATCAATTTTATTGGCCAAGTTTGTGCATGCCAAACAAGGAATTTGACTTCGGTTGATCTCAGCCTCTTTACAACATTTAAGTGGCTAACAACATTCACGTGACTAACAACATTTAAGTGGCAAGAGCAGGATATTCTTGTCCAGCGATGTCTCTGAGATATTGATGATTGATCAGATCCTCTAAGGAAGAAAAACCTTTCAATGAATGCTTGTGTTGTAGCTATTGACTGTACTTAATGTCAAAGAGCAGGATTGACCTTTTACTGCTATTTTCACCTTTCAACAGAACATATGGCCTTCTATGTCGGTCTGTCATTTAGTTTCAAATCAAACACTTGGGTGGTACAGCTCAAAGAAGGTCTTTTACATAATGTACAGAAGACGTGATTTGAATTACTTATCGTCTACATCAAGCGGAATCCTTACATCTTCAAAAAAAGGACTTCAGGAAATAAACAAGCGGTACAGAAAATGGATGGATGGATGGATATTATACAAATTTATGCAACTACACACTACCACAAAATATGGTAATTTGATTACAGTTGAAAAACTGTCATCTTCCCAACAACTTAAAACCTATGAATGATGCAATAAATGACGCAATGTGTTGACCAAAACAGAGTAATTGGTGGAAATAATTCTAAATGCAAAATCAACTTTGTGACCGACCAGTTCCTCCTGCTCTGAAACATTACAGCTATCAATTCTGCAAACTAACAAATCACAACCTCTCACGCTGTGCTTATGCCTTTATGCAAATTGTGGTGATGAAGAATTGGTTTAATATTCTATCCTAGCAGAAAACAATCAGGACAATGAAAGACTAGGAACTAATTTCAGCTAATTTAACAATGAGACAAACTACTTTAAATGTCAAATCCAAATTGGAAGCAACTTCATTTAAAGACTCCTGGGACCATTATCTGATTGTTGAGTTATTCACCAATAATTCAACCAATGAACATAATTGCACAGCATTTGTGTCCTTTTTCATTTCAGGGAGAAAGCGTGGGCTTTGAAGACACGAGGGGAAATGGTCATACAAGTAGAAAACATCAAGTACTGCAAAAAGAAAGGACATATGAAAGATGTCCATTCACCACGTGTGAATTGCAGATCATTGAGCCCGAAGGGCAGATTGGTCATTTTGAGGACGATGCTTCCACCTCTCTCCGTTCGTAAGCGTGTGGAACTCACATTTAAGTCATGAAACATTCATGACATGAATTGGAAGAGAAGAGAAGAAAATGCTTTCCCCGTTTTCAGCCAAGAAGCCTCATTCTAGCCAAATCTGTGCTCCATTCATAAATGATGTTTGAAAGACGGCTTGTGAAAAGCAGTTTCTCTAAATTCCCTGACATTGTGCCAGTGTCTTGGCATGGTATGTCTGGCCCAAATGGCAAGGAGAGAATGAGTTGGAAATCAGCTAATTTCCATGTGCACAACGCAAAAATAGTGAAATGTCTTCAATAGTCCAAGTCCAATGTGGAGATTTGTTTAAGTCATTTAAGTATTGACTTCTTCTACAACCGTCAACAGTAGTCAATAGGTCATTCTTTTGTTGCCTTGCTGCCTGACTAGAGTGTCCCTTAAAATAAAAAGCTTTCATTTTTTGTTGTTAATGTGGCTCTTGATATGATAAAGACAACTGGGGTTCAGAACAGTGTGGAAGAACGACTCAGCTGCAGTCCAGCTTGACTTGACGTGTATTAAATCAAAGTGGGCAGCTTGAGGACTTCATAATTTTTTTGACTATTGGGAAAATTAACAATCCTCTAATTCATTTCTTTCAATCATTTCACAAGTGATGTGATGCAGACAATCTTCCTATATATTTTTTTATCTCAATTTGGCTAATATGTGATAACAATAAAAACTGCCTTTTCATTGCACTATATTGGTAATGTTTGATTTTCGGATTCCACAGCATCTAAACAAGACTTGAATGCTTTGGTGCAGAAGAATTTACTTTGCATGCTTGTTTTGTGAAAGTCTTTCTCACTGATAAGCATGAATTTGTTAAGCTGGACCCCGGGCATTGACGAGATGTTGCCTGCTACATTTCTCTCTTATGTTCATTGAGTTGCACACGTTACCTACGCCATACCACTCTGCATAACGCATGGGAACCATCTAGGACGGGCATCAGTAGGAGGAAATGTACATAATGTAGCATCAAATGCAAAGCAGCTTTGCAACTGAAAGCCTTTTGATCTTGAAAACAGCAATGGAGAAATGGAGTTGAACACCTTGACTGCTCAGCACTGCACCGTAATGTGCATCTGGGATTGTACATATAAATCATTAAAATTCCTTTCACACACATTTCCTTCCTTAATAATAAAAAAAAGAACATGTATAGTCAGGCATTTTTTTTTAATTTATTAAAAAAACAAAATTACCATGGTGTGGCGCACTGGTTAGCACGTCTGCCTCACAGCTCAGAGGGTGCAGCTTGGATTCCACCTCCGGCTCTTCGTATGTGGAGTTTGCATGTTCTCCCTGTGCCTGCGTGGGTCTTCTCCGGGCAATTCCGTTTCTTCCCACATCCCAAAAACATGCATGATAGGCTGACTGAGCACTCCAAATTGCCCGTAGGCATGAGTGCCAGTGCGGATGGTTGTTTGTCTCTCTGTGCCCTGGCAACCGGTTCAGGTTGTCCCCCGCCTACTGCCCGATGACTGTTGGGATAGGCTCAAGCACGCCCGCGACCAAGCGGTACAGAAGATGAATGGATGGATGGAAACATGACCAAGGATATTAAGACTTTCTTAGAAAAACAATGACCATATAACATCAGGCTTTTTGGGGGGGTAAGGCTTCTTTTTTTCTTAAAAAAAAATCACTATGTAAAGTAAGGTTTTTTTTTCTTACTATACATGGTCTTTTTTATTTTAATATTCTGATGGTGGTCCAAGCAGTTCACCCCTGAGCTTTGATTGTTGTGGTGCACTTAGAGTCGCAGGTTTGATTATTGAGAGGCTCTTGTGTTTTAGGGCTCTATTCTTGTAACCAGTTCAGGCTAAATCTGTACTGGTGCAAGCCGCGTTTAAGGTGCACTGCTTCTTTGGGTGCCAAACAAGTGTTGATAACCATAACGACACAAATTGCTCATTTGTAACTGCATGTATCTGTGGAAATACTGAAACCTGGTGCACTGTTTTACTTTGAATTTTGGAGCTGGGTCTGTCTCGACATTGCATTATTCAGTAGTACAAAACACTTACTTTGAGACAACCTCATAAAAGGTTCTAATTTGAGCCGTCATACCCATCAGGCAGTGATTAAGCAGTAAGGAAGTCATTGTTGAATTAGTTGCCATGTCGATGAAACAATTACAGTACAAAAACAATTGTGTATAATTTATTGGTTACTTATTGGCATTCTGGGTCAGTTACTATGAAAAACCAGGGGTTGACTTTGGGGTCAAGTAATAGTTGCCTGTTGTTGCAAAGCTTTCTGCTGGTGGCTTTTTTTTTTTCTTTTTTTTCAAGGGCTGTAATGAACTCCTGGTGAAAACTGGTTTTCGAGGATAAATAAGAAAAAGAGATTATCCGTCAAGCTTCTTTATAGAATGTCCAGCATTTTTCATGGATTTATTTTCCTTTTTGAGAAACTCCATCTCTCTGTGTGCTATCTGATCTCCTGTTGCAGGACGTCAAGGACAGACCATTTCATGTCTGTAGACTCAAGGATATTGAACAACATTTCACGCAAACCAAGAAGTAAACGGTTATTCTTTGTTTTTTCTTTTGTTCATATTTGTAATCACCCGCAAACGCTTGTTTCATCTTATTTTACTTTCCTGTGATTGTCAATTGGGGCTAATGAGATCCCATTATTCATGTTATCATCGCTATTTCATTATTATTATTATTATGCACTGTGCATTTATCCTTCCTTAACAAGACGAGAGCCACGTACCAAGATCAAGCAGCATATTTACAAACCACACAGGAAGATGTCATCGGTCATATGCTACAATCCGGTTAAACAAGTCATCCTCCTGTTCTTAAAAGAACATTTGAAGGAAATCTGATGCAGTGTTTAACTTTCAGCCTATAATCTGAATCCGGAAACATTTGCAGTTTGACATTGTAGATGACCACCAAAACGATCCCCTCAAGTCAGAAACAGTTATCGAATATCGGTGAGAATATTCTCTAATCCAGCAAATGAAATCTGTGTTAATCAACATGTAGTGCGTTTAATAAGCACATGCTGTACGGAATGATCTGTTTGAGTTGCTCCTTGCTATTTAAGACTAAAAGCCCACAAAGCAAACAAAACATAACTCTGCCTTTTTCCCAACAAGAAGAATCAAGAAAGGCCTGCAGACGTGATGATACAAAGATTAGGTGTCTAAAATGATGACTCAGCCCTTCAGGAAAAGAAACTCCCTATGACTAAATGCACGTTACTTCAACTCCTCACACCCAAAAACTGGATGCAGCCCAAAAATCTTGTTCTTCATGTTTCTTTTAACTCAGTTACTTACGGTGTTACACTCTTATTAAAGTTACACGCTGTTGTTGTGAGATAGCATGCATTGTGGAATATCATAATCACACTAATTTCCTTTTCATATGACTATGTACCAAAATGCAGTGATCATGGCAATTATATAATTTTGCGCTTATTATGTTGATGAGGTACTTCATTAAACTGTCAATGGGAATCTCATTTCCTGCCCCTATACTCATTAATCCTGCAGAAATTCAAATATGATACAAAGTACAGATATGAAGAATGTCAGAGGTTATTTTCGAATCAAGTGACACATAGTAGGAGATATGTAATTACTTGTTGAGTTTTCTGAAGATATATGATTCTATTGTCACCACGCAAAACAAAGAAGTATAGTCTTTCTTTCATACATTGGATTATTTCTTTAATTTTTTTTATCGTTTTTGTAGACTGTTAGGAGTTAAACCTGTTTGTGTGTTTGTGTTGGGTGGTTGAGAATGTTGAAATGTTTTTTTTGTCCTTGTTAGTTCCAGTTCTAGCAGTCATAAGTTCATCTTACTGTTTTCTACTCTTACTGATTTGTATAACTTTTCAGCGATTGAGGTCTATTTTTGACACGACTTGTGCAATCAGTAGATGATTTCTCAAGTCAATCAGTAAAGCAACACAATTGATATCGGACCTGAGAAATGCTTGAGGGCTTATTGCTGATAGTCTCGTAGACTGAAATCCAAACAGGGAAACAAACATTCCAACAAAAAACATTGGAGTCTTAAAGGGACTTTTTGACTCTTGTCATTTGGAACATGAGAAGGATTGGAATATGCAACATATATTCAACAGGCTTGTATGTGATTGAATAACCAAAAGACATCCATCTGACCTCTTGGTGGGTCGGGCCCTAAAGGGAGTACTTGCTTACAGTCTTGGGTAATTGAAGCTCCACACATACACACACACATGCACACACAGCCCTGATGCAGGAATGCAGAGGTTACCCAATTGGACAATTTCTCAAGAGGCTTTTTCAGTGCTGACCCCACAAAAGTAATGTGAGCAGTTCATCTATTGCATCATATTCTTCTCAAGAAATACAGTCTACAAAGTTAACAACTATAGAATACAAAAAGAGATATCATTCCTAGATACAGCTCTGACCTCAGCATGTCATGCGTTTGCAACCAGAAGAGTGATCGCTAAAAAGGCAACCTTCTGCTCAGTGAAGAAATTCAAAATCATCTAAACTAAAACATGGGCATTTCCTTTTTCTCACAGCTTCATATCACATACATCAAAGTCTTTCTGCGTCCTGTCATCATTTTGAATCGTGCAGGGAGTTGAACTTTGCCCCTAAAAAAGAGGAGAGAGAGCAGAGGAGGAAGAGGAGTGGCCAAAAGTTTCAAACAGGTTTACAGCTGCCTGTAAGCAAGTTTCTAAGCAAGACCGACCATTTGCATGTCAAAACTGGAACTCACACGCTCTCCCTCAGCCAGCACACTGCTTATCATGTTCAGACACCTCCTTGTCTCTGTGGCTTCCAGCTGGGGGACTGTATCCTCCCCAAACATTGAACACAATTACGATGCAGATGCCTGTACATAAACCTCATTGGGATATGTTTGGGAGCGCTCAACAGGATTTTCACACTTCAACTGTAAGTTACGGTCTTATCATTCTCTGAGCGATGTTTTTACTGTGACAGTCATAAATAAGATGTGCAGCTACACTAATTCATCTCCTTGGAGCATATAACGGTTAAATAAGGTCTTAAGTGCAGTATTGCACAGTCAATATTTCAAATTTCTTTTTCAACTTGATAATATATTGCTCTTGAAGGTGATACTTTATTAAAAGAGACATCATGGTCTGATTTATTATGCTCCACTCAAAAGCCATGGAACTGTTTTAAGAGAATAATTTTATTCCATGATGGGAATTTTGCACTGTCACTTTCAGTGTAACATGGTTTTTATAAGAATTTGTGGTGTTCTGATGAAAAGCGAGCACACACCCACAATTTGTGACATCACAGTATTGTTTATTGGGCTGGGCCAGTGAGCCTTCCTTCAGAGAACGTAAGACAACCCTCACAACAAATGTCATATTGCTATTTTTGTATTTGATTTTTTTTGGGGGGGCATCTGGTTTATGCATTCTGGAGTTATTGAGTGATTTTAACAAAATTTAAAGATGTGAAAATGTTTATACTTAATATTTTTTTTCTATTTAATGAATCAAACACCACATACATTTTAATGTTAAATGAACTCATTTGTTCTTGGTTCAAAATGTCCTAAAAAATATACCTTTTAATAACAGTAAAGGCAATCTTTAAAAATCTATTTTAACAGTCGTGTAAAACCAGAAAATTATTGACAAAATACAATGAAGCAAAACAATCACTTGTACTCTTCCCTTTCTGACTAAAAAAACTGTTTAAACAGAGAACTATCAGAGGGGTTGCGTGTCATATTGTGAGACAGTAGAATTACTGTATTGTCAATATTCCTAAATTAATGGAATGTCATAGCTATGGCTGCAGACTGTCATTATTTGTGAAGGGAAATGATTAGACATTATTATTATTCATAACTTCAAACATGACGAAAAGCATTTGAGCTCAATAGAATTTACTTGCTTGTGCTCATTGTCCCTGATTGACTCTCTTCTGGGGTGCACCTCATTAAGAAACTCTGACAGCGTTATTAACTCGATTCCCCTGTTGACAACCAAAGGATTAAAGCATTGTTGAAATGTGCTTTGCTGTATTCAGTATGCATGGTGTCATTCATCGATTGAACATGACCTTGAATTAAGGGGCTTTTTATGTAAAGCCATCACTTTAGCCATACGGGCCCTCGGTGTATGTCACCTGGTGAACAGGTTCCAATTTGTCGTAATGGTTAGGGAGTTTCTGTGAGTCACATTTTCAACCCACAGACAGAGCGTCAGCACTTACCACAATAGAAGTGGTTTAATAAGAAATTTTCACACTGTTCCATTACTGAAAATACTACAAATGTTAAAGATGAGACTTTGTTGCTATTTTTACACTAGTACGTGAACAGCGAACATAATGATGTCAGCAACTTTTATCTAACTTTCATATCACTTGCCAACATTTCCGGTTTTATTCCTTGGAAATTTCAAAACCATCAAGTCACTTTGTTTGTTTTCTGAAAACTGTAATTACAGCATGATTACAGACTGGTTGTGTTTACACTTGGATCACAAACAGAATAGTTAAGAGAGAAAAATCAGCATTTTCCTCAGAAATACCACGGGCAATAATATGTATAAAAAAAATATCTTGTGATATGAAAACACAACCAACCAAAAAAAACAAAAACTAAAATGTTTCTGCATAAATTGTGATTACATTTCCCACTGGATAATTCATGCAGTTTCGCGGAATAAAACCCCATCAAAAAGTTCCCATCTGTATATATTACTATATTTCCTGTCCCTGATCTTGTATCTTTTTTTTATGCAACAGTTACAAGGGAGGATGACTGAAACAATGGACTCGGCCCAATTTTCTTCGCTGTCATCCTTGAGAGGAGAGCACGCAACAGGGGATTACATGCAAGCCCACTATAAGGAGTCATACCGTCTGGCTATTGATTGCCTGTTAAGCAAGGGCAGAGAAAGTTACGCAGAGTTTCTCAAAGAAGAACGCATCGGAAATTTCCTGTCTGAGGAGGAGCTTGTCTTTATTACATCAAACGCCAAAGAGCTCCCACCTCAGGACCATGATGAGGAAATCAATAGCCCCACAGACAGCAAATCATCGTCGGGCACATATTGGCCCGTCCACTCGGATGTGGACGCTCCCGCTTTGGAATTGGGATGGCCTGAGATCATGCATGAAAAACTGCAGACCAATATAGATCTCCTCTATCACCCCCCAAGACCCAACAGTCCCACCATTAAAGAAGTGATTCTAAAAAACATCCGGGATGCAAGACAGGTAAAACAAGTTGCACTGTTGGACTATTTGATATAATTCTGTTCAAGTGTGCCACGCTCATCCTGAGGCTTTGAGGGCAGCGCTATCCTCTCACCTCCAGCATACAGTGGCAGGGAGTGTCTGCTGACATGTTCATGGCCCAAATCCAGTTTGACAACTCTCATCAAGAGTGTGGGAACATGCAGTTACTACTACTACTACTACATTAACTCCTCTGCACAACGACTCCCAAATGGTCGCTAGTTTGTACTCTGTTGCACATAGCTACACCCATTTTTGACTCACAAAAGCTTGAAGGGAAAAATAAAGTTCTTTTGTTTTCTTCTTGATGACATTCATGAAGGTTTGTTTTATCAGGGGGCAACAGAGGGGCAACAATTGGCATGTGGGATGAAACAAATGAAATGACTTACATCATGTCCAAAGAAAATCCCTTCAGATAAAAGCAAAATAAATGTATTACAATATTTTCTCAAGTGAAAATAAGCCGGTCTTTCAAATGTGACACATTGACGACCATATTTGAATGCTTGGAAAATATTGCCAAGTATGTAAAACGAAACTTCAAAACCATACGAAAATCAAACCATTTTCGCCACTTTCAGATGAAGCAGGCGTGTCTGCCAAATGCGCTGAAACCACGCTGTGCTCAACTGTCAATCATGTGCCCTTAATAGGCCTGGAAAATGGATGCTACTTTGTCCAGCATCCTTTTACACGTAACCACATGTTTGAGCTGCAGAAATACACCAATTAAAGCCTTGCGTGGCTGCAATATACCCCACTGAGAGTGGTGTTCCTGTGCTGCAACAATGAGGCGCTCTAAAGTAGCCATGCCAATGTGAAGCTCAGATCCACATGGTGGATAGAATGGCTTCCTGTGAACAGGAATTGAAATAATTGAACACACAACATTGTGGGGTGAGCGTAGAGGGCATGGTGATTTTAATCACTCTTCCATGTGGCTTAGAACACTTTTTGTGCAAGGAACTTGTTAAATTTGTGATGTTTACGTGGCTTGTTAGTGTAGACTATTTCTGTTGGCCATACCAGTAGCAGTGGTGGATAAAAGGTCTCGGACGTTGTCTTTGGTGTCTATACGTGTTAAAATATGTCTATATGAGGAGAGATAATCGCAGCTACAGGAAATAAATATATATTTGAAGTCTATGTGACATATGGCCGCTATGCGCAGATATGTGTCAATATTTATTTATTTATTCACTTTATCTTTGCAGGTTATTGCCATTGTGATGGATATGTTTACTGATGTGGATATTTTGAAAGAAACTATTGACGCCTCCACACGAGGAGTTCCCGTCTATGTGCTTTTGGATGATTTCCACTTGAAACATTTCCTTACAGCAGCTGAGAATCAAGATGTAAAACTTCAACACCTCAGAGTAAGTGATTCTGGAAACATATTTGCAATGTCTTTTTCTCTCCTTATCTTGGATGCATTCCTTGATTTTAATTCAGTCCTTGCCAAGTGCCAGAGCTTTTTGTGTGTGACCTTGTCATTTGCGCTGCTTAAATTCTTGGCCAGTGCTTTTGTCATTATCTTCATGTGCCCTCAAGGACGTCCCATTAAAACATACTCATGGCTGCCTTGGTGTGTTTAAAAAAAAAAGAAAAAAAAAGGCCTTATTAGAGATCATCAATGCAACACTGAAAAGAATAACAATTATTACAGCACATTACTAGAATATGGTCCTAATTTTAAGAGAATAAAGTCAGAATGTTTCCTTTTTTTTCACATTAACTTCGAAGCTCTAAGAGATAGAAAAAGCCAAATATTCTTTTGGCCTTAAAATTCTTATCGAGGAATGTTTTACAAAACATCAAGTACAATAAAAAAATTCCAAGGTTTGTTTTCTTCAAACTTGTGTTTGGAATCCAACCACACTTTAAACCCTATGAGCCACAGAATGTCTTCTGCATTATGAAAATAGGGAGAATGTTCTTAGATAGGGATTTGTGTGTTTTGTGGTTGAAGTGAAGGAGCTAATGTCGTCACTGTCATCAGTGGTACACTTTTGTATTTTTACATTTGTACAATTCAACAATGTTTTCCTTTGCTAATCAATTCAAACTGACTCTTTATCTTTTCTTTTCCCACAGAACATGAAAGTGCGGACAGTGAAAGGTGAAGATTATCAGAGCCGGACAGGGACTAAATTTCATGGAGCAATGGAGCAAAAGTTTATTTTGGTTGACTGTCATACAGTGATTTACGGCTCCTACAGGTGAATGCAAACGTTTCATGTCGCACTCTGATTTCTGCTTTGTGTTTGGAATGAAGCAATTTGATGGTTTTTAGTGTGAAACGATTTGTGGGCTCCAATTTTCAAATACTATTTTCCATTTTCAATATAATAATAATGATAATAACAATAACGCTGATATTAGTGACAATCATAACAATAAATATTATCCACAAGACTGAACCTGCAGCCTGAACCTTTGCTGCCAGATACTATTTCTCAACATTCATGGATGAATCATGTTTTGTTTGTTTGCAGATTCACGTGGTCATGTGCAAAGCTCAATTTGAGCATGGTGCAGGTTATAACAGGCCATCTGGTGAAGACTTACGATGAGGAGTTTAGAACACTGTACGCGAGGTCGACCGTGCCAGCTGAATTGTGCCAACCAGATACATCTCTCTCTTCGAATGGCTCCCACGCACTGCTCGGCTGGCCAAAATATTCCCCTCATTCCACAATCGATCGGCGTGACCAGTTAAGGCACACTTTGGACTCTGTCTACCGCAAGACATGTGAAAGGAATCAGTACGCAAGAGATGGCAATGAAAATCACTTTGTGCCTATGATTGATCATGACATAGGTTTGCAGCACCACATGTCCAAATTTCAGTCTGCAGAATCAATGAACTACTTAAAAAGGCACAGCTATGCCGGGGAAAGACATGATGGATATGACCCACAGAATGTCAGAGCCAGAGCGAGCAACTGGAATATTTGCCGGGAGACAGGAATCGGGAAAAACAACTATCCGCTGGATAATAATTATTTAGTGCCACAGATGTACAGGAGCCAAAAGCTTCGTCAGTCATACAACGGCAATGACAAACAAATTCTGTCCATGCAGCAAGACATGCCAACGCTGGAAAAAACATCAAAGTCATTCATGCGTACATGGAGGATCGAGTCCTACCTTCAAAACCCTGACATGCCTTTTAATGATCCGTCTGACTATTCGGACCAGTTTGAGCCGTCTAACAGCTTCATGCAGGGAAGGATGCGGTCTCTTGTTTATAGGCCCGCCATACCGGAGCAATTGGACTCTAACTCACAAATAAACAGCACGGCCTCTTTTGGTAGCCGCTCGTCTGCACTTCACAACCCTTTACGCTACTCCTCAATGCAGTGGAATCCACCAGTAGCATCTGAAAGCAACAGAATAAACAATGAAGATTTCCTACTAAAGAGAAAAAGCCTGCAAATGATGGATGATTACAACAGTGGGAAGAACTCCTACCCATCTGCATACGCCAGCTTAGGTCGAGTCAAACGTGGGCCGATCGCTACAAATCCAGATGTGCGCTCTGATGGTTGGCACAAAAGGCACAGCGTGGCTGATCCCAGATCCAACTCAACATACACACAGGACTCCTCAGGTGGCATGTATGGAGCTTTCAAGAGGATGCAAATAGACAGAGGCTCCGCTGCAGTCAACGCAAAGCACAGTGGATATGGGTCAAATCTCAGTGAGGATCAGCGATCTATATCTCATTATGATGTCAAGAGCATGACCGACACAAAGAGCCCCTGCACTTCCAATTGGCGGGATCCTCCTTTCAGAACTCTATCTGCCTCAACCCTGGGTGTAGACGACAGGGATTTGGCTACTAAATCCAACAGATTTGGCTCGCAGCATTTCATAAAGAAGAGTACCAAGAAAATAAAGTCGTTTTTGAACATACCGGGAAGGAAGGAAGATCGAGTCGAAAGTGTGGGAACGCCAAGCGTGACCTCAGATGATAGCACGGACACGATCAAAGCCGAGGACGAAGTTCCGGTCAAACATCACCATAGCAACGCATCTCTTGGGCATCAGCAGAACGAAGTGGCTGATATTACGTATTCCAGACCAAGATTCGAAACGGATGATCATCAGCACACATCTCAGTTGTCTTCCTCTGAAACAACATCACAAAGTAAGCTCGACGTTGGCGACAAAAAGGCAATCCCAGACGTCGACGTACCAGGCTGGAGTAAAGACAGAAAAGTTGACAATCGCCTTTATAGCAGATTTGAGCCTTTTTGTTCAATTCAGAAGAAACAATCTTTGTACTCCCCAAATAACTCTCTGGAGAAAACCAAAAACCCACCGAGTGATCACAACCTTGCCCGTCTTGGGAGAGGCCATCATGAAAATAAGCTTGAGAAATTCTTTCATAGAGTGGGCAACTTCATTCACAAGACTAAGTAGGGTAGGCGGCACTGTCTGGAAAAAGGACAGATGAATTGGCATCTTGCAAAAGAGCAAGGTGCACTTCTTATTCTGTTTTGACTATTTCCCAAGTGCTCTTGGTTCCAAGCTTCTATGCTTCTATAGGTTCGAAAGTACATTCCAAACTTGGTGGATATGGACCACAACACAGTTTTAATATAGTACTCTGCATTAATGAGTACACCCGACAAATGTATTAAACGAAAAAAAAAAAATGGAATCAGAATCACCATCTTTAAGAACAAATTAAAACTCACTGGGAAAAACGTATTGAATTAACACACAGATCAATGTTTCCCTTTGCTACCTAAACATAATGCCAAAGCCATCATATGATAATTTATAATGACTTAACACACGCATGAGACATCATGACGCTTTGAGTTACTTAGTTTTATTTGTACAGTCGGTCTTTACCACTTTGTTTACATTGGACATGTTTCCAGGCACCTGTTTACAGTTTTGTTGTGCACTTATTTTTGTACCACACATTTATCCGCTGAAATGTATTTGATATGAAATGTAGCAGATACCTAAAGATAAAACACACAAACTTGAATCATGGCTTTTAAGCAATCTTATGCAAATCAATCACTGCTGTATAGGCATTAAGTTCGGGTTGTGTCCAAATATCATAACCATTGCAATAAGGAAAGATTTATGAAAATACCAACGCATTCAAGATGAAGCCAATGCAATAATGAAAAACCGGCCACCATTCTCACGGTTGTATGAATTGTAGCTGTAAAAATAAATTTTCCTTATATGTTTGTCTACTGCTTTGCAATAAATTGAAAGAGAAAAATTATCTGCAGAGTACATGCACAGACGTAGAGTGGCTACTCTCGACTTCATTCTTTTGCTCAAGGAGACATGTAGAAGTCTGTCCATGAATGAAAATGTTATCAAAATACTTATAACAACCTTGCAGATGTCACATTTTTTTTCAAGTATATTGAAGGTACCGAAGGCACATTGAAATGAATCTTATCTTTCACCAATTAATGATGAAGGAGCAAATGGGAGTCCATTGTCTTGTTCAAGGATTATTTTAGGATCAAACCTTCAAGCTGGGAAAACCACTCAATAACCTGCATTAAATATTCACATTTCATGTGTATTGGCATAAACCTGTGTTGGAACTATGGAAATATTTAATACATTTGCAAGTGAAAATATATTAACCCTTTGTATTTAGCTGGATTTCTGTAGAATTTTTTTTATTGACTTCCTTCTTCTGTGGTGTTTCTTGTTCAATTTTTTCTATGCATCAGATTTGTCAACAGAGGTTTCTGCAATTCTAGGACTTTTCTTTTAATCTCATTGAGCATTCTGCGCTGTACTTTTGCAGTTATCTAAAATGATAAAGACAGCCATTTGTTGGGTGACTATAGCAACGGTGCCATTCCATTTCTAAGCAATCTTTCTTGCAAAAGACTGAAGTCCACAAGGCTTTTTGTGGACTTGCTCCTTAAAATAGGTTTTGAATTCTAACTGGAGGTATATTGACAGCGTTTTTGTGCAAGGCAACGTGTGTGTGTGTGTGTGTGTTTAATATGGCAAACACTATGGGTGATTTCACATCGTTAAAAAGACACACCTGAAAGGCAAGTATAAACCGCACTACATTTTTTTCACATTTTTGTTATCTGCCTAGCACATTTGAGGTCCTATGTGGGGCACCAGTAGTACTGATGGAAAATTGTGGCTCCCTCCAGCATTTAAGTTTCCCTCTAGAACCTGAACTAAATGAGTCACACATCAAACATTATTCTACACACAATTCTCCAACGGAATTAGCCTAGACGACAGATTGCTTGTTCTTCTGCAGATTTCTGAGGGAGAAAGAACATATTGGTTGTTAAATCAAACCTAATGATAACGTATATGCCAGATGTCTGGCGATGATTGTTATCAAAATTGCAAGGCAGACCTTTTTGCAAAATATGGGGTAAGGCAAATGCAATTCCATCGTGATAAAGAGCCTAAAATGTCACAGTGAAGGCAAAACATGAAATGATGGCATTGCTTGAGACAGGTTTTTTTTCCCATTTTTTTTCTTTGTTTTGCTTTTAGTTTGTTTTTCCTAAACATATTCCATGGTTAGGAAACGTATAACGTGTTCATAATTATAGAGAATCATGAAGACCATAAGCATATGCACTTGTCTTTGAAGGTTCCTCCATATCAAACTGACTCAAGGTCAAAGAAATAATGCCAAAATAGACACACACACATACACATTACACATATATCAAAAAATGCATACAGAAGGAATAGAAGAAGCAATGCATCGTCTCACATTCAGAAGCAACTCTGCTCCTTTCAATCTCGCTATCTTTCTGCTCATGATTTGAATGATTAAAACATACACGTAGGTCTATATATTTGGTGCACTTGGAAGTATGTAGACTTGTCAGCAATAACTAGTCCTCAGATGAATAGCATACTGTCACCAAAATGATTTAGAAACAAACAGTTTCACATTAAATTTTACATTACTTAGCATGGATCGCCCTGAAGTTTGAAAACTGAAAAGAACAAAACAAAAACAAATTGCTCCCCAATCACTTTGAAAAGATGAGGTGTCACTTGTGCACACTATTAAACTGTAATATTTACCTAAATGAACAATCAATCAAAAACAAAAACAAAAAAATCAAAGACAATAAACTGTGTGCACAGCTTTATTGTGTTGATCTTTTCATTGCAGAGCTTTACCAGAATAGCAGAAGACATTTTTGCCACAGTTGAAAATCTATATGGGCCAAACCCCCAAGATGCAACATAATGTTTGCATCTTGTTTGACAGTACATATGCACATTCAACAGTATTCTGCAATCTTTGCAATGTGTAGAGTGCTCTCCTTATTTTAAGCCAGCACATCTTTAACATGTTAATGAATCTTTATGACATAATACAAATAACCAGAGTGGTCACCATAGAAATGAAAATCATACTTCATCAGGGATATGCAGTCAGGTCAGGTAGGAGAGCCAGAGCATCCTGTACTCCAACATCATTAATAATTGAACAGTATCTTACTGTATATATATTTTAAATGTAAAATACTTTTAAATATTCACCGCACAAGTAAATTAACAGCTAACACTTGACAGGAAAATCTATATTCCACTTCTTTGTGAATCCCATTGCATTTAAAATAACCATGGGAATCGCAGGTGCACTGTTTTAGCGAGTACATGACAGTCTAGACACCAAGGTCCACTTCTTTCACCGGCTTCTCATTTTCACCTGGAACAGACAGACCTACTTTAATCCAAAATAGGATAGTATACTGCTAAAATATACTACACTAGGTTGATTGTAAAATAACAATACATTCCTGGCATCTCTGTGCCAATCATTTAATAAAGAAATGCTTTACAGTGAATGTTTATGTTCAAATTGAAATAGGCAAATCTTCGATTATGGCTTCAAAGTTTTCTACCTGACTCCAGAGGAGTCAGTGCCTCGCCACTCACAAACCTCACCACACTTCACTTCACTGTCTCATTGCATCACTGTGTATTCCCCATGGTGTCGGTGAGTCAGTGATTAAGTCCGGTGGACACTGGCTTATCAGGTGCGTATTGCAGGGGCACACTTGTGGCCCCCAGGCACGAGAGAGAGAGAGAGAGAGAGAGAGAGAGAGAGAGAGAGAGAGAGAGAGAGGAGAGAGAGAGAGAGAGGGAGAGAGGGAGAGGGAGAGGGAGAGGGAGAGGGAGAGAGGGAGAGGGAGAGAGAGAGGGAGAGAGGGAGAGAGAGAGAGAGAGAGAGAGAGAGAGAGAGAGAGAGAGAGAGAGAGAGAGAGAGAGAGAGAGAGAGAGAGAGAGATGAGCATTTCAGCTTGACTCTCACTTAGTGAGCTCAGCAGTACCTGTTGGCAGTCTGCACTGGCAGCATCCACTCAGACTGTCAATATCCGATTAGACGGCGGACGCAACCCAAGCAACCAGAAGAAAAAGCAGGATTATCATACAGAAA
Source organism: Syngnathus leptorhynchus (assembly GCF_054491065.1). Lineage (NCBI taxonomy): Eukaryota > Metazoa > Chordata > Actinopteri > Syngnathiformes > Syngnathidae > Syngnathus > Syngnathus leptorhynchus. The sequence goes on along the minus strand of NC_141204.1, from coordinate 7,028,584 downwards.
CACACTTATTATCATGTCAGGGGCCACCGGGGACTTAACGTGTGAGGGGTGTTTTTCTGCACATGGGGTTAACAGCACCGAGTCACACTCCACTGTGGATGATGATGAACTTGTACGCTACATCTGGACGGAGTATTTGCACCCCAAGCATTACGAGTGGGTTCTAATTGTGGCTTACATCTTTGTGTTCTTCGTGTCACTCATCGGCAACTCGCTCGGTGAGTTTTCTCTTTTCTTTCTCTTTTCGAATTTGACCAATTTGAGAGAGTAATGTGTTTGCAAATGAATATTTTACTGAAGTGGACAGGTGCAACAGGGTGAAGGTTCAATACTGATTTAGGACACTGGATTGAGAAGTCAAGAAAAACTAAAAGAAAAAAAGCATTGATTTAAAAAATGTGTATCCAAGAATGCTGCAGCACAAATTTGAATGCTTAGTTTTTGATCACATTGATATGTATACATTATGCATGAACTGAATTTTTCACAATTGCATTTCATTAACCTGTGTGGACGTATCTATGCTGTTGTTAGTGAGTGGTGAGTGGTATACATGAACATTACCTGTGGGTTGAAACAGTTTCTATTTCTTTTCCTGCCTTTTTACTCATTCATATTCAAACCTTTGTTGTCATCAAGGCTGCATCAATAAAACACCCCTGTTAAGGTTGAGGTGTCATTCATCAAGAGAGACCATACGGTAGGTTTTTCGAGTTCACCTCTTCATACACCACCACTTTGATTTTCATTAGCAGTTTGTCTCCTGGGCAGTCTCTCTCTCTCTGCATGACACATTATAAGATCTATAAGGGACACAGAAGTGGCAGTTCATTAAGTTCTTGGAATGTGCATTGTGTTGTGCCACAGTGTCACAATAGTTCCCAAAAGCTTTCTTTTCTTACCTTACTCTTTTTCATTGCTGACTTCATCCCCCGTTTTCTTCTTTTGTTATTCTCCAGAAAATATAGTCTCCCATTCAGAGTCGTGATTCCATACGAGGAATGAGTCAGATGGATTACAAATCCACATACTGTACAGTGGTAACACATTGGCTGCATTCAGACTGAAGGTGTAATTGATTCCAATCAAATTCTTCCAATTTAGATTTTTAGAGCTGACTGTCTACACTATTTTTAGCAAGTGCCCAAATAGAATCTGGTCCTGTTCAGACTGGGCCACAATAAGGACCCATCTGATAGGTTGTTGTAACAACGATGATGTGTCATTTAGCACATGTAGTATTTGACGTCATAAAATTGCAAAAGTGGCAACAATAAGAAAAAACATGAAGGTTTCTCTCCGAAGTACTTTGGCAATGTCAATGCCAAGTCGAGGCGGAGAAAATCTGAGACGTCCAGGGATTGATGTTTTCAATTTAATTGGTGTGCTTCATTTTTGATTGGTGCTCTCAGTTCTGGTGCATCGGGTGGACTGACGTCAGTCATAATGGATTAGTGTGTATGGAGCTGGTCAGACTGAGATGCATCCTGTCCAAATGCAATATGAAACTTCCTTCAGAATGTGGTTCTAATCGGTTTTTCAAAAAATGGATTTTATCTGCTTTGTGATTGCTCAGACTACACAAAACAGACATCCAGCAGACTTGGACTGAAAGTTTGAAAACGATCATTGACTTTCCAAATAACCTTTACCAATGAGAGCAATTATATTTGGAATCATTTGTGACAGAGTTCAAACTGTCTGTAACATTTTTGACTAACCGCCGGGACAATACTTTAATTCACATTCTAATTGTCATCCAAGCAGTTCAATATTAACCAGTTAAAACAAATAAAAAAAAAATGATGTCCTTCAGAAATAACATTTTCTAATGCGATAGGCTGTCTTGGAGATTGCTCCAATTGGGCATTTTCTTTCTTTCAGTTTGTTTTGCAGTTTGGAAAAACCGCCACATGCGTACTGTGACCAACTATTTCATAGTGAACCTCTCATTCGCTGATGTCTTGGTGACCATCATCTGCCTTCCTGCAAGTCTAGTAGTTGACATCACGGAGACATGGTTCTTGGGACAAACGCTTTGCAAAGTTGTGCCCTATCTGCAGGTAAGAGACCAACTAATGAAGGCGGATGATCTCTAAAACTATACTCAAGATGCATTGTTGGCAGCAGGAATTGGCTTCGGGTCACCAATGATCATAATGATAACAATCATCAAGACTCAAAATTGATCTTAAATCTCTGTTAGCTGTTCATATGACGAAATCCAACCACAACATTATCTTAGTTTGAGATTATGAATTGTTTTTGTGTTTGACTTGTCCGATGTTCCCTGGCTTACTTTTTAGACTATCTCCATCTCGGTGTCAGTCCTGACGCTGAGCTGCATTGCGCAAGACCGCTGGTACGCCATCTGCCACCCACTGATGTTCAAAAGCACAGCCAAGAGAGCTTGCAAGAGCATTGTTATCATCTGGATGGTGTCATGCATCATCATGATTCCTCAATCCATCGTGATGGAGAGCAGCAGTCTGGTGCCGGCTCTCCAAAACAAAACTAGTTTGTTCACCGTGTGCGATGAACACTGGGAAGGTGTGTGACGGACCAATCTATCCATCTTTACTTTTTTTGGGGTTATAGTTGACATCAATAAAAAAAAATTAAGAGAATACAATAAACTCCACACTGGAAGGTCAGAGTCAAATCCAGATCTTAAATCAAGATAATTATACATTATAATCTTAATTTAAATGTTTCTGTCAGGTGCACAAACAAATACGGTCAACCACAACTCTGAAGGAATACTGTCCAAATCTTTTTACGTGAAAGCAGCTCACTGATGTAGCAGGTGTCAAAGTACAAGTGAAAGTTATTTGAAGATTAATGAAGGTTTAAAAATGACCAGAACAGTTTCTCAGACTCAGCGCCATCAAGAGATATTGTTTAGCTATTGATCTACCGTTACAGTGATTCATTACACTCCCGACACCCGAAAGACAAGAATCATTGCAAGTGTTACTATGTGGGAGGAAGACGTGCGACACTGGAGAGGAGAAGGGTGGGCCAGCGAAATCAACAAAGGTGCTCTTAACAACTGTGAAATCTGCGAGCTGGTGACATAGTTGCTGTCTCGCGTCTCTCGTCACGACGTGAAAAATCCAGCATCCCTGTGGGATATATTGCAGCCACTGAAGGCTATTTTTATGGCTCAAACATGTAGATGTTGCCAGATTATCTTTCAGAGAGTTTTAACAATTCACAAATCCACAGCAAAGATGATGTGTTTGTACACATTTGCTATAAATTGTTTTTTAATTGAAAATTCAATCTGGTTTGGATTTCTTTCATGTGCAACGCATCGTCTTACCAATTTCTCAAAGTCAAGTTAGTGATGTGCTTTTTTTCTCTGCTTCTTTCAGCTGAGATCTACCCTAAGGTGTATCATAGCTGTTTCTTCATTGTCACATACTTTGCACCATTGTGTCTCATGGTGCTGGCCTACATCCAGATCTGTCACAAGTTGTGGTGTCAACAGGTGATTGGATTTCGCTCCCCAAACGTGCTTCTGCCACACTTTTCTGAGCCATCTAATATACTCTACGCTTACTGTATCTGTGTTTGACAGATTCCTGGCAGCACGTCAATGCTGCAGAGGAAGTGGAAGACCATGCAGTGCTCAGCGGCAGCTGCAGGGCCCGGAGAGTCCGTGCGGGTCAGGACTAGTACCGTTTGTGCTGAGATCAAACAGATCCGGGCACGGCGCAAGACGGCCCGTATGCTCATAGTGGTGCTCTTTGTGTTTGCCCTGTGCTACCTGCCAATCAGCGTACTCAATGTGATGAAAAGGTATCAGCCATTTCTGTTGAGAATATATATCAACACAAGCTCATCTTGGTGACTCAAAATAAGTAAAAATGACTCATTCTTTTATTCCTATTGATACCTGCAGAGTCTTTGGGACCTTCAAGAACACGAGTGACCGAGAGACAGTGTATGCTTGGTTTACTTTCTCACACTGGCTCATATATGCCAATAGTGCACTCAATCCCATCATCTACAATTTCCTCAGCGGTGAGTTTGTTCACACGCCTCGTGGACCGCTTGAGCACCAGCTCCCTGCTGCCCTCTAGTGCAGTGTTTTTCAACCCTAATTGAGCCAAAGCATCCATTTTACATTAAAAAATAAATCACACCAACAAACCAAAAGTATGAGTAGTAAAATATTGATGATTTAATTTTACTTGTATTGCTTTCATATGAACTGTTTTAAAATGTATCCATTTTAATTTCACATGTAAAACATACCCAAGATGGTGACTAGAAATAGGAATGATGGTCTCATTCTCAATTTTTTCTTGGAAATTAATATTCAGTTTTTATGTCTTTAAACTGATTTTTTATGCTCATCACCATTAATTTTAATGTCAAGTGAGTTTGCCATAAAGCCATCAAGAATAATTGATGGAACAAATAGTGTGTTCCAAAATATCATGTTTAAAGTGCCTCTCATGTCTCATGGTCTTTCTTAGGGAAGTTCCGTGAGGAGTTCAAAGCAGCCTTTTCTTGCCATTGTCACGGTCAAGGCCAAGAGAGACCGAAGAGAATAAGCACCCGAATGAGCACCGACAGTCGAAAGTCGCTTTCCACTCACATTCATAACATGGACAATGTGTCACACATATCAGAACAAACAGTGTAAGATCATCAGCAGGTTTTGGGCTCTATTGGGGACACATATTGCCCTCTATTTTATTACACACTCACTTTACGGATTACATAAAATGAGATTCGAAAAAAACGTTAAGTGATGAGAAACAGACAAAACACATCAGACGCATCTACCTCGATGAAATTCATTCATATAGAATAGTTTTTTATTTTAAATCGATAGGGATCTTTCTTTGACATACGTAATTAAAGTGATAGTCCTTGAACCAAATTGCTGATTAGTAGCCCTTTATGGATTCATGTGAGTTGCCTCAAACATCTTTGGTGGACTGCAATTTCAAATTATAATTGGACATTTACATTAGTATGGACAAATGATCTTTAAAATCTAATCTTGGATTTCAATTTGGAACCTTGCTTGCCGATTCTTTTGTTTGTGTATTGAAAATAAACTGAAAATAAAATGGACATACTTGCTCATGCTATGAATTAAGTCGAAGCTTTGTTAAGGTGAATGTTTTATTATTTTTTTCAGTCTTTAGTTTGATATTCTTACACGAGGTGTTTAAAGGAATTTCTGTAGATTCTACATCAACAAGCTTGTTGACTCTGTTGCTAATTTATTATGATGTCATCGTTGTTAATGGTACCAAAAAAAGAGATGATTTCTACTGCTTTGCACTTTATGTAAACTAGCTTCTGCCGTTGTCTTACTTAGTGAACACTTGTCTTGCTTACAATTAGGAATTGCCAAATGTCTGTACAGTTCTATGAAACCAATTTTTTATTTTTTTTTATTTAACCGCCGCCCTCCCAAAAAATCTTATCTATGAAAAGATGACGATGGGCCTGGCAAGTGGTACATTCATACAGAAGATTGATGTTAGGTACAAAATAAATTCTGGAAGAGAAGATTGTAAGGACTTCTTCTTCATCTATCACAGCATATTTCAAAGCACATTTCACCAAACATGTTTTTAAATCCACCGGGGCCTTTTTTTTTTTTTTTTGGTCTCCTAATTCAGCAGTGGATTAATCTTGTTATTTAAGCTCCTGCTTTTCTCAGAGGAGAAAAAGTTTTGGTTTCAAATCATCACACTATAAAAACTTCCTCTCATGAAACAGTGAAAAGTGACTTTGAAGGATGTCATTTGTGATGCACGCAAGAAGTAAATGTTCTAAAGCTCATGGAAGGAAGTGTTCTTTAACAAACATGATACGTTTTGGTGGTGTCAACTTTTCGTTGTCACACACTTTCTCTTCTAGCTCAGATATGTACGGAATTCGACAATGCTGGTGGAATCATAATTTTTTTTTTTTTACTCTTCGGAATGGGCTTCCATAGATATGAGATGGAACAGATATCTAGAAAAACTGATCTCATATCAACCTAATGTTAGTCACAGAATATTTTTTTTTTCTTTACAGGATGTATTCTAATGCACATGGTGTACGTATATGTAAAAATGTTGTTGCATCAAAATGTATGTATCCTTTGGTGAACATGTTATTTATTTATTTTTGACTTGAAAAGTGGCTGAATAAATGCATTCCTTTTGATCTGACTTATATCTGACCCAGTTCTTCAGAGCAACCATAAGTAATGCTTGACCTACAAGAGCATACCTTTATATGTTTTTCTTTCTTGTTTTTTGACTTTCAATCTTTTTTTTTTTTTTTTAAACCTGTGCTATTCAGCTGCGTGGTGCAACAGATTTTCTGTGAAACGGGGCATTTAAAATATTCTCATATAGTCATGCTCTATGTGAGACCAAAATGAGACCTTGAATAAATGAATAATTACATAATTAGCCTTGGGGTGTTAATTTGATGTATGCTACTTGCCCTATCATGGATTTGAGGGGGAAGGCCCGGAAGGGATGACTATATATTTTTTATTTATATTGTGTAAGGTGCAGGCGCTCTGTAAATGCATTTGTACTCAATGTGGGCGTGTATCCCAGCTTTCAGAAAAAAGGCAGCAACAGCAGCTTAAAGTAGTGCTGTATTTGTCAGCCACCATGCAGAGAAAACATGTGCATGCTGCTCTCTTTTTTGGTGAGTCTCACTCATTCATCTTTAACATGGGAGCAGCTATTGATTATTGCAATAGGATGATGTTGAAAGGTTTAAGAGGTTGTACTTTTAATAATTTGTCATGATTTTGGCAAGCCCAAAGTGATTCATATGCTCAGAAACTCTGTTCAACGTAAATTTGGTTTGTCATTGGTATTTTCCCTCTGGGAACGATTGAAGCAAGATGAAAGACGTGAGCCTTATGAGACGTGCCATAAGTAATTTTTTAGGATTTTGTTTTAAAAATTTTTTTATTCATGATAACATGCCAAAGCTTACTTATTGTTAATAGTTGAGGGGTTTATCACTGTAGCTTTATTTATGGTTCTATGACACTTTTATAAGTCAATCTTAAAAAAAAAAGTATTGAGAATGTCACCATTTAAAATTTGACCTAGAGAGTCGGAAATGCCAAAAATGCACTCAAAGACAGTAACAGCTGGTTGCATAGTAATATGAATATTAAACTGATTTTGTCAAAAAGCTGTCCATGTTCCAATACGCACATGCACATCACTCAAAATAATAATATCATCGTCACTCAGAGTTTAGCCAGTGTATGAATAATTTTGCCACTGAGAATTTTTCTTTTTCTTTTGCGTTTTAGGACTTCTCATTCCTCATGTTTGCATCCTTGCCAGCATCACTACACACTCGGACTGTGCGACATGCATTTCACTTTTAAATCAAAATCAGAAGATGCTTTTCATCAGCCTGTGTGAGGGTAATGTACGCTTTTCAATAGCTGCATTTTCTCCGTAACCTCAAAACATTTGGCTCTTTCATTAAATTACCTCTTGGCTTGAATGGCTTGGGCTGTAGCCTAGAGCAAAGTCTGTATAACTCAATACTAGATAGACATTATGCTGTGACCTCAATCCCTCCCTGTTATGTATTCAAGAGTAGTGGGCACATAAAAACCTGTTGTACACACAAGAAAAAAATGTTTTTCCATATATCTGCTCTACCTGTTTTTAAGGTTGCCAAATAAAAGAGTCAGAGATGTGTAACTTGACAACCCAAGCTGTATTTGACAAATTTGCTGAGCTGCAAGGGTGTGTGTGCTCTTGGAAGGAAGACCTGCTGGCACAATGCAAGTCAAAGCCAGGTGCAGTATTCGCCACGGACACTATTGCTGTTTACCAAAGGGGATCACAAAGGCTTTTGTGGCACAAATTAGCTCCCGGAATAACAGGCTTTCATAAAATTGGATGGAACTAATCACTCTCATTGTTATTTGCTCCACACAAGAGAAGCACACCGGCTGACTGGCAGTCTATCAGTTTCAGATAATTTGGTAGTTGTGTTTTTATGTTGTGTTTATGTGGCATTCACGTTAGTTAAAGAAATGATGTGTCTTTCTTTTTTGTAGAGGATGCTGCTCGATCATGCACGCACCAAATCAGATTTTGCTTGAGCGACTCCATGTGCAACAACCTTTTGGCACCTGTCCTAAAGACTTGCATGGAGGCTCAGTGTGACCATGACAGCTGTGGCCAAGAAATGCGACATTTCTACAGTAGTGTGCCGTATGACTTAGCGGAGAGGCTGGTTATGTGCGAGTGTGATCCGTCAGATGCAAGCTGCCTACAAATGAAAGGTGCAATACATGGCAACACTTGTGGGGACCAACTTTGGATCTGTCAGGAGGCTGTGAGACACTGTTTGGAGGAGCAGCATTGCAGGTATACAGATGTGAATATTTTTTGTTATACCACATCATAAATGCTTTTGTTTAAATGTACAACAAATAGTTAATGTCCACTCCTTTTGCTGTTGCTTCATATGTGTTATTGACTTTGGTTTTTTTTGTAGATTTTGTTTCATTTATGTTTCATTATTTTGTATGAGGGAGGGAATAATTGTGGTTGACCTTTACGGCTGTGGTGTCATTTTAAAATCCAAAGTGCACTTGTAAAATTCTACAATTGCATAACTGTGTGGTTTATTCTATGTTGGTATGGTTTACAAATCTCGATTTTGAAGGTTGTGCATGCTTATGTTTGTCTTACAGAGAATTGCTAACAGGTTTTCAAAACAAATGCTGGACCTCCGAGGAATTACCTTGCAGTGAGGTCACTCTTCAAAGTGAATGTTTGCACCTCATGAATCCAGAGCTCATTCTTGGAGGAGAGTTGGATTGCAGAAAAGCCTTTGTGGCCACGCTGGGCACGACACTGCACCATCCGTGCACGTGCGAACAAGTACATGGTGCCGATCTCTACACATGTAGCATGATTCATGATGTGCTCCACAATAGATCACACTTCAGTAAGTAAAGGATGTACTTATTGTATGTGGGCTATCTTACAAGAGTGCTTATATCTATTTTAAGACACCCACTGGATGAGGGATAATGGTCCCTCTACTCCTCCACCAATCAGTGAATTTGATGAAGGTCAGAGCGGGTTATCTGGTAAATGCAAGCATTTAACACCCCACTCATGTACTCTAAGTTTTTGTTCTGCATTTAATTGCTGCATGTCTTATGCGTCTCATCAGGTTATCTACTCTATGGCTGTGTAGCTACACTGCTGGTGGGAATTCTTGTGGTGACTGTGGCTGTTTTTCTTAAAAGACGGTGAGTCCATGAATTACCGGCAAGCAAATAGAACTCAAAACAATCAATTGGCTTACTTCCACAGTTCCAAATAATATCCCGATATCAAATAATGTAAAGTGCATTAATTTGTTCCAAATTCAAATTATTGTCATCATCAAACATTTATGAATGCACAAGCTTTAAGAGCCTTAACAGCTGTGTCCTCCGCACATCTAATAACATTTTCAGTTGACGGTATGTGGCAAAATGTGTTTTAAAAGTACAAGAAATCTCATGAAATTTAGAGTAAATAAATACATTATTCCTCAATTTTTTTTAAAAATGTTTTTGCCATTTTCCCCAAGATTCCAACGCTCATAATTCAAAGGCACTACAGCGTTCTCATGCATTCACTCACTATTTGTTCCAGCATGGAAGTCAGGAACTACGTCATGGATACAAGTACTTGGTTGAAGTGACGATATGTAAAATGTTCAGATCTTTCAAGCTTGAAATAATGTAAAGTGTCACAAAATACAGTCTTGAAGAAGAGCATTCGGCATTTTCTTTCTATTTCAAGCCTTCCTAGCCTGTTTATTCCTGCTATGATGATACAAAATTGGGACAATTGTCTGATCTCATTTCTTTGATCTATCCTCTTCTATCCATTCTATCTCGAGTAAGTGCGTTTGACTGGGAGTTGCATAGATGAGTGTCAAGCTTCTCTTTCTTCAGTAATTGTTCATCATATGCCAAAGTGCTGATTACTGTAAAATGTGCTGCGTTCATGTTCACATCAAAGCAAAAAAATTGGATCAATGACGGCTGATATCTAAAAAAGACACCACTGAACATGTCCCTTATAGATGCTGTCATTTATGCAGGTGATTTCATAAATGCCACTGAGGAAGTACGATTTTTAATTGACCTTGCTTTTTGTCATAGGATGGTGAGAAGAAATGAGACACCAGACAAAAGCAGATTCCAGCCTCTTCAAAAAAGTAATGGCATTGCTACTACACAAGATTTTACATAAACATTAAATCAGTCAACTTTAGTTCTCGGAGGTCTCTCTTTGTCTCCATTATCTTGCTGTCTGAAAGATGAAAACTTACATTAAAAAGGAAAATGTAAAGGAAAATGTTACCTTGAATTTATCAGGTGTGTTAAAGGTTTCTCCAACAACATCGAAACGTGTTCAGTGCTTTTTCAAACCCGACCGAATGTGATGTGAATTCAAGTGAGGCGAAACGGACCCTCTGATTGGATCAAACCTTTCTCTACACTGCTCTGACTGCATGATGGGATGCAGCTGCAGTGCTGGAAACTCAGATCTGCGATATCCATTCATTATTTTACTTATCCTGCTCAAGGTCAAAGGGAAACTGAAGTCTATCCCAGCTGTGTTAGGGTGAGAGGTGCAGTACACTCTGGACTGATCATTCATCTGTCACTCCCAACACTGGCACATAGAGACAACCATTCACCCCTCCAGGCAATTTAGACCTAAACAAAATATTCTTTTGGACTGTGGTAGGAAACCAGAGTGCCCAGAAAGAACCCACACAAGGATGGGGAGAACATGCTAAATCCACACTGAGAGGTGATGTGAGGCGGACGTGCTAACCACTGGTCTTTAAAAGTCCACAAGCGACCCCATGCAGAACCATGCTATACATAGAAAGGCCTTGTGGTTTTGGAAAGAGAACACTCCTGGTAAGAGTGCAAGGAGTAAGAAAAATATAGAGGTGGAATCGTAATATTTTTCTGTTTGATTTGTTCATTATATAGAATTGAATATTATTTCCAGTTGTAGATGTTTGGCCAATCCCCTTCCATCAATTTTCCACAAAGCGGCTGTTCTTTTTCCCAAAAATTTTGATTGGTGCCCTTTTGACAGGTTACCAACATAATTGTTTATCTCTTACAGATTTTTTTTGAAGGCATTGTTTGTTTTTGAATTGATCCATGTATTGCTCAACCTCCTCGCCCCTTTGTCATGTTTTTGCATTGTCAGTGTGAATTGCCTGAAGTGCCATCAGACACATTGTGTGCTCCTTGCTTGCTATCTGGTATTTAAGGACATGTCAAGCGAGACCAAGCTGTTGTCCTTCAACTCAGTTTGAGTCGAAAATTGTTTGTCTACAGTCTACATCACAGAGAGAATTTTTCACGCTGAGCATGAGGCTGCTTGGCTTTCAGAGATGAATGCTGAGGGGTTATCTCCGTACAGATGATAAATGTATTTGTTTCAAATGTTTCTGCTTTCTTTTCAAAGAAAATTTGAAATCAAATTCATTCTCTTTTAATTACACATTCCAATATGACCATCTGGCTTTCAACCATGGTAGATACAAAAGGCATGTAAATGGTAAAACATCCAAAACTACTAGATCCCCATAAGTGCATGTACAAATAACTTGGATTACTGATCAGATGTGCTTTATAAACTTTTGTTAAGCACAATAATCTTTATCAGATTTTCAGACAGTTTGATAAGTTTCCATTTAATGATCGAAACAATAAGATGTAAATAGACACACATGTATTCCAAGATGGACACATTTATTTAATCTGTTTTGTTGTATTGGTTGCAAGATAGCCTTTTTTCTGTTCCTAGTAGAAAAATGTCCATGGAGGCACCAACGCATTATAACATAAACTGTAGCTACAAATGATACATTATTATTTTACCAGGACACAACTATGTTAAAATAATTTGATTCTGACTTTCTGCTGGGATTATTCGTGATATGAATGTAATTGAGATGTAAAATATGAAGACGACTGCAACCTCTAAAAAGGCCACCATATGTACGCCTCCTTCAACAGATCATTTTAGTATGCAAACCAGAATGATCTTGAGGATGGCTCTCAATGGCCAAAGAAAGTGAGTCGCTATTAATATAATAAGCTCATTTAAATTAGAATACTTTAAATATCAAACACACTGTGACCTAGTTGCAGTACAAACTCGACACATTAAATTCCCTACACAGAGAATGTAGTGCCAGCCAAAGTGGAAAAGCACTTACCATCAAATCAAGTCAAATTTATTTGAAAGAAAAAAGTTCACAGCTTCCTGCTTCTTGCCTGAGCAACTTTGGAGTTTGTCTTGCGATGTAGAGCGGTGCAGATGAAGTCTCCTGCTTCCAGGATTTTGGCCAGATTTACCCCCTTAAAAAAAAAGATTTGAAATTGAAATGTTTATACGTATAGGGCATCGTAATCCATTATATATTTACTGGATTAATTGTGTGGAATGAATTGTCGATTAATTGTAAATCAAAATGGAGTCCACTACTGAAACCAACCGGGGCACTGGTCATTGCCATGGGAAATTATCCGATTGAATTTAATTAGTTTGAAAAATATTATTTATTCCTGACAAACATTGTCTATAATTCTGCCTTTGCCAGTCATGTATAGTGACGGTATAACAATTTAATGCTCTTCCACTAAATGGCAGAATTAAGGTACAGTGAACTTGTTCTCCCAAATAGGTCTAGATTTAGCTTCAAGTAAGCCAATTTGCTGTTTCCTACCTGTAGTGAAAAGATTCCACCAGCAGGGGTAGAGATTGTTAAATAAATAGTTCATGGGTCAGGGCACTCAATGGTGCGGGCGCATGAACTTGTGCAAAACCACTGATGTTATAAAATAAACCCTGACACAAAAGTATGTTTGCAGAACCATATATTTATGTAAATGGAGCCTGAGACATTGTATGGGTTGGGCCGCTGCGCTGGGATTGCGGATACATACAGTAAATTACAGCAGGTCTGTTGGAGTGTGCGTACTCACGGTGTGGATGCCCATGCCGTGGAGCATGTAGAGAACATCCTCTGTTGACACATTGCCAGATGAACCCTGAGCGTACGGGCAACCACCCAGACCGGCCACTGCTGAGTCCACCACACACACTCCCATCTGAAAAGCCAAAGTACGGTACAATAGAAGTCAATTTTTTTTCCTTCAGTGCACACCCTATTAAATCTATTTACTCTACAGATTGCATCTTTTACACATCGATAAGGTATGATAAGTTATCATACTGTCAAGAATAGAAAGAAGATACTATTGCACAGTATCCAACTTCAATTTGTGAAGATGTGTTTGGAATTTTGCCAAAGTAAATAATGGAAATCTAATATTATTATTGGGGAAAATAATGTCATGTTTAAGTAGACCGTCACCAAACAAATCATGATGTGATGATGTGTTTGGAATTTTGCCAAAGTAAATAATGGAAATCTAATATTATTAATGGGGAAAATAATGTCCAGTTTAAGTGGACCGCCACCAAACAAATCATGATTGTCATTGGAAATAGACAACTTTACAACTGTCATTCCCATTCCTACTCAGGTAAAATCCCTGAACAAAGAAGCTTTTTGTTTTCCCTGTTAGATGCTTCAACATGCTGCTCAGGCTGCTGTGGTGCTTGACAGCTGTTTAGGAGGACTGCGGCATCGCTAATAAGCGGGCACAGAAAGTCTTTCAGTATGCCTTAGTCATCCTCTTTGTCTGCATCTGACACTGGTGCCACATGGTAATAGCCTTGTGCACATTCTCAATTTGGAGCGCAACATTTCATATGGTTCTGATTCAGCTGGTTACTCATGTTTTCACAGCACTACTCTGTCCTTTCCACGCTACATCGAGGAGACATTTTTGCCCGGGTTAAGAGGGTGTCCACTTACGCTGTTCTGACAACACAGGAGTTATAATATTACTACACAAATGTGCCGTTGTTGCGAACTATAATCATTACTGTCATGCATTATTTCCCTGATCCCTTCAGGATGAATGTGCTTGATTTAGAGTAGTCGTAACACACGCACATTAACAAGTACTGTATATATGCTGTACAGGATATAGTGCTAGAAGAAGTATACTGGGCGTATTATACATGCACAAGCTAGATACACCTGCACAAGTGAAGGAGATCCAATACAAGAGATGTTTCAGAAAATGTTGTTAATGCATCTTTGGTGATGTTAGCTGATTTTCTTCTGATTCGCTTTTCTACATTAGGGTCATGTGTAACTAGCGACATAATATATAATATAGACCAAAAAACATTCACACTTACATTCACACCACTGGCAATTTGATGAATCTGAGAAGCACGTTTATTGTATGTTCTGTGTCCTAAGACACACGGAGAAAAGCTGCAAATTCAAAAGAAATGTTCTAATGGAGATTTGGGCAACAGACATGCTCACTCCCATCCAATGTGTCATTCTTGCTTTTCTGTTTTGCCTTATTGATTCAATTCATCATCATCATTGTTTTTGTTTTATTATCGCCAACCACTCCAAATGTCTGGCCTCCATATGACGATTTAACAATGTGTTTTTTAGATGCTGAAAGGCAAATAACAAACATCTTTATCATCAAATTGCAAATGTTGACGCTGCAGGAAGAATGAATTGGCTTGACGTGTCATGAAAAAAAGTTCTAAGACTTTGTTTCCAATAAAAAAAGAAAAATGATGAAGCCCCAAAAGTTTTCAGGATATTTTCCACATGTCTTAGGCATTATCGGGAGAATATTAAAAATGTTTTCCAGCTTCCGCAGCAGAGCCAGATGTCAGGGGGGTCCCATAGGGAGACAACATTAACACACTGATACTTTCAGTGGCACTGGGTCATGAAGGACTTTCACCCTGTGGAGAAGGATCAAGCAAGCAAAATTAAAAGACAAGAACGTACTTCTTTCAGGGGCTGTCTAAACTCGCCGTAATTGCTGTTTGTGTTGGCAAGGCGCGAGGTAGAGGTGGGGTGGAAGGTGGAGGGCCGGGGGGTGGGGGTCTCAACTCTGGTGTGTTCAGTGCATGACATTTCCAGACCTTGGTTAAAGCCAGAGCAGGATATTGTACTCGGCAGATTTTTCGTGTTGTATAAACACAGAGTTGTAATCTACCATGCCAATCCTCTCACTTGCAGCTGCAGACCGTGCAGGGCTGGGGGTCTTTGGCGTACGGTTTCCGAGAGGAACAAACCAGAGCCTTCAGTGGCGTGCCTTGTTCATTTGGACCCTAATCGTGCGAGAACGGGCGGTCAGCAACTCAGGCTTGCCAGTGCTCCGTTAGATTCATAGTGCCCACGCAGAAACCAGATGTGCACTCAGCATTAGAAAGCCATATTCAGTGAGCTGTGGTTGTATGAAAACAATACATTCCTGTGTAAAGGCACGGCGTATTCCGAAACGGGCATGGTTTTTCGGATACGCTTGTTGACATTCTACACTCACACTTGACGAGGCTGAAGACGGACAAGCTCCCATTTTGGTTTTACACGTGCGTCAGAGAGACAGGAAGAGAGAGAGAGCGTATTCACGGGATGATATGAAGCAGTGATGCTTTACCCACAGCTACATAAACCGGCAAGGCTGAAAGAAGCTGTCACGTAGCTGCGGCTGAAACATATATCAACCTTCTCCTGGAAAACGTAAATAATCTTACAGTGACAAAGCAAAACCCAGATACTGGCAGAACAAAACAAACTTTTACAGACTAAATAAATCATATTTCCACCTAGTGATTTATTTGAAAATGAGAATTATGAACTGTATCATCAGTTTTCCTTGACACAGTTTGCTGAGTTTCACGATTAAGCACACCTCAGTCACACTCAAATCTAATCCTGGAACATGTTTCTGCTAGAAAATACAATAAAATGAGTTGACATTTTATTCCATGATACTGTTGGCTTTAAGGAAAATAGGGAATAATTTAAAACTAATGACTGTCTCCTAGGCTGTGCATATATAAAGTATTATGTTTTAAGTGACGTTTTGGCATCCTTATCCATCACACAAGAATAAAGACAAGTTAAACATTCCATAATGAAATCAAACAATAGTACTGCCGAACAGGAAGGTGCTTACTGGAATTAATAATGGCTCAACCAGAAGAGAACTTGAGACAAATTATGAGACAAACTATCTGACTAAATCTGGAACTTTTTTTTACAGCACATTACTTAATTAGATTACATAATAAGAACAAAATACTGTCAAAATCTGAAAACAATTTGTGCAAATGTTTAATGTCTCAAAGTCGTAGTAACCGCTTGTGTTCAAATTCTAACAATATGGTAACGGAATTTGAATAATGTTGCTATGTTGACAATGATTATTAGGTTGGTCAAAATGTCGACTGTAACACTGTTATACAATAAAGCATGACTATTAAGATTCACAATACACTGATAAGGCCTATTAAGAATGACTTTGCTTGCCAAAGCTGTGTAATCTAAGGACATAAGTTGTCATTGTGTGAGCTGCCAGGAGTGCGGCAGCAACAAAGCTACCTACCCCCACCACCCACTCAGCCGGTACTTTTGAGAAAAAACAAAAAGAAACAGGTACAAAGGCTAAGGAATGTCTTTATCAAGACAAAAGCTGTGACTCGGGCCTGACAGCACTGAAGAAATTCATTTCTGTCCCAGTTGGTGGTGTGGACCTCTGGCACACACTAATGAAAAGGTTTATGATAAAATCTTTCATTTCCATCTTGTTTATGGGTGAGCAAATGGTTGACTAAATAGCCCCGGCTGCTATTATTTTCAGAGAACATGGGGATGCTGAGATGAAACGTTTTAAATATGATCCAAGAAGTTTACTTACCGCTGTGATTTTTTTTTTAACCACCGTGGTACTTGAGTTCAAAAGTACAAGTTGTGGTTAGTTTGATGCACATCGAAAAGAGACAGCCATGTTTGATGAGTAGGATCCTATTTAAAGCTACTTTAACCGAGTTAAGATGAAGTGGAAATGGTATGGGAATTTGTGTATGTTTGTATCCAACTACAATAAATCACAACTCCTCACTGTAACTTATAATGAATAGTTCACTGCCCAGTGAAATAAATTGACAAAAACGCTTGTTCCTGCAGCTGCACCACCGTTCATCACATGTGCAGCAGAGAACGGATCAAAGGATCATTTTCCAGCTGCATCTAAACTCAGCATTGTAGGGAGAACCATAGATGAATCCCCTCCGCCCCCACCTCCAAATCCCTCAGGGCTCTTCTATCCACCTAGCTCTCAGTTGCTTTGTACAACAGACAGTGAATATGTGAGCCAGAGCAGACAACCACCCCGTTCTTACATCTGCTGCCCCCCCCCACCACCAAGACTCCGCAGCCCACCCCACTGAGCTGTCTTCTGTGTATGACAATGTGGCTCAGAGAACTTATATAGCCACATCTGCATTACCTTTTTGATTTATGTCAGTTGTTTAAAATTCTGCCAGACACTTAAACAGTCTCTTGTTAGCTGTTAGGCTCTACAATATATGACTTCCATAGTGCATGGTATTTTCTATTCTTCTGAAAGTCTTTTTTGTTCATTGTAGTTTTGGGATTCTATTTAAGCGATGCTCAGTGCGGACGTTTAGATCACATTTCTTAATTCCCCTGTTGGCTGTTGACTGACGGTTCCTGGGTTTCTGTCTGCTATTGTAACCCACACATAGATCTTAAACAGAGGATGCATTCATGTGATAAACAGCTACAATGTCATGGATCCCCAGAGAATTTGGATTGCAGTCTTTATACATAGCATATGACCTCACATAGTGGTGACCGCTCCATTTGACACGGTAGCTAATTTAGTCGCAGACTGCGTTATCCACTTGACCAAACAAACGCTTGAACTCAAATAGACGCCTCCTTTTGTGCCCCCCAAGAAAAAAATTACAGGTGTTACCACTAGGTAGCTGTAATTACATTTTCTATAGCAATGTTTCCACGAGGCGGCTGAGTTTGGTTTGGTATGTTACACCATAATTTGGTTAACACCGCAGATAACAGCGTGAGGTCCAAAAATAGTGAACAAAAAATAAATAGTAATACAAAAGTCGTCTTGGCACTGTTACTGACTGTATAGCCGAGCTTTTTCCTGTTCTTTAGAGTACCTAAGTAGGATGGGAAACTGGATATGTTGATTTAAAAAAAATGGGGCTTTGTTTTTTTGACAAATAGACAAATACATAATATCAGCTAATAGTCACGAAACGTGAGGATCCCTTTGGTCTTATTCTTAGGAGTAACAACGGTGATTTGTGAAGGCCGAGCAAATGTATTCAATTTAAAAGCCTCTTGAATGTAATCACAAGAGTAATGATCCATTTCATATTTTATAACAATCACTACAAGAAGAAATAATAAATGCAAATGGTTTTCACCATTGCCCCCATCCAGCATTTCAGAACCAAATCAAAATATTTGAATTGAACATCTAAATTGGGCATCATGCCTTGCAGCTTTTTACCTGAAGTGCCGTGAGGATGTTTGGCAAAGCTTGGCCGTACGTGTCATGACAGTGAACTGCAAGAGCACTGGCGGGAACCTCCTTCATCACACACTGCAGCATCTTACGCATGGAACCTGGAGTACCCACGCCGATGGTGTCCCCCAGGGAAACCTCATAGCATCCCATCTCATACAATTTCTTGGCTACCTTAGGAGATAAGAAGTATGATCAAGGGGAGAAAGTCAGGACAGAGAAAATTGACCCATGAGATCTATATAATTAACCAGACAAACCTCAGCAACTTTGGATGGATCAATGTCTCCTTCGTATGGGCATCCGAGGGCACAAGAAACGTATCTGCAATAGTACAACATATATCATATATCATAATGCAGGAAAGCAGATACATAAAAAAATAGCAGATTGCATTTTTTTTGTGTCAACCATGAGTGACAAATACAAACCCGCGGACTGGAATCATTCTCTCTTTGGCTCCCTCGACGACCTCTTCAAACCTCTGCATGCTTTCATCAATTGAGCAATTTATGTTTTTCATGCTGAAGGCCTCAGATGCTGAGCCAAACACCGCCACTTCAGCAGCCCCGGCTGCGACCTTGTGTAGGAAAATAAAAGCCTTGTAACACTTCATCGACAACAAGCACAGGGAACAATAAACATGAAGTTAACCTTTGACCACAATTCTTCAAACATTCATTTGACTCACAGCGTCCTGAAAACCTTGCATGTTAGGTGTCAATACCGAGTACTGAACATGAGGAGCTCTCTGGATTCCTGCGAGAACCTCAGTATGGTCGGCCATCTGAACAAAAAAAGAGGAAAGGACATGAGGTACAAAAATAAACGTTTCACATCAACCGAGCTTGTTCCTGAAAATACATTATTCTGTCAAGCCTTTCATAACCCGGCACAGATCATTAGGGTCAAAGTTGCTTGATGTCATATTTCCTTTAAAAGAACAAAACATGTTTAAGTGTTCTTAGAAATAGAAAAGCAATTTATGACAGGAAGGGTAGTCTTTCTGAATGTAAAAAAAATCATATGAGACAGCTTTGTAAATCACTTGACACTGTTCACCTGCGCACCGATTGAAGTTATTACCTGTGGTACCCATTTTGAGGAGACAAAGCTGGTGGCCTCGATCACACGCAGGCCCGATCCCGAGAGCATGTCTATCAGCTTGATTTTCACGCCTGTCGGAACAATTTCCTAGGGGACAATAAAACCCAAAAGTGTTCTTTCTGGATCTGATTCCGTTCACGCTGGGAGGTACAACATAACAGACAACGTGCAACATAGCTCTGCAAACATGAGACGTCTCTCATCTCTTAAGTAGACGCTGTAGTCAAATCTGTAAAAGCTCTAGCATGCAACAAGGATTGATTCAATGGTGACATCCTAAGAAGAGTAAACGAAGCCAGAAGGTATGTCATTTCTCTTCTTGAATTTCAAAGAAAATGTAAAACATATGCTCTGTTAATTATGGCGCACCAGCCACATGTTGTGCATGTTTTATGTAGGAGAGAGAGAAAAATTCTGGGAAAAAATTGTTGTTTTTCAAATTAAGCAAAGGGCACACACATCACCATAAATTATGTGTATGGGACAGAGTAAACATTCTTCTGTGTACCTTTTCATTTTGGAGTCCATCTCTTGGCCCAACTTCAACTATTTTCACACTCTCCGGATACTCTGAGGCAGTCTGGAGAAGAAAGAAGAGACAAGCCAGAAGACACCCAATAGTTGAAGCCATAATCATGTCAAGCATTGGCATGGGAACCAACGAGATGTTTCATGGAGAAAACATTCAGAAAGATAGGTTAGATACATTTCCCCCGCAAGAACCACAAGGGAAATTCTAAGGATCATGGTATTCCTCTGTTTGGAACCCAAAACTGCAATCATCTTGGTCGTGAAGACATAAATGGCCAGTTTGTGTCAGCCTCTTGCAACTACTTTTTTTTTTTTTTTAACTGCCCACATTTATTTCCTGTAAGACTCTTATGGCAACACAAGAGTCTTACTGTAGTGTATAAATAGGATTATGAATTTAGTATTAAATTAGCAACTGAATACATCTTGACAGTTGCTGTCAGAAGAAAAGCGGTAAACAGATCTTACACACATTGAAGGAGTCGTGCTTTCAAAATCGTTACATAAACACAAGTATTAGGCTTGATAGGGTCATGAAATACGATTCATTCAAATAAAATAAATCCACTGTGAATGAATGTGCAGAGGCTCACTACAAATGACTTTAAAATGTAAGTGTTTCATTTGTATGCCAACTGGTCAGTCAACAACTAATTCAAATGTCATGTAGCTTCATTTTCAGGATAGACTCACTCATTTAGTTTTTAAATGTTTAAATTGCAGTTATTAATATTCAAGCCTTCCATAGGCTGCTGACATTTTGCTACACTTAATTGCCCCTGTAGTCTAACCATCCAGAGCCCATGGGTTAATAATTTGCCACTTTTTTCTCTGTGCTCAAGTCTCGACCGATGTACTCTTGGCTTATTACATCAGCAAAGAAACAGTGCATTATTGCTTTCTATAAAGAAAAGGAATAGAGATTCAGAAACATGAAAATATTCAAAGCTAATATTTTGCAATCATAGCACATGAGGACTGTCTCAAACGCAGGGAGCAGCAAGAGAGCTTCAATCATGATGAGGTCATGTGGTTAAAGCATGTGAGGCGGCTGAGACACACGAGAAGGACACCCACCTTTGCCTCCTCCAGCAGCAAGCGTCTCAGCCATGGATAGTCCTGGATGAGTTGTTCGTAGCTCAGGCAATGCTTCACCGTCGTGGGTAGGTTTCCCATTCGGAGGCACGCTGCTTGTGCTTCCTCACTTCCCAAGATTAAGCAGTCCAACCCCCAGTTGTTCGGAATCTAATAAAGCTAATGGATCAAGATCAATATTCTCGGATGATGCAAGGCCTTACTTGCCAAAATGGAATTAGAAGACTGCTGCTGACTGGGTGGGATGATTCAGCAGTTGCCATGGCAGCCACCTCTCAGCTGGGAAGGGATCAAAACAGAGATATGTTAAGAGGTGGGAGCAGAGCCTTTTCTTTATGGATGCTGCAATGTGGACTACAAATTGGAAAGTTTACATTGCTGTGTGAATTGTGGACATGCTTACCAATGAACGAATTATTATTCTGAATTCTCATAAAATGGAGTACAGTACTCGGCTGCATCCAGCAGAGGCACTGTGGATTATGTCTTTTTGTGGCCCAAAGAAGAACATGACTTCAACTATAAGGCCTAAGCAGACCTATATTATGCCACTTGCACACACACAAATCATCCCCAAGTTCTTTATTACCCATTTTGGTATTGATTGCGCTCATGGTAATGGAAACGTTTAATTCACTGTGTGTTTTACCAGGACAGCCAACTTAACTTTGGAGATGGAATAACAAGATTAGGCGTACATTTGCCTCAATGTTCCTGGTGAAAATGTTAGGCTTCACGGAAACATTTTGCTTTGATTGATCCCCCGTGACCTGAACAGTTGAGCGGTTTCCATTGCCAGACGTGCCACCACTGCCAATGTCAACTGCATGGTGTAATAAAATCCCTCGTTAAGCCAGGTCAATATTTAACAGAGAAAGAGCCATTCTTCTGAAGCCAGATGTTAACAATAGAGAAGCTTAATGAAGTCCTTGCATTCAACCATCCCACTGCAGTCAAGGAAAGACTTCTCGCTCCCTCTCAGGAGACGGAGGCGACTTGTGATCAAGGTTGATGTCTATCAGTTGCAACCCCCGCTACAAAAGATTTTACTTAATTCATTGTAATCTTAAATGAGTGTATTATAAGTCTGGATAGAAGAATATGTATAGATTAAAAGTGTTTCAAGGAGCCTAAAAAGAAACAAACACAAATGGTCGAATGTTGCCTCCATAATATACAAGCAATGTGAAAAGAAATGGAAATAGCAAGGCAGCAAGCAAGGCTTCTGATTTTTTTTAACATATCACAGTGTGTCTGTGTCAAATTATTAATGTCGCTCACTGTACATTGTGTAGTTATTTCTATCATCGTCAGCCCTCAATGAATTCTTTTTCTGGCATGTGTTTTCTTGTTTGCACTCTCATGGGAGGCATAAAATAAATCAATGTTTTCTTTAACACAGCTGAAATGATCTTTGTGGGTATCACAATATATTCTGTACCTCTCCTGATCTCATTACATGCAAAAAGTTGACAAGTATGCTCAACAGTGATATGCCAAGGTATTTTTGGACTGGAAGTAGCTCTTATTGTTTGACTGGTCCTGTGATTTTGGTTCAAGTGTGACTTGCATGTACATATTAAAATGGGAGCTTGGCACCCAAGATCATTTTGATTTTTTGAAATGGACCAGCCATTTGTGAATCTCCTAAAATTCTCGATGCATCAGGCAGTGAACCCTAACTGGCCTTTTAACATTTCTTTTTTGAGAAAACTCAGCAGCTCCAGTATAGCTTGACAAATACCAGCTGCAGCGAGTCACTTGAAACATGTGGCCTTCCGGGGCTTTCTGGAATGAATGCGATGCATGTGTGTTGAAAAACGAAGTCAGGTTTTAAAGTGGCAAAGGTTGAAACAGGGGATTTATCTTTAATAAATGCATCAATTATCAATGTTTTGGAAAAAGAATCGACACTTTGGCCCCAGAAATATGCAGATAAACTGAAACTCAGTAGAGCTGCAGTCGTATTTGTACAACACACTCTAATTATGACCATATTTTTTTAACAGTCAATGACAGCTTTATGTCAGGAGCCAATGAAAATGCCAAATGCAACTTGAAATTTTGGCCAAGAATATTTATTGATGGTGAGGGTGGTTGTGACTGTGGACGTGACTCTACAAAAGTTAATCTGCAATAGGATGTGGATGGTGACACTACAAAAGTTCATTGTTGTGTGTGTGTGTGTGTGTGTGTGTGTGTGTGTGTGTGTGGGGGGGGGGGGGGGGGGGGAGGGATCACATGGTTCAACCTGCCTGTAAACAGACCATTTAATTGGTAAAAATCAAGATTTGGACACTCCCGTGGTTGTGTATCAAGATAAAAATTATATGAACATGTTAGTATTTTAAAATGTCTTGAACGTAACTGCACTACTTTGTGCTTTTGACTCAAATAGGCAACTTAAAATGAAGCCAGATGTTGAAAAAGGGCTTTTCAGTGGGCAGCTTTCAGCATGACATGATAGTTTGTAACAGGAGTGGGATACCTAAAGACAAGACTCTTTAATTTTGTGCCCCATGACTTTCGATTAACAAATAAAACCTCAAAGGAGCTATTTATATCATAATGACTAAAACATTCAACACCCATAAAATCTTCATTTTTGTCATGAATTTATTTTGGCCCTCTTAGAGCTTGATACAAACTGAAATGGCCCTTGATAAGAAAAAAATACTCATGCCTGGTTGAGATGTAGAAGTAAGCTGAAAAATGTATCATTTTATTATATTCCATCCATTCGGTTTGTTATTTCTATACAATGGGTCAAGTGTGTGTATTAACTAGTGTAAACATTTGTGAAATCTGTCATATTCATGTTATAACCAAATGGAAGTGATAAAAAAAAATGACAGTAATACAACAGCAATAACTACATATAAGGTGTATAATTTATCTTGAACTATGCATTCAAGTGGTTGTGACAGCAAACATTTCTTTGGCATACGTATATTATGAAAAGCGTCTCCATCCCACTGAATTTCCATTATAAGCAAATAACTGCAGAGGCTTTTTAAACTAAAATGAAAAGCCGTGTTTATAGCATTCTTTCCGGAAGGCTGCTGCTGTCAGCCAACTTTCCACAGTTAACCTTGGAGACAGCATGTGTCTTACACATTATCTTTACACTGAGGAGCATCACGCTGATTTTAGTACTGAAAAGTCACAAACCTTTATGTGGGGTTTACGATATGTTGATCAATGTAATAATGTATATTTAACTTTCGTAGCTAATTTGTCATTGTTTTGCTTACAGACTTTTTTTCATTTGGAATCTCACAGCTGATTTATGTCTGGATCCGACTTTTTTTACGTGTCAAAGTTCATGGTAAGATGACTTGAATTTCAGAAGAGAATTCACAACGGCAGCCAGGTTACACAGTACGTACGGTGTAGTTACTCTCAAATATTGTGTTTGTTCTTCAATCAACTGCAAATAAATGAAGAAATAGCAGAGGAAGTTCCTGCCTGGCTGAGTTAAATTACCTCAACTTGAAACGAAAAACAAAAGCTCTCCACTCTCTTGGCTCTCGCTGTGGTGTAACAATTAGTACGAACTATTATTTAAATCATTGTATTGCCAAGTTCAATAGCCAAATTGCAGGAAATCGGGTCAATGTGTTACAATTTGGAAAAGAAATAGCTGCATGTACTCAGTCTTTGTGTGATTATTCATATTATTCAACCTTTGAAAACAATTCACGTAGTCTCATAATGGATTTTTTGAGCGGCTCGCAAATGTTTTGTGCACGAGCTGGTGGCAATAAAAAAACTGACCATGTTAAATCATCACCCTCTGAGAGGACACATTCCTTGTCATACCAAACAACATGTAAAAATGTGACCCGCGTGCTCTTTCTGTTCAGGAGGGACTGATTGAGCTGCATGGAAGTCATCGGCCACCCACCGAATACAAATAAGGAGAACCATATGTGTCGAGAAAGACTGGGTAAACTGCACAACATTTTTATTAGATACAGTTTCACTTGCCTTCTGGATGGACCGCAAGGTGACACCATGAAAATAAACCTATGGCTACAGTAAGAAAATAAGGTTAACACTGCTCGAATAAATGAAATTAGGACTTAACAAAGCAAGTCCCAATAACAACAAGCAAGTACCAATAACAACAATAACTTTGTTGCTCAGTTTTAGCCTGCTGGATTTATTTTTCAAATCTTCTTGACTCAATACATATTTGTTTTTAAAATGGGGGATAACAATTATTTACTCAATTTACAATCAAAACAGTTCGTGCAAACAATAAATAGATGGGGTTCTTACAACTTGGTGGTCCACCTTGTTAATTCAGTTAAAACATTTTATTTAATCGTTCCCGGGTTGAAATTCCCAGGAAAATAAGAAACATGTTTAGAATTTCCAAATCATTTGTCAGACTCACATTTACACATTAGAAAGATACATTTTAAATCAACATGCATTTCTACTGTATTGGGATTAAGTTCAATTCATTGCTGCACAAGGTGTTATTCTAACTAGGTGTGCCACCGGACGTTACTATATTAATTGAAGTGCCTATTCTTACCTAGATCCTAAACCTGAGATCATGATTAAGAAACTGCACTGCAACCTTTTGGGCAAAATGGTCATTAATGTGATGGAAAGCACTAATGAATCTCTGACTCACTCCTGGCTGATTTGACCATAGGGACTCTCAGAGGAGAATAGGTCACCGAGGTTTGCTAATTGTTCCTTTAAAAAAAAAAACCACACCTCTTGCTACTGTGGAAAAACCTTAAAGATTTCCAGCAAAATTTCAGCAAATCTGTGATATTAAACAGTTGATGTGATTGTCAAGTGCTGGAAATAATCATGCCAAGGCAACATGCTGGAGGAATGCAACATTCACCTTCAAGCCAAAAGTTAAGTTAGCAGGTGGCCTCTTCTATTCACTGAATGTCAACATGGTCCACATAACATCTGGGCAGGCCAGCCACTGCTTTTAATTACGTGCAATACAGTCACTCAATGTTCGAGCATATCCGAAAAAAACATATATATAAAAGTGGGAGGGTGAGCGGGCGAGATGTGGTGCAACAGTACACATCGTGTATTCCGTGAAGGTCAACACAGTTGTGCAAATAAATGTTAATTCTTAACCTTAGCCCCATTTCCATGACCTCTTTAAAATCCCTGAACAGTCGATCTGTGGAAGTGTGCTTCTCTAGAAAATATGCTAATCCTGACTGATGTGCAACAACACTGCAAAGTTTACGCACTCAGTTTTGCTTCCAAATTATGACTACAAATTATGTGATGGATGTGTCTTTCAGACATAATGTGAAAATGATTGCTTCAGAAATTATAAGATTTCTTCTCTACTGGCAACCTCATCAGCATCACACATTTGTGGTATAAGGCTACGGAGGTAAACGGAATACTTCTTCACGTACGCTGTTCCATGAGCACATACCAAAAAGCATAACCTATGTTGACTCAACTTTTTTTGGGGGGTATCTAAAATGGTACACCAGTTTTTTTTTTGGGGGGGGGGGCATTCTCTAAACAGATAACTTGAATTATTGATGCTGGAAGATGTACATTTGTCATGATATCATGATAATTGATGAATGGATTATTATGAAGCTGCTGTTTAAAGTAGAACAAGACAAAGTCATGACATCCACACGATGACAACTCTTCCATTAAACCTCTCAGTACAACACTGACATGCAGGACAGATTCTACCAACCTGTAGAAATGTTCATACAGAGCAGAGGAAATTATACACTTAATCTTAATAGACTACTCATAGAGGAGAGAATACGGAAGAAATCATGTAAGTCAATAATAAGAAAATATTATTTACAAGTGGTACATTTATTTAAAATACTCAACACTACATTTAGGTAAACATTGTCCAAACATCACATTGAAAGAAGAGGAGGGCAAGAGGTTTGTAGCAAAGGTCACAAAAGAATAACACGTTTGGTGAAGTTGAATGAAAAATGAATATCACAATTCCACATGGGCTCAAAAAAAATAAAAAAAGAGCTGGAATGAAAAAGGTGAACGATATCATTGGAGTTGAAAGATGATGACAGTTTCTGAGGAAAAAAAAAACCCCTCTGCACTTTGTATTAGAAAACTCACATTTTGTTCCCCAACATTCCCCGCAGGCTACTTTTCGGTCAACATCCACAGTTCACAATTTGAAACAAAATAAATAGAAGTTATTTACGGAGTTCAGCATTTTGTTTTGCAGAGTGAATTGTCCAGAAAAAAGAAAAGAAAGGCTATTTTGATGACTCCAGTGAACAGTTCTCTCTGAGAAGTAACAGATTTTAAAAGGTGTATATGCCGACGGACGTCATTTTTTTGGATACGAATGAAATCAACATCATTATAACTAATCATATAAATATCACAATATTCAGTGCTATTTTTGAACAGAGAATAAATTAGGTAATAAAACTCTATATACATAACACTGTACATCACATCAGACCCAGAGATGATGTGTTTTCCAGCCTATTCGTATTCCAGATAGCATAAATTAAATTAACCGCAGGCTCTAATGGCAACCACAAGACCTTACCACCATATTTCTATACTTTTTGAGAATGACGTTTGAGCTGTCGTCAAAATAAAGCACGGAAATAGCATTGAGTTTGGTCGGGGCGCAGCACGGCTTTGGCACATTGTCAGGAAACATTAAATGGACCTATAAAAGACAGCAAATAAAGTTGGCTTTAGAAGAGGTGTGAATGTTGTGATTTTGTAAATGAATTACGGCTGCTGAGAACACGGCAGTGACATTTATGCTGACTGTGCTTGCCATGTACAGTACATGTGGAATAAACTGGAGTGGGAACTTACCAGAGTTTGGACAATCGCATGGTTGGTTGCATTCATGTGCGCGTTGAGTGGGAATGAGCATTCACCATCACAGTAAAAGGCAGCATAGCCTTCAGGCGCTATGATCCAGTCCTACATCGGAATGTCCTTTAATTTGATCACTTGTGACAATATAACTGAGGGACGTTAAAAGATTTTGTCTTACCTGCCAACCCAAATCACGAAAGCTGACGTAAAGCTCATGCTTCTTGCAGGCTTGCTTTAGTTCACTTGTGTTATAATCTGTAATGTAAACCATTTGATTTCAAATGCATTCTTTCAAGAATAACTTTGTGTTCTGCGGAAGCTCAATGAATGCTTGATCAGCAAACATGTCAACTTGTAACATTTGGATACTGCTGACTAGGTTTCAGAAATAGCTGGTGGTAGTAGCTTGTATTGGAAAAGCGCCATCATGAGCAGATCCGCAAGTGCCAATTATGAAACCTACCTCCAGTTTTCTGTGCCTTTGATGATTCCTGATTATGAGTTGATTTATTGCGGTTGTGGTTCTTCTTTTTCCCACCGGTGGCTCTGATGGAGCGAAGCAACACCCCACTGGCCTTGAAGAAAGCAACCAGGAATGGCTGCTGCGACTGAGGCCCATTGCGCCCCACAATCCCTGCAGACTTCATGTTGATACTGCGACCTTTAAAACATAACAATTGCAAAATATGCAGAGTACATGTAAGGGAAGGAAGGACAAGGCCACTCCATCAGCTTGTGAACATAATGAGGCAGGACATATGTTACATGTTAAGTGAACTCTAAACATTTCATGAAAACACTCTGTAATCAAATAAGCACAGTCTGATTTTTTTTTTAACAATTCATGCAACTTATGTATGTTTCATGTAAGAAAAAAAAAAAGATCTTGGCATACCATCTAAAGTCTCCACACACAGTTGGAGGCCCAGATTCTGCTGTGGGTTCATCACCCAGTGGTTACTGGTGGCCGTTATGTCAAACACCAGCCAACCACCATCAGATGCTTGAACCCTTTTGGAGTCCAGCAAGAAGGTCTCTGCATCTCTGCATATGAGAACACATCTATTCACCACCAGAACATCATCATTGCGTACACTCTGAATTGACTTCTAACCCTTTTACCTACAACACGTCAGTTTGAAAGGGCTCTTTGAGGTCCTTTATCGAGTTTCACGCGTTGTGCCTCTCAGCGGCAGCTAAAATGAATGCGGGGACTTATTTAGTGCATTAAAAACAAATTACTAAACTCTTGGCCTTGCCTTGGCTCTAAAGTAAATAAAAACTTTCTGTGCATCTCAGCTTTTCAAAGCCTCAATGGGCACACATAGACAAAAAGAAACCATATGGCTCTTTGAAGGGATATTCGTATGAGGTTCAGGAGGTCTGCATAAGTTACAGAGCAACAGATAAATGAAGTAACAGAGACTTACAGAAACTCTAATGGATACTCTGCAAAAGAAGCCAAAGTTGATAGGTTCACATCATGCTGTCATCCTCTTAAAACCAAACTATCTTCATTGAAAGTAACTAACATTGCTGGTCATTTTTGGTTTGGTTTCATTGGAAAGCTTGACACCACACCCATGATTGGATGCAGAGTTGTGTGGCAAAATGTGTTCCAGTTTGCATGCTATTTGTTGGGCAATACATATGAATGTTTCTGATTATATTCCCATGTACTAGATTTTTTTGAACATGGGCCTGACATGAGGCATCAATCACACAAAAGGTCAAAAAACAGCTTGTTAATTTTCATCGGGTGCTTTCAAGCGCCAGAACAGCTCAGATAGTTCCTGCTCTGCTTTTGTGGTCACATTATGACATTCAAAAAGAGGCACGGTATTTCCACATGGCCCCCAAAGTTCAAGAGTTAGTCACGTGTTTATTACAGGTGTAATAAAAGTCAACCTCATGAGGAATTCCACATAAATGTACAGTAGTGAACTTGAATCATGTGCTAATTTAAATTGTATGTTGTACACCTGGTGTAGATGATGAAAAGATGTTGAAAGGTTCCAAGTTAAAGAACACACATGACAACATTGCATTGCCAATTTTCTTATCCCTTTCCATATGACAGTTGCTGGAGGGATGATTTGATCACTGCATAAATGTGCAGCCAAAACATTAGTTTCTTCAGAACTGGACCGCAAAAAAATAAATAAAATAAAAGAATAAAACAAATAAAAATAAAAGTATAACTGAATTGCCTCATGGATTTGAATATAAATCATTTTTACTTAATATAACCGAGCACTGCCATTTATTTTTTTATTTTTTTGTATGATCAACTTCCAGTGTGGTTTATATGATTTGGGTTTCAGTAACACTAACCTGCAATAGCCTACACCCTGTGAAAACAAATACACCAACATAAACCTTTCCCCTTTAAGACAGTGGAGTTTATTGACTCTGGCCTATTCAAAGCCCTCGAGGGTCATATCTCCCTTTCGATCACCCGCATATTTTTTTTTCTTCAAAAAAGCCCACTCTTGAGCAGACCCATGTGCATTCAGCTATGTCACCATTTCAACTTCCGTCATATAGTGGGAATAGGCAGGTATAGTGGGTATAACAGTGACCACGGAGAGCACTATGGAAGCCTCTGAAGCCTCTAACATGGGCCCTTGCGGTTTTGTCTGGGACTCGGCCAACCAAGCAAGAAACATAAGACGAGTGATAAGTGATGGACCCTCCAAGCTTCATAAGTGGCCAACTTGCTAATGGGCTTCTCTTTATCTAAGAACTATATTTGTGAGGCTGACGTGGTGTGAATGAAGGAGAACAGAGATAGTGATCCAAGGTTGTAAGACAATAGCTGCTACTGTCGCTTGTTTAAGAACTGAAGAAACCCTTTCAAACTGTACAGAGTTGAAATAAAAAGGCAAAATAACGCAAGAATGTTCATTTTGTCTTATTTCAATTTAATTCTGACATAAGTCATGTTCATGTTAAAATGATGGTAAGGTTCCATTCTTTTAAATGTGTCTATGGTTGGCACTTACTTGTTTGGGAACTCCTTAATGACTTGATGAATTGTAACCTTCAGCGTGAGATTGTCAAAGCGGCCTTGGCTGCGGTCCTTATAAATGCGAAACTCTGCAGCAGTGACCGCCTCGCCATCCGGGATCTGAGTCAGATCAAAACGGAACTCCTTGTAGTGCCTTCGTTGGTGAGAGAAATCTTTATCTTTCTCCACTAGGAAAGAAAATAGTACAGTGTGAATTTCATTTGGACAACCACAAAATACAACTTGCAACCTCCTGAACGTTTTGTGTGAACGCACCGGAAAAAAAGTGTGTAATTTTTCACATCTTCTTTTACATTCCTCCTCCAAAGAAAACATTTTGACTCCCAACAAAAGCACTTTCCACTTCATTAAATCAGTCAAGTGAATACAGGTAGTGGTTCCCAGACAGGCCCTCCACTGTGTGCCTAACTGCATTCTGTGGCCATGATGAATGGGCTGTCAGTTAAGAAAAACAGGCTGATTTCAATTAAAGACACTTTGCTGTGCTCCTCATGACAGAGAAGAGAGCAAACGGGATTCCTCAATGTCATGTGAGGCTCTGCTTGACCTCATTGCTGACCCTGAGTTGACCTTTTGTAATACCATAATACCGTAATGTTGTAAATAGTGGCCTCTGATGATAGACGTTGCTTAATTGACAGATGCAGACATCTGAACAAATTGAAACCGTAATAAACCATGTCATAGTGAGACGTCTATTTCAGTCAGCGATTAACATTCCAGCCGCCTTTTGTGTGGTATTGTACATAATCATCCATCATATTCTATATGTAATATATGTAATTATAATAAGCACCAATATATTTATGACAAGCATTTAATATTATTTAAAATCCAAGTGTAGTCTTCTCTGTTGAAACACACACAGTTGCACGCACACACACACAAATGTGATGTGCCTGAAAAGTTGTGGACTGGGATGTGGGACGTGGCATCCCACAATCTTGCTGGAGCAGTGGATTGGCTGGCATCTGCAGTGATATCATGCAGTGCACTTTCCTGATATTTTATCGTGAGGGGACGCCTGCGGCTACTTAGCACAAACAGGTCAGAGGTCAGGTCTGACTCTTCCCCTGCTGAGTGTGTTCCATTAAAGGAGCCACAGGCAGTAATTTGAAGCAGAAGAGCCGCCGAGTAATAAACATTCCCCTTTCAAGTGGAGAAAAGTTCAGTGATAGTGTCTTCTGATGAAAGCGGTCTGAGTCCAGTCGTGATCAATGCAATTTCAGAAAAAAGAAATTTTTCAGAAAAATTGCAATTTGGGATGAGCCTTGTCACTTTGTGTGAAGTAGTTTATAAGAGAGCCGAGTGTATTTGAGTGTAATGTAATAAAGACAGAGGCCCATTCAACACTTCACTGACAGTCACCAGAACGAGAGCAGAGCTTTTAAGGCTGACAATGTACATGCCCCGGCGGAGCGTTAAGTGGAAGCAGATGGGCTCGGGCCAAGGTGAGTTACTACCATGCAATGCAACACAAATTCACGACTACTGGAAAAAAAAAGAAAAAAAACATATTGAGCGTGTCAGCACCAGAACCTTGTTGAACAGTATCATTAATTTGGTAACTGGCAATTGGGCACCAGATGAAGCAAAGTATCTGTCAATATCTGCCATATCTCCTCCTTTAAATGGCAGGAAATAATTAAGACCAATTTTCTCAAGGTCAGACAGTCATCTGATGAGTCGCGGTGAACTGCAGGCTCAAAGGTCATAGCTACTGAACAAACACAGCAATTATAAAAATCACCAGTCTTTTACACCAAAGCAGCACAAATGCAGCATTTGAACGCTAAAGTCAAATGACTCGGAGTTCCTAATCACTATAATGATACGCACATTCTAGACATCAGATTTAAAAAAAAAAAAAAAAGCCTGAGAAGAATACATAAAAATTGATTCCTACGAGAACAACTTACCTATATTGACAAAACTCATCACCATATCTGCGTCATTGAGAAAGTGGTTGTCATGCGCCGTGGTGAGAGCCGGGCTCTGACCCAGCAGAGGGGCCGCTCGGTAGGACTGGGCCACGCGGGAGTAGCCCACATGCTGGGGACTGTAGTAACCCTTCCTTGAGTGTCCTTGGGCCTTGGCAATGTGGCTCTTCCCTGCACCTTGCGGCACCCCCTCTTCCTCCACAGCCATGGCGTTATAAAGGTCCAACATGAAGAGCGGAGCAGAGGACGCCTGTTTCCCTGGAGAGAAGGGTCTCGGGCGGTGAGGCAAGCCCAGGATGGAAAGGATCTCCCTCTGGATCTCCCGTCGTTCGTGATTGCGCAACTTCCTGTAGATAAAACTGGAGTGCACATGGTTGTCACTGAAGGCGCAATGAGCACAGGACAGAAAAGTCAAACAGCTCCAAGTAAGTCCTAGCACAGCACGGCTCCAAGGGGACATGTTGCTCACTTTAGGCTCACAAGTTCAACTACATTGCAATGTGTGGAAGACCTTGAGCAGATATCCAGAGTGGAATCAAGGACACATGGAGGAAGAAGCACAGCGTCCAGGCTGGTAACTGGGGAGAACTGAGAGGAGACAAATGAGGTATCAGCTTGCATCCAAAGTAGCACTCCTTCGCCTTTTCGTTCTCCTGCTCAACCTTGTATTCATTCACGGTCCATCCAAAGCCTCACTATTTATGGACTTGTGACATCGTCCCTCACCCAACGCCTCTTTGGTGGGAAAAAAAACAACATATAGCTACGCCCAAAAAGGTCGACAGGAGTGTTCCGGGGATTAAATTGTAGTGGAAGAGTCAACTTTTGCCCCTGCACTCACTTTTCTCCCCACAGTGAGTGTGAGAGAGAGAGAGAGAGAGAGAGAGAGAGAGAGAGAGAGAGAGAGAGAGAGAGAGAGAGAGAGAGAAGTTGGGGTGGGGTGGGGTGGGGTGCATGTTACCCTCTGAGAACATCCCACACTCCACTTTTTGTTTGTGCATCCACCTAGAGGCCGCAATAAAAATGTCACAACCCCACTCCCACGGTGAACGTGTAAACGGAGACACTTGAAATTTGAGAGCCTGTCCTAACGAGTGAAAGAATAGTGGCAGAGCCTTTTAATCACCTCGACTTATTGAAGTCACTGTGGCTTCAGCACTCCCACACAATGCAGCCGGTCGCAGAATGAATGCCATGACAACATGGTCCACTGAGAAGATGCACAATCTTCTGATATGAACACCACTACTGTGAAATAACAGTACCAGAACAAAGAATTACACTTAGCTATGGGTGTCACAAGACTAAATGATATGCAGTTGCATCTCTACCTAAATCTGCACATAAAATATAAAGCATAAAACAAGAGAATAAAGCATAAAACAAGAGAATTCAAATTATAAACAATCTTCAATAGCGCTGCCGATGCAATAAATCGTGATTTAAATGAATAATAACTTGAGGTTCTCAAAGATGAAAGTAATTTGATTAGATCTGATGACAATGACCAACAGCACCACCTAGTGCAAGGGCCGTTTGGAAGGGTTCAGGGCTATGAATCTGGCAAACTCAATAGAAAAAAGCAGAATGTCAAAGAGATTGCCAGAAACTGACCTCTCTCAAAATTGGGATCTGATGTCATTTTGATTTTCTCTTTCATTTAGGATTTGGAACGTCTCGGGGATATTTGGAAGCATTAAGGGCCAGGGCAGTGACTGAAGTGAATTAAATTTCTGAGCAACGTGAAAAGATGATCTTCAAGATGGTCACGACTAGCAGAGTGGTGGTATTTGTTTCTTAAAATAAAGACAACATAATCTGAAAAACTGTTTAATTTGAATATGTTTGAACACGAGTTGCAGCATTAAAAAATACAAAAAGGCAATCATGACAATGCTAAAAAACTACAATTATGACTCAGAATTATAAATAATACAAATATTTCCTACACTAATGAAGGGACCGCTAAATATTGAAAACATATTTCCAGCCTATATTACAATCATTACTATTTATTGTGTAATATCATGATGATTGTGTATAAAGTTAATTCATAAATAACACTTTATAAACAAAATAATGCCGCTGAGTGATTAGCTACGGGCAGCCAATTAAACATGTTTTATTTTTTTAATGCAATAGACAGTGCATCCTGTCCATTAAGCAATTATGGGTGTTGTGAATGTATTTTGACTTTGATTTAATCTGTGTTTCTTAAACACGTTTTTAAACATGGACCACTTAGCAATTTATCAAATTGCTCTTTTTTTCCCCCTGACCATTCAGTCTTAAAATACTTGTTCACTTACGACAAAGAGAATTCGCTGTTCTGTGAAATAGATGTAGTGTGGTGGGGTGGGGTGGTCACACTTTGGAAAACACCGGTCCACATCCTAAGCAGTCAATTTAGGGCTCATCGTGCAGAAATCCATCACCAGGGGGCAATATGGGATCATGTACCAGCCATAAAACCCAAGCATACGTACGTTTCAAAACTAAATAAAGCAAAAGAGTGTTACAAGGAACCATTTGTCCATTGTTCTGTAATGATTCTAATTTTTACACAATGAGTTAAGAATGCCAAATTTCGAGAGACTACAACCTTCATGCACCTGCAGGTGCACCGGATGTTCCTGAAGTCAGCTTCACAATCTTATGGAGCGATTGTCTTCTCTTCATCAATTTCAAAGGGAAATCAAACTCTCTGTTGTCATTACCAAGCCATATTTTGTCCACTTTGCGTTCCATGGTCGATAAAATGCCTTGGAAATTCTTTGGTACCCTTTTCCTCACTGATACATTTACAATGATTCATTGTCTCCTTTGTTTTCATCACAAAACTGGCATTTTAATAGTCGTGTAGAGCCTTTTGATATTTATTGTGGATATCGTAAAGAGGTCAATTTGTTCCTGCTCCAGAGAACAACTCTAAGGGCGAGATCTTCCTGAGAACGGCTGTTTGCTTCACACCAGTCTCCCACCGGTGGATTGTCAATAGTTTGGTCCTTTACTGTTGTAGGACCGCCTCATCATGCTACCGTAGCATAAAGATGGGTCACACACTCCAGGATGGCCAGGTGCGCCGGGATTACCGCTTTTACCCTCTGCTCCATTTTGACCCGGTGGTCCAGGCTGACCTGAAGCGCCTGGTTTGCCATAACCTTGAGGACCTACTTGACCTGTCAAGATAAAATGATTGGAGGATAACTCACCTATTGCACAGCAATTTAACTCAGACACACACACATATGTACGTACAGATCATTCATGCTGCATGACTAAGCAAGCAAAGAGAAGTGGCTAAAGAAACAAAAGTTGATGAAGCATCTTACCTGGAGGCCCAGGTGGTCCTGGGTCCCCGTGTATGGTGCGCCCTGGGCTTCCCTTTTCACCCTTAAGCCCGGGATCTCCTACAAATGTACATGTACAACTATCTTTGTTGATTTTTTTGTCAATAACAGAAGACTGCAATAAATCTGAATTGTTCGTACCTTTAATTCCATTAATACCAGGTAGCCCTGGATGACCACGGTAGCCAGGCTGCCCCCTGGCACCAGATAGACCAGGTAGTCCCCTAACGCCCTGGGGTCCTGTCAGACCTGGAAGACCAGGTGTTCCAGGGAGGCCGTGGCAACTGGCACAGTTGCTTGACTGGTGGCTCAGCAACATGGATGGAAGTTCAGCTACGATTATTAGAAGAGAAAATATTTCACGAGTATGTTTTAAAACGATTGCTCGCAAATCAAGAGCTCCCGATACACTTACACTGAAGAATCTCTCGGCAAACTTGTCGGATGTGCATATCTGAAATTTCACCTGCCTGTAGTGACACAAGTAAAAAGCATGAACATACATCATGAGGAAAAACACTGGAGGTGAATGTTTGCAAGACATACAGATCTTCCTGCTGGGCCAGGTTGTCCGGCAGGCCCTCTATCCCCCTGAGGTCCTCTAGGTCCCGTTTGGCCTGCCTGACCTGGCTGCCCAGGGCGGCCCATATGACCTTCTTGGCCTCTCTGACCTGGATCCCCCGTTGTCCCTTTCTAGGAAAAACACAAGGTCAGTATTAGAAATGATTGGATCAGTTCCAAGAGTGATCAGGACTACATACCTCCCCTTTTAGTCCCGTCAGACCTGGTGACCCCTGTTGAACAAAAGGAACATTAAAGTGTAACATTTGTCAAATGGTGCTGTGCCATTTTTCCTCATTTAAAATGTATGCCTTGGCTGCATACAGGTTGGGAAAAAAATGAAACTGGGGGTCAAACTGAACTCACGTGATTCCCTGATTTTCCGTCTGCTCCCTTTTCACCTTTTATTCCCTTAAAGAAAAAGACATTGAACAATATTTACTTGATGCACAGAGAGATGTTAACATTTTATCATTAAATGAGAGCATTAAACCACAGTTCCAATTGCTTTAAATGTTTGGTTATTGTTTTTTTTTCTTCATATGCTTATAAAACTAAAAGAAATACTGCTGACTAACCACAGAAATTTTGTAAACTTTCTTATTTTGGATACTCTTGGAGACATCTTATTCACACTCACCGCAGGCAGCTAGAGTTGATGTTTTATTGATTGCGTTGCTGGATATTTTGTCGATGCATGCTGTTTTTGACGCCAAACCAATTTATTTTTTTCAGAAACCAAAACATAGTCATAATAAATTGAGCAAATTGTGATTGAAAGTTGGCGAGATGCACACAGAATATGAATTCTGAAGTGCAACACTCAAAAGTATGATATGCTCTTTTCACAAAGGGAAAATAGTCAGAATTTGTTTGCCGTCTTACCATATCTCCTCTTTCACCTGCATGTCCTCTTTCTCCCTAATAGAGTAGACAAGAACACATTTTATTACGGACAAAGAATTTTTTTAATACTGTATCTCTTTGTCCATTGTGCCAAATGCACCTTGCACTGGACTGACACAATGAAATAGGCATCGCACACAGTGTGCCACGCAAATACCTTGCTTCCCTTTAGGCCAGGCACCGCTGGGTGTCCCGGTACACCTGCTTGTCCAGGATCACCTGGTCTCCCCTGTAAAAGCAAACAAAAGGAAATCAGGAAATTTGATTCTTTTCATATCCAAAAGATATAACATGTCATCATTTATCAAAAGATAAGTGATAGTAAGAGCATACCATAGAACCTGGTATTCCTGGTTTACCTGGACTTCCAATTTCACCCTTACTGCCCTGTGAAAATAGTTACAGACAGCAGAACCACATCAATCATTATAAAGTGCATTATGCATTTTCATACTACATGTGCTTTTCTAGGGACATACATGCACATACTAGGTAGGGTATGTGCATCGTTTGTCGTTGATAAATTTATTTATTATTTATTTGATTAATCTCAGAATAAGCACAAATAATGTTTTACATAACAATTTCTATGCTGGATGAAAGATTTTATTTTGGTGCTACATATTATGATATTAACTTATTATGGATACCTTTGGACCAATATTTCCCTTTAAACCAGGTGGACCGGAAGGACCCATTTGCCCCTGCAAGAAAATAAAACCATACATTTGAAAAATGCTTCAGAACAAGCACATACTATCATTTGAATTAATGGTCAAACATGAATTTACAGGTAATCCATCTGATCCTTGGTGACCCCTTGATCCAGGAAAACCAGCTTCTCCCTTGAGGGAGAGTGTATAGGATTAAAAAAATAAAATAAAAAAGAATTGCATGTACTGAAGTGAGACAAAGGCAAAAACTCACTTTTTGTCCAGTGAGACCGGGCGTCCCTGGTGAACCAGGCAAACCCTAATACATAGAAAATAATGTTATGAGATATATATGTATTTTACAATGCAATCCAAGAAAATATGATGGACAAAATATGCATAAATGTTTAAAGGGTCTGCACAGCTGCACACTTATGTATAGTGAACTGTATGTTGCACTAAGCAAATCATGGCTATGGTGCAAAACAAATTGAAATGATAAATGTGCAGAATGTGCTGGTACTTGCAAAATAAAAAATAAAACCCTATTTAGAATTCAGTTGGGAAAAACAATGACAGCAATATAAATGCAATAAAAAGCACACTGAACATTTTTGTGGTGAGCAGCCCAGTCACTAAATCCCACAGAGAAGCTTTTTGTTGTTGTTTTCTACTGAGTGTTCCAGAACTCCTTGTGGGATTCCCCAGTTAAGAATCCAGTATTTGACAGTACAAGTACAAGTCAATGATCAGATTGGTCAAGTTTCCAGAGAAGACCAGCATACGTTACGGTTAGTGTTGTATAGATGAATTATTTGCATGCGTGTTAGACTTGATTGAGCAAAAAGCGAATGCTATCATGAACTAAATATGTCTCTGTGGATAGACTCTTTGTTCATGGGTGCCTGGGGATGGCCTGTAGCCTTGTGGAGCAAGTGAGTCATGTTTTATAGACCCATCATAGACCCTGGACAAGACTTCTAATCATGAGCAGTGGGATTGTGGCCCACTTGAAACACTTTCCTCCAGAAACAGAATTGCCAGAACAGCACAGCTTTCCCTCGATTAGTCACTTTGTGGCTTTCGATTAGAGCCAGAAACTTCTTACATAACAGGGTTGTCCTGGGATGCTTTACAGGGGAAATACCCCGATATTGCTATGTTGTAAAGGGTACTCTCCATGCTCATCATTTTACCCAATGGAGTCAAAAGTCCATCAACAACATGCAGTTTGTATAAACCATCAAATTTCTTACTAACAAATTCTCTCGAGTCAATTTTCACGATGTTGTAAAACACTTCCTGGAGCTACTTTTCATTCCAAAAGCATCATTTGGGGGGACAGGCAACAGTAACTTTTTTTGAGTCTGGTGACTCAAAGGCAATAGAGGGTCCAAAGTTCACCATCTCTAAGTGCACACTGAAAAGACAACAGTTGCTCTAAGAAAATTTTCATTTTGAAAAGATTCCAAAATTGAATACAGTGTATAGATGACAAGATTTATCCTGCAAAAAAAAACAAAAAAACGCGGCAGTTGCAATTCTGACTCACTGTATGCCCGGTCCTTCCATCGAGACCAGGGATGCCATTGGCCCCACTTTCGCCCTTCAATTAAAAAAAGAGAATAAAAACAGCTGCATGGCTAGGGAAGACACACAGATATAACACAATAGCCTCACAGTTACCAGATTTTACTTTATAAATTCAATCAACTTCAAGTGCCGTGTGTGGTTTTGATTTTCCATGCAATATCCATTTTACTAAAAGCAGAATCGTTGAAAACAGGGAAAAGGTTGTTGCCAGATCTCTATGACCACATAACCATCGCTGCCAAACCTCAACATTTGGGAACACCATAGTCTTCTAGGAACTTGCACACTTTGCCAAACTGCCTGAATAATTGTATTCATTCCTCAATGTTTGCACCATATAAACAAACAAGACCTTAAGACCAGGTGGTCCAGGAAACCCATCCTTTCCATCTCTCCCAGGTTCACCCTGTAACGACAGTAACAAGTTTTAAGACATTAGTCGATTGAATAACTATACTCTGTTTGTTTTGATACATACAGGTGCTCCTTGATAACCTCGAGGCCCGGGAGGTCCAAGACTTCCTTTCTCTCCCTGTAAATTAACAGCAGTGTGAGCGACTAGCGACTAGTAGTGCTTGGTGTTACCACACTCACCGTTTTTCCGGGTTCACCCGCCATCCCGACTTGTCCAGGTGATCCAACCGGTCCCTGACAATAGCAAAGATTTAGAGAGATTATGACAAGCAATAATGACAAGATCTCGAGCTTGACTGGGCTTGTTTCTCAGATAATTCCACTTTCTTTATAGTTTTTATGGAGCAAGACCGTTACGTCTAACTGCCCTGCCAAAGAAGTATTACCAAGGCTATTCTTCCTTCTTTGCAAGGTTAGAAATACGTTCAGGAATTCGGATATTGGTATTTAAATTGGAAACTAAAGTCTACTGTAGGTTATGTGGTGAATGTTGGATTGTTGGATTTAATTTAGTGCAGCGAATT
Source organism: Syngnathus leptorhynchus (assembly GCF_054491065.1). Classification (NCBI taxonomy): domain Eukaryota; kingdom Metazoa; phylum Chordata; class Actinopteri; order Syngnathiformes; family Syngnathidae; genus Syngnathus; species Syngnathus leptorhynchus. The sequence continues at coordinate 6,987,492 of NC_141204.1, read as the reverse complement.
TTTAAATCCTGACGGTGTAATAACGGTGAATTTATTTCCAGTGCTTTTTGAACATTGTAGCCACAGTCCTGACAAACGTGACATTTGATTGCACTATTGCGTCTTGCCTTTGGGTTTACTGTATGTTCAGCAGTTTTAGATCCACGCTCTGTAGATCTACATAAATATTTGCCAGGAAGACAAACTTTCCACCCTTGGGTGGCCATTCAAAATAAAAATAATTTGCAAAAGGCAGATGTTGCAAATGTGCTTGTATGCAGTGGGAATGGGGCTCGATATATCACGGAAAATCCCTAGAAAATCCCTGTCAATGCTCATCTTGTCATTCTGGGATTTAAAAAGATTACTTTTTTATTGCTCTTCCAAAGTCAGTACAATATACGAGCAAGACTATATAACAAAAGTAAGACAGCTTGCGGAATTCTTCATATATCAAGCAAGCACCACATCACCTCACTGAACCATTTCTTCCATAAAAGAAACTAACACACCAGGCACAAACAGCGAAGAAAATATCGTGTTTGTTGAAATTGCTTTTCCTGATGGCCTGACTGTAATTGTTTATCGATTTCAATTATGCAATCTGTTTAAACTACAATGTAAGATTATGAATTCAGTTGTGTTCCTTTTTTTCAATGTGACTGAAAGAGGTCGTAATCCCACTAAGACACATCTGACTCAGGGATGCTGGGTACAGATTTTTCAACAATTTGATACATTAAATTTCTTATACAGCCATTTGAGATGTTTTTTTGCTGATGACTAAATGGGAGTGGATGTCAAAGAGATTAGCCTGTCAGACACCTCTCTGTGGGGACCAGGAGGTATTTTGTTAAGAAAGTGTTGGTTTTCATAAGAAATGTATCGCAAGCTGTCAAAAAATAATTGCCTGTGTTTCCTGTGTGGGTTTGTCTTAAATCAAGTCTTTATCACTTCTGTACCACAAACGTACCTCAGTGGGGGCTAAAAACGATGCCATATCAGGTAAGAATGAAATCTAGTTATATTTGAATGTCAATTCACCAAATAGTCATCTAAAGATGCTTTTCAATGTGAAACAGATCCACAATCATCCTCCACACACATTAAAGGATTCCAACAAATCCCACATGAAGATGCACTTTGGCAACAGTGGCAAGGAAAATCTCCCATCCACACAGCAAACCTTGAACAGAACCAAGACTTACTAAGTCAGCAAATAGAAAACAAACTTAAGTGTGTCGTGCTCTCAAGGGATCTGCTTTTATATTGAAAACACATGGCGACAACAGAGAAGCAACAGTGTCAAACGGTGAATGTGTCTTGCAGGGATTTCCTGTGAATTCACCAGTTTATCTTTGGAGCAGCATCCGTTTCACTTGGAATTTGATAGTATTGCTACGGACACAAATAAGCACAACTTGTGCGACGTGTAAAGTCATGTTAGTGTTTGCTTCTCGTATTTTGGTTAAAATTATTTCCTTTCCTTGAGCTACATAGTCAGTTTGATTTGCAACAGCTGTAACCTCCATTGATTTGTTTGTCATTTGGTTTCATTTAAACTAACAACTCCCATTGCAAAGCAGATGAGGACACGACAGTTAGGCAAGATTTACGCTACATGGTTTGAGTGATCCAACTCGGATAGTTTTTTTATACCTTGAAGCCTGTTTCATGGCAATATACAGTAAACAGAAAAAAATGAATGGATTCCCATATCTACAGTGGAATATTGTCACAAACACTCACAAAAAAGTGCAACAGAGGCTAAAAATAATATAAAAGTCGGACTGGCTCTAAAAACACTGACGAACATGAATGGATTGAAAGATATGAATACCTTCTCTCCAAGTTGCCCAGGTGGTCCTGTTAATCCTGGCATACCTCTCTGACCCTGAGCGAACAGAACGGCATTGCAAATATGTTTTGTTGGGGGATGCAAATGCCAAAGAAACAGGAATGCCACAAATGGGTTTTTTTGACCTTCCTACCGAAACACCGGGCCTCCCCTGCTCTCCTTTAAACCCATCCGTCCCACGTTGACCCTGACAAATAGAATGTACATTTTCACAATGCATTTTGCGGCTGCATTAATCTTGTCATTGAAATATTGATCACCTTCATTCCTGGTATACCCGGAAAGCCTGGACTTCCTCTAATGCCAGGCACCCCCTTCAATTGGGAAAAAGTACAAACATCTGAGTTAAACCTGGTTTACTGATCATGTTACTGATGAGACATTTTTTTGATCATGTTTGTTTTCATCAGCTATTTTTCCTTTTAAATGTTTGTAAATTAGTGGTTATTTTTGGGGGATATGTTTGTATATTGAACTATGTAGTACTCACAGGCTTACCATCAGCACCAGCACGTCCAGGTTGACCTGCTCTGCCTTCATTTCCTGGTTCACCCTAAAGAAAACATGATGAGCACTTTAAATGTCATGCTAATTGTAAAATACATTTTTCTCTAGTTATGACCTCATGATGACTAACTTAAGTTACAATTTATCGCTTGTTTACACAAGGATAAACCACAATATAAAGGCAATTTGAGTTCTGTTGTATAAGAGTGTACAAGTGTACAGTGTATGAGAATAGTCTTGGATGACGAACCACATACTGCTTCACAATGTCGCAAGATAAAGACATAATAATCACATGCAGCAGCCTTTTCTTGTAAATGTTTTGAATCCAAGCTGTCTGATACACATTCAGTGTAAAAACAACACACTTGTACAACCACCCCTGGAAGGCCTTGATAATGTACTAATCTGCTGTAAATTGCAGAATGTGTGCAGCAGTTAAAATACCAAAGATGTTTTTGGAATATTCAAAGAGGACAATAAGAAACTTTATTTGGAAAAACTGACCTTCATGCCTGGAAGTCCTGGAGGTCCCGGAGGACAGACACAAGGTTCTTCAGTTGGCTCAGCATAATCTGGACTGTTAGAACACTGCAGGAGCAAAAAAAAGAAGGCTCTTTTATGTATGCGCATTTATAACTTGATAAATATATAGGATATGTGTACATTAATACGTTCTACTGACACATTAACAAACTATACTTCTGTGTAATATAACTTAAATAATTGATATCGTCATTACAAATAAGTATTATTCGTATTAATGGTACGAGCAAAATGTTGAAATTCACATAATGCTTTTTATATCTGTATACACTAGTATATTCCAAAAAAAGAATCAAATTAAACTGGATGCTACAACCACAGAAATATGTAAGTACATTTTTAAGAACGTCAATGAAAAGCAGATGTAACGCAAATACATAATAATTGGCAAACATCTGTAAGTGTAGCCTTCTGAATTTGTCTTGCATTAGTGATGTAGCAATTAATCATGACGGGACAACAGAACAATTGCATGGCTGGAAAACTATTAAGAGCACTTCCAACAAATAAGAGAATTTACAAAATGTTACTTTGATTTTCTGCTGAGTTGACTCATCTACTTCACAGTGTGATGGTTAGGTAAGGGGTGGCAGAATAATTTCACACCAAATGTGCAGTTAACCAATGGTAAAATTTAAACATGGAAACAGATGTCGATCCCAGAGTGAGACACAGGTGAGAAGAAGTTATCCTTGCTGCTTCTGGGGAAAAAAAATACAATGCCAAGTCTTGTACTTACCACTCCTGGTATTTCACATGCAGTCTCACGGTTGTTCTGCTCTGGGTCACAGTAGATACGGAGCTTCTGAAGTTCAAACTGAACAAAATTGGTCACAACACACAATTATAACATTAATGTAATATAAGTCAAAACGATAACAGTGATAACTTGTAGTTGTGTAATCTCAATATTTGTACCTTGACACTAATAAATAATAGAATAATAAGTCCAAATAAAAAAGGGTTTTCAAAGAGTTACGAGTGTTTATTATTCTACTAAATCCAGGTGAGGGCTTCATCTATGCATCAATTTTCCTCAGGCGGGAAGCAGTTTAAGTGCTGCTGTTTTTGTCAGCAAATGAGTCACCGACAGAGTGTGGCTGTTCTCTGAACAATAGCGTCCATAATGGTAATTACAGTTATCACCATTTTTTTTCTGATGGGAAAAGTAATTAGTGTCTATTTAATAGTTAATTAGTGTCTTATCTATTTCAAGGGGATGACCTGGTGGTTGATTGAGATGCAGTATTTATTAGACTGCAAGTGACTTCATTCAAGGCTTGGAGGCTCAGAAAAGCTGGAATGCAAACCAACACAAAATTTTGTTTTGTGGTTTTTTTTTTTGTGAGGTTAGTGGTAAATTGGCTCCAGAATGTCCCACCAGAGTATTTGGCATCAGTTATCATGTAAACAAAAGTTTTTTATTTTTAATGATTTTACTTGCTGTGACAAAAGAGACTTAAATATTTGTTGGTTGAAATTACATTGCTGCCCTGATGCACCTTTTTGTTGTTTTCCCAGCACAAAATAATCTGTCTGTATCGTATCATTTGGCAGAAATGACCTCTTTACGCTCATGGAAGATGTGGCCATAGTAAGTCATTTCTCTCCAGTAACCACATTAGTAGCTTCTGGCACAATATGCAAACAGTAAAATTGTTTACATATGTATCAGAAGAGTTTTGAATCACTGTTGCGTAACAACAGGAGAGATTTAACTCCATTGAACTGATTAAAGGGCATTTTGTTTAAAAGCATTTCTTTAACCACCTGGATTTTCTGTTATAAAACAGTACATAAAAAAAAATGTTCAGAATATGTTCCACAATAAATTTGAACAATCTGACAGTGCTTACCGGTGCTGTTGTTTCTTTGCTGACGTATTTTCCAACTTGAGTTTTTCCATTGATGAAAATGCCAACAGGAGGCTCCAAAGACAGCATTTCGATTTCCAGGTCATCAACATAAAGAGTGACGTCCTCCTCAGTGACCAATAGTCGTAGTTGGTGCCATTTCTCATCAAACAGATTCTATGGGCATAAAACAAATGGAAAAAAACAGCAGGAAATTATCATTAAAAATGGTAGTGGGTAGTGGTATACAATACATGAAATTATATGTCATTTTGCAGCCTCACCTGCGTGTGGATTTAAGGAAAAGAATTGTTAAATTACCACCCAAATGTAACTTATAGGGGCAAGGACCGATATTTAGTTTCTTGAGTTGAAACACCTCATGTTATTTTTGGGCAGTAGAACCATAAGATATTCTTACTTATGAATAGGAGTGGTAATCTGAGTAATTTGGGATACTATTGTGATATTTATCCAAGGAAACAGTAATCACAATAACGTGATAATTGATACTGGAAGAAAACCATCACATCACACATCACAATATGGATCTAATATGTAACTTGAAGTCATGACTTCTTGCACATTAAACATACATAAATTAATCAAAACATAAATATTATTTGTTTGTAGATACCGTAAGTGAGAAATACTGCTACAATATCACAATATTGATATTTTGTCCCCACTAATGATTATAATGGAAAAAAACTATGATTTAATTAACAAAAATACATCTATATGAGAACATATTATTGTACAGTAATTTTTTTTCTTTTTTTTAAATTCAACAATAATGTCAGTACCAGTAAGTCACAATATAAGTGGATTACATTTACATGTGATGGTATAGTACATGTCAAAATCATTAAGTAAGACTAGTGAAATGTGGCGAGTGTACGTGTCAAAATCCATCAGCGCCTCTGGGAAAATTCTGTTATTCTTCTAACCATTTTGAAGTCTTTATTATATTACCAGCTGTTCAAGTTCAAAGCTCAAATATTTTACTGTATTTTGTTTAAGCGCAGGGGAAATAGTGGGTGAACCCACACTCCTTTTTCTTTCTCCCAAGACAGTTTGCGCAATCATGATTGGAACTGACCCATCCAGCGTTCTGAAGGAAGCGCTAATGAACTCTACGAGGAGGGTGCGACAACGTGCCTCTGGTTAAGCACAACTGCTATGAACATTAACCTGTTACAGTTAAACTTTTCAACAGCCTTTCTCCTTTGTGCCTGACAGACAGCAGGGAGCCTCTAAAACAACAAAGTATGTTTATGTAATTTATGGAACTGAATGTTCATAAATGAGTGCATATTTATTGTCTGTTTTGTATTTCAATTAGTCTAAGTAAATCATATATTTAATGTGGATATTACAAACAAAACAGTCCAAAACTTGAAAGCTCGCATTCACCCCAAATAAGGACAAGAGCTATAATGTCAGCAATCCCTCCTACACACCTACGTACCATTGCAGTGTTACGAGAAAATGTAACTGTTTGCGTTCCGCTTAGTGAGTGACTGGTTGTAGTGAACTGGACGGTGCCATCAAGTCCATTTATGGTCACTGCCATTTGAGGTCTCCCATCACGTGTCTGGATCCTCCACAGGTCCCACTCTTCCAATGCCAACGATCCCTTGTATCTCAGAGTGGCAACGAATACATACGATGGTGGAAGGCCATCAGGGAAAAGTAACCTGGAATAACAAAATACCTCAGCTTTGAAAACACAAATACAATGCAAAAGAATAAAAGTCCTTTGATCACCTTGTAGCTTCACTCAAGTCGATACGAGATGTCACCTCATAGGCCTTAGTGCCATGATATGTTCCTTTTGTTTTCTTGGCTTTTTTGGCCAGATTTAAATGGAGTAGGATATCAAATCCTTTCTCATCTCTGGAATCAATGGGTATTCTCGCAGGACAAACCGTCTCTGAAAAAAAAGGACATAGTGAAAACCTCATTTGATATTTAAGTACTCACGCTCGCATAAATGAAACACTCTCAACAAAGACTGAAACTCAATATTTTGCAGTACGGGGTAAATGAAAAGCAGAAGACTTTATACGACGTGTGAATGTTTGCTTTATGAATGACCCCGATGGAGCATGTCCAAAAGATCCACATTTACATTGACTGGAAAAAAGTTGAAACGTTGTAATGTGAATGCCAGTGAAGTAGTATCTGATGAAACACTATGCAAACGTAGCAATTGCTTGTCCAGAATAAGCATATTCCTGAGGGAGTTGTGCCATAATGGTGGTCTGCATGCATGTTCAGTAGCTCAACTTCCTTGTGGCTGTCATGTTGGCAGCACACTGACATAGTGGTGAGCACATCTGGCTTTGAATCTCTACTGGAACTGGATGTTCTCCTTGGGCTTGCATGGGTATTCTCAAAGAACTCTGGATTCTTCCCTCCATCCCAAAAAGAGGGATGGATGGATGGATGGATGGATGGATGGATGGATGGATGGATGGATGGATGGATGGATGGATGGATGGATGGATGGATGGATGGATGGATGGATGGACACTGAACTGTGCAAACAGCCCCTAAACAAGCAGTTTCTTACCTTCACACAGTTTTTGTCGTATGACTTGTATGATCCTGGAAATACTTTTGTAGTCCTCTACAGAGAAAACGTACGTTGAAAAAGGCTTGTTTGCGATGGCTCTCAACTGTGCTTCCTCCGTCTCTGACCCCACACCAATTGCAAACAAAATGACTCCTTTTTTTCTCGCTGCCTCTGCTGCCTTCCAAACCTCATCTTGAGACTTCCCATCGGTGAGGACAACTGCAATCCGGGACACGCCCATCGGGCCACGCTCGGAGAGGCCAAAAAGCTTGTCTGTAGCAAACTCAATGGCCGCGCCTGTCCTCGTGTTTCCTCCCATGTACTCGATGGATTCCATTGCTTTGATGAGAGCTTTATTCGTTGAATACTTCCCCAGAGGTATCTCTAAAATGGGATCATCGGTATACTGGACGACACCAACTTGGGTAAATTTCTGTCCAATGTTGAAGTTTTTGGTTATGTTCACAAGCCACCGCTTTACTAATTCAAAGTTGACATCTTCGACACTCCAGGAACCATCAACAATAAATACCAAATCACCTGGTGCAGTCCTACAACCTGAAGAAAACATAAAGCAAAATCTTAGTGAAAGTGAGGACAAGTTAAGGCTAAAAGAGCTTCTTACTTCTTAGGTCTTCATCTTGTGCTGCGTTAAGCTGATATAAAAGCATGACACATAGGCATCTTAAGACACAAGCTTTGTAACCCATAGTGTAGCAGCTCTAACTTCCAGTTGCACCTGTAGAAAAAGGGGAAAAACATGTAGCATCCATCAGAACTTCACACAGCCGGCTTTTTCACCCTAAGGTACGGATTAAATGTGCATCTTAGAAACTGTAACATCCTGTTTTGGCACCTTTTGTCCGACTTGGCCAACTGAATAAACTTCGGCTCCACCGTTGCACCTCGTAAAATTGCAAGTATTAAAATACATTTCAGCTCATTACAATGCCAAGTCATATTTCTCGATTTGTTTTTGGGAGTGTTACTAATTGTTGTATCATGACTAATCGGTTGTCAAAAAACAGCAATACAGTATATAATTTACTGCATTTTGGAAGTAACTTGGTCGACGCTGTTATTATATATTGAAATCACAATCATTTTACTGCCAGCCAGCTGTCAGAAAGACGGGAAGTGAATTCAACTCAACTCTCTTCCTGGCCAAAAACTTCAGAGCCACATCAATCCTCTTTCTCAGCTCTCGAGGCCTTAGCACACGAAAGCATTTTCCTCTCTGACGTTATCCAGCACATCCTTACATGACACCATCAGCTCTACTAAATGAATGGTCCATTGAACCTCTAAACCACAATTACCCTTGAACTAGTGCTCAATGTTTCCTGTGGGATTACCAGTTCATCCCTCAAATCTAAGCATGCACTTAGTCCAAGAGTTATAAATAACCTCCCCGTAAATTTGTTGCCAATACTTGTCCTTCACATGTTCTTCACATGTCTATGTGAAGCCCTTTGAGACTGCTTGTGATTTAGGGCTATACAAATAAACTTGACTTGCCTTGACTTGACTCTAAAATGTTATATGTTCCCCCCCCCCCCTGTTTAGCATACTCTTATTCAAATAAAACATTTTAGTTGGACGACAAACTTGTAGCTCCCTGTGAACACATAAACTGATATGGAATTTTCATAAAATCCCGGTAGCCACCACATTTCTGATATCGTGAGGGGGATATCGTGAGGGCAGGATAGACAGGGAAGGGAAGGTTAACTGGTAATATGGAACTGGCTAAGGATGACTGTCTTATTTTGAAATTTCACCCTACGTGCAGTACATGTTTAGAGATTTTAGGTAGAAATTCACAGAACCGCTGGGAGAACATGCAAACTTCACAGCTTTGTTGCTGTGAGACAGGACCAAATATTAAATGAGCTGTATTTTCCATTCAAATATTTCCTATTAATGTTTTCTCAATCACAGGCCTAAATTCCATTTATTTTACCACATTTTAAAATGCAATTTAAATCCCATGTTTCAAGGGCAATAAACGTTAAGTCCGGACCTGTGATCATTCTGTGTTGTCCGCATTGCTTATACCACATTTCGACATTCTAATTATATGATTATAGCATTTAGCTGCTGAGCGTAGTCTCTATGAATTGCAAGAGTCTGGATGGGCCTAATGGAGGTAAAAAAAAAAAAGCACATTGTGCAACTGCATAATTCATCAATGTATTCTGTTTAACTATTAAACAAATGTTATTAAAGAAAGCACTTTAATTAAAAACATTGGCCTTCAACATTGCTCAGCTGTAATTATGCAAGACTCAATGAACCTCACTGCGCAATCTGCTCACAATATTGAACTTAATGTGGTTTTATTATGACGTCCAACATCATGAAACTAGAGATGCAGTCTAATACACAAGCCGATGACTGAGTCACATGTGACCCGACAGCAGACATTCAATCATCTAAGTCGTTTCTGCGGTCACCTTACGAAATGGCTTCAAACATGCTGAGGAGGAGAAACTGCTGACATGCTTAAAGGAAGCAGTTGCAAATGAGGACCAGATATTCTGCAATGCATGACTTCTGGAACAGATAGCATTTGCATATAAATGGAAATAGTGTAAATCTCATTTCAGATCATGACACATCAAGATCAACCAACCAGTAGCTGAGATTTCACCCTTAGCCTTTTAAATTCATCCATTTCTGTCCAACCAAAGGAGAGGGCCCAGTATTCACATGACTCAATTTTTCCACAATGTTCACGCAGCACTAAAGAGACACACTTGAACATGCTTCAACTGGTTGTGAAATCCATTTTATTCAGAATTTTCCTCACAAGAGATTTGGGGGAGACTTTTGGAAACCCCCCCTTATTGGCAAGGTGCAGTTTGGATGACTTTCCCCTCCAACGACTTTTCCCAATCGCATTGTTTCTACACCTCTGCTCACACCACATGGATTTCATTTACACAGTCGGACAGTCAAATTCACGAGCCTCCGCCGGTTCCAAACACATGTAGGACTACTTCATGACGAGCGAGTGTCGCTTAGAGTAAGGAATAGAAGACTAAAGTGAACTCACGCTGCAATATTATGCAGGTCTTATAGGTTATCGATTTTTGGGAAATACTTCTTTACAGCCTTGGCCTATGGTCTGAAAATTATCTAATGAAATGCCAACTTGGGTTACACTCCAAAGTTGAAGAAATTCCAGCAATGACTGCAGCATATCATTCGCCAGTGCTTTGTCATCTTTGATGTAAATCTTATTTTATTATTCATTTGGTCTAGAATTACGTTTGGTAGCAAAAACAGTTTGTCATATTTCAAATGATATCACAGTGGGACCTTTAAAATGGAAGACGATCCACTATGTAGAGATAGTTGACTTCCAAAATGTTCTAATTAAAGGAAAAATCAATTAATTTCTCCAGGTTCTCACTGTCACTGTAGTTTCGTGACTCGAGAGATAATCTTTAACATTCTCAACTGTAACACAAATATTAAAAAAACTACTCCAAGTGATTGTTTGATGACCACACAAGGGTATATCACACCTCTCGCCCTACATCAACTGGGGAAGACTTCAACTCACGTGAGGACAAGTACTACTGAAAATGAATGCATGTATGATTAATGGTAGGGCTCTGGAATATTAGGGGACATCTGTTCATTCATTCATTCATTCATTCATTCATTCAATCAATCAATCATTCATTCATTCATTCATTCATTCAACCGTGCATTCATTCACTTGTTTGTTCCCCCACTCATTCATTCATTCATTCATTGCCCACTGTAATGCAACATTCGAACAACAGTATTAGACCCGGGAGAGTTGTATTCACTTAGTACTGTATCTGTATTTTGAATAGTTTCACACCAAAGAGTAAATTCAGTTGCTTTGCTGATGTTATAAAGCATACATCTGATATAAATTTGGCAAAAGAAAGCTATTCTATTCCAAAATCAACAACTTCTGTGGCTGATCCGTGGCCAACATCATGAAGATTTACAGCTGCCAGATTCTTCAAGCAACATAGAAATGCCAAGTCATGTTAGTCGTTCTTCTTCGAAATCAACTCAACATCCAAAAGACTTGTAATTATTAGCTTGGAGGGGTCCTACTGCCTTCCAACCAGCGCGGCCAATTTTTATATTTGCTGCTCCAAGTCTTATAGATCATTGCCCTTCATATGCTCTGCATTATATGGTCACCTTTGGAAAAAACTTTACAGCACTTTACACTTAATACTTTCAGGTTATTTTATGTGCTTGGATAAATTCAGGTAAATGTGAACAAAAAAAAATCATTTGTGACTTGAGATAGTCAGAAAGTCATTGTTGATGATCGCATGCATTTTTGACAGCAGTAAAGAAAGTACTGATAATTGCACTTAATGAGTTCAATATGCCACCCTTGCAACACTAAATCAAAGCTGACATTGTGTTAGCTACAATACAATTCAATAACCTTTTTTGCATGAGTAAACAACCTGCACTGATACATTTGACACACACCACCATGCATATAAGAATTCCCCAAACACAGGTGTCACGGCATCCCAAATGTTTGCAAGATATTACCTGTAAGTGTTCCAAGCCCTTGTGAAAATTCCTGTTAATCCTTCTCAATAAGAGGGATTAGTGATCATTACTGTTCCCAGGCCAGGATTGTCAGAAAGTGCATGAACAAATGCAGGTTTTGTCTGGTGAATGAAAGAAGGCCCTCCCTCAATCGCCTGCGCTTCTGTCCTTCTTCTCCTTCCTCCTCTCCAGCCCCCCCCACTCCACACTGGCATACCGCCAGCCTCAATTATCACGGGTGGAAAGAGAAGCCGATAAGGAGAGCATAAAATTGTACAACAGACAGCCCCATCTCTGACGGACCAGAAGGAAAATAGCAGTAATGAGAGCAGTCTTCTTCCAAGTGTAGTGGGTTTGGAAGTTGGAAGAACGATCTGCTGAGGGCATAACCAGAGAATATGGACCTTTCTAGACGACAAGCGTGGGATCAAGCCACAAATTGGAGTCTTTTTGCTGAATTGCACATGCATTAGCATAAATGAAAACAGTCCATGTGATAAACAATAACTTATCCTTATTTATTTATCCATTTATTAGCAAGCTTTTGTTATGATAGGATTTTTCTTTTACTCCTTAGTCATTCACTAGTACGCACTAAGCACCGATTGAAAAACATTATTCTGATTAGTATAATTTGACACAGAATTGCATCTCTTAAATCTCATTTCATCCTGTTAAACCAATTTTCTTGCGAGTGTAATTGACCCACTGCCTTTTTAAATTATTTGGCTAGATTTACAAGTGACACAATTGAGATTTTTGTGGAGCACTGATATGGGTCATGGCAGTGCAAAGAGGAAAAAAACGTCTCCAAGAATCGGATCAGATATCTGCCAAAGCGACTGCACCATAAACGGACAGATGAGCTCCAGTCTGTCAATGCGAGCCTGATGTCATGGCAGTGAACAAATCGAGAACGTATATAACGTGTGGAAAGTTAAATATGGTCTCAATAAGGTACATGAGAGGCGCATAATGCATTAGTACATGGAAAAACAACTGCCAACATTGGCCAGTGGAGTATTGCTGAGGTCAGCTATATTTTAACATTGGGAGATGAGGAATCTTTTGCATACAAAAAAAAACGTGAAAAAAGGTTGCGACTTATCGGATCGTAATTCAAAACAAAATCATACTGTACTGCATATGGAGGACCTGCTTTATACAATAAATCTTTTCTAGTCGGTCAAAATGGTGAACCCCATCTTTACTCTATTTGGTATGGATGTTGGAAGAGAATTAAAACCAAAAACATTGTATAAATTGCGTAAAGGAGGATGTACGATCACTCCTACCTGGCAGGTGATTTCAAACTTGTTCCTCTGCCAAGATGAGAAGCTGGTCGATGCCGACCGCGTCCTGGTTGACCCTGAGCATGGACAGTCTCTGGTGGATTGCACAGACAAATGGTGAGTAGGGTTGTGGAGCATGGAAGTGGCTGATCTCACTTGTCATCTAATTTAATTCTTTTCAAGTAACTAAGTTCATAGAATAATTGCCACTGGAAAAGAAGGGGATAGCAAGTAGAAGTGCGCTGTCATCTGGTTCCTGACAGTAGAAAAAAATGCCTTTGAGGAATAAACTGTTGTTTTATGCTAAACCTCTTTCAGTGATTCACGTTTTGTGACAGAGAGTTTGATGAAATAAAACGGAACAACATGAAGTGGAGGAAGACGGCTGAAGTTAACGAGATTCCGAGGAAACAAATGAATGCCAGGAAAAGCCTCTGTGAAGAGTCTTGACTCATTCCCAAATCTCAGTGGGGTCCCTCCCAGGATATCTTGCTCCATTAGATGTGGGAAAACAATTAATTTTTCAGACTGAAACAAAGTGCTATACATTGAAGCCGTTTATGATTGAAGTCACAACCGTTGTGTAACATTCTCCACATGGGAACAGTTTCACATATTATTTACTGTACCACTGACAGCTAAATTCACGCCGTTACCTGTCAAAGTAAATGTTGTGAAGCCACTGACACGTGGTTATTGCACTTACACAATTATTATTCCATCACAAATTAATTACCGGTATTAACCTGCTTCTGATGAAATTGTTCTGGCTATGTTTCCACTGCGAAGTTGCTGTAACAGTGAAACGTGCAGACAGCTGTAACGCAGGTGGTCCCGCTGCATGTTTACTCTACAGATTTAAAAACTAGTGGTGCCTGTAGGTGATGTGAGGTTCAGGGGAAAGATTAATGTAGCACAGTGTTTCTGTATTGTGGCTGTAAAATAATGGAATCTTAAGAACAAGCTCAAAGAATGTAGTCCTACCTAAATCTGACAAAAATTGTTTTTAAAAATGATAGTGGTTGAAATCTTATAAAAAATACAATGAAATTATACAGAATGTACAAATTAATGAAAAACTAACTGGAAACAGTAAATATTACTTACATTCCATTGCAGCAATATTGATTTCTGTGAATTTGAACCTGGGTGAGATCATCACATGGCAAATAATCATCCGTCTGATTGTAAAAGTCACATTGATTTTTTTGTTTAATTTTATTATAAAGAAAAGATGTTTCAAGAAAAGTCAGATTGTGAAATCTTTTAAATAAATTCAAATAAAGTTTTCATTTTTATACATACAATATCATCCCACATTGGTGTTTTTTGGGTGTTAATCTGTTCATATGGTCAAAAAAAAATCTGAGCCTCAGTTAAGAATATTTACATTAAAAATTCTATTTTGGATGACAACATATTAACATGACAATGAATCCAACACTTTTTGGTCCTTTCAATATTCCACTGTCCACACGGGATCTTTTCCATTACTGGCGGTTCCTGAACCTTCTCGGGGGTGCACCCTGAGGAGCAACTTGAGGTGCTGGACTTGTAGAAGTGAGCAGAGCACACCCAGAGGTGAGGCAGACACCAGGGGGCCCTCTGAGACCCGCATGGCCCCTGATTCCAGCCAGGCCCGTTTGTCCCCGCTCACCCGGCTTCCCTGGTTGTCCATTAAAGACCCGGCCGGGACGTCCACGCTGACCTGTGATTGACCCGAGAATAGCATTTTAAATGTTTACTTTTATATAGTACTTTGGGATATATATTTAAACAAAAGCATTACATATCAAGTGAGTAAGCAACTTATTTGCAAGCAAATATTTTTACCCATATTCCCCTGCTCTCCAATGTAGCCAGGTAGGCCATGACCCTTGGCTCCTTTATCACCTTGCTCTCCTCTATCACCTGAACACACACACATGCACACACACACGTACACAAAAATACACACACATTTGTCAGAACACAGCAGACTGACCAAAAGAATGACATTACCTGGAAATGCTCTGTAGATTAAAGAGCATCTGTTACTGACATCACCGTTAATTAAAACACTTCATAAATATTCTTGATTTTCATTGGCCTTGCTCTACGGGGATTCCCCATTAAGGCCTCTGACTGTCACTAAAGCCTTAGGCTTGTGTATTATAACCGGTATAGGTTGTGACTTCATGATTCCATTCAACGCCATGAGTGCAATGTGTCTGCATTGTTTTTCCACACCTGGCCCTCCTTGCTGGCCTGAATCTCCGACTTCACCATAAAATCCTGGCAGGCCGACTTCTCCAGGATCGCCGTCTCTTCCAGGATCACCCTGACAACATCATAAAATATAACATTCATATATAAAAAATACACAGTTTGTGTGAAAAAAATCTGAGCTTTGCTAGTGTAATAAGGGACATATTATGTATTAAATATCTTGGAAAAAAATCATAATAAAAGATAGAACTGTTTCTTTCAGTATCGGAAAAAAATACACACACTTTTTTTTTGTCTGTTGGAAGCACACTGTTGCCTTTAAATTTGTAGGGGAGGTTTGTCATTCGCTCACTAAATTAACTACTCTTTTTAAGACCAAGCCATTTTTTCCTGTTTTCCCAACATTTTTTTGTTGTTGCAATTTTACAGTTTTGTTTGTCTATTCAATGCAGCGCTAACACACCAAGTAAGTTTGAAGAATCTTTTTGATGTGGTGGGACAGGGATAACCTCTGTGCAGCACAACAATATGGAAAGGATTTGACGGTAGTTGAAATTCTCCAAAAAACATTCAACGCATACCAGGAGACCACTGTCTTTGTCCTCATGTTGATATGGAAATTCACAATGTTTTCGTTGTTAGTTTTTCTGCCAGCCACTGCAGTTGAGTTTTTCCAGACATTTGCAATGTGCGGGACAGAAGTGAACAATGTATGGCGAATAGCCCCGGTAGTGTGTTTAGGCTGAAGAATTGGAAAACTATTAGAACTCACAGGAGGTCCAGGTGGGCCTTGCTGCCCAGGTGGACCTGGGGCACCCAAGGGAACGTCCCCGTAGAGAGGACACACTGCGGCACACGTCCTCTTGATTGAGTTGGCAAAGGTGGACATCTGCTCCAGCACCACTTTCTTGCAAACCTCGATCACATGTTGAGCTGGCAGCGTCGGACCCTGTGTGACGAATCATTAGCAAATCCATCATTGGAACTGACTCAAATGTGCAACACGGCAGATGAATATTCCAGCAGAGCGCACGCTGAAGTGATGGCAGCATCTCAGAGGAAACCCCAGCGAGAAATGAGGCCAATGAGATTTCCCTAGACTCATTATGGATTTATGGACACACTGACTGATGAGACCTCATGCCTGGATGAGCATCTTGACTATAAAGAAAAGTTTGACAAATTGTTCCTGACCCCAATAGTTTTAACAGTCTTACTAGTCGAACAAGTGATGACGTCAGTTAGTCGACCAATGTGAGCAGATCTTGCCGATTACATCAATACTGTAACCGCATCATGTTACAAATACAAGGTAAAAACAAAAACAGTATTCTGGGGTTTGCGTTTTACTTACTGGGGGACCTGGGGGCCCCTGAAAACCATCTGGTCCTCCTTCACCTCTCACTCCTTTGGTTCCCACGGGACCTGAGCGTCCACCCGGACCCGCTGGGCCACGCTTGCCCCGTCCTCCCTGAGGACCCGGCTGCCCTCTGTCTCCAACCTACAGAGCATATTGGCATGAACAGCAGAGATGAGATCTAATACTAACATTAGCGTAAGTGACGGGTCACTAAATTAACTCACCCTTCCTTTTGGTCCTTTGACACCTTTCTGTGCCTTTAAAGACAAAAAACATGTTGTGAGAACAGACAGGGCAGGAGAGAACTCAGTAGATGAAATATGTACCTGGTCGCCTTTGACTCCTTGAATTCCTGGGATTCCTGTGTCACCCTGTACAAGGAAGAGAGGAAAATATTTTATGCTGTGAAAAAATATTACTGTAAGATTTTTTTGGTGTGCACTTGTGAGAGCGCAGTCTCTATGTTTCACAAAGTAATCCGTATTTTGGGATGTCATCGCTGATTGTTGCTGCTTAGTCCATTAGAAAAATCTTAATTCAGACAAAACTACCCAACATACCCCAGTCCCTACATTAGGTACACAATTGCAATAAACAGGCACGACTATAACATTTTGCCACTCATGACGTGACACAAGGTAATAAAATATGTTTAATATTCACCCTGTATTCGACTGTGCAGGCGTACCTAATATTCTAGCCAGTGAATCCATATCCTACCCCCTCCCTGTTTTCACTGCATGAAACATCTGCTTTGTTTATTTCAACCTTCATAATTCGGCCATTCTTCATATTTCCTGCGGTATATTGATGACAATACCTTGCTTCCTTGTTTTCCAGCTACTCCCACGTGTCCCTGTGAAGACATGATGTACGTCAATCACTTACACAAAATAAACAAGCATTTAGAGTTAAAAGTTAGTTTTAAACTTACATTAGGTCCTGGTGGACCAATAAATCCTGGTCTTCCCGGTTTCCCCGCAGAGCCTTTGTAACCTCTTGGACCCTCGGGAATAAAACATTTATTTAAACTACCTAAGAGGCTGTTTCATTCTGTGTTAATTAATTCCCTTGAAAGTAGTAAATAACGCAAGATGATTTTCTTCAGGAGGTACAACTTACAGTTCGACCTTGAGGGCCCATTTCTCCCACTAATCCCAGGCTTCCTTTCTCCCCCTGCGGAAAAAAAACACACAATAATGAGCCAAACAAACTTTACGCAGTTTAAATACAATCCTCAACATCAGTTATACCTTTGAGCCGATTTGTCCGAGTCTTCCACTCTGACCTTGTGGTCC
Organism: Syngnathus leptorhynchus; assembly: GCF_054491065.1. Taxonomy (NCBI): domain Eukaryota; kingdom Metazoa; phylum Chordata; class Actinopteri; order Syngnathiformes; family Syngnathidae; genus Syngnathus; species Syngnathus leptorhynchus. Next base: position 6,969,447 of record NC_141204.1, on the reverse strand, counting down.
TTGATAAGCCTGGGAATAATAAAAAAAATAATAATAAATAACAAAAATATCAATTTCAAGGGACCAGGTAGTAATGTGTTATACAGTGGATACAGTACCTCTATTCCAATATCTCCATCTCTGCCAGGTATTCCAGGATCGCCAACAATGCCCTGGGGAAACGGTACTTAGATTTATTATAAAAAATACTGAGATATAGTTGATTACATGTTGTTTGTAAGGGTGACGTCACCTTTTGTCCTATGGTGCCATCTCTACCACGAGGGCCCGTGACCCCCTAAGTTAGACAATAAATGTACTATGACTGCATCCAGGTTTCAAAATGACATTTTGATAATCATTGTGGAGTATACATACAGGCTTCCCCTTCTCTCCAGCAGTCCCCCGCTCCCCTGGATCTCCTACAATACCCTGTCAAAAAAATGAAACATCAATTAAAATGAATTTACATCTCACAAATTACTGGTGTTGTTCAAAGAGTTGTTCTTTTCTCTTCTTTTTATTTTTTTTTATATCTTACTCAGTCGACTGATAAATTAGGAATAATTATTGTGTTGGTAAAGCATCCATTTAACGGTTATTGCTATTTAAGACTGGTATCGGATGACAGAAGAGCTCAAAGTCAGAGATACAAAATCTCAAAAATATTATAAATATCCCCAATTCCTCTATGACTGATGATTGCTGTGTTGTGCACGTTGTCTGTTTGCAAGGTGTCAGTTATTTCATTTTAGGAAAACCCAACTTTATGTCATTCAAATATGTCATGTGAGTGAATGAGCAACTAAAATTTTGGTGGGCCTTTTTGTTGCAATTGAAACATGTCAATATATATCCATATAGCCTCTTATGGATGAAGAACCCACCTGCTCTCCTCGAGGTCCAGGGTTCCCATCTGGACCAGTGCTCCCTTTCTCACCCTAAATATATGTAAAAAAATTCAGAACAACAGATAAAAAAATATATTTTAAAAATGTAATAACACAAGAGAAAAAAACGTATACCTTCACTCCTTGAAACCCAGCAATCCCTTCATATCCTCTTTCAGCTTTTGCACCCTGCAGGGAAAGTAAAAATCATCTATAATGCCAATTTTGTGGGGGAATGTTGATTTTACATGCTCACTAAATATTCGATTTTTGTGATGATCATTATCTTTACCATTATGTTATGTATATTATGGTTGCATTGTAAATGTCCAGGGAGGAATCATATTTGTAAAATCATAATATGGTCTTGAAGTGAAAACAATGGCCCTGTTCACATAATGATTTGCAGATAAGATTGCAGGTGAACTCACAACTTCTCCCTGCCTCCCAGTATTTCCGATGTCTCCAGAGGGTCCACGAATACCCTTTAAACAAAGTGTCATTGTAAGAATTGTGAAAACTCTGCAATGATACTCATTTTCGACTGCTTAAATTCACCTTGAATCCCGCTGCCCCTTTCAAGCCCTTCAGCCCTTTTGTACCTCGCTCGCCCTGTGAGGACAACGTATCATGTTTTATTTGTGACATTGTATTAGTGGAAAACATGGTGTGAAGTATAATCACTTTACCGCAGGGCCCCAGGGACCTCTCAATCCTGTCTCGCCTTTGCTTCCAATCTCGCCCTGAGGATGATGCATGTGAGCTATCATTAACCACCATGAAGAATTAAACGGAAGCACAACCTGATAGCAGTGTGAAGACAGAACTTACCTTCGGGCCTGGCTCACCCACGACGCCATAGTCTCCTGTGTTTCCCCTGATGCCCTGCAAAACAAGTTGGCAGGTAGCAATAATTAAAGACGCTAAATGTAACCACAAGATGTACAAAGATGGAAGACTGCACAACATTGAAGCTCACTCAATTTATTCTCATCAAAATAAAAAAAATAAAAAATAAAAACACAGCATGATATTTTGTTCTTAAATATGTAATTTAAAAACCTGGATCCATTGAAAATGCCTCAAATAATGTGAATGAATGGAATGAGATGCCTGGGATTGTTTTTGATTGTTGTTGATGGGTCAGTACTCAAAACCAAGAGTCAGAAAAAGTAAAAAAACAAAAGGACCGTTTCGTGCAAAAATATTAATCCATCACAAACTTCCTTTGTTTACTTGGCTTTTCATAACTTGGCATGAAAGAATACATCAAAGTAAATAAATGTACATGACAAAAATAAAGTCCAATGACAGATGTTGGGAAATACTTGCCACTTTAGCCTTTAATTGTTTACTCAACTCAATAGACATCCTCAAATAGACATCGTATGACGAACTTACACAGCTCCTCATGGGAAGAGGGTGACTACACCGTTGCCTAAAACATTTTAGTCAAGGTCATATTAGTCATGTTAGTGGAAAATGTACACCAGAATATTCCACTGCACTGTATATATACACACACCAATCATAGATGCAACTAAATGGAGCGCTCTTGTTTAGACAAATGCTAACCACTTCAAATGCAGAAGGAAAAGTGTTGCCTTGCATCAACAAACAAAACCAGATTGTCTTCTTGTGGTCTGTTTATTTGAACATCTCACCATTTAACGGTTAACCTCATAGATGGCAGACGGTATGGCAAAAGACAAGACCGTGAACTTTACCGCATTTTTATGTTGGCAAAGCTAAGGTGGGCTTAAAAAAAAAAAAAGACCACCCAAAATAGCTCGTAAATGTGTGCCAGGAAAGCGCCTTCCTCAAGATGCAAGCAGGGAAAGAGATAAACATGTTGGGCCTCTGTGATTCAGGGCGTTACAAAAGACAGATGTTTACTCTCAAATGACCTCCAGCTGAAACTCAGGATGAGAGACTGTGGCATGAATGGCTCTGGAATCTTTCTGGAGGCCTGCATACTGTAAGTTTGTCCAGGCAGTCTAGGGGGTTTCCTTAAATACGTATTCAACAACTACAATCATACAAGCTGGTTCCTAGCAAATGCCCCATTTCCTGTTATGCAAGTTGACGGAAAGACAACTGGACTTGTTTGTTCTTTTCTTTTTTTCCAAATCTCTTTGATTTTAGCTGAAGGACTCTCTCTCCAAATGTAACCCTTCTAATAAAAAAGCTTCTGAGATTTGCTCCAATTTTAAAAGAGGCTGTTCAGCATCAACGAGTCAGGAATTTAAATAAGCGCAGTTCCAAATGTGCCAAACTTCACACTCCACTCAAGCAGACATGATGTGATTACAGACTCTCGGGGGTCTTGGCCAACTGCCTTCTATGTCTGGGTGTGTTTTCATGAGAATTTCGCTGGAAATCGAGCCAGAGTCTGAGCCATTGAGTGGCCCATTTGGCGTAATATTTTAAGGGAAACAATTGGATTCTGAAGTTTTCATACAATTTCCTCCTGAATAGACAAAAGTTCACTACATTTAGCCCTCGGACAGCACTACCTTCAAAAATCTTGTGATCGCCTGCCAGTTTGCTACTGTACACCTCCGAAAGGAAAAGAAATCCATCATCACATCTGTGCACGTCTGGATTTATCTTTACTATCTATGAGAAGAGCCCCAACATTTACTATCCCATAGTGCTTCTGGTTCCGGGTCTGTTTCCATCTTACAGTGCTATTTTCCACAGTTTGACTCTCGTTTCACAGCTTTTCATTGTTACGTACAGCCACGAGTTAAACTTTTTATTATACAGAAATAACAAATCTTTGGTCATTTACCCAATTTCCCAGTTTTCCTGAATCGCCGTCTCTTCCGGGAAGACCTCTGTGGCCCTGTAGAAGAAATAATAGAGGTCAACATGCTACAAGTCACCGGGATCATGTATCATGCGGAAATTCACCTGTGGGCCCGGACGTCCCTGGATGCCTGGCTGTCCATGCATGCATTTGCAAGATGCTCTTCCGGCTGTCAGACCGATTTCCGCATAACCTCCACACTGCTGAAGCGAGAGAAGAGAGTTTCAGATGAGTCCGAAGAACAAGGACTGCAAGAGCTGCAGAAGGGCTCCACCTTGGAGAGTTCGCAGCAGCCTTCGGAATAGGCCTTCTCTGGGTCACATGATACGTCCATCTGCTGGAGGTCTACCTGCATAGGTTAGCATATGGGGATTTTCATTGTAAAGCCAGAGATCCAGCTAAAATATTTTTACAGGAGACATTCTTGGTGCACACGTACTGAAAAAGAACGGTCTCTCGCGGCTCGCTTGACTATGGAGGTGTACCCCTGGCGGATGACTGGCATTGGCTCGTCGATGGATTCCACACTGACCTCCTCACAATCCACCAGCAGCTTCACCTGGCTGCCCTTCACGCTCAGCGCCAACTTGTGCCACTCACCATCAAACAGCTTCCCCACACCGTGGAAGGTTCTCAGCATGTGGCTACCACTGGGGCTGATGTAAAAGAAGTCCAGCGAGCGGCTATCGCCCTGGAAACGCAGGCCCACTTGCTCTTGACCGTCTGGGGCGCTGACCTGCCACAGGTTCCATGATTTCTTAACCATGTCCTTTGTCAACTTAAAGGTTGCAATGACGGAGTAGTCGGAGGGAAGACCATCTGGATACACATCTCTGTGGTGGGAGAGTCAAAATAGTATAATTGAACATCGTCTGATTGCCTCAACATTGTTATCTGATGTTATACAACTTTGTTAAATCATGTCTGTGTGAAGCTGTCTTCGAACATTCATCACTCTTTTTTTTTCTCTCATGTGGCCTCTAAATTGAGGCTAAAGTCATAAAAGCCAAGCTTCTTAAGCCCCACTGAGTTACAGTAACTGCCTGTGGTTACAACGTTGTTTCAGACATCTCTTAGCAAGCCTAGATTTCTTCATAGTCAACGATGACTAAACCTGTAGATCGTAAAGTTTAACCAAAATAGTCGGGAGCAATTTCATCTGGCTTGGTATGAGTCTCTTATCTGAGCAGCTACACACTGCATGTTTTTCAGAACTGAGCAGTGGTGTAAAAAGACTCTTGGGGTAATAGAAGATATGGAGGATGGCACTGTTGTGTCCTGATTGACAAACCGTGAACACCTAACAAGGAAACTGTCCAAGATGTGTCCTTAGTAAATCTAGTATATCCAAGTCATCTCAAATAGCATGTTGCCCACATAGGAATAATCATTGCACTCGTCCTACACAGCTCCTAAAATGATTATTTGAATAAGCTCCTAAGGTGTCCATGCCAGGTGTCAGTAGGTTCCATTCCACTGACAAGCTATTTTTTTCTCTCAATGACGGAATATATCAAAGCGACATGGCACGTTTACATGTTGCAGACTCGCTGCAATGCTTGATTCTACCTCCATAATCAAGTGTACCTCATTGTCTTCTGCAGCTGGATGACAGGGTTGATGCGATAAGCCACCACCTCTGGCTCAGAGCCTTCCACTCTTTTCACTCCTCTTGACTCAGAGACACGGAACTCCTCCAGGAGATCAAAACCTCACAATATAAATATACGTTATCAAACAAATCCCAAATGGAGATTTTTTATCAAGACAAGAGTGCACATGGAAGGTGATGTCAAATATTGATTTAAGTTACAATTGTTCCTTAAAATGGTCTATAAAAAGACAAATACTGACATCTATGGGCATTATTTGGTAGGGCATTGTTCAATTTAGAGGACTTTTGTATAGTCATAGTGTTTTCAGATTTGCTGCAGCGATCAACATTTAAAAGTCAAAGAAAAAAAGAAATTGAACTTACTTGGTAATGTTTGGCCTTGGGTGCATCCTAAAATGACAACTAGTGATGCAAACACCTGCATGGCTTCGAAGGCTGCCATTTTCAGATTTGGAAAAGTCAAGCGACTATAAGTGCCTGAAGAGCAACAGAATTGTTTGAAAGGAATCGATTAGAAAGACACTTCCGTTTGTACACACAAACTATCAGCCACAGATAGAAATTTAAAGTTTGATATATATTACCCAGGCCACAATATAATCAGCAAAGCATGACCTCAAAAATATTGTCTTAATAATAACACCAACTTGAGCGATGCTGCCAGGGAATGTTTATCATTGTGATTGTAAAAATACTTTGCACCATACTAAAAATCTGAAACATGATTTTGGTTACACTAATTAATAGCCCAATCGAGGTGAACTAATGTGATGCATTGCAATTTCACATCACTGTAATCTCCCACAATAAACATAGCAATTTCACATTGTCAATTAAATATAATAATTGTTTTTCTTTGTACTCATCCATGTATTAACTTCCATTTACCTGTAAATACGGAATAGCATGGCTACCTATTATCTAAGCAGTAGAATTAAGATAAGGTAATTAATCATGTATTGACTCACATATTCCTCCAGGTGAAGATTGCTTGGGCTTGTGCGGATGGATCTATTCCAAGTCAGGCTGTGCGGTGATGTCCCGCTCTAAAGTGCCATCGTGGGCCACACTTTGAGCTCAACAGGAGGACCAGTCAAAGTGGCAGCTCTGGAGCTCAGGCCAGCGTGACCCCTGAGCTCCGCTCTACCTTTGGTACCGACGGGATCAGCCATCTCTCATAGGTCAGTTCGGCATCTAGTCACTAGACGCAAGCAGACGCATGTCCTCTCATGCAAGCTTGACAGTATTGTAGAATTTATCTGATATAAAAGGTCAATGCAATGCTTAAAGATGACTGTCTTTGTTTATAGCTTACATCTTGTTTTTGGTACTTTTAGTATGGAAAAAAAAAAAAAAAGACAAACTATATATTGTTGCTTTTAGAAAGGAGTTCACTGGGTCCAGCATCGGCACAAGCTTGATGGGAGAAAGATGTAGTATGTCACAGCCAAACACAAGACGCTCTGCAAACATTCCACCTGGAGACCAAAACTTCAGTCTTCAAAGCTACTCAGCAGGTTACTTAGTAATATGAACACAAAAATATGAACAAAACAAATATGAACAAATGCAACAATTTTAAATTTAACAGTTGGTTAAAGATGCTTGTTGAGTTCAAGATGTTAAATTGAGGGCAAACCTTTAACCTTCACTTTGCTTTGAATTTGTAGTCATTTACTGGCACTGCCAACCAGTCTTACAGCATTGACATCTCCAGCTGTCAATGGGAGTGAGTGTTTAGGAAGTAAAAAATAAATGGGAAAAAAAAAGACATTTTAAAATATTAAATAATCCTCATGAAATACTTTCAAACAGTTGAGGTAAAAAAAAAAAAAAAGTACATTTACAAGCAATCAAATGCTGGGTGAGTATATACTGTCTTCAAAGTAACATGAATGAGTACTCAATGGTCAGCCAATGGTCTTCTTGTAGCTTTGTGCAAGCAGATTTATTACAAAGTAATAGTTACAGTAACAACTGAAATGAAGCAATGTGCCTACACAGAGAATGTCAGCGTGAAGGGGCTCACATGTTGCTGCAAAGTCGTCTGCAAACAGACGACTTGTGGCTGCAGGCTTTCTGCTACTTGGAGTGTTGTTAAAGGTTTCCGCAGTGCTTACCATAGTTATATTGCATTGCCCAAGTACTGTAGATTGTTAGCACTTAAATAAATATTCGCGGCCACACGCACACACACACACGCACACACACACACACGCACACACACACACACACACACAAACACACACACGGTGGTGTGATGCTACTCCAAAGTCCAGAGCACATATATGACAAAAGTACATTCAGTAACTTCTCTCAAGTGCCATTTTCGGCAGACCATCAAATTTTGACAGGATCAATCAAATAATATCATTATTTTTTTAAAAATTGACATTTTCACCAAAAAGTAAAATACATTAAAAACAAATACACAAGGCCATTGACATTCCATTCACGCATACTACTCAATCATATCGCCTCTCCAAAGGAATATTTTACAACTCAGCATCAGTTTAAATAACACTCAGCACATTTGGAGTCTTAAATTATGTAATTCCAGTGTTTGTGGCCTTTGTTCTTGAAGCCACTGACTATCGCTTGGATCCCTTGGCAAGTTTGCTCGTGGGAGTGCTTCTTCTCTGAGGTGTAGGGATCTTAGAGGGCTTCCCTCCTTGTTGGCGGGAAACGGAACGCGGAGTCGTCCGCGCGCCGTCCCCAACCGTCTCCGATGCATCCGAGCAAACCGACTGGATGTCCGAGATGTCGAAGTCTGAGGCGTCGCTGCCTCTGCGACTGCTCCCTCTGCTTCCTGCTTTGCTTCCAGGTCGGCTCGAGTTTTTCCTCGAGTCTACAAGGGTACATCCAGTTAATTAGCTCTTTCATCAATATGGTCAAACACACCAGCCCAATCTGTTGCCAAATGGCCCAGGTGTACTGAGGCGAAACTATTTATTTGCATTTTGAGTGTAATATTACAACTAATCAGTCTACTCACCGCCGAAAGCCTGACCCCGAGCTTTGAGCACGGCAGCGTTGATTAGTGTTCCCTCGTCGCTTGACTGAAATCCTTTTCCCGACAAATAGCCCGGAAGGCGCAACTTGCTGCCTTGAACTGGCGTTGTCTGCAAATTATAACAAATATTTACATCCAGTTAGTTACTACTATTATTGTTCATCTTCACTCCCGACAATTTACATCAATAGTTAGTTGGAACCTTAAGGGAAGAAAAATAAGTATTAGAGCAGAAACCATGTTGTTAGTGTGTTGTTGGTTTGAACGGGAATAGTTAATAGAAAGTCACTCATGCACAAGTGAACCTGTGTGGAACTCAGTGCCGTGCTGGAAGCAACAAAACCGTTAGTAGTTAAAGACCTAATTGGAATCCGTATTTACATATTTTGGAATAAATGTTTGGAATATTTAGATGATAGAAACATATTTAGAGTAAGCAGAAGATTCCAGTTAGGTTAAATCAGGGAGCTCTGCACGTCACATACAGTATGTGGCAATACCTCTGAGGATGAACCTGGGCTCCCGAAGGAGTCGGATGATTTAATTGGAGTGGAGGGTTTGCTGTTTGTAAGCCAAGGCTTATCATAATTGCGGCTTATGTGTTGGCACGTCTGGGGAACAATGGCAAATTAACAACACAAAGAAACACGGAATGACAAATCAAATTCGACAAGACATGAGAAAGGAGAGAAGAATGAGAAAAAAAAAACTGTGGAATAAACTAGAGATGATCGTCATGATGCGGAAAACATATACAGATATGGATGATGACCATGGCGAGGCAACACAACTGCCGACCTCGCACCACACACACCTTAGGAGTGCTGTTTACTGGCGGATTGGACGGGATGACACAGCTTTGGCTGGATATGGATCTGTTGGGCGACGCCGCCCTCGACGAGGGCCGTGAGCGACGGCCTCGGTAGCGGAAGCTGGCCATCACCTGCGTGGTGCCCTCGGGGACAATGAACTTCTCTCGTAGTTCCATGTTGGTCCTGCCTTTAGCTAAAAAAAAACAAGAGACAGAGGACACTTCAAATGAGCACGTTTAGATGGCTCTGCATTCATATGGAAATGATGATGGTGGTGGTGATCTCACGTGGCAAATATTTGATGATGACAATAAACGTGAATGGCTGGAAACCAACAACAGCAAATGTCATGCGCATGTTGCACATCTCCACTGCGCTGTGGCTTTCTTAACACAAGAAGCTTGTGCATTTGACCCAACACATTCAGATACAACCACGGGACACTAAATTAAGCACACCAAAACAATGTTTTGAAATTCCACATATTCCGGACACCTTGCTATCAAGATTGTGCCAATCATATTTAACTATATTTATCATTTGTGTGTTCAGTAATCAAAACATTAGAAATGCGTCTTGGTATGCAGTCGCACAATTCAATGGTGTCTTCTTTTAGTCATCAATTTATTATTTTATGTTCATTTTTAAAACATTGTCTTACTTTACAAAGCATTTCTGTTTGGGCAATTAGGCTAATTTGGTCTCTATCCAAGTGCATCACAAATTTGATTGTTGTGGAAAACTACAGTATACAAAGTAAAAAATATCTAACTCAATTTTTTTTCAAGAGATCGCAGACAATAAAATCATCTGGAATTAGGTACATTTTTAGTCTACTTAAATGTATCTGAAGCCAAATGGTTTTATTTTGTACAACCATTTTTTTCAGTGTACGTAGGCTACATGACATATTTCATGATTTATAGATCACAGCCAATAAAAACACTAATTCAACACCTCAAGAAGTTTTAAAGACAGAATTATTGATGCATCTTTGTAGTGGTGTACCTAATATTGTGGCCGGTGAATATATGCACAAATGTGTCCAAATATTCCCTCAAAAAAAATAATCTTGCACAAGTATTGGTAAAACAAACTTGTGAGTTGCATGCAGTGTCACCTACCTATTGAGTCAGTCAGCAAACAGTGTCTTTTTTTTCAAGGGTTATTCTTTTTTTCTTTACACTCATGAAAAAAAGTAACTGTCATTCACTCTTCACATTACTTATTTCCCATTTGTCTGAGTGAAGTAAAACGTGAAAGCTGCAAGAGGACTGCTCGCTTGCATGCCCATGAGGAGAAAAAGATGCCCCAGCAGATGATGTGACCACACAAGACAACAACATGCATCAACACCAATGTGAGTGAGGGCTGAGTTTCACACCACAGTACAGTACAATCGAGCCGCGCACACCCACGGGCCCCAACACAAGTAGCACACACTGGGATGTGCGGACAGACATACCACTGGTGGGTTCATGAAGCAGGGAGAGAAAGTGTGAGATTTGCCAACCTATAGGAGACTGAGTTATCGAGGAGTTTGATTCTGAGCGCAACATTTTGCTCCCATGGTGATGAACTAGAAGAAATGATGAAGGGTGTTGAGCAGGAGGGCAGAAAGAACAAAAGCACATAAGGCGTTTGCATACTCATTAGCAGGTATACATGTTTGATACCACTTTTCTTTTCAGACTACCAGTATGAGTATTCACTAATACCAAGTACTGATATCGCTACTGCTTATAAAATACAAAATTTAATAAAACACAATGACAGAAAACTTGTAAACAAAGACCTTCCTGATGCAGATGTTTTGCATGTGTCAAACTGCTGCAGTATAGCTCCACGTACTTACTCAATGTTTCTGTTTTTTTTGCCTTAAGTATCGGTGGTTGATATCGGCAGTCTTTGCAAGATATCTAAAATAGCCACTAGTATCGGCCTAAATTAATATCTAGATTGGATAGGACAAGTCTACCCACGCATGTTCAAATGGGATTTATCTGTTGTAACGAGACCGAGTTCAATCCTGTTTGATTCAATGGAAAAATTGATAGCTTTGGGCTAACACTAAACTAAATTCCATTACACCTTAATCTAGGCTCCAGTTCCAGCAGAAGAAAAATCTCCCAAGCATCATGCTGCCACCACCACATTTCATTGTATAGTCGTTTGATAATGTTGCTTTCTTTGAAAATGAATACCTTTTATTACATGTACAATTGAACAGGTAAGTCGGGTGTGCTTTGAAACTCACCTCGACAGGGGTCGTTCTTCACCAGGAACTCATCCAGCGCCATCCAGCCTCCACCCACTCGCACCATTACAGTGCTGCGCAAGATACGCACCAGGCGAAGCTGCTGAGAGTCTCCAAACTACAGAGAGCAGGCAGATTGAGGGAAGGAATTTAAAAAGAAAAAGAAAACAAAGAAGGCATATGTGAATAAGCAAACTTGAACACTACAGCTTTCAACCTGTGCAACACTGGAAACTAGATTGAGCTTGAAATAGAGCTCACTTTTTTGGGTGGGAATATGAGAGCCATGCAAAACTTTGGAATCAATAATTAATTGTTTGAATCAGAGCTTGTTCTCTTGTGTGTTGCAAAGATTATACACAAACAAAACAGACGCACCAACATTTATTTTTCATTCTCAAAGACAGTCAAGGTCAGTCCAACTGCTTTTATTTCCCTTAGAATGTAATTGCTTAGGCCCAATATTGTTGTTGTCACATTACATTTCCATTATCATGATGCCAATATTTGTATCATGTCACATTTTAAAATTATGATTTGTTTACTGCTTGATAGCGTTATGTTAAGGTGTGAAAGATACTGGTTTACACCACAGGAGAGCACTGTTGCGCTAAATTTGTCCTACATCTACTAAAGCCCTCTGTTCAAAATTTCCAATAAGCCCGATATGCTCATAGTTGACCAGTGGAAGAAGCACTTGGATATTTGACCTTGAGCGTTTAGCACGTGATTAACGCAAGACGGCCACATGCTTTCTGTCCAGATCAGGATCAGATGGATGCACAAACTCCAGCGCCTCCAGCACACACTCCATTAGTACAATCCAAGATGCATTGACAATGATGCAGAACCAAGGCAGCTTGCGCCGGACGACACACATGAGAAATGGTTCAAACTATCTCTAATGTCTAAATCCATCACAGTGGGACACTCAGACATGAGCAAACACTGATGACCCTGCAGCGAGTGCCTGACAACTAACATATTTTATCTCATTACGAACAGAATCTTGCAATCGGTATGATTCTCAGAATGATTGAACGTCACTGGTGATTTTAGTGATCAGATACATTAACGGTGATGGAGATTGAGTAATGAATCTGGAGAGAAAAAAAGGCACAAGAAACACTTGGAAGAATAACCATTTACCAGGATACAGCTTTCCAAAACTGCAACGTGCAGGTGAGGGCTTAGATTTTGATTTTCCCTGTTTGCTATTGTCTCATCGCCGACTACGGAGTCATGTAAGCAGTGAACCAGACCAAACTGTCAAAAGAATTAATTCAATTCATTGTTTGGTGAGATAGCAACAAATAACAACACTAGCCCAATACCCATCTCAAATACACCTCCCCTCAATAACCCAACAATGTGACCCATGGTTGTCATGAATTTTACATTTGGACATGCATTTGTTTTGCTTTTACGAAAGAACGGCCAAATTAAATTAAAAATAAAACAACGAATTCAAAAAGCATCAGCCAGCGTTGAGGTAAGACATTCTCATGAAAGTGAAGCGCCCATAGCAAGCAAACACTTCAATTCTCCTAAGTGGCCAGCAAATGAATAATCGATAGAAATGTGGACTGAAATGGCATTTAGCACAAGAAACTGAAACTCAAAAGTGGTCAACCGGTATGCTACTTTCAAGCAATTGTTTCGTATGAACCCTCCTTGTTATAATGTGGGTCAGTTAACAAAATTGTCGAAGGTTGTGATTTTGGTATGAAACTTAGAACCATTTATAAATGCACAATGTAATTATTTGTTTCACAAACAATAATTACAATTTCAGTTCACAATTTAGACACAATTATTTTAGCTCCTGATACTTTTGATAGTAATTAAACATGGCCAGAACCTATTTCAACTTGCAACGTTATTGTTGGTTCTGAGAAACACCATGGTTCATATATTAAATTTATTAAATGTTTTGGCATCTCATTTTTGTAAACTAAATACACAAGCCACAGTTCTTTTTCCTACTTCTGAGTTCCAGTTTGCAACCATCAGCCAGGGAACAGAGCAGAGTGTTAATTGAAAAGCAAACACGGGGCATGAAAAGGCCATTTCTTAAAAGCATAGAAAATAAAAACAACATCAATAGGTACCTGGTTTCCAAGGTAAAACTGGCGGTGTAAAGAACAATAAGAAAAAAACATGCCTGTTAGCGTTCAACATTACAATTTGGCTTCACAATCCTACCTTCTGCAAGTTCAAATATACCAACAATATAATGATCCCTATGTCTTTCATCAGTTTATATTCTGCTCACCCTGTACTTGTTGGCACCAATTTGCTCCACTTGAAACCGTTTTGGACATTTGCATTTGGCAACTTGGCGGGTCACCTACAAACAAAAAAACAAAAAAAACAAAAATAAACCATGAAATCATTCAAGTGTGGTTTTATACGGTGAGATTTTTTTTTTCAATTGGAAGCAAGCAGTCCAACAGATGGTGCTATGGTGAATAAAAGTGACATTTCATTTTGCTTGCCCATGAATCCTCTCTCTGCTCTGCTATCCTCATTAAATTTATCTCATAATCCTTAAAATTCTATTCTTGAAGACACACTGAATTGAATCGTTAGCATTACAAATGTTTTTTTTCTACCTAACAACAAATAAAATCCCCCAAATTTTATTTTTGAACAGATCACAAACTAACTGCTCTCTGTGCATATCAATAATGAATTGTTGGTACCTCATCTTCAATCTTGTCAGCATCTGTCAAAGGTTTGTAGGCGTCCTTGTTGGGATGAAGAGCAGCAACAAACTCATAGTAGTCGATGTAGCCGTCACCGTCCCGGTCAAATATGTCTGCCACAGCACTCATCTCCAGTCGACTTGTGGGGAATTCTGAGGGGACATCACAAAATATGTAAGCAACAGAATTCTGTTTCATGCTAATGACAAGAAGAAGAATAATTAACTTGATGACTTACTGGAGGACAGGATGCCCTCGATGAACTCCTGCCTCGTGACCTTTCCATCCTGATCTTTGTCAATGCGGCGGAAGAAGTCCATGACGCGAGACTTTTTGTGGTTCATCCAGCGCATGTAGCGTTTCCGCCACACGTCAAAGTCAAAGTTGGCAAACTCTTTCAACTGGATAGAAAGAGCAATTACAATATGTGACTAAATGACACATTTAAATCAAATTATTGTCCTTCTACTTGTGGGGAAACAACTCAAACACTTGATCCAAGCCATTCTAAAATTAGACCGCGAACAGGTATTACCTCCTCCAATCTATCCAAAGCGTCGTTTAGTTTCCTCCTCCTGTCTAGAGCCAGCAGCCACACGTGCTGCCATTTACTGACCAGCAGGTTGACACGCGGATTCTTGGTTTCGATGGATGCTTGTGTCGCTGACGCATACATGGTTTGAGTGGGAGAACGTTTTCCTGGAAGCGCAAAACAAAAACCTTCAGAAGTGGATGGGAAGTGTTTTGGAGCTATATGATAAATCGGTGATGACATCACTCCAGGTGCCAAAGTGAACACGATGCGGATGTTGAGTCACCCTACAGTGACTCATCACTTGCCAGATGGCACAAGTTGTGCTTTGGAAGGTTTAAATCTGTGATGCATACTTCCAGCTCTTCCTTTGTCCAGCACGGGGATCTGAGAGTGGATCTGAGGCTCCAGAGCAGCTTTCCTTTTGTGTGTTTTTGTGATTTTGTCAACATCTGGTTGCTTCCTGGTCATTTCCTCCATAAATGTCTGCAGGATGAAGCAATAAGAATGTATCTAGTTACGCCCGCTGAGTGTCAGGTACAAGTTAGGCATTGTTACCGACTCGTTACAAGGATACACACAAAAAGTGAAACACTATCCATAGAAATTTATGGAAGGCTTTTAAAGTTACTATTGCATGAATGGATCAGTCCAACAATTCCCATACAGGCCTGATTTGATCTATACATGATTGAAAAACCTGAATGAAAACAATTCCCTTACCTGGTGTTCTGCGATGAGACTTTTGACCTCCTGGATCTCCTGCGGTAGGACTTCCTTGTCTTTGTCACTCAAATTTGACTCAGCCCATTGGAGCCAAGTCAATAGGTTCTCCAGCAAGTCTTGAGTGGCTAAGAACTCACTGAGAGCTGCAGCTAGTCGCTGCTGGTGCTGCCTGGCCCACGCTTGCACCTACACGAGAAACGTGACAACAGCTCTATGTGTGGAATAAACCACAAAAAACGAAGGAGGAGCATTTACCTCTTCAAACCGGGCTTTAATGATTGTGTTCCAGTGTTTGATGGTTGTGATGGAGTCGGGATGGCAGATGCTCAGAATAGCCTCACCCAGACTGATGGCTTTATTCAGAGCAACACGTTTTTCTTCCAGTTTCTTCATGAAGTCCTTTAAAGAGGACAGAAGTCCATTAATAAGATTGAGAACCACAAACATTTCAACAGCCAAACACAATCAAATGAGTAAGTATAAAGTGAACAATAAAAAAAAATGGAATATCAGCACAGCTTGCCTTGTGCTGATCAATAAGTGCACGGAGAGCCTCTTCATCGTCGGGCAGGCTGCCATGGAAACGCAAACTCTGCTCGGCCTCGGCCAGCCACTCTAGCAGGATGTGAACCGTGGAGTGAAACTCCTCAGCCTGGCACAGGGCCTGCTCCAGACGCGTCTGCTTGGACACCGAAAGATTGCACACCGTCTCCCAGCGAGTGCTCAAGTCCTGCATTTGAACTTTGACCCACGAGGTGTCATCGTGACTGCTGTCAATCAGCTCCCTGGCCGAGCGTTTGAGGGCCTGGACGCTGACCGTCTTCTTTCCCAGTTCCTTCTGAAAAACCTGCAGCGCATTAAAAGTGAAGGACATGATCAAACGTTGACATCATTTGTTTTCTATTGTGATACGATAAAATAACTATGAAATGTGATTTATTTTTTGAGAAGGCAGAAGTTTGGACCTTGTGATTGTCTATCAGGTTTAAAATCAGGTCAATGTCTCCGTGAACTGGCTGGTCTTCAGCCATCTGAGGCTCCACTTTGTACAGCCAATCGATGAGAGCCTGCAGAGCGTCTTTGAATTGGCCGGAGAACAGCAATGCCTCCTCCAGCTTGTTTTGCCTGCGCAAACATGCACAAATCATCAACAAATTACCAAGCTATGCAAGAAATCTGACCCTATACTGAAAAGCGGGATAATTAGAAATGCATTGATATAATCAACAACATGTTTTTTTGTTTTTTTTTTAAGCAGAAGAAAAACACTCAAACAAAGAACTCAACAAACAAGAGATAATTTTTTTTGCTGATTTTGAGATGTCCAAAATCTGTTCTAAATAAAACCTGATCTGTGTGTGACTTTACCTCTCTATGGACTTTCCACAAACAGTGTCCCATTTGTCCCTCAGTTCACTCAGCATGTCATCCAGTTTCTGATTATCATCCTGAAGCGAAGTCTTGTCCTTGAGGGCTCGTCCAGTTCTCGAGGTGGTATCATACACCGAGTGCTTACTGCCCAAAGCCTTCTGGAACTCCTGTTTGAAAGAAAACCATACATATGACACCGGTCTGGGATCACAACAGCATAATTCACTCGATTTATTTGGCAGTTTTTACGTGAGCCTTCCTAATCCTACCTCTGAGTGCATCTCAGTATTTTAAACTTTGCATGTGTGCATTTTGATTAGAAACATAGCCTCCTGTATGGGAAACCAAAATGGGTCAAAACTCAAGAGCCACACAGCTCCAAAGAGATTAAAAGTATCCCAAAGCACAGCCACCCCAAATACATTTGCTCTATCCCAGTATTATGACAGGATTAACACAGTCTGCCCGTGCACCACTGCAGAGAGGGGGATTATGTGGCCTGTGATAGAATCAGAAGCGTCACTAATGTATGCATTATAGTGTAATTCATCGCAATAGGCTTTACTGAAAACGTTCCCAGCCCTCATTCTTTCTGAGTTCAGATGGTTAAATATCCATTTTTGTTGTTGTCCACATGACATCATTTAATGAGGTGCCGACATGTTTGCCGAGGTCAAATTGTGCTCACCTTGTGTTGCGAAAGCTGCTTCTTGATTTTGTCTGGCTCATTGGCAATTTCCACTTCAGAGTCTAGCGTCTTCTCACAGTCATCCAACCATTCGATTAGTTTACTCCAGTTTTCATGGAACTGAGGACAAGTGAGATGAATGTAGTTTTCACTGTTTAGTATCACCAAAATTCTGTGAGATTTTGTTTAGATCATAATAATGGGTTTCTTTAGAATAAGAAATACGTTAAAATAAGGGAATATGTGTGCTTTCAGTCGGCAAATACCTGTTTCGCTCTTTTCCTGGCATCGTCCAAAACACGACCGCGTTCCACAGATCGCTGCACTAGCTTCTCCCAGCGACCTTGCACACTCAGGAGCAGGTTCTTGATCAGAACCACGTCCTGCTTCTGGCTGAAGTACTTTAACTGCGTGCCTGTCTTGTCCAGCTCGATGATGTCATCTCTGTGAGAGTTGACCTCTGTCACGAACACCTGCAGACGAGAGAGGAGTGTCAGTTTTAAGTTGAATGACAATCTGGGAGAGAAACGCGGGCATTTTACGTTAAGGTCCAAATAATAACAAATATGCATTGGAGGTTTTGTAACTTTTCTCTCTTACCTTATGCTCATCAATCTGAAACAGGCTGGTTTCCAGAATCAGAGAGGCGGGGGACACCATGTTCAGCGTCTGCTCTGCTTGGGTCAGCCAGTTGATGAAGTCTTGCAGAGAGTTGTGGAAATCTGTGGCCAGAGTCAAGGCCTCCTCCAGTTTGACCTATGGACATAAAACAAAGTCATGGTCCATCCTTTATTAAACACAGATGCAGTATCAAAGAATTTTCAATCATGAATCACAACGCAAACTGTTGCTGGAAGATAAAGTGGCTCATAACAAACATGAGCTCTAACCGAATGAGGAAGTTCATATCGCCGTAAAAGCCGATAATGAAGCAGATTCGGACTAATGGATTTTTAATCGAATGAGGGAGAAACATCCGATGGGCAGCATATGTCACACGGTCATTCTAATGATGTCAGCGAGCTGATGTTTCATGCTGTGTCTCCCCCATATGTCAGTGGGAGCGCTAAAAGTGAACTCAAGAGTTGTCAGTTCTTTATTCTATTATCGGAACACTTTGTTTGGCTGCAGAAGGCTCTGTGATTCTGGGAACGGGACCAAAGTAAAGAGGAAGCCGACTGTTCAGTGAGAGCCCAGGCCATATTTGTAGTGAGAGACTCACTTGGGCTTTTTCAAAGGATGGTATTTATTTATTGTCGCTAAACAAGTAAGAGCATGTTGAGTGCTTTTATGGCGGGATTCATTTATATTGATCGCAGTAAAATATTGTATATGATTATGGTGTATGCTTCATAATCCATTTTCTATAACACTTTGTCCTCATTCCTGTTGCAGGGGAGCCGAACCTAGCTGACTCTTTATGCCTTATAATTTGTCGTTTTTTATGTTGCTATATACTCAGCAGTATTATAGTATGCTTGCTGTATGGTACATATATTCTCTTCTTTGTTGTTGCAATTTGAAAACAATAATCCAATGCTCGATGCTCACCTTCCTTTCAGCAACTTTAGCCTGCACGGCTTCCCATTTGTCTTTCAGGTTGTTGAGGTCATGCTCCGTGTTGCCCTCGGGCGTCATAGCGAGCAGCTGTTGACCTTTGGTCATCAGGTCCTTGTATAGCTCCTCCTTTATCTCCAAGGCAGAACACAACTCCTGCGTGGGTGACATGATGCAACAGTCATTTGGAGGACAACATTGGAGGTCAGCAATGATATGCAAAACCTGACAAAAGCCACCATGTTCCCACAAACATTTAAACAGTATCATGTTGGTACTTTAGCAAGTTATCTAGAAATGATGCCTCCAAATATGTTGCTAAGAGGCAATGAGCTGTAGAAGTACCATAAATGGCGAAAAAAGAGGAAAAAACAACATTCCTGGAGACGTGGAAGTCAGATAATGCTGAAAAGGTTAAGAACATGGGAAAACAGTGGGAAACCATCAGTGTCATCTATTTTTCACACTTCAGATCAACACAGAGGAGAGCACCCGTCTCCTCGAGGACCAGGCCATCTGCATACTCACTCTCGCATTGTTAAACACGTACCAGATGGACGTTAAGCTGCTCGCGGGCTGTGTCTGGTAAGCCTCCCACAGCCTTTGAAGCCAACAGCTGACGTTCTGTGTCTTTCAGCCATTGCAGCATATCTTCCACCTCACCATGGAAACCCTGGGCCTACAACACAATACAACCTGAGTCAGACAAAAGGTGTCACACATACTCATTGTGCGGAACGCTCCGATGGGAGAGGTTTGCATTTCTTTGCGACCAAAACTTTGCTTGACAAACATTCTGTTGCACATATGTTAACATAAAAAAAATCGGATTAATCCTCACATCTGGTTGTAATGCCAAAGCTATTTATACGACTTGAGCAGCTATGTCAAATAAATATATCTCATCGTGTCTTTATATACCTGAAGCAGAGCGCTTTCCAGTTGCTGCTTCCTCTGCTCAGTCTTTTCCAAGATGGCCTTCCAGCGCTGGTCGAGGTTCTCCAGTTTGCTCCTCAGGCAAGAGGCTTCCTCTCCAGCACTGGATTCCACGAGATCATTCCCTGCTTTGTTCACCGTCTCAACTGTTGATTTGTGAGCCAGTACGTCAATTTGAAGGACCTGAGGAGAGAAAATGGTGAGGAACTACATTAAATAGGGCATCATAAAAACCCTTCCCCTGGTTGTCGATCTTCATACAAAATATTGACTGTACGTATGCTCAACAAAGAGATAAGAAATGAGAATACTTACATGATGCTTGGCCAGCTCAATTTCAATAGCTTTGGGGTCTCCCCCTGCCTTTCTCTGCTCCTTGAGCAACTCCTCAGTGTGGTTCATCCAGGCCAACAGCTCATCCAGTGCATGCTGGAACTGTCCCAGTGCAAGAAGGCCTCCCTCTAGTTTGTGCTGAAGTAACAATATAAAACACATTTACATGGTGCAGTGACACCACCACTAAGATATCAACCGTTGTTTGATTTTTGGGCACCTGCCGGCTGATGATCTTCTCATCCAGGTTTCCCCACAGCATTTTAAGCTCGTACATTGGCTCCTGGATGGCGCAGCGGTCAGACTCCTCTGTCACCTTCTTGAGAAGGAGGCTCGCTTGGTGGTTCAGGCGCTCCATCTCAATCTGCAGCTGGTACGCCTCAACTTTGAACTCCTTAAAAACATTAAAAAGTCATATTGGCAATATAGATATGAAAGTTTACATACAGAAACTGCACCTCTGCACCTTCTCATTTTGTTACGTCTATACTTTACCTTGAGCTCAACAATTTGCTGCTTGACAGTTTCGAGGTCTGTGCCCACAGGTGACATGGAGTCCAGTTTGCTCTCCAGGATATCCACCCAGTCAAACATACCCTGCGTGCAAGGCAAAGAAACACGTCACCAGAAGTCAAAGTTAGCCCAGACTGCTCTGAAGTAAATCCAGATAAAAATTGTTAAAGAACAAGGAAAAACCAAGTCTCGTATCATTTAAAAGGATTGTAAAAGGTAATTTTACAATTACTCATATCAAAGCAGTGGATGGAGGGACAATTCATGTGGGTTGCAGTTTGATCCAAATATAGTAAAGCAGCGTGGGTGGCGTCGCAATTAATTGGATGCTCATAAAACATTGTAGCTGACTGTGATGGATGGCACTGCAATCTGCCTGGTGTGGTTTTAAACCAACAGCCTTGAAAACAGTCTGGTGCAATGCGAGTTTTCATGTATTCTTATCACTGCTGCACAAACTGAAAAGGCACATGATTTAAAAAAAGTTTGACTTTTACAACAATCATTAATCTTCTCCTACAAGACATGCATGGTCATAGAACACTGCAATATATCCAAGTGGGAAAAATTCCCAGATGGAAGAGAATGAAAGTACCACAATAATTTCATCGGCCCTTTGATAAAATAATGTCATCAATTTTAGTCTTCAAAGAATATACTGCTTATCCCAAGTTAGTAATTACATCAATCGAGATGACGTACAAACTTGACATCTTTTTCAGTTTATGGTTCCGTAAGTGAATAAGCAGTGATCAACGTACCTGCAGGCCATCCTGGAATTGCACTGCACCCTGCATGGCCTCCTCCAGCCTGTCAACTCGCTCTTTCCAAGTCTTGTTGAGGTTTTCCCATGCCGAGTTCACCTGGTGCAGAAACACCACATGAATGATACAAAGCACTCTGAAAGAATGATTGAATGGATCATTAAAAATGATTTCACACCTCATCAATGCTTTTCTTTATCACAGGTTTGTCAGGTTCTCCGCAGGCTGTCATGAGCTCAGAGCCTTGGTTTCTAACAGAATCCAGCTCCTCTTGAAGCCCATCAATCTCCTCTTTAAAACCCTATGGAGATAAAATACAAAATGAAACCTCCCATTCGTCTTTTTCCCTTTTTATGTAGCAGCTGTTTCTGCGCAGACCTCAACAAACTCTTGCTGCTGTTTGACAACTGAAGGATCCACCCCTGGCTCTTCCAGTTCCCTCAGCAAGTCCTGGCTGTCCTTGATGGTGGCGATCAGAGTGCAGTGATCGCACCAGAACCTTTCGGCGAGGTCCATCACATCCAATAGCTTTGCCTCGCGCTCCTCCAGCAAGACTTGAATATCACTCCATAGGAACACCATATGGTCCATTTTGTCTCGTACAGCTAGTGCGAGGAATATATTAGTTCCATCTTTACGCAAAACATGTAACAAATGCTATACAATAATAATATATTTATAAAATACGTGAAACGATATCCATGTTTACACATCAAGGCTACCTTTGGCAGATAACGCTCTGTCTTCGGACCGTGCAATCATCTCCTCGCCTCGCTGCTTCAGGGTCTCAAAGGAAGGCTGCAGTTTCTCCAGGTCCACACTAACACTTTTATTCTCTGTTATCTGCTCCTTGATTTTCTCCACCTCCGCTGAAATGGAGGGAGGCTGATGGAGGCGCTCAGCAATTCGCTCCAAGGATTCCAGCATGGGGTCGATTTTATCATGGAACTAGTGTGGAATGAAAAGGAAGAGTGATTTGGGTCACTATTGTATTTGGGGGGGATAACTTTTACAATATAATTATTAGAAAAGCTTCATGATAAAGTGACCAGGTAAATGTGATTCAAATAAATGTGCAGGGAAAAAATGCCTTTTCACCTGAGTGGATTTGGAGATGGCCTCATCTAGCTCGGCTGCTCTCTGTTTGACGTCACTCTTCAATTTAGTGTACAGCTGCTCGGACGTTGTGTACTTCTCCCTGATGGGCAGCCCTTCCTCAGGACTCAGTTCCAGTAACTGAGGTCCAGTCTTATTCATCTTGTCTATGTGTGGTTTGTGTTCAGCAATCAGCTCCCGCATTTGCTTTAGAGGACATACATTTTTTAAGCAACTTGTAAGGCTTTTAAATGAAGATGTTGATTGTACCACCAGCGCATTCCTACCCTAAGTTCCTCTTGTTGCTGCTTGAGTGTGTCGTACTCGATGGCGGGTGGAGGCAGCTGGTTGAAGGTCTTCAGGGTTTCCTGAAGCCATGGTGACAATTCTTCATAGGTTTCCCAAAACTGGCTTGCAAGAGACTGAGCTCTTTCCAGCTGCAGAGAGCGCTCGGAGTTCAGCTGACTCACCGCACCATACTTCTCTACAAGAGTCTGGGTCTTGGCCTGATATGAGACAAGATATTGTTATATATGTAAAAGACAGCAGATACATAAATATTGGAGATTGTTTTTCACCTTTAACAGTTCCTTTTCCTCTGGCTTTTTGCTGCTCATGAGGGATTTTCCTGTTTTCACGATTGCATCCACAGAGTCTTTGTGCCTCATGATATCCATAGAGAAGACCTGGAAAACACACATAAGTGAGTTTGGTTGAATGTTGAACAAATCACACCCTCAAACAAACTGACCTTATGTGCTTGTAGTTGGGCTGCAGTTTGGTCCTGTCCCAATCTGATTCCACCCATTGACAGTAGCTTACTCTCAGCATCTGTAAGCCATGCTAGTTCAGAATCTGCTGCTTCTTCAAACTGGGTGGAAACCACAAAACAGAATTACTCTCGGGAAATAGAAGACAGCTAAAGTAGAACAAAACGGAATGGGGGGGGGGGGGGGGCTAGCTGAGAAAAAATCACTCCATTCATTCTGGCTCACCTGCTGTGACTTGAGAATGTCTGCGTTGATCCGGTCGACCTGCTGAGTGATGCTGTCACAGACAGCTCTGTACCGCTCATTGTCCTCCGTCACCAGCTTGTCAAGACCTTCTCGGGTGTGCCAGGGAATGAGATCCAGCAGGGAAGTACTCAATTCATTCAGCTTGTCCACTGCAGCTTTTTTGTCTTTCGTCTCCTTTAGCAAAGTCTGCAAAACAGGTTGCTTGATTGAATTATTTCATGTCTGCCTAAAGATATACTCAATATTATGCATCTAAATAAATTGTTTCATCGGTACTGTCTTCACCAGTTTGGGGAATACTACCATGCTATCTAAAGATTAAATTATTTTTACCTTTTGAATGTTTTGGGCTTGAGTGAGCTGCTCGCCGATTGGCTCCTGATCCACATAAGAACTGACTTGGGCCTCTGCCTTCATCAGCCAGGTGCTCAGATCATCGTGTGTTTGGTGCAGCTTTGTGGAGAGACTCAAAACACGCTGCAGTGTGTTCAAAACATTTTCACTCATGGAGGTGATCTCAGCATACTTTGTTTTGATTCCATCTAATTTTCCTTGGATAACAACAACCTCATCACCTGTAATAAGACCATAGCGTATTATTATAGGGCTTGACAGTGAATGAGTCAAAGCCTTGGTGGTCAACTATTGTGTACTATGAGGGAGTATACCTGTTGTTTGCTTCAATAGTTCCATTCCATTGAAGAGGGCTTGGTCAACATTCTTCTTCCTCAATTCAATATCATTGTGTAAAGCCTAAAATGAAAATTACAACGTTAAACAGTGACAAGGCACATGTCTTTGGAGATTAAAATATATTGAAAAATGACAACATTTAACTGAAAAATGATTAACTTGACAGAAAAGACAAAAGGATGCTGGGCCTAGGAAGAAGTGAGTACCAGTTGCTCTGCCATCTGCTTTTCAAGTGTGTCTACTATGTGGTCCTCCACGGACACTTCTTTCAAACGTGCGTGTGCCTCACTGAGCCAGTTCATGAGGGCCACCTCGTCCTCTCCAAAGAGCTGGGCGTTGGCCAGGGCCTGCTGCAGTAACTCGGCTTTCCTTCTGCAGCGCTCCTGCAGCTCGATGTAAGCGGCCTGCGTGGCGTCCAGCTTGGACTGAACAAAGTCCTTGTCATCAACAGAGCTCACAGCTTTGAGCATCTGACCCAGACTGACAGCATGAAACAGGTCTTTACTGCGATTCATTATCTCCTCTTCGATGGTCTGAGCATGATGGGAAGCAATGCGACACAAACAGAAAAGACAAACAGAAAACCAACTGAAATTGAATGGAAATGGAACAAATGAAAAGTAAAAAACAAAAACTGGATGGATAAAAAACTTAAGGGGTGGTGCACTGGTGACCATGACAGGATATATTACCTTATGATAGGAGATCTGTTCTTCAAGCTTCGATGTTTCCGTGCCAACTGGTTCTGAGTTGGAGAGGCGCTTCTCTGTGGCGGCGAGCCAATCGCTCAGAGGTTCTAAAGTCTCATGGAACTGCTGAGTGACCACCAAAATGCTCTGCAGTTGCTTATGCCTGACACACACAGGAGAAAACATAGTAGTATACAGCATGTTGATGAATGTCTTCCCTTATTTAGCTTAGTGGGGCTAACCAATATATTGGAAAGATTTCATTCAATACACAATAATATCATGCAAAAACATTCTCAAGTATCAATAAAAACAGGTACACTTTATTAAGCGCAAAATTATATTAAATGTATTAAATTAACTTGGTATTTATTTATACAATAAATAGACTCAACAGTGTGCACACTAACCTGTTCTCAGCTTTCTTGAGCAGAGTGTCCCACCTCTGCCCAAGGGATTGAACCTCTTTTGCAACCTTTTCCTTATCCACTGACTCTGCCAGTTCTGCAACCTTCCCCCCTTCGCTTTTTATCAGCTCCACTGTGGGCTTACGGTCATCCAACAGTCTCTGTAAGAGCTGCCACAGCGAACAAAGGAGAAGACTTATTGGGCATCATTAAAATGCTCTGAGCGCCGGCGTTTCTTCATGTTGGAAAACAGTCAATCACAGGCACGTATTACATCTCCATTACATTCTTAAAAGCTTTAAGAACTGCAATCAAGTCGAACAATAAATGTCATTTAAAGAAGATGAATTGTAAAGCTGTAATTGTTGCAAACAGAATGGTGTTTTATGTACTGCAAGTGGCACTGAAAGCACACAAGGCATGCTTACTTTCTGCTCTTGTATCTGTGCCTTGACCACTTTGAACTCAGCAGAAGGAGGCTTCTGATTGGCCATGAGCTCCTCCGTGTCTGTCAACCAGCTGAGCAGAGAGTCCAGAGCATCATGGAACCTTCCACAATGCAACAGGGCTTCATGCAGCTGGGCTGAACGCTCAGCAATCTGCGGATGACAAGGTAAAAATAGATCTCAACCATTAGGAGGTCACTTTAAAACAGTCTCTTGGATAGCACCAGATAGAAATGAATTTTACTAGGACTTCTTTTTTGAGGTTTTACCGAAATGATTGATAGTCAATTGCATACCTTTTTATTGAGCGTGTTCCACTTTGTGTTAACCTTCTCCAGGTCATCCTCGAGCTTTTTAGTATTAGTGCCTCTGGCGGCGTTCTGGATCAGCCCCTGACTGATGGAGTTGATGTCTTGGAGTTGTGTCTGCAAAGGATCAATGTCTTCCTTTTGGAAAGCCTGCAATTAAAAGCAAAATAATTGGATTCTTGGAGGTGCACCATCAGGGGGAACAGACTAGCGATCATATGGAATGATAGTGGGGACCCCAAAAGCCACTTAAAATGGGCACATACTGCAATTGAATCAGCCACAATTCAATCAAATGCTATCAGGGACAAACAACTACACTTTCATAAGCCTGTGTAACACAGAAATCCCACAAAAGAACCACATAGTCTTTTTCACACTCGAGATGGAAAAAGTGAATATTCTGTCGGAATAGTTTGGTTTCACCATTTTGAGCCCATGCTGTTCATACAGACTGCAACTACCGTACATGCATTACCAAATCAGACTAGCACTTGAGTCCCCCTCTGCAATTAACACGAACATTACGGAATTACAATTAGAATTTATTTATTCATCTTCTGAGCTGCTTCTCCTCACAAAGATTTTTCCACAAAAGTCAGACAATTATCGCAACGCGAACTCATGAAGGAATTGATTTTAAAAGCCTCTTCAGCAAAGGTCAAAATATTGCTGGTGTTAATGGATAATGCATAAATCCCCATGAAACCTAATTTCTTTATTTGGAAAAGTAGCTTCTATGAGTTAACATCTAAGAATTATGTGTCATATAACTTTACGACTTTTTCAGAACCCATTTTTACGCTCACCAGTTCTCTGAACCCATTCATAAAATGATCATTCTAAACCTGCCATGACAGTGACTTCTTCCAGATCCTGATGCACAACTTCCCCAACATTGCCAGGTTTAGTGCTTTGTTCTACCATTGGAGCCAAGCTTATAGTGGGAGGCAGCTGCTTATAATCACACAGACGGACGGACAGACGACCTTCCATGCAAAACTTAATTCACCCATCATGTAATCAGATATGTACTGCACAGCGCCAACACCAACCCGTTTGAAGATCCCTATCATTCAGTATGTCATGTTCTCGAATGAGGATGATGTCAGAATGAATGAAGAAGCTATTTTCGGACACCTGTGATGTAGAATAAGTTTTACAGTCTACTTCTGGACACATGGCATTCAGCAGCGCTTCAATCTCTTCCGCATGTTGGAATGCGTGTAAATCTTTGGGCAGGCAGTCCTCCACTGACTGCAGGAATTCTTCCAGCTCTTCCATATTGTATTGGGACACCACTTGCTGCACAGCGCATGGTTTGGTTTGCTGACGGCTATCGATGGGTAGAGTTACAGAGTTTCCGTAAGTCTCAGGCTGTCTCGCCAGCTCAGTGTCTTCCTGTGATGACACACCCTCTAAGAGCTCAGCGGTGGATAACTCTTCATAGTCTGTTAAAGTCTTCGTATACCACCCGGAGGTTTCGTCAAGAGTTCTAAAGGCTGACCCAGAAGAAGATCTCCCAATGGAGTGCTTGTGTTCTCCACGATTCAGAGTAACCTTTCCATTCGAGTTTACCATGTCAGATTGCACCTGTTGTGGCTCTTGAACAAGGCAACCACTTTGGTGGAGGGAATGATTCTCCCGAGTAGGCGTGAACGGGAATTCATCTTGTCCTGAACTTAGGGACCGAAGCCTCTTTAAGTCCCCAGACAAGTGCATGGCCTCTGAAGAAGAGAGGCTCCTTGTGCCAGGGCCCGGCTTTCTGTGGGATCGTTGAGCATGACGTTCCCTCTCTACAGTAGGACTATACAAGCCAGAGTCTTCTTCGGATGTCAGAGAGCTGGTCACACTCTGCCCTCTTCTTCCGCTGATCAATCCTGGTCTCTCCACACTACCGGAACATAAAATTCCACTGTGGCCGGCATACTCTCCAAGATTTGTCGGGGCAAACGTCCGCCATGACCGCCGATATTTAGGTTGATTTTCTCCACTTTGGGGACGTGTCTTTGGCAGCACCGTATCTGTCGCTCTGATGACATTCCCGTTGAGTTTGAGTCCGTCAAATACGGCCCGCTCATCCAACAAGGCGGGTTTACGAGTACGAAGCTCAAAAGAACTGGAGTTGGAGAGGACTCCATTTCCACACAGGCTGCTAAAGTCAAGAGTGCGGTGGGTGTAGGGTAAGGTACCCGCAAAGTGGCGGGATGTGAGGCTACCCTTAGAGCTTGAGTCTATCTGCTCATTGAGCCGCACAGTGTCATAAATGGACCTCTGAGGCACATAGCAGTCATCAATGTTCAGGTCCTCCTCCTCCCCCTTCCCCACGCAGGACGGGTTTTGTCTGAGGCAATCTGGTCGGCTCAGCGGTTTCCCCATGCCAAAACATACACTCTATTGTCTACAAAGAAAAAAAAGAAATCTACTATCTGATAGGCTTGTTTCAGTGCATGCGTATTCGTAGAATAAAAAACTGTGCAAATTAGTTTTCTTTTTTAAAATATCCTATAAATAATAAATATTTGTGTATTTTACATAAAAATAGCATCTCATAAATTATGGTGCATGGATATTTAAAATCGCAGTTAAATAAATTATGTTCCAGTGCTGAAGTTTCATCGAGGATCCATTTAGGCTCTCCATTTAGGCTTCTCCCTCATTCCACTGACAAAAGTTAATCCCATTTCTTCTGGTTCAAGGTGCATCCTTTTTCCTCTGAAATGTTGGCAGCATCAATCCTGAAAGTCCCAAATGTGCAAAGTGAAATATCCACGCGTGAATTCCGACAGGCTCTCGGAAAAAGTGTGGCTTCTTCCAATGTGCGCTGGTACTCGAAGGATAAACAAAACAGCCTGCCCTTTCTCCCTCGCCACTCGGCTTGCAATGACAGACACCCTCCTGGCAGAGGCTTCCATGCCCCGCCCCCGTTCATTATTCCCACAACATCTGCCACAACTCCATTTGTGCTCGAAACTGCACCGACAAATGCTGATTGGTCAACGCGACCCTCCAACCCAACCCCCCTTATAATTCCCCCTTTATGTCTGCGTGGCTTTTATGACTTCTCTTCCAAGTCATCTTTTACATCCTGACATAATCACTTTTCTTTAGGGTTGGTTTTTTCTTTCAAATTGCCTGGCTCTCATCACAATGTTTTCAACTCTGTGTAGATGATCCTTTTTTTCATTTTCTTTTCTTCCACCGGACGGTTGTGTTGAACCCTGCAGATACTCTTAATTACTCTGGAATGCTGAGTGAGGCACAGGTCGCAGGTAATTTAACACCGGCTGCCATGCCAAGTGCAGGAAGGGTATTTTTTTTGTCTTGTGACCGGAGTAGAGAGCAGCAAAGCAGCGGGAGGATATCAAGCAGATGATGACAGGAATTTATTTTTGGTGGCCTGATTTTCAGCGCCACCAAACGACAAAAGGAGCAAACAATCTTAACTTCTTTGTTCCGATTATGACGCATGAGTGGAGATGGAAAAATATGCTGACAGAGATGAATTACCATCTGAGATCTGCTGGGATTAAATCATTCTCCATCATTCTTGATTTCTTATACATTTTAGTATTTGTTGATGCTGTCCATAATTCTGTACTTTTAAAGTTTGTATTGTATTTCAGCAAGACCAAAAAGTTGATAAGTGCGATAAAAAAACCTTGATCATAAATTTTTCCTGAGCTGGACTATTAATCAACCTCCAACTAAATAAAGACAGAGCTCGAATGGCCATTGGACTCAAACTAAGCAATCTGCTAATTTTCCCACATTATGAAGTGTTTCGCAGGAATCTCAAATGTATTATACATATAGACTTTATTTTCCTCAGTGCTATGTTTTGCTTGGCCAACAGTTCTTTCTGATATGCTTTTTCAGTCTACATAATACGTGTATACAAAAAACGATTTCACTTTTGGTAGAAATGTTTTCTTCCAGCCAATTACTTGTTATTGCCATGAAATTGATGAGACATCTTTTGGCTTTGTTTTACTGCTTATTCAGCAGATGGAATTAAAAAAAACTCAGACATAGGAGTCTGTTTCAAAGTCATTGTAATGGAATAGTAGTTTGAAATTGAAGATCGTCATCTCAGGCAGTCATTGCCACGGCAACCAGAGATAACAAACAGTCATGGACTATAATTTCATGAACCAGCCTGATACCCGGCCACCTCTCTATTAATTATTCCATACTTCTGCTTGAATGTGTCATTCCTGTGTGTCAGTGAGTAATTTTTTTCTTTAACGTAGATTCGCTCCAGTGACTAAGAAGACCGATATTCCATTTTAAATGAAAACAGGCTCTGATGTAATGTCTGAAGAGCACGAGTCACCAACGCTATAACCCCCAGCGCATTTTAGTCATTAAAGTGCGAATGATCACATACAGTACATACAAATAACAGTCCATACAGTATGCACCTTTCACAGGCAAGCTTCTTGAGCTGACGTCAGGCATATCTCTTTCAAAACCTGACCTAAAATGGTAAGAGCCCGTGAAAGAGAGCAACCCAAGAGCCCTTCTTCTCTGTTTATTCTTCTCTCACTTAAGTCAGTAACAACTCTTATCCACAGACTACACATCAGAGTATGATGCCATTGGATTGGGTTGTTTTAAGCATTAAAGCTAGTGCGAAGAAAGTCTGATTCTGCTTTTGACAACCCTTTGACATAAATGAATACAAAGGGGTTTTTCCCACTAATTCCCAGCTGATTCCCAGGACAAAGAGGGGTTGAAAACATCTCCTCCTACCCAGCAGGAATCCCCCATCCTATTAGAATCTTTGCAATTCAAAAGGAGCTGTGACATTGTGGCACCCCCTCTTTTGTACCCCCCAAAAACAAAACAATCCTTTGACCTACATATTTCCAGAGACACATCTGTGTCACTGGGCCAAAACACATCTGTTTACATTGTTTTACTGTCATGTTACTTAATACTGACCTCAAGTGTTTATCATGTTACAGTTCTGAATGTAGGCTAATCCTCTTTTGGGAATACTGCAAAGGAATTTATAGGCTTTTAAAATATTTGTGTCAAAACCTTGTTAATAGCTACATTTTATCCCTCACTGATAACAATGACGACATGCAATGTGGGGGAAGTATTCAAAACAGACCTTCAAGATGGATCATGGATATATGGCTGTGATGACGTATATGTCAAAGTTAAAACCATCAATAATGATATCACAAAAGTTTATATTGTGTATGGGAAAGGCGTGTTCATCACATATCCCAGTTAGAAGAAATTGGGAGGAGCACATTTCTGATCCAGCATGGCTGTGCCTCAGTGCACAAATCAAGCTTGGATGAGTTTGGTGCGGGAGAACAAAGTCGGTGACCCCGGCCCTCTCTCAGATCCAAACACAATTAAAATACTCTATGACCTCACAGATGTTGGCCTGAATAAATGGGACTGAGATTCCCAGAAACACACTCAAACATATTTGTCCTCAAAAGAGTGCAAGTAATAAAGGCAAAAACTGTTCACCTCTATATTCGCTTTCTTTCCTGGTTGTTACTTTAAGTGAGCACATCAGGAAAACGGAACTTGAAGCTGGCTCCAATGACTTGACATGGCTACAAAGAATGGAAGCCCATATCCATCATCCGGGACTAAAATGACACCCTGCTGGTCACCACCTGGCTGCGTCCCAAAAATCTACCTTCTGCCTTAAGCAATGGCTCTTTTGTTAACGGCTGATTTCTTTGACGAGCATGCAGTCCCTGGAGGATTGTGCCTTTTGTACTCAGAGGGTTCGAATGAAACCTCCTGGTCATGTGCTCCATTGTGAGTCGGTGCTATGGAAATGATCTGAATATTTTAGCGCTACTATGAAACTACATAAGTGGCTTAACAAAAAACTGTGATTGGCTTGATTCTGAACCTGAATTAGAATAGTTTTTTTTCATTTGTGACTGTTGTTGTGGAACAAGATAAATGTTCAGGCACGCACGCACCTTAAAAACCTCCAGTTGTTGATTGATAATGTCTGTCTCCATGCCGACCGCTCCTTGGGAAGCTTCCTTGTCTTCGGCTTTGCAGAGTTGATCTTCCACGTGTTGAAGTTTTCCACAGAACTCCTCCAGCTTGAGCAGAGTACTCTGCACCTGCCTCTCTCTGCCTTTGGCTCGGTCCA
This sequence comes from Syngnathus leptorhynchus, assembly GCF_054491065.1. NCBI lineage: Eukaryota > Metazoa > Chordata > Actinopteri > Syngnathiformes > Syngnathidae > Syngnathus > Syngnathus leptorhynchus. The sequence goes on along the minus strand of NC_141204.1, from coordinate 6,937,142 downwards.
TCAGCTTGCCACACTGCTTGCTCAGCGCATCCAGGTCTCTCTTCAGACCCAACAGGTCAGGTGAGGAGTCCGTTTCGAGCATCCTTTTACAGCCATCCCCTGCATCGGCCGTGTTGACCATCAGCGCTTGCAGCTGTGCTAAAAAGCTCTCAATGTTCTCCTGCTGCTCCTTAAGAACAACCAAGTCCAGATCCACCGGAGCCATGTTGTCCAACTCATCATCCAGGTCTGTGAAGCGTGTGAACATCTCGCGGATGCTGTTTTGGAACTGCCCGATGCCCTGCAATTTACTTTCCAGGACCTGGCATGTCTCTTCTAGCTTCTTGTTAAGGCTGCTGTATTCCTTTTCTATACTGTCAGCTTGCAGTAGCAAGTCTGTCACTCCATCAGCATCCGGGAGATCAACCACGAGGGTTTTTGCCAAGCTCGTAAGGTGTTCGACTTGGTTTTGCAGCCCTTCAAGGCTTTTCTGTTGGGCTTTCATGTTGGTCAAGTTCTTACTGCTGTAGGCCTGCACTCCCTGGGATTCATAAGCATCCAGGAGCTTCTTAGCTCCCTCTAGATGAGCCTTAGCCTCCTTGAAATCTTCATTAAATTCTTTAACTGTATGTGAGATCTTTTCCAAGGATTCTCTTTTGTTCTGTAGACCTTCCAATACACAGTCCACTCTTTTAGAAATGCTCGCCGCCTCTTTTTTAACTCCATCCGTGTCAGCGTCAGCCACCTCGAGAAGGCTCCCTGCAGCATTGTTCATCTGTTCCACCATCCCTCTGTGCTTGTCCACGTCCTTCTGAAGAGCTTTCACTTGAGCTAGAGCATCTTCTACAGCAACAGGCTCAACAGCAAGTTTGACTCGACCCTCTTTGGCTTCACACTCCTTCACCCAAGTGTGGAGCTTCTCCACATGCTCCTCAAACTTCTGAGCTCTCTGCAGGGCAGTCTTAAGTTTCTCACCCTGTGCATCGGAGCTCTTTTTCACTTCTTGCCAGTTAGAGGACAGGAGAGACAGTTGACCTTGCAGTGCCAACTTTTCTGCACCATCAGTGCTTTGCAGAAGCATTTCGCCTTCCCCTGCTATTGAACTGTAAGTGGCTTCTTCTTCTCTGAGCGCCACTTGCAGGTTATTGTGCTCATCCAGAGTTTTTTCAAGGACGTCCACTTTGGCAGAGATGGGCTGAGGTTTCGACTGGTCTTGCAGTTTCTGAGCCAGCCATGACTGGAAATCTTTGGAAGTCTGATGAAACTGCTGGGAGCTGGCGAAGGTTGAGTTCAGCTGCTCAATTTGTTTGGCTGCAGCATGACAAAAAGAAGACTCAGAGAGGATAGACTTCGTCAAGGCTTAAAAATTTGTTACGAGAAGAATGACTCACACTATGATCAGGATGTTAATCTTAACAAAAGTGAGTTTGAACAAAAATGTAATCTAGCTGTAGATGGAGCCACATTTTTTTTTCTTAACTCTATTGTCATAAAATAAAAATAACAAACCTGCTTTCTCTTCCAGCTGTCGCAGAGGTTTGCTGACACTCTCCAGCTGCCTATCTAAGTCAGCTTTCAGATAGTCCTCAGTCACCATCGCTGTGAGCTCCGCATGAATGGCTTCAGCCTCTTTCAGCTTCCCCCTCTCCTCTCTCAGCTGGACCGAGATGTTGTGGACATCTTCCAATTGTTTCTTCACCGCATCGGGCTGGGTACTGCTGGCTTGATGCCCGCTGAGCTGATCCTCTAGCTGAGCGGTGGTCTGGCCGAGAGTTCTCAACAGCTCTTGGAACTGCCCCGTCTTCACCGCAGCTTGGTCGATGAGGCCATCTCGCTGATCCAGCTGTCCTATAAGTCCTTGCCATTTCTCAGTAACAGTAGTGAGCTGCTCCCTCACCAGCTTCCCATTTGAGGGGTCCTGGCTATCCGATGAGTTTAAGATGGCAGATGCGGCTTCCTTTAGTTGCTCAAACTGAGGCTTGCGGCTCTTGAATTCATTCTGTAGGATCTAGATAAGAGAAAAAGTAAACCTGTTCAGTTTGTCCTACTTGATGACTGATTAGAAGAAATACCCTTTTCATTACACAGTAAAGGAAAATAAATCATAATTGTACTAAAATATAGTTGCATTTTATCAAGATAAAATAAACTTTTTTTTGGTACAGTAATATGTATATCTACCTTTATCTCTAAAACGTTGTACTTTTGAAACAACTTTAATTGCGATTACCTGGACTTGTTGCTTCTGCATTTTCAGCATGTTGGGGTCAATAGAGAGCGGTCCAAGGACACTCATCATCATCTCCTTCTCTGACAGCCACTGACCAAGCTGAAGTTGAGTACTTTGGACAATGTCCAAATTCTTGTTGGACTGCTCCAAGTGCTGCTTTCTCTCCAACGCGGAGCCACTGATATCTGCCCAAGCAGCATCTACAGCAACAGAGCATGAGTCAGCGTCATTCCGTGAAGTGTCCATATCTCACACTGGGCAGCATTTGGCTATCTAAAGGTGTTAATTTAATTTCAAAAAGCAGCTGCTATGACATTCGACGACAGGCAGGGTGCATTCTGGACAAATCACGAGTCAATCACAGCCTCAAGAGATTTTAAAAGTCAAATTATATTTATGGGATTCCATAAAATAACTATTAATGCTTACCAATTTCTGCCAACATCTGCTTCCATTTGTCAGCTTCTTGTGAGTTTGGATGAGTTTCAATCAAGTCAATGAGCTTCTCCCTCAGCTTGTGGAGCTGCTCTTTCTTCTGCTTCATGTCCTCTTCAAACACCTAAAGAACAAACAAATAATTACAGGAAAAAAAAATACGTTGGATGCTGTCTGTCCGTTCGTCCGTCTTTATTGAATCAATATGAATTGTAATTTCACGCTCGTTAAATTCGGCCTGAGAAAAAAGGCTTGCATCTTTATATGGATTGGAGATATTAAAGAGCAATATTCTTGCTCACTTCGCCGATTTTTAATTATATGAAATGAACTAAGATCATAATAGTAAAATCCATGGATGCGTCTTTTTTGCAGCATTTAAAGACAACCTGTCAAGTTGCTAGAAATTTTCACAGGATCATTTTTTTTTTTTTTAAAGAGTACTTAAAAAGTGCTCTCATCACCTTCTGCTGTTCAAGTTGTGTTTTCACTGCATCTTTCTCTGTGGCACCATTCTTCCAAGAAGCTGCTGTCTTTTTCATGTCCTCCAGCCACGTCATCATGTTTTCCGTCTCCTTTTTGGCATCCTTCAGCTCCCGCACGGATCCGTTCAGCTCAGCTGCTCGACTCTTCAGAGTGTCACCCAGACAGGAATAGCCCTCATTGACGAAGGACATATTTTGCTGAATTGTCATCAGCTCTGAGGAATTAATACAATTAAAAGATGAATAGCTTGTCGTTTCTTTGTTTGGCAAGTTAACACATTACTGACACAATGGTACACATTACAGGCTAATGGGCCCAAACATATTTTCAGAAAGTGAGAGAAGAATTTAAGATAAAAGTCGATGTGTTTTAGTGATTTCATGACCTACTTTATATAAATCATATACATCAACTCACTTTGGAAAAAGCTTTAGAGGTGACCTCATATCGTAAATGTACAGCGCTTACATTTGAGAATTATGTTAAGAGATACAAATATTTAGAAATGAAATCAAGTTCCAAAGCTTCTCATGCCAAGGTTTTCCCTGGTATAGAACAAACAGTCCAGACTTTATGTTAGACATAATTTGATTGTATTGCATGCCCCTAATAACATTTCAGTACATTATCCAGTCCGACAACATAGCCAAACCGAGGAATGTTAATTTCATTCACTTTCCAATACCCTCTTGCACACTCGATTATTACCTTTATTGGTTAGGTAGGAATGGCTCGCTGGACCACCACCGTTAGTAAGAGCTAATGCAAAGACATGAGGACAAAGCTTAAGTCAAGGACACATTTCTCAGTTAGCAATGATGCAACATTGACATGCACAATAATAACAATCTTGCACTTTTTTTATGATTCATACAGATGGTGTTGTGTGGGTTTACCTGTTTTGTTAGGGATCTTCGCTTTGGCAGGGGATGTGAGAATCGCAATGTGGCTACATAGTGAAGATCCTCTATTGTTCAAGTCCTGCACAGCAGGGCCTTTGGATGTCCATTCCTCCAGTAATCCCTATAAAAAAAAGTTTTATTCATCAGAATGTTGGATAAATGGCAGCTGGAGAGATATAAAATGTTGCTTTCATGATTTGGAAATTTGGATTTATCACAACTGTATCTGGTGACTCACAGTGACTACTTGGAGGTCCTTCTCCAAACTTTTTGCACTGCAACTTTTCTGCACCACGGGCACTTTCTCATTGGTCTCTTCTAGCCACTTGCTGAGAGCACTGGCCGCAGACCTAAACTCTCCGAGCAGGTCCTGACAGGATGATACCTCCTCTTCCCTGCAGAGGCGACAAAACAAGTCAGCAAGTGTCATTTGTTTACTCTGTGCACCTTTTTCACACGCAAAGTTAGGAAATGGAAAGTACTTTTCTTTGAGAGTGTCTTTGAAGGTGCTGAAGATGTTTGAGAGATTATCCATCTTGCTCTGCATCACTGCTTTGTTACCATCTTTGCTCATTTCACACAGCTCCTTCGACAACGTCTGCAACTTCTCCAAATTACTGGCATGTTCAGCCATCTCAGCTTTTGTTTTCTGGAAGAAAAAAACACATTCTTTGTTGTTTGTTTCAGCAACAGCAGCTAAATTGTATTTTTTTGGGCAGTCTACTCACCTGCGTTAGCTCAGAGAGTTCTTCAAAGGTTTTCCCTGGGCCGTCGGTCTCATGCAGATCTTGCGAACGCTTCATAACAAACTGCTGGACATTTTCTGCGACCTTCTCAAACTGCTCCACCTTGTCTTTAAGCTGTTCCAGACGTGAAACTTTCTGCTTGTGCTTGTCACAGGTGTCCAAGAAGCGCTGGGAGAGGGCATCCATCTTGGACTGCAGGAGTGCCGCGGAGGTTGGGTCGGCTGTTTCCACAAACTTCGTCACTTTAGATTTCATAGCTGCGATGCTGCTCTGGCGACTTGCTATGTCCTGCTCTATGGCCTTTAAAAGCACATCATATTATTTAGAATTTGACTCCAACACTGGAAAAAGAACATGAAAGAAAAACACATACTGTTTCTTTGCTCAACATATCTGTGATGGATGCAGAGTCCAGTGGAATTGTGCCATTCTCTTTCACGCTGTTTTCCACTCCCTCCATCCATCCCATCATCTCATCCAGTCCGTCCTGAACACTCATGGAGCGAGTCAAAGTCATCTGCAACTTCTCATTGCGATCACTCACAGACTTGGACAAATTGTCATACCGCTCCACAATGTCATCTGGAGCACAAAAACAAGTATCCGGTTGTCAATAAAACTTCAATAATCCAAATGATGATTTAAAAAGCAGCTATAAGGACATGTCGACTCTTACCTACTGTCTCTTGGATCTCATCTATGTTGCTCAGCAGGTTTCCATCAGATGAGATCAAAGAATCTGCTGTTTTGCGGAGCGTGTCAATAGCAGTCTGATGTCCGCTCATCTGACCTTGTAAAGCCTGCAGATGACAACATAAAGTTCTTAATATGCGGTGAGGAAGATAGAGTCAAAATAAAGCTGTCGTTACAAAAATAATAACAGCCATAATGCTTATAACCAATCAAGTTATATGCCTTGGTGTCCTCCAGCTGTGTCTGGAGAATTTGTGGCTCAGCAGCGATGGCCTCTGACTGCTGCTTTCTCGCCTCCTCTTCGGAACTCCCGAGCCACTTAAGTAGATCCGAACTTGAGTCATCGTATTTCTTATACTTGTCAACGACATCTTTGAGATTGTTGCCAAGTTGATTGCACTGAAATCAATTAAATGATAATTTAAGGTGTGGCATGGAATCAACATTTTTTTTTTCTAAGACAAATGCTGTCACCAAGTGGTAGATACGTGACGCTACATGCAAGTGATTTTCCCAACAAAATACCTGAGAGTGAAGTGTCTTATATCGACTAGCTGCAGAGTCTAGTTTGTCCTTGACAGCAGAACAAGTTCCTGAAGTATCCACTTGCATCAGGCTATTTTTAGCCACTGGGTCAGCGACTCCACATGCTTTTGCCACATCCAGAACTTTCTGGCCCGAAATGGTGATGAAACGAAGGTCTCCCTTGTGAGAGATGACATCCTCTGAAAAGTTCTTCTGTCTGAGAAGTTTGTCATTGAGGATTTTTAGTGAACCCGCTGAGGCACCCAAATGCTCCACCTCACCCTCAGCCTGTTTTAACCAGTCCTCAAACTCTTTGCAATCATCCTGAAATTTCTTCAGCTCCTCCTGGACACATTGTACCTGCTTCATCTGCTGCTCAGCTTGTGTGAGAGAGGCATTGTAGCGCCCCTTCAGTTCCAGAATGTTCTTCTCCAGTTTTTCCTTTTCCTGTGGAGACAGAACATCGGCTTGCTTGTCCAGAAGAGCTTGGGCTGACTGGGTGGCCATGATCAAATCCTGTTGCTGGGACAGAATCTCCTGATGGTGAGCCTGCAGCAACACAAAAAAGACATCAAGTATAATAAAAAAAAAAAACGTGTTGTACACTTCTCAGCCATAAAAGCATGACAAAAACTTCATACTCCAATTTGAATTCATAATAATATTATATATATGAGGATGAACAGCAAAAACTTTTTTTTTTTTGCCAAATACCAGGTTTGTGTGTCTTGTGATGCAGTAAATCAAACGTACCTTGACTCTTTCATACTGCTTGTCAACATCCATGCAGGCGTCACTTTGCCCATGAAAACCACTTTCACTTTGAAGTAAATTGTTTCCATTTGCATCATCCTTCTTTCCTTTCCGCAACTTGTCTAATGTCTCCTCTGGCACGTTTCCATTGTCTTTGCTTATGAGGTCTGTTTCATCAATGCTTCTTCCATTTTGATCCCCAATATTTGAGATCCAACCTAGTAGACTTTCTATTTTGTTCCTGCTTTCCTCAAGACGCTCAACAGCTGCAGCCTGAATAGACAATTTGCCATCAAGTAGCACAATAAAATATTTGCATTTACATTCTAGTAGTATACATTAAAGATGTATAAAGGTAAACATTTGCTTACCTTTTCACTCTCCTGCTTTATAGCAGTGGTTACAACCTTCTCTAAGTCTTTCCTGGACTCCTCAGCTTGTTTTTGGATAAACCTAGCTTTGCTTTTTGCTTCTTCCAACTTGGTCTCAATATCAACAATTTGCTCCGACGTCAACTTGCCCCGATTTTCCTCCAAAAACGTTTTCGTACTTGTTATGACCTCATTCAGCGCAGTGGCGTTTGTCAAGACATCTTTTTGCAAGGCCTTGAAATGACGCATTTAACAAGAGAAAAGGTTAGAACATGATGTCAATTAAAACCAAATGTTTGTTGTACCTGATGCTCCTGCTGGTACTGCTGGAGGTCTGTGACGCACTCGGCATTACTAGCCTGCTGTTGGTGCCCGATCAGACGGTTCTCAGTCAAAGTGAGACTGTCGCACACTTCCTCTAACTTGTCTGCAATCTCTTGCTGCCTTTCCAATATGAGCTGTAGATGAAAAAAAGGCAAGGCCATCTGATTATTAAAAATATTTGCTTAGACAGACAAAGTCAATCAAAATATGCATCAGAAATCTCATTGGGCATAAGATCTGGTATGCTGTAAACATGCTGGCCAGTCATCGCATTGGTCTTGAGAAGAAACAAAAAACAGAGAGACGTTACACAGATTGAGTAAATGTATTAGATCACTGTGGAAGGAATTCCAGCAGTGTGTTGTTTCCAACGTTAATTGCACAAGGGTTTCTTGGAGGCCTGTCAAACACAATCGGCAGAGAGGTTAGTGTAAAGCACTGGATCATGCCGTCACAGTTTCTCGTCAGAACAAAACTTTGCTGCGCTTTACAATTATAGAACATGACACATGCATTAGTATTCCGTCAACTATATTCATAAATAAACAAATGAGATACAAAAAAAATAAGATCCATGCCAACACAGATGTTACGTCATCTGTGATATTGACCTTCTTCTGGTCTTCCTTTTCCTTGGTGTCCAAGAGGACATCTAAGGTAGAGCTCATGGCGACAAGTTTGTCCATCTGGTCCCTGAACGTTCTCTGAGTGCCACTGAGGCACTTGAGGAGGCAACTGCTCTGAGCGGGACTCAATAAGTGAGCGTGCTCAGAAATAAAACTCTGGATAGCAAATGTGACGTCCTCTAATTTGAGTTTAACGTCTTGATGAAGATGACTCTCAGCATCCTGGAACAAGAAAAAAGGAGTACACGTTTTTTTTCCTCTGCAAGGAAAGTGTTGCTTCTTCCAAAATGTTTACGTAAAGCTGGTTTAGATCATTTAGCAATTAAAATACCTTGTTTCTTTGGATGCAACATTTGAGTGATTCAACATCATAAGTGTTGAAATCCACATCTGCCATATTTAGTTGCTTTTGGATGAGGCCCACCAACATATCGAGATCAGCAAGATGTTTCTGGTATGTTGATTCCAAATATGCCTGAAATCACGGTAAGAGCGAATCAAGGCCAATAAAAATTCTCGTGCTGCATTTATTTCTGTTTCAAAACTCACCTTCTTACTATTTTCCATGGCACGAAACAGTGACTGAGTTTTTTCTGCACACTCTTGACAAACCGTAGTAAAACTTTGCTGTAATTCCTCATATGTCGAAGACAGATCTTTACGGATTTGTGAGGGGATGTTCTCGTCAGGCGTATTTAAGAGCTGTTTGGCCTTTTCCATATCTTCAGTCAGGACACCAGCTAGTAAGTAAACTTGTGACTCCAGTGACTGGATGAAAGCAAATTTAAGAATTAAAATGTACTGTACAGAAACAAACCACAAAATTAAGTACACCTGCACAATTGTTGTATTTAGATATGATTGTGCAAGTGTACCTAATGTTGTGGCTTCACTCATATGTCCTAGAATTGAGTTTCTAACCTGGATTTCATCTATTTGCATCTGCAATTCCTCCATGTTGGTGCCATTTGGTTCTCCGATTAAAAGGTCTTTTCTAACATCGTCTAAAACATCGGCGTGATCTTGGAGTCTCCCAACACACTCGAGATACTCCTGGGTAGAGAATATCTGTAGGAAAGAATCAGAAATCCACATCAGATGTTTGAAAGGCAAACAGAGAAATTGGGTGTCATTTCCACCAAAGATGAGATGGTTTACCGGGTTCTTGATCTCGTCCATATTATCAGCGGAGAGAATAGGCGACTGCTCTGCCAGCAGTTCATCCTCTGAGCTCTCCTCCTTGATACATTCCAGGGTGTGAGTGTCACGGCTCTCCATCACTTCCTGGAGCATTGAGAGGTTTTGGCCTGAGGAGACACTTTGAAGTACCTGTAGAAACTGCAGCTGGATGGTGGAAGCAAGTGTCGGATCTTTCTCTTTTTCTATTGGAGATTCTGAGTTCCGTTCATCTTTTGCGTCTTCATGATTTGTTCCAGTTGGAGAGTTCTCCTTATCTTTTACAAGCGTGGCTTCAGATGACGCTTCATAATTTGAAGGAAATACATAAGAGTCTTCTGCATCTCTTATTGGAGTATTCAACTCGTCATTTATTAGGAAAGGCTCAAACCGCTGTTCAAAACCTTCAGGTGGTGCATCAAAGTCGTCTTTTTCAGATGGTGCGTCAGAATCATATTTCTTTTTTCCGAGTGCTGCATCAGAAGCTTTATCATCTCTTCTAGACAGGGCATTGGACTCCTCTTCAACTTTCCCAGTTAGATCATTGTCATCATCCTTCTCAGACACATCTTCAGAGTCTTTAGCTTTTTTAGTTGGAACATGGAATGTTTCTTCAATATTTCCAGTCAGGGTATCAATGCACTCATCTTTTCCAAAGTGTTCTTTATTTCTTCTAGCTGGGCTATTGGACTCTTCTTCAATGTGTTTCGCAGGCACGTCACAGCCTTCTTCGTCTTTCAAAAGTGAGACAAATAACCCTGGGGAATCAGAATCATCTTCATTTTTTCCAGTTTGGGCATTAAATGCTTTTATAGATGTGGCATGATATAAGTCTTCATTTCTTGTAGTTGAGATATCAGACTCTTGATTTTTTTTAGTTGTGTCATGAGATGCCGTTTCATCTTTTAGGAGTAAAGAATCAGACCCCTGTTCATATTGTACAGGCATGACATCAGACTCCATTCCATCTTCAGTCGGAGTAGAATAATTACCGTTATTATTTCCAAGTTGGTTATCAGACTTGGCAGCGTTTTCAGAGTCTTGTTCATTTTCCCTATACATGGTACAAGAATCTTCGTGGATACTTTCAGCTGGCGTTAGAGACTTCTCGTCATCCTTCTCGTCATCTTTTCTTGATGAGGTATGAGACCAGAATTCATTGCCTTCAATTGGGATACAACACTCTTTTTGGAATATGCCAGGATACTCAATTATATCTTTTATAATTGAGACGTCAGACTCCTTTTCATATTTTACGAGACTTTGACCTGCAAACACAGCCTCCCCCTCGTCTTCTCCTATGTGAGTAAAATAGTCGCCTTGATCTTTTCCAGGTAGAGTTACAGAGCCTTCTTCATCTTGTTCAGACTCTGGTTCATCTTGTTTATTCGAAGTGCTGGACTCCTCTTCAATGATTCCAGTTGGTAGTTCAGAGTCCTTTTCTCTTTTATCTGGGGCATAAGACTCGTTGAAAATGTTTCCAGTCAAGGTATCTTCTTTACATGACAGAGGTTGGGCATCAGACTTCTCTTCATCTATTTGTGTTGGAGCAACTGAATTGTCTTTTTGTGCACCGGAGTCGTTTTTGTCTCTTGTAGTTGCGTTATCATACTCCTCTTCCCCTTCAACTTCTACAGTTGCGTCATCAGACCCTTGCTTATCTTTTATAAGTGAGGCATCAAAACATTTTTCATATTTTCTTGTTGGAACAACATTGCTCTCATGCATTCCACATTGGGCATCTGAATTTTCATTCTCTCTATTAATTGGGGTCTCAAAGTTTCCAGTTGAGTTTTCACAGTCCCCTTCATCTTTTATTAATGTGGCATCAGACCACTTTTCATCGTTTGCTGGTGGAGCATCAGAGTTGTCTTCATCTCTTTTAATTTGGTTATTTGACTTCTCTATCGTGTTTCCAGTTGGGTCTTTAAAATCTTCTTTTCCAGTTTGTGTGCATGAGTTCGCTTTATCTTTTATAGTTGGGCCATCAGATGATTTAACATTCACAGTTGTGCAATTAGATCCCTCTTTGTCTTTCATTATTGAGGGAGACTCGTTTTCATGATTCACCGGTAGGGCATCACATTCCACCATTTCATCTTTGTTTCTTCTAGTTTGGGGATCAGAATTAGGCTTTCTAATTGTGTTGTTATACTGCTCTTCATCTTTCAATAGCAAGGCATCAGAATCTTTTTCCTCCTTTTGAGGTGAGGCAACAGACAGCTCTTCATCTTTTGCAGGTAGAGAATTAGAACCACTCTCATTTTTTATAAGTGGGACATAAGACACAGCCTCATCTCTTGTAGTTGGAGAGTCAGACTCCTTTCCAGTTTTGCTTATTGTATCAAAAGAGTAGTCTTCATCCTTTCCAAGTTGGTCATGGGATTTGTTTGGTCTTGTTGGGTCATTTGGTCCATCTTCATTTTTCATTAGTGAGGCGTCATAAACCCGTTCATCTTTTTCTTGTTGGGTGCTACAGTCTTCATCTATTACAGTTGAGATTGTGATCTTGTTTTCATCATTTCCAGTTTTAGACAACTCTTTATTTCTTGCATTCGTGGCATTTGATTCTCCAACCTCTTTTCTAATTAATGCACCATCATTTTCACTCACTTCATCTTCTCTGATAAGAAAACAAGGCTTCATTTTATGGATTTTCCCCTCTTGTTGTGTTTCAGTTTTGTTCAAACTTTGTGCATCTAAACAGATGAGCTCTTGCTTCACTTTTTTAACCAAGTCATCAGATCTCTCTTCATCTTTTACTGGCGAAACATTATGATTTTTATCATCTCTTCTGGTCGGTACATCAGGTTCTTCTTGAAATCCATGAGATCCATATTCATCTTTTGTGAGTGGAATATCAGAACTTTCTTTGTTGCTTGTAGTTAAGATATTGTGTTCATCTTCAGTGTTTCCAGTGAGGGTATGAAACCCGTCATCATGTTTTATGAGTGAGCTCATAGACTCATTTTCATCTTTTTCATGCAGAACAATGGACTTGTCTTCCACGTTTTTAGTTTGAGTATTAATTTGTTCATTTTGTTCAGTTGGAGCATCATTATCCTGTTCTATAGGTTGAGGGCAAGACCTCACTTCATCATCTCCAATTGGCATGCTGGTATATTCTTTATCCTGTCCATTTGGTGAAAAGGTGTTCTCTTCATCTTTTATAGATGGGGTGTCATACCACTCTTCATCTTTTCTCATTAGGTTGTCAGAATTCACTTCAATGTTTCCAAAAACATTGTCCGCATCATCCTCTTGAATATCTCCCCTTGGGGCATCAAACGACACTTCATCCTTTTTCATTTGAACACCAACGTCTTCTTCATTGTTTGTGGCTGAGATATGAGTCTTCATTTTGTCGTTTCTGGCTGGGGCATCAGACTTATCTTCATCTCTTCTAGTGGTGGTGATGGACTCCTCTATCGCTTGTATTGTTAAGGCATCATATTCATCTTTCACATTTCCGGTTAGCATCCCAGGCTTTATTTCATGGACTTCATCATCAGTTTTATTTTTGTCTGAACTGAATGCATCATTCCCAGCGATATTGGTTAGACCGGACTCCACAAGAACACAAGCAGCATTAGGTTTCCCATCTACATCCATCCCATTTTGATCATTAAGTAGTATATTGCGTTTGTGTTTCACTTGGATCACAGAATTTTGGGTGGAGTCTGGTGAAGTGGGTGGGCTTGAAACTGATTCAGCCATATTTATATTCTGTTGACATGATTCTCCTACACACACCTCCCTTGATTTGAGATAGTTCTCCTCAGAATCACTTGGTTCTGTTATTTGTCTTTCTTCTGGGTGTACTGGACTGCATCTCAAAGCAGTCAGTGGTTGTTCCTGATGAACAAAGCCTATATCACAGCTTTCATCATTATAAGGATTTTTTGCTGTAAATTCATTCGATGAAACAGACGGAAAGGATGATGGGTTCAAAACTCTTTCACTGAGCAGATCATGCTTTGAAGTATTGGGCTCAGGTTTGAGATCATAACCACTCTCTGAAGGAAGAAATATCTCCTGGAGTCTGTCGCCATCTTCTGTGACAGAGCTACCTTGTACACCCTCAACAAAAGGGGCCACCCAAAGTGATGATTTGCCCAATTCGCAATTTGTCAAATGTCCAGCTTTGTAGAAATCATTCTCACTGGACATTGCATTAACCTTGTAACATTGATTAGCATCAGTGGAAGACTCACTGTGGCTTTCTAGTGCAATAGCACAATGTGAAGATGAAGCAGCAGTTTCACGGTACTCATCCTGCTTATCAGCCAGTAGTTTAATGACTCCATTAAGTGAGTTGGTGACATCAGAGAATGAAGCCGATTTTTCCAAGTCAAGGACACACTCGGGAGAAACCTCCTCCCTAAAGGAGGGTGACATCATCAGTGGCTCATGACCAGAGAGTAATGAAGAAGAATGATGATCACTTATCTCCGTTAAATATTTTCCTGCCTCATCATCTAAAACTAAAACAATATCATCCTCTATCAGGAGAGAAGACTTTCTTTTGGATGATTTCTGTGTTTCTCGGTCTTCGTTCACATCAACAGGACCAAGATTATTATCATCTGGGTATGGCAGGCTGCACTTTCCTTCTGAATAAATCAAATCTGCTGAATAAATGTCTTCCTCTGTCTCCTCAGTGTTTCCCTCCAGGTCATTGACAGATGTGTCATCCAAAATGCCCTTTTCTTCAAACTGTGCATCCAACTGAATATCACCGTAATGTTTTCCTCCCTTAAACACATCACCATCTGAAGTGTTATTGATCGTCCTCGATGCATTGCACAATGGCTCAGCACTAAGCTGTGCAGCAAGTTGATGGCTGCTTTCCTCTGAGCACACCGATGGTGAGTCAGCATTACATCTGTTGATAAAAGCAAGCTCTTGGGTAGTTGGAATCTTGCAAACATCATTAGCATCGTATTGATCCTCAATATATAAATTATCATCAAGCGTTTGGTAGTCTGTTGGCCTTTCAGTGAGCGTAACAGCTTCTGTGCCATTATCCATACAATCCATTTTTAGATCATCATTTACATTTATGTTGTTGTCAAGTACCCCATCAAATGAGGGGACGGAATGATGCGGATTGATTTTGTAATTCTTTGTGTTTATCACCATTTCTTCTGCTTTCTCACTTATGAATGGCAGCTCAAAGTCCACCTGCTCTGAAAGATCTTCAGTATTGATAGTCCAAGGCACCATACTGTGTTGGGTGCTATCATATAATACAGAATCTTCAAGAAATAAATGGATCATTCTAATTAATGGCTTGTCAAGTATTAAAACCCTTTTTTGAGACTTTGGGTCGATGTAACTGTTTATCATTAGGTAGGATGTAAAAAGCTGCTTTGTCTCCAAAGGAGTAAACGCAACTCCGGCAGGGCTACGTCCATCTACTCTGAGTTTTCGACACATGAGCCAAGATGAAAACTTTTCATCAAGGTGATCAACATCGAGAAACTCATCAGGGATTTCTATGGATTTTAAGATGTCTGCCGTGTAAACGTCAATGTAACCGTTTTGTACGGCACAATTGATATCTACAACCTCAGAATTTTCTGGAATATAAAAAGCTGCGACTTTCCCTCTACTGCTGAGCAGCCTGCTTTCAAACACATCAGTGCTGCGATGCTCATAGTATTCCGATGATGTGGCACTAAACTGGCATTCATTCGGCCGAGGCAACACAAGGCCTACGAACTGATGTCTGTTCCCAAGTACGATGAGTGTACTGCTAAAACTCATCAAATCACACTGAACTTCTGCATCTACTCTTACTCCATCTCCATTGTCCAAGTTTCCAGAGGAAGAATTAACTGTTTGTGTTGCTCTTGAATTATCATTTTCTGTTGGGGCAGCAACATTTTCCTCAGAGGGATTTAACTTTAATATTCTGTCTAGGTTGTGGACAGATGTCATAGTCTTAACAGTTCTCCCTGGTGTCACTGATTTATTCCCACTTATGCACTCCAGTATCAGTCTATTAACCTGCATGGCTTCTAGATGAGACTCATTTGCATTAGAATGGTCGTGTGCCATTTTCTGCCTCTGGAGAATGTTAACATAGACAGAAGCAGGAATGAGCCCTTCCTGAAACGCTGTCTTAAGCATCACCGTATCTCCTGAGTAGGCCACATTCAGTCCATCACTGACTTGCTTGACTTCTATCATCTTTACGACAAGCTCGTCGACCGTGGACGCTTCCCTCGCTGCTGCTGCGACGTCGCAGATGGACACGGAGGTCACGTCTGAATCCTCTATGCACTTGTTCTCCATGTTTAACTCCTGCAAATAATTCCCGGTTGTCGATGTGTGAGGAGCATCGTGTTCGAGAACATCATCCCAGCACATCTGAGACTCAGACTTAGACAGGTCTGGGGTCGGAAGGAGAAACCCAATTATGTCATTACTCAGGCCGTCCATTGCCTGGGTCCAAATACAGTCCACGCTACTGGTGGCTTTCACGTCCTATGAAAAGGGAGAATAATACCAGTTATTGTTGATCTAATGACCTATTATGACACTTTATGTATTCAAAAATCAAGGCAAATATGTACTCACCAGTAGACCAATATGTTAAAGATCACGTGCATGAGTTCAACACTGCATCAGCGTTGCGAACAAGAAAGTGTCAGGCCGTCAGCGTACAGTGAAAGCAATCATGCTTCAACTTGTTGCGGAAAGTGTTTGTTAGTCACATCACACAGTGAACTATTGGAGGAATCAACCTTATTAGGTAGTTGAATATCAGCATAAAGACCGAAACAGACACGGCTAAGCATGTTTACAGCATACTCCAATGATCTGGTTGCAAATATCAAAATGCAGTTTTTTTCAATTGAAAATAATGAGACGTGTTGGACTGATTGCTACAAAGAAGAATGAAAAGAGATTATCATGCAATGAACAATCTGATAACACTCATTGTGAGGTCATTACAAAATACAAACGCATTCCATTGAATAAAAGCACAACTTCCAACCTCATGTTCATGTGTGGGCTGATCAGAACAATGCTGGGAAAGGTCACTGTAGGCCTGACTGAGCTCCTTCAACTGTTCCTGGGCTTTTTCTTTCTCCTCTTCTGACATCCTGTGAGTGAAAAAAAAAATCAGCTTTTGAATTCGTATGTTGCATAAGGACAGTGTTGTACATGTCAGTTATGTAATTGCCTGACTTACTTTTCACTGTGTTTGTTCAGCATCATTTCTGTGGCCCTAATAGCTTCCGCGATCTGCTCTTTCTTAGTAACCATTTCCTCCATAGAGACCTACAACATCCAACAATCACTAGTCAATAGTTTTATCAAGAGAATACTAATCATGTAAGTATTTTAGACATAAGAAATAAATCCTGTCATAAAGATAAGAAAGCTCCAAGTTAAATCCCAAGCACTGACGCAGAACCTCAACAAACAGAGATTCACATATATTTTGCCCATATGCCCATATTGTTAATTGAATACCTCACTGAGGGTCAAATTTTGCCCACTCTATGCATAGCCATCATTTATTGTGGTCATGAAGTCCATTGATATTTGTACAAAATAATGACTAGAACAGTGATGGTGAAATGTGTGATTCACCTTTGTCACTTGTGAGGATTAGATGTGCTATATTGAATCTAAATACAAATATATATGCAATTGTTTGATAAAGGGACAGTGGTTTGTGACAAACTGGTGTGCTGTTTTCTAACATCATAACTAATATTGTTATGAATACTATTAACTATAGAACTGCATAGCAATATGAAAGGTATGAGAACACTGGGTTAGTATTAAAAGCCTTTAAATTGGTATTTTAAAAGGAATTACTTGCTTGATTTTACAAATGGGCTTTCACACTATTTAAAGTGAATGAAATAACGTTCTTTTCAAGACGCTCTGTCTGAAACATGGGTGCTTGTGCAACAATAAGAGGAGTTTGTATCAGACTGAGCACTTGATTTGATTAACAAAAGATCCCTTTATAGTGTCAAATATATTGCGTAAGCAGATCAGAAAGATGTGTTTTTATTAAAAGTCACATAATAGGATAAGAACAAAAATCCTCAAAGCAAAATATTTTTTTATCAAGTTAACAACAACTAAACAAATACATATTATTATTATTACCTGGGAGTTATTTGAAGCATCTCTGTTGGCATTACTATCTTTCAGAGTATTTCCCTCATTGCTCGCATTCTGTTTCACATTAGACATCCAACCTAATAGTTTGCTAACTTTATCACCGTGCTCTCGCTTTTCTTCATCCACCGATCTCTGGAATTACAACAGTTAGGGGTAAGAGAATGACTATAAATTGTCAAGAAAAACAAAACTGTTGAATCTCAATTTCCTCAAATGACAATGATAAAACAGACCCAAATACTGACCAGGGGGGGGAAATAGTACAGGGATTCAGATAGGAATAGTTTTCATGCTTCAGTTGGACCCAAAGGGGATGATATTTGAAATACAGAAAACTCCTAAAACTTAAAATGTCTTATAATTAGTAAAAGAATAAAAAAAAAAACTGTGTCAAATTAATTTGAAGGCAAGCGCAATGATCCCATGCTTACGTACACATTCTTTAAGCAAAGAAAATAATATAGCTACACATCGCGCCAACATAAATCATATTTCCAGTATTTACTTTTTTTTTTAACAAGAATACCCACAAGTTTTTATTTCAACTTCCTGGGAAGAAAACTTGCTAAAGATCCAAACTCTTGACCTTTAGCAGCCTCAAGTAATCTTAAACCAGTGTGGCAGTCATAAACGCTTCTTTCAAGCGCTTCTTTGAATGTGATTCGTCTCTTGGTCTTTGGACAAGTGAGGCATTTGTTGTGGGACTTTTCATCTTTAATAGCTGAGGCCGTGGCTTTGTCAACAAGGCCTCTCTGAATGACTTCCTCCAGTGAGACTCGGTCGTGGGTGTCAGGGTTGATCAATCCACCAGTCAGCAGCTGAAACTCAATACAGCGGGTGCCAACATCCTTGGGTAAAATATTTTCCTGGACTGCCTGAGTGATGGACACAGACTTTGCAGTCTTGGGGTGAGTGATGCCATTGAATACCTGCTCAAATTGCTGTAGTTTCTGCGCAAGCTTCTCATTTAAAAGACCTTTACTAATCGCTTCACTAACTGTAAATTTCTCCCCGGAGAAGGGGTCACAAATACCTCCGGTGCAGGCTTGGGCCTCCAGCAATTTCAAGGCAGTGGTCCCGTCAGTAAAACCCTGTTGAAATCCCTCAAGGACTGACAGCCTCTTCTTCCGAGTGAGGTCCCAAAGACCAGCAATGGGGCTGTTTACGTCCTCCACAACAACCATTCTTGAAAATATGATGTCGGCAATCTCGTAGATACTAAGATGGCCGTTCCTGTAGCGTTCCAGCTCAGATGTTTCAAGAAACCTCTGACTGAGAGCAGACTCTAGACAGAGCTTTCTTCCATTTTTGACATCTGTGATGATGTGACGCAAAACTCCGTTGCCGTCATCTACAGACGTCTCGTGCCATTCACTCTCCTGCTGTGACAGAAACAGGTAGGTCTGCTTGTCAATGTGTTTCTTCTTGAAAGCTTCATGGGTAGACATCTCAATCCCACGGCTGCTGCTGACAACAGACACCCGGTGGGAACTTGTGGGAGAGCTACTGGTAAGATGCCGGTCCCCAACCGGAAGGAGGAGGACTCCACCGTCAATGTCATAAAGACAGGCCTTTAGTACTTCACAGTAGTACGCTCTCTGTCCAGTATCGGGGTTGTGGAAACCTTTGGGATTGCGGACTGGATCGTACAGAATTTGAAGAGTCTCCTTGTTTAGAAAGCCATGATCAATAGCAACGCTCTGCGGCATTCTGAAACTGCCTTCCGGGTTAACCACTCCACCGGTGGCTATCTGTACTTCAAGGATCTTCTTACCTTTGTATCGTTCAAGAATACTCGCCTCCATTGCCTGGAACACAGACAACCTTTGGCCGGCATGCATATAGCCATGAAAAGCTTTCTCAGCCTCCATCAGTTTGTCTTTTAAGCTTGAATCAAAAATCCCTCTCTCAAGAGCCTCGTCTAAGGAGTATATCTGGCCCGTGGTCAGATCAGTGAGACTTCCTGTCGCTGCCTGAGATTGCAGAAATTCCAAAGCGTACACCTTCGCCAAGAAACCCTTCTCAGCTGCCTCTAAGAAGGAAATCTTTTTCTTACTCGACTCCACATATATTCCGGCGATGGAAGTTGGTTTGCCGACATAGGGCGCGATTGATGCTTGTACTTTGTCTATTGAGATCAGCCCTTTTTCAAATTTATGGAAAATCTCTTCATCCAAAATCTTATATTTGATTAGGTTTTGAATAGCTGGGCTTCTTTTGAGATCAGTGAGATTCAAAGCTGTTGTGTTCCACAACCTGAAGCTGTCCCTACTTTCTGGAGCACTTTTCTTGGGTGTATTTCTTGCTTCAGGAGATTCTTTGAGACGATATCTTGTTGTTGTAAGGACGCTGTGTGTTTCTTTCTGGTACTCTGTGGGTACAGACAGGGCCATGTATCCCTGCGTTTTGGGGATCAAATCGTTACCCGAGTAAATCTGATATGTTTCGGTCGTATATTGTCTTTGTGGGAATGTGACGTTTTGAGAACTTGAACTCGTCAAAGTTGTCTCACTAGGAATGACTTTGATTTCATCTTGTTGGAAGTCTATTAGAATGTCTTCTTTCTTCAATGTTGCCATCTGTGAATTGAAAATTGAAAGAACTTTTGATTAGAAATAACAGAAGAAAATGGTAGAGGTAAATTGACTGCTGACACAAAGACTTCGTCCCGTACCTCGATTGAGCTTTTCATGAGTGGATTCTCCTCCTCCTTGCTGCATTGTGGTTCTCCTTTCTGCATGGCTGTCTTGAGCATAGCAGTCTCAGAGTCTTTCAAATAGTGATGGCCGTCTTTGATGACTTCCTGTTTCCTAAATCTCTGGTTTTCCTTCTCCGTTGGAACCCTCTGAAGAGTTGGAACCTCTTTGGTGTTTGAATTGATTGGTCCAGGATGGGAGCTAGTGTCCTTTGGCGTCACTTTATAAGCATCTTGTAGGAGCTGTGTTGAACGAGCCTTACTTGGTGAAGCATTCACCTTTGAGTATAGTTGAAGTTTGTCCTCTTCAGGTTGAGTACTTTGCAATCTTGACGTTAGTAAATCTTGGTCATGCATATTTTTTTCTTGCTCCAATTTCTCCAATTTGTTGCCCAATTGCTGCTTTGGTTCCAATGTCATTCGTGGGGCTACATTCAATACTTGGATCTCTTCTTTGAGATATTCATTGAGCATCTCTTCTAATTCTAAACTATATGAACGCTTTTGTGACACATCTGTCTCACTAGTGATTTCGGACTTTGCTAACATCACTTTCTTTTCCATTTCTTTCTGCACTAACATCAGATGCTTTTCATAGCCCTGCCTCTGTAGTTCTAGCTTGTTTTTCAATTCCTCAAGCATTCTCTTGCACTTCCCAACTTGCTCCTCCATCAGCTGTGTCCTCACTCTGAGAAGAGAGTTTTCTTTTTGCACTCTCCCTGCTTCTGCGTTGTTGCACTGAAGCTTTTCCCTCAACAATATGATTTCAGATTCCAATGAGATACTTTTCCCTTGAGCATCAGTTTTCTCTCTCTTAAGGACCAAATTTTCATGTTGGAGATTTGACTGGGATTGGTCGGAGTTAGACATCCCTTCTGTCAATGTTTTATTTTTCTCCTGCTCACATTCAAGCTGCGTTATTCTAGATTCTTTGTTTTTCCTTTCTTTGCCCTCTTTAGCCAATTCATCTTTTACTTTCTGCAGAGAAGCGCTCAACTCTGAAACTTTAGCTTTCAAGTTTTCAACATTTTTCTCTGCAGCGTTTTTCTCCATTTGAAGAGTAAGTATCTCCTGCTTTAAATTCCCTGTCATTTTGTCTGAGCTCTGTGTTGGGCCCTTGAAATTGTGCTCATATTTGAAGAGCTCATCTTCTAATGCTTTAACTTTGCTGAGATGTTTGTTTATCACAGAAGATCCCTTCTGAATTTCTGCATTTTTGTTTTTCAACATTGTGTTCAAATCATCAATCTCAGCACTTTGTATGTGGACCTTACGCCCTGCTATCTCTTTTTCAGCTAAGGCAGACTTAAGGTCAGATTTCAGCGCTGTTATTTCTCTCTGGTAGCTCGTGACGTTGCAGTTGAACGTGCTATTTTCTTCCGTTAAGGTTTTCACATGCTCACTGTGATCTTGCAGTTTTACTTGAAGCTCATGGGAGTTCTGGGATTTTGTATTGAGCTCTGCCTCAATAATTCTGACCTGTGACTTTGCTGCTTCTACCTGAGACTTTAGAATTTCAATTTGCTGATCTTTTCTCTCTATTTCCATTCGAGCTTGCTCATGTTTCTCCTTTGCATTCTTCAAACTATTTTCCAAGTCAGCATTTACCTGCTTTGACTCATCTGCTTTCTTTTGTAACTGAGAAGCCACAAATTCACAATTTTGAATGCCTGCCTCGAGACTTTTACATTTGAACAGACATTCTTGCTCAGATCTCTTCATGACTGCAACTTCCTCTTTGGCCTCTTGAAGCAGGTCCTTCCAGTTTTGAATTTCACTCTTCAAAGACTTCATCTTTTGCTCTAAATAGGATCTGTCTTTTTCGACCGACTCAGTGTGAAGCTGAAGAGCTTTCAAATCACTTTCGGACGACATATTTAATCTTCTAAGCTCAGTACATTTAAAGTTCAATTGATTTATCACCACCTGCTTCGAAGCGAGCTCTTCCTCCAAACTGCTAATCTTTTGAATGTTATCCTGATCCATGGAGCTCCTTCTGTGAATTTCTCCTTGAGTAATCTTCAGCTGTTCCTTGAGACCTTCAACCTCTGTATTTTGGAAGAAAGAATTTTGCTCCAGTGAGGATTTTGCTCTGTTAAGTGCTCTGACTTCCTCTTGCAGTTCAGAGATTGTTTGTTGCAAGGTCAGTGTCTCCTGGTGAAGATCTTCTAATTTCTGTCTCAGACTGAACCGCTCTGCTTCCATGTCCAGCTGAAGCTTCTTGAGTCGATTATCTCTATCATCCAACAGCTTTTTATAACTTTGAGCTTTCTCCTCAGATATTTCTGCTCGCTTCTGGACCATGGCTAGCTCATCATATTTCTGCTGTATATCCTCTTTTAATTTTTGATATTCTCCAAGTATGTTTGAATGGGACTCACTGGAATAATCACTTTGAACATTTTCCTTTTTCATTTCCTCCACTATTATTTTTCTCTGAAATGTGGGACTTCGGTCCATCAGAACTTGGTTTTCATTGACAAGGTCGTCCAGTTTCCTCTGAGCGTTGGACCACTTGGCCTCTGCCTGCTCAATTAACAATTTAGAATGACTTAGTTCTTGCTCACTGGCAGCTTTGTCAGCCATTACTCTCTCCAATTTGGCCTGACACTGACGAACATCATGCTCAAGCTGCGATTTCTGAAACGTTAGATCTTCATTCATCCGCTGTTGTGTTTTTAGTTCTCCTTCCAGCCTTTGCGACTGTGCTTGTCTTTCAATTAGCAAGGCCTCTTGTTCATGCACCAGCAGATTAAGTTGGTTAAGTTTTATATCCCCTGCAGTTTTTTGGAGCTCCGTGCTCTCTGTCCTTTTTGCATTCTCTGCTCTTTCAAAAGCCATTTTGTTCTAAAATGCAAAACAATAAGTTATCCATCATGGTATGCGTAACAACATTGACCTTTTCCCTTTTGCAAGAGGGCGGAAGCAAGCTTAAGAAAGAACCAGGAATGTCATCATGACACAATAAAAAAGCTCCACGATTTATAAACATAACATACTTAAAATTCACTAAAGAGCCTTTACTCTCCAATAAGACCAGAAGTAAAGATCCTTAAAACTCCAGCTCCTTCCCCCCAAAAAAACCAGTCACCAGCATGACCACAAAATAGTAACATGATAGTCTTGGAATAAACCAACAACCAAATAAAACCTTTGCAAAAGAGCTAAGTGAGAAAGCAAGAGGAGTTTAATGAAACACCACAAGAACATGCAAATATGAGAAGGGCTTCACAGCATTCACATCAGCCAAAATGTTTTGCTGTAATGAGAAAAAATAAATAAATTTGACAAATTCACCTCCTCGTCTTCCGCTCTCTTCAGGGTTTCACTTGCAAACTTCACATACTGCGTCATGAGGGTCACAAGGGCTGTATAGCGGGTGCGAAGATCCATAAACTGGTGGGAAAAGAAAAAAAAAGATTGTTGAGACATAAAGATACTACATGCATTAAATAAATAAAAGGTCAGATCAATTACCTCCTGTTGGATAATATCAGAAGAGCTCTGCAGCTTGCGTTTCTTGAGCGGAGATTTGTGTTGGGAATCAACCATCGCTCTGAAGGTCATCAGCAGGAGCTCATAATCCTAAAAACATTTACATTGTGGAAAATGGTGGAACTCTTGAGTTTAAATACAACGAATTACCTTGATGACAGAGGAGCACTGTTCCGAATACTTCTGACATTCATCAAGCTGGCTCTGCTTTTGTTCAATTTCAGCAACAAGAACCTAAACAAGAAACAGAGCATATATTGTACATAAATATTTGATATAAAAATGTGTGCTATTCATGATACGACATACAAGCGGTTGAGTCAGCTATTGCCTTACCTTCTGTTTGTTCAACACTTCAGCAAAAGCCTTGCTATCTTCTGGCTTATTTTCTTGGGCCATTATCTGTTCTGCCTCAACTTCTCGAATCCATTCGTCTAGACTACTGTAGGAGTCTTTGTAAAGCTTCAGGAATTGGCTATTGGCATCCAAATCCCTAAGCCTGGAAAAAAAAAAGTTGTGTCATGGAAGAGGACCGTCTGCCATGTTTATCTCCCTCAATCTACAATTCATTTACTCTTACCTGCTATCAATTTGGGAGTGAACGTTGCGCCATCTCTCATTCAGTTGGTCGGCTTTCTCCTTGTGCCAGTCCAGATCAAAGTCGCGCTCGTTGTGGGACTTAAACATGCGGTCACTGGTGAGTCGGGCTTTCTGCAGTTCATCCTCCAGATTGTGGAAGACCTCCTGGTTTTCATCAATCTCGGTTCGCCATTGCTGAAATTAGAAGGA
The DNA here is from genome assembly GCF_054491065.1 of Syngnathus leptorhynchus. NCBI lineage: Eukaryota > Metazoa > Chordata > Actinopteri > Syngnathiformes > Syngnathidae > Syngnathus > Syngnathus leptorhynchus. The sequence goes on along the minus strand of NC_141204.1, from coordinate 6,912,763 downwards.
AGAATATTTATTCAAAATGGGCAATAATATACTGTAGAGGTTATAAATGTGCACCACCTTCAGTATGGAAGTGACTGTTTCAATAGACTGAAGGTCAGAGTTGATCGCATCTTCCTCATAGAGTTTGGATTCGTAGGCCTTCACCAACGCCTCTGCGCTCTGGCTGTGCTTCACCACCAAACTGATCGTCTTCAGTCTGCCACACATGTCAAATACAACAAACTTTGTTGTCTCTTTGTCCCAAGCTTAAGAGTTTAATGATATAAAAAAAATTCACACTCACTTGTCCATGTATATAGAAGACATTGAGTGCACTTGGCTCATGCTCTGAAGCACAATGCTGAGTTCGGCGGAGAGAGTCTGAGCAGATGGAAAGCCGGCAGCTTGTCTGAGGAACACCTCACATTTTTCATTCATGTTATCCAGGTCTTCCTTAAATTTGTTCAGCTCTTCCATTTTCTTCTACAAAGTGGATAAAAATGAAACATGATTACAAAAAAATAACTTCCTAAATGTTCCACAACAAATCAGACCTCTTGCTCAGTGATGCGCTGCAGACTCTGGTACATGTCGTCTCTGTCCAGAGGCGTGCGGATTTTCCTGATCAGTTGCTCTTCGTGGGTCTCCAGATGCATCCGGAAGTTGCGTATTTCTGAGATGTAACTATTGTACAAAGACTCCTCGTGTTCCTCTGTTTAACACAAACAAACAAACAGAACTCGTTTGTAATATGTTCCAGACTTTAGATTTGAAATGACAGACATTTCCTTACCTCGCTCTGCAGATTTGAGTAGTTCTTGGTAATATTCCTTGCAGCCTGCAACGTCCCTCTCCAGCTGAGCACAGTCTGCCACGGTGAACACCTCAGACTCCTCACAGTCTTCCAAGAACTCATCAAAATGAGACTGAATGTTGCTCAAAACTTGCTGATGCTCACCTGGTAGCATCGTTTTAAACTGTAACATGGAAAGAAAATGTGAACAATGTCATGTGGATTGTGAATGAGATGGTCAACGCCTGAAGAACATACAGAAGCTACATTCCAGTGGCGGATGGTGCGTATATCAGCCATGAGACAGTGCCAAGACGCCACACTTTTCATGTTGATGTGGGAGTGATGCCAAAGTGACAGAACATTCTGGTATAATTCTTCCGTTCTGGAAGAAAATAATACACTTGTTTCAACACATCATACATACGCAGTACACGCAATCAAATAATGCAGGTAAGCATTTTACTTTGAAGCCATCTCCACAGCCTCTTTGTTAGGTGGGGGCACGGTGAAACAGACAGAGGGCACCATGGCCTCATTGCCTGCAGGGTTGATCACTTTCCACTTGGCTCGATGACTGTTGTTGGCCAGCACGCACTCATCCTCTTTATAAATGGTTATCTGAAAGAAAGTGATACAAACTCAGTAGTACTTAAAATGATTGCTAATAAGTAATTAAGTAATCATGGAGTTCACAATTACTGAGGAGATTAGCTGCACCTCTATTTGTCGATAATCACAGATGGCTTGGACAGGGATGGAAGATCGAAGAGTGCTGTCAGGGTTCCTCGGCTTGAGCTGCACAATATTCTTGGCTCGACCCATCAGCCCGGCTACCATGTTGCGGTATTGAAGAAGCTGCTCTTTCTCTTCCTAAAGCGATACAAGCCCCAAGCAGTGTTGTCACCTTCAGATTTCATTAAAAGTATCTCTGTGAATGCCCTGCATGCCCATGCAAGTTTACCATGGATTCCTGAAGGAGATCCTCCAGCCTGTGCAAGCTGCTGGTTCGGTCACAGCTGTACTTTCTCTGAATGGCCTCTTGCAAGCTTCGAAGGAACTCCATGGCTTCTTTGGCATCACTGAAAAACTGTAAAAAGGGAAAAGAGTTGTGAGCCGCACAAAGCAGATTAAAGCTAAAAGGAGGACTCACCTCAAAATAAACAGCATTGTCCCTTAGATGTTGTTCCACACACGAGCACAACTGCAGGATCCAACTCCACTGTGTTTTCATGGCAGCTCTGTATGCCTGCCAGGAATCGTATTAAAATTAGACAAAATATCCCAGGATGAAAAGTCTCCATTGAATTTCAATAATACCACGCAGGGTGGAGACAGCACTGCAACAATAAAAGGTTGGCTTACTTCAATAGTTAACCGAGCTGGGTGACTCTTAAAAAGAAGACGCTCCGCTAAGTCTTGTACAGACTTGATCACTTCTTCCTTTTCATCAAGCTCCTTCATCAGATCCTGTTTGGACACATTAACGGATTTCTGACTTACAGCAAAAAAACAAAAGAACTTGTCACTGTATCCCCGGCACACGCTAAGATGTATTCAATGGGAAGCATTTGTGAGAAACTCACAGCATGGTAGTCTCTTTTCTTGGATATGTTGCTGTTGCGATCACTCCAGTCAAATGCGACCTCCTCTTCCTCCTTCTCGTTAAGCCAGATGAGCTCACGTGTTGCCTGAGACACAAAGTCGTGCAGGCTCTCCAGGTTGCTTTGTCGCTCCTTTGAACACCTCTGAAAAGCAAACGTTTATAAATTCAAATGAGATAAGAAGCAAAGCCTTAAAAGATTCAGACTGATGTGACTTACCAAAAGTTTTTCATACTGCTTTTCCAGATTGCTTAATTTCTCAGAGTAGGTTTGTTTCAAGGGTAGTTCCATTTGAATCTGCGGGGAAAAATAAAACTCATTAGATTTCAAACAGACGAAACATTTTGCTCATTCGTCATGCGGGATTGCTCACTTCACTCAGTTTGGCCTCTTTCAGACTCATTTGGAATTCTTCGATAGCTCTTTGTACCGCTTTGTGGTTATCTAAGTGCGTCGCCACGCTTGGCATGTCAGATCCCCATTCAGAGCCATCTAATTGCAACTGGAAAAAAAAAAGTTTAGGTTATACCTGGATAAAAAAATGCAAGATAGACAAATGTAAAACCTTGATGCCTCACCTGCATGTCCTCCACCCATTTCAACAGGTCCTGAATGTATTCCAGGTTGACCTCATTTTCTGTCAAGCTGGAATCGGTCAGTGTGGACTTCATTAAGGGTTTGGGGATGTGCATGGGTGCGACTAGCCTGATGATGCCTGGCTCCATGTTGCCAGCGCTGCTCATATAGCTTTGCTCTGAAGCAGACTGCAGCCCACGGCTCAAAGACGGCGTAAGGCTCGAGGTGAATGTAGAGGTGCCGAAGCCTCCCTGGTTGAGTGAAGGAGTTATGCTCATGTTCTGGGAATAGCCAGAATTCAGGCTCTGCGTGATGCCCGAGATCATCATTTTGGTCTGCTCGGTCGTTAAAGTGCGGCCTTTGCTGTACAAAGAGGCATACTGCGCTCTCAGGGAGAGAAGATCGTCTCGTAGATTTGATACCCTGGGTTACAAACATTGTGTGACGTCGATATTCGGCCAGCATTATAGGTTGTTCAATAGGAAGTCATAAAATGGATTTTTACCTTCGAACTAGTTGATCTGTGAATGGATATTTTCCATCGAGAAGAACTTGGATGTCCACTACTTGTTGTCTCAGGATGTTCTCGCACTCCAAAAGGTGGCCGGCGATCTCGGCTTCATTTAGGAGATGGATGCCAGATTCAAGGCGTTTAACATCCTGGGAAAATAAAACAAACAGTTCATTTGGTGCTTTTGCCAAAAAACATACTGCTTTTGCTGTGTCACTCCATAAATAATTTTCTTCATGGAAAATCTTTGAAACATAAAAAAATAAGTGAAATTAAATCGAATGAAGGTATGACTATTTTGATATCTATACATCAGTTTTATTTTACTTATTTTTTTGTGCTACGAGCACTTACGTATTATATAACCATGTAAATGAAGAAAAAATACAAAACGTACAGATTGCAGGGAAAGCCTTGCCAGCCCCAACTTGTCCTCGCCGTGAACACAGTCTCGCTGAACCCTGTTGGCAATCTGCTGCAGCGTCTCAAGCCTGCAAAAAAAACAACAACAATATTTTCATGTATTACTATGTACAAAAAAAAAATGCAAGAGTCACATTCGAGACCGAGCAGGTAACCCACCTGGATCCAAAGGAGATATTGTTATTAAGAACAAAAGCGTTATTCATTAGGAAAGGTTCCGATCTGGTTTTAATGAAGCCGTTGTCACTGGAACCGTAGCTGTTAAAACTACTGTTACTCGTCGACGACACCCTGCTTAGGTACGCCATCTTTTCTACCTATCGCTCTTCGCTGATCTAATATTCTCTCATGGTCCACTGTTTGGATCTTAACCTCTAAAAATTACCAAACAGATGGAAGAGATGTCAACATGCTCTTATTTATAGCAGAGTTAGGTGAGGAGGGTGTGAGACCAACCCACCCTGAAATAATATTCTGTCCTCAGGCGAACTAAAATCACACAGCAGGTTGAGACAGTGCTCCTTTATAAAAGCTGCCGAAGGGTGGTAATTGCTGTCTGACAGTTTTGAAAACACACCCTTCTTTCAATGCCGCTAATATGGAGTGTTTAACAACCACAAAGGCAAAGCTGGATATGCCGATTTGTACAAACTATTATCAGCGATCAATAAATTTTAAACACTGTTAAAAAATATTAAAAAGAGGTAATGACCGTCAAGCCATAATCACAGACTGAGCATGCTATAAAAAAAAAAATCTTAATTTTTCTGACAGCATATTCATAGTCACATACCTTTCTACCTCAGGCCTCAGGCTTTTTTCTCTTTCCAGCATGGCAACAATTAATTTACCCCATTCCTTCTCCATATCATTTGGGTGATGACCCGGTGGTAAATGTATTCGTCCAAATTCGATCCACACCTGCCCAACGACACGTTATCGGATTATGACAACCGATGTGGTTTTAACGACACATACCCAGCTGATAATTTGGAAATTGCGTACCTCAAGCATTTTGTAGAAATTTTTTATTCTTGTCTTCTCATTCTCTTTCAGTGGAATCTCATGTTCTTTAAATTGCAGGTATTGTGTATAAAGTGCCTGTGCGGAAATTACAAATCAACTTTCAGAGCTTTCATCCAGAAACAAAGATAGAGTCAGACATGACATTTTGGTTTGATACCTTAAGTTCAGCAGGATTGTTGGGGAATGATCTATCGGCCATTACGGCGACGTTGTGTTTGATCCATTGACTGAGGTATTTGATCATGTTCTGGTACTCCACCCATTTAATGTCGATATCCTGTTAAGAGCACAAGTATCCACATTAGCATGTGCATAAACAATAGATGCACTCGTGGGGGATGCCATGAACTTACATTGGGGCTAATTCCCTCTCCATCCTCGGGAACCTTCGGGAAAGCATCATACAGTGTTGACACGTATGTGATGACTGACTTTTCATCAGGAGACTGAACATCCACATCTAGTGTGAGAGATCAAGAACAAATTCAGTCACAAGATGTGGAGTGTATTCATTGGTCCAGCTACAGAATATAACAACTCGGGTAAAAACACACCTTCTGGGTCGAGCAGTCTAGCAACCCCAAGTTGCTCAGCCACACCGAATGCATTCTCTAAATTGGATCGGTTGGTCTGTGTCGAGACCCGGCTCATGTCAACTAAGTCGGGTCTGCAAAAGATGCAAGACAGAAATCCATGAAATTGTCAGTGATAAAACACACATGATCATTAATGTAACTAGAAAAACAGAAAAAAACACAATATGAAAGCAGTCAGTGTTTTGTTTTGAAGATAACGGCCAATAACATTTGACCAATTATAAAACTATATATTTTTTTATTTTTTATTATTGCATAGCAAATATATGTTATGATTTGTAGCCAGGCACTCCAGGTTTCTTCCATATTCCCAAAACATGGCTGTTGAGTTAATTGAAAACGCTAAATCACAGGCCAGATTACGATCAGGATTGCATTTAGGCTCCTCAGGCAATTTGCTAATGATCTCTCATTTGATGGATTCCTACTATTTTGTCCGTACCTGTATTTGTGAATAATGGCGTTGAAGAGCCTGCCATCCCTCCAGGATGTCGTAAAATTGTCACATCTAACACCGACGTAGCCCTCCGTTATCTGCTTGGACCAAAGCAGCAGCCTCTCTTTGGCAGTCATGTCCTGGGACTCACCTGTGACGTGAATTTCTGAAATCTGTAGCCAAAGAAAAATGACGCAATTGATTCAAACTTGCATGGTTTAGTTATTCAGTTACAATCGGGCATAAAAGAATTTCGTCGCAATGGTTACATTAACAGTAAGAGCAACATCTGCAACAGCATCAGATAAGGTTATGTAATAAATTACCCAATACAGTACTGAAGCCTAAACTAATCCATGACAGCTCTTACGGTCGGAGGATATCAGTTGGTAGGGGGAAAAAAAAAAAAAGACAAATTTACTATGCTGAACGTTGGCTGACGCGCACAACAATCAGAAACAGTTGTTATTTTGTTTTCTTTGCAGCCAAAGCAAATGATTTTAAAAGAAAACATGCATTATTCAAAACTTATTTTCTTTCGAGTAATGTGAATTCAGGTAGTGGCGTTTCTCAATAAGTGCTTTTTTTTTTTTTAAGGCTCAGTGTGATATATATATTATGTCCAAAGACATATAAACAGCATGATCTGTTTACCTCCCGTTGGCTGGGAATACATTTAACACGTTCAATGTGACCAGAGCAGGTCCTCCGCCTGGTCCTCCTGTGTGGCTGAGAGTCCCAAATAATCCTTTTGAATATTTCCTCACTCAAAGGCCCACCCGTACCCCTCTGAGTCTGTAACACATGCTCTACTGCTCCAAAACTAACAGCCCTCCTGAGCTGATGCCTGAGTAGCTTCTTTACAAGAACACCATCCTTAGGTTGGATACCTCCAGAGGTGATATGATGAAGCTTCACATCTTCAGTAGATCGGAATCTTCTGACATCTGGACAAGTGCTTCCAACCGTGCAAGTTAAGGTCTTAGCAAGGATTTCTTTTGAAGCATCAATGGAAGCAAATGCTTCTCGTTGACACTGGACACTGTCATTATCCTGACTGCTTAGATGTTTCTCTACCTCTGAAGGTTTTTCTAGAGTGTAACTTGCTTGGATGTCATCCACATGAAGATTCTTGACAGATTTCATAGGATTAGTAGATCTCTGCTTGTTTCTCCGAAAGTAGCGATGACGTTTGAGCTCTTTGGATCCGGGGCTAAGTGGAGCTTTCTTGGGGTCAAGGTAACAATCCTCCTTTGGACCCCCCCGTACACAGCCAAATGTATTCCCCATAATACATCAGTGGTTTCCAGAATTAAAATCCTAGCGGGTTGTTATGAATGAAAGAATCCGGCTCAATCTCATCTATACCACAAACAGGAAAGGCATCGAGTTTCCTTTCATTGACTCAGAAAACCGGTCAGGCTCTAACTCTCGATCTCTGTATGGCTCACTCGTGTGACCGTGGAATCCATTCCGACCTTTGAAACACTTCCTATGCTAATCCAGCACAAACATCATAAATGCACACGCAGCTGTGATCCACGTGTTTACGGCTCTCAGCTGAGCAAGGACAAAAGCTTGTGCACCGACCAGTTTGGGGTTGGCCGGTCAGCTTTTATCGACGCAATAAGCAAATGCACATTAAAGGTATCTGCTGGGTGATGTAATGAGGTCATGTTAGCCAAGGGAGAAATTTTAGGCTCAGCAAGTTGGCTTGCTGTGACCCAGACAGCGTTGCACTCAGCTATCAGACAGTGCGGGTCGACATAATCATCGCTGACAAATCCAAGAGAGCTTTGCCTTTGTCTTTGAATCAAGACACATACAATGGCACAGTCAGGGGCGGCTTTCACACCCACCGGTTAAAACAAACTCTTTTACGTGAACAAAGCAACGGCGTGGCAGCTCACAGAGTAATACACCCAGACCAGGAAGTGATTTGCCATATCAGACCATTACATCATAAGTACACAACTGGTGCAAGCACAACCCTAAAATCACAAAATATACTAATAGGTTGGAAGTGATTTGCCATTTAAGACCATTACATCATAAGAACAACTGATGCAAGCCTAACCTTAAAATCACAAATATAGTAGTAGGTTATTAATTCATCCATTAGAGTTAAAAAAAAATATTTGTTTGGTGTAATATGTAATATGATAAAACAATGTTAGGGTTAGTGAATGTGTTTCTGAAACTAATTTACAGTATATTGCTATTGCCGTTGATCTAATGTTACTTGTGTATCCATTTGTCTATCTGTATATGTGATCATCTGGATCTCACAAACCACTTATAAACTTTATAAAACACATGAAGACAAAAAAAACTTGAGAGCAACACCTAGTCAAGATGCTTAAAGTGATAGTCGACTCTTTTGTAATGAACACGCACAGCCACTTTGTGTAATCAAATCTTATCGGCGGCCTCTTAGGTACACATAGGATGGTATGACTTTTACAAAGATCCAGCAGTCAAAGTGAGGAGTAAACACTCACTAAAGTGGCAGTATATAAAGTTCATTAAAATCAATAAAAGAGTCACCACAAGCAATGGGAAAATCATGCCTCCAAAACTAAACAGGGATGTGTCAACCAAAGCCAGTCAAAATAACAGTATGGTCATATTGTCAATCTTATATAAGTAGCAGTTTTCTCAGAAAGCCAAGGGTGTATTTTAGTCTAAAATGTCTCATTGCTTTCTCCTGCCACGCCTGGAAATCAAGAAGGAACAGGCCGTTGGCTGGAGGATAGACTGCTTGAGGGCTTGCGTGACTGAGAGTTGGCATCATAGACACTCCTTGTCAATGAGGTCTAAGAAAGGTCGTCTCTGTGGTTCTACCCAGGCACTCTCGTTTTAGATACAGGTACGTATTATCATGAAAAAAAATGGTTGAAAATTACACGTAAATAAATAAATAATGCAGGAACCTCTATTATTGTCTGCATAATCAATCAAATGGCTTCACAATGTTTGCCAAGAGGTGATTGGCAGCTTTTTTACTTTACCTAAATACCTGTACTCGTGACTTTGTACGCTTGGCTGGGTAATTTAGCCAACAGAAGATGTTGGATATATTGTTATTATGAAAATACTATTAAAAAAAAAAAAGGTTTGAATATTTTTCATTTGGAACCTCAAAAAAGTAGGATGACCTAAATTAACATCATTTTAATTCCTGACCTCATTGTGACCTCAAACTATCATGCATTGTAACTCACATTTGTGTTATTTGACAATGATCACACTGACCTGAAAGTGCAGTATTATAGTCCAGATCAATCCCAGGGTCAGTTTGGGATTACCATCTGTGATGTCATCATTTCTGATATTTACAAGTTTGACCTAGAAATGAAAAGACACATTATTGTTATTATTTAAAAAAAAAACACAACTTGATGACTATTTGGGTATAATATTTTGGTATTTTTAAAACTTGACTACATGTTTCCATTTGTCCACAAGGTGGCAGACCTGTCATTGATGGAAGAAAACATGGGACTATAATAATAAAAGGGCTACTGACTGAAGCATCAGACAGAAAGCACAATCATGGATGAATGATGCCACAACCTGAAACGTTTATTCATCCATCCCAATCAATAAAGATATTGAAATCAATTTGATTTTGGCAGATATACGATGAATGTGGTCTGTGGATGAGACAATAGAAGATCTCCATGGTGCACATCTATGACTCCTTTGTTTGGTGCCTGGGCGTCACATGTGGCAACAGCTGAGGCATTCTGCACTCATATCACCATGAATTTCGAGGGGGAGGGGAGGGCAATCAAACCCCTTCGAAAACCCACTGATGGGAATTTGAAAACCCAGCGATGGGATTTGAAGGCAGTGCTCCTTCAGGGCTTGCAATTACCAGTTGTTACTGCAATTGAGGTTTTATTGAGGAAAACATATAAAGCCTCCAGTACAATATATGCCAGGTGGGAAATGTGATTTATCACATGCTGTGTGAAAAAGCTGTTAATGCAATAAACAATAACTGAATATTAAAACCATTTAATCAGATTTTGAGTTTTATTTCACATCCTTTGAGGTGGTGTATGATAATCATATATAAAAGCTCAATCATATCTCAAAATACTTCTGGACCTAATGGTCTGTTAATGTCTCTCATGTAAAATTGTAAAAGGACAAGTAATTGATTTCATAATTCAATCACGTTACCAGATAAGACACAAAAGTTAACTTTTATATAATGGTAAATTTTTTGTTATTTCACAGTCTTTCTCCAAGTTCAGCGATTCTTGTAGCAAATCTCGGCTCCAGCCTTCCTACTTTGAAAGGTTGCTTGCACACAGAGTCTTACCTGCCGTCTCTTTAAATAATCCAGTGCTATCTGTACATTTTGGAGCCTGTGGAAGCGCATTCTTCCTCTCTCCCGAGGCTGCGAACAAGAGGACAAAAATGATCAAGTTGAGTTCAACATCAATGGTCCAAAAAAAAAAAGAAATAACAAAGGTTTAGTAGCATGTAAGATACAGGGCGTGCGTCCGCTATCTTACTCACTAATCCTTTTCGGTCACAGTTAAGGATAATAACATTTTCTAATAATTCCACCTTTAACATCATGCTCTGAATGTGTAAACGAGATGGTACTTTTATTCATTACAGGTATGCTTTTCTCCAAGCCACCGTTCAATTTCTTGCACTAATGCTCACTGACGTTCAGGTCCCCACCCACACGGCAAAAAAGGAATGAAATGGAAAATGCAATCAAGCTAGGATGAGGCAGCAGCGAAAACCACATTGCGCTGCATTCAGATTCTCTAAACAGCAGCATTTGAAATCATTCACTTGTGAAGCCATCATTTGAAGCGAGATGCAAAAATAGCTGAAAGCAGAAAATGAAATATCACATGGAGTTAGGGAAAGATGGGTTGTTGTTTTTTTTAGTCTGCACATATAAATGCAATTTTAGCATGAAAGTGCATCATCAATTTATTTTAAAACCTTGCATCGATAAATGGGAGAATTCCACTCAGTCTATTAATACAACCCCCAATTACAACGATGTTGGGATGTTATGTAAAACGTAAATAAAAACAGAACACAAGAATTGCTCATAAGGTGGGATTGTTTCTACACTTGTGCTAAGTGGCCACTGCACACTATCGTGTCAGTTGGTTATGAGGGCGTGGGAATGGGCAGTCCACACGTACCCCCTTGTCATCATCCAGCACGCCGCCATGCCGCTCAACTGCGCATGCTTCTGTCCCACTCACCAACCGCAATGTCTTCAGGACATCGCGCTCCCTCGGCTTATCAGGCCAAAAGGCAACACATGGGAGGAGGACGACGAAGGGGGAGGAAGACAGACAGCGGCCAAATCAAAGAAAGTCAGAGAATGGACAGAAAAACAACCGAAGAGCAGAGAAGACGAGGGGATAAAGAGAGAAACAGCAAACTAGATAGCTGAAGAATGAAAGTTAGTCACAGTGGAAGTAACTAATAGGGCAATGTACATGGGAATACATGCCGTTTGCAGTTAAGAACGTGATGACATGATGATTACGGATGGAATGTACAATAGTGCATGAAGGTTTTAGGTCACCATTAGATTTGTTGTTTCGGTGAAGATGACATAACAGTACACATACTCTAGAATTATGACAACAGTACAGTTTTACTTTGGGCTGCCCCTCTGACATTTATCATTCACTATGTACACATTTCATATTGCTGAAACGACAAACACCACTGAAACATGAGACCACAACCATAATTTTTTTTTTTAAAGGTACAAATTTGACCTACCCTCAGAGTTCACAATTTGTTTTTGTTTTTTACAAATATGATATATAGTATTATGATACAGTATAACAGTATAATGGTAATAAACTGATGACTAAAAGTCATTCAAATCACTTCTATCTTTTAGATTTACTGTGCCATTATTGCTGACATTAAATGCTGTAAAAAAAGGAAGCAAAAAAGTAATTAAAAGAAACACGCTAGTGGTGGCCTAAGACCTTGGCATAATACTGTGTCAATATTCTATCGATATGGTAAGAGTGGAAAGAAACATGCAGCAATATTACGGCAGCTACTGTATTACAGTGCGCAATCTCTATACTTCACATTTTTTACCCGCAATCTATTTCATTCCTGTCCATCTATGGGAAGGAATTGACAACTTGGCTCTCTATAGATGGAGAATATTGACTTTTAGGCGGTTAAAATAAGATGTAAGCATAACACTAATGTGTTTAATACAACTATTCATTATTGAAGCGCAAAAGACAGCCCAATCAATTATAACAGCCAGCAGAAGGACAGTTAAAGTGTTGCTCTGCCATACTGATGGTGAAATGTAATAAGCAACTAGTTATTCTAATTTCATGCTTTTAATTTTAACACACTTTAGAATTAGTGAGTAAATAAAGCTGCTAAGCAACTTTAATAATGATTGTCATTACTTGTTGGCTATGAAGTACGTAATTGTGAAGTCCTTTAAGCAAACATGGAAAAACGTTTGTGACATTATTTTGACTTTCCCAAAATAGGAATCGAATAATATAAATAAATCGTTTACAATACGATTACAATAAAAAAGACAAAAATGAATGGATAGCAACTTACCAGTTTGTCTCCAGACAAGACCTCGAGCAGCGAGATCAAGTTATGTCCATCTCTCAAGTCTTCATACAGGTCATCTATATGCTTCCGTACCTGAGAGAACAGGTCAAAATTCAAAGAGGCTGCAATAAAAAACAGAACATTTGGGACATTTTTCTTCCTGGCTCCCCATAATATTTGGGAAGCAGTGGCGGAGCTAGAGGGGGGGCCATGGGGGCATTGCCCCTCCCACCCCACAAATATGGTATATTATCCACATTTTCAGAAGAATTTTGGGGCTTTGTATTTTGTTGTTGTTTTCTAGATCCCCTAAGATATCCTTAGCTACCTATGTATATGCCAGAAGAAAAATACTCCTGGCGCCACCAGTGTTAGGAATTCATTAATCAACACCAGTAACTCTAGATTTGTTAACCATGTAAAATCAAAGCATTATCAATAGTTATGCACTTGAGCCAGAGCACTTGACAACTTCCGGGCCTTTCTCCTTTCAGGAGACTGTCCTTCATGGCCCAAATGACAGGCCTCTCCAATGAGCCTCCTGCTGACCTGCTTTCACACAGGGCTTTCAACACTGTAATCCCACATACCAGCCACAGCTGTAGAGCCAAAATAGACCTGCACCCTGCACATGTTATTGGGTCAACCAAGTGGATTCCCAACTATTACTCAGCATTTATGATTTGTCAGGCATGGGACTTAGTTCTAAAATACTGACTGCCTCTCAGAATTAGATTTTTTTTTAACAGGGAACACCATTGACTGGTGGACAGACAATTTTCAGGATCTTTTAGAATGATGTTGATGGCATAACATGACATGTCTTGGCTGGTCAATCAATATCAAATGTGCCTGTATTATCTTTTTTGTTTTTCTTTTTAAGAATTATCAAGATGCTTTCTAATTAGCACCCTTTTACAAGCCAGTGAACCATCAAAAATAATTTATATGGTGAAAGTATTATCTATCGTGCATGCTTTATTATCATCTGCTTTAATAAATGAGACGAGGCATGCCAGCGCGTGTCTGTCTGCTGTAATGTTTTGTTAAATTCCACACACGCATGAAACATCACAGTAAACAACTCCAAACAAAATACACCCTGGATGACTTCTTGTGCCAAGATTTCATAACATCTATGTATACATCTTGTGCATGTCAGAGCCCATTAGAATGTGTTATAGTAGTTATTGAAGACAGAGATTTCAACATAATGGAAAATTAGTCTCCAAATTATTATTCTTATATTAGCTACTTACCTTCATCAAATGTTGGTTTATCCATTTTGTGAATGTCTTCTTTTGCACTCTGTCCCTTTCATCTGAAGAAGAGAGAAAAACATATACCATCTTTAGTTTATTTTTTGGACACCAGAGACGATCGGGAAACAACGCTTTCGTCCCTCAGCCTTGCTGTTCTTTTTAAGCCTTATGTCATCTTATTGCCATATGTACTATTACAGCTCTAATGCATGTTTTATTTGCTGAATCACTTCATATTAAGATTCTAATAACAGCAGATTCAGCTCCACCCGCACAGGATACGTTTGGCAACATATGGATGGATGGGAAAATTCACACTGTGCCTGCATTCTAAAAAAAAAAATTCTAATTACACATTCTGCAGCCATCTGTTTCACAGTTGTACTAAAACGACGGCATCCAATATTAGTAACGCTACCAGTGAATGAAAAGTGAAAGGAAAAAAGGGAAAAATTGCATAACTCTCTATGCTGACCAAATTGTTCCCATCCCCAAAGCAATATGATTCCCAGCAGTGACACACATTGCATGTAAGTCAGGAAACAAAGGTGATGTTTGTTTTCAAAGAAATGAAGTCTATTCAAAATTATGATAAATAAAGTCAAACTCCAACACAAGTCAGGCCAAAAAAACACATTCTCCATTAATTTCGCTGGCTCCAATCAAAAGCTCTCTAAATTACACCCAGTGACTGCCAAAAAGATCACACCCTATGACGATTACTCAAAAGAGTCAACCTCAAAAAACAGCTTATTTATCCCTTTGCACATTGCAAAACTGTGAATCATCACCTAATCGCAAGTTAAACTCATAATAAGCAAACAATTAGAATTGTGGTTATATAAGTAAGTATTACACAAACGGGGAAAATACTGACCCATGCAACACATTAGAGTTACCAGGTGAGCCCTGAGTTCCCTGTCGGTTTCAAGCAGGTACTTCATCGTCTCTACCAGCTCCGGAGGGCTATCAAGGAGAACTTGCTTCTTCACGTACAAAGATGCCATTTGGATAAGCGACTGAGGAAACAGCCTCGATTTTTTCTGCCTGCCTTCCTACTAACCAGCCTCTGCATCACAAACGAGTTCTGTCAGGTTTTCCACAGCGGGCGACTCACTATTTGAAGCTGAGTTTAGTATTTATTCAGCAGTAAAGCTTTTGGATGGAAAAGAAGAAAAGTACAGCGTATTCCAGGGTGGTTCCAAGTAAGTGAGACAGGCACAGAAGATCCTGATGGAACAATGTAGCATGATTGGCTCACTTGATGAACGAGATCTTATCTGAGACACCTTGGCCAATACAGATGTGCTCATAATCATCTCCGTTATGCAAATGCCACGAGTCATAAAAGTGTTAACATGCAGCAGGAATGGAGCAATAAACATTAGTTTTGGAAAATCCCAAATGGTGCACTTTGAAGTAACGGATTATTTTTGCTTTGTTATAATGTGGAGGGAAACATGTTAAAATGTGAGCTCAGAACAAATAATCATATCACTCAAACAGAAAAGGAAAACAATGTGAGTATCCAAAGGTAAGTAAAGTACTTTGCCTTGATTTATGATGTAATTATGCAAACAGTGCTTCTGCCAGTGTGAATCCACAGCAGGATGACACCATGTTACACCTCTTCCCCACAAGGACTTTGATCATCTTATGAATAAATCAATCCTATCGATCGGCAAGGAAAGCCTTCCAGGAAAAGCAGCGTCATTCTCATTCTACACTGGGACAAAGTCAGCAATGGATGACTGGCTTTCACAAATGAAACAGCTCAGTACAAGACCATCTAATTGTTTCTGCATCATCCACTATCAGGCTGCATCCATCACATTAGACAGTGTCAATAAAACAACAAAGCAGGACTTTAAAAGATTGACATGAGGGTGCCTTAAATCTTAATAGAAGAAAAAAACAATTTCAAGCAGTATCGAAAATAGATGGAGAATTGAATAAATTGTTTCTTTGTTGTGACTGTTTTCCATGACAATTTCCAAAAGAGGTTGTTTGGTCACATTAAAAGATAAGCACATGACTTCTGACCTTAGTCAAAAACTAGTCTAGTGGAGTTATAGTGTAGTGAAGCAAAATGAATACTATCCAGGAAAATAATAATGGATGGCTTCAAAGATCTATATTACGTAATATGACAGCAAGTTATATCCTCACTGTTTTGCGCTGGTATACATGAATGAGTGGGTGCGTTTTGTCCCCGTCTACACCCGGTGGCCCCTCGCGTTAATGAGTGCACCAAAGCGAGCGCCTGGTCGAGACACTTATTTGTAGACCTCAGCAAAGCACATGTGCGTTGCTATAAATAACTACAACCCTAAACCGTGATGCCCCTGAAAAGGCACACATCACACACACAAACTTTACTTTCCATTCATACGGCCAACAGGCTGAGTTAGTTGAGGATTTGAAATCAGACTTTGGTACATCTGCTGACCATTAATACTTGTAATTAATATAAAGTCCTGTGCAAAATTCTTACTTTGTTGTTTTAATGACCTTTTTCACAGTAGTGATTTGGCCATAGTAGGGAAGCCACAGTAAGCAGGATTACACTAAATACATGAAATTAATTTCCTCGACATTGAAGAGGGTGTAAGTGCCCATTAAACATACAGAAGTCTCGATGATATCAATGGAACAGCAAAGCCCCAGAATTACAATTATAAAGGACAAAGTCCGTCATCCTGTGTGAAATTGGAGATTGCCGGATACCTGGCAAACAGATATACCAATCCAAATATGACAATTTGTCGTTGGTGCCTTTTCTCACCGTTGCCAGCAGTCAACTGGCTGACACAGGATCACCTAACATCTAAAAGTGGGCAAGACCTTTGCTCAGTAATACATACAGCAAGACATCCAATGTTGTACTGTCTTTGCAAGTCATGACAGGACCAAGACGAAATGTATATTCTCATTGCACATTTTGGAAAGCTGAAGTATAGATTGCCAAATCTTCTGAAGGATGATTAGTCAACTCAAAACGCATTCCATGTCTGTCTCAATTTAAGGCATCTTGCCATCATGACATCATTCTAAGCTGTAAACAAAAAAAAAATCGAAGCAAGATGGTGCATTTTTGTCATTCTTGCAGTGACAATAGCAGTCGGCTTCTTCTAAAGGGAAAGACCGCTTCACAAATATGTGACAGAAAGACTTGAATGGCTAAAACATGTTTTGACCTTTCAAAGCACACCTTAAATTGTGTCAGTAGTACATTTTTTAAGTACTAACTAAAAAAAAAAATACTAACCCTCCCCCCCCAAAAAATGTGTAATTAAATTCTGAGTTAAACATGCTAATCCTTCGCCCAAACATATCTGAACAACCGTTTTAAAGATCATAACAACAATCATTGCAACAAATCAATTTCCTGTTGCCATTCCAAAATAAATTGTAAGCATGTGCACTGAGCAGAGAAAGGCGGTGCATGCCCGAGCGGAAGGCTGCCTTGGGTGCAGCGCGTGAGTCAGAGTCGGTCTCGGAATAGATGATGTCATGTGAGACAAATTGAAAAGAGCAGTGGATAGGAGTCCGGTCCTGTTGCTTTTCTCATCATCACCATGACAACATATAAATACAACACAAGCATGACGCAACTGCATATGACCGCATTGCTGGTATACTTTGCAATTAAAAATCAGTACCAAATATTTTTAGCATTTGTATCAATAAAAGCACGCATTAAAAGATTAAATTAAGGATTTCAAAGGAATTAAGACTTAAAGGAGTCAATTCTATTTTGAGTTCATTGTAAATCACAGTTCATTTAAAATGAAACTAATGGGAAGTCATGTCCTACATAGCAGGGCTCGTTTACAAATACACGTGAGATTATGTTATCAGACCAAACCATTGTGAAACATTACATAATATACTCTGAAACAAAATCTACAGTAAAAGTGTTGAAATGGATGAAGCACCTTCTTGTTACGTGTGAACAAGTTGATTTAGAAGGTCACTGCTTATTTTGGTGGAGCGTTCAACCACTAACTGAATGCTTTTGCAGTGCTTGGATGGTAAACTGTTGAGCAAGAGAGAGCACCTTCAAAAGTGTGTTTAAATGTCAAATAGTCAGTCAAAAGGAGTGTCAGCCACTACTACCAGTCAACTTGACACATGAACAAGTCTGTGGAACTTGCTCCCATACAAACAAAGTGTCTTTTGTGCGATAACAGACAATCTCCATGGAGAAGATGACGGGCGGGTCGCTGAGTGGGTCGTTCGAATGTGATGAGTGGGAAGTCGACATTGGCGCAAAAGGGGGTGAGCAGGGCGACGCCCAGGAGGACACACAAAAAAAGTGACAGCAAAAAAATCTAATGTCAAAAACACTATCACTGTTGGACGAAACCACATGAGCAGTTGCATGTAGATTAAGTCAATGGAAAAAGTTCTTGTCGATGCCCTGCGGGGGAGCAGCTGCATGCAATGCTGGAAGACTGCATGTCCGTCCATCTTGCCAGTCACGCCTGGCAGAGGGGAAATTGCAGTGGCGTCACCTTTCTCAGTTAACAGATGGGAAGCTGAAAGAACTTTCCACTGGGGCCCTACTTTATCAACTTTGTCCGGTCAGGAGAGACTGCTGTGGCAGGATGAAGGAGAAAAGACTGCATGCCAGGAAGCGTCTGGCAGATAACACCACCGGCGGGCAAGTAGAATCCAGAATATGGATTCAATATGATCTGAGCCGGCAGATTCAATCCGTATGTTCCGGGTCACAAAATATCACCAAGAACCCTCCTTGAGGTGTTGTGAAACATTGTTAAAGGAAGGGGAGGGGGGGGGGAGGATTTCAAGTGGCAACTTTGTTTGCATAAGATCAAAACTCTTCTTCCTTATCATATGCATAGCCATAGAAATGTGTTTGGAGATAGTAATACTGTCATTCCAACCCATTAAAGAGTTTGACTGCCGTCAAACATTTATTGCATTGAAACTTTGGCAATTTCAAGACAGTCGACTGTTTGAGAGCTTGATAGCCTACCAAACAGGCTTTGCTAGAACACAGCCCAGCACTCTACACACTTACTCCGGAAATTCTGTCTTTGTCATTCCACATCTGTATTGTCTATTGTAAAGCCACTTGTGAATTGCAGTGTGACAAAGAGTAAAGTTATGTTTGTCACCTCTCATACCTAATTAGTGAGACATTCTTGCAGGCGAGCATAGACTAATACGTGCCTGTCTCCATGCAAGTTTGGCTATGCTGTGTCACAGTTTAACCGTGACCTCATCTTTCGCACATTTCAGATTGTTACAGTGCAGGTATACATAAAAACAGACATAAGTCGCCATGTAATTATAAACCTGACACTCCACAAAGTGACAGTAGCTCCTATATGTGAAGAGGTCATTAAAAATGACCATTTAATCTGCAACTACTGTCATATGTACATTAGTTACGGTGGTACAAAGAAATAAAATATCTTTTATAGTTGATTCCTCTGGCTGCTGGTTTGTTTTTGTGCTGGGGTTGAGTTTGCTACGGAAATGTGTTCTTTTTCTAGTTTTTCCATCACATGGGGAAAAGCTCAAGGCGTGAGGTCATCATAACAGCAAGAATTAAAACCATGTCAAAGAGACAATAAGAGTCTGCCTTACTGGTAACCATTTGTTTATCATGACAGTTTTATATTGAGAATATCTAGTAAAACTGGACCCAATTGCCAAGCAATATGCATTATTTGGCAACAAGGTTGGGACTGGTTGTTCCTTGAGCTATACCGTTGCTGGTCCTTTATGCTTTGTCTTTTTAGTATGTGTTTATTCTGTCGTATAGACCTGCTTATACCTTTTATTATGTCACCTTTATTCTGTCATATAGGCCCAATATATCACCATATATAAGCTTAGGTTACTCAGTGATAAGGTACCACAATGCCAGATTTACTTCCAGGTAGAATGTCGAGTTATCTTCCAAAATAAGCATTACTATTGTAACTTTGTGAAGGGTTGTATTGGATCTACTTAAATACTGATGTGTGCAGGTATAGCCAGTATCTGCATACATAGCAAACAAGCAAACTCCACACACACAAGATCATAGCTTTAAACCCTCAACCTTATATATTCTATCCAAATAATGTAAAGGGAAAGCAACATTTTGTGTAACCTAAAAAAAAAAAGTGGATTTTCTAATACATTAAGAATGCAACAAATTTAATAGTCTCCAGCTTTGGCATCTTTAAAATGTCTGCCTTGTCTCTGCCTAATCAGATAAATGGTGATACATTCTTGCAAGGATCATGTACAATGCTATCATGTCAATTAGTTGGAAGTCTACCAAGGAAAAATCTACCCCCGTGCACTTCACACTTAACATTAATCACTATCCAAGAAGAAGAAGAAAAAGTGAGTAAAGCATGCCTTACCCTTCTTGATAAAGTTCATCTTTAAAGCAAAAGTCTGGGAGACTACTGTAAATCCTGATGTTCAATAGCAAAGAAGTCAGCTCTTCTGGCTCATTATGCTATATCATATGATCGCAATGGAGTCGAACCGGGGTGTTTAATACCACAGCTGACCCAGCTTGTGCTTAGAGCAGCTGAGGGAATAAACTCATAAATGCATCTTTGTATCCTATCTTGTCTTTTTTTTTTTTTTTTTTTTGCTATGCTTAGCTTGCATGTGCTTAGAGGAGACACAAGAGTTAAAAGCCCGGTTGTCAGGTTAAGTTTAGTTCCACAGGATCTCCACCCTTTGGCCTGGCCTGTTAACTCATGTGCATGATTTTGTCTCAGTAATGTAGTCTGCTCATGTGCGCCACATCCATTTCGATGCAGCATCTCCTCAAAGGAGGAAACGCCTAATCGTGCTACTTCATTGTCTCATCTGTCTCACGATAAGATCATCACATAGGTGGACCACCCTGAAAGGAAGGTCTACTACTGCAGTATGTGTTTTTTTTGTATGCATTATCTTTTTATTCAGAAGATATCTTCAGAATAAATCCCCTAACCTAAGTGAATAGCCACACTAAAACCATAGATCTCTTCTTTAGACCAAAACTTGCCAAAGTAATTCAGTAAAAGATATTAAATGTAAAAACCAACAACACATTTCACAGCATTTTGCCATTGATCATACATTATACAACCGTTTTGGCTAATATGGCTATGATTTAAAAAAAAAAAAAAAAGATACCTGAGTAACTAAAGAAGCTCATTTTTTGTCACTGCATAAATAAACTTGTTTCTATTCAGAACATTTTAGTTGTGCATCAAACAGAAGCATCACTTTCAGTACAATTTGGAAAAATTTAAAGAATGAAAGCATTCAGTTCTATTATACCCACAAGACCTGAAATAAATCTATACACATTAGAAGTCTAATAGATATTGTTCAGCAAAAATGCAAGTAAAATATTCTTAAAAGCACAGCTCCCTTGACACTAATTAGGTTTATACATTTATCGACAGAAATACAAATAAAATTACTGGGACACCGGACAGTGGCGGTATTGATATCTGATGTTGGTGTATCAGTGTCACATAAAGCAATATATTACAATATCAATATGATGCCCAACATCATCCGACAAATTATTCATCACAGAAAAAGAGGGTTAGGTGTGCCTTCTTGTCACTATACAAACTACACACCATAGGTTTTTTTTTATTCTAACACTACCTCCACACATCATCAGAACAAGCTTCATACATCATATTACCGAATTGTCAAATGAATCTCATCATATATGATGAAACATTTCTACCTTTCCACAGCACGAGAGGGGAGCAGACAGAGAAAGGGGAAAGGGAGGGGGGGGCTGGCTGCTTGGGAGGGTGGGTCATGCTGGCATTTATTGAGCTGTCAAACAGCAGCAACCGGACAACGTTTGAAACCTTCACCACAACCAACCAACACTGCAATCAACGTACCTTTGTATTTTTCCAAAACGTCCTCATAAGCCTGGAGGTATTCCTTTTCGTCCGAGAGAACATAGCCTTGCGCGGCGTGCTGAGCCATAACACGGCCTCCACACACTGGACGCTCAACAGTGGCGGGCAGGGACACAGCATGTGTGTGTGTGCACGCGTGCGCGCGTCTGTAATTTTTTTTGTGCGTGTCCAAAGCTTGTGTGTATGTGGTGGCTCCTCAAGAGTGATCAGAGCTGTTGTTGCGCTGGAGGAAACGCCCTACATCCCTCCCTTGCGTGCAGTTCGTCCAATAAGACCAACTTCCTGCCCGGACTTGACTGGATTGATAGGAAACAAGCGGGCGGACCTGCACACGCTGTTAAAGTGACGCTCCTCGCATGTCATCCTTGCAGGATCATCCTGGATGATTTGGAATCTTCTATTATTGTTCAAATCTGATGAAAAAGTAGGATTTGTTGGAAATTGAAGTCAACACGTGGCCTCGGTAATCATCCTTTGGACCGATTCTACAAGAATGACGCATTAGTTTTTTGCAGCGTCCAATAGAGGCGCTCAGTCGCAGAGCCGGTTTGAAACCTACCAAACGTGCAGGACTTTATTTTCCGAAATTCTGATGGGCTTGTTACTTTTATCAGCTAACAAACAAATGATAGACTAGCCGAGCCTAGACTATAGACTTGACTATAATATAAATAGAATATATGTAGATAAAAGGTATAAATTGTGTGAATATAGGTTTGATATCTAGATTCACTTCCCTGGCTGTTTCCAAAGAAGATGGAAGTGGAAAAATTGGACCTAACACGCCCCACACCAACAAATGACGGGACAGTGTCGTGTTAATATACCTAATAATTGTGCCTTAATTCATACTGATGTGCCATCCTTTATTAATGATTTTACAAAGACATTTGAACAATTCTATTGGGGAGCCATAATGGGAAGAGTTCGGTGCAAAATGCGAAGCATTTGAGAGCCCAGACTTCAAGGCAAATTGAATACTATTTGCATGAATTATTGCAAACCAGCTTCATCAATCCATCTTCTGTATCTATCCAGCCATCCATCTATCCAACAAAATGCACAACCAGCTTCCTAATCCAAAATTCCACCACACATGCCACAGCCCCTCGCAGAGACCAGGGTGTGTCCGACAAAAAAAAAAAAAAAGCTCATCAAGATGTCACAATAAAGCCATGTGTGCGTCTGCTGTACTTGCACCCTCCCCATCAGTCACCCCGCAAACAACATAAGGAGCGCTCACCTGCGATTCTGAGCACCGCTCTCTCAGCCGGATCCAGCACGGAGCCTCCTTGAATTTTCCTCTTGGACCTTTCATGTCTGGGAAGGTTCCATGGCAAAGTGTCGCCAGGTGCCGGCGATGTCGACCCCGATTTGACGATGTAATCTTCCTCTTCGGATAAATCGGCAGAGGAAGACATGGAGCAGTGGAGGGAAGGGTTCCCCGAGCAGGAGCTCTGAGACAAAAGAAGATAATAATTAAACAAATCCGAATTTTGAACCAGTCACTGTGAAATGAAAGGACAATTGTGGAGGGAGAAAAAAAACCCAGACTTTTTAAAATTAGTCAGGCAATTGGGGTCAATTTGCGTAAAGTAAAATCATTTTCACAACAAAAGATCCCTAATTAACGGTAACATGCGATCAATAGTGTATAGCTCCCCCGCCAGGTCAACATCAAGACTTACCACGCTATACATGATACGAAGCAACCCCGCAAAAACGATCCTATTTTGCGCGTTATCTTCTTCCACCCTTCAGTCCCACATTGCGTGCGTCCACGCAGTGCCACGCCCTTGTGGGGATACTCCGGGCGGGTCGCAAATTGAGCGCATTTGATGCGAGGTGATGTCAGAGCATCAGAAGGAGCCGAAGGGATGGATGGGAGTGATGGCGAGCCGTGTGCTGTCGAGGCAGGCAGGCTGATCTGAGATGGGAGGGCAGGCGATTGCCTGTGTTCCCCCAGAGTCATGCGCGCCAGCCAGAGAAGAGGCTGCAGCCAACAGCGACCCACAAAGGTGTTGGCAGGATATAGACGCACTACCAGCCAGGACAAGAGCACCAGCGGGCTCCCGCTGACTGGCTTTAATGTATACAACATAAGGTGAGGGGGATTTGGACGCAGTTAGAAAGCTTTGATGAATGCGTGCCAACCAAGCAGGTCCGATATAGGCCAAAAAGAACATTTGCTTGCCTCTGAAAATGTTTTGAACAGAGCCCAATAAACAAGGCTGCAAAATCTCACACTGACTGGAATACATAAAGGGATTCTAATTTAAGAAATCGACTGTAAAAACTGTTCTGAGGTCAGTCAAACTGGTAATAATAGAAACCCTTTCATGTTTTTTCATGTTTCATCACGATAAAATGTGACAAGTTGCATTTTGTCATCTTTTTCTGCGTGCTTGTATTCCTTTCACAAAAGATACGATTATGATACTGATGATGAATTGTTAAGCACTATGGAGAAAAGTGTGTACCCTGAGTCAGCCTTAATGATTCTCTGTTTTATGTAAGAAGCAATCTGGACAGGGATAAGAATAGCTAACAGATTAGAGACCATCCCATGTTTTTTTTTAATTCAAGGCTTATCCACTGTTTTTACAAGAGAGCCACCAGTCTTAGCTCCATAATAATACCTCAAACTCTCCAATAAGATGCTGCATCTAGAAAAGTCAAATACAATTTAAATATAGAAAGTTTTGCATTTTTAAAAAGCATTTTTAAAAAGATTTGTGTGCACATTGGCAGCATGTTGCTACCCACAGCGTCCAGGGGAAAAAAAAAATGGATCACGATAGAACCTTTGAAGTTGTTCGAAGCACCCTCAAGAACAGACACATTGAGATGTGACCCAGCGCTCACAATTGTTCTGCTGGATCAATGAAAACAGAAGCTTGGACACAACTGTCACACCTGCAAAAGCGGCAGACAACTCTAATTTATTTCATTTTGAATGGTGTATTCTTTCATTAATGCATAGCCAGGTGATCCAATACTTTTGCCAATAGTAGTGTGGATTTTGAGTTGACTCTAATGGAAAACAAATGTCTTAGGTCATCTTAATAGCTTTCATATGCTATCCGCATTATTGCAGCACGACTAATGGAGGAGGCAGGAAGTTGCTGCACAGCCACGGCGATCGATGAGATCATTTTTCACATCCCACTGGATCGAAACCATGTAATTTCTATCACTTGCTGGTGACATTACTTGTAGCAAGAAAATGCCTGCATAGTTTATATACTGTGTGAAACACTACATGATATTTTCGTGTGTGTAGTACAATATGTCATGTTAAAAATGCTTTTAAATTGTTTGTATTGGTCTCTTTTTTTTGTATAACAAAAATCTTCAAAAGTTTATAGACTTGTAATATTTTACTTTGACCATTCACCTAAAGAAAGTACCTACAGTTTTGCGTGTCGGGGTGACTTGCACAGACTGATAGAACTCTGGCTGGACTCGCTTCTTCACTTTCCTTTTCCTGAGAATTGATGAGGAATCCGGCTCATTGTCCGGGACCGCCACCAAATTGGACTTTTCGTCCGTCACCCGAGCATGTGAGCTTCTCCTCGAGTGGCGTGGACTGTGTCTGAAGCCCTGGGAAACAGCAAACAATTAATTACAATATATATGATATGTTTGGTCGACATATAGTGGAAGAAAACGGAAATTCCAAAGACCACTCAGAAAGTCCAAAAAACACTCAGTTTGAAAGACACAAAAACTCTCCAGGGTATACAAAAACATTTGCTTGAAGGCTCATAAGTCATTTTATTATTTAATAAGAACTCAGGATCAGGAATCTGTGCTATAGCTGAATTCAGTTCAATTCACTTGTTATGGGATTATTTTTGTATTTCTTTTTGTATCATTATCCTTCAATATTTTAGTCACATTTTGGTAATTCAAATCATAAACCAAACATGAATGTGAGAAGCAACTGTATGACTTCAGCAATTATTCAATCGTTTCAAATTCATTTGCATATAGTCAATTACAAATCAAAGCAGGTTTGAATTTTGCATACATATGTTTCTCTTTCTAATTGTTTTTATTAAGCAGGTTTGTCTATTACAAATGTTTCACACATTTTGAGCGTTTTTGTTTTATTTTGAAAACAAAGTCCCGTAACCGGAAAAATAGATATCGAGGACAAGCTTGACTATAACCACAAAAACATTGTGCAGTTATTGTACAATGACGTGCTTAACATTTCTCTCTGAGAACAAATATCAAATATTACTTTGTATATTGTTGCAAAAACACTTTACGAGTGTTAAACCTGCTGAAAATGAAATTGCCAAATCACCCACATTATTGATGACATATGCGCACTGCGCACTTAGTAGTCCATAAATAGCAATGCAGTCTTTCGTAAAATAAACCAAATGTTTTAGCCATAACGGGTGCCATATTTTCAGGAGTCATTGAGAAATGATCAGGGGGGTAATTTAAAAATGTGCCTTAAGTTAAAATTTGTAATAATTATCTTCATCAATGATGATGTTGACGATCATGACGAAAATGACGTAGCAAACTGATAATGACAAAAGTTCATCCCTACCTCTGATCGAAAATGATGCGTTCGTAGGCCCACTACGGAATAGATAAAACAAGTTAGCCTTGGATTAAACGCAAGAAGCAGCGTACATAGGCAGATAAACACGTCTCATGGGAAAGGATCATTCCTAACAGCATCTTTGCATGCATGTAAGGCTCAGTGGGTTCTCAGCACCTACAAATAAATTATTGGGTTGCATGGAACAGACGTGGCATGGCATGAGTCATGAGGACATGAACAATTCTCCAACACTCACCGCGGCACTTGGAGCGCCCTGACAGCACTGATTTGATGGGCTGCTTCCCGCGAGCGACACTGCGTTGCCAGCTGCAAAAAAACACGATAGTGCCAACGGTCCCGAGTAAAAGCAACAGCAATAGCAGCGCGCACTGAACAGTGAGCGGCCTGAGGAGAACCAGAAACACGGCAGCGATCATCATCAAGCTGAGATGAGGCAGCCGAGACCCGCTAGACTCACACCTCCTCCTCCGCTCCCTCCTCCTCTCCCTCCTCTCCCTCCTCCTCTTCCCCCTCCTCCTCTCCCTCCTCCTCTCCCTCCTCCTCCTCCTCCTATGCCTCCTCCTGTACCTCCTCCTCCTCCTCTTCGGCCTCCTGTTCCTCCTCCAACTCCTCCACCTATTCCCCCTCCGCCACCTCCTTTTCCTCCCCCAAACCCAAGGAGGAGATAGGCACGGGGGCCCCGCTCACTGGGCCACTCGTGAAGCGCAAAAGAGATCCACAGCCCAGGCTACCGTGATACCATTACGTTGCGAGTGAGTCAGCAGCAAGTCTCATTTATTTCTGTAAAGGTGCAGGGAGAGACTCAGAACATTGCATCCAAGCCCTTGCGGAAGCTGCTGCAGAGATGCCCAAAAAGGATCAAGCTTTTGGATTTCTCTATGGCAGGGAGTGCTTAATATAAACTATATTGACCTGCTTTCTACGAGCTCTATAGCACATGTAAGTGCATTCTTTCTATGATTTTAAACTCAAGAGTTTGCCCAGGATGAAGGTAATATGCACGCACTTTCAGGATCAAGCAAACACCCCCATGCCAGTCTGATGCAATAAGGATTATGTAATTTTGGGGTGAGGAGAAACATGAATATCATGATGCTTTTTTTTTTTTTTTTTTTAAAGCAGTTTCTTAGCTGTATCTAAAGTTGCATGCCATCATGGGCAATGCATAGAGGAATCCATGTGACCCACCACAAGCTCAGTTGTCCAAACGGGCCTGCATACAAAATGCTGATCCATAAATGTGCACATATTTGCATTGATTCATCCCACCACGGGTGCGCACTGCGAGTAGGGACCATAATTCCATAGTGTGCACGTTTTAAAAATAATAATAATAATTTTGACTGAAATATATCCGCGATACATGTCTTAATAACAGTATCGATAACAGCATGGTTTGGGTAACCGAAACTAACTCAAACACCGCCCGCATGGGACACGCCGCATTATAAATGAGTGCTACCGCTTAAATGACGTGTCTAGCGGGCTTTGGCATTTCTTACGTGGAGCTAAGACCGTACGGTGGGATAGCAAATATAAGTCAACTGCGGAGTGCAAGCATAAAGGTAACGTTTTGTTTGATGATACACGTCACAACCCACAGAAGCTAACTTAAATTTCGGAATGCAAAAGTGAGCTCTCAGCTCCACATTTTGATCAACCCCATTAGTTTGCATCGTCAAAAGACAATTCTCTGTGCAAGTTGTAAAACGTCATAGTGGCATTAAGAGATAAGCGATAGAGATAAGGTAAGAAATTGCATTTTGCTTGCACGACAAAAATCAGAAATCAAATGTGCCCCTTTCGGGCGCTTTTTAGTCTTCTTCGGCTATTTATTAACTATTGTATATTCTCTGCATTAACTGGGGGCTCCCTCTAGCGGGAGGTTTGCATACTAATACTAATTTACTCAGCACATTTGAAGTCTTTGGTGATTGTTGTGCTAGAACTGCAAGTTCCTGGTCCCTCTGACTTAAAGTGTCATTTTTATTTTCACAGATTCATGTCTTCTCCAAATACACAGGATGATGAGGCAGGAGATGTGGTGTTTGTATCTGTAAGTCACACCGTTTAACTGTGTAAAACTCGTAACCATATAAATCTGAAGCAGCAATTCATAGATGTTTTTATTATTTCTATGTTTCTAATGTAATATATATTTGTATTCATTCAGCATCTCGGATAATCGTTTGAGATGTTCTACCTTGTACCCACAGGAAGGCCAGCTCAGCCCAGTGGAGTGTGTTGATCTGAGTGATAGTGACGATGAACGATCATCCTCATCAAGTATGGTAAGAGGTTAAAGTAAACAATTTAGGTCTGGTGCATCATTCAAAAATGCAATACCAAAACAGTTTCATTAATAATAAAGCTGGCTCGTACAGCAATTCAAAATTGAGGGATCTCAAAATTTATTTTGTTTTAATATATCATAAATGTCAGTTATTTTCTTACTCTGTTATTCAGGAGAAAGAAAAACTAAGACAGCCGGATCATGCAGTTCCCGGTAGTTCCACAAAAGAAGCTAACCTGGAGGCAAAGCGCCAAGTGGCACTTTGGCTAAAGCTGTCAGGTATTTCCTGCATCTGAATAATAATAAAAAAAGAACATTTCTTCACTACACATTCTGAAGTAAACAGCATCCTCATTAATTAGACCTGCACAGTTTACACAGATTTGTGTGGTTATACTTTACTATTGATTTACCTTATGATGAGATCTGCCTCCTTTTCTTGTAGATGTCCAGATCGAAAAGGTCAATTCTGGTTCTAAAAGACGACGGAGAGCTGCTCACCCCACGAAACCCTCGACTAAATACTTATGTCCTGTAATTAACTGCTGTCGTGTTTATGATAATGCACTTCTCCTTGGAGGGCATCTGAAAAGGTTGATTTTGTTTTCTAGTAGTTGTCTATGTCTTTGGGCAAATGTGAATATTTTGGTTGAAGCTTTCAATATTTTTTTATTTTCATTTATTTATTTTTTTACTTGTGAAGGTTTGACCACTCGCCTTGTGATCCAACCATCACTCTCAAGGAAAGTTCCACGAAGGTGTTTGCCTGTGTGGCCTGTTGTCGTCATTTTCAGACCCAAGAAGATTGGCAGGCACATCTCGAATTTAAGGTTTGTCCACTTTAGTAACTCATCAAATCCTCCTATGTTGTGCTCTGTTAATGAAACCAATGTTTTCATTTCTTAGGTGTCCTCTTCTCATCCCGAGGGTCACTCGATGTCTCAGCGCTATATATCCATTATGTGCTATGCCTGTCCTACCTGCTACCTGTTCTTCAACAAGCGGGACGATTGTTTTCATCACATGTCAGAAAAAAAACACTTCATAGAGTCCCTCAAAATGAGTGGTGAGACTTCTTCGTATGCATCTATAATATGATCTTCTGCTTTGAAAATAATTAGATATAGTGTATAATATGCCAATTGAGTGGTTAATTGATAGCATTAATGAGGTGTTTTTTTATTTATTTTTATTGCTTTTATTCCTTAGACTCCCAAAGAGAAGTGGT
Source organism: Syngnathus leptorhynchus (assembly GCF_054491065.1). Lineage (NCBI taxonomy): Eukaryota > Metazoa > Chordata > Actinopteri > Syngnathiformes > Syngnathidae > Syngnathus > Syngnathus leptorhynchus. The sequence continues at coordinate 6,882,926 of NC_141204.1, read as the reverse complement.
ACCGGTTCCATTTCCACATCGTGCCATGAATCGCCTCATTGCCTTGTGCAGGGACACCCCATTCACTGTCCAATGCACTTTTTGTCATAAAGTGCTGACTTCGCATCCAGAAATTACAGCTCACTTTAAGTATGTTTCTGAAATGTATTTTTTTTATATGAATATGACCCTTGTTGAAAATGTGTTTTTTTTCCCCCCAGATCTTATTTTGCTATTCTGTTCTTTCCCTAGTGTCAAGTGCATAAATGGCACCGCAGTGGCTAAGGCCGATGCGACAGTGGTGCAGTTAGTGAAACAACTGCAAGTGCGAGGCCAGTGCTCTCGCTGCTGTTCAATGTTTTTGAGCCAAACAGAAGTGGAACGTCACAAAGAAGACACCCGACATGAGGTGGAGATCAACGGAACCATGGAGCAAGCTCTTCTTCAATTTGACAAGTTTCACGAGAAAGAGGTTATCTACTGGTTTAAATACGAGGAGAATCCCAGCTCTGGAATACTAATTAATAAAAGCGGCACCACGAAGAACGAGTGTGAGCAGGTACCCGCTAAACGGAACAAATTAGGTTCCTCCACCGCATGGTTCTGCGAGTGCGGTTTGAAGTTTTTGGACGAAACCTCAGCTAGTAATCACCTCTTAGCCGTGAACCAAATCTTCTACCAGTGCGGCGTGTGCGACAAACGTATGGGAGAATCTTGCATTGCCCGCTTGCACATGTGCCGCATTCACGGGGGCGCACATCTAGAGAATTTCTTCATCTACTGCTGCAAGTGCAAAGTGAAAATTCCTCGCCCGGCAGATGTCTTGCCACATGTGTCCGACGCACACACTGGGCACACGTTCTGCACTGAACGGGATGTGCCAGAGGATGCCCAGCCGTCGACCAGTAACATTGGTAAAATGGACTTGTGCACCACCTCCGAGTCCATACCAGAGGCGGCGGCGGCTTCTTCTTCCCGAGCGCTGCCTACGTGGATGTGCCGGATGTGCGAGGACGTGTTTGACTCGGAGGCCGCAGTTCGCAAACACTGCGGCGACCTGAGCAGCCATAAATTCCAGAAGTTTGTGTGCGGCCACTGTCCGCAGAAGTTCTTCAAGGAGTCCACCGTGAAGCGACATTGCGCCAACGAGCACGACGGGCAGATGAAGAGCGCCTACTTCTGCGGCCTCTGCAACAGCATGCAGTTTGAGTCCGAAGGAGAGTTCTTGCACCACTATGAAAGCCTGCACAGTAACGACTTCTACTGTATAGGCAACGACGAGCCCGCTGTGAGTAGCACACCTCTGGAACCATGTCCCTGCATGAACTCTGAGAAGAGCAGAGATGAACTGAATGTCATCTACACCCGCTGCATGAAGACACTGGCCTCTGAAGGGCTCTGTCAGTTCATGTGTGCTCCTTGCGCTCTTGGCGTGCACTCCTATGCTGAGATCAAGATTCATGTCAACACCATCCATCCTGCGTTGAACTTGGATAAAACCTTTGAAGTAGAATGCCAAACTTGCAGGCAAATCTTTAGGGATGTTCCGGAGTTCCATAATCACTATCATTCCCAGCACTGTGCGTTGGCGCCATGCGTGAGCTCAAGGACCTTCAGGAAAGATGCCATTAAACCACCACCAACACTGAAAAATGTGGAGGTCAAAGCGCAGCTAAATGGTATATGACTTATTTGTTTACATTTTTACATAATACAGATTAACAAGAAGCATACACGCAAGGGAGGATAAGTGGTACAGATACTATGGTTGAATGTATTTGATTGTTTTTTACCACAGATGCATCTGATGTAAAAGTGAAACACGAAATGGCGGCTTTGAGCGCAGAAGACCAAGAGTCAGTAGGTACATCATTAAGACCACGGATGAGACCCACACAGTATGTTAAACATGTTTGTCACGAACACTAAGGCTGCTTGCTTTTCAATTACAGAGTTACAAGAGGCTCTTCAAAGGAGCCTACTGGACTTCTGAGGAGACACGTTAATTCATCAGAGGGTTTTGCACGAGGAACAACATCACGTTACTCAGTTAGGATTTGTTGTTTCAGAGAGACCAGCTTGATGTTTAAAAGAATGCTTGAACTTTAAAAGGCATAACACACACTGGTCCACACCTTTGCTTGTATGTTTTGTTTTTGGAAAAAATCCTTTTATTAAAAAAAATAAAAACATTTAATTTAGTTTTGAAATTTATGTTGAGTATAGTTTCACTTAGAATCAGAGAAACATCTGATGTATAATTTCTAATGCGGTGTGACTCTTCAAATAAATTTCTGATGTTCTTGCAGACTTTTCCTGACTTTTTTTGTAAAATTTGTTTCTTACAGAAATTTGACAGATAGTTTTGTGTTAATAACAGCCTTTGGCTTTTAGAATTGCATTGTACTAAATTTTATTTGAAGTTTGGAGGTTGCTTGGATCACTCAAAGGGATACCTTTGCTGGAAGTGCTCAGTTTTCTTTTTTATATTTTATTAATGGTAGTGATAGCGTTGGTATTGTTGCTTTTTTTTTTTTAATTAGTAGTAGTAAATAATATATCTAAAAAAGAATATTACAACAATAAAACTTTGTAACGCGTTCCCTTGAGGTCTCCATATCCGCTTCGTCTATTCGGGACTCTTCGGGAAACTCCGGCGAGGTCGCGCAGAGGAAGTCCATATCCATGTTTGGCAATGTTCCCCGGGGCGTTCAACTCGACACACACCAGCGTACTGGTCAGACGCGGATCCCACTGTATTCGGTGCACCCCTTGCAGAACAGACCACTTTGAAATACATTCAGATTATTTTACGCATTACGCACCACCCAACGCTATGGCCCAAGCCAAAATACAAGCGAAACTCAACGATGCATCTAGCGGCAAGTTCAACAGAACTATGTCCATGGCAGACCGGGCCGGACAACTTTTGTCGAATATGGATCAGCTGGAGATAAGGTAACAAAGTGGGCTCTCGACATCGGGGTCACCGGATCTCGGGGACGCGTGGGCACATTTCCCAGAATGTTAATGATTACTATCTTGCAAAAGTGTGCTTTATTGTGGTGCTGATTCATCTCTTTGCAAAATGTGTGACAGGGTGGAGACTTTACGCGAAACAGCTTCGGCCATGGAACAGGAAAGGGAGTGCATCCTGGAAATGATCCAAACCTTACAGAATAGTCAAGAAATGCATAACATCAGTGCCGGTGAGCTCATTATTGAATTCCACTTTTTGGACACTAGTGTTTTATTGTTCTTTTTTCCATTTGTGTACAAATAAGTGGTCTGAACCTCGGTGTTGACAAATTAATAATAATAATAATAATAATAATAATAATAAAACAGCTGTCTATGACTTGCATGCATTTTTTCAATGCATTCTAACCCCTTACTGTCAATTGTAACACATTATTATTTTCTCAGGAGAGAAAGAAGAGTTAACTTTGACTGCAGATCGACTAATGGGCCGCACATTGTCAGTTGAGATCAACGTGGGCACCATCAGGAACAGCCAGCAAGAGGAGGCTCTGCGCAAGGCCACGTCCATCATTGACGAAATTGTGAAGAAGCTGCTGGACAACATGGCTGAATCGAGGCAGCGGCTCCTCGCTTTGCATTCGGCCTGCCTGACGGACGCGCCGCCCGTGCCCATCGATGAGAAGTTTCAGGCCATTGTGATCGGTTGTGCTCTGGAGGACCAGAAAAAAATCAAGAGGAGGCTGGAGATGCTGCTGAGGAACGTTGGAAATGCTGAGAAAAATATCAAGATCATGGATCACCAGAAATTAGAGGAGTCAAAAACAAACGACAGTCAATAGGAATTGTTATCAAAACCTAAAATATCCTTTACTGTGGTAAGCAAACTGTGACATGGGGTGCATACATTTGTTGTGTACCTTGGGGCCAAAGGCACCACCAGACTAGCATGAAATGTTTATGCCACCATTAATTACAATTTTAACTCCACTACTAATGCCTGAAGAGGATCCGAGTCACATTAAGCTGAGGATTTATTTGCATAAAGCTTTTTGTGTACAAGTGCATGAAACTGAAGTTGAAGGGAGCCTGTTTAACAACTGCTGTCATAGCAACAAGATCAAATTACGTAAAAAAGTACAGCAGTAATATGAGACTAAATTTTTAATACAAGAATGAATAGTGAAATACATGATTTTATATATTTTACAATAATGTTAAACAATGAATTTTGGAAAATAAACCTGTTACTTACATTGCATGTCATTAAATTTTTTTTTTTACATTACAGCATACAATACCTTTTTATTTAGGTCGTCCCTTGTTTAAATACCTCTTTGTAGAAGAACCGTTGTCCCCTGTTTACAATCATTTTAGTTATAATTAAGAATATTGCTGTACTTTGCCTATAACTTCAAGTAAAATCCCACTTCAAGTTAAAATTTCAGAAGATTTTGAGTGGGTTGAAAATAAAGGAATAAGACAAAATGAGCCTTGAGGGAACAATTATGTGTGCAAACAGTTCAGATGGAGTTTCTTGAAAAAGAAAATTCTCCATGTTTCCAGCATTCATTCGTATATGTTCGTACGCTGTAACGTTTGAATTGTAACGGAGCCACAGTTAAGCTGATTGTCATTAAAGTGACCAGCCTGACAACAAACAAAGTTAAGATTCATTTATTTCACCTCTCCCCTCTAGACCATGACAGCTGGAGCGCAACTGCGTGGCACATTTCAGGTTACATTTGTTAGAAATAAAAATGAAACAATGATTCATATTTGTCAGAGACATAAACCATTTTTTTTTTATGAGATAATGTGGTTGATGGAATAAAATACAAAAATTAAGAAAGCAGCACATAAATTCATACAACACCTGAGTGACAGCACATAACTATGAGTCATTTTAATTCCTGGGTCTTGGTTTCTCCAATTCTGCCATTTTAATGATAAAGTGCGTGAAGTCCTTTTGGTTTAGAAAAAAAAAAGGCAAATAATTGATTATATACAAATGTGATGTGCGGGCCATTTTCAGGGGACAAAAATATTTTCCTTGAGGTCAATAGACAACAATGTAAACATGGTTAAGGCATTGTGGCTTTGCAACCAAATTGGAACATTCACTGAGCGCTAACAAAAGGCTTCTGCATGCAACACAATTACAGTACGCCACTTTTCTTTGCTTCCAGTACTAATATTTGAATGTTAAATACCACCATACATGCAAAAGAATCAGTTCCCAAAGAACAAAAACAATGTGCATGCATGTGTCATCGGCCAATATTCACTTAAATAGAATTAAGAAAGAAGTTTAAAGATGATTTCACATTACGATATTTAACAGGAGACTTTCCTACAACATTTTGTTTGTGCTTCTTAGACCAGCGTGAGATCAAACATTTCAAATGGCTTAGCGCAGAATAGGCATTTCTTTTAAAAAGGATTGGAAATTTTGTTGGATATTCCAGCACACCAAGCGTTCTAAAAGCAACATTATAAAAGAAAAATTAATTTATTTTCCCTTAATTATTAATTTGTTCAAATTAAAAGCAGCATGGTAACATGGAACACCCAAACAATATATTAGATAAAAATCAAAATGTTGTGCTTGATGTCTGCTAGGCAAGTTGACAACATTGATGACTCACAAAGTAATGAGTTACTTAAAGTCATACAAAAATAAACATATATAAAAACAACGTCCGACAGACGAGTGTAACTTGAGGAACTCAAGTGTGTCGGCCTCCTGTTAAATCTCAGAGGGCTAAAATTTCGTAAATAAATTGATGAGTGGACACACATTCATTTTGAGATATACGTTAGCATGACAGATTAATTGAAGGTTACATTCAAACCACCGCTGTATTAAGACAGGACATAATTGGCACCAGAAAGCCGTTAACACTTCAAATTATCACTCAACACTTTTTTGATTTGTATAAAAATACATTTGACCAGTCGCTGAATTTATTACAGATAAACCAAACCGTAGTGATAGGGATAAAATACTCAGCTTGTCTTCTATAATACATACAAAGATGTACAGATGAAATCTCCAGGAGCAAAAGTATTCATAATTTATTCTATTGAGGGGATCATATGACAATATCAATCTGAAAAATATTTCACATCAATCTAAAAAAAAAAAAATCTCTGAAGTGGTCTTTGTGGCCTGGGAAAATTGTGTGAAAATAGAATGATGATCTTTTTCCAGCACCCAAAAAAAATTCTCAGCGGCAGAAGACATGAGGGATTATCTGTGAACAGCAAAAGTGGAGCCATTGTGCAAGATAATGGAGATGAAATTCATCCATCAATAAGGGAGGAAAATTTCGTAAGGAGATTAAATGTGAGGTTAGTGTAGTGAGGTGATTTCTCGTCTTTGCACTTTGGTCTCTATCTGAGGCTACCAGTGGATGGTCAGCACAAAAAACAAACAAACAAACACACACAAACAAACAAAAAATGCTGTTTGTCTAGAGGAGGCTGCAGCTGCCGAATGGGTTTTTACTCTTCTTGGTTCTTTGTTTGTTTGGTCGTAGTGTGATGACTTCTCTGCCGTTGCTGGAGCTCTGGTTGCTTGGATTACTACTTGTGGTATTAAAAACTCCTGGGTGGAAAAACAGCGTTTGGGATGACATCATGTGAGGGAAGCAAGGAGAAAAAAAATGATACACACAGTAAAGTTTCTTACCTATTTTATTGCTGGTCGAGTGTACCGCCTCTGTCTCCTCTGCTGTTTGCTGTTTGAGTTGTTGAAGATACTTCTCAGCTAAGTATTTAAACACTGAAAAACAAAATTATAGAATTATAGCACTTTTTTACACCTTTTGGAGAATTACGTTGTAGTGTTAGATCACATTTTCCAAAACTTACCCTCTGTGACATTCAAGTCTTCTTTTACTGAAACTCGGTAAAATCTCAATTTAAGCCTCTTGGCCAAGGCCTCCGCTTCCTCGCTGCAATGCAAATAACATACTGAAAATTCTTCATTCTTCCAATGGATGTGTCTAATTTTTGACATCCGTGAAGAAAAACAACTTACTTTTTAATAACCGTTTCTTCCAGAAGGTCAATTTTATTCTGCACAAGAACTGCGGGAATATCTCCCACCTCTCCTTCAATCTTCTCCTTCCAATTGTCAATAGCCAGAAACGAATCTCTGTCTGTGGTAGAGAACACCAGCACGCACGCTTGGGCGCCTGTAAAGAAAGGTAAATGGACCACGGTGCGCCATACATAATTTAATTCCAACACCTGCATATTGTCGGAACAGTGTCACAGGAGATTTGCTTGGTGGATTGAATTGAACACCCAAGGGACGATTCATTAGGGAAATCTGCAAAACCTATGAATGTTATGCTGCCAATATCGAATAATAGACAAGCTATGAAAGCTATATTGATGAACCTGGTGGTTTCCTACCACGGTAGTACGCCTTAGTGATGGCGTCAAATTCCTCCTGCCCAGCTGTGTCCCATAGCATAAGGCGAACATCTTCGTCATTAGCCCTAAAACCAAAGTGACAGAGAATGAAATGAGTCACCGTGACATCAGCCTACATCAGAGTCTTTTAGTCACCCACATGATCTGCCTTTCCAGGAAGTCCACTCCGATGGTCTTTTTGTAGTCCTTGGTGAAAACACCCTTGCAGTAGCGCTGGATCATGCTGGACTTTCCCACAGCACCGTTGCCCACCACAACCACCTTGATGGCCACTTCCATGTCTTCCTCCAGCATGGTTACACCGCCCCAGCTGCTCGTGTCACTTTGACGTCGATGGAGCACTTATTCACCCGTGTAACACGTACACATTAAATCCCTGAGAGCAGAAAATACACGTTTGGACAAATTGACTGTGTTGGTTATGGTATCCTTTATTTAACCTGGTTTGAAAAAAAAATAAAAAATCTCACTGACAGGTAAAAACTGAGATCTATAAGGACATAAACAAATGTCCAACAGACAGCAAATCTATGAAATAAAAATGCAAAAGATTCATAAAAAAAGAAATTACATGAGTGCATATGATGTATGCATGTCATATGGTTTAGCCCTAACCCTACAAGGCATATTGTTGGCCTATGACATGCTTGCTGCTGCTAACTCTAAACAACATATTGAGGGAAAGCTGTTCCCAGTGGCCATTGACAGCATCGCCAGGGTCCTTTTTCTAATACTGCAGATCGTTTGGCTCAATGATTACCAACTAATGTGCTGGCATTGAATTATACATTTTCCAATTTCACATTATTGGTCTGAACAATGTTTATTTACTACAAATTATGCATTGGTTTCTTTTCTATATGTCAGTAACATACATATATTGTGACACCAGTCAAATAATTAACACACTTGTATTTGCTAATGTTAAACGTGCATTATATTGGCTCGATAAAGGTTTGAAAACAATGGTTTTGGTTATAGAGTCTGAAAATATCCCAACTGGGCCTCCTTTGCAGGATGCTTGTCAAAAGCACATTTTTCCCACAATCCAGCTTTTGTCTTGAATTTAACCATATGGTCCCAAGCACTGTGCACTTTCTAGAACACTACTTACATTTAGTTGTGCAGCGCGATAACATTTCTTAAATAAATAAAAAAATGCATGCCATGCATATTTTGATTATGACATTTGAAGTACCAGAATCAGAAGATGGCATCCGTCCACCACACCTCTGCACAAAATCATGATCTCAGCCAAGCCATTAATGACAAACTCGACAAAATGAAATCAATAAATTGACTTGAGCTGCGTCTATACTCCGTTCTTGTCTGTCGTTTGCGCTCGCACGCCTGTAGCTTCACCTCTTCTAGTCCATAAGGGGCTCACTCGCTCTCAAGTGGCCAGCAGCTGCTTGCGTTGTCCTTCTGGCTGACAAGTCAAGGAAACCAAACCAGAATAGGACAGATCGCTTACCTGGAAATAATATTTGTGTGTTGAACCACATCAGATGAACTGTCTTGAGAAGAAAGTCCCTCTTGACGCCAAAAAAAGAGACTAGGTTCCTTTTCAGCAGAAAAAAAAACTATGCTCCTCCTGATTGTCGTCTTCTCCTAAAAATGCACAAAGATGAGCAAAGCCTGTTAAATGCAATGCAGTCAGGTCAGCGTCGATGTTAGATCACTATTAGTGTCATTCGCCAAGATGAAAATTCTTCATCACCACCCACCCGCAAGCCCTGGCTGCTGCGAGCTAGCAACGTAGCGCACGAGAGTGGCTCGATCGCGTTGCTAACTCGCTAATGTTTGTTGCTAGGCAGCAGTGCCTGAGTGATAACACGTCATCACTCAAGGATCATGGGAGCAATTGTAGTTCTGGCATGTAATTAACATTTGAAAACATTATAAGTCTATAAGCTTTTGTTGAACAGTCAAAAGAATGCACTTTTTGCAAATAACATAAATAATTTGATGAAACTGAGAAAAACTTTGACAAGTTCATCACATAGCAATAGCAAAATGTTTTATACCATATTACAAATGTGCGCAAGAGCGCTCTGGTAAACTGTTATTATCAGTGTGTTAAGCCATAATTGTGGAGGACAAACCAGTAATAGCATAACAATTATTTAAAGGTACAAAACACGTTTTGTATTTCAGATGAATGATGACAACTGAGGCGGTGCAAACGGGACGAGCTTAATAACAAAACGAGTACTCATAAGTCAAAACGGGGCGGGGCGTCTCCAAACATACTTCCTGGTTTTGGCATTTCGTCACCAGCCCCTTGTTTTTCAGCCCTATTTGGCGGGAGTGAATCGGGAAGAAGCCGTTCTGCATTGACGCGTCGTTCCATCATTCGATCGGTAAACAGATACATTTAAATAGTATGATTTATTTCACTGGCATACTGCACAACTCACTTAGTCGCGCTTTTGTGTTCATACCTATGTTGGGTTTGTAACAAAATGAACTGTAAGCCACAATCAATGTGGCCTTAGCCATAACAAAGCGAAACTCGGGCTAGCTGCCTTTACAAATAATAATAATGATAATAAATAAAACATTGGACACTCCTGATTGCACATACTGATCTCATATTTGATCACATCAAGTGGACGAGGCGTACAGTACCTGAACCTCGGTTATGCTCCACAATGTGTTTGCAACTGTTGGGGATGATACTTTTTGTCTTGCTCCAGCGTAGAACATCTAAACATGCACCCTACCTGTCTTGCTTGTAGACATTATGCAGTTTTCCAGCAGAAGAAGGAAGTTTGCCATCAATCCTCAGAAGGAGCTCTATGGACTTCCTCTGCAGTTCTATGGCCAACCACCCCTTGAGAACATCTCTCTCACTGAATTTGAAACATTTGCGGTGGAGAGACTGAAATGTAAGCAGACAATGAAAGACGTGCATATTACTTCTCAATTCAATGATGAAATCATGATGTTCTGTGTGTCTCATCTTTTATTGTCCTTGTAGTGTTGAAGACTGTTGAGAATTTGGGCGTCAGCTATGTGAAATTGTCTGAGCAGTACATCAAGAAGTTGGATTCTGAGTTTAAAAACTTGAATTTTCCTTACAGAGTAGATTCTGTGAGTAGAACACTTGATGGTTGTATTACTAGCATATGAGTTAAATGTCGAAAACATACTAAATCTGTTATGTTTCTTTTTCTGCAAAACACAGAGCGAGCCAATTGAATACGAGAAACGAAGAAAGGACCACATCTCCCACTTCATTCTAAGACTTGCCTATTGCCAGACGTAAATGATGTTTGCAAGTGTGCAATGTGTGCCAATTAAACGGGAACCAAAATACTTTTCTTGCGGAATCTTTTACAGGGAGGATCTCCGAAGGTGGTTCATACAGCAGGAAGTAGACCTAATGCGTTACCGCTTCAATGACCTGCATCCCAAACTGAAGCTGGAGTTTCTGCACAAAAATAATCTGCAATATGATGCGGTATGATTTATTCATTATTTTTTGATAACCATTGCAAGCATTTTATTTTAATGGGAATCATGTTGCTCATTCGTTTTACTCATCAATGCACTTCCATTATTTACTTCTACTGTAAGGAAAGTTAAGGTTGAATTACGCTGTAAATAGTATTTTCAAAGATTTGCTAATTAAATCTGATCTTTCCTTTTGATGTCATATATTTTGAACCAATTGGTATAATATCCCAATTTAAATATCCTTTTGAATTTCTCTTCAGAGTTAAAAAAAAAAAAGTAAATCAGGGGAAAAAGCAGCAGCATCACCCAAAACTGATCTTCTAAAGATATCCACTAGATGGTGCTGTTAGACAGCAGAACACAAAATTTGCTTGGTGTTCTATTTCTCTTAAATGTAATAAACTGAGTTAATTAATTTAACTCAAACTATTACTAAAGTAATATATCAAACTTCATCAATGGATGCTTGTAAAATACATCCAATGTTTAGAAATCTTATTTTCAAACACATTAGTGAATGACTCCTACTGATTTTCATTCAGTCAATAAATGACAAGAAAGTGAAACATATGAAATTATACTTTCTTGAAACATAGATAAACTACAAAAAAAATCAGAATATGAAATATACAATAACATTACACACCTTATATGAATCACTCTTTTTGTAGAACAACAGGAAATGTACTGTACGTTTAAACTCGTCCTCATAACTGACTAAAATGATTTCAGATTTCTATCGAGGAGAAGCGAGCTCTGCAAGATAAACTGGTCAACTCCAGCTACGGCGTTAGTGGAACCACTGTGGAGGAACAAGATTTCTACAAAGTGAGTTCCTCAACTCTTACCCACTGTGCTTCGTGGGTGGTGTGGCACTCCAGACAATTGATCATAGTTGTTTTTTTCCCAAAACTCTGTCGAACTTGTCAAACCTTTTTTGACACTGCTTCAGGGCAGTAAACTGGCCTTAGCTCTTCGTTTTGTTCACCTTGCTTAACTTTTTGCGATTTTGTCAGAAGTAGTGCATGATACCGAAATGAACAAGAACTTGACATGAAGAAGAAATATTTGTGATTTTATTTTTACAAATAAAGATACATTTTTGCATGTGAATTCATATTTGAAGCTTTAGCTGTGTTTATTTTGGTATTATATGTTAAGCATTCGAAGTAAATCCTTGGATATAAACACAATTTTAAGCCGTGAATGCCACAAAAGGATTGTTTTGACACATTCAAATGTTGTATCTTTAAAAAAAAAAAAAAAAGTATTAACATATTATAACAGTGTTGCTCTATCTCCTGTTGTCAAGGTTCCTTTCCAAGATGCTTTGGATCTGGTACGAACAAGAAAAGTCTACCTCAAAGCAGGCTACGTTTACATCCCTCAGCAGGACATCGTCACCATTGTGCTCAACGATTTTCGCACAGGGTTGTCTAAAGCTCTTGCGGTAGGTGTCTTAAGCTTCGCAATATTTGGGAAAGACTCGATCCTTGAAGTTCTTTACTTACAGCGACTTCAAACTTTTTTTATATATTTTTTTTGATGTAGCTGTTGCAGGAGTTTTCAATCTCCAAAAGCTTTGTCAGTTCAGTGCATGTGATCTGAAACACGAACACAATTATAATTATTCCACGGTATTTTCTCAACTCACCATCTGGTTTGAGTCAGTCGTCTATGTTCAGTATGCATGTGAGTGCATGAGAAATGATTGACATATTGTCAGTCTCTAATTAGTTATTTTTCCTTGGGCACTGTGGTGGTTTGCAAAATTAAATTAGAGGCCCAAGATTGGACCAGAAAGAATTGGTCCTCTGCAAAAAAGCCGTCCAGTCATTTGTTTTGAAGTGTTCAAAATATGTTATTATTCAAGGATTGAAATAGTTTGGTGTTGATCAGTACAATTGTGTGTTTTGCATTTATAAAATGTCCTTTGTAAACTTCAGTAGCCTGAATCATTTATCGTCTCTAACTTTCCCTTAACATACTCTGCTATTACATCAATTCTTCTTATGGTTCTAGCTGAAAGAGAGATATTTGCCACGTCTTTTCACCTCACCCGCTCCAAAAAGTGTCCTTGGTAGCAGGCAGAATCAATTCTTCCCCGATAGTAAGGGGCTTCTAAGCTTTAAATATGCAGTCCACAACTAAGAAAGATGTCTTGTGCAAACACATTTGTTGAAGCAGCTTCCCTCAGTATCTGGTTTTTGTCCTTCATATTGAAGTTCTTAAAAAAATCCAAGGTTGCCTTTAAGTTGTGTATTTTTTCTCATTGTGCCAAAGCACTTTTGTGGGTTTCGTTAGCTCGTCAGTCACTGCAAGTAATGGTGTTGAGCTTGTGTTTTGCCTGTTGCAATAAACCTTAACTCAGGTGGGTGTCCTGGCACTTTTAAATGTCAGCTTTATTTTTTGACACTCAGTATGCGACCCTTCTGCAGCACAATTGCCCCAAACAACTCAATGGCTGGCGAATTTTGGTGTAATGCAAAATCTTTCAAGGTGTCCCTCACTGATGTATAAAAATCATTTGTTACACAATGAAGGAAACTGCTATTTTCCCCCAAAATAATTTTGTCGGTCCGGTCCCAAATAATCTACAAATTGGTTCTAGTCAGGGAACCGCGTTAAAGACCCCTGCACAAGATTGCGGCTTTTTGTCCACCTACATTCCCATTGATTATTCCTTTTTTTTTTTTAACAATATCTTTGCTTGCATGTGCTGTACTGTCACTCTTCTTGTTTGCCTCAGTGCCCCCCGAGTGCTGGCAAAGAAACACAAATGGTTCAAGTGAGGAAAACTCGTGTGCACACATGACACAAGATGTCTGCAGGGTGGATTGGGCATAACGAGGCTATATCCGACCCCCGCACATGGATGCAATGTGGTTGTGGGCGTGGAAGGTACAATGTTGATATGCAGTGCATTGAACACCCTCAGGCTCGTGCAACATCATGCAATATGATGCTTTCGGGGGAGCTGGAGGCATTTTCTGTAAAACGCGGTATGTGACGAGACAAAAGGTCCAGTTGTGTCGTGATGAGAGTTTGCAACTAGTGTATAAAGCAACACTGCTTTTATGTTATGAATGGATATATAGGTACCTAGCCTGAGGTGTAGTTCTGCTCAAAAGACGCGATTATTTATAACAGCAGGAGTGTATTTTTACCCTTAAGCCCCTGTGAATTGTTGGTTTACAGAATGAGTATTTGTCCTCTATATTATGGCATTATATTTTTACCCATAAATCAGGAATAATACCTTTTATTTGTCTCCTTGACTACTACATTGGTGCTGCTTAATCATAAGTCGAACTCTATGTTACCACCATCATGTTTTCATCTTGTTGGTTTTTTCATTTGCAGCATTCCGAAAATATTCCTCAATTGAAATCAATTTTTTTTACGTTTAGATTTCTTTTCACATTTGCATATTTTCATTGTGAATATAAGATTAAAGAAACTGAAAAGTAAGGATAAATGTGAAATTGACTGATTAAAAATCCCTCATGTAAAATAAAGCTGAGATTTTTTTGGGACTAGTATTTACTAGAATTGTTTTTATCATTTCTGAAGGTATCACAATGTCCACTTGATCTTATTTTAATGCACACGGCATTAAAATACTCGATAAGATACTGAAGGCAGCTGTAGAAGTGTTGAATGCCAAATCAAGCCTAGTTTCTCCCCAGTGAATGCTAAACATTACAGGGCGCATAAAGTCACTGTTATTTGTTAAACTGGGCCGCACATGTCTGTCAAGGGACTGGCAGCCATTTTTTTGAAATTGGAAAAGCAAATGAGAACGCAATGGAAGTGCACAATTAAGTGTAATGGCTCATGTCGTCCGCTGGGGACACTGGGTGGCTGTTTCGATGTAGTACTTGATGATCGTCCCATGTGACTCCTACTTATGGTTGCATCTTGGGGTTTTTTTGTACTCTGTGAATCATTACGTGGCTGTGTAAGACCGACTGTGCAAAACTACATCGTAGTTGATTAGAAGACACATTCATTAAATTTACAAGGAGAACAATCCATAAAGTGAAGTGTGGGTAAGGATGGCCATTAATTACAAGCCGAGGAGCACAGTGAACACCAGATTGTGTTGGCCATTTTGTCAAACTCTTGGATTTTCATTTTGTTGATGTATATTTTGGGCAGCGTCCACTCCCCCCCCCCCCCCACAAAAAAAAAATCAGCCATGTTACAAATCCATATCATTCTGTTCTAATTAATTCTCTCCACAGTCCTTGATCTTTCCCCTCAACCTGCCGTGTTCGGCTCGTCTCATCCTTCGACCCACCCTGTTTACTATTACTCAAACGATGCCACTCTCTCCCGCAGCTGACGGCGCGTTCGCTACCGGCGGTGCATTCTGATGAACGGCTCCAGCCGCTCCTTAACCACCTCAGGTAAGCCACAGGATTCATAACTTTTGGCTGCTTCTGTTTCTCCCTTGGGCACATACAGCCGAATAGGCTTTTGGCACCAAGGGGCATTTGTGGTCCAGATGTTTTACACAAACAGAGAGCCCAGTTGACTATGTGCATGATAAAACAACAAGAAAAGTTTCATGATTCACACGTTATAAACAAACACAGTAAGAATGTGTCACTTTATTTTCTCAAAGCAATTGTGTAATCTTTAATGACTCCTCCCTTGCCGTTGATTAAATCCATTAAAAAGCAATCAAATTGTTCATTTAATCATTGCCTTGTATCAGCCTAACAAACTCTGGATCATTTGTCTCGACATACTGATCAAAACCACCCTCTGGAAAGACGAGCAGTGAAAAATCAATACTAACGTAAGCGGCTCAGAATCTAGCGAGGGTGTCATTTTTGGGATAAAGGGAAGCACATTAATAGGATAGGCGAACCCATGTCGGCTGATTGTCATGAGAATTAGTGGGCAGTTTGTTGCGATTAGTAGGCAGTCCCATAATCTGTGGCGGCGGTGCACAATAGAATAAAAAGCACTGCCACTTGAGACTGCCAAAAATCTACTGATAATATTCACTGCCTGTCAAGTTGCAGTCCTTGAGGTTTACCACGAGGTCAGTGTGGCAATTCGTGCAGTTCAAGACGTGTTTAGTTTATTTTGCGTTACTACTGGTTGAGTTTACTCAGTAAAATTCTTGGGTAAACTTCATGAAGTAAATATTTTCCAACAGTCTGTGTGTTGCTTAATCATGCCTGTTGCATTTTTGTGTGTCAGCAAAACAATTCAAATTGTCCTTGAAGCAGGGTTCTACGTAAACAGTGAATCTTGATTTAAAAAAAAAAAAAAAAAAAGTAATGACAGAAAAGTAATATTTTCTTAGCCTTAAAAACTGCAGTACACTCAATATATAAATAATCATGGAAACTCATCATATTACATTAGGAATAATAAACAGGACCAGTAGCTTTTCTGACCACCCCAAATTTTATTTAGAACGTTGAAAGCTGTTTTAATATGAACATTTTGAACAGTACTTTTTACATCAATTGCTCATTATTTCAGCCTTTTGTGTATTCTGAAAATAAAGATGTATACACATCATACTATGTGTGTCTATAATGCACGTTTTTCCTTTTTTAGCCATTCCTATTTAGGACAGGACTACAGCATCCAGAAAAATGTTGGTAAAATCTCCTTGGAGCAAATTGATTCAGTAAGTTGCTTGAAACCTCAGTTTGCTGCTGTTGTTTAAATGATGCCAGCGTGTTCTTCATTAAGCACTTCTTATTGTCCATCTCCAGCTCTCGGGCAAATCCTTCCCCCTGTGTATGAGGCAGCTGCATCAGTCCTTAAGAGAGAACCACCACCTCCGCCATGGCGGCCGTATGCAGTACGGCCTCTTCCTCAAGGGCATCGGCCTCTCTCTGGAGCAGGCACTGCAGTTCTGGAGGTCGGAATTCATCAGAGGCAAAGTAGATGCGGACAAGGTTAGTGCTTTTATTACATCTGTCGAAACATTCACATTTTATTTGGACTGCAGAATTTTACTGAATAGCTGCAGAAAAATATTTCTACATTGTTGCACTTAAATTGATAGTTTTCAATCTAGCAACTGAATTTAATCCACAAATGTATTTTAGGTGCACTGTCCATCGTTATCGCAATTTTAAAACATTTTCTTGACTCTGACAGTTTGTTACTATTTTCTGTCGAGCTTCATTAACTCTACTTTAACTTCTGGCAGTGTCTGTGATGGTTAACAAATGCTCTTTTACTGTAATTGTTTCTATTTACCTCAATGGCTTAACAGTAAGCCATTGAGTTAAATAGAAAGTTGCAAACAGTAAATTACACTTTGCAACTGTGGAGGAAAGCCATGAGCAAAAACAAAAACAAAAAAAATCCTTCTCCTTTAAATAAGATGCAGTGTGTTCTGTCAAGGCTGCGATGCATGAAAATGTAGCTCGTGCTTCATTCATATTGTAAAGAATGGGCTCTGCTTCTTTAATGTTATTTGCAGTCTGCACCTGTATTGCAGTCTAATGTAATACCTTTGCGAAAACCAACCCCGTCCCGTGGTGGTTCCATAGCTCATCTCTGAATCCACCTCAATGAATGTCAATTGGAGTTGTTTTTTGGATTTGTTTTTGCACTTACCAAACAACGCTAATTATTTTTAGATTCAAGCTGCTGTGGTCCGCTGTCTCTTCTTCCAAAAGCACACCAGCAGAATAATTCAGAACTTGCTCAACTTTCCTTGTGTGTTCAACCACCTGGTCGTGTGACGACTTGAGTGCACTGCTTTTATGGCTGCTGTAGCTGAATAGTAAATTCCCAGAGGTGTTTTATCCCCCCCCCCTCCACACACACACACACACACACACACACACACACACACACACACACACACACACACACACACACACACACACACACACACACAAGACAGCACTGACCTGCTCGTTGTATGTGTTGTCAGAGGTTGGTCTATAGATTTGGGTTTAGGGTTTTAAAACTAGGGTTAGGGTTTCAAAGTAGGGTTTAAAACTAGGGTTAGGGTTTCAACATAGGATTTAAACTAGAGTTAGGGTTTCAAAGTAGCATTTAAAACTAGGGCTAGGGTTTCAAAGTAGGGTTTAAAACTAGGGCTAGGGGTTCAGAATGTTTTTCGTAAGATATGATCCAAATTTGACCAGCTTAATCCCCAATAGTTGGAAATTCAACTTTTAATTTGTGCATCTACAATTTGTTTGCTGTATATTACTCTCATACCTTGTTTCTGAGTGTTGAAATGCCTATGGTGCAGATTATAAATGGGAGGTTTTTTTTTTTTTATGAAATTACATCCAAAACAGATTGGACCTCGAGGGAGATCAGTCACTATGGAGTATGGACTGTGCCTAAGAAGCCAATCCAAATGTACTGTATACACACGCGCACGTACACGTGCACTTGCTCATAATCCCTTTGATTATGTCCTATTTTTTTCTGTCTCAGGGCTGCAGGTTTTTGTGAATGTGTCCTCATGGCTAGGATGATCACGAGCTCATGAGCCAAAATGCGCACAAGCTACGGCTTTTGTACTCGTCTATTTTGTTCCTCCTACCTCTTAGATGTTCTTAACGCTGCCAGTTTGGAGGTCAACTGTATTAGAGTACAGACAGGATTATTAAGAATGTAGTTGGAGATTAAATGGCAAACTTTAAGGCAGGGGCTTGAAACTCATTTTAATCCCTTGTCACATCATCTTCAATTATTTATTATTATTATTGGGTAGAAGAACATGGGAGAAACTGAAACAAGGGTAACACCAACATGCTCACTTTAGTTGTGCTAAATATAAATGTGCAAATGTCTTGTTATGAAGCAGTCTAGCCTGGATAAAACTTACTTTCCACGTCATAGTTAGTGCAATGTTTTTAGGGGTGTTATGATGTCCTAACAATTCTTTCTAATAGCCATGAAAGTGGGAGCAGAGTGTCAGTGTTCGTCTTAATATAGTTGGGGGTACCTCGACACTGGAGATTACCACATGAATCTTGAGAAGCCTTAAATAATTAATATGAGATTTATCGTCCTCTGAGATTTGATGTCTTTTAAATTGCCATGTTAGATTGTTACATTAGCAAGTTCAGGGGTTTTATTGCAGCATGAATGTGTTATTGTGTGTGCGAAGGTAGGAGTGCGCTGGGTGTTTTACTGTTTGAGTTTTCGAAGCGAGCAACCTTAATTCTCTTTTAATGTCTGTACACTGCTGCGTGCTGTTCGAAAGTGATGCATTGTGCGGCCTGTGAGTCACCCCCCGCCCCCCTCCTGCACAACTCCCTCCCAGACCCATATGTTCTTTGGCAGCTAACATCTAAATTCCTCGGTCAAGACAAAAGTGTAAACAGGCAAAGATGGTCATATTAACCATAATTCAACTAGCTTTACTTCTACCATAGGGTCCCTCTAATAGCTCCATATTTCCTTGAGGGAAAACAAAGTGTCACCATCAGCATGATGTATAAACAATATCTCTTCACCCCAATGTTGCCCCCCCCCCCCCCCCCCCCCCACACACACACACACACACACACACACACCACCATGCCCAACACTACCCTTTTTTCACTCTTTTTTTTTTTAGTTTGACAAAGCGTACGCTTACAGCATCCGCCACATGTTTGGCAAAGAAGGCAAGAGGACGGACTATACCCCGTATAGCTGCATGAAAGTGATTATGTCAAACCCACCCAGCCAAGGCGACCATCATGGTGAGTTGACAGCTGTTGGTTGTATGTAGGACACAGAATACCTATTTTTTAGAATTTAATCAATTGAGAGTCCCTACACATTAAAGAATAATAAAGCCAGGTGTCCAAATACGTTTATCCAGATTGGGTCGTCTGCTTTTTATGCTAGATATTCATTACTTTTGCTTTGTCATTCTCTATAGCCATATTGTTTTTCAGATCATGTTTATTTTGTATTTGTAGGGTGTCCATTTCGTCACTGTGACTCAGAATTGCTGAAGCAGAAGCTTCAGTCTTACAAGGTATCCCCCAATGGAATCACACAGGTGGGTGCTCAGGCCAACAATGCCACTCCTTATCCGCCATCATAATCACAATAAAGCACTATATGTTTCCTATAGTGTTTAATGTGCCATCTGTCAAAAATAAAATGTTTCAAGTTCAGTTTTGAAATACCCAACTTTGTCCTTCTATATCTTTCCCTGCAGATATTGGACCTGGTCAAAGGGATGCACTACCAGCTGGCTTGCCAGAAGTACTTTGAACTAACTCACAATGTAAGTCGACTTTTTGTGAAGTTGGTGGTAACCATGGAAACCAAAGGAAGAGATTTGCCCTTTGTTGTAAAATCTCCCTTACTGCCAACTAAATTTCACAACTATATTTGGCACTCATGTTGCATCTGTGTAGATTACAGAGTTAGTGTTATTGCACATTAAGTTTAATGAGGTTAACAAAATATTTAAAAAGTCCCTCGCTATGTTGTGCAGTTCAATGCCACAGCCAGCAAAGAAAAATGCCACAAAATCTAATAATACTGAATAATAGTTTGTTTCAGTCTAATCTCAAATTGACTTATCCAGTGTGAAATCTATGCAGGTTTAATCAAACGAAAAATGTTTAATATACAATCCTGACATTTTCTTTTGTATGAATGGTAAAGTTATATTCAAATTTTAAGATTTTATTTTTTTTAACGTCAGGTGGAGGATGCCAATTTCTCCCTCAGTCATCCCAACCAATATTTTGTGGAGAGCCAGAAGGTTTTAGGGGGAGGTAAAGATGCCAAGCGTGAGATGGGGGATACCCCAAGGTCCCAGGGAAACGCTGCATTTAAAAACTCTGCTGCAGCTCGTGAGAAGGCAGCAGTGACTGCCTCGGACACAAACCCATCGCAGGATTTGGATGAGATGACGGAAGATCTTGACTTGAACTTTCAAGAAGCTTGATTTGTTTTTGTATGACAGGATCTTAACCTTCCCTCCATAGTCACATTGCTTTCCTCATTAAACATCTTTTCAATATGTCAACGCTGCATTATCCTTGTTCCAAATTTACTTAATGGTGCTTTGGCGTGAGTTCTAGTTCTGGTGGTGCTAACTAGAACATTTCCCAGCTGCTTCAGTAATATTGTATTTGCTGGCAAGAGTGTGGATGAACGGTGGCAGCTGGTTGGATGGTAATAAACAATTCCCCTAGTTGCATTATGCAGCCTGCCCCGAAATATTGCTTTACTCTGCAAAATATATTCCCGGCATACGTAGTCTGCTCACAAACATTTTACCCCATTCGTAATAAGATGTGAAAAATGGTGGCCGCCTAAACGTCAGAATCTTTTGTGTTGCTTCAGTATTTGGCAATGTAGCCTTATCTTGTTATTTCAGAAAGAGCAGTTTTGTTCTTATCAGCATTCTTTTTTTTTTTTTTAAACGCGATTAATCGCATGAGATCCAATTAAAGTCAGCTCTTGATTATATGAATACAAATACAGTCCCCCAAAGGAAGAATGATACCTTGAATAGTAAAGTGAAGCCTTTTGTAGTTAAATTATTTAGTATTTTGAAACTAATTGAATAACTCCAGGTGGTGGTGGAGAATTCAAAGCCAACGTGTTGCTGCCGACCTGTGTTCCAGGATTTATTGCTGCTTCCACTGCCATCAGCACACTAGTGAAGCAGTGAAGCACACCCAGCTTCAGTTGGGTTTAAGAGTCAAGCAAGATGCTTGACTTTGAGGATTTATCCAAGTGAATAACAGTGGCACTGTCAGCCAAAGAACATTTTGGTAGCATGTGACACTGCAGCTAGAAGAATCTACCACTGGAAATGTTAAGCTTCTCAGAAAGGATTTGCAATTAACCATGACCTTGAACTCTTTCCTGGTCATTTGCTTCTTCATAGTATTTTATTAAAGTCAATATATATAGCCTGGACTCTCTCTTATAATCCCCAAAGTAACTTGTTTTGACAGGATATTTCATTATTAGTCCACTATATGGTTCAGAAAACTGATGATATTAACACAATATAAACTGGAATGTGGTTGAAATGCTTCAAAGATGTCCTGGCTTCTCAGAGTTGAGAAGTTGAAAGCACAGTAGCACATCCACTTGTCAACGGAAGGGTGTGATTGTGTGTGTGTGTGCGTGCGTGTGTGTGTGTGTGTGTGTGTGTGTGTGTGTGTGTGTGTATATGCGTTAGGGTTTGGTGTACAGTAATGGCCCCGACACTCAAGCTGCTGAATGCATGTGCTGATTCCCTGCAGGGGTTGATGGTTAGACAGCTCAAGAGCTTGCTGATGTGTCATGAATTGACACAAGAGTTAGTGGCCAAAACAGACAGGAAATAAGAATCTGCGCGATAGCCTGAAGGGAGACCAATGTTGAAAACAATTCCCTGGATTTCCCGTTTGACGTTGATAGACTGATGAGCTCGAGCTCAAAGCCGTCCACCAGATTGCAGCCCGGAGATTGATGGAGCCAAAAGGAAAGTTTTCTTTTCTCTGTATTTCCAGGTTAGATATAATCCTTGAGGGGTGCTACCTTACACAATCTAGTATAATGTAAGTATTTAAAATTGGCAGTAATTGTTCGTTAGGTCTTCAGATACTGTCGTCAGAAGGGAAGAAATTTCCATATAATGATGTGTGTGTGTGTGTGTGTGTGTGTGTGTGTGTGTGTGTGTGTGTGTGTATATATATATATATATATATATATATATATATATATACACATTACGACTGTTAAACATTTATAAGGATCATTCAATCATTCAAAGCAGCACCAAAACATATCCTTCAGTGTCTTTAAGCTTGGCTTTTTACGAAATACTCAATTTGTACACAGCTGAAAAATGAATTTGTTTTCAGAGCTTCTCCCTTTCCAAAACACTGAATTTATCATTGAAGGAGTGGCCTGCCTTTTATGTCCACACAATCTATTTGCACCATTAAATCTCACCTGACACTGGACATGTATTGAAGAATGAACGCTTGCTGCAATGATAGTTTGGTGAGGCGGGATTGAAAAAGGGAGGCCTCGTCTCTCACACAGCTGCACTAGGTAATCTCTTTCTCGTGGTCCGTACAGTCACTCCCTCGTGAGGCCGTTTCTTTCCCCCTCACTGCTCGGTGCTTCCATACATTTTTCATCTTCACAGCTCCACCAGCAGCTCTCACAATAGAAGTGCAATTTTCCCTTTCCTTGTGATTGTCAGAGTAGGTAGCTTGCATACGCGTGCAGATTTTGTGGCCGCGTGTGCAAGCTGCAAAAGCAATGACATCACAGGATTTTAACACCTGAACAGCTCTAAAAAGTACACACTTACTGATGACTCAATATTTTTAATCATCATGGTTCATGCAGAGATACCGGCGCAAATATTTTAATCACAGTCTTTGTAAGCTGTAGGACAAGACAGTTCATACTGATTAAATCAGAGAAGAAGTAGCTACAAAAAAATCTTATTAATTTTTGAATGAAATCCCACATCCTCCTTGTCTAAGATTCCTCCATATAAATACATATATTTGAGCAATTTTTTCCATCCCAAAAAAGGAAACGCTAATGCATCCCTGCGGGCTGCTACTCAGATAAGATGAGGTAAACTTGGGCTCATAATTGACTTCAACAGTTTAGTGCTGCAGCCCTCCAGGGCACTTCACCACCGCAGCAAAGCAACAGCCTAGAAATAATCCACTCGTGTCTCAACTACAGCCTGTGGAATGATTTTGCTGTTAGGATTTTGTCAGCGTTATGATGACAGTATTGTACTGCAGCAAAATGACTGCACTCAAAACATTAAAAGGTAAACAATGTAAACAATCCAAACCTATTTCACCAAATAATTTGTATTGTTGGACCAGCCCGAACACCACATAAACTGTATTCGCATTAGTGTAGTTGCTAATTGCAGTAGAATGTTTTGATTTGTGAAAATAACTGAACTGAATCATAAAATAGTTTGTCTTCTGTTATGTTCACTCTAAGAGCAAAACGTGAAAAAAAGTAAAACCGGGTGCTATACCAGGTTCAACTCGCCAGCATGTTGAAAAAAATCTCATGCTCTTACATTGTAACATGACCTTGACTGGATCGTTATTAATATTACATTGTTGGACTGAATGCCTCAAATAACAATTCTATGAGCATGTCTTGTGTTGTTTCGGTTGAATCCCACAATTTAGACATGAAAGGAAATAAACAATTTGTGCTAAACCAGAAAATACACCTCATTGGGGACATTGGTAATGCTGAACTTGACACTCCCATCACAGTTGCTGTCGTCTGAGGCGTTTATCTGACATGTCATTGCACTGACCTCAGAAGAGGGAGCGCAGTTGGAAGAAATGAAAAACAACATTGAAGCCCGCCGTGCCTTCATTGTCTTCCTTTTTATATGCCGCACCGAAAATGATTGGGCTTGTACGATTGTAGCGCCCCACCTGAAATAATGACTGGAATTTAATTTGCATTGTGAGGAGGCCGGGAAGATGATCAATGAGGTGCCAGCGAATAAGGTGGAAGCAGCATACATAAGTGAAGAATGACACGTGGTAAACAACTGCAGAGAACTGATGACTCGTTTTCCATTTTAGTGTGCTGTGCGTCAGCAAAGGCATGGGAATATAACAAGCTCTGACCATGTAATGGGAGGACAGATTGTCTTGTCAATTTTGCCTTGCTTGAAAACCAAATGAAAGAAAATACCGTGATACAAAATAAACCGTTCGCTGAATATATATATATATATATATACATATGAATATATATAAATATATGAAAATATATATATATTGTGATTAAATGTTGGCACAGTGCTCTTGCTGACTAGTCTATCTACGCACCAACAATATATGTCAAAACTCATTAGTGCTGCAGAAATAACCAATGAGCTGCGGGGGGGTTCATACTTAATACATTTTGAGATAACAGACGGTGTGCGATGGTGAACAACTTCCTCAAACAAATGTGCAGCTCAAGCTAAACACAGTTACCTTCTGTTACCTGGCTTAGATCCCAGCTTGCAAACATAATCAGAAACCGTCAGGGAATTTGACTCTGCTCTCAAAGTGGCCTTTTTAAATGCAGTTGATTTTAAGCCCATCTTGTGGATTCTGTCTCATCGGGCGGCTGTATAAACAGATCTACTAAAAGAAAATTGGTGGTTGTGGTGGTGTTGTTTCTAATATTTTTACAATCATTGTAGCCACGATTTAAAATGGGTAAAAGGGTGAACACTATTTTCAGTAAATAAACAATAATCACCATGCAGTGTTATGTAATAAAAAATGGTATCAATTTTCTTTAAACAAAAACACCAATGCTGATGTGTCAAATTGCCACCAAAGATATTTTTGAAGTTTAAAAAAAAGTTGAACAAAATCATCAACATTGTATTTGTGCTGCATGACCACCAAAGTTTATATATTTTTTAATTATGACATACGAGTGCATTTCTGCTTGTCTGTCTTTGTAAAAAAAAAAAAAAAAGTTCTTGCACACATTAAGTGATTCAATAAAGTGTGACAATGTTTCTTGTGGTGTTTGTGCACTATACGTACATACAGCAAGCCTCTGAGCTGCAATATTCTGAAATGTAGTCCCGGTTTCTGATTCCCCTCAAACCACTGCATGCCTCTATGGATCCTGCAGTTACAATGTGTCAACACACATTTGACATCATCCGTGATGCTCTTGATTGAGAGGCGGCCGAGAGAGCCAGAGACAATCAACTTGTCCTTGAGATCCTGTTAGAAAGAAAATGACCTCCCTCGCTCGCTATCTCATCTTGCTATATTACAACAATCATTGTGTCTCTTATTAGGATAAAACACCTGTTTATTTGAGGAAATGCCACGTTATCGCCAAAGATCAATGAGTCATCATTTATTGTTAAAACGCGCCGGCTGCATGCATTATTAGCAAGTAACCAAGTAACAGCATGTTACATGTGAAAACCTCCCCTGCTTTCTCAGCCAATTTAAGAACATAAGCAGGTGGTATCATCATGCTGCTGCATAATGTTGCAAATGGATATTTTGCAACCTTTACCCTTGTCCACATTAATATTTCACACATTCTATTTCTGTGTCACTCTCGAGTGGTATTTTAATTAAACATGGAGATCCTTCTCACAGATGAATGACAAAGTAACTAAAAAAAAAAAGTACCTAACTAAATTAGTGTTAAATGTTAAAATGTTGCCCTTGCATTGCCTGTTTTTGGCTGAATATAATCATTAGAAGTGTTGACATGTAAAACATTCAAAACTGATTTGATAAATTCAAGTTCTGGCTCATCTGGGATTGTAGGTATGCAATATTGAGCTAACAATTGTGTTACCAAATTAAATGTTGACTTTGGTTCCTATAAGAAAAAAGTCACTAAGATATAATTCAACATATATTGTACTGTTAAGCTTCTAACAGCAGTTGCTTCCTTTTTTTCACTAAAATGTCAATTAACGATACTAAAATGTTAAAGCGTTACCGGATATTATTTGAAAGTTGAAGGTATCACACAATTCAAATTCATGTTCCTTGTGGACCTTGTACAGTTTCCCAGGAACCACCGATAGTCCACTGACCACCATTTGAATAAACTTGGCAAGTCACTGTCAGTGAATCTCAGTCATTTCCATCTCATCCAAATATATGCAAACCAAAAAATCTCTGTGTTTGTGTCAACAGGAAAGCTCCGTCCACTTCTTCCAAGCTGCATTGTGCGTTGAGGACTTTGTAATGGAAAAAAAAACAAAGAGTGGCTCTTTGTGTGGACTGAAGGATAAAGAAATGTGATGACAGCCGAGAAGTCTTTAACCACCTTAGACTCAAGTATTTCTGCAAAACAAGACAAATACACAGTGAGTAGAATGATCCTTTTTGAAAATCCTCCATGTAATCTGAATGGGAGCGGAGTTTCATCACTTGCATTAACACCCCCATAAAACTGCAGTGACAAGCTTGTTGTGAAATGGAATTGTGAAGGCATTTTGCAAATGGAAGTATGCATAACAAATGATATACTCTACGGATACTGTATACTGAGACTCCACATTATCAGGGACTCAAAACTGAACTCAAAACAGTCTAGACAGATCTATTGTTCTCACTTCTCTGTACAACATGCATACGTACCACACTGCTCTCTTTTCCAAATTTGAGCGCTGAACCGATTTTCTTGCAGCAGCTTCTGCAATCCACATTGTCCTAAAATAAAATAATAGCAAAACATCACGATAAAGTAAACTGCCAAGTAGAAATGGATGAGTACCTATGCCAGGTAACGGTACCGATACCAGGCTTATTTCAACTAGAAATTAGAAATAAGGAGATTCGGAAATTGCCATTCAAGTTATTACATTTTAGGTGAAAATGATACATTGGGATATATAGGTCTTTGTTTCTAACAATCTGTTGTGGTCTTTTGGGGATATATTTTGTGCATCAAAAGTACTAGTGGTGTCGGCACTAGGTAGTGGTGACTATTCAAGAACTGAGTACTCATACTGGTATCGGTCTGGGAAAAAAAGTGGTATGTGTATGTTATACGTGTTAAACAGGAACAGAAAACAGGAAAAGTCTTTGTTGCTGATCTTGTATTGGAGTGGTATAAAAAAAAAATCAGTCTTCGTGTTGTGTCATGCAAGTGGACCAGTCTAGTGGACCAGGGAAACACCGGGGTGGGGTCATTTAGAATGATTTCCTTGATTTACTTTCTCCTTCCTATTGTTTTGGGCAAACCATGCATTTACTTTCAAACCATTTAGGTGATGTACTAAAAGATGAACTAATTGCAGTGGTACAAAACATTGCATGATTGATTGATTATTGTTTGTGATTAATGGCAGTTCTGTAAAGATTGATTCAATTCCTTACTGTATTTTACTGCAGGCCCGAGTTCTGTTGTTTTTTTATGGGCTGCCAGAGTTATAAAAGCAGCTCTTTGCAAACCCTGTAGGAAGTTTCAAATGAGCTAATATTTGCAAACTCAATCTCAATATTTCAACCTGGAGCATGAAGCACAATGGTGGCTCGTTCTTCTGTAAATGCCGCTTGTAACATAACACCTTTTAAAGTCCATTTAACCATTTTGTTGATGTTTTCAGCAGATGTTAAATGAAAGCAAATAGAAAACTTTATGTTCATTTATTGGAATATGATTTAACCTTGTGTTTATTGGCCTGTCTATATAAATGAGAATTACCACCGTGTTTCACAATGATATGCATGCAGAGGTTAGTTTTACTCGTTAGCTTTATTGCTTTATGGTATCTGTGTAAATGCAGTCGCTCACCTGTTTTATGGCCCGTACGTCTTGACAACTACAGTGCTTTTATACCTAAAAGAAAGCAAACACAGATTTATTTTAAATTTTGGGATAAGAAATAATCATGTGATAAATCTTTACATGCATGCATTTGAGAAGAGACTTCATTCCATCACTGTGAAAAAAGTAAACCAATTTAATGTAAAAGCCTGGGATTGAATGTATTATAGTTTTGAATTTCATTCAGGTGACATTTAGAACATAATTTTAGTGTTGTTTATACATCATTCGATACAATGTATATCTTTTATATGGATCTAATTAGAGGGACTTTTAAATCAGCAGGAATGTTTATTCTGGGCAGGTTTACTTTTTTGTTAGTGGATGTTAGTTTTGAATATTAAATCAGTTTTTTAATTACCTGTTTAGAGTCTAACTGGACAGCAGCGATGAGGTTTAAAAGATGCATTGCAAGATCTCCAATTCAATAACAGAATAAATAAATAAAAATTAGCGGAGACATTGAAGAATAGGCAGATGAATGCTGCAATTTTTCACTCAAATTACAAGACATCTGTGATGTTAATTCACAGCTTGTAATAATATTTAAGATAACACAATATAAGGGGACTTCTTACCTCGTTAACAGCATATGATTCTCAGTCAATCTGTTTACTGATGTGAAACTTCACAAAATAGATTAAGGAAAATCACATGAGTGCCACATGAGTGCTAAGCATACATTTAAATGATAAATGTGGGCTCTTGATTGAGTGGGTTAGTGGATGTAATGCAATAATTTAATTGTATGAACAATATTGCATTTGTTCAGCGAATTATACTGGAAAAACTAAACAAATAGCCAACTATTGTATTTAGAGAATCTTACACATGGTACCGGGGTTTATGTTTATTTTTATTAAATACTTTATGTACAAAGACAGATTGGACACACAGAATAAAAGCACTAATTATAAAGTAAACACTGTACATTGCTTGCTTCAACGACAGAGAAAAACGGCTGTAAATAAAAAAAGATGTGATTAGACCTAATTAGAGCTTTTTAACACTTCATCATCATATAAAGGGAAACACCGGGGTGGGGTCATTTAGAATGATTTCCTTGATTTACTTTCTCCTTCCTATTGTTTTGGGCAAACCATGCATTTACTTTCAAGCTATACAGTGATCACAAACCTGCAATTACAAAATTGTGGCTACAGTTTCAAACCAAAAGTGGAGCTCAGAAGTCATATTTCTTATTCATTTTTCATGGGGAGTGAGGGTGGATTTTAAGCGTTTGGATTTATTGGCAAGTCACAAAATTGCTCACCACCAGGGGAAAACTACTGTAACATCTGGTGCGTGATTATCATGGGATTAGAGGCAATAAATAAAAATAAAAAAAAACACAAAATAAATAGTAAAAAACAAAATCAGATTTTTTTTTTTTTTACATTTGTGTACAAAGATTTTTCTCCACTTATTGGAATGCAATCAATAAAACAAATGTATCTGCTTGGCAGCAGGGAATTTCCAAAGTGTTCCCGATAAGTCATTTCAGTAACAAATTAAAAACATCTTTTTTTTTTAAATGATCACAGCGGGGTTTGACACCAGAACAATTCATCACCGCACACAGATACTTATCAGAGATCAATTTCGATAATAATAATTGCACCTGGTTTCTTTAACACACTGATTTTCCCAATTTAATTTATGCCGTGATCTGCTCTCCCCAGACTCACTGTGTGAGCTGAATTGCCTTTGACATATTGCTAAAGTATTTTTGTCTGTTGCATCTCATTTTGAATAGCCACTGATTTAAGTAGTTATCTGGAATGGACAAACATAGTTTGAAATAGAAACAATTTAATAGATTGTAGGTCACGTGTGGAGCACCTTCAGTATCGACTATAGGGATGTTTTCTGTATCCACCTCTTGTCAGCTGTAGAAGTGGAGCTTTGAGACTGGGACGGGAAGTGGGCCACTCCTCTTCTGGAAAAACAGTAAAAGCATCTGAGTTAGTGTGTGCAGGTATCACGGTGACTGAATATATGAGCACATTTCATCCGAAGAGATTCTCCACAAAATAAATTTTACAAGGGCTTTGGCCTCTGTCGGCGCAATGATGTGCTTTGACAGCCAGCAGCTCTATCCTCCCTTAAAGCCACATAGCAAAAAGGCAGTCACCTCTTCTGCATGGCACATTGAGCAAGCTTCCAAATAGGAAAATGTTTATGGAGCAGAAAATCAAATCATTGCCCTCTTGGATTGTGGTACACCTTTTGGCAAACTGACTACAGTTGGAGCGCCCCCCAGTGTTGGAGCTGTGGAGGGGGGTACATGCTTGGACCCCCCCACATGTCAGGCGATATAATTGACTTTTGGCTATTTTCCATTTTTTACCTTCATTTAATAAATGTTAATCGCATTTTGTTTTTGTGAAGCCCCTGAAATGTACTTGGCCACCCAAGTTAAAAATTCCAGTGCCGCAAGTAGGACACTGTAATCCTAAAGATGATTTCCGTCAAATTTACAATTGTTTTAATTCCAAGTCATGCAGAGACACATCCATGTATTAGCATTGGAAACTGCACTGCAATTGCAGGCAATTTACACAATTTATCCAAAGAGAAGAGCCCAAGATTGGAGTTGCCATTTGACTGTCAATTCTGCACAGGCACTGCCCTCCTCCTGCTTCCAGATCTTGCATGTAGAGCTAGGAAGCCTGATTGCTGGTTAACGGCAACCAATCTCATGTGCCAAAGTGCTCAGAAATCCAGAAGTGAGGTTGTATATGCCTGCCTTGTGCCTTGGGGTGAAGACTTGCTCTTTTTTTCGCCGGGAGGCTTATTTTATTCAGCAATTCCAGGATGGAGCTCACCTAATACCGTATTATTTTTCGTCAGAGAGTGGGCATCATTTGTGGGCTTCACAAAATGAACGTATCAACTTTCAGCAAGCCTTCACGACGCCAAATTCTAAAATATTATGTAAATGTCTCTCTCTGATTTTTATAAATAGTCTCTACAGGTGCTCTGTAGAGCTTTTAAATGAAATTTAAAAGTGACGCCATCCACAAAAGCAATAGGATACATTCCAGCTGTGACAAAACTACACTAGTAAAAATAATTATCATGAAAATAAATACTTCATGGATGGATACTTACCATAGTTGTTGTAGGAGTCATCATTTGTTCCTTGCCCATATTCATAATATTCGGAGATGCTGAATGACAAAGACATTGTATGTCACTATATGGTGTACTAGACAATAACACAATTATCCTTTTAAAATCCCTGCTGTCTTAAAAGAACAAAATAGTACAACACATAGAGACGCTTTGTGTGCAATTATTGAACTGTGTATAAATGTTACTACCTCTTCGAGTGATTGCTGTAGTTTTCGTCATAGGCATCGTAGCTGTCATCATCATATTCTCCGCCATAGCCATCATCGTAACCCTGCGAGGAAAGACGGTGTGAGCAAAACAGTTGAGTCGTCTACTCATTTATTTGCACTCCAAGTGAAATCTATCAATGCTTGGTACTGGGGGCAGTGTCCGTAATGGGGGAGGAAAAAGAAAAAATGCTTGCCCGGTTAAAATACATTTGTATATTTCCTATCCACACTAAGCAATATTGTCTTGGAAACAAGTGGAAATATATTTTTAAAGCTATTTTTAAAACCACTATCAGGAGTGACAATGTACCTTTGTGTCCTCTAATTGACGAGACATGTTTTTTTTTTTTTTTGTAATTGTACCCTCATCTGTAAAAACAAAGGAAAGAACACGAACCCTTTTACCCAGACAGGTAGGAATAAATCAAATGTTAACACAAAGGTGGAGGGTTCTTATTGGGGATAATTAGGACAGCAAGAAGCTGAGGGCCCGTAGCCATGTGCTTCATTATCAGTTGACAACCCGCATTTCCCCCGACAGTGACGGATCTTCACGCCGGCTTGCTTCTGAATGTGCCACCGCAAAGCAGGACGGGAAGGAAAATGAGATTTGCACCATTTTTTTGTCTCAGTGAATGGTTGTCGCTCTTCACGCTTTCCACCTCTGCAAATGCACCTTTTGTTCTGGCATATTCCTATTATTTATTCATTTGGCCTGCTCAAATCATACCCTTATTAGCACCTCAAAACTGTGATAAGCTGAGTCAATTTTCCACCTGAATTTCTCGCTTTCATTGTTTGTTGCTTGGGTGAAAGAGGTTAAAAAGTGCAAAAAAATTCATACAAAATGTAAGCACATTATATAGTTATGTAATAACTAATATGAGAATAGTGTGTCACTTATGTTTTTTATAAACAAAAAAGGATGGACTTAGAATTCTAAACAGACTTGCCGATGAGCAGGTTGTCCTCAGAAGTGTCCTGAGAAAGAAAGTGCTCTCCTAGAAAAACACAAATCTGAAGCATCTTTCAGAGAAAAGCTAAACTGGGAGGATTTTTCTCCTCGTTTCAAAGGGGTTTCTTTTGCAGCTTGCACAGACGATGGAGGTTTTTTTTTTTTCCTTCTCAAAGCCTCCCAAAGCTCTGTGTTTAATCACATTAGCGTTTTTCAGCCCTGCTATGGTTCCAGGGATCAGGTTTTGCAGAGGCAAGCAATGCATTTCAAATTTGACCACCAATTTCTGTACCCACGACATTATAGGTGTATAATGTAAGTATAATTAGATCAACAAAAACACAAGCTTCCTTGAAAGCACCAATTTTACCCGAAAGTACTTGTTTTTAACGTATCAGAGTACACGTCTGCTTTTTCTATCATAAAAAATGCTTTAAATTTTTATTATTGTTCATATTTGCTTTTTATCCTTTAAAAATGTATTTGGAACAATTAATAAAATTCTTTCTTTACTAGTTCTCAATTTAATTATAATTTACTGCACTTTTTTATCATGTATACATTAAATTTTGTGTTTATCCTATTACATATATAAAAACAACACAACCAGTGGATTGGAGATGCAAGTAAACTGGAATTTATGCGTTGATAATAATAATAATGCATTCCCACATAAACAATGTTGGAATATCATTCAAGGCCATCTTCAGAAGATGTTATTGGGTCTGCCTCACTCAATAGAAGTAACACATCTTTAAATTAAGTAGCCCCAAATTATATCCCATACTGTTGTAGCATACTGTGATAGAGGGGGGGGGGGAATAAATCTTAACAACTGAAACATCAGCCGATTGCTGAAAAAGCAGATGTGTTATCTCTAAAAGAGTCCTTTGACTTGATAAGAGATCTGCATTTGAAGCACTTTCATATCATAACAAGAATGACATTTTGCAGCTTAGTGCAGATGAATGAATGACTGATGTACAAAAGTAGAAAATGCCAACTCACATCAAACTGCTTGATCTTAAATAGCAACAGTACAGTGGTTGCCCATCAATATTTCTGAGTGTGCCAAGGGCTATTTTTAAGCATGCATATAGTATACAAAAGGGATGGATGCAGGAACAAAGTAATAATGCCTTCTTGACAACATGAGTATATGTACAATAAATAATTCTTAAGTAAATACCTCTTTCATGACTGTGTAAAGAATATGCTGCAAATGTTTGCCACCGTGTCAGTGCGGTTGATTCTGGCATATAGCCCGTATATAACAATCCCCCCTGCTCTCACTTCACTCATTGCATTAATGCCCTTCAATCCTGTTTGCGTTCTTTTAAGAGCTAGAATGATGCTCTCTGTCATTTAACTACATGGCGGCGCGACAGGGTTCATTAATCCCAAATAGTCTCTTGAGAGGTTTTGTGTGACGACCACGCTACAAGTGCAAAACAATTCTCACATGATCTGTTATTCACAAAAGGGCTGTGACTGTAATTACATGCATTCATATGAACATTATGTTTTGGTTATGAATATGAAATATTATTTCTGTCCACTAATTTGGCTCTTGACTGATTCGGTTGTAGAATGGAAATTAAACACACACAAGTGCATAAAAAAAACACTATACAATACTTTTAATCAAAGGCTGATGATTTGGTTTTTTTCCTAATCAAGTCTTTTTGTCTGCATAAACAACTGAAACATATCAGCAATCACTTGCTCAACAAGTGAAATCATAATAGGAACTAGAGTATGTATAAGGAAACTTGAGAAACAACAACCAGGGAACTCGAAAACAACAATTAATAAATGTGTTGTGTGATAACCTTTATTACTGATTTCTAGCAAACAACCATTCACACTTACACCTTTGAACAATTTAGAGGAAGCCAGAGCACCTAGAGAAAACCGCCAATAATTCAACCATTAAAAACTAAATATTAATGAAAACAACAGAAATTTAGTAATCGACATACATGCATACTTGTTCTTTCCAATGTTCTTACAGTCTCTAAAATGCCAGTTAAAGCTAATGAATGAATTCATTCACACGACCTGTCCAACTAAACATTTCCGAAACTCCTTTGCTAAACTAATGGAAATATTTTGTATATTCATAAATGCTACCTTTGTAGCTTTTATCTGCCAAATGCAGTGGTGCCAGAAACGTTATAGCAATGTGAGATTTGTGGTCGAAAGCTATAGGGAAAGAATATTGAATTCATAAATTATGAAGAGGAACAGAAACATGATAACTACCAGCTTCCTTGTACTTTCTGTTGAAGTTTTAAATCAATAGCAGCCTCAATAGGTGCCATTATGGACATGGTATCACTTTTAGGAGACAGTGTGACACTTTGACAGTATCCATCAGTCATCGGCCTCCGGAGAAATTGACACAATATCCACCAAGGGTGCATCTTTGCAGAGCCAAACCTGCCCCTGCTGAGCGATTCTTGTTTTATCAGCTCGCTCAAAGAACAATGTTGGCTTTGGTTTAGAGAGAGGCATTACGCCGACCCTAAACTCGGTCATTGGGGGAAAAAATACACAAGATCTTCAAAAACACGATCTCGCAGCCCTCGCAATACGCTTGACGTAAACTGTGTAATGTATCAGAAACAAATCCTGCCAAAGTATGAAATGAGAAAAGAAAATGTTCAGGACAAACTCATCTTCCTGTAATCCCAGAGTCTCTGTGCTCCCAACCTTCTTTCCAACCTCCAATTACAAAGAGAAGAAACATTGCGCTTTTTCACTTTGCAAAAATGCGCAGGCTTCACATCAGAACTCAATTTGGTTTGGTAATGAGACTGTGCTTGTGCATCTCCCCGTGCAGACAGCCCAATCTTCACATGCCAGCACACAGGGGGACTCTGCTCAGCAGGGAGCCTCGGATGGGCTCGGCTGGTGAAACGCTTGTCTTTTTATGTTTGGTTAGAACTTGGAAATCACCTTGAGATCCAAAAACGACCTTGACCAAATCTCCAAATCTAAAGACATCTTTGAATTAAAGTGTTTTTGATATGAATTTCTAGCGTGGGCACGTCACTTAAGTATTTGAAAGACGTTCACATCATGAGCTGGTGGCACATTCAACTAAGGTACACTGAAATGATAATTTACCAAAGATGTTCAAACGACTGCCGTCCAATTGAACAACATGGACTAGTCAAAAATATTCACTGCACATTGAAAATTAACACCCTTCCCTTTTACACAATAAGGGATTTTTCTTTCTAATTTGGATCCAAATGCATCCTTGCAGGTCCCCTGCCCCTTCCAAGTTACCGAGGCAATTCAATGGAAGTAATCATGTAAGTCCCATAAAAAGTATCTTTTTAATAATAAAAAAAAAGTTGCTGGAATTAATTGCCTGCTTGCTCCAATTTTTCCAAATCATAGAATCCCTTCATGCCCCAATTCTCCCTACCTCTACATGTAACATGAAACTCATCACATTCAAAGTGGATTAAAGCAAGTAATTACAGTATTTACTATCAGCTCTACTTTTTACTTTGAGGAAAAGGGATTGGACTCACATAGTCGTCATATGAGTCATGTGTGCCGGCTAACGGTGGAGGTCGGTACCCTCCAATTGCCGTTACTGCCGCTCCCCTGGCTCTCGGAGTTTGAGCTTCCCTCGTTAAAACAGATGCAGCGGGCTTGCTGTGAGTCGCGGCACCCGTCCCCCGGGGTGTTACTGTGCTCCTTCCTGTGTTCCTGCGGGCCCTGCACAAAGCAAGCAAGCAGAAGAGCTTGGCGGTGATTTGCCTTGGGAATCTACCCTGCAAATTCCGTGAGCAGTCTGCAAATTGCTGTGAAATCGCTTTTATTGCTGCTTGTGTCCAGGCAGCCCCAGTCGGCGGTCGTTTCACAGCAAAGTATGCCTGAATGAAACCGCAACTGGCTTTGAGGGCTTGTAAAAATTGCAGGCTGAAAAGTGTCACCTTTGAGAGTACTACTGCTACATAATCGACCTAAAAAGCATTTATTTAGGTACTACAATTAATGTTGTCTTTGTTCAACATGTCATGGACAAACAGATGCTTATATTGTGATTGTATGACGGACAGACATTAAAAGTGTATCGAGCAATTTTTCATACACAGTACAATGTTTACTGGTGAATTCAAGTCACTGGCAGGATTGTATTTTGGGTTGAACATTGCAAAGCAGTCTATAGTCCTGTAACTTACATTTGAATGTGATGTAGGTCGGCTAGGAGAGCTTTTTTTTTTTTTAACTCTTGTGTATCCTCCTCTAGGTAACAGCCTATTGTGAGCCAGAAATACAGCATCTCAAAGGGGTATTAGTGGTGCATATTTTTCATGGAGATTTACACTAATTGCTTATCAGTATGCCATAAGCAGGAAATCTGAGTCAGGAAGTGCTGCTGACTTTTTGTTGTTGTTGTTGTTGTTGTTGTTGTGAGCATTCCTTGATACTACCGGGAAAAACGTCTACGTGGCCTGCCAAAATTTCAAAACCATACTGGTTTGCACAGACCACCATCTGTTATACCCTGGACAATTTGCTCTAATGAATAAATAAATAATAAATGGTGCCAAGAGGCAAGTATTCCGTACAAGAAACCACATGCAAGGCTGAGCTAATTAAATGCTTTGTTTGATTTACATTTTGTGCACCTATTAGGGCTAGACGTTGTTTATTGTCCTCTTAAAATATGTTCTCTAATGAGACCATAGGTGTGTTTTGTTGCCAATGAGCACTCCGTTGTACACCAATCATATATTAACTGCAGGTTAATGACGTGAAGCACACCTTGAGGAGGCTTGCAACAATTTTAGCAGGACTCGGATGACACTTACAGTCGATGACCCTTTGAGGACAAAACCTTCACGTTTGAAACCCTTGTCCGTTTAGTGTCTAGTGTCTTTGAGGGATTCATCAGAATACTAATCACACTAAAAACATTTATTGTATTGAAGTGAAATATGTCTAAGATTATAGCCATCTTATATACGGCAGCTAAATGAGTTCATATTAAAAAGCCCACATATATAGATGTGCAGTGGAATCAGATTGTGCAGATGCAAAATACAGTGGTGCCTTAAGATGCAACTGACTGGACTTGCTGTTTTTTTTTTTAGGTTTTTGTATTGAGTTTTCAGCAAAACATGAGTTACAAATGCGTTTCAGTTCAGTAGTCTCCTGTCAATAGACGGTAGCAGTAAGCTTTACAGCCATCAATTTGCATTGGTTTCCTTGCAGTGAAAGGAAATGACCAGAGATGGGAATTTCAAGCCTGGAAAATACCCCTCTCTGCCTTGCCCAAAAAAGTATAAAATGCAAGAAACACATTTTTAGAAACATTTGTACTGGGATGTGTGCAAATGGTTTCCCATGCATTCGTATAAACCTCAGAGTTATATTATTCTGCTACGAGTTACCTGGTGGATACTGTGGTGGTTGTCCTAACGCTTCTTCCTTGTGCAGTCCTGCCTCTGTTGGACTCATCAGAACCGTTTAATAATGAAAGCTCTCGTAGTTGCTCCTGTCTGATCTCGTCATTGTAGTCCTGTGGAAGCAAGAAAAACAGCATGCCTCATACATTCAATCTAAACACGCAATTGTGCTCGGCCTCCCACAGACACTCTGAACAGAAGCAGCTGTCATCAAATTAATCTTGACAGATGTTTTCATTGGGGTGAATAAGAAAAGGTAATAGCATCTCTTCTACATTTTTCGTCCACCTTCTTCCTCTCTGTCTTGGAAAAACAACCTCTAATTGAAGGTTTCACCATTTGTTGGTTTGTAAATGGCAATTCAGTCCAACCCATGACCAAACATGATATTATTATACAGAGAAGCAGCAGGGTATCATTGCTGTCAAAACAGACACTTTGATTTCAAAAGAAATGCCAAGCCAAGTCAACATGATTGCACAATCCCGACTTAAATGTGTTTTTAACAACAAAGAAGTGGCAGCAACAGCTTATCATTTTGTGATTGTTTTTGCACTTATCCTTTCAATTGAGAAAGTATAAACGAGGATAAAGAAAGGAGCTGTGAATAAACAGTGAAAATGTCTATTAAATAAAAATTAAATAAAATATATTTTCTATTTAGAATATATTCATGGTTTGGATTAAAGCAGAATGACTTGACTTTATTATTTAGTGGTGCATCTTTAGTGGTGCGTTGGATCACGTAGGCATCTGTGTTTATTTTTAATTTGCAGCATGGGTAGTGTTATAATGAATGCAAAAAAATAAATTAAAACCAATACATATCTATTCCTTGAGCAATTTTATTTGCATTCAGTAATTCGCATAATTTGCTGTAGGCTATATATAAATTTACTACTGTGAAATGAAAGTAAACGGCACTAAGTAAAATTAAATTACAGTATTCCTTCATCCAACATCAACGCCTTTTCAACTATATTAGATTCTGTACAGCTATTTGGTGTTGTCACTGACACATTTATTTTAATTCATAGACTGAAATACCGCCCAATGTTTCATGGGATAACATCAATATGAGATGGCAACTCTCACATGAAAAATGTGCTGCCTTTTCTCTTCATATCCTACTTTTGTTCACTTCTTAGGATCGCATTTATGAGTCCACCAACGCTGCACTTAGTCATCAGGATAGCACAGAAGATATCTCTGCTCTACAATAATTTATTTCAAACCAGAACAGATTATGACCAAAAATAAGTAATATGATTAAAATGATTCTTTTTTTAAATATTCATATTCAAACATAGAAGAGAACATACTTATGGAGCATTTTAAAAACATGACAGCAGTTCAATCAGAACAAATTTTTGACAACGGTACAAACTTACATGCCAAGCAAAAGACACTAGTGCTAGATGTTTTCACTCCAGCAACCAAAGATTTGGGCACTTTTTACACTCAAAATCTAAACATGAACATCACGCATAAACAAACAAACAAATCCTCGCGCCAGACATCCAAAACATTTGACACGCCGCACGCTTGCTCATGAATTAATATGGCCGGCAGCATTCTGTTGGTTTGAACTCAGACTGGCAGGTCTTTTAATTGGAAAGCTGGCAGTTTATTCAAAGCGCTATAAATGTGCCAGACCTCGTGAATGTTGACTGTTGACAGAGGCGTTAGCGTGAGTACACAGAGATAAACCGCGTCGAGGTGCTTTGGGTCGGATTGTTTGCTCACTGAGATTAATTTTGACCATGCGTGATGCACTTCGCCCATCTCAAAGCTAAAGTCGGATGTTGAAGGGGTAAACGGCAGGCAATGCCAGTCACGTTCACTCAAGACAATATGGGGCTTTTTGTAAATTGTTTAACCTACCTTCTCCTTGGTGTGTTCTTTCATTTTGCTTTCCAAACAGCAATCTGTCCCCTCCCAGCATATTACTATAAAACTATACAAATGAATTTCACTCTTTGCATTGTGGGCACCAAAAAGTGCACCTCCTCGGTCATGGTAATTCTTGGTAATCATATCACTACAGTCCTAAAAAAATATGACCTTTGTTTTGCTCTCCACAAATGCAGAAGAGTGACTAAACTCCTCCCGGCTCCATCTACAAGCTATCGCCGCTTTAACCACTGCAATTACTCTTCTTGATCTTATTATCACATCGACACCGGTTAAGACTCTTAAACGAACTGCTCGGTGAACATAAATCTTCACAGAGCACAGCAGACATTGTTCATGAAGCTTATCAGCCAAAGGAGCTTTGCAAAAATCCACACAATACCTGCCAGGACGGCAGGTATTGTGTGGATTTTTTTGCAAATCTTAACTTCCTACTAACTAACATTAACTTCCTACTGAAAAATGCACTCTGAAGCACTTTATGATCGTTTATCTAGATGCACGCAACTGCAGCGGTATTGCCGTGTCACATGCTAAGTTCTTCAATATAGAAGCACACTTATCACATCAACAAGTTGATTTGAATATATTGTAGGTTCTTATGCTTTGTCCTATTGCTCACTTTGCTGCTGCTCGTGGGGCATTGCTCTCGGTCATCCTGACGATATCAGTGCAAACGTTTGTATATTATTCCTATATTAGATTTTCATGCAATGATTCTATCCTGGAACCGGGGTCCTGAAATGGCCATTGATACTTTAGGGCAGAGGTCACCAACTCCCGTCCTGCCTATACTCAAAGTTTTAGATACACCCCTCCTCCGACACACATGATTCAAGTGATCAGGATTGAAACATCTGAAACATGCAGGTTAGGGGGCCCTGATATTTTGCACTGGTGTTACCTTTAACAGTGCGGGTTGAGGAAGGGAAAACTTTGCCAAACAAATCCTGAGTGACTCGCTGTGGCAACCCCTGAAGGGACAAGTCGAAAGTCGCCACAACAACGCAGCGAGCTTGTTTTTTTATTGTGATTCTAGTGTAACATTAAACTCGAGAGTTCTTTGACAAATTTGGTTTTAGGTCCATTGTGCATAATAGCCAGATTTAATATATATGATATCTCACTGCTTAATTCACATGCGGCATAATTATCTCCCTGGCACAGTTGCAGATATACTTGTAAGAAGAGTCAACAGCATGAACTCCATAAAATAAATTTGTGCAGCTTTGATTAATATTTACAGCTCAGACAAAGCACGATTACACATCATGCACAATAGTTGGCTAAATTCTCCTGGCTGTTCCGCACTGCATTTAAATTACTGAACAAAATGTTTTTATTTCTCAATAAGACCAATAATATTGTGTGTCATGTAGTGTTTAGATGAAAACACATCAGAGCAATACTAATCCCTTATCTGCAAACACATTTGAATTCTGCACTCTTTCTTTATGCGGGTGAGCCCGACTGAAAGACTAAAGTCAAATCCAATGACATTGCTGAAGAAGTTCTACAAGAGATTAAGTTATGCTTTGAAACAATGATGTAAAACGGTTCACTTACTGGAACAAGGAATTTTTTAATCTCCTCCAAAGCGTGGCTCATACGGGAATAGGCTTCACCCGGTGGAGCAAAGACTTCAATTAAAACATGAAGATCGTGACTCAGATGTGCGTATTTGGGCTCGCCACTATTCCTTAATTCTTCTTCCTGTGAGGAAAAAAAAAAAGCAATTAACCTGTGGCTACAGTATATGTTAAGTCCTATATGTGTTTGCATATAAATGGCCATTAATTAGATACATCTCGGCGATGTTGCGGGAACAAAACTTTGATTAGTAAAATGGTTTTAACAAATACAAATTAAAAAAAATTACAATAATAATGACAGAAAATATAAACCGCATTATATTAAAACAATCCATGTTTACAGACACTCACAGAGAAGAATGTAGCATTTTTTTTCTGCAAAAAATGACTTTTTGCATCACACAGAGAGGGTTGTTTGCATTTTTCATATAACATACAACACAAGAAAATCAAAAATGGACTCCAGTGTGAAGTAGCAAGTTGATAAGACAGCCACAAACATCTGCCCTTCCTTTCAAATAAAAAAGTACACTCCAAGTGTGAAAAGCAGAATATGTTGAGTTGGCATTTTTTATTGAATTAAATGAGACCCTTCCAATCCCAGTAAAGCAATCAATTAAAGCACAAAAGTGACACAGCAGTATCACACATTGCAGAACAAGGTTAATGAAAAACCTGAGAAAGGTTAAAAAACAAGCTCAGAAGAAGTAAGTCGAGTATTACGCTGAGTGGCTCTGCTGCTTCGATGCGACACCTCTGGCATTATTCATTTTAAGTCACTTTTATCCTTGGTAATTATATGTCTTATTGATTATGTCAGTGCTATAAGTAACTCAGAATAATCTCCCAATGCCTTCCCAAATTATTTCACTGTAGCCCTATGTACTACTAGTCTTGATGGGGATTTAGACGAAGATTTTTTGGTCGCTCACAGGTTTGTCAGAGTAATATGAGGATGCATGGCAAGAAAGGACTGGTTTCTACTTTTCTGCAGCTTTGCATTTTTTTGCTGTGCTCAGCTCCCAAGTGAATAACATTATCCTCCTTGTGTAAATAGACTATTTTTCTCCATCGTTGTTGTTTGTTAGCTTTTTAAATGTAGCTTGGTTTTTGCAATTTCTTCCTGTTTGAGAGGCCAAATATTCCTACGATAGTCTGCTGGTGAAAGATAATGTTTATGTTTTGTTGAATGTTTCAGTTTAGGCCGCGTATTTAATGCGAATACAATGTTCCATTATCTGCAAAAACATGTCACTGCTGTCGACAAGACCAGAATGAAAACAAAATTCAGTCATTTTACAAGGTCTGTCTAAATTTAAAGACTGTCTGCCTAACTAGAGCAGTACAGTTATTTTCAGAATATGCAACATCATGTGACAATCTGACAACTGCCTTTTCAACATTGGCATTGGCGTCAATTGGTAAGCCAGACGTACATTTCTCAGAACTTGTTCTGTCATGTGGAAAGTCTCGAGTTCAAGAGGTGAAACGTGGTCTCCCTTGAGTGCCGTGTTAATCCGGTTGATCCCCAAGCACAAGGTGCAATATTGACACACCCTCCACGCTGAGTTATCACCCCATTGCCAAGCTGATGGACCCAAGTGGGTCGCAGCTGAATGAGAAAAGCACATTACACTGACTTTGCCTTCATGGCAGCCTTTCAGACAAAACCTTTATGTGTCAGCTTCTCCCAAAAAGGATGTCAGGTTATAGACAAAATCAATATAACACAAGTTCACACACGGGCACACATTGAAGACACATGCACACACTGATTCTTTGGTAACAGAACCGTAACAGAACACTATTATCTTTTCTTTTGCCACAGAAAGTACCAGGAAATCAAAATCCCTGGCGAGACTCTTCAATTACTTAACATGTTACCCGTTAATTAACTCAAGAGGTTATCTCAGGCAAAGTGGAACGTAAGGTTATCCAATGGCTGTGGAAAACCTCCTCAGGAACTGAAGATTTAATAATCTGATTTCAATCACTCCCAACATGGCCCTTACGTCCTTTTTTTTTTGTCATTGATTCATTCAAAAAACATGTCCTTGACAAACTTATACACCCTTCTACCTAAGCCACTATGATATAACGGATTTCTTTGTTTCAAAGTTTTAGAAAGAATTTTGAACATTATATTAAACATTAACATTAACATTATATTAAAAAAAAATGGTTTAATAGGGCTCAAACAAGTCTGTGCATATGAAGATTTGAGTTTAAAAACACCATTGTGGTGTTTTTTTAAATATTCACTCTTTCAAAGAGTTTTTAAACAATTATGAATCCAATGTATACCCCGCTGTGATGCAATTACATCCCAACTACTGTATTTTTCTTACCATATAAGTATTAAATGCATTTGTAAACAAAACAAAATAAGCAGAACTGAAGCTGGAACAGAGACCACAGCACCGCATTAAACCTATTCATGAAAATTGAAAATACAATGGAGAAAAACATGATAAGACCAGCCCACTTA
Source organism: Syngnathus leptorhynchus (assembly GCF_054491065.1). Taxonomy (NCBI): domain Eukaryota; kingdom Metazoa; phylum Chordata; class Actinopteri; order Syngnathiformes; family Syngnathidae; genus Syngnathus; species Syngnathus leptorhynchus. The sequence goes on along the minus strand of NC_141204.1, from coordinate 6,839,043 downwards.
GTCTTAGAAAGAAATATGAACATGCATTCAATTGAAAGCATGCAGTTGAGAAAACGAATAATACACGCATGTTATCTTTGCTTGACAAGAAAACATGAATCGCATTACACTTTTAACATCATTACTCAAGCAATTCTCTTGGATTTTATTGCATGTTTCAAATTTTACAGTGCAGGTGGCATATTGATTGGGACTGAATTTATTGCACCCGCTGTTGGTTGTTACTAAAACATGGAAACTTATTAAGCCTCCCCTGCTTCAAGATTTGAAAAAATTATTGCCAAGGAAAGAAATTCTTGCTCCGCCAGTGGTAATGGGAGCTCCGTTTCACCAAAGGCGGCACTTTTTATGTTGTCAGAAAGCAATGTCTTCAGCATTAAGAGAAAGAAAACTCCATAGGACGATATTGAAAACTGCTATGATGGCAGACTGACTGCATGCACGCCCGGCTAAGTTGAGCTCTAGGGGACGACATGTCAGCAGGATAAATGACTGGAGCAGAGTGCTTCATTATGTTGCACTCACACATGACAATTACACAATATGCTTTTAAATTATACATGTACTCCCCTACATGTTTGTCAACTGAAAGCTATTCATCCCTGCGAGTGCTTGGATGTTGTTATTTTCAAGTTATTGTGAATCTATTTGACATGTCAAATAACCTATACAGCATATTTCAACATAAATCTATTTATTTTTACCTTTGCTTTATCCCTCATGGACCCTTTTCCGAGGATGGACATCTTGACTCCTGTTTCCTCTTGTAGCCTTTTCATGGAATTTCCCCGAGGCCCCAGTAGCTTTCCGACAAAATTAAACTACAACACAAGTGAGAGGAAAAGTAAGGAGTCACATGTAGAAAATTTAAAATTGTGACATGAACCAGTGATTTACACATGGGGACCATTGTCATCTTGAAAGAAGCAAAATGAAATGTGATCCATTTGGGAAAAAAAAAAGCTTAACCGCAAAAGGTGTTTACCGGCCATGAGTCATTTTTTATCAATATAATCTCAGATTCCTTTCATCATCCATCATGTGGGAAAATATCGTGTAATGTAGCCTGTAATAAATCAATATAATTGCGCTTTTTCTGTAGCGCTTTATAGGTGGATGGTTACCCTCATCCATGGTTCAGCATAACATCATGCACCTATCTTTGTCTTGAACTCTGCCCTCGTTGGTCATGTATCTTATTGGTTTGAGGATCATCTAGTATATCGTGCAGTGGGAGGAAAAATATGGAGAAACATAGGATGAAACCAATAACATCCCCAAGACTGTTCTAGAGGTCAGTGTTGAGATAAAGTCAGAAATAATGAGTTTCCTCCCTGTGGAAATTAAGCAATAGTATCCGGATGACAAACGATCAGATTCAAGCCTCGGGCTCTGACTATAATTTTTTTTTTTTTTTGCAATCTGTTCCAGCCTATGTGCTCACATGGACAATAATGTCTTGATTGTTGGCGATTTTATTTTACATCTGAGAGCTGAAATGCTCCCCTGTGGTCACCTCTAGACAAATTCGTTCTTGTTTTTGGGGAGGCGGTGGGTGAGGGGATGAAGGCGGGTAAAACACAAAAGCTTAAAATGGAATTATGTACAATTGTGGAAACTAAGTAAGAGCCAGCAGTAGGCACCATGTTGAATTTACTGCATTTGTTAGATGTGTAGTGCTGTTTATGTTGTCTGAATATCACTGTGATTGAGGACGAAACAGAATAGGGAGCTGGTTGCTTTGTTCAATAGCAAGACGACCAAAAAAAAAAAAAAAAGAGCAATTTCCTCTAAATCTAGTGGAGTAGTGGCACATTTGGGATTTTTTTTCTTTTTTCTATGTGTCAAGTTTGAACCTTTCCCCTTACCTAGAATACAAATGGTCTTACTAAAAGAACAAACCTTCTTTTTTTTAACCTAATGATAACCTCGATAGGCGTTACAAAGTCCAATTGTTCTTTTTTGTGCCTCATGAATCACACCTCACAATAACTGGATATATGACGTGACAACTAAAAAATGATATATCTAATTATGTTGATAATTTATAATAAATTGGGCATTTAAAGTTGAAAATCAACGCAAAGAATTTAAGAATGGTCGTGAAACCAGGTGAAAAAGGTGATAAGAACCTTAGAACCAAAATGTAAATGTAGAAAAAGAAAAAGAATACAATGTATGAAATGAACATCCTCAGTCTAGTGTTTTTCCCGATACTATCTGTAGACTATACACAATTGCACCACTGCATTTGACCTTCAAATGTCTGCTCTTGCTGTGAAGAGACCACCTCTAGAACTGAACAGGTGGGCATCAACCCACCACCACTTCACAAGCCTAACCCAAATGATATTAACCTTCTCACAAAACAAGCGTCTCCCGCTGCGTCCGAGCAGCTAATAACTCCTGTGCCAGCTGTGTGGCTGCTGCGACTCAACTCTTGACAACTGCACACTCAGCCCGTTTCATCAACATGTTAGCGCCAAGGGATGCGCAGATGAAACCATCCTTAAGAAAATAAAAGCATCCCCGCTGTCCTCGCTTGTCCTCTGATCTGCGTAATTAAGCCACCTTTTGGACAGCTCTCTTCACAGGGGCCGCTTTGACAGGACTATGCCTCAGCTGGCAGGGAGCTGGACAGCAGATGGCCTTGGCAGCCATGGTGGGAACATACTTGCTGGGCACTAGAAAGAGAGTGGCCCGTTTTCATTAAGTTAATGTCTGGAGCCATTCTGCAGCTCCATGGCGAGCAATTTATGCTTGAAGGGGGGGCAGGTACCGCTGTTAAATGAGCTTTGAAATGATCCAATGTGCCCCCTGCTGTCCCAACCCTGATAGTTATGTAGATATTAGAGGGAAGGATGCAAGACAATGGTCCACACAGACAGAGAGGAACTACACTTGCAGGTGTTGTAACCCAATATTAAAAGAGATGTATTAAAATGATAAAATGATGCATAGTTATTGTTACTGTTGTACAACCATGCTAACGAGACAAAAAAGGTGGAATTTGAATCTCCTCGACAGTGTCAATAAAAACTCAGCATTGTTAGATTTTTAAAAGCACATTGTCCAATACTGTGCCAGCATGAAGAGCATATCACAATATAATGTATATCACAAATGCTCATGTTTAATTCACACCATGCATGGTGTTACACTTATCAAAGCAAAACACCTTTCCATAATGAAATGTTTCTTTGGGATGGACAGAAATGGAATGTCACTATAAACGAAGCAGAGCACTATCTAAAGGTCACAATGACAGGATGGATGTCTCGAAAATGGTGCTATTCACAAGGACATAGCAAAAATTAATGTTTGGGTTTGCACATATACTGGCAGGAATTGTCATTCTATATATAACTAAACTAGCTTGTTAAGCAGTTGTATTTTGCTCAAAATGTCCTTTCAATGATCAACTCTAAAAGTGACAGCAAATCAAATCTATAATATTTTACAGGTGGACAAAATACACACATCCATATGATTGATAAAGACAACCAGGTTCCACTGTATTTTGAATACAAATCCATAATTTCATTATTCATCAATTTGATGTGATAGCTATAAAATAATTGAATTTGTCATCCTTATATTTTCTTTTTAATCACCCAAAATACTCTGTGTCAACAAATGCATGGATCAACAATCCAAAATGCATCCTAAATTATCATTCCTTCCCCTGTTGTCTGTTTATGGACATTACGGAGGCTCACACAGACCGTGCATAACAACATTTTGGAAATAAATGTATTTTTTAAGCACCAAATAACTTAAGAAGATGAATTCGGCTCAGTATGCCAACATTCTTAGCAGACCTTGTCCACCACACACATTTGGACAGCACAAGAGGCACGAGCAGAACTATCAACAATGGCTTGGCTTCATTCAAGTGTCTCAGAATGCAACAATGAAGCATCCATGTGTAGTGCATTAGAAATGGAGGGATTACGCGATATTTTTCTGTAGGCCGACATTAATCTTCCATGCAGCAATTCAGCATATCAGAAACTATGTGAAGACTTTTCCCAAGTAATAATGTAATTAATTTACATTTAATTACGTTCAGGCAGGAGGGCTGTTGTAAGCAAGAATGAGCAGCACTGCGGCACGTCCATAACCTGACAGAAGAGATTTATGATGTCTTGTAAATTTCTCTACTGCTCTGCCACCAAGGCAGGATGTTATTGAATACCCGGGGAAACAGCACCAAAGACAAAAGTGAGCTGAGAGTGGGAAATGGAAAGAAGCCAATTAGTTGTACGGCTCTCTGTCAGAGACTCATTGGATGAGCAAGCCCAAAATATATACACAACATAGCTCGAGAAATGACTTTGAGGCCATTTTGAATTTGTGAGTACATCTTGTCAAGGCTGGTGGTTTTAATATGCTCCACAAAACTTAGATCCAAAACTTCTTTTGTCCAGATCCAGCCTAAGGGGGCTGTGCAATGAATTATGCAAGCTTTCTGATTGGGGTCCTCATGTTGTTTCCTCGTGCCTTTTGTAATTTTATTGATTCAGTATAAAGTTCATAACTCTTATTTGCAGGCTCTGCTGTGCTTTCATTCACTATCTGATCAAGAATTGATTTACCTACTGGACCTACCGGACATCAGTGGGTGAATGTAGTTGAGCACCATAGCAAGGAGAGCATGCAGCTCTTAATTCTTCAATAATGTGTAGTCTTCACTTGGAAATTAATCTGCTAGAGAGGTACCTTTCAAAAAAAAACTTTGCACTGGAGTTTTTTTTTTTTTATCTCTCTTTCTCTCTTTAGCTGTATCACACCACCTGTTCTGTAAATCCACTGTCAAATTGAACTGAAAAGGCAAGTAGGTTTTCTGTCATTTAATGATTTAAAATCAATAAAATCAGTGGAGATTTACTGAACATACGGTAGATTAATGACTTTCTCGAGACTGATCGTAATGTATGGATTCTGTAAAGGAGCACATTGGGCTGAAACACTTGGCCTTCTTTGTCAGGCCGAAAATCAAATGTAAAGTGAAAAAGAGGCATTTGTCCAACAATTTCCATATGCCAGGGATCCAGGATGCCATGGCAACGAGTCTAACGACAGACATGGTACCCTGCTGAGTACCAGCTACTACCGTGTACCTTGATTTTTAGGCTGCTATTTTAAGGGCTTGTTAATTACTGAAGAAGTGAAAGACAAACAGAGTGTTTGCATCTTACCTTTGGATACTGTTGCACTGGGATGAGAACTCTTTCCGACAGCTTTATGTTTTTATTGCTGATAATATCAAGGTATTTCTTCATGATACCATCTTTTTGCAGTTCATCACCTTCGTGCTTTTCAATTTCTGCAGCGAAGAAAATAAAGGAGATTATTAGTTAGGCTGTGTCAATGCTGTCTGGTGTCAGCGTGACTGAAAAAAGTCAGGAAGATGACAAAAAGAAGTCTCACTCTGGTAATACTTTGGGAGAAATGAAACTATGCACACAGCTGTAACTAAAAGCACATCCTGGTAGGACTTTTCCATGTTGCTTGATGTCATTGGAGAGCAGTTGTTTGAGGTGGTGCAGGTTACATCTATCAGCGCTCACAATAAGATCATATTTGCAGATTATTGATTTCCATCAAAGTGCACTTTGTCTCCATGAGTGGAAATTCTTGTGTAAATTGGACCCAACAGTCATCTGATGTGTCCAATCTTAACAGTACACTGCATCACCATGGCAAAAATGATCCAAAACACTCTTCAGTCATGACTTTCTGGAGATAGTCTTTAAATGCATTTGAGCAACAATTGTGAAATGACTCTGAAAAGCTGCAAAATCAAGATGCTTGTGGGGGATCCAGAAATGAGATGAAAAGTAAGTTAGAAAATTTAATGCAGGAATTTTGCCAAGTGTTCCTTTGTATCCTTGTCTCACAGTGATTTGCTGTATTCTTACAGAAATGGAAGGAAAGAGATTATGGACCATCTCCAATTTAAACTGTATTCGGGTTTCATGTGTTCGAGTATTATCAAATATATCAGTACATTTACAGTACATTGCACGTCACTAGCACGCACGTCTATTGACACAGACTGCGGATCATAATGAAAAAGGTTGAGGTCAACACTTAGTAATCAACACCTTCAAGTAGTACATGACAGGTGTCGGAGAACAGGAGATATTTTAAGCAAGCTTCCTGTGGATAGAAATCTGTTTAATCTGTGAATCTGCCTGTGACAAACCATGTAACAACCACAATTAAGGGTTTGTTGAGCTGATGATTGTCATGGACTTTTATTGAAATAACAATTATTTTGTATTTGTAAATGGCCAGTCATTTGTGTGCAGCAATGATGTTTTCAAAAGACTATGAGGAGTTTTGTTTTCCAGAACGGTGCATCTCTTGTGGTCTGCAGCCTGCCACAAGAAGATTGTGTTTGCGTGCAAGAAAAGTAAATCGGCTTACACAGAACAAATGTGGCAAAACATTCGCACAAGAATCATCTTCCCCCCCCCCCCACAAAAAAAAATGTGGACGGGTGCAGCGTGAGCGCAGAGATCAGGGGAGCAAGAAAGTGAACTGAAGGTCATTGCTTTCAATTCTCTCAGGATAAAAAAAAAATCTCATTGGGGGAAACGAATCATTTCAACTCTGAGTTACTATTCTGGTGCTCTTGATCCGCTCTGATGCAATGGCCAAAACTCCTTCAGCAGTGCTGCTCAGATGAGAAGAATTTTGAAAAAAGAAGGGTTTAAATGGTCAACTATGGGATAAATGTAACTATAAATGCATGTGCAATTCAGAAGTCACACAGAGTGTGCGCAGTCAGCCCGCTCTGGTTTTAGTTCCCATGCAAGACCCAACTTTATTTTCCAGATACCAAAAAAAAGGAAAATAGAAATTTGGAATTAGCAAAAAAAAAAGAAACTTAATGCACTTAATGCAATTGGAAGAATGAGAAGATACATTTTTCTAAAAACCTTTTATTTTTTTATTTTCCACTCTTTCAGAAAGCTACTCCCTGGTTTGCAGAGAATCAACTCAGACTTTATCACCCATTCTATGACTGAAAGATGTGCTTCATCATGACTCAAATGGTTTGAGAAAAAAAAATCCCCACTACCCTTTCAAAAGTAATAAGAGTAAAATACATACACAAATCATTGCGCTTTACTCAAATTTGACTATTTTTATAGCAATCTTCTATGACGTTTGAAACATTTATCCATTATCTTTTGATTAAGATGTTTGCATCATTGGTATTTGTTGTATTAAATGCCTCAAGCGTTGGCTTTTGCTAACGCTGGAAAAAAAAATTCCTTCAACAAAAGTTCCAAAAAAATTACAATGCCTAACATGAGTGCATTATGCATCATCTGAGGTCAGCCATGCATAACAAAAAGTGTTTACAAAGTCAGGTTGAATTAAAACACAATGCGCCAGCTGAATGTGTTGGTGTAGCCATTAAATTAATTCTGAAAAGCGTCTGAAAACAAAACAACCCCAGCTACAATTATTGATTTTTTGAATCCTATTATGAAGTCTCACCAATGCGGCAAAAGATAAATAAATCAAATTACTCCAATAACTGATTGCTTTTTCATATCAAAGACAAAACAGGCTGTAAGCATGCTATGATTTACTGCCGTAATCTGTTGGTCGAACAGACTGAAAAAAGGAATTAGCTTTGTCATTTTCTGATTTTGACAAACGAAATAAAAGCGGGGCGGGCTGGGTGCTTCACAATTAGCTTGAGTGTTTATTCTCTTGCTCTTTTTGACTGAGCTGCGCTATTTGAAATCTGTTTGGCCTATTATGAAGTAATGATGTGCAAATCAAAATTTTATGCCATTTTAAAATTATCTACTCCAGTGAAAAGTGATTTTAAAAGGAGAGCAAAAACCAATTACCACACACACAAATGAGATGTGACAACTCAAGTAAACTATAGAAATCTAATCACTATGGTGTTTCAATAATCTTCAATATGTCAGATATGCTTTCAATACAAAAGGCTCTAAGACAATATGAATCAAACTTTTGTTATCTATATTGGTGGTAGTGCAAGTTGTAAAAATATTTTTCCCCAAAATGACTGTTTTTTGTTATTTTATTTCTAACAAACCATATTTGTGGCTTTTATAGTTTACCAAAGCCCAATGGACAGTTTTAAGGAATACAAAATAGTAATTAATTAGTAGCTGCAACCCCTTGGGGCACATTTCTCCCTCCTTGTCATAATGCAAACATTTGTCAAGTAGGCAGGATCAGCATTACAGTTTGCCAATTTATTTTAATGAGTAAATGCAAAGCAAACAAGCGCTGTTCAGTGCTTATGGAATATATTTTGTATGATTTGTTAATTAATGCGGCAAGAGTTTGCCAATTCCTGAGGTGAACACATCTAATATTTATTGGTGAACTGCCCTGCTGTTTTTTTGGGGTTTGATTTTTACGCATCATCCATAAGACTCGGCCAGGTATACCATCAGTGTGTGTGTGTGTGTGTGCGTGCCAGTTGAACAGAGCTGTCTTCCGCTCTCCTGCTCATGAGCGAGCGACGGACGGCCTGCCGATGCAGGTGATTAATGTGTTGTCTTCTATTTAATGGTGCACTATGTGACAAACGCTATCAACCCGCTGTGAGTCTTAGACACGACTGGCCATGTGATTCAGGCGTTCTGATAGGTTAGGGGGTTCACTTTTGACAGTCATGTGAAAGGTTATCAAGGTCACATCTGATCCAATTTATCCTTTTCAGTTGCAATACCATTTGTTGCGTTGTTTTTATTGCATGTCAGCATGTCAAAATGTGGTCACAGAATGCTAATGCCAAAGTGTATACCAAACCAGATTTACAACATGAATCCCTCTCATCTTATCAAATAAACAACAATAGTTGATTACTAAACCATTGCAATTGGGAAACAAATGGTTTGTAATATTTTATAACGTAAAATAAAATTTGATCCAATGAATTGATAGAATAATTAATTCTAAAAGTATTTATGAGTGACAGCCCTATTTTATCTGTCATGGCATCACAAGAATAACTTCACTCACATTTGGTGTGACCGCAGTATTAGGTGCATTTAAATGTTAGCCTTCCTTTTGTCGTTGACATTGACGCTGCATTTAATGAGCCATTCAAAGCCTCTGAAGAGGTACAGCTATGCCCATCGCCATTCTCTGGTTCATTCACTCATTAGAGTTGCTTGCAATGCTCTAGACCTTGAAAGTGAACGATAATGGAGCTAAACATTCATTGGGAGTCGCGTTTGATAACCTTGTCAGATTAATGTTGAAAATGTAATGCACAGTTTCACTTTCCCCGGGATATAACTTGTGTGTCCTTTTGATGGATCACATTACAAGGTTATTTTTATCTGTCACTCGAATGGAGACTGACTTTGAATATAATATGAACAGAAAAAAAAATGTGAATAAGAGAGGGACATTACAACATGAGTAACAACACAAAGTTCCGCCGCAACACCCTTGACAAAGATGCTCGCTGACATTCTGATGCTAGTTGTTTTTTTTTTTTTTATAACAAAAACACAAAATGTTACCAACTTGTCATGCATTAATTAAATCACTGGAATAATTAAGCATGAAAAAGTTTTTGTGAGTACTTATGTAATAGTTTTATATCCAATTATGTCATTTTTGCACAGTTTGTTCATTTTAGGGCTGCAACTAACGAATATTTCATTGTCTGTCAATTTTTTGGTTTGCTCCGTGACATGTCAGAAAAATACATTTAGTTTTTGCATGTCCATCAGTCTGGAATTCCAACAAACTGTAATTTATTCCCTCTACTCTGTGGTGTAAAAAATTGGCAGCACACATACAAGACTACAATTTGCAATTTTCTAAATGCAAATACAGAGTGTTGCTGTCATTGATCTGAAATGCCAAAAGGACAAGTCACATCACATTTGGATAGCTATCTAAACAGAAAGAGCAGTGCCCAGATAACCTAAAATGTTTCATGATGCCATTCCTCTCATACACACGACACTATAAATATATTTTCAGATACGTAACCTTATTTTTAAATCATCCTTGTGCCTTCAAGCAATTATATAGACATGTCACAAGTGAGACTATTGACAATGTCAACTAGACCCATAGGAAAAATAACTGCCAAAGCATGCATACATCATGAGGCAGACAAGGGTATTGGAAGAAAGTCAGCACTTAATACAAATTGAATGGACGAATGGTTAAGTTGTTTATCGGGCAAAATAATGTTTTCTGTGATATTGTTATTCACCCTATGCAAGGAGTTTATGTTATCATGGGTGTGGGTTCAAGTAGACATTTTGGTAGGAATCATCACCATTAAAAAGAATGAGCATTTCACTCGGATGAAATTTTCACTCCATCGAGTTATTCTATCAGACAACTTATTGGATAGGTTTCACCTGCAGTTGGCTGACAACCAGTCTCCTTGGCAAAGTCAGCTGGAAGAGGCTTCAGCTCACCCTAAGTGGGGCAAGCGCGATATAGAAAATTGATGGATTGATGGGTGGATGGATGAATGGATGGATGGATGGATGGATGGACGGATGGACGGATGGATGGATGGATGGATGGATGGATGGATGGATGGATGGATGGATGGATGGATGGATGGATGGACGGATGGATGGACGGACGGATGCATATATGTTTCACGGGTCCCAATTTTTTTCAGGCCGAGGAGGACAATCTCAGTCTCTCAGCATTATTTGAGAAATAACCCAGATTGCATTTCAATAACCTCGTGATTTTATTTCACTTAGCCCAACATTGACTCCCAATTGCCTTTTGTGACATTCATACGTCATGAGTAAAATATCCTGTATCTTTACACAATGGCTGATCTTATGATGATAAACAATGATGATGTCTGTTGATATTTGAGTCCACCTGGCCGACTTGCGGGCCAGATGATCCTATTTGTGATCGTATCTGTAAGCAAGCTAGTGAGAGGGGGGTGCAGTACAGTCGGGTGTTTCATCAACACATTCCCAAACACACAGGATGCTTCCACTCTGCATCCCAGTGGAGGAAACACAGGGTTACCTAGATGCAGGTTGTATGCAAGTTACATTAAGCTTCTTCTTTATCTTTGAGTTGAGCATTTGTGTGAATGTGACTTGACGCATGAATGCACAACACTTTGCAAAAAATACCACTACAAGTGCAACAGTTAATCGATTAATCGACAACTACTACTTCAAATTCACCATTATTTTTGATAATTAATGAATCATTTAGATATCTGTTTTTAATTTGAAATTGTCCAAATGCTCAGAATGTTAGCCTCTCAACAGCAAATATTATCCAATTTATGCAGTTCTCTATGAAAGCTGACTGATTATTTTTTAATCTTAATGAAGAAATATACACTTGACTGGAAAACAATGATCAACATTTCAGACATGTGACAGACTAAACCAGTAACCAAGTCATAGTTAATAATAAATATTAAAAAGTCAATGTAGACATTAACTTTATTGCTACAAAGCCAGAAAGCCATTAACATGATGAAATGTCTTCACTGATCACCTACTAACGTTCAGCATGTGTTTTTCAGTGTGTATCAAACTGGAAGCTCTTCACATCAATCAGTATCCAATAATTTAGAAAAAAAAAAAGGTGAGTGACCCCTGCTCTATAGCTAAAATATCCTTGCAATAATTTCAATAGATGACCATTAAATATAAGCATTTATTCATTAAATTACCACAATGCTCAAATCTTTATTTGAGCCACTTTAAAAGGCTTAAAAATGTAAGAACTGATCAGGTATAGACAATGGAAATAAAGAACCGGTTGATGTTATTTCCTGTGTATTTCTTTGCACTAATCAGGATGCTATAAAGATGACACATTGCCGGAGTACAATGAATGAATCCCAAATGGCTCGTCTGCACGTTTAATGCAGGGTAAATCATTGCAAAGCACCTGTCTCTGTGTTTACATTGGGAAGCGGAAACGAGTCCTTGGTGGAAAACAATTTTACTCAGCATGCAAAAAAGACCTTGTTAGAAAGTTGGCTTCGAATTTTGGTCTGCACAACAGACAAGAGGCACGTTATAAAATATGTGTACACTGTTCAAATTAACAGGAGTGAAGTAGTAGTTGGCTTTCTTACTTCTAATGCATGTTTGGTGAACATTAAACCTATTTGTAAGTTTGCTGAAATGACAACATTGCACTTATGTCACATCAACTATACTTTTCAAACTTATTTCATAATTTGCATTGCATGGCTAGAAGCTCTCTGAGTTCACAACAGATCATAAACTTTTCTTAATAGGGTGAAACATTAAAAAAAAAAAAAAAAGCATATATGAGGAAACATTTAGTAGATACTGTATAGTATAGAGTGATTTACCTTCTGCAAGCAGACGTAAAGCATGCCCAAACTGAGGTTCCAAAGTGTTTTTCTCAGCTACTAGTTCAGGTACGTAATTATTCTGATGCATTCTATCAGTGCAGATTTGCACACAGCAGGTCGCACAATCTCGCTCCTCGTTGTTGGTGTTGGCAGCTGCAGACTCAAACACGAGCAGATTCCTCCCTTTATAAAAAAAAAGGAAAAAAAAACCTCAAATTATTTTGTCCTCCAAGGTGTCCAGGATGCTTGCCTGCAGGTTGACTTGTGATTCATAGAAGTGAGCCCATCTCTTCCACCGCAGGCTCTTGCCTCTCCTCTCCAGCTCCACGCCACAAGCTTACGCTCACTGGGTGCGCACTGGATGCTGCTCCCCGCCCCTCCTAAACACTATTGGAGATGTGCTGGGACTGGGGGGGTGCCGCAGAACAAACACACCACGCCTCCTCCTCCTCTTCTTCCTCCTCCTCCTCTTCCTCCTCGTCTTCCTCCTCCTCCCACTTATTTTAACAAAAGCTGCAAAACTTGCACAGCATTGAAAACAAAGGGGATGCCCTTTGAGCTTGCATGGAGAAAACTTAGATAAAGATTGATCATTCTATTAGTTTTTGTTCTTTTCCAATTTAATCAAGCAGTTAAGGATTACTATTGTGAACATAATTAAACCTTTAAGGTTAAACATTAATGCAATTTTTTAAATTAATATTGCTAATAAGGGGGTGGAGGGGTCAAGTCACTTACCCCATTTTCTGAAGCATTGAAGTTTGTTTACTAGTGGTGCCTGGAAGTACTTAACGTCATTGGAAAACTGTTTTACTCATTTCTGTTGTAAAGCTTTTACTTAAACGCCCAAAACACCAGTTTATATACTAACTACACTCTATGAAAATATGTTATTTCTATTCTCCTTTATACACCATAGTCTGTTTAAAATCATAACAAAACCATTATTGCTTTTTTGTGTGTGGGGGCGTTTTAATTCATTTAAATGGGGATAATACAAAAAGGGCATTTATTTACTAGTTTGGAATGAATGAAACTCCCATGTCAAGATGCGAATTTGTGTGGGCCACACTGGGTACAATATTCTTTGGTGGAAGTTTGTCGACCTCACGTGTCCAAAAGCAGTACTGCACATTTTGATACAGTTTGATGTCTCTGACCTTCATTATTTCCGTACAGCCTGGTTTTATTAGTGCATATGTAGTCTCCTATAGTGCGTACATAAACTTAATTTGTTGCACTGTCCTATTGGAATTTTAATCGAAAGATTGCAGTGTAGACTTCTTACCCATCCATGACAAGTGTGAGATTCAATGACTTAATGTCTCTGCAGCAGCAGCACGTGAAGGCTTTGCTGGGTTGCAAAAAGAAGAAACAGGACTGGATGCTGTCGAGTCAGCCGTACGGGCCCTGGAAGATAACGGCGTGTTTGATGCAGGTAAGCAGAATAATCCTCGCCTGTGTACTGGAGCCATCTGGTCTGGAAAACCAGTGAATCAACTATTCTTGGGCTAGTTCGTCTACAGTATGCACTTTTCTCCTTGGCTGTTTCAAGTACAACTATTATTAAAGTTCAGCATTTCCTGGCATTATCAGATGTAACTTGAAAATGTAAACTTCGGTTGTGTTTATTGTGTGATGTCATTAAAGGTCATGGAGCAACTCTGCAGAAGGAGCAGTGATGGAAGACATTATCATGGATGGAATGACACTGTCTTGTGGCGCTGTGACATCAGTGAAAATATTGCTAATCCTGGTTCGCTGGCATGGGCAGTGATGGAGAAGGTGCCAACATCCATAAATTGATCTTTAGAATGAAGGATAATGGCATCACAGCAGGAATGGTAATTATCGTTTGGAACTGGGATGGGTATTTGAAATTTTTTTCCTGAATGATAAAGTGTGAAGGACATCAGGGTGGCCTTGCAGTTAGCACATCTGCCTCAGAGTTCCGAGGTTCTGGTGTGAATCCCAGTGATGGCTTTTCCTGTGCAGTGTTAATCCTGTGCTAGTATGGGTTATCTTCAGGTAGTTAGGTTTTCTCTTAGATTGGCTCCAGTTAATAAATTGTGACTATGTTACAAAAAATTTAAAAAAAAATCCTGCCTGTGTTTCCATCTGGTGGTCGCGGCAGGGAAACTTTCCAAATCCTCACCAGGGACCTAGAATAATAATTAAAAGCAAAAAAAACAAAATAAAAGGGCCAAAAACCCTTTCAAACCAAGTGTGGTATGACTCCAAAATGGCATAAAGCCATGGGATCCATTTTAAGTGATTGTCTTCCCCCCATTGTCTAAGATCTGCATTACCATTAGGTGGTCCCGGCCTCTTTTGAAACACAGAGGCCTTAGGCCAGGAACATTTCCAATCCCACACCAGGGGCCCAGGCCAGAATAAAAACGGCATTACATGCTCCTTTTCCCAGGGGTCTGCAATCAGACACTTTTTCAGGGCTGTGGCAAATTCATTTTTCTTGGCAGTCTGGTCACAAAAGCAACAGGGGATGCCAGAAATCCACACCAGAGGCCTTGTCCACTAAAGTCCTTCAGTTTTATCAACACGATTTTCAAAATGGCAAGAAAAGATTAATATAATTTCACAATTATACAGATCAAATGCTTTTCTTCTGTATTTCTTCTACAGTGCAACCTCCAGGGAGGAAACCTGAAGATATTCTTTGTGCCATCTGCTGGTAAATGTCAAGTCTGTAGTGGAATCCATTATGCCTTCATTGCATCAGAAAATCATAATTCAACCCCATGTAAATTTACAAATAAAATGACACTTAATTCACATATATGCTCCTAAAAATGAAACAAATGGATTTGCATGTTATGTTCTAGCCTATGTTGAATACTACTAAACAATGCATTTACAGTACAGTACAGTATTTATTTTATTAAAATTTTCACACGGCTATGTTTGCAATTTGTTGTTCTCTGTTGTCATGGAGACAGCGGTGCAAACCTGTTCCCTAAGAGCATTGGCATGGATATTGTTGATAAACTTTCATTTTATATGTGCTCCAATTTTGTGACGATTCAAAACCTCACAAATCTCAGATTTAGCATTTTAAAGTAAATTTTAGTCTATAATCATCAGTCATTTTGTATTTGGTTCTTTACATTGCTCTTTTATGTTTACATTGTGTTATGACGTGATTTGTGCACCGCTTTCTTGGACACATCACCTTTGAAAAAAGAGATCTCAGGCCCAATTATATTTCATTTTCTGGTTAAATAAATATTTTGATATATTGTATGGTTATTTTGGGGAGGGTTCTCGGGTCAGGAAGTGATCCTCAACTTCTTAGCTGATGCAAGTGTATAGAAACACTAATATGATTGTGATACCGCTGAAAATAGAACAAAGCAAAAACAAAAGTGTTGTAGGAATTTTTATTTCCTTTTATTATTATTATTATTATTATTATTATTATTATTATTATTATTATTATTATTATCAAGGAATAACCTTCTGCCCCCTCCCAGCTGCTAAGTGACCTGCTGTAAACACAAACCACGTGACTCGCAGCTCTTGCGATCGTCAGGAGCTTTTCGGCAACGGGACGAATGACGGCTTAGCTGTAGAGGAAGTTAGTGGAGGCAGCCAGGCAGGCAAGCGGGGATCCGCGTTACTATGTAATCTGCACGAATTGGACACATCATTGCACTCAGACAGAGGTAAGTCTCCCTTTATAAACGTTCATATGTTCAAATGTAGAGTGATCCAAAGTTGAACTTGATGCTCGTGGGCGTGTTCTCGCAACGCCTGTTAGCTGTGGTTAGGCTACAAACAATCCTAGGCCTTTGCTAGCACGACCTAGTTAGCATATCTGACATATCGTACCGCGCTCTTGATGTTTTATCAACTATACATGCTACAATTTGTCCTCTAGAATGATCGGGCCGATTATTCACGTAACTAGGGTAAAATCTTCGGGATATGCGTATGTCTGCAAAGCTAGAGACTTGAGGAATTACCAAACTTCCTCCACAGGTCATCGTTAGCTTGCTAATGGATACGATCCTTAGCTGCAGATCGGCTTTAGCAACGCGTGCTAAGTAGCATGCAACTTATGTCTAGTCTGTTTAGAAAACTAGTCAAGATAAGTAACATTTTGCATTCGTTTCCAAATAATGATAGCACTCGATCATTAAATCGTGTCTAATAAATACACCCTGTTCGTATTTACCCGCTCAATGCATCCGATTTGATCTGCTGCTACTTGTGTACACGCTTGCTAAAACTTGAAATGCCGATTTGCATTTGGTACTGGTCGGAATTTCAAAATTAGAAACTAATTAGAATCTAATTTCCCACTGATACTTATTAATCGTTCCACCTTGTGAGTAAGCGTCAGACATTTGAAGCGAAAACCTAATTGGACAAGTCAATCAGCACTGCTAACTTAAGTCATTGACGTGCATCACGGCGGGGGGCAATGTTTAAAAGTATTATTGCCATACACTTAACTCCGCAGCCCTCACTTGTTTCATTTGCATTTATGTTCAGTTGCTAACTTGGTCATGTTTTATTACATTTATGATGCTTTGATGATGTGCATGTGAAGCTGGAATATCCACATGACAGTTATCTAAATGTTGTATTGTTTCCATGCAGGAAGGTAGCAGCATTCATGGATATTGTGGACACTTTTAACGTTTTAATACCCAGTGACCAGTTGGACGACACTCTTGCCATAGGTCAAAATCTGGAATGTGAAGCCAGTAATGAGTTTGGATCAGGACTCTGCCTTGAAGATTCTCTTAAGAACATGCTGAGTGATACAGATCCCATGTTTGGATGTGCAACTTCTCAGTTCAACCTTCTGGATACTGAGGACCCCACTTTCCAAATTTCAGGCTCAGCAGGTAGGCTTATGATCAACACATGGTATACAGTGTTCAAATGAAGTCATAAAAAAATCACAAAGTATTGAGCCAGCTGGATTTTTTAAAAATGATTTAATTCCATTATTTACATCACACATTTTGAGTACTTGTGCACTATTATTCTAAGACCACGCGTGATTCTGCTGAAGGATCTGCTTGTACTTTTTTTTTGTTGTACTTTTTACTGCTATCCGCCCATTTACTCAAACTTCTTTCTTTCACGGCAGAGCTCAGTGGTGGTTCAACAGCCACAGGCCTCAGCGGTGACCTGGCGGTAACAGAAACCAATTCGGTCAAGAGACCTGTTGGCAGACCCAGGAAACGTCCATGTAATGTCCAATTAGGTAAGCCCCCATCTTAATTTTGTAAGTGACAGTGAGGGAGATGGTGACGTCATGCATTTGGTTTCTTTATACAGAATCAAAGGATGGTTCAGAGCCTCCTGATAATACCACAGCCACCGTACCCAGAGGACGACCGACAAGGAAACCTTCCAACAGGCTACAGAAGTCATTTCTGATCAAAAAAGGAATAAAAGGCATACAGCTGAAGGAAGAACTAACTCTGGGTGGACGTGTCAATATCAATGATATTGAAGGTGGATTATGGTTGAAACCTTCTGTTGTGTTGAAACGGCTGACTGTCACCATTGGAGGATTCAAGATTGAACTACTTCCTGGACCATCCTATCTCCAAGACACAGAACCCAACTTGGACAGTAGTTTTTCTTACGGTGCAAATATTGGTTTTGCCATGTCAGAAGATGGCGCCTCTGCACAGAATCCCGTTCCTGAGAAAGTCGCAGACCGGGATGTCACTGAGGATATGTGTGTTGATGATACACCACTTGGTTTGGGGCCGTATGTGAACCCTAATGACGTCCAAGCGGCAAATGGGACAGAAACAGAAAGGTCCACTCAAGAAACTAAAGATGACAATCAGACTGGTGCTAAAAAGCAGAAGCCTGTCATTGACAGAAAATGCGGTGTTAAATTGCCACCAAGCAACGGGACCGCTCCAAGTAACAAAGTGGACAATAAAGATAAGAAACCAATTGTGGCCAAAAACCTGCTCCAATCCAAGCAACATCTCATTTCCAATAAGAAAGGTGTGATTACAGGTGGACAAAGCAACATGACTAAAGGAGCTGCGGTTTCCCAAAAAGTACCATCCAAAGTTGTCCAAAGAGATGTACTTCACAAATTAAAGTCTCTCAAAGAGATAAGAAGCAGTCAACATTTAAAAAGGCGGGCTGGAAGCACCCCAATTGAGCATACCCCTAAACATCCAAAGATGCAAACAGGAGATCCCAAAGTGAAGCCCAGTTCTCCAGTGAAGAAGACGCCATCTAGTGGCACTCGTGTGGTTGAGCAACACAGTCCAACCAAACTGTCTCATACTCTCAACACCTTGAAAGCAGACGCTTCAAACTTTTCCCATGTCGTTCGTCCGGGTCATTCCTCCAAAACACCAGAAGAAGCAGGGCAGGAGAAGCCTAAACTGAAAAAGCCTGAAAAGATTCTACAAAAGCAAAAAAGTAAAACTGCTAGAAGCATCTCTGTGGAGGAGCCACAGCTGTTCATCCCCGACAACGCTCCGGCTGTCAAGAAAGAAAGTGTTGAGCAACAGGTGGCACAGCAGGAGCAACCTGCCAACAACGAGTCTGTGTGGGACGGAAACAACTGCTGTGGTCAGTGCAAGAAACACCACAACAACATGTAAGTCTTGTCTCCAAAAAACATTTCTCAAACTTTGACCTAACGCAAGTTCAAAAAAGAATTACAATGTCAAAAAGGCACCGGGCTACTTCCTGTTGTCGCTGAGCAACCAGTGCAAAATATGGAGACAATTACGTACGCTGGGCTACTAGAGGCGAACGGCCTAAAAAACAAGTCCAGTGCGAAAAGGATTGTATTTTGACATTTATGAGGTTTCTTAAAAAGATGTATCTCTTTGTGATTTTACTTTTAATCAGCAGTCACAAAAGAGTATAGTTAATTCTGGCTTATCTACAATGGGCTGCACAGGAAAATGAGCTGCAAATTGTTTTTTTCCTCCTTCCAGGTTCATGGTAGGTTGCGGCCGCTGTGATGACTGGTTCCATGGCGACTGCGTTGGTCTTGACCTGCTCAAAGTACGCGAGATGGAGGAGGAGGACCAGATGTACGTGTGCTTAAAGTGCTGCGAGGAGGAGAGCAAAAAGTCGACTACACCCGCGCCTGAAATAAAAACTGAAGCCCCAGCTTTAAAGCAGGCTCCCAAACCCAAGTCCGGGGCCTCGGAGGAACCGACACCAGGAGGGGTCCGATCTTTAAAGAAGGTTAGTTGTCTTGGGATTTTTCTTATCGTAGTGGTTTAACAAATGTCTGAAATGACAAAAGATGATCCGTTGTGTGTTTTCCCCAGCTAAGTGATGTCTGATATTAATCTGCACAAGGGTTTGTTTTCTTTTTGCTTTTACTTTCTCTGAACACTGATGGCTTGCACACGGGTGTATGCTTACTACAGGTCGTTGGACTGGGCAACATCTGGAGCTATTCTTAAAAATGAAACATGCACTCACCCATTGCATTGCTTAAAATAATGACACGAAACATAAAATACACCGTCTGGTGCACTGTGTTTAAATATTGTAATTTCAAGTGGTGTAAAACTGTGCAGACTCATTCAGTGATGTTTTGATCTTTCTTACTTATTTGTAATTATAAGATACACATAATTGAAATATTTTATACCTAGTGTGAATATTGTCATTCATTGATCTCAGTTCATTCTCGGGCTGTTGAATCGATAGCAACTGGAACAATCCATTTGTGATTGATTCAGTGCCTTGCCTGGCTTCCCATTCCACACCTCTCCGAAGTGCAAAAACTATTGTTAATAAACTAGCATTAATTTAGGAGTCTAACATTTGGCCAAGAGCAAATACTCTCATTTTATTGTCATTGTAAAGGCGAGCATTCATATTTTATTTTTATATCTTTCATGTTGGTTTCAAGTTTTTTTTCTGTACTATGAATGTTGAAATGCTCCTTAGGTAATTTGTGGTCGCTCTCTTTTTAAATAGGAACAAGCTAGAAGATCATCTGCAGATGTTAAAGAAAGTCATCATAAAACAGGTATTTCAGATAGTGCTTCCATATGTGAATTCTTTTACATACAGTTGAATTTCCAAATCGTGCATCAACAGAAAATATATTTGTGTTTGAACTTTCATTGTTAATTCAACACGGAGGGGAAAAAAAGCTTTTGAATTGCAGTTCCATTTTTGTTTTTCATGCAAACGTCCTTGGTGCTTGTTTGTCCTCACAGGCATTCAGCTCAAACTTGAGGCAAAAAGTAAAAGTGGATCTTCAAAAAAGCCTGCATCTATTGAGGAGATCAGGCGCAGTGTGCGTGATTCTCTGAAAGACATTCTTATGCAGAGGTAGGAAAGTTTTGTACATTTATAATGCACAGCCTATTCAATGAACGGCTTTGAAAAGCTTTTCTGTAAAGGTGCTGAATTTGTGACACTCCGCATTTTAGGTTGAAGGAGTCTGATTTGAATGTCCCAGTGGAGAAAGCGTCTGAAGTTTCCAAGAAGATTGAGAGGGAAATCTTCCATATGTATAAAGATACAGAAAACAAATACAAGAGCAAGTATCGAAGCTTGATGTTTAACCTCAAAGATACTAAAAATAATGTAAGTGTAGTTGGAAATGTCTCCAAAATGAGACCAAACATGGCATGCAAAATCAGGACAGTTTGAATAGAATTTAAAAGTTATTTCCTTTTATCCTTCTACTCAGGTTCTCTTTAGGAAGGTTCTGAAGGGAGAAATATCTCCTGCTAATCTGATCCGAATGAGTCCAGAGGAGCTGGCTTCCAAGGAACTGGCTGCTTGGCGGCAAAGAGAGAACCGGCATGTGAGTAATAGTCACACATCCTCAACTAAATTTCACGAACATGGAGGCGCTCAGTAAAGCTGATTGATGCTCGTTGATAAATCCACAGTTCATAATGATAACCGGTTATTTCTCCACAGACAATTGAAATGATTGAAAGAGAGCAAAGAGAGGTTGAGCGGCGCCCCATCACCAAGATCACACACAAAGGGGAGATTGAGATCGAGAGTGAAGAACCAGGGAAAGTACCTGAACCTGTGGAGATAGAGGTAAGAAAGGGGCCATAGCTTGATTTGTGACATTCCCAAGTAAATGTGCCACTCAATTGTCGACTGCCTCGCATTTCTGCCCAGGTTGAATCGCCAGTCAAAGTCGCAGAAGTGCCAGTAGAGGCTGCCATTGTTCCGGAGAAACCGACAGAGAGCACCGAGACCGAGAGAGACACCACCAGCAAGCACAAGTCTCACTTGTTTGACCTCAACTGCAAAATCTGTACAGGTAACTGTCAACACGAGCCCAAGCTGTGACTCAAGCGCAGCAGTGACTGAGTTTTTGTCCTACCAATTAAGGTCGTATGGCACCCCCAGTGAAAGAGGCGCCCACCAAAGTGGTCAAAGTTGCTACAACAGTGGCAAAGCGACCGTCTGCTAAGAGCGATGAGGCTAGCGCGCCGGCACCATCTGCTGTTGAAGACGACTTGCATCTCACAGTCTTAGAGGAGAGCTTCCAGAAGGCTCACACCAGCTACGAGCGAAGGCAAGTAGTCATTTCCAATGCGAGTTTTATGCAGCTTAGTGTCGAAAATAGCAGCTGAAGTGCTCCTCTCTCTTCGTCAGGTCTGATCCTCCATCCGTCCGAGATGATGACTCATCGTTCCTCTCCAGCCTGAAGTCCTTGTGGCGAGGTTTCCTTACGATGCACTCTGTGGCTAAACTTGTCACTAAAGCTTTCCCTGTGTCAGGCATTCTGGACAGCTTGACTCAGGTACGCCACATTTTTAACAACCCCCCCTCCAGACACACTTGTGTTTCAATTCCACTTAAAAACTTAAATCCACCTCATTAACATTGCCATAAAGATTTTGACCTCTTTGCCGCCATTGAGATAACTCAATTCTTCGTAAGATCAGGCTTCGGTCCACATAGCCTGTAGATGTTTTTTTTGTTTTTTTGTCGGCACCCTACTGTTCACAAGTTAGACCAAAAGAATATGATGACATTTTTAAGAACTTATAACATTCTAACACAGTTATGCATTCTATACCACAGTTTAATCTTATTAATCACATAATCAAATCAGCAAAGAAAGTTCCACTTTTGGAATTGCACCAATAGAGGCCAGATCTAAATCAAGTTGAAACTATGTAGTGGTGCCCTAAAGGGTCAGTACCTGGATCACGTTTGTCAAAAAAAGTAGGCACGTTTAGTCTGATGGCAACAAATTTGTACCCCTAAAGACTGGTTGTTCCGATTATATATTAAGAAAAATTCACATGTAACCTATCGTTAGTTAACACTTTTTTTCTCTCCATAGGATCTTCCTGACAGTATTCAGGTTGGTGGAAGGATAAGTCCGCAGACGGTGTGGGATTACTTGGAGAAGATACGTGCCACAGGAACTAAAGTAATATTTTGACTTCTTATGTTCAGACTTTGCCTCTAACTATCGATTGTTACTTTATCGACACACACTGTTTGTTTTTCTTTGTTACTTTACTGACACACGCTGTTTGTTTTTCTTTTACACTTAAAGGAAGTGTGCCTGATTCGCTTCTCCCCTGTAACTGAAGAAGATGAAATCTCCTACACTCTCCTGTATGCTTACTTCAGCAGCAGAAAGCGCTTTGGCGTGGTGTCAAACAACCGCAAACAAGTGAAGGACATGTATCTCATTCCTTTGGGTGCCTCTGAAAAAGTGCCACATCAGCTTGTGCCTTTTGATGGACCAGGTGATTAGGACAAGCAGATTTCTCTCTGTAAAGAACAAAGTTTTCATGACACAAATGTAATTATCATGTGATTTGGCAGGTCTGGAGAACAACAGAGCAAATCTTCTCTTGGGACTTATAATTCGTCAGCGACCGAAGAGAGATTATATTCCTGTTGACATGAACGAAGCAACAAGGATATCGCCTGAAGTCAAGCCTGTCCCAATATCTGTCAAAGAAACCCCTGCGGAAGAAGAAGATGAGAAGCTCTTCCTGGCCGCCTTGACCACTCCCAATAAAAGCGAGAAGGATAAAATACTTGAGACTACAGAGGATGCAGAGGAGCCCATCGCAGAGTCTTTTGAAGAACCATCTGCTGCAGGCAACAGCAGCCAGGATTCCCATAAACCTTTGCGTTTTCTTCCAGGTGTGTTACTCGGCTGGGGTGGAATACTCCCGCCGCTGCCAGATTTTGGAGGAAAGCTTCTGGGTGACACTCACAAGGTCCAGCCTGCCCAAAAAACAAGGGTGCCATCCAGCGGGGACTCCAAGGGTCCAGCTACTGCTGGCATTGCCACCGCGTCTCGAGAGCGCTTTGTTATCAAGAAAAAAGAAGTGAAAGCTGTCCAAGCTGAATCACAGTCAACCAGCCAGATGGAGGCTGCAAAAACGTCACCGGGAAAAGATGCTGAGGCTGCACCGGGAGGTCCTCCCGTCTCCCTGAGAGATAAGCCTCCAGATGTTTCCACGGAAGCTTTCCTGGAAAGCTTGTCGACGCTTCAAAAAGAGCATGAAGTGGGCAGCGGTGATACTCCCAAGAAGGATGACATCGCTCCTCTCCTCAGTTCAGACAAAGCAAAGTTGGGATCACAGCCAGCGCCGGAGCCCATAAATACCTCCAAACCTTTAAGTGGGATATTGAAAAAGATTTCTACCTATTCAAGTGTGACAGACAACAAAGCCAGTGAAACGAGCCCCGTTGCCCCCATTGATGCCAAGCATGCTCCCATATTGAGCATCAGTAAAACCAGCCCAGTTACAACATTTCATCAAGGCTTTTTACAGATCTCTCAGGCCAAACACAAACTGAAAGACCAAAACCAATCCGTCGGTCAATCTGTCCCAGATGAGCGCGAAGATCCTGCCAAAGTCCACCCGAGCGGCACAGTAACTCAAACGGGAAACGCCTCTGCACAACAAGACAAAAGGGTGGCGCCAGCCCTCCCAGCATGCAACATTGCTGCTCCTGTCCACCAGGAGGAGCAGCAACCTCAGGTACCTGGCAGCAACCATGACCCATCTTTTACAATCACTTTCCAAAACCCAGGTGTTCAGGATCAGAACCATGCCACACCCCAGGCCCAGGAGAGCGCCTCACCCTCGGAGCGCCCCGAGAGTCTCCCTCAACCAGCCGATCAACTTCCATCGCAGGCCAAAGAGGAAGGGGAAGCCCAGGAGGAGATCTACACTTACTGTCACCCATGGGAGGAGAAGCAGCGACACAGCGAAGAGAGGGAACATCACAGTAAGCACGGCCACCGAAGAGACCACGGGAAGAAGAGCAGGCACCACGACAAGGGGCGGAGCAGGAAGCACGAGCACGAATACGACGACAAGCACAGAGACAGGATTAGGCACCACAGACACTCCGAGGACCGCTACGGCGAGAGGCGGAAAGAGCGATACTACAGCGACGACTACAGCAGCCGCCACAAAGAACGCCACCGACACAGGCGGGACTCGGACTATGACTATGATTATGACAATGGCCACAGGAGCTCAAAGGACAGTTACATGTAATTATGTTTTTTTAATTCTTTTTTTTTTTCAAGAAAACAAGTCCTAGTAGTATGTGTTTGGTGCTGTATGGAACTCATTCTCTGATTCAAACCACATCAGATTGTTGGGGCTGTTTCGATTGTTTCCTCTGTCATTCATGCGCAGCCCCCCCCCCCCTTCACCAAGACTTCTTTTATGACCAGCTAAGATGTTTTTTTTAGTGGAGTTACGAGTTTTTCCTGTTGTTTTAGTAGGGTTATGAACTTGAACTTGCTTTTTCAATTTGTTACACCTTGTAAAGCCCATGACAACACTGCAACAAAACTTTTTTTTTTTTTTATCTGGCTCCTCCCAACATGTTTCTTTTTTTTTAATTATTATAGAAGGTTTTGCTGCACTCAGTTGATCTTTTTCTACAGTGGCAAACAAAAAAAATGAAATCCATTTGCGTTTCGGAGTAAGCCTTCTTATCGAGGTGTGACCAAGAAAGACTTGTGGGTGTAGAGACATTTTACCCCCAATTCATAAAAAAGGCCATTTTCAATTTAACATTTTTAGATTACATTTTTATAATTACTAGATATATTATTTCCACCAACCCGTTGCTTCCCTTTTTCTAACCTCCTGAAACTAAGCTGAAGAACATTAGGGCCGAATTTTTTTTTTTTTTAAGCTAAAAACTAATTTGCCCCAAAAACGTTTTGGAGGCACCTATTGAGCAACATCTTGTGTTCACATGTTGGTCCCGTTTTAATTGCTTTAAATATTTTATAGTCTTACTTTCTACTGGAAAAGCATTGTACATTTTTGGCTTGTAATATACCATAGAAATGAAGTGTGCCTTTGCACGTGTGTATGTACAGTTGGTAATAAAGCTAATTCATTTTTTTATTGTTATAAAAACAAATTTCTGTGTACAGTAAATACAGTATATTAAAGATACAGTCACCGAAACAAGACTGCTATACTCTATTTAAATGTACATGAAAGTGACTACAAATACAGTTTTACCAGTATGATTTATCTTAACAAAGATCCTTGTGTGAAATGAAACAATTAATGGCTGGTTGTTGTTTTTTTATTTTTGGTTAGAAGTGCAATAGAACATCCAAAGTCCAACACCATCTCTTCTGTCATGTTGATTGCCTTCCTATCTAAAAATCAACACCACTTAGACTATATGAAATCATGTAAATTTAATCCAAAATGAAATAGTCACCATTACAACCTTTATTCATTAAGCAGAAAAAAATAGGACCATTTTGCAGTGTTATACAAGTATAAAGAAAAGTTATACAGCTCAGCAGAGCCATTTTTCTAACTAAAACACCTTACTACACATGGTCATTTTTCTTAAATGTTTTTTTTTTTTTTTTTTTTACGAATAAAAGCCTTACCTATACTTTTAGATTTTTTTTATTTATTTTTTTTTTACAAAAAGACTTCTTACATGGTCATTAAAAAAATTACAAAAAAAAGCCATACCATACATGGTCATTTTTTTTCATGAACCATTTCACATTATCTGACAGATACTTAATGCCTGATACTTTGTAAACCATTTTGCTCAGAGTATAATGAGCAGCCAGGATGAATATTTTAATAACATGTTTTCCTCTTTACCGTCCTTCCCTTTTCTTTGATATAATATCTGATAAAAGCACAACATGCACACACTTCTTCAAATGCACTTAGCTTTTCAAGCCAATCTTCTAGAGAACTCAAAATTAGTCAAAATGTAGGCTGTTGAACTCTCACTAAAAATTGCTCCTTAATTATTCATTTCCGTTACCAACATTAAAGCCCTCGTTGCTTTTTGAAAACAGAAGAGGTTCATTAAACAAATAAACATTTCTGAGATTCCCCTCAAAACCCCCCGAAAACAGCCCAGATGTCACAACGGATACGTTTGTGTTCATTTCAAATCCCCCAAAGTAGAGCTGCCCCCAGTAGTTCAAAGCTATGTATCTCCCAATTGGATCCACATCCTCCAAGATGACTCTCTTGTTGTTCAAATGCACATGAATGACACAATTATGAACTAAAATGGACACATGGTGCCATTTATTGCAGCAAAGTGTCTGACTTTTCAAAGTCACCGGGAGAGAAATTCTTTCCCCGAGATTAAGTGCAACTTTCAGGCCTCCTTTCTCCAGTCCAACTGCTAGGAAGTCATCATCATCATGTCCCCCACCCTTCCCCATCCACATGATTAAACCGTCACTTGAGTTGGTGAGGAAGATAAAAGAAACTTGAATGGATCTTAAATCCCTTCTGTTATATTTCACATCAATATATTTCACATACGAGTGTCCTACAAACTTTAAAGTGTCTGTTGCTACCTCTCTGGTGCAATACTTTCCTCCCCACCCGAGGGGGCAAATGCAGGTGTATGATGTCGGACCAACAGGAGAGCATATGGAACCATGTTTACAAATATTATTGACACAGCTTAGAGACCGATTACAAGTTGGGCCGGTCCACGGTACCGGGCAGTCACATGTGAAGGAGTCACATCCTGTTACCCTGCATTGGCCCCCATTGTGGCACACCTTATACCCACAGACGCTCCCATCCCAATCCCTGACATTTGCTCCACCAAGAGCCCCTTTTTCCGTCAACTCCAACTCAAGTCCGTTTAGAACCGCTTCTCTGATGCTGCCAGTGAAGCCCGTTGGCTCTCCTTCGACCGCGTCCGTGGACACAGAACTCAGAGATGAGACACCTCCGACAAAGATATCAGTGGCAACATCCAGTGTGCTCATCCCCTGGGTTACATTGCGTCTGACCTCCTTGCCATCCAAAATTAGAAAGCCTCGCTGACCGATGCGGCCCGCCTTCACTGTGTGCCAGCTCTTAGAATGCAGGTTTACTCTAGTAAGAGTCTGCAGGATTTGGGGACCGTCCCCCAGGTTGTACCGCAGCTGGACAAAGCTAGACATCAAAGAGAGGCAGAAGAAGTCCCCTGCAGAGAGGAAATAAATACGAGTTGCTTGGGGAAAAACAGGCAACTAAAACATACTATAAACAATACCAATAGTGAATAATAGTCAAAGAAAAAAAAACACACCAGTTGTAAATCCGATGTACAGCAAAAGGAAAGACCGTCAAATATGGTACATGAGAGTTTCATAGACCATTAAACAAGTCAAGCATTGGCAGCCATTGTGTTGATGTCACTTAAACTTATGGGCTGAGTCAACCAACACCATCTTTGTACTATAATGTGATGTTTAATATTTACATGTATTTCATATTGCTTACTTCTGTCTTGTTGCTGCGTGATGTTGCCACACAAGTAGTGGTTTATACGCATTAGTAAACGGCAAAATTGATGTGTCACTTGAGTTAGTATATGATGGGATGTCGACAAGAGAGTTATGTCCAGGTCAAATTATTATTACCAGGTCTATCCCCTAGATGCTGTGCAATGTAGAAAAGGATGCCATCGGGCGATAACGCTTGGAACTGCATTTGTAAAACAGTCCTGTGTCTCATTTTCATCGTGGGGAATGACATCCAGGAATGCTTTCCACTGAAGAATGGATCACTGATGCTCACAGCTGAAATGGGGACAATAGAGCAGTTAAATAATTGAACAGCCAAAGTGCTTCCTTGTTGACAAAATGAACGGGGTAAAAAAACACGTGTAATGATGAAGATTGGGTTTGATGGTGTGACCTTTCTCGCAGTGGAGTCCTGCTGTTCCCAGGGGGCACTGACAGGTATATCCATTTGGAAGAGGGATGCAGGTGGAGCCGTGCGTGCACAAAGGCGGGGGAGTGTGGGCCGCATCACACGCCGACACTGTCTCTGAACAGAGCGCTCCCTTCCATCCGAAAGGGCACTGGCAACTGCAGGAGCAAAATGCAACATCATAGCTAATGATCTCCCTTTCACCATTTTTACAGAAGGCTATTAGATGTACGGCCTTACTACACGGATGAACCCGAGTCCACGCATGTTCCTCCGTTCCTGCAGTGAACATGAACACACAAGTTGACCCCACATTGACCCACGCTTCGCCCAAAGGTTGGTTGTCCCAGAACTTGGACTGTTCCGTTTCTTCTTGTTCGAAAATACACATCAAAAATGCACCCTTGAAAAAAACAGACAGACAGACAGACATATCAAAATAATCCCCAGTTACATTTCAAAAGCAGCACAAGGAGGACCTTGGCGGCAGCACTAAGTGCTGCAACGAAAGGCATTATTGCTTTTCTGTCCCAAAACCTTCCGGTGAGCTTGTAGAAAAACAAAACAGACACGTAGATGTGTCAGCTGATTAATAGCTTATTCAGTCCAGCCCATAAGGCCCATTGTCTTTTTTAATTGGTTTATAGTCTTTTGTGGAATGTCGATGCTATCACGCACAGTTCAAACATTCAGCATTCTTTGTTAAACCCAAATAAAAAGCAATTTATTATTTATTGCTGCTAGTAAAATACCAAAGATTATAATGAATTGAGGACACGTGTATCTGTGTCATCAAGCAATCCCCAGACATCGGTTAATAAACGTTATAGTCTTCTGAATGTTGCCACAATTGACATATTGTTGCCTTGCTTACAATTAACAATAATTAATGTTCCATTCTTTCTGTTCTCATACGGTTGCTTGTAAGCAGGAATGAATTTTAGCAGGGTTGACCGGGTTGCCAGTCAGTCACTTATTGGCACATACATACAAATGACTATTCCAGTATTAAATTAAAAGTCCAAAATTCCAAAAATAATACAATGTATAGCTGAGAATAACTATATCACATTGACCTCCTTTGAATCCATTGAGAAATTGTGATGCTATCACAGACTGTCAAAACATTTACCCTCGCAAAACAACAGCATGAATGCTTGTCTCTCAGTATTCACACAATAATCAAACAACTATGTCACCGGCTGTCGTCAAGCATCTCCCTCGTCTTGTTTGTCTTTTGCCTCCATAATTCCGTCTCATTCGGCCCATATTTACTTTGGCCTTTAAGTGCAGAGCATGGGGGAAGTTGCCCAACCTTCTCTTTTGCATCAACCACTGGCACAAATAGGATGCACTGGAAATGTCATGTTCCTTTATGAATATTCATGCGCTAATGCCATCTATGTAGACTTAAGTGAAGCATAGTAAATGTTCTAAAATGTACACACACACACACACACACACACACACACACACACACACACACACACACACACACACACACACACACACACACACACACACACACACACACACACATAATTGCCCTCAATAGAAATGTTTGCATGGAATGGTGTCGAGCCTCGACAAACACGATTGCCAGTTACTTGTTATTTGATCAGCGGCTCAAATTGACAGACTGATTCATTTCAGGAGTCACCGCGTCTCCTCTGCCACCTTTCCACAGGGGGAGTGTGGATCTGTTGATAACTGGGAGTGAAGTGAATTATCAGTGTGTTCACTGCCAGCCATCATGATTAGGGCTCCAGGAAGGTCACACAGATCTGATTAGACGCCCAAGAGTTCTCATTATATCCTCAGCACCGGGGCCGTGGCGCCACCGATGTCGGGTTTACCAATACGTGGATGTCGCTGGGTCAGGTGGAATATGTGAACTGTGTTCGCCGTCGTTGATTTGATTTTTTTCTAAAGCTTTTATTTGAAAGGCTGCATTGAAATGAATGTCACACTCATAAATAAGACACAAAAGCACCTCAGTCCTTGGACACAAAAAGCTGCTGTACAGTTAAAATGGCTCTGCTGCAAATAACAGTATTCAGCTGAATATGGTTAAAATGTTTTCCCCCAATATTATCAATGTCAACGTTTGCACAAGAGCAGTCACAGAAAATAAACCCTGCATTTACTTCAGCTTTTTGGAGTAATAATGCCAATTCCAGTCTCAGTAATTCATTTTAGAATGTATTTTAACTAGACAAAGTTGAGTAAATATTTTCAAGTGGGCATACACAAAGAGTCAAATATGACTCACATTTTTGTTTCTTGGGGTCTACATTTGATCATGGTATGAATTTGCTGGTGCAATCATTGAGCAGTCTATATCATCATTTTGAAACTATATTTTAATCTTTGGCTATAAAAACAGGTTGATTTTTGTGAAAAAGTGCACGCTTGCATTGGCCTATTTGGGATATAATCCTTGATTTTTTTTTCTTTTGACATTGCTGCTTTTTTTAAAGTTCACACTTCTGCATAAGTAATATTGTCATCTAACCAATTAAAAGTAGCAAATAAAATCGATGTAATTTGCCTTTCTCCGATTGGCTTCTTTCGACATTCCCAAAACTTGAGTGGTCGGTTGGTGCAAATGTAAATTTGAAAGTTTTACCCCGCCTCTCAGCAATTAAGTATGTTGATACAAGTACGCTGTGATCTTTTCCAGTCCATGCTTTCATTAGACGCCTCTCCTCTTTCTACCACGGCACAGTGATCCTGGGATGAAGGCCAAGCTCCAGCGCTCCTTGTGCATGCTGCTGAAAGTGGCCGTCTTACCCTGAAAGCCTTGATGGAACCTGGAGCCAAGTGGCAGCAGGTCAGGGGTGTACTCATTATATCCCCCTACAAAGAGTTGCTTGACAGCATCGAGGCCTCTCAGAGGTCCTGGAGACGAGCCCGTTCTGTTCCTTTGTCTATCAACCTAAGAAAGACATTGATATGTTGGTCCTGTTAAGATTCAAAATATTGCATGATCTCCAATTAATTAGCTTCAGAGGTTTAGTTGTAATTCAGAAATACTTAATTACAGGGATTCTCACTGACTTGTCACACTGTGACACCGTCACATATATATTTTTTAAATTAAGCACAAGCCTGACATGAGATTGTAGCATGGCCTACATTTCTGACATAAAGAGAAAGGACAAGTTGAAGTCAAATAACTCTGCAATGGTCCAATCACCTTCAACCATCCGGTTTTGTTGGTCCTTCCAAATGTGACGGTGTGGATGTCCATGCGGAGGTTCAGTCGATCTGAGACGATGGTTGCTATACCTGAGCCAAGATTGAATTTATGCACAATTCTCCCCTTCCGCACGCCCAAAACGAGGAAGTCGTCACCATCAGTGCCTGGAAATAGAAAGCGTTAATGAGCAGCGCTGCAGATATAGTAGTTGATAAATATATTATAAATAACATGAACTCTCGCTGAACTGTAACCCACAAAACAATAACAATCAATGACTCAGATCCAAACTCAATTATACATGTGGTTGCTGGAAGGCACATTGTCGACGACATTGTTGATCACTTCAACCACTGCGGTTTTGTGTAACTTGATCTCGTGTATTTATAAAATAATTGTGCATCATTGTTTTCACCAAGTGATCAAAGATGACACTTCATTAAAGCAATTATTGTTTTAGTTGTTAATTTTTCAGCTTTTCTCTTATTTTGCATTTGAATTTGCACTATTTTTGACTCAGCTGCTCTCTTCCCTGGCAGGTATTTCATTATTCATATCGCTCTTGTGTTTTTTTTTTGTCTTGCTTGTTTATAAATTGAACTCTCTGGAGAAGGCCACAGCGGATCTAATAGAACTTATTTTTGCAACAATTACATTAGCACATCCAATTCACACTAATTAAATAATGGATTAAAAAAATGCATATAAGAATTCATTCTACCCTACCATTTGTTTTCAGATATCATTTGAACAAATTTGTGGCCATTTGCATTTGACAACTTTGTAGGTTTTGTATGCATATAGCATCATGCTCGTGGCTTGGCAATTAGAGTAGTGTACAAAATAGTATAATTTTTTTTATCTGTTCCTAACTGCAGTTCAATGTGAGTGTGACAAGTGTGTGAAAAGTGTCTTTGGTTATGTAACTACATGCCTCACTTTGCTGTTTTGGAGCAATTTCTTTTGTCTGACTTTTAAACTGTATAGACTATGCAAAAAAAAAAAAAAAGTTCTTTTAGGAATGAGGGTTTTTCTATTTATAACATTGCCGCTGGAAAAGATGGATGGGAAAAAGCAGCAGCAACCGCTTTAGTTTTTGCTGATATGTAGACCTAAAAGGTTTTGGTGTCTCACTTAAAAAACTGCACTGGAATTAGCGTCAAAGTTCTTGCTGAGACATAAAAACAAAATCCCCAAAAGTGTGCAGCTTTTCTGACCTTGTCCTTTCTGCCCAGCGAATAGGATCAGGTTGTCTTTCAAAGCAGAGGTGTTATTGGCCAGTGTGAGCTTCAGCTGGAACTCATAGAAAAAGCTGAGACTTGGAATGTTGGAGTAGGCCGCAAAAGATGTGTAGTCGAACTCATCAGTACCACTGAATCTGGTTCGTGTAATATTGACTGCTGCAAGACAGACAGACAAGACAAGACACATTGGAAGGAGACTAATGCACCCCATCACAACTTGCCAAAAGATGGCACTATTGCTACACAGCACTTCCATGCAGCAAGTTAAATCCTTTCAGAAGGCTATTAGATGATGACCTGTTTTCAAACACTATCACCTCTCCAGTCCCATTCTATTTCCATTAGTAGCTATTTAGGCGGAATTTTGGCAAGCAGCCGTCAACTGCTTCATCCTCTCGCTGCACATAATGGCAGCGCAGTAACATTCAATACATGTTTTGTTACAGAGAGCGTGTGTGTGTTGGTTGCATCAGTGCTCTCTACTTGACATGAAATTGCATTTGATTTTGCACTGCAAACACAATGTTAAATTCCATGATGTTTCTGAACACACACAAACACACACACATTTTGGACTGGAATTCACTGTTCCTGTAGCAAAAGAGGTTCAAAACTCTGCTCTGCAATTGTCTCCCTTGTGCACATAAATGATTTATAAAGCTTCAGTATCATCCCCGCTATGAGCCCTATTTGATTTGTGTTTTGCTGAATCGCCTCTCAATAAAAGTAGACTGATGGCACAGAGCTGCTTTGTATTTCGCTCACTTCACATGAAATTAGATGCTAATGGTGCCGTTTTCTTCAGACCACATGTACATATTTGTTTCTTATCAATTTTTACCATTGCTACTATGATGCTGGATACCTTTTTTTTCACAGCAATATCAATACGATTTTTCAGATCTTAAGTAGTCACGGATACTTCATTCCAATACCACTACCTGAACTAAAAAACTAAAACCACACACGTTAAATAATGTTAAGCCTTTTGACTGTCTATACGTTTTAAAACATACTACAAGTACCGTAATACTTAAAGAATATAATATCCCCCATGTTCAATCTCAACATAACACTACAAGGATGGATGAGTAACTTGTCTGCGAAGGTAGACCATTAATAATTCCAAAAGAAGCCACCTCAAATATACATGAATGTTTCATGAACTCCACAAAGGCACTTCTACATCCGTTGCACTTCCTGGTCTTTTCGTTACAGTTTGTTTCCTGCTTGTTCAGAGAGCGACCGTATCAATTTAGGTGCACTTTAGTGGAGATCGGAAAAAATTGCACTCAAGGAAGACCATTTTGTGTTCTCGTTTTCTTTTTTTTTTAACCTTTTTAACTCATCCACCTCACCCTTGAACGTCCTTCAAAACCATAACAGTTTTTGCTATGACAAAGAGCAATCATCCCTGAGTGTTTGAAAAATGCCATGTGATTATTGGAATGTTGGAAAGTAACATGTTTGCCTGATCTTTGACCGTTACTAATGATGTGTTGGGTTGGATATTCTGAAATCCTAACAGCTACTGAGCAATTGCCTAAGGTTATTCTTTGTTTCATGTGATTGTAAATAATGTGTGTGAACATTTAGCATCTTAAATTGACTAGTTGAAGTGTGACAGCAGCTTACGTGCCTGTCAGAGAACCTTGTAAACTGATCTGCGGTAGAAAAAATGGCTCTTTAGATTCGTGGGGGGTTCTTGGCAATGACAAAAAGTGATGTCTAAATGGGACATATTTTTGGTAACATTGGTAAAGCCTGACAGTTTGAGAATCACTTGCAACAAAAGCACAACGGAAGAACTACTGGGCTCAAATATTAAAGCCTAGTCCATATTGGGTATGAGAAAAGGATTGGGTGGTCTTGTACATGTACATGTAGCAAAACCCTTGGGAGTGATCAGCTGTGATTGTGCTGATCTTATCGGATGTTGGCAGGATTCAAATGTCAGGCGCATGCTTGGCGCTGCGCTGGATGGTGGAATTGCCGTGTCTGGCATGCGGGTGCTGGAGCTTGTCTATGATATGCCAAGCACCCTACTGTTCTTTAGTTTAGTCATGCAAAACCTTTGCTTCTGAGCTTGCTACATTGGCTGACTTTTTTAAGGGATTGGGAAAATAAACAGCTCTTAAGTAAATAGATAGTTTAAAATAATCTGACGTTCCACTTTTATTGAGCACAGCTGCAAAGAAAAGTTGTTTAAAGTAAATACAATCTGAATCATTTAAAAGTCCTTTGAAATATTCAGCCAATCAGCCGTGAGTTTTGCTTTGATTATCCAACTTTATCGCTGGAGGAAAAGCACATTTCTACATCCTCAGCACTATTTAGTTCCATTAATCCCTTTACTTAACAACAGGCACTCATTCTACCAACTGCTCAAGGCTCCTATTCACCAACTGTTTGCAGATGAATCCCTTAATAAAGCGGCAAAATCTACACCGGTCTGATGTGAGCGCTGTGAACAGGGGCTGTTTCAGGACCATCGTTCTTAACTGAAAACTGAAAATGGGTCACACTTTGGATGGTTGTTCACGCGACAGCTGTATTTTGGAAACTAAAAAGCAAATACAACAGTCTGGAAATGGACGTTTGTCTTCAACACAGTTGACTGTGAACGTAGTCACAAAAGGAAAAGCATTCAGTAACATTGGGTTTCTTCACAAAGTACCAACAACTAGATTTCTGCATTTTAGTTTTCCCATTAATTCATTTTGCCTTGCTTTACCTTCATCACAAAGTAGTCCTTGTCTACCATAAGGACAAAGACACACTGCCTCCAGTGGCGACTTTGGGATGCATGTTGCTCCATGACTGCAGGGGTTGCGGTCACAGGTCATAAACTGGCACAGCTGGCCGGTGAAAAGCTGTGGGCACTCGCAGAACCAGTCCTCTGCATCACTAAATGGCGCAGACACACAGGGACACATCATTAAACCGAGAGGTGAAACATCATGTGGAGATGTGTGTGAGACTAAAACGGTTGTAATTGTAAATTAGGAACCGTGTGTCTCCAGATACACACTTGGATGAATAAAAGCAAAACATACATGCTGCAGAACAGAAGAGTGCACTCCACTTAAGGCTACGAGAGATAATGAATTTGTTTACTTGTATTAAGATGTAGACCAAACTATAATAGCTTCACGCTGTGCCCGTGTCTAAGCTACTGCATGCATGTTTCAAGGAAATTCATTGTGTAGTTCTTGAGTAATCTTGATACACATACCAACCAAACCAAGCCAATGAGTGAAAACAATCGGTCTGGTTATCTGTCAGAAAATCCACAACCACAAATAATTCTTCCCTCGGTGAATATAGTGGTCCTTGCTCGACAATACAACAAACCAACATGGTGGCAGAAGAGACATGTACCAATCGTCAAAGATAGAGGAGGCAGTAGTGAGTTTCAGTCCCATAAATTAA
This sequence comes from Syngnathus leptorhynchus, assembly GCF_054491065.1. Lineage (NCBI taxonomy): Eukaryota > Metazoa > Chordata > Actinopteri > Syngnathiformes > Syngnathidae > Syngnathus > Syngnathus leptorhynchus. The sequence goes on along the minus strand of NC_141204.1, from coordinate 6,802,617 downwards.
TCATGTGTTTGGTGCAGCAGCTCTGCAGGGTGTGTTTTTGCTCCTTGAGAAAGTGGCTTCCAGAAATGAAATATTTAGCACATTCTGTCGCCTGTGTAGTGCATTGCTAGACACGACAGAGCTCAACTACAAAGAAAGGATTATTAATGGCCCGCTAATGCCGTTTGTAAGGCGCGGTGATACACAGCCCCATACCTCCGCTACCTATTGTTCAAATTATTTTCAAAATATTACAGATGTAACTCGTCACAAGGATTAATTGTGTCTTGAAGGAAATAGGTACGTTCATTTGAAAGACACTTGACGTTCATGAGTTTTTCTGCATTAACATCACTTGTCTCCTGCTGTGCAGAAAGTTTACTTTAAGGTGAAACAAGGAAAGGAAATGTGCTGCCTCAATAAAGTCCAAATAAAGTGCCATAAAATGGAGCTCTGCACGTGTGACATTTTGTGTTTGTGTCTCATTGTGTTTGTCAATGCACTATGTTGAACTGGGGAACAAGCAAGTCTCAAAAGACTTTTAATTGGCTTGGTCCAAACTTGATTTGTGTCGGGACAAACGGTTGCTTAAATTAGCCCCTAGCAGCCACTTTGATGATGAAATTGTAGTAATTTTTTGCAGACTAATCAAAGTACGTTCAGGCAACAATACGTTGAAATTATACACTTGCAATAAATCATTATAGTGGTTCACATGCAGGTCACAGGGAGAACAGCATCTTCCTTAGCACTTAGAAATGAGGACATTTCGTTTAAATCACCTGTGACTTATATATGAACAAAACAGGATTTTCCCCTAAATTTAGCTGGTGCGGCTTATAGTCCGCAAATTACGGTAGATGTTTTTGTGGTATTAGTTTGAAAAAGAAAACAAAACTGTCATTTGTAATGACTTTGACACAAATTAATCACATTCAACACAGAAATCCAGATAAAGGTTTGCATGCATGTGCTATAAAATGAAACAAATGCAAACCAGATATAACTGCCTGATGTACTATATTCCTATACAATATAGTATAAGAAGGGGACGGTAACAATAAGATGTTTAGATGCCTGCCTTTTGCAAATGTCTTCCGCAGTAAATTATGTACTTATGACATGCACATTTTTCAAGTGCATGTTGATATGGAAACACTCATCGACAGGAAGCCGATGATGACATGATGTTGTCATGCCATTCATTCGGAAGAAGCAGTTAGACCACATTATTCTTCATTAAAAATAAAATGGAATACATGTTTCTAGTGGATATTATTCATAGACAAGAGCTGCTTTGGTATGAAACACTTGCCCTCCATTATTGTAAGCAGACAGCTGGATACCGTGACAATTGAAAGCTCTGGCGGGAGGCGGTAGGGTAAATCATTTCAACATCACCTCTCTCTTCCTTTGCTGAATTTTAATAATAGTCAAGGAATAAAGCAGAACTTGAATTTATATGTGACATTCACCTGATGTACTCAGGCTCCTGTTTGAGCAGACGGCTCAATGACATTTCCTGACCTCGCCCAGACAGTCTCGGCTTGCCCAAAGGGTGACAAAGGGCGACGTTTGCTGAACCTCGGTCGGGATTGTTTGAAACACAATGTCAAAGCAAAGCATCACTCGCAAGGAATTCCTTTAAGGAAGGAGGAAAATAAAGACTTTCTCTCTGCATCAGACAATATTCCTTCTTTGCAACCGCTCTTTGTGCATATCTAAATTAGGAATGTCCAAACTTTTTTTTTTTCAGAGTGCTTTATGCAAAAAAATGGGCTGAGATGCAACTGAGCGAGTGAATCTTTTATTAAATTGACTTAAATCAGTGACATTATCCCTACAAAGGTTTGTAGACTATTTGATGAAATTCACAGAGCAATGACAATGGCCCATTCAATCACGACAATATTTTAGAGCTACAGTACATCCAACAAAATCACCCTCTTTCTCTCTCTATTTTCAAAGGATGAATTACTTATTCAGTGAATTTCCCAAAATATAATTAAGTTATACATCTGATGTATTTTATGAAGTAATCAGTTTGAAGAGGTTGGTGACTTCCAAAGAGCAATTTAATCAGCCATGAGAATATGTGTGGTTTGCAGGATACACATTACTTTCACTGTTTTTCCTCCTATCTGCATTCTTGTCTTGTAATACACACAAGTTAGTGAATCAATTGAACACATAAATGAGTAAATAGGGGATACTCAGTAGCTTTTGTGCATTTCTTTAGCATAGAACAACAGTATATAGTGCAACGAAGCCACAGTGTGACATCAATTGGGTAATCCAAGAACAAGTACCTCACAAATCATACTCTGTGTAGTTTGTGCAATAGCTGCTCATTACTAAAATGAATAAATCCCCCCAAAAAAAGACTGTGAATTAATGTGGGCTGGCTAAACTTCAGCCTCAGGAAGTTTCCAGGCAACAGGCAGAGTTGTTTTGTTGTTGTTTTTTTATGTTCGTCAAATTTTTTTTTTAGATTGATATAATAAAAACGCACCATCAACACAAGCGAAACAATACTGCTGGTTGCAATGCTTTTAATCTAGCACCATAATAAAAATGAGAATACTGCGTGTTTTTATATTGTAAGGCTTCATTAGTGTCACAGGTAACAAGATTGGCACTGATCAATCACATGGCAAACACTGTACAGCAACTTAAACAATGCAAGTGAGAACAATCATCAGCACTACTATGGGGCTACTAAGGACCACATACTTCCTTAAGTGATGCATGACAAAAGAGCCATTTTAAATCTGAATAAAATACTAGCGATGGTAAAATGAAGCTTCAAATTTGCTTCATGAACCAATTGTATTTTTTTTTACTCCTCAAGAAGGCACTACAATCACAAACTAATATCTATATTCATAAAGTGTGGGAAGAATAATATACAATAGGGATTCAAAACCGGGAACTACTGTGATGCAGCCGCTTTAACCATAAATCCACTGTGCTGCCATGAAAGATCATGTGGTATTTTTATATGCTATTGTGCTCCAACAAAAGATAGCAACAGTGAAAGATGAGGCCACCTGCTCCTGCAAAATGCTCACTGCACGCCTACACAAACGAAACAACATCAACAGCAGGCCCCCCAGCAGGACACTTACCGACAGTAGACATGTGGGAGTCAAACTGCACTCTGTTCTAGACCAATAAAGTTGGATGTTGGGAGTTGCCAATGTATACCATGGTCGAGTCAAATCTCACATTGTTGTTTTAAAGGAAAATGGCAAAAGTATAAACAAACATAGTGAATCCATTATATTTTGCTTACATAAAATGATTATTGTAGATATACTTTTTTTCTTTTTTTTTTTTTTTCCATTTGCAGTCATCACGATGACAGGGTGTGCAATGCACTGAAGAGATTTATAAATGTCACACGTCAGACATCAGAAAGTTTTTTTGGCATTTCACGTTGATGTTACTAAAAAGCTTGATATGCTTCATAGATGCCTATGACAGAATATTCTCTAGTTTGACATTGATATGGAAAAAAACAACCTCTGGTGAAACCACAATCCCGTCATCCAATTGTCTCACAGCGATGCAGCCAAAGGCAAGTGAGAGAGCTCTGTAAACTTTCACTGACCCCTGTATGGCGTGTCCTACAAGAGACTGCATTCATGTGTATCCATCACATTAGGGTAATTGCAAGAGTTGCTCTTTAACACATGACAAACCACTAGAACCACAACGCCATCACATCCTAATTGCTATTCTCCAAGCTTTTTCCTATCGCAATCATCAGGGTGCCCACTTTCATTTCCTGTTAAACAAATGCAAGTGTTAATTGATAGTGTCATAACAATGAACAAGTAATTTCCAGCACCTATATTCTGGATTAGCCGAGGGGAAAGATCATCATCGGTCATCTGTGCAGACTAACAAAGAGGGTCAAAAATTGCTGGTAAGTGAGGTGTGATAGTGTTCTGATGAGCTAAGATGGCTAAACACAAAGAGAGATGGAATCACATTTCAGACCAACCTAGAAAATGAATGGAACCTTTCTTTCACTCTTTCACCTTTTGTATCCAGAATATCATCCTTCCGCCCATCCGTCTGTTCACCTGTCACAACCAAATCCACCCACCTACCCACCCATCCACCGTCCATCCATCCGTCCATACATTCTCTATGGCTTATCTGAAGAATTTGTTTGATTTCACGGAGGACTAAGGAAATCTGAAAGTATACATATATGATTGAGAATCTGAGGTTTCAAACATTTTAAAATTATACTTAAAAAATAATTCACTATTTTTCCTTTCTGTTCTGTGTGCAGTAAGCTCGCTGACAAATTACTATTTTACAGATTTAAAATATATATAGATGGATATTTTTTGCCACTGGGCAATTAAATTATCTTGAAACTTGTGCTTCACTTGCCAAGTTTTAAGTGGTGAGTGTGCGCTTTTAATTGATAAAGGTTCCCCTTTATTAGAAGGGTTAAGTAAAATCACTTGAGTATTATAAATGTATTGTGGTGCTGAAATATTTTTGTCATTGTTGAAGGTGCTCATAAATGTTAAGCATCTCATTTTAGTCTGCATAGCAAAGTATGAGCACAAAAATAATTGAGGGCAAAGAAGCACCTTTTTACATGAGATTTTTGCCAATTATGTGTTTCATTGAAAAGGAAAGATATAAGGCTCGTGTGGCCTTGGCAAAGGTCTATGCTTTGCTGAGAGCAATTCTACTTTGTTATTCAAAAGCAGGATTAAGCAATTTACCTACTTGACTGATTCTCACAAACCTCTGAGAAGGAGCATGTGGAGAGAAATCTATATCAGACATTTTTCCTCCCCACATGTTATTACAAGATAGGCAGATATAGGATGGAGCTGATGAAAGTGGACAATTTGGTGCTAATCAAAGTAGAATTTTGTATTGATTACATATCAGCTTTCACTTGCAAAAGCACTGCAATAATTACCTCACACAAGTCCCGCCATTGCGACAGGGAAGATGTTGGCAAACAGGGGGATCACAGTTGTTGATGCTCCGCCCTCTCACGGCCTCACCCACCAAGAAAATTTCCTTTGAGTTGACCTGAAGTTGCCGAATACATCCAATAAATCCTCCGTTTGCAAGCCCGTCATGCAATTCCCAACGGGAGGGAGCTAGCCCAAGAAAAATAGGCCCAAATATTTCCTGCAAAATAAAAAAAAAAGATACTAAGCCAGTGATTATCATGAATATTGTTTATTAAATCACATTAAATCATACATATGGCCTCTTTCATTTTGTAGCTTTGCTGCAACTGTAGAAACAGGAATGATAAAAAAGATTACCACCGTCGTCTTCACACACTGCTGATACAACAGGAGAGACATATGCACATATTCTGCAAGCTCTCTTTAAAGTGAAGGTAAATAGAAATGCAGTACATTTATTGAAACAAATTATATGAAATTGCAGCATGTTTACTAATTGAGAATGAATGGAGCTTCAGAAACAATCATAATAAAAGATCATTTTCTGTTTCCTATAAAATTTGGCTCACTGGTGTAACCCTTGATACAAAATCGTCTTCTTTTCATTACGCCTTCATTCGCATACATTGTAGATTGATGCCTCTTATGTTCTTGTAATGGTCCATTATGGTTAATATGTCATCCTTGCAAATGAATGGGTGGATTCCATATTTATATATTGTTGCTGGAAAAGTGTATAAAACATGCATGCAAACTATTCATTTATCAGAAGAATTATGGATTTTAGATGGTGACATTAATTATTGTACTGAAAGATGTTTTTATTCAGTTGGACAATGTGAGTTGTGAACTTCTGGGAAGAAGTCTTTTGAGGATGCCACTTGGCCATTAGAATAACATCACCATTATTATGTTTTATGACTTTCCTTTAGGGCTGCATCTGTAAATTAACTTAAATTATCAGGCTTCCTATTCAGTGTCTTGTGCGTGTGGTCACTCATCTCCACTAAACAATGAATGGGGAGGTGTGGTCTGAAGCAATGAAGTATGTTTTGATGGACAGCAGAAAATGAGTCTCCTCTTAAGATTTATACTAATGATACTCAGTTTGAAGCTCATACTAAAGGATTTGCAAGAATAGCTAGTCAAATGACTTGATTTTTTTTTGGTAGTTGATGCTATGGTGACAATAGTTAAGCCATCGTAGACTAATTGATGTCATTCATGGATATTTTCAGTCTCCAATTTGCTGTGCGTGCCACCAAACACGAGCTGTCTCATTTGCTCCCCTGCTATTGCTTTTCAAAATCGAGACAGAACAGCCCAAAAACTGCTCTGGGAGAGGTCAGCACCAGAGAATTAACTCAGAATGCTGAAATGTGCCAGATACAAGGGAATGAAGCATTTAAAGGAGTTTTGTTGTCGTAGCCGATGTGACCTGACGATGTGAATTTTGTTTCTGGGGTATTGAAAATGTTGAGAGCCTTGTACAAGTCAGGGAGTTTTATTTTGAAGGTTCCCAGACCTGATCAGCTGTTTTTAGACGTGTCACACAAGGAAGTGGTGACAGCTCTGACGAAGGCTGGAGTGACAGTCGGAACTGTCAGCAAGAGAAATCTCTCTATAATGGAAAAACTTTTCCGTGGAAAAAAGAAACTTCGTTTAAGAAAGAAAATAAGATGACCTCGTTCAGGAGGATCGCAGAATGGAAAACAGCTCTTTCTCATTTTTATCATCCAGACAACTCTGAGTTTAGAACTTTAAATGAATGAGTTATTTTATTTTTACACTTTTTACAATTTCCTTTCCCTTCTTCCTTCCAAATAGTTGGAGAGTATTGTGCTAATTCGAGCCTGTTTTCACTGCATGACACTCAAAAGGCACTCTACCACTCTAGAATAATATTTTTACTAATTGAAGTGAGCGACACTCCATCCATCCTTTGTTTAATTAAAAATATGAATAAGAATAAAGGCGATTAAGATATACAGATATTGACATAGCAAGGTGTTTATTAAGAAGCTAATCCAACACGAACAAATACTAATGAAAAACCAAATTTTATATCAGCCATTAAAGCAAATTTTGGGGGGCTTATAGTTTGAAATACCAATTTCTCATGTCATGCATGAGGAAAGTTGATGTTTTATTTGGCATGGTTGTATTTTAATGGGTGCCAGGATGTCACAAACAATAAAAATAAATTGTACAGTCAGAGTTTTTCAGAGTGTATTCTCTGTCCCAGCAAAAAAACCAAAACACAAAAATGGCATTCACCGACAATAAACATCTTTATAGACAAACACACCATTGTGGAAATTGATATGTTATACTGAATGGAATATTGCCAAGCTGAACTGTGTGAATATGTCACGTTGGAGTTTTTATGACTGTGACATCCCTCCAAAATATCATTCATTATGACATGAAGGTGGCGTTTCTGGCGAGGTGCAATGGAGGGCGGCATTGAGGCACATGGCCAAATAATCTTTTGAAATTTTGGCTCAATGCCATCAGATGTCACTGACACAACAAATGTGCCACTTGAAAGCTTATAATGTCAACAGAGTTTTGCAAGAGAGTGCATATATTTAGCTCCAAAGAATAAATCTATTGCCCTGATGATTTTTGGTGAAGCAAGCAACTGCAAAAAAATCCATGTTCTCTTTATCCAAGCTGTATGAAATGTCCATCACCATTAAAACCAGGGACAGCACACCTCCAAAACTTCTATAAGAGAGGCCAGCACAAGACAATTGTCACAGTGCACCAATATGACCCACATAAAAATAAAAAGAAAATCTGAAATAGGTGACTGGCTTCAAGTCAACCCTAAATCAGCAAGAAGCTCCAAAATTATATTGCTGAATGGATGATGAAAAAAGAGTTTTTGTTTTGTACTCAACCCAAATAAGCAATAAGTGGATAAGTGATATAGAAAATGGATGGATGGCAAGCAAAAACGATTGCCTCTCATTATGGCTGTGGCTCATCGTTATTGCATCACGTACAGCGGTGCTGTTTGCACTACCCTTTCAGATCCAGCACATAAAGGCATAAAATAATCCATCTCAATTCGTCACATGTTTAATGATTTACTTTGAATGAGCAAAATGATCAACAAACAAAGAATACTCGTTGGCACTTTAGCACATCTGACAGAAGCAATCCTGGTTGGGAGAAGAACTTCCACATCTTTTGCATGAACAATCAAGTTTGAACCTGTTTCTGTCTATGCAAACCCTCCATAAATCAGTCCCAGAGAGTGTTTGGACTTGATGCATTTAGAGAGAGCAAAGGGACCATGCTTTACGAGCCAGTAGAGTTGCATGTTGAGAAGAAACTGGTGTGTAATAACATCACACACAGTTCAAGTGTGTTTACCCTTTTTATGAGCTGAGTCCATTTGAAACATGTACTTATGTTGCATTCATGAGCTTGAAAGTGGACTCATAGTATTGGATGCTATGTTTAGAACAAGAACTGTACTCCAGCCGTTGTCCTTGGCAGGAGTTGTTGCCGGTGCTTCATGTGGGGTTGCTGGCAGAGACGTTGCCTTCGATTATTGTTTAACTGGGGGCAGAGTTGCAGGATTCCCACGATGAGATTTCACCAGGTTTACAAGGGGGCACCCCCTGCTTCACTGGTGATTCATTAACATTACATGGGGATTTGACAGAAGAACTGGTGAGTTAGAAGTGTCCCCTTCACCCGTCATCTTTCCCATCCAGTCAGTCTGGTTTTGCTCCTTGCACCGTATCATCATCGTTCCTCTTTATAGCCATCGAGATGCCATCTCTGCCTGCTTTGAGATACGGTCCACTAATGTAGTCAGAGCTTGGACTTTTTAAAATAACATTTTCACAAGGCTAGTATAATTGAAAAGCTTGCCAAAGAAAGTAACAGTGGGCACCTAATGATGAACTTGTCACGTGACCGGGACGAGCGTCTTGACCTGAATTAATTGATCGTCGACAAAAATTATTATTTTTTTTTTCCTGTGCGGCTTGGCGGCCCGGTACCAAGTGACCCACGGACCGGTACCGGTCCGCGGCCCGGTGCTTAGGGACCTCTGCCATAAATCACATTAAGGGCGGTGTGGCATACTGAGCCTGCAGGAAGGTCGAGCTCCTTTATGTGCCTTTGAAAAGGATAAAGAAAATTATGCATCTAAAATTGAATATGAGCGCTGTTAATCAAACTAATGAGGCAGGCCAGCTAGATGAGCAGGTAAAAATCGGCCTAGTGCTTCTTTCACTGCTTGTCAAAAAATTTGTCACAGCCACACAATATTATGTAGTAGCGCATCATAGAATGACCCAAGCTTTCCTGTTTTAATGATGCCTTTCCCAGCAGTTTTAAATATTAAATAGCGCTCCGTTTCTTGGAGCTTTTGGAGAAAAAAGTTCCTGCAACTTTGCATAAAATTGTATTTCTTTAATTAGAAATTTTGTTGTAATTGTCACTTCATGCTATACAGGTACAACAGCTGCGTGTACAGTGCTGAATATTTCTTTCACTGCTGGCTTTCAAATGACTTAATCCATGAACTGCCTTTTATTAATTTTCTGAGAAAAGCATTCACAAATATCATGCGAACTTTGTGTGAACTAAGTGTGAAATTTGTGTGCATGATTTTTCCTTTGATACGTTCTCTTTTGTGGGATACTCTGACAGCTTGTGTAATGTGGGGAGGTCACATACTTTGGAACTTTGACGAACATTTTTTTTTATGCTGTCCAACTTTACAACATTTATAAAGATATACATACGCAAGGCCAAAAAATAAAAACACCTTAGTGGTGGTACAAGGGGTGAAAGGTACGGTAGGGTCATGTTACCTCTGACATGGGCAGTGACACAGACTCCTGGAGACGATGAGCCGGGCTATTATTTACTGCTATTTCAATCATACATGACCCTGCTTGTTTGCCGGTGGGCAGATTGTATCTGTTAAGAGGAGAGAGAGTGAAAGTGTGAGCAAAGAAGAGGCTCATCAAACAACACTCTACCAACAATATTGCACAATAAATCCAGCAAAGCATGAAAATATTGTGCAGAGAAAGACAGAGCAGATGCAGTAATGCAGCCACTAATATTACCATTGAGACCACACCATAAACTCGCTATGTATACATTACGCACTAGTTTACGACAAACTTTATGCACTGCTAGATTGG